>NC_140993.1:261914113-263114113 GCF_052327205.1 Somniosus microcephalus
GTGTGAGTGTGTGTGTGTGAGTGTGTGTGTGAGTGTGTGTGTGTGTGTGAGTGTGTGTGTGAGTGTGAGTGTGAGTGTGAGTGTGTGAGTGTGTGTGTGAGTGTGTGTGTGTGAGTGTGTGTGTGTGTGTGTGAGGTGTGAGTGTGTGAGTGTGAGTGTGTGAGTGTGTGTGTGTGTGTGTGTGAGTGTGTGTGTGTGTTGTGTGTGTGTGAGTGTGTGTGTGTGTGTGAGTGTGTGTGTGTGAGTGTGTGTGTGTGTGTGAGTGTGTGAGTGTGAGTGTGTGTGTGTGTGTGTGTGAGAGTGTGTGTGTGTGTGTGAGTGTGTGAGTGTGTGTGTGTGTGTGAGTGTGAGTGTGTGAGTGTGTGTGAGTGTGTGTGTGTGTGTGAGTGTGTGTGTGTGTGTGTGAGGTGTGAGTGTGTGAGTGTGAGTGTGAGTGTGTGAGCATGTGTGAGTGTGAGTGTGTGAGTGTGTGTGTGTGTGTGTGAGAGTGTGTGTGTGAGGTGTGTGTGTGTGTGTGTGAGTGTGTGTGTGTGAGTGTGTGTGTGAGTGTGTGTGTGTGTGTGAGTGTGTGTGTGTGTGTGAGGTGTGAGTGTGTGAGTGTGAGTGTGTGAGTGTGAGTGTGTGAGTGTGTGTGAGTGTGAGGTGTGTGTGAGTGTGTGTGTGTGTGAGGTGAGTGTGAGGTGTGTGTGAGTGTGTGAGTGTGTGTGTGAGGTGTGAGTGTGTGAGTGTGAGTGTGTGAGTGTGAGTGTGTGAGTGTGTGTGAGTGTGAGGTGTGTGTGAGTGTGTGTGTGTGTGAGGTGTGAGTGTGAGGTGTGTGTGAGTGTGTGAGTGTGTGTGAGTGTGAGGTGTGTGAGTGTGTGTGTGTGTGTGTGAGGTGTGATGTGAGGTGTGTGTGAGTGTGTGAGTGTGTGAGTGTGAGTGTGTGAGTGTGAGTGTGTGTGGTGTGGGTGTGTGTGTGTGAGTGTGTGTGTGTGTGAGGTGTGTGTGAGTGTGTGAGTGTGGGTGTGTGTGAGAGTGTGAGTGTGTGAGTGTGTGTGAGTGTGTGGGTGTGTGGGTGTGTGTGAGGTGTGTGTGTGGTGTGAGTGTGGGGTGTGTGGGGTGAGGTGTGTGTGAGGTGTGTGGTGTGAGGTGTGTGTGGTGTGTGGTGTGGGTGTGTGTGGTGTGGGTGTGTGTGAGGTGTGTGAGTGTGAGGTGTGTGTGAGTGTGAGGTGTGTGTGAGGTGTGTGAGTGTGAGGTGTGTGTGGTGTGGTGGTGTGTGTGTGGTGTGTGTGTGTGAGGTGTGTGGTGTGGGTGTGTGTGTGTGGGTGTGGGGTGTGTGAGGGGTGTGTGAGGTGTGTGAGTGTGAGGTGTGTGTGAGTGTGGGTGTGTGGGGTGTGTGGTGTGGGGTGGTGTGGTGTGTGTGTGGGTGGGTGTGGGTGTGTGTGGGTGTGTGGGGTGGGTGTGTGGGGTGTGGGTGTGGTGTGTGGTGGGTGTGGTGTGGTGTGGTGTGGTGTGGTGTGTGTGTGTGTGGTGTGGGGGTGGTGTGGGTGTGTGGGTGTGTGGGTGTGGTGTGTGGTGGTGGGTGTGGTGTGTGTGGGTGTGTGGGTGTGGGTGTGTGGTGTGGGTGTGGGTGGTGTGGGTGTGTGGTGTGGGGTGGTGGGTGTGGTGGGGTGTGTGTGGGGTGTGGTGGTGTGGGTGTGGGTGTGTGTGGGTGTGGTGGGGTGGGTGTGTGGTGTGGGGTGGTGTGGTGTGGTGGGGTGTGTGGTGTGGGTGTGTGGGGTGTGGGTGGTGTGGGGGGTGTGGGTGTGGGTGTGTGTGTGTGTGGGGTGGGTGTGGTGGGTGTGGGGTGTGTGTGGGTGGTGTGGGTGTGTGGTGGTGTGTGGTGTGTGGTGTGGTGTGGTGTGGGTGTGTGTGGTGGTGGGGTGTGGGGTGTGTGTGTGTGTGGGTGTGGTGGTGTGGTGTGTGGGTGTGTGGTGTGGTGTGTGGTGTGTGGTGTGTGGTGTGGGTGTGGGTGTGGTGGTGTGTGGTGTGGTGTGGTGTGTGGTGGTGTGTGTAGGTGTGTGTGTGTGGTGTGGTGGGTGGGGTGTGTGAGTGTGGGTGTGGTGGGTGTGTGGTGTGTGTGTGTGTGTGTGTGGTGTGTGGTGTGGGGTGTGTGTGGTGGTGTGTGGGTGTGTGAGGGTGTGTGGTGTGGTGTGTGTGGTGGGGTGTGGTGGTGTGGTGTGTGTGGGTGTGGTGTGGGTGTGTGTGTGGTGGTGTGTGGTGGTGTGAGTGGTGGGGGTGTGTGGGTGTGGTGTGGGGTGTGTGGTGTGTGAGTGTGGGTGGTGGTGTGTGTGTGGGTGTGTGGTGTGTGGGGGTGTGTGTGGTGTGTGGTGTGTGTGGGTGTGGTGTGTGGTGTGTGGTGGTGGGTGTGTGTGAGGTGTGGTGTGGGTGTGGGTGTGTGTGTGGGTGTGTGTGGTGTGTGGTGTGTGTGGTGTGTGGTGTGTGTGGTGGGTGTGGGTGGTGTGGGTGGGTGTGTGTGAGTGTGAGTGTGTGGTGTGAGTGTGTGAGTGTGAGGTGTGTGTGTGTGTGTGGTGTGTGGTGTGTGTGAGTGTGTGGTGTGTGTGTGTGTGTGGTGTGGGTGTGTGTGTGTGTGGGTGTGGGTGGTGTGAGGTGTGTGGTGTGTGTGGTGTGGGTGTGTGTGGTGTGTGTGGTGTGTGGTGTGGTGTGTGTGTGTGGGGGTGTGTGAGTGTGTGGTGTGGGTGTGTGGTGTGGTGTGGTGTGTGGGTGTGGTGTGTGTGTGAGTGTGGTGTGTGAGTGTGGTGGTGTGTGTGTGTGGTGTGTGGTGTGTGTGTGAGGTGTGTGAGGTGTGTGTGTGTGGTGTGTGTGGTGTGGTGTGTGTGGTGTGTGAGTGTGGGTGTGTGTGAGTGTGGGTGGTGTGGGTGTGTGGGTGTGTGGGTGTGTGTGTGTGTGAGGTGGTGTGAGTGTGTGGTGGTGTGAGGTGTGTGTGAGGTGTGTGTGGGGTGTGGTGTGAGGTGTGTGTGGTGTGAGGTGTGTGTGAGTGTGTGGTGTGGGTGTGTGTGGTGTGAGTGTGTGTGAGTGTGGGTGTGTGTGTGTGTGGGTGTGTGGTGTGTGGTGTGTGTGGTGTGTGAGTGTGAGGTGTGTGGTGGTGTGTGGTGTGTGGTGTGGTGTGTGTGGTGTGAGGTGTGTGTGAGGTGTGTGTGTGTGTGGTGTGTGTGTGTGTGAGGTGTGGGTGTGTGTGAGGTGTGGGTGAGTGTGTGGTGTGAGGTGTGTGAGTGTGAGTGTGTGAGTGTGAGTGTGTGAGTGTGTGAAGTGTGTGTGAGTGTGAGGTGTGTGTGAGTGTGCCATGCTGTTGTATGGTCATGCATACTAAGCATTCAAAAGGCTGTAAGGCTGTGTGAAAGCTTTAGAGGATGAGCAACAAAAGTGTAATGGGTTCTTTGAAGTATTTATACGTGGGGCAGATATTTGCTGTGGTATCTGCCGGGTACCATTAACTTGGCACCTCTCCCCAGGCTTGTCATCTCTCATCTTTGCAGTCAGGCCCCCTGGTGTTGC
Source organism: Somniosus microcephalus (assembly GCF_052327205.1). Taxonomy (NCBI): domain Eukaryota; kingdom Metazoa; phylum Chordata; class Chondrichthyes; order Squaliformes; family Somniosidae; genus Somniosus; species Somniosus microcephalus. The sequence goes on from NC_140993.1 coordinate 261,917,648, forward strand.
CAAGTGCAATAAATCTGGCAGCTATCTCCTATCTCCTGCCAGGCGTTTCTGATGACTCTTGTACGGGGAGAGCGTCCTTCAGTGCCAAACAGGACAACCCCCCTGTGTCTCACTGCGTGCATGAGCAACCCAAGGGCACCATCCATAAATAGGCTCAAGCTCTCTCAGCAATATGCCTTTGGTGAGAAATAGCGTGAAGCATTAAACCCCCTCCCTTCAGTTCATATGAGGTGGAAGTTTAATCCAGAGGATTTACTGTAGAATCATACAGCACTAAAGGAGGCCTTTCAGCCCATCATGCCTGTGCCGGCTCTTTGAAAGAGCTCTCCAATTAGTCCCACTCTCCTGCTCTTTCCCCATAGTCTTGCAAATTTCTCCCCTTATATTATTTATCCAATTCCCTTTGAAAGTTACTATTGAATCTGCCTCCACCACCCTTTCAGGCAGCGCATTCCAGATCACAACAACTCGCTGTGTAAAAAAATTCTCCTCATCGCCCCCTCCGGTTCCTTTGCCAATTGCCTTGGGATTATTTACGTCCAACTGAGAGGGCAGATGGGGCCTCGATTTAACGTCTCACCTGCAAGACGGATAAACAAAAACAACCGAACTCAGGGGTAAGCGTACATTATTCAAAGTGCATTCGACTCCTCCACCTCACTTTCTGTGGTTTATTCTTCTTCTTTGGGCCCCGCAGTGACATAGACCTTTGTGTTTGAGAGGACACACAGATGAGCTGCTCGGAGGTTTGTTTCAGTGGCACCAGCCGCAAGAAGATGTCTATGAGAAGGTCCCCAGGTCCCAGTAGCTTTCCCTCCAAAGCCACCATTGAATGCCTGACCTGCTATGGCGGCTGAGACTAGGGATCACAGGCACAAATGACCGTCCTATGCTCTCAGAGTGCAGTTCGCCAGTGTTTTAACATGCTGTACTACTGCACCCATTACATTACACCGAGTTTGTAAGTAAATCGCCACCATGCATAATATACTTGTACCATTAGTAATCCGGTCATTTCGTTTCTTTTGATAACACAGCTCAGATTTGTTTGGAGCATTTGAGAAAAAAATCTGCAAGGGCAGGTATGTTTCTAACCACAAGAGTTTCGAATCACTATCAACTGTGTAGCCTAATTTGGCTGCAGCGCCTCTATCGCTGGATAAGAAATTAGCTGAGACATGGAAAGAAATCCGTACTTGTTAGGGGAGAGATGTTGAGGTGCAGGTTAGAGTTAATTGGAACGCAATCTTTAATTCCTGGGTTGATGGTGTTAGTGGCCCGGTTTCCATTGCTCCACCACTGGCGGTCGTACCTTCAGCCGTCAAGGCCCTAAACTCTGGAATTTCCTCGCTAAACCTCTCCGTCTCTTCACCTCTCTTTCCTCCCTAAACCTTTCCGTCTCTCCACCTGCCTGAACTCAGCCCTATCCCACTGGAGTCCACCTTCCAGCGCGAGTCACTGGAGAGCAATCGAGAGCATAAACGCCGGCTGATTTTTCCTTCCTTATCTCTGGAACGTTGGGATCAATGGTAGCGCCCAGAATTGCACCCCATCCAAGACTCACAAACTCAGTATCGAGTCTGACTGTTGCGCATCCCCGATTTCCTTCGCCCCACCATTGGCGGCCGTGTCTTCAGCTGCCGAGGCCCCAAGCTCTGAAATTCCCTCCCTAAATCTCTCCGCCTCTCCACTTCTCTCTCCTCCTTTAAGATGCTCCTTAAAACCTGCCTCTTTGACCAATATCTCCTTATGTGGCTCGGTGTCAAATATTGTCTGATAACGCTCCTGTGAAGCACCTTGGGATGTTTTACTATGTTAAAGGCACTATATAAATACAAGTTGCTGTTGTTGTTGAACTCAAAGTACTATTGAGCACGTACAGAATTCATGATGTAGTCCCAATCTACCAGCAAGCAAATGGAGATAGTGTTGTATCAGAGAAAGGTGCCCTACATATAACCTGGCCGCTTGTGCCTTCCAGGTAAGTATACTGAGGACATATGCACGGTGGCATAGTGGTTAGCACTGTTGCCTCACAGCGCCAGGGACCCGGGTTCAAATCCGGCCTCGGGCAACTGTCTGTGTGGAGTTTGCACATTCTCCCCGTGTTTGCGTGGGTTTACTCCGGGTGCTCCGGTTTCCTCCCACAGTCCAAAGATGTGCAGGTTAGGTTGATTGGCCATGATAAATTGACCCTTAGTGTTAGGGGGATTAAATACGTGGGGTTATGGGGATAGGGTGGGATATGTGTTGGTGTAGGGGTTACGGGGATCGGGTGGGATATGTGTCAGTGCAGGCTCGATGGGCCGAAATGGCCTCTATCTGCACTGTGGGGTTTCTGTGATTTCTGTGATTAACGACACTTTTTAATAGTGTCTAATCCAGATCATCTTAATGAAGTAGTCAACTTTGGAATTACAATCCTTTTGCAAAGTATGGATTCAGTCTCTGTCAAACTCTAACTCATAAGGAACAAAGGTGCAGCAGGCGGTTAAGAAGGCAAATGGTATGTTGGCCTTCATAGCGAGAGGGTTCGAGTACAGGAACAAGGATGTCTTGCTGCAGTTGTACAGGGCCTTGGTGAGACCACATCTTGAGTATTGTGTGCAGTTTTGGTTGCCTTATCTGAGGAAGGGTGTTCTTGCCATGGAGGGAGTGCAGCGAAGATTCACCAGGCTGATACCCGGGATGGCAGGAATGATGAATGAAGAGAGATTGGATCGATTGGGCTTATACTCGCTGGAGTTTAGAAGAATGAGAGGGGATCTCATTGAAACGTATAAAATTCTAACAGGGCTAGACAGACTAGATGCAGGAAGGATGTTCCCGATGGCGGGGGAGTCCAGAACCAGGGATCACAGTCTAAGGATAAGGGGTAAGCCATTTAGGACTGAGATGAGGAGGAATTTCTTCACCCAGTGAGTGGTGAACCTGTGGAATTCTCTACCACAGAAGGCAGTGGAGGCCAATTCATTAAATATATTCACAAAGGAGTTAGATATATTTCTTAAGGCTAAAGGGATCAAGGGATATGGGGAGAAAGACAGGGACAGGGTACTGAATTTGGATGATCAGCCATGATCTCATTAAATGGTGAAGCAGGCTCGAGGGGCCGAATGGCCTATTCCTGCTCCTATCTTCTATGTTTCTATATTTCTATGTAAAGGCAAACCCACAAACTATAAAAAAATAATGAAAATATCATCTTTTCACGTTGCATTGACTGCTGTAAGTGATTTTCAATTTACTGTTTTCTTCATCACATCAGTCAGTAACACTCAATCTGTCAGTTCCTGGTGTAGTCAAACTCTTGCAATTGTGAAAGTGTATGGCAGTAAACAAGATTTCATAACAAAAGGGTTCCACTACATCCCAATCATTTTACATGAGACACGCTAATCCAACCCGTCAAAATGCTCACTTCTCAGCCTCCTTCAAAAAGTAGAATGTCGTCTCCCAGCCAATTTTGTGAAGGCTGAGGACAAAGGCAGCACTTAATCAGGCACTGTGATTTTGGCTGTCAGCATTTCTCAAAGGGACCATTAAGCGCTGTTTCTGAAGAAGGCTCCAGCTCTTTAATGACTATGTGCAGCTTGTGAGAAGAGGGAGGTATGTCAAAGGTGAATTTGCTTGTTTTTGTTGTTTTTTCAGTGCTGAAATTGGTTCTCCGCTGCCTCCGCTGCACTTAGAACATGGCTACTACAGGCGAGTGAGGTGGGTCTGACGGAAGAGTACTGAGGATCTGAACAGACACAAGGTGCACCAATACGACAGCAAAATACTGCGGATGCTGGCAATCCGAAATAACAACAGAAAACGCTGGAAAAACTCAGCAGGCCAGGCAACATCCATGGAGAGAGAAACAGAGTTAATGTTTCAGGTCGATGACCCTTCGTCAGAACTGGAAAATAGCAGGAAATGGAAAGCAAGTTTAGGGGCTGGGAAAAGGGGGAGGGGATGAAAGAACGAAAGGGAAGGTCAGTGATAGGATAGAAAGCAGGAGAGATTAAGAGACATTGAGAGACATTAAGAGATATTCAAGGCAAGAGGAGGTGGTAATGGGACAGGTTAAGATGCACCATTTGACTAAGTAAGAGAGCACAATGCAGCACGGTGGCATAGTGGTTAGCACTGTTGCCTCACAGCGCCAGGGACCCGGGTTCGAATCCGGCCTCGGGTGACTGTCTGTGTGGAGTTTGCACATTCTCCCCGTGTTTGCGTGGGTTTCCTCCGGGTGCTCCGGTTTCCTCCCACAGTCCAAAGGTGTGCGGGTTAGGTTGATTGGCCATGATAAATTGACCCTTAGTGTTAGGGGGATTAAATATGTGGGGTTATGGGGATAAGGTGGGATATGTGTTGGTGTAGGGGTTACGGGGATCGGGTGGGATATGTGTCGGTGCAGGCTCGATGGGCCGAAATGGCCTCTATCTGCACTGTGGGGTTTCTGTGATTCTGTTATTCTGTGATGTGCAGTGCCACTTTCCATGGCACCCCATCATAGCAGGTATATTTGCAGAGGGACAAGGAGGGAGAAAGGAATAGAACGTTATGCTGATAGAGTGAGATGAAGCAGGGAGGGAGGAGGTTCGTGTGGAGCACAAACACTAGCATGGGCCAGTTGGGCCGAATGGCCTGTTTCCGTGCTGTGATTCTATGGATGTATTATTGTGTACACGCATTGTTGACACCAGCAAAAAAATGCTTTGTGGCCAATAACCTTCTCCAGTGTCACAAAAGCATCTGCACAGGTCAGTAATACAAAAGTTGCACTTCCTGCTTGTTATGGCGGGTTTTTTCAATGGGTGGGCGCTTCGCTCCACCAGATTACCACCCAACTGGTGAAGGTGAAAGATCCCAAACCCTCCTCCATCTTTTTTTATTCATTCTCGGGATGTGGGCGTCACTGGCAAGGTCAGCATTTACTGCCCATCCCTAACTGCCCTCGAGAAGGTAGTGCTGAGCCGCCTTCTTGAACCGCTGCAGTCCGTGTGGCGAAGGTACTCCCACAGTGCTGTTAGGGAGGGAGTGCCAGGATCTTTACCCAGTGACGATGAAGGATCTATGTCCAAGTCGGGATGGTGTTAGACTCAGGAGAACTTGGAGGTGGTGGTGTTCCCGCGCGCCTGCTGCCCTTGTCCTCCTAGGTGGTGGAGGTCGCGGGTTTGGGAGGTGCTGCCGAAGAAGCCTTGGCGAGTTGCTGTAGTCCATCCTGTAGACGGTGCACACTGCAGCCACGGTACGCCGGTGGTGGAGGGAGTGAATGTTTAAGGTGGTGGATGGGCTGCCGATCAAGGGTAGATTCACAAAAAGGGAGAATGTTCAAAGTAAATTAGTCGCAACAGCAGTGAACTGCAATAAAAAAAAAACACGCAAAGCAAGTGTGCTGCCTCCAGCACAGATCACTGGAATGAAACGGCGGAGATTAACCCTTTCGAGTACTGAATGGCTTTTGGAACTTGCGTGTATGCTAACTGCCAAAAATGATTTTTCTCCCCCCATTTCCTGCAATACGGTTGCATTGATGACGGGCATCCCATGGTATCTCACGCCAATAGTCAATTTTCCGGTGTGAGCCCTGAGTGTGTGTTGTCAGTCGGGCCGCCAACTCTGGTTGGACGCATTCCTGGAAGTTTCATCACATGACCTCCGGCCTCCACCCACCCCGCGCCCACTCCCCCCACCCCAACAGCCTTTTAACCCATCTCCGATATTTTTTTATAGCTGATCGACACACTTGTTCAAAGAAAATTTTAAAAGGACACAATTTATTTTAACACAGCTATGAGTTTTCTCCCGGGTGTTGCTCACAGCAGCATCCAGGAGATTAACCTTTAATTCCTGGAGACTCCAGGGCAATCCTGGAGGGGTTGGCAACCCCTAGTTGTCAGGCTATTCAAATGTAAGGGGGAGGGAGAGGGAAAGCTATCACCCTGATCACCCAATGTCCACCCATATTCGCTTTCCAGTAGGGTCCACTGGATAACAGTCTGGAGCACGGAGCCCTGACTGATTTGGTTGCCTGGCTCAGGCAATTGTCATGCTTCAGCCACTGCCACACCAGAATCAAACAACTCAGCACAGGGCATGGATCCTGTGACCTTCTGATTTGTATGCCTTAGGCTGAGGGGGAAAAATTCAGTTGTTTGCGTCTCCCGTTAGCACCTTAAGAGGGCGCTAATTGGGGCGGAAAGCAACTAGCGCCCGGGCGCGGCGATGTTTGCGCCGCTCGCAAAATTAACTAGACATTTTGCGGCGGCGCTAAACATTACCGCCACGATCTCCTGCGCCGGCAGATCATGACGTCAGTCGAGTGTGCAACGCCCCGGTAGCGCCCCGGACCGGATATTGAGTGGCGCCCCCTGCCTTACCGCCTGCCGCTAGCAACGACAGGTTGAGGGGAGCGTTTTGCTGTCAGAAAGGGACTAGGGGAGCGTTATTTAAAGGTGACCACTTCCTGCCTTTTTTTGTCGGCGACATTTTTGCACCACGCATTCTGAGAGAGAGAGAGAGACTTCTGGAGAGATTCAACGCTGTGTGAAGGAGTTTTGGGTACTGAGCAGCACTTTGCAGGTTCATTTTGATTTGCCCTTCCTTGTTTCACCAGCGCTCTGAGGTAGCGCCTCGCTCCTCCTTTGCGCCTTAAGACAGGTGTGAAGCGCCTGATTTAGCGCTCCAATCACCTCCAGGGGCGATAAAAGCCAAGTTTGCTGTCGGAGGTGATAATTAGCGCCAGGCACTAAACTTTGCGCACGGGGCGATACTGAATTTTTCCCCCTATACCTTTCCCCACTAAGCACTGGGGGGGGGGGGGGCGCGGGAATGCTGATCTAAGCGAGTGAATGTTTCGATCTATTTTGATTATTTTGGGCGATTTCGAGCATTCTTGAAAATGAAGCTATAAAGTGTTAATTTTATGTCAAACTAGTAATGCAAACATGGTCATTGCTGCCAGCACTTCCAACCAGCAAAACGTTTCATCTATGACATCCCTCTGTCTGCTGATTTCGCAGAGGCAGCATAATAAACGAGCTAATGCCTCCACTGAAATGCCAGAGGAATGCCACATGAACAAAAGTAATTGTGTGTCTGCTGATATCCGTAACAGGAATCTCCGGGCTGTGCTGGCACTGGGAGCAGCAGCGGCTGTGGTCTTTGTGCGATGTCAGGGATGTGAGTTGAGGCAGATTGTGCCTGGGTTGCTCTACTTGCTTGTAAAAATGGATTTTAGGCTGAAAAATCTGCCTGGGCTACATCATACGAAAAGACGGACAGGAAAAGACCCTCTGGTCCATCCACCCTGTGCATCTTTAGTTCCCCTGGTCCTCCCTAACCTATTTAATTGGCAAAAATTATCAACTCAAACACAATGGGGGGGAATTTTCCCAGCCCTGGGGAAGCGAGTATGGAGGCAGGACTGCCGGGAAAATGGCAGAAACTGGGAGCGGGTACCGACCCCGCTCCCAACCCGCCTCCGTGCCATTTTCCCGGGAGGCAGGTCCCCGACTCGCGCAGGGACCCGTCTCCTCGAGGCGGGAAGGGGATTAGAGCCAATTAACTGGCCTGTTAACGCTTATCCCCATTTTACCCCTGCAAGTGCGGGCTCCCCGACGGCTGTGAGCCTCGCCAGGGCCAGCGAGGCAAGCAGCGGGTCTGCGGGGGGTGAGAGGGGTCGAAAGGTCCGCTGTACAGGTGAGTGATGGCTGCAAGTGTGGACAGGTAATTATGAGAGGTGAGTGTAAAGTGTTGGATAAAGTTTCCTTACCTTTGTTTCTTTCTGCAGTCTTCAACCCTTGGGGATCCAGAGGTGCCTCATCTCAACGGCAGAGATGACAGAATGGCTGCTGCATTCTCAGATGCTGCAGCCATCTGCTTTCTGCTGAGGAGAGAGGTTTTGGTGAGCCTTCTGTGCAAGGGCTCACCTTAGAACAGAGATTGTCAGTGTTTGAGTGACAGCTTCTCAAAGCTGTCAAACGCTGACAATTCATCTGTCAAAAATTTTTCGACAAATGATATGTCATACGCTGACATCCTCTGTCACCGCTGGTAATAAGGTCAATCAAGGGAAAATAGCGTGTCATTGGCGGGACTGCTGGTTTTCAGGTTTCAGTCCCGCCCCCAACGCGCCCCCATTGACAAAATCCAGCCCAATCTATTTCCTTCATCATCTTATAAATCTTGATCAAATCACCCCTTAGCCTACGCTTCTCTAAAATGTAGAGGCCCAGCTCTTTTAGCCTATCTTTATAACTAAGATGCTTCAAACTGGGGATTAGTCTAGTGGCCCTCCTTTGCACCCTGTCCAAAGCCTCAATATCACCCACCATGTGAGGAGACCAAAACGGGACACAGTATTCTAACTGAGGCCTGACTAAGGTCTTGCACAAGGACAAAATAATATGCTTTGTCTTATGGTCAATTGCCCTTTAAAATGCACCACAGCACCCTTTTCGCTCTAGCTATCGCTTCACGGCATTGCTCATGAACCTTTAGAGATCTATGCGCTAGAACGCCAAGATCGCTTTCTTTCTCTACCTGCTTTAATGTTTTTCCCTGATGGGTATATGCATGTTCAGCATTCACCCTGCCCACGTGCATACCACTGCATCATGGCGTAAGTGCTGGGATACGGTGACGTAGGACCTTCGGCGATGACTCGGCGAAAATTCATGGGGTTGGTATTGGGCTCAAGGAGGCCCAAAATAATCCTAAAAATTTGAAAAGGTCTCAAGGAGTCTAGGCAATGCTCCCAGACGTGTAACCCTAAGTGTGCCACAACCGTCAACTGGCTGGTTGGTTTCCCTTGGCATACTGATCGCTGATCCTGTGCCCGGCTACTCCCAGGCTGCAACACTGGTGCACCCGGCCTTGGAAGTCCCTGGCCTCGGCCCCAGTCCTCAGTGCAACACTATCATTCAACAAGAACTGGATTCACCTCCCAGTAGAGTATGCTGATTGTGAACATAGAAAAATAGGAGCAGGAGACGGCCATTCGGCCCTTCGAGCCTGCTCCGCCATTCAACACGATCATGACTGATCCTCTATCTCAATACCATATTCCCGCTCTCTCCCCATACCCCTTGATGCCTTTTGTGTCTAGAAATCTATCTATCTCCTTCTTAAATATATTCAGTGACTTGGCCTCCACAGCCTTCTGTAGGTAGAGAATTCCACAGGTTCAGCACCCTCTGGGTGAAGAAATTTCTCCTCATCTCTGTTCTAAATGTCCTACCCCGTATCCTGGGACTGTGACCCCTCGGTCTCGACTCCCCCAGCCAGAGGAAACATCCTCCCTGCATCCAGTCTGTCTAGACCTGTCAGAATTTTATACGTTTCAATGAGATCCCCTCTCATTCTTCTAAACTCTAGTGAATAATGACCCAAGCAAAAACCAACTGTGTCACTCAGTAACCAACTTCAAATATCAGTCACGGCTTGGATTCAAGCACATGCCCACTTATTGGTAATCTTTAATGAAATTACCATTAGGTTAAAACTGGTTATAGTATTGTCTTTATAGTGGAACCCCTCAATTGGACCTTCCTTTCCTTGTATATACGGTCTAAAACCTAATAGAGCTTTTTAATAGACTGACTGCTATAACTAACTTGCCCATCTGGGCGTCTAAATGTACCTGAAATCCATCAACGAGCTCTTTAATGGAGTGATTATTACAGCAAAGCTCTACATCTGTGTGCACCAGTGCGTCTGAAATTCATTAGTGATATCTTTATAGAGTCATGCTAACAATGAGCCTGCCCTATCTGTGAACCGAATGAGTGTTCCTGTGAAATCTATTAGGAAAATCTTTAAGAACTTGTGTTTACAGTGAGTTTGACAATCTAAGAACTGGATATCCGTGTGCCTGAAAGTCATTAGTAAGAACTGTATATACTCAGTACTACAATGAGCCCGTCTATCTGTGAATGCTTGTGTGTCTGAAGTACAAACTGATAGCAGCTGTAATAATTTGGCAAGATGGACAAATCTGGTGAATTTTGACTAGTTCAATAAAAATAGTTGGAATGACAGAGAATTCAGACTTGAGGGATAGACAAAATACACCTTCAGTCTTTTTAGAACAGACTTGCAACAAGATGATCTCACCGTGGCACCTGCTGGGATTCACGATGATACCTGCTGGGATTCCACTGAGCTGTGCAAGGCTCCATGTGCGCAGTATCCTTCCTTACCCTCCCATCAGCGGTGACAACGTTTAGGCTACAACGAGGTCATACAGACCTGGATAAGGGCAACGGTGTGGATATTACTGGCGGAGTTATATCACAAAGCCTTAAGTGTCAGATTTTCAGAAGTGAGTTATTTGAGGCCTCTATTCATGCCAAAAAAAGCCCCACAAAAGTGACTAAAAGAGCATTGCTGGGATCTCTGTGGACAAGTAACATGAGTGTATTGTTCTTCATTTTTCATTTGTTATACATGTTTTTAAATTTGTCATTGTTCTCAGTTACAGCACCGCACAGATTTATGCATCGCAAGCGTCCTGTACGGCATAGGGGCGATTTTCTGAAGGTGCAGAGTCTCACCCGTAGGTCAGAAAATGGGAGGAAGGTGGTCAAGAGGCTTGGAATGGGAAGAAATTGGAGAGGTGTTGGGAGGCATGTCTGGGAACACCGGAACATGCCAGAACAATGATTCCAGTAACTGTTCCGAATACCTGAATAACCCCCCGAGATCTCTGCGCTCCTCCAATTCTGGCCTCTGGCACGTTCCCCGATTTCCTTCGCTGCACCATTGGCGGCCGTGCCTTCTGCTGCTGAGGCCCGAAACTCTGGAACTCTCTCCCTAAACCTCTCCGCCTCTCGCTCTCCTCCTTTAAGACGCTCCTTAAAACCTACCTCTTTGGCCAAGCTTTTGGTCACCTGCCCCAATATCTCCTTCTGTGGCTCGGTGTCAAATTTTGCTTGTTAACACTTCTGTGAAGCACCTTGGGACCAATGCTCGCTGTGAGCTGCACTTTGTTCTGCTCGGCCTGTTTCTTTCAATGCGCGGTCCCTTTAAATTTCTGCCCATGTGCGGTATTTCCAATGTAAAAGCTTGTGAGGGGCCTGCGTTGGGCCTTGCAGATTACTGCGCGGCCACGCACGGACACAGCTTAGAGGGAACATTGCTTGGGACATTTTACTACGTTAAAGGCACTATACAAATACAAGTTGTTGTTCCAGCTCTCCCACTCAGATCCCATTTCATTGTTAAAATTCTGGTTTAGAATCTCTCTTTTTATCAATCCATTTGTAGAATGTACATAAGAACATAAGTCATAGGAGCAGGAGTAGGTCATTCGGCCCCTCGAGCCTGCTCCGCCATTCAATAAGATCATGGCTGATCTGATCTTGGCCTCAACTCCACTTCCCTGCCCGCTCCCCATAACCCTTGACTCCCTTATCGTTCAAAAATCTGTCTATCTCCATCTTAAATATATTCAATGACCCAGCCTCCACAGCTCTCTGGGGAAGAGAATTCCAAAGATTCACGACCCTCAGAGAAGAAATTCCTCCTCATTTCCGATTTAAAAGGGTGCCCACTTATTCTGAAATTATGCCCCCTAGTTCTAGATTCCCCCACGAGGGGAAACATCCTCTCTGCTTCTACCCTGTCAAGCCCCTTCAGAATCTTATATGTTTTGATAAAATCATTCTTCTAAACTCCAATGAGTATTGGCCCAACCTGCTCAACCTTTCTTCATAAGACAACCCCTTCATCTCTGGAATCAACCTCGTGAACCTTCTCTGAACAGCCTCCAATGCAAGTATATCCCTCCTTAAATAAGGAGACCAAAACTGTACGCAGTACTCCAGGTGTGGTCTCACCAACGCCCTGTACAGCTGTAACAGGACTTCCCTACTTTTATACTCCATTCCCTTTGCAATAAAGGCCAACACTCCATTTGCCTTCCTAATTACTTGCTGTACCTGCATGCTAACTTCTTGTGATTCATGTACAAGGACCCCCAGATCCCGCTGTACCTCAGCATTTTGTAATCTCTCCCCATTTAAATAATAATTTGCTTTTTTATTTTTCCTACCGAAGTGGATAACCTCGCATTTTCCCACATTAAACTCCATCTGCCAGATTTTTGCCCACTCACTTAGCCTATCTATATCCCTTTGGAGATTCTTTGCGTCCTCCACACAATTTGCTTTCCCACGTATCTTTGTTAAAATTCTGAATTCATCTTAGTTTAACTTAAGTTTCTATATTATTATGCATCATTCCAGTTATATAATGCACAGTCCCTTTCCATAACTTTATTTCCTGGCAATGAAACTGTAATCCCAAAGTAATATTATTGCTATGTAACAATTAGCTCTAATTCCATTTGGAATTGTCATGTCATTTCCAGTTAGTTCCAATACAAGTTATGGTTCTGAATCTAGTTCTAATTCCCACAGAAAAAAATGCGTTTACGCTATTTATGTCTTTATTTAATTTACTGATTCCTCCTCCTCCAGAAATGTTTTTTTATAAACTGCCCATCCTATTCTGACAGAACACATTACCTTTGTGAAGAAAGGGAAGAGTGTAAGAAAGGAAGAAAAAACGTGCATTTTTATAGCGCCTTTCATGACCTCAGGACGTCCCAAGGCACTTTACAGCCAATCAAGTACTTTTTTAAAGTGTGGTCACTGTCGTAATATTGGAAACATTAAGCATGAATGGCGATCACTGGTGGATAAAAGATATAGGGAGGGAAAGACTGCCCTTGTCAGAAATGGGAAGATAGGGGGATAGTGCCATTGGAGAGAAAGAGGCAGCTGGAATCCGAGTCTAAGTCCAAATTGGTGAAAGGTATCTCGCCGCTGATTTATAATTTTGTGGAGCAGTGGTGACAAGCAGTTCCTTTTCGAAGTAGCGTAATTCTCTCAGACGTTGCTACTTCTAGCTGACCTTTGTCAACATAGCTTCCAGATAAACATTTTTGTTGAAACCCTGGACTCAGGAGACTTTCCCAATTCAGGGATTTCTCTCCTGTTCAGTTGAAATCAAGCAGTTGGTTGCCAAGCAGCTGTAAATAAAACATAAGTACATAAAACGTTTGAACAAATATTCTGTATCTGTCTTCACGGTCGAAAACACTAACAACATCCCAATAATGGATAATCAAGGGGCCACAGGGAGGGGGGAACTAAAGACGATCACTATCACTAAGGAAATAGTACTTGGTAAAATAATGGGACTAAAACACGACAAGTCCCCCGGACCAGATGACCTGCATCCCAGGGTCTTAAAAGAAGTGGCTGCAGAGATAGTGGACGCATTGGTTGCAATATACCAAAATTCCCTGGACTCTGGAGAGGTCCCAGCGGATTGGAAAACCGCAAATGTAACACCCCTATTTAAGAAAGGAGGGAGACAGAAAGCAGGAAACTATGGACCAAATTAGCCTAACATCTGTCATTTGGAAAATGCTGGAGTCCTTCATTAAGGAAGTAGTAGCAGGGCACTTGGAAAACCATAATGCAGTCAAGCAGAGTCAGCATGGTTTTATGAAAGGGAAATCATGTTTAACAAACTTGCTGGAGTTCTTTGAGGAGGTAACGAGCAGGGTGTATTTGGATTTCCAGAAGGCATTCGATAAGGTGCCACATAAAAGGTTACCGCATAAGATAAGAGCTCACGGAATTGGGGGTAATATATCAGCATGGATAGAGAGTTGGCTAACTAACAGAAAGCAGAGAGTCGGGATAAATGGGTAATTTTCTGGTTGGCAAACGGTAACTAGTGGGGTGCCACAGGGATCAGTGCTGGGGCTTCAACTATTTACAATCTACATTAATGACTTGGATGAAGGGACCGAGTGTAATGTAGCCAAGTTTGCAGATGATACAAAGATGGGTAGGAAAGCAAGTTGTGCAAAGGACTCAAAGAACCTGCAAAGACAGGCTAAATGAGTGGGCAAACATTTGGCAGATGGAGTATAATGTGGGAAAGTGCAAGGTTATACACTTTGGCAGGAAAAATAAAAAAGCAAATTATTATTTAAATGGAGAGAGATTACAAAATGCTACAGTTCAGAGGGACCTGGGGGTCCTTGTGCATGAAACACAAAAAGTTAGCATGCAGGTACAGCAAGTAATCAAAAAGACAAATGGAATGTTGGCCTTTATTTCAAGGGGGTTGGAGTATAAAAACAGGGAAGTCCTGCTACAACTGTACAGGGTATTGGTGAGACCACACCTTGAGTACTGCGTACAGTTTTGGTCTCCTTATTTAAGGAAGGATATACTTGCATTGGAGGCAGTTCAGAGACAATTCACTAGATTAATTCCAGAGATGAGGGGGTTGACTTATGAAGAAAAATTGAGCAGGCTGGGCCTATACTCATTGGAATTTAGAATGAGAGGTGATCTTATCGAAACATATAAGATACTGAGGGGGCACGACAAGGTAGATGCAGAGAGGATGTTTCCCCTCGTGGGGAAATCTAGAACGCAAGGGCAGAGTTTCAGAATAAAGGGTCGCCCTTTTAGGACTGAGATGAGGAGGAATTTCTTCTCTCAGAGGGTCGTAAATCTGTGGAATTCTCTGCCCCAGAGAGCCGTGGAGGCTGGGTCATTAAATACATTTAAAGTGGAGATAGACAAATTTTTGCAAGATAAGGAAGTGAAGGGTTATGGGGAGCGGGCTGGGAAGTGGCTTTGAGCCCAAGATCAGCCATGATCTTATTGAATGGCAGAGCAGGCTCGAGGGGCTAAGTGGCCTATTCCTGCTCCTATGTCTTATGTTTCTTATGTTACGTTTAAGTACCCCAGTTCTGGAAACAGATCAAAAGGCAAGTCTGATACCTCCAAGAAAGTGAGGCATGTTTTGGTGAATGTTGCTTTAGCTAGAGGAGGATCTTTCTTTTGTTCATTCTCGGCATGTGAGCATTGCTGCCAAGGCCGGCATTTAGTACACAGTCCTCGTTGCCCCGAGAAGGTGGTGGTGGGCCTTCTCCTTGTATAGAAAGAATGAAAGACTTGCATTGATATAGCATCTTTCACAACCTCAGGACGTCCCAACGCGCTTTACAGTCACTGAAGAACTTTTGAGGTGCAGTCACTGTTGTAATGTGGGAAACGCAGCAGCCAATTTGCGCACATCAAGCTCCCACAAACAGCAATGAGATAATGACCAGATAATCTGTTTTTAATGATGTTGGTTGGGGGATAGATTTTGGCCAGGGCACCGGGGAGAACTCCTCTGCTCTCCTTCGAAATAGTGCAACGGGATCTTTTACGTCCACCTGAGAGGGCAGACAGAACCTCGGTTTAACATCTCATCTGAAAGACGGCACCTCCGACATTACAGCGCTCCCTCAATACTGCACTGGGGAGTGTCAGTCTAGATTTTGTCCGTAAGTCTCTGGAGTGGGACTTGAACCCACAACCATCTGACACAGAGGTGAGAGTGCTTACCCCTGCAGTCCTTGCAGTGATGGCATTCCCACATTGGTGTTAAGTAGGGAATTCCAGGACTTTGTTCCAGTGACAATGAATGCCGATATATGTCCCAAGTTCTGTGTGTGACTTGCTGGGAACTTGGAGATGATGGTAATTCAATGACTTTGCTTCTCTTGTCTTTCTCAGTGCTAGATGTCGGGGGCTAAAAAGTGTTGTCGATGGGATGGGTGAGTTTATGGGTTAATTTTGTAGTCGGGGGGGGGTTGGAATTGTTTCATTTTTTATTAATTTATTATAGATTTTATTATTAGGAGTCTAATTTTAGTGATGGACGAAAAAGCAAATTGGTAATGAAACAACTGAATACTGTTTCAACAATGAGATCATTTGCTGTTGTTGTGGTTGCCAGAGGCTCACTGGCTGCATTATACTGGGTTTTTAGTCAAAGGACCATTTCAGCCAACTGGCATCCTTCACTCAATGGATACTGGTTGGTTTGTTTCTTTTTCCATCAAGGAGAGATTTATGGGGAGATTTAATAGAGATGTTCAAATCATGAAGGGCTTTGATAGAGTAAATAAGGAGAAACTGTTTCCATTGACAGGAGGGTCAGTAACCAGAGGGCACAGATTTAAGATAATCGGCAAAAGAACCCGAGGGGGAGATGAGGAGAATTTTTTACTCTGCGAGTTGTTGTGATCTGGAATGCGCTGCCTGAAAGGGCGGTGGAAGCAGATTCAATAGTAACTTTCAAGAGGGAATTGGATAAATACTTGAAAATTTGCAGGGCTCTGGGGAAAGAGCAAGGGGGGAGAGTGGGACTAATTGGAGAGCTCTTTCAAAGAGCCGGCACAGGCACGATGGGCCAAATGGCCCCCTTCTGTGTTGTATCATTCTATGATCAGTACAACAGTTGAATCAATCAAGATTTTTTTGGCCTACAAACACACTCCCTGTGTAACAGAAACTTTCTCACACCCTAAGGATGCATGTTGATGAAAGACTTCAAATTATGGCTAGATGTGTTAATAAATATCTTGTCGTAGAAATATCCAATCAACTCAATCACCAGCTCAGCAGTCCGATATCAACTCTGTGTATTTCTTTTAAAACTGCAAGGTCAGAATGTGGATCAGAGTAAATATGTAAATATCCTCCCGTGTTGCCTGCTTTTAATTATACGTATTATATGTTTACCCATGTCGTCTACTAATTACACCAATCCATTCAGTACAGCACTCAGTAAAACTGTCTAATTTTTATCAACATAAGTATGTTACAGATACAGTCACAGGTGGTTTCCTTACATGACAATGGTGACTACACTTTAAAAGTACTTCATTGACTGCAAAGCACTTTGGGACATCCTGAGGTCCTGAAAGGCGCTATAGAAATGCAAGTCTTTCTTTCTTTTTGGATTACTAATCTGTTTGGATTGGGTCTTCAACAAGAACTGGCACCTTTAATACTGAGGCAAGGACCAACTCGGAAACATTTCAGACAATGCACACCATTGCAATGCAGCTGCAACCATCCATTTTACGATGTGCTTGCATCCATATTATTTTTCATTTCGACAGCAATCACCTCATGCTGTGGCCGTGGACCTTGCCTGCTGATTCGCCTCAAATGTTCCTTCCACATCTTTGAAGAACAAGGGCACCGACTCCCATATTCTACAGCTTAGCCCATTATTCAAGATCATTAGATGCCCAGTGAGTCCACCAATACCACATTATCGCCAAAAAGAAGTGTCATATTCTTTCAGAAATGGCTGAAACACACTCTTATGGTAATAAAAAGAGAAAATGCTCGAAACACTTGAAAAGAAAAAAAATTGCTGTGCTATGGGGAAAAGGAGGGGAGTGGGACTAATTGGATCGCTCTTTCAAAGAGCCGGCACAGGCACGATGGGCCGAATAGCCTCCTCTGTGCTCTAAGATTGATTCCAGCATTCTATGATAAATTGCACAAGTATCAGTCAGTATATGAAAGAAAGAAAGACTTGCATTTATATAGCACCTTTCACGACCACCAGACATCTCAAGCGCTTTACCACCAGTGAAGTACTTTTTGAAGTGGAGTCACTGCTGTAATATAGGAAACACAGCAGCCAATTTGCACACAGCAAGCTCCCACAAACAGCAATGTGATAATGACCAGATAATCTGTTTTAGTGACAAATATGGGCCCAGGACACCGGGGAGAACGCCCCTACTCTTCTTCAAAATAGAGCCATGGGATCTTTTATGTCCACCTGAGAGGGCAGACAGGGCCTACTGTTTAACGGCTCATTTGAAAGACGGCACCACTGACAGTGCAGCACTCCCTCAGTACTGCGCTGGGATTGTCAGCTGTGCTCAAGTCGCTGAGAGTGGGGCTTGAACCCACAGCCTTCTGACTCAGAGGCGACAAGTGCTACTCACTGAGCCAAGACTGACACTTGCATGCATAGGGTGCCATTCACGTCATTGAGATGCCCCAAAGCATTTCACAGCCAATGAGCAAAGAGCTAAGTGTTATAGTTGAGACCTTCACACTGATATGGTGACCTCTCTTTCTCCTTGCAATCCTCACTGACCTCCTGCGCATTTTCTCTTATTTCAGATTTGCCGTATCTGCAATTTTTATTTTTAAATCCTTACAACGCTATGCAAACAAGACTTCCGTACACGGGCCATAACAAGTGAGGCAACGAGCCATTCTCTATCAATTTAATTACATTTTGTGTACCAAGCTCTTAGAACATCCGCTACTCTGAAGTGAAAGTAATTATGGGACTCTCTAAGTGACTTGATAAATGACTGGCATGTGTCAAACTGTTTGACAGTGAACTTTAGACTTGGTGGCACCTCATTTAGCAGGTCCTAAGTCAGCCTTAGGCATTAGAAATTTTGTTCTAGACATTTAATACCCTCTGTTCCCCATAGTCCCTAGCCTCCTCTCTGCATAATGCCTGGTGTTTCACTCCTAACCAATGCATTCAGTGTAATGACAATTGAAAAGTTGGACAGAAAGTACTAAAATAAACATGGCCATTAACTCCACCTTTTCAGCAGCTAATGTCTTGTTACTCAGCAGACAGTTCTCAGATTTCAGTTTTTAAAATTAATTACTAGCAGATGCCCAGATCAGAAAGGAACTTTGAAAAGAAATATACAACAAGGGGATTTCTGTAGTCTATAAATTGACATTTTTATATTAACTGGACCAATTGTTATGGAACTTGAACCCGCAGTTATTAGAAATACAATCGGTTCCAAATCAAAAACAAATGAATAATTTCTGAAACAAGTGCTTTGTAGATGGAATGAAGAATTGCTGCCATTAATCAGTTGTGGGGCAGGGGGGTGGGATGCAGGTTTAAACAGAGCATTTCAATTTTTTTTTTAGCAAAAGGCCTTTAGAAATGTGTTTTCAAAAATTACATTCTATCCTATCATGAGTTCAGGGTTTCTGTCCCATACCTGATTCTAATGGTCTAATATTCTGAAAGGAAGGCAGCGTAACAATTCTGGCTTTTTCACATTGATCTGAAATCGTTTCTCCGCACAGAGCAAAACCATTTCAGACATCACCCGGCAGAGTTCAATTTAGAAGGCACCATCAAAATACGTCATTAACTAGCTTCTTTAGCCATCCGTCAGTTCTTGTAGGACTCTTACATATTTGTGGAATGGGCTGATACCTGGGATGGCAGGAATGATGTATGAGGAGAGATTGGGACGATTGGGCTTGTACTCGCTGAAGTTTAGAAGAATGAGAGGGGATCTCATTGAAACTTATAAAATTCTGATGGGACTGGACAGACTAGATGCAGGAAGGATGTTCCCGATGGCGGGGGAGTCCAGAACCAGGGGTCACAGTCTAAGGATAAGGGGTAAGCCATTTAGGACAGAGATGAGGAGGAATTTCTTCACCCAGAGAGTGGTGAACCTGTGGAATTCCCTACCATAGAAGGCAGTAGAGGCCAATACATTAAATATATTCAAGAAGGAGTTGGATATATTTCTTAAGGCCAAAGGGATCAAGGGATATGGGGAGAAGGCAGGGACAGGGTACTGAATTTGGATGATCAGCCATGATCTCATTGAATGGCGGAGCAGGCTTGAGGGGCCGAATGGCCTACTCCTGCTCCTATCTTCTATGTTTCTATGTTTCTATAACCCATAGGATTACCATAAGAACCTATTGATTTGCTGCTGAAACCCTTATCCATGCCTTTGTTAATTCTAGATTCGACTACTCCAACGCTCTCCTGACCGCCCTCCCACCTTCCACCTTCCGTAAGCTTGAGCTCATCCAAAACTCTGCTGCCCCGTGTCCTAACTCGCACCAAGACCCGTTCACCCATCACCCTCTGTGCTCACTGCCCCGTGTCCTAACTCGCACCAAGACCCGTTCACCCATCACCCCCTGTGCTCACTGCCCGTGTCCTAACTCGCACCAAGACCCGTTCACCCATCACCCTCTGTGCTCACTGCCCGTGTCCTAACTCGCACCAAGACCCGTTCACCCATCACCCTCTGTGCTCACTGCCCCGTGTCCTAACTCGCACCAAGACCCGTTCACCCATCACCCCCTGTGCTCACTGCCCCGTGTCCTAACTCACACCCAGTCCCGTTCACCCATCTCCCCCTGTGCTCACTGCCCCGTGTCCTAACTCACACCCAGTCCCGTTCACCCCTCACCCCCTGTGCTCACTGCCCCGTGTCCTAACTCACACCCAGTCCCGTTCACCCATCACCCCCTGTGCTCACTGCCCCGTGTCCTAACTCGCACCAAGTCCCGTTCACCCCTCACCCCCTGTGCTCACTGCCCCGTGTCCTAACTCGCACCAAGACCCATTCACCCATCACCCCCTGTGCTCACTGCCCCGTGTCCTAACTCACACCCAGTCCCGTTCACCCATCACCCCCTGTGCTCACTGCCCCGTGTCCTAACTCACACCAAGACCCGTTCAGCAATCACCCCCTGTGCTCACTGCCCCGTGTCCTAACTCACACCCAGTCCCGTTCACCCATCGCCCCCTGTGCTCACTGCCCCGTGTCCTAACTCGCACCCAGTCCCGTTCACCCATCACCCCCTGTGCTCACTGCCCCGTGTCCTAACTCGCACCCAGTCCCGTTCAGCCATCACCCCCTGTGCTCACTGCCCCTTGTCCTAACTCGCGCCAAGTCCCGTTCACCCATCACCCCCTGTGCTCACTGCCCCGTGTCCTAACTCACACCGAGTCCCGTTCACCCATCACCCCCTGTGCTCACTGCCCCGTGTCCTAGCTCGCACCCAGTCCCGTTCACCCATCACCCCCTGTGCTCACTGCCCCGTGTCCTAACTCGCACCGGGTCCCGTTCACCCATCACCCCCTGTGCTCACTGCCCCGTGTCCTAACTCACACCCAGTCCCGTTCACCCCTCACCCCCTGTGCTCACTGCCCCGTGTCCTAACTCGCACCCAGTCCCGTTCACCCATCACCCCCTGTGCTCACTGCCCCGTGTCCTAACTCGCACCAAGACCCGTTCACCCATCACCCCCTGTGCTCACTGCCCCGTGTCCTAACTCACACCCAGTCCCGTTCACCCATCACCCCCTGTGCTCACTGCCCCGTGTCCTAACTCGCACCAAGACCCGTTCACCCATCACCCCCTGTGCTCACTGCCCCGTGTCCTAACTCGCACCAAGACCCGTTCACCCATCACCCCCTGTGCTCACTACCCGTGTCCTAACTCGCACCAAGACCCGTTCACCCATCACCCCCTGTGCTCACTGCCCCGTGTCCTAACTCGCACCAAGACCCGTTCACCCATCACCCCCTGTGCTCACTACCCGTGTCCTAACTCGCACCAAGACCCGTATGCCTATCACCCATGTGCGCGCTGACCTGCATTGCCTCCCGGTCCGTCTCATCCTTGTGTTCAAACCCCTCCACGGCCTCCCTCCTCCCTATCTCTGTAACCTCCTCCAGCCCCACAAACCTCCGAGATCTCTGCGCTCCTCCAATTCTGGCCTCTTGCACATCCCCGATTTCCATCGCTCCACCATTGGCGGCCGTGCCTTCAGCTGCCTGGGGCCCGAGCTCTGGAATTCCCTCCCTAAACCTCTCTGCCTCTCTACCTCTCTCTCCTCATTTAAGACCCTCTTTGAAACCTGCCTCTTTGACCAAGCTTTTGATCACCTGTCCTAAAATGCGGCTCGGTGTCTAATTTTAATTGATAATCGCTCTTGTGAAGCACCTTGGGACATTTTACTACGTTAAAGGTACTATATAAATGCAAGTTGTTGTTGTAAACACTATAATAGGGTCAGAAAGATAACAATCCTGTAGAATATTTCATTGAGACTGATGATCTATTCTGATTGCGTTGAACTGAATATACAGATAAGGGCACCAGTAAAATATATAATTCAGAGAGGGGTGGCAAAATAATAACGCAAGTTTTGAATAACTTAATCATAACCCATTTGCAATTATTAAGCAAATCAAAAAATGTCCCCCCACTTTTTTCTCCTTTTTTTTCTGTTGTAATTCTATGCATGTCACAGTAATAATATTATTTGCAGTCTGAAAGCTATATAATATAGGTTAACACATTAGTAATATCAACATAACAGAGCTTGGAAACACAGTCGAGAAAGTATCCAACTGCAAGTAGGCAGTCAGCCATGGCTCAGTGGATAGCACTCCTGCCTTCTGAGTCAGAAGGTTGTTGGTTCAAGTCCCACTCCAGAGATTTGGAGCACAACAATCTAGGCTGACACTCCAGTGCCGTACTGCACTGTCAGAGGTACCATGAAACAATAAACAGTAGGTTCTGTCTGAGGTGCCATGTTAAACCAAGGCCCTATTTCCACTGGCAGGTGGATTATGAAAGATCCCATGGCACTATTTTGAAGAAGAGCTGAGAGTTATCCCCAGTGCCGAGGAGTGGTGGAGCCAGGAGCGTTTCCGTTCCAAATTCAGCTTGGGAAATGCCTCTGAATACCTCTTGAGCGGGTAAAAGTGGTCCCCATACCTCCTGGTACTTGTCTGTTGTCCTGGTATGGTATGGTTAAATCTGTTTCAGGTTCATTCCCTGGCCTGCTAGATAACCTCATGCAACGGGGACCTTCTTCAATGTTCCCATGCATCCAGCCAGTGTTGCTGCTCCTGATCACTATCCAAAGTTTGTGTGTAAGGACAGGATTGGGTTCTGCTATAGAATTATACAGCACAGAAGGAGGCCCTTGTGCCTGTGCCAGCTCTTTGAAAGAGCTGTCCAATTAGACCCGCTCTTTCAGGCAGTGCATTCCAGATCGCAACAACTCGCTGCATAAAAATAATTCTCCCCTCTGGTTCTTTTGTCAGTTATCTTAAATCTGTGTCCTCTGGTTACTGACCCTCCTGCCAGTGGGAACAGTTCCTCTTTATTTACTCTATCAAAACCCTTCATAATTTTGAACACCTCTAGTAAATCTAAATAGGGTTCTACATAGGGTTCTGCAATACAGTGCATGTGCACAGACTTCAAATGAGCAAAGGAATGAGCGTGGTTTATTAAGCTGCCCACATTAGGCTTGGGCAAATGGATGACTGGTGGAGCGTCAGTGCCTGTGAAAATGTCCTCTTGTGGCGGAGCCACCAGGGGGACTCTGATCTATTGTACATAATTATCTTTAACAAATTATTAGCTACAGAATGAATCTGTACCTTTGTTCATATCATTGCATGTACATAGAGCGGTCCCTTTAAGAATGAGACCAAACGCAATGACGTCATCACGTTGATCACGTGATCCTCCAGCGGCAGGAAAACGTGATGACGTCATGATGTCAGGCTGGGGAGCCACCCTAGCCAGTCCTCGTGGAGCCAGCAAAGAGTACAGACCTGTAATGTAGTTCTCCTGTGTTTTCGTTTTAAACTCTGTTGATTAGTATTAAACATCGTTTGTTTGATAGACTGACTCGACCTCAGTCCTTTAATTAGGAATCTAGCCATTCCTACAGTGGTGACCCCGAATTTTCGTGAACAATTTTCACGGAAGAAGCGAAGTGCGACGAAACATGGAAGCGAATTCCGTGGCTTTGAAGCTCCCACAGTTTTGGGAACAATAGGCGGCCTCCTGGTTCGTACAAGCAGAAGCACAATTCGATCTCCGAAATATCGTTGCGGATCAGACCCGTTACCTTTACGTGGTCTCCGCACTCGACAGCTCCACAGCCTCACGGCTGACAGCAAGTATAATACTCTTAAAGCACGGTTAATACAGGTCTTCGGGCTCAGGAAGGCGGAGCGTGCCCGTCGGCTACTCGCTTTGCCCGGGCTTGGTGATTCCAAGCCACCTGAGTTAATGAGCCAGATGCTCATGCTCCTTGGCTCAGAACCACAATGTTTCCTCTTTCGGGAGTTATTCCTGAGTCAACTACCCGAGCAGGTTCAGGCTGCCCTCGCCAGATCGGAAGCCACAGATTGCGCAGCACTTACTGCAGAAGCAGATACGATTTATGCGGTCACGCAGCAAAACTGCGCCGCCACGAGGCACCCCTCCCCCGCGAATGCCGCCCCGACGCCTCCATCCCCCGGCTTGTGTTTTTACCACGCCCGTTTTGGCGCGAAAGCCAGAGGCTGCCGCCCTCCCTGCAGTTTCGCGCCTAAAAAAAAACCGACATCAACACCAGCAGCAACTCCAGAAAAGGAGGACCGAGTCTGAGGGACGTTCCGCGGCCGTGATGGTGATTGGAAATTCCGAGAAGCTCCTCTACATTACAGATTCCCTCTCAGGCCTGCGCTTTTTATGCAACACCGGGGCGCAGTTTAGCATCCTTCCTGTCTCAGCACTCGATATTCAGTCTGGGATGCACGGCCTCTCCCTCGTGGCAGCTAATGGCGGGGCCATTCGTTCCTTTGGCAAACGACGGGTCCAGGTGTGCTTCGGCGGGCAACGGTTTCAGTGGGAATTTATTACAGCCAAGGTTTCGCAAGCCATCCTCGGCGCAGATTTCTTATGCGCCAACAGCTTCTTGGTGGATGTAAGAAATCGTCGATTGGTCAATGCGGTCACCTTCCACTCAATCCCTTGCTTCCGCAGTTCTGCAACGTCGCACACTGTCTCCTGCGCGTTGTCCTCGCCGGACGAGTTCACTCGCCTATTAGGTGAATTCCCGGAGCTGACCAAGCCCACTTTCTCCTCCTCAGCCACTAAGCATGGTGTTGAACACCACATTACTACGACTGGCTCTCCGGTTTACGCGCGAGCTTGGCGCCTGGAACCCGGCAAGCTCGCGGCTGCGAAGGCAGAGTTTGCCACGATGGAACGGCTGGGGATTATTCGCCGGTCGAATAGTCCCTGGTCCTCGCCTCTCCACATCGTCCCGAAGCCCGGCGGTGGATGGCGGCCATGCGGGGACTACCGACGCCTTAATGACGCCACTACTCCCAATCGGTACCCGATCCCGCATTTACAGGATTTCTCCGCCCATTTGGCGGGAAACTCAATCTTCTCCAAGGTCGACCTCGTCCGTGGCTACCACCAAGTTCCCGTACACCCGCAGGACGTCCAGAAAACGGCCGTCATCACTCCCTTTGGACTGTTCGAGTTTCTATGGATGCCATTTGGGCTCAAGAATGCCGCACAGGCTTTTCAATGACTAATGGACTCGGTCCTGCGGGATCTTCCCTTTTTATTTGTCTACCTTGACGACATCCTGATAGCCAGCTCTACCAAAGAGGAACACGTCTGCCATCTCCGCACCCTCTTTCGGCGCCTCAGCCAACATGGCCTCATAATCAACCCGGCCAAGTGTCAGTTCGGCCTACAACAGATTGACTTCTTGGGCCACCGCATTACTTCGGAGGGCGCAATTCCGCTGCAGTCAAAGGTCGAAGCAATTACAGCATTCCCAAGGCCGCAGTCCACCAAGGCTCTTCAAGAATTCCTGGACATGGTGAATTTCTACCACCGCTTTGTGCCCAAGGCAGCATGACTCATGCAGCCCCTCTACGAGGCCCTCAAAGGCAAGGCCGGAAAGGATACAATAGCCTGGACGGTCGAAATGGACAACGCTTTCGACAACACAAAAACCGCTCTAGCCAATGCAACTATGTTGGCACACCCTCTCCCAGGTGCCACCATCGCCCTTACCACCGACGCTTCCGACTATGCCATAGGCGCTGTGCAGGAACAGTGGGTCAATGGGACATGGTAACCACTGGCATTTTTCAGCCGCCAACTCCGGCGCAACGAACGCAAATACAGCACTTTCGACCGGGAGTTGTTGGCGCTGTTCCTGGCTATCCGCCATTTCCGTTTTTTGTTAGAAGGACATCCCTTCACTGCGTTTGTAGATCACAAACCACTGACCTTCGCCATGGCCAAGACCGCCGAACCATGGTCAGCTCGACAGCAGCGACAGCTAACTTTCATTTCAGAATTCACGACAGACGTCCAACACGTAGCTGGCAAGGACAACTTGGTAGCTGATTGCCTTTCTCGCGCGTCCGTACGGGCGGTCCAGCTGGGCATCGATTATGCCCTCATGGCTACTGATCAGGCATCCGACCCTGAAACACAGGCGTATCGCACCGACACCTCTAGCCTCCAACCGACCGATGTGCAATTCCACGCTGCAGGCACCTCGTTACTCTGCGATGTCTCCATGGGAGATCCCCGCCCGATTGTTCCAGTCGCCTGGCGCCGCAAAGTTTTTGACGCCATACATGGGCTTTCGCATCCTGGCGTGAAGGCATCTCAAAAATTAATGTCGGCTAAGTTCGTCCGGAGAGGAATGCGTAAGGATATCCGCGACTGGGCTAACACCTGCGTCGTCTGTCAAACGTCTAAGGTGCAACGTCATGTTAAGGCCCCATTGGCCACGTTCGCAGTACCAGAACGTCGATTCGACCATGTCAACGTGGACCTCGTCGGGCCACTTCCACCGTTGCAGCGGTTCACACACATCCTCACCATGGTCGATCGTACTACTAGATGGCCAGAGGCAGTTCCTCTGGAGTCTACTACGTCCGCTGATGTCGCCAGAGCATTCCTCTCCTCGTGGGTCGCACGTTTCGGCATTCCGGCGGACATTTCTTCAGACCGTGGTCCACAGTTCTCTTCCGAGCTCTGGAACGCTGTGGCCCAGGGTCTCGGCACCAAGCTTCACCGCACCACGGCCTATCACCCGCAAGCAAACGGTTTGTGCGAACGTTTCCACAGATCGTTAAAGGCATCGCTGAGGGCCAGCCTGCAAGGCGCCGGATGTGTGGATAAGCTTCCGTGGGTCATGTTGGGTCTCCACACGGCACCCAAAGAGGACCTGCAATCGTCCGCCGCGGAGCCACTCCGCGTACCGGGAGATTTCCTGCCGCTTCCAACTGAGCCGTGGTCCGCAGCCGAACAACTCAGCAGCCACCAGGAAACAGCCAGGGTTTTTGCACCTATCCCAACTTCGCATCACGGCCTTCCATCTTCACACGTACCAGTGGAGCTAAAGAATGCTGAATTTGTATTCATTCATCATGATGCCCATAGGGATCCGCTCAAGGCCCCTTACACAGGCCCTTTTCGCGTACTGGAGACAGGCGACAAGAGTTTCTCTGTAGACATCGGTGGTAAACCCGACCACATATCCATTGACCGTCTCAAACCGGCACACCTGGACATCGACCGGCCAGTAGAGACTGCACAGCCACCACGACGTGGTCGACCTCCCGCTGCATCCACGCCAGACCGAAGGCTTCCGTCCGCCAGCCCGCCCGCTGTTCAACAACGTCCACTCCAAGAATACAGGAGTCGCTCTGACAGGCTTGTCAGACCTCCTAGTCGATTGACTTTTACTGTTAAAGACAATTCTGGGGGGGCGCATGTGGCGGAGCCACCAGGGGGACTCTGATCTAATGTACATAATTATCTTTAATAAATTATTAGCTACAGAATGAATCTGTATCTTTGTTCATATCATTGCATGTACATAGCACGGTCCCTTTAAGAATGAGACCAAACACGATGACGTCATCATGTTGATCACGTGATCCTCCAGCGGCGGGAAAACGTGATGACCTCATGACGTCAGGCTGGGGAGCCGCCCTAGCCAGTCCTCGTGGAGCCAGCAAAGAGTACAGACCTGTAATGTAGTTCTCCTGTGTTTTCGTTTTAAACTCTGTCGATTAGTATTAAACATCGTTTGTTTGATGGACTGACTCGACCTCAGTCCTTTAGTTAGGAATCTAGCCATTCCTACACTCTAGCATATGTCCTCCTCACCTTAAGGAAGAGAGGGAGACATCTCTTTGTAGGGCCAGGGAAGGAACATGCGTGCATTATCAAGAGGAGCTCCAACTGAGAGGGTGTTTGGAATAGAAGGCAGATGAGAGCCACACAAGTAAGTTACAGTTTGAAAACAACGTCCTTGTCCAACATAATTAAAGCCACAGCTACATCATAAAAGGTGTCAGCCGTGGCTCAGTGGGCAGCACTCTCGTTTCTGACGTTTGTGGGTTCAAGTCCCACTCCAGGGACTTGAGAATAAAATCTAGGCTGACACTCCCAGTGTAATATTGAGGGAGATCTGTTCTGTTGTTTGTCGCAAAAAAAAGTTAAAGTGGGGACCCTGCTGTCCTCTGTGGTGGGCGTAAAAGGTCCTACAACACTATTTCAATAGAACAGCAGAGGAGTTCTCCAGTATTTACTCCTCAACCACCATCATTGGGTCGCTCCTGTTAAGAATACACATTTTGATAAAATAAGAGAGAATGCTGCAGTTCTCACTTTATATTTGGTTTATGTTTGCTACTTACAGCCAGCCACATGATGACATTTTGTAAATTATTCCCTTAGTGGTTTGTAAAGTAATTGTGATAGTCATGGAAAAGTATTTACTATTACAGTAATATGAGACATCATTTAAGTATCAGCACTTTGCATTGCGATGCAAGGAAAACATCTTGGCATATATTGACCAAATAAGTCCCATTAGCAACATGTGATTTAGTTGGTATTACACAATTAACAAGTTAATCTGTATACAGTAGTAACCAATCAAAACACACTCATACCTCTGCAAATTGGAGCTTTGAAACTAGCCGCCAGATGATTGTACAAATTTGCAATATAAGCCGGAGTCACAGAAATGTACCCGACTTCATTTTTTTCTGAAAGTCTACAGGCTGGCGCAGTTCCTCAAAATCTTAGATTTTTCAGGGGATCAACTTTCTTTAGTGCCTAAACACACAGTTATAAAGATAAGTGTGTGCTTTGGGGGGGCGAAGGGTCATGGTTTTGTTTCGAGAAAGATTTGGTGGGATTTATTGTTTTTTGGAAGGGAATTAGGGAATACCAATTGTTGATAGAGAATATAAAACGAGGGAATGATTACAAGGCAGTTTACCCAGTCCCAAAAATCAGATAGCTAGCTCTTACTCTTAATTCTCTAACTCTTAAATTACTCTTGTGCTTTCCTTACTTTTATGATATAGATTGTGGAATTGTTGGGCAGATTAATTTTAGTTTCCTGCTGTTTTTTGGCTGTTGGAGGAGGGGGATTCAAGCTAAGACACTCGATGCAGTTGATAGACATTGCCATCTGCACTATAGAGTTGATTGTCAGAATCGCTAGAAGTTGAGCAAAATAAGAAATTAGCTATTGTAGTGTATATATGTTATGCACATTGGAAGTAATAGTTTGAAAATGGAGAGGGTGCAGAAGAGATTTACTAGAATGGTACCAGGGATGAGGACTTCAGTTATGTGGAGAGACTGGAGAAGCTGGGGTTGTTCTCCTTTAGAGCAGAGAAGGTTAAGAGGAGATTTGATAGAGGTGTTCAAAATCATGAAGGGTTTTGATAGAGTAACTAAGGAGAAACTGTTTCCAGTGGTAGGATGGTCGGTAACCAGAGGACACAGATTTAAGGTGGTTGGCAAAAGAACCAGAGGCAACATTTTTTTATGCAGCGAGTTGTTATGACCTGGAATGCGCTGCCTGAAAGGGCGGTGGAAGCAAATTCAATAGTAACTTTCAAAAGAGAATAGGATAAATACTTGAAGGGAAAAAAATATACAGGGCTATGGGGAAAGAGCAGGAGGAGTAGGACTAATTGGATAGCTTTACCAAAGAGCCAGCACAGGCCGCCTTCTGTGCTGTACTATTCTATAATCACTAAAACAGATTATCTGGTCATTATCTCATTGCTGTTTGTGGGAGCTTGCTGTGCACAAAATTGGCTGCCACGTTTCATACATTACAACATTTACTACACTTCAAAAGTACTTAATTGGCTGTAAAGCGCTTAAGGATCATGAAATGTGAACACAGTTAAAACAGCAGTAAAAAGTTGGGATGTTAGTAAGCACTTCTTCAAACAAAGTGCAGTGGAAATCTGGAACACAAAGGGCAGTGGAGATCTGGAACACAAAGGGCAGTGGAGATCTGGAACACAAAGGGCAGTGGAGATCTGGAACACAAAGGGCAGTGGAGATCTGGAACACAAAGGGCAGTGGAGATCGGGACACGAAGGGCAGTGGAGATGTGGAACACAAAGGGCAGTGGAGATCTGGACACGAAGGGCAGTGGAGATCTGGAACACAAAGGGCAGTGGAGATCTGGAACACAACGGGCAGTGTAAATCTGGAACACAAAGGGCAGTGGAAATCTGGAACACAAAGGGCAGTGGAGATCTGGAACACAAAGGGCAGTGGAGATCTGGAACACAAAGGGCAGTGGAGATCTGGAATACAAAGGGCAGTGGAGATCTGGAACACAAAGGGCAGTGGAGATCTGGAACACAAAGGGCAGTGGAAATCTGGAACATAGGCTGGTGGAAATCTGCACACAAAGGGCAGTGGAAATCTGGAACACAAAGGGCAGTGGAAATCTGGAACACAGGGCTGTGGAAATCTGCAGACAGAGGGCAGTGGAGATCTGGAACACAGTGGGCAGTGGAAATCTGGAACACAGGGCTGTGGAAATCTGGAACACAAGGGGCAGTGGAGATCTGGAACACAAGGTGCAGTGGAAATCTGGATCACAAAGGGCAGTGGAAATCTGGAACACAAAGGGCAGTGGAAATCTGGAACACAATGGGCAGTGGAAATCTGGAACACAAGGGGCAGTGGAAATCTGGAACACAAGGGCAGTGGAGATCTGGAACACAAAGGACAGTGGAAATCTGCACACAATGAGCAGTGGAGATCTGGAACACAAAGGGCAGTGGAAATCTGGAACGCAAAGGGCAGTGGAAATCTGGAACACAAGGGGCAATGGAAATCTGGAACACAATGGGCAGTGGAGATCAGGAACACAAAGGGCAGTGGAGATCTGGAACACAGGGCAGGGGAGATCAGGAACACAAAGGGCAGTGGAAATCTGGAACATTAGAGCAGTGGAAATCTGGAACACAAAGGACAGTGGAAATCTGGAACACAAAGGGCAGTGGAGATCTGGAACACAAAGGACAGTGGAAATCTGGAACACAAGGGGCAGTGGAGATCTGGAACACAAAGGGCAGTGGAAATCTGGAACACAAGGGGCAGTGGAGATCTGGAACACAAAGGGCAGTGGAGATCTGGAACACAGGGCAGTGGAAATCTGGAACACAGGGCAGGGGAGATCAGGAACACAAAGGGCAGTGGAAATCTGGAACATTAGGGCAGTGGAAATCTGGAACACAAAGGGCAGTGGAAATGTGGAACACAAGGGGCAGTGGAAATCTGGAACACAAAGGACAGTGGAAATCTGGAACACAAAGGACAGTGGAAATCTGGAACACAAAGGACAGTGGAAATCTGGAACACAAGGGGCAGTGGAGAAAAAGGAATATGCTATTAGTTGGAAGGCCTTGTCAGATAGTGCTTCAGCCCAACACTGGAAGAAATAGAAAAGGGAAATCTCAAATGTAGTAACAATCTTACCATTTGTGTGTTATCAAACATGGTAACCTTGGTCCCCATGGGTTGCTTCTAAGTATGCAACAGTAAAGCTTCCCTTGGCCTATGTGCAAGGTCCAGAACCAAGCTGACAAGTCAGTTTGTGGCTCAATCTGTTGCTCAGCACCCTGGAGGGGAAATCAGCCTCATTGTAGATACCTCACTTTGCCAAAGCCCTTTACATGAGGATCTTGAGTATACAAATAAACCTGGTACGAGGCATTGCACCTGAAAGTCCAGAACATCAGGGTTGGCACATTGCAACTGTTCCACATAGGTCCCTCCATCGTAATGAAACAACAACAAAAACTTGCATTTCTATAGTGCCTTTAATGTAGTAAAACGTCCCAAGGTGCTTCACAGGAGCAATTATCAAAAGGAATTGACACCGAGCCCTAAAGGAGATACAAAGCGGGAACGCCTTAAAGGAGGAGAGAGAGGCAGAGAGGTCTAGGGAGGGAATTCCAGAGTTAAGGGAGCTGAAGGCACGGCCACCAATGATGGAGTGATTAAAGTCAGGGATATGCAAGAGGCCAGAATTGGAAGCGTGCAGAGATCGCGAAGGCCTGTAGGACCGGAAGAGGCTACAGAAACAGGGAGTGGTGACAACACTGGCATCTATCCGACAATGTGGAAAACTGCCCAGGTATGTCCTGTCCACAAAAAGCAGGACAAATCCAATCCGGCCAATTACTGCCCCATCAGTCTACTCTCAATCATCAGCAAAGTGATGGAAGGTCTCATCAACAGTGCTATCAAATGGCATTTACTCACCAATAACCTGCTCACTGATGCTCAGTTTGGGTTCTGCCAGGGCCACTTGGCTCCAGACCTCATCACAGCCTTGGTCCAAACATGGACAAAAGAGCTGAATTCCAGAGGTGAGGTGAGAGTGACTGCCCTTGACATCAAGGCAGCATTTGACCGAGTGTGGCATCAAGGAGCCCTAGTAAAACTGAAGTCAATGGGAATTGGGGGGAAAATTCTCCACTAGCTGGAGTTATACCTAGCACAAAGGAAGATGGTTGTGGTTGTTGGTTGTCAATCACCTCAGCCCCAGGACATCGCTGCAGGAGTTCCTCAGGGCAGTGTCCTAGGCCCAAACATCTTCAGCTGCTTCATCAATGAGCTTCCCTCCATCATAAGATCAGAAATGGGGATGTTCGCTGATGATTGCACAATGTTCAGTTCCATTCGCAACTCCTCAGATAATGAAGCAGTCCATGCCTGAATGCAGCCTGGATGACATTCAGGCTTGGGCTGATAAGTGGCAAGTAAAATTCTTACAGGGCTGACAGGGTAGATGCGGGGAGGATGTTTTCCCTGGCTGGGGAGTGTAGAAGCAGGGGTCACAGTCTCAGAATAAAGGGCTGGCCATTTAGGATGGAGATGAGAAGAAATATCTTCACTCAGACGGTGGTGAATCTTTGGAATTCACTACCCCAGAGGACTGTGGAGGCTCAGTCATTAAGTATATTCAAGACAGAGATCGATAGATTTTTGAATATTAAGGGAATCAAAGGATATGGGGATAGTGCAGGAAAGTGGAGATGAGGTAGAAGATCAGCCATGATCTCATTGAATGGCAGAGTAGGCTCGAGGGGCCGAATGGCCTACTCCTGCTCCTATTTCTTATGTTCTTATATTCTTATGTTCGCGCCACACAAGTGCCAGGCAATGACTATCTCCAACAAGCGAGCGTCTAACCATCGCCCCTTGACATTCAATGGCATTACCATCGCTGAATCCCCCACTATCAACATCCTGGGGGTTACCATTGACCAGAAACGTAACTGGACCAGCCACATAAATACTGTGGCAACAAGAGCAGGTCAGAGGCTAGGTATTCTGCAGTGAGTGTCTCACCTCCTGACTCCCCAAAGCCTTTCCACCATCTACAAGGCACAATTCAGGAGTGCGATGGAATACTCTCCACTTGCCTGGATGAGTGCAGCTCCAACAACACTCAAGAAGCTTGACACCATCCAGGACAAAGCAGCCCGCTTGATTGGCACCCCACCCACCACCTTAAACATTCACTCCCTCCACCACCGGCGTACCGAGGCTGCAGTGTGTACCATCTACAAGATGCACTACAGCAACTCGCCAAGGCTTCTTCAGCAGCACCTCCCAAACCCGCAATCTTTACCACCTCGAAGGACAAGTGCAGCAGGCGCATGGGAACACCATCACCTGCAAGTTCCCCTCCAAGTCACACACCATCCTGACTTGGAAATATATCGCTGATCCTTCATCGTCGCTGGGTCAAAATCCTGGAACTCCCTCCCTAACAGCGCTGTGGGAGTACCTTCACCACGAGGACTGCAGCGGCTCACCACCACCTTCTCCGGGGTAATTAGGGATGGGCAATAAAAGCTGGTCTTGCCGGAGATGCCCACATCCCAGGAATGAATTTTTTCTTCCGATTAGGCACTTTGCAGCCTTCCGGACTCAATATCGAGCTCAACAATTTCAGATCATAATTTTTTCCACCCCTTTGTTTTGGGTCCTCCTCCCCCCCCCCCCCCCACCCCCCCCCCCTTTCCTTTTGTTTCTCTCTCTCACCTGGCAGCTGTCCTTATCCTGCCAGTACACTTCACACCTAATCTCAGCTGCCTTTTGTCTCCATGGGCCTATTACCATCTCGTCTGGCTTCGAATACCTTTTATTGTCTCTTTTTGCCACTTTTGTTCGATCGCAGTCTTGCCTTCGATCTATTTTATTTTATTTTCAGTTTTGAAGAAGGGTTTCGACCCGAAACGTCAACTCAAATTTCTCTCCACGGATGTTGCCTGACCTGCTGAGTTTTTCCAGCATTTTCTGTAGTTATTATGAATTTTTTTTAAATGCTCTTCATCATACCCAGCCTTTATTTTGCTCTTGTGTCGATATGGCTGGTCCAGCTAAGCTTCTAGTCAGTGGTGACCTCCAGGATGTTGATCATGTGGGCCTTGGTGATGGTGTCACTGAAGGGTGGGGGGTGTAGGGGGGCGTGATTGGGCCTTTTCTTGTTGGATATAGTAATTGACCAGCACTTGGGTGGTGTGTAAGTTACTTGCCACTAGCCAGCCCAAGCTGGATGTTGTCCAAGTCCTGCTGTAGTCCGGTGTGGGCAGCTTCATTGTCAGAGGTATTGTGAATGTAAACTAGCACTGTAGAATCTTCAGCAAACAACCCCACTCCTGACCTTATGGCAGAGGAAAGGTCATTAATGAAGCAGGTACAGATGTTTTGTCTGAGGATATTGCTCTTCGGTACCCATGTATTGACATTCTAGGGCCGATAATCGGACTCCAACAACCACAGCCATCTTCCAATGGGCCGGGTATGCCTCCAGCTCTTGGAAGGTGTTCATCTTGATTCCCATTGACTTCAGTTTTGCTGTGGCTCCTTGGCTCCACACTCGGTGGAATACTGCCTCTCACCTCTCCTCCGGCATTTAGCTCTTGCCTTCCATATCTGGGTTGGACTGCAATGAAGTCTGGAGCCCCATTGGTTCTGGCAGAGTCCGAACTGGGTCTCAGTGGGCGGGTTGCTGTTGAGTGGGTGTTGCTTGATGGCACTACTGATAGCTTCTTCCATCACCCCCATGATCGAGAGGGGGTGGATGGGGAGTAAAGGGCTGAGAACATCTTCCACAATTGCATTTTCTTAAACATGTTGTGCTGAAAGTGCATAAATGATGATTTGGTGGCTTCAGACTTTAACTTTCATAACACCAATAAGATAAAGAGGGACTTAAAGAAGGAAGATGGCGTATATTCTGCACTTTACTCGGGACCCAATTGATTATGGTGATTTCTGGTTGCTTAACACCAGTTTCTTTACGCGCTGCATTGCTAATGTGATCCGCGGGAAATTTGGGGATAAGTTCCCGTCGACAAGAACGACGTAGAAACCCACGTCTGTTTCGGTATATTCGCTGAGTAAGAGCACACCAGGAAATTCCAGGGCAGATTAGCACAAGTGTACTGGTGTGGTACGGAACAAAAGGCTTTTTCCAGATTTTCTTTTTTTAGATCCTTTCCTAAATTTTTTGTCAGAATTTTTCAAGCATTTTAGGGATTACCAGAAATAAATCATAGAATGATACAGCGCAGAAGGAGGCCATTCGGCCCATCGTGCCTGTGCCGGCTCTTTGAAAGAGCTCTCCAATTAGTCCCACATCCCCTCGTCCTTCCCCATAGCCCTGCAATTTTTTTTCCTTTTCAAGTATATAACCAATTCCCTTTTGAAAGTTACTATTGAATCTGCTTCCACCGCCCTTTCAGGCAGTGCGTGCCAGATCACAACCACTCGCTGCATTTAAAAAAAAAAAATTCTCCTCATCGCCCCTCATTAAATTGGTTACAGTAACCGGATTACAAGTAGTAGTAAAAGATGGTTATACAGGACTATTTTGTATCAAGGCAGTTCTATTGTTTGAACTTGCATTTTAGGTTGTAATCTTCTGTACTACAGATTTTTTTTGTTACATGAATTTTAGGCTACATTTCTGAGGTATATTCCCCCTCCCGCTTAGATCTTCCCATGTGACACACTCTTCCTAGCCGAAAGAATGACCTTCTCCTAGATCTTTGTCAGTGCTGGTCTGAAACCTCTCTGAAAATAGGAAATCTGTAGTAACAGCAACCCAAAATGAGTCTATCTCTGTTTTCTCTCCATTCTCCCCTCTGAGGAAGCCCCTGGACACTACTTGGCAGCTCCACACAACGGCTGAAATCGCTAATATCAGGTACGCAGTGCAGTGGACAAAAAAAGCCATGTCCTATGACCACACCCTGTGCTGACCAATTGTAGTACAGGAAACTCTTTGGTATCCGGCACCGACGGGACCGGGATGGTGCTGGTTGATCAAAAATTCCGGATGACGGAGAGGATTATCTACTGAGGCTATTTTTAACAAAGAAAAATAAAAAAATCAAGAAATGTGCAGTATACAGTAATTGGGTACTCACCTACAGAATGTTGTGTTAAATGAATGGTGGAAGATGCTTGATTAAGTACAGTACTGCCAGTTGAGGGTAATGCAATGCAATGACTACCAGCAGCGTCGCGGGAGACGCACAGTACCCCTGTAAAATGGCGGATCAGAAGAGACTACCGGTAGCGCGGGAGAGTCAGACTCCTGTTATTGAGGTCTTCCAACTTCCGACAGCGCCAAGAAGCCGAGTAGTGGCAGTTTGGAGAACTACCTCCACTGACTAACTCGGCCACCGCGGGAGACTCAGACTCGGACTCGGCAAC
Source organism: Somniosus microcephalus (assembly GCF_052327205.1). Classification (NCBI taxonomy): domain Eukaryota; kingdom Metazoa; phylum Chordata; class Chondrichthyes; order Squaliformes; family Somniosidae; genus Somniosus; species Somniosus microcephalus. The sequence goes on from NC_140993.1 coordinate 261,954,189, forward strand.
ATTGCCGGTTATTGAGGTGGTGTTTTCGGAGTGAGAATTTTGCCGGTTAATAGAGAATTCCAGATATTTAGGTGCCGTTTAAACGAGAGTTTCCTGTATTAAAGTACTTGATAACTTGCGTCTTGGCCTGTTGACTAGTAATGATTCGTCATGGAAAAAAAACCAACCTGACTTGACATAAAACGGCGTGACATTAAAAAAAAAGGTCATTTTGCCCGTTGTTGCTGTGAAGGCTTGAGGCCTTTATTTTTCCCAGCACAATGGCTGAACATGTTGATGTGCCTCAATAAATCCGAGACTCGATGTTAGCGAAACAAAACAAGGCTTTTATTAACTTAGAAGGTAACACACAGTGGAGAGGTATCTTCCATCCAGAGGTCTGCCGTACTGGATGTGATGCAGGCTGGGCCAGCTTACATAGGGGCCAGGTATGGGCGGAGCCCTACACACAGTACAATACAATGGTGAGGAAACGGAACTGAGGTAAGGGAAATGAAACTGAAACCAACCACAGTCACAGGCAGAGAATACCAATGAGTGATGAGTGGAATATTTCATCACACATGTCTTGATAATAATTTGCTGTGTTGGGAAGGTTTATGCATGTCCTTGACAAGCTTAGGCCTGGCAGGTAGTTGATGGACATGTAAAATCTATTACCGGCACAGTAGCATTTTTAAATTTTTGTTTCTTTGCAGTCTACCAGTTCTGATCTGGATTTAACGAGTTACCTAAGTTTGTTGCACATTACACTGAAACCTTGTTTATAAATTGATCCGAAATTTACAGTCTCTTCAAATCAAAGGGACTCATATCAGCTTTCAACCCCAGCCAGAAATATGATTCTCACGAGCCTAAAGAGAGAGACAAGAGTACAAATGCACACACACACATGCAAACAATTCGACTGAGTTTATCTTCAAACAATGTGGTGGGATGTATGGAATAAGACAAAAATATGGATCTCATTTCAAAAGAGTGGAAATTGGCTATCCAGGACACCATCGACATAAGAATTTAAATAAGTATATTCATGTAATTTGGGGAAAGAACATTTGTTCTTGATTATTTAAGGTTTGAGAGTTGAATGTTGGGTTAGTAGAGGTAGAAATCATTTTAATCCCAGGTGAAATTATCTTTATGTAGGATATATGGTGGTGATCAGGTTATTGAACTTCAATATAAATAAGTGTGAAGTAGTACATTTTAGTAGGAATACTAAGGAGGCTGCATACTCTTTGGAAAAATAAGGCCCGAATTTTAATTGGGAGGTGGGTTGGGAGCATGGGGGCTCGGAAGCGGTCAGGAAACCCGGGAGAACACCCGAATTTAATGGCAGGGGCTGACTTGCATTGGAAACCTTTGTTTCTTACCCACAGCCAGCCAAATTGAGAGGCAGGCTGGCTGTGGGCGGGTAGGCCTGCGGCACTAGGCCACAGTGAGGAGGGAGGGAGGGATTGCGTGGGGTGCCGGGGGTGGGGAATTGGAGGCCTGGAGGGCGGGGGGGGGGGGGGTGCGGGGGGGGGATCCGATGCCTCCTGGGGGGGTTCTCTGATCGTGGGGGTTGGGTTAGACAGGGATGCTGGATCCTGGAGGTAAGTGTAAAGGCACTTACCTCCTGGGTCCAGCCATCCTCACCTTGCATTAACTGGCAGCTTTCACGAGGCCTGCAAAACCCGACCAGCTACAGTTAAATTTAAAATGGTGTTTAAATCTGAGGCACAGCAGCCTCATTATAATATTTAAATGGGAGATCCACCTCCTGGGAGCGGGTTAAATGCCTGCCCCCCGTCCCGCCTCCGTTAAAATTGGAAGTGGGCGGGTTGGGGTCGGGATTCAGACCTTTAACGCTTTAGCTTCCCGCCTGACCCCAACCCACCCGTTTTTTGGGGTTAAAATTCCCCCATGTGTCTAAATGAGGCAGAGGAGCAAAGTGGGTACAGATACACAAATCACTAAAAGTTATACAGGGATAGAATTGAAAAGCAACGTAGTTATGTTAAACTTGTATAGAACCTCGGTTAGACCACACTTGGAGTATTGTGAACAGTTCTGGTCTCCACATTATAAAAAGGATATAGAGGCACTGGTGAAGATGCAAAATAAATTTACTAGGATGATACCAGAACTGAGAGCTTATACTTAATCAGGAAAGATTGAAGAGGCTGGGGCTCTTTACTCTAGAAAAGAAAAGGCTGAGGGGTGACCTGATAGAGGTCTTTAAGATTATGAAGGGGTTCGATAGGGTAGACGTAGAGAAGATGTTTCCACTTGTGGGGGACACCAAAACTAGGGACCATAAATATAAGATAGTCACTAATAAATCCAATAGGGAATTCAGGAGAAACTTCTTTACCCAGAGAGTGGTGAGAATGTGGAACTCGCTACCACAGAGTAATTGAGGCGACGAGCATAGATGCATTTAAGGGGAAGCTGATAAACACATGAGGGAGAAAGGAATAGAAGGATTTGTCGATGGGGTGAGATGAAGAGGGGTGGGGACGAGGCTCGTGTGGAGCATAAACCCCGGCACGGACTTGTTGCACGAATGGCCTGTTTCCGTGCTGTATGGAGGTGATGATGTCGCTGTTAATTTGTGATCTCATGGTATGACTTGGTAACTGGAATCCATTTTGAAAAAGCTGCAGTGTGATGTTCTGCCTAAAATATACCCACATTTTTCCAGCAATATTATGTTTCTGCTCACACCAGGGAAGTGAACAAAAGTTGGCTTTTACAAAAGTCAAACAAGCTTACGTGCTAAGCATGGAAACTACATGTTGAAGTGCCACTGTGCAAATGGCAAAGGCCTGGAATCATGTTGGGTGCAAAAGGAGAACCAGCATAAGCAACGACAAAAAAAATACATGCTCTCAGAGCAGTACATACCCACAAGAAATCTTAGGTGAAGGAATACCAGTGGAAATAAAAATAATACTTCTGTAAAATTGACTTCCAAGGGCTGGATTTTCTCAATGGGGAGTTTTTGGAGGCGGGACTCCCACTTGTCGGGTTTTAGTCCCGCCTCCATCGACTTCTGGCCAACCCACGCTATTTTCCCTTGATTGACCTTGTTAAGCCCGCCCAGCGGGCTTAGCAGGCCAACTAAAGGAAAGCCGATTACAGAGCACGTCAGCGTATGACGCTTCATCTGTCAAAAATTTGACAGGTGAATTGTCATCGTTTGACAGCTCTGTGAAGCTGTCAAACACGGACATTCTCTGTAAACCTCTTTCTTTAGCAGAAATTAGGTGGTTGTTGCATTGGAGAATGCAGCAGCCATCTGTCATCTCTGCCGCGGAGGTGCGAGAGTCTCCGCATCCCCAACCCTTGAAGCCTGCAGGAAGAAACAAAAGTAAGTAAACTTTTACTAACACTTTCCACTTCCCTCACATACTCACCTCTCCACACTTGCACCCATCACTTACCTTCACAGCGCACTTCTGCACCCCTCCGACCCCCGCAGACCCACTGCTCGCCTCGGTGACCCTGGCGGGGTTCGGAGCCTTCGGGAAGCCCACACTTGTGTGGGTAAAATGGGGATAATCCTCTCATCTGCCTGTTAACTGGCTGTAATCCCCTTCCCGCCTCCAAGGAGACGGGACCCGGCGCGGGTCGGCTACCCGTCTCCTGGGAAGATGGCACGGAGGCGGGTTGGGGGCGGGATGGGCACCCGCCCCCAGATTATGCCATTTTCCTGGCAGTCCCACCTCCATACCCGCCTCCCCAGGGCTGGCATGATCGCGTCCTAAGTGTTAAAAATATATGCGATACAACAAATATCACCCTAAATCTTGTATAACCAGCTTCATTTGTAGAGATATTTTATCATCCATGACATATTTTGATGAATTAAGTGATCACATTCATAAATTTGTAATAATTTCCAGGGAAAGTGGGTAGCCCAGTGGATTTGAATCCAGCCCAGAGTGATCGAGTGGAACTCTCCTCTCTAACCTTAAAGGGCATAATTAAGATTATTTGGACAGCCTGAAATCTGGCCCATGTTCAAAGTGCAAAGCTCGTACTAAATTGGCAATTTCACTCAGGCCACAGGAATGGTTGGCAAAGGAAGGGAATAATTCTGATTGGTGTCGTATGAGGATGTCCTTCTCACTTTGAGCTGAGGCATTTGAAGGTACCTTGATACTGACACGAAGGCCTCGATATTTACTGGGGGGCCAGGAAGAGAGTGTTTGGGGGGGGGGGGGTGCCAGGGAGGGTGGAGGATTTTCCTGCAGGAAATCTGGAAGTAAGGGTTTCCCGCACGTCATGACGAGATTAACCGCAGGGCGCTTAAAAAAAATTTCAACCGATTTCCCGCCCAACAGCCAGCCTGATTGACGGGCTGTCGGGTGGGAAAGCAGCCGTGGGAGCAGATGTCAGCTAAGACTGACATCACTGGCCGATCAAAGGGGTCCGATTGTGTGGAGGTTTGCTTGTTGGGCCGGGGGGTTGGAACACTCCTGCTCCTCCTGGCCCACAAGCAGTGCTGTAAAGGCACTTACCTGATGGATCGGGCCCTTCTCTCCTCCTTTTACCTGCCGGGGTTCCCGAGGCCCGGGAAACCCAGCCTCCGTGAGTTAAAAATAAAAAGGGATGCAGCCTCCTTAACGGCTTGTACTGACCGACCCACCTCCTGATTATTTCATGTTGGTTTTACTGCGGAATGATTTAAATAAGGGTTTCTTCCAATTTTTAAAAATTCATTCATGGGATGTGGGCATCGCTGGCAAGGCCAGCATTTATTGCCCATCCCCAGTTGCCCTCGAGAAGGCGGTGGTGAGCCGTCTTCTTGAACCGCTGCAGTCTGTGTGGTGAAGTTGCTCCCACAATGCTGTTGGGGAGGGAGTTCCAGGATTTTGACCCAGCGACGATGAAGGAATGATGATATATTTCCAAGTCAGGATGGTGTGTGACTTGGAGGTGGTGGCCTGCTGGCCATGTCCTTCTAGGTGGAAGAGGTCGCGGGTTTGGGAGGTGCTGCCGAAGAATCCTTGGCGAGTTGCTGCAGTGCATCTTGTAGATGGTACACACTACAGCCACGGTACGCCGGTGGTGGAGGGAGTGAATGTTTATGGTGGTGAATGGGGTGCCGATCAAGCGGGCTGCTTTGTCCTGGATGGTGTCGAGCTTCTTGAGCGTTGTTGGAGCTGCACTCATCCAGGCAAGTGGAGAGTATTCCATCACACTCCTGACTTGTGCCTTGTAGATGGTGGAAAGGCTTTGGAGAGTCGGGAGGTGAGACACTCGCCACAGAAAACCCAGCCTCTGACCTGCTCTTGTGCCCACAGTATTTACATGGCTGGTCCAATTGATTTTTAGGAGTTCTCACTGGTGACAGTTTATGCTGCTGGTTTTACAAACTAAGGGCTCGATTTTGCTGGCGCTCAGAGGGTGGATTTGGAGGTGGGTCAGGTGGTAAAATCGCAAATATTGACGGCGGATTCCGATCCCGCCGTGGAACCCGCCTCCGTGCAACTTTGCCAAAGGCGGCATCCCAGTCTCCCGATCGGTCCCACCACCAAGCGGCGGGATAGGCCCTTAAGGCAGTTTAACTGCTTGTTAACTGCCTGGACAATGCTACTTTGACAGCGGTTTTACATTTTACCACTTTTTCTGCGTGTTCCACGCCATTCCCAAACCACGCCAGCTGATTGTGGCGGGTTCACAAGTGGCTGCCTTCTTCACAGCTGCAGCTCCAGCATAAAAACGGAGCTCTCAACAAGGATCAGTTGTAGGTGGCAGAACGTTGTTTTTTCAGGTCTTGGAAAACTTTTTGCAGGTCTACTGATCTTGGAAGTGGTGAAGCTGAGATCCATCTCCATTATGACCTCCTGGGAAAACCCTCTCCCCACATTGACTGAGCGCTTCCTCAACTGAGATATCTACCAGCAGAATGGGAACCATTTATTTTCTTTCATCCTGGTCCTCAGATTCGGAGGAAGAGCAGCCGCGGCAGCAGCAGAACCAGGCACAACAGCAGCACCAACAGCAGGATCGCCAACCTCCTGCTCAGCCACCTGATGCTGCACAGAGCAGAGGGCGTTAGCGCAGGGCTGCACCGCGCCGCAGGAGGTACCCCCCAACACAGGGTTTACAGGCCCAGGATGACCATCATTACAAATGCAAGTCGCCCTGAGCCCTCCAGGTGCAACTTCCATTTCCCAGATCACATAGGCCAGAACTTCAACTGTTTGCCATCACTTCTGTTTAATCAAAGTACAAAAAGATGACAATGACAAAAATTAAAGACAACAGAACAGAACACCCAAGTGAGTACCCTTGTGACTAATGGTGCTTTATCTTCCTCTTATGCGTGCTTCTATGTGGTGCTTCCCCTGTGGCTTCAGCAGATGTGGAGGCCCCTTGCTGACTTTCATGCTGCTCCTGTTTCGACACCTTTGGCAGGTGTCCTCTGGGTTTGTGAGCCTGTGAGGGCTCGGCAACAGTCTGCTCCTCCTGCATCTGTGCAGGGGCTGAGATGCCCATCTCAGTTGGGTGAGGACTCTGGTGGGGCTCTGACCGAGGGCTACTCAGTGGCATGGGAGTGTGAGTGCTTGGAGAGGAGCCCCCACTTCCTTGTTGCCTGCCACCAACATCCCTCACATGGATCAGCCCCACTTCAGTGCTAGCAAGTGGCTTGACAGCACCTTGCTGCACATCATGGGGGCCATGAGGACCCGTATCTGCACTGGCAGTCCTACTCAAAAGGACTTCAATGAAGCTCTGATTTCTCTGCTCAATAGCTGCCCATCGCTCCTCCAGAGATGTCAGACTATTCTGAACATTCACCATGTTTTCCAGACTCTGGCGACTTATTTCTTCCATGGCCGTAGCCAGCCTCTCCTCTACCGTAGCCAACCTTTCCAGAGAGGTAGCCATCCTTACCATGGAGGTAGCCATCCTTTCCATGGAGGTAGCCATCCTTTCCACAGAGGTAGCCATCCTCTCCTCTACCGTAGCCATCCTTTCCAGAGAGGTAGCCATCCTTACCATGGAGATAGCCATCCTTTCTATGGAGGTAGCCATCCTCTCCTCTACCGTAGCCATCCTTTCCAGAGAGGTAGCCATCCTTACCATGGAGGTAGCCATCCTTACCACGGAGGTAGCCATCCTCTCCTCTACTGTAGCCATTCTTTCCAGAGAGGTAGCCATCCTTACCACGGAGGTAGCCATCCTCTCCTCTACTGTAGCCATTCTTTCCAGAGAGGTAGCCATCCTTACCATGGAGGTAGCCATCCTTAGCACGGAGGTAGCCATCCTTACCACGGAGGTAGCCATCCTCTCCTCTACCGTAGCCATCCTTTCCAGAGAGGTAGCCATCCTTACCATGGAGATAGCCATCCTTACCACGGAGGTAGCCATCCTCTCCTCTACCGTAGCCATCCTTTCCAGAGAGGTAGCCATCCTTTCCATGGAGGTAGCCATCCTCTCCTCTACCGTAGCCATCCTTTCCAGAGAGGTAGCCATCCTTTCCAGAGAGGTAGCCATCCTTACCATGGAGGTAGCCATCCTTCCCACAGAGATAGCCATCCTTTCCACGGAGGTTGCCATCCTTTCCGTGGTGGTGCGTTCATGCACCATTGCTTCCACAAAGGCACTGCTCATGTTAGACATGGACTCCTCCATCCTCTCCACACTCGCAGTAACCATGGAGACAAAACCTGTCAGAGACTCCTGCACTTGTTCCTGGAGTTCCAGCACCGCTCTCTTTCTGGAAGGACCCGGAGGCACAGGTTCCACATGCAGCTGAGCAGAACTGTGAGCGCCCTACGGCCTCCGACGAGGACTCTCCATTGCTGTCCCTGTCTCCACCATCTGCTGATACTCACTTGTGAGCTGTGATACACCAGGTGACAACACAACTCTATGTGGTGAAGGTCCCACCGAGGTGTGTGTATCTGCGCTGGTGCTGGGTGCGCTTAATTCTGCTGACGCTGCTCCCTCAGAGGCTGCAGGTTCCTCCGAGGAGTCTTCTGGCTCCGGCTCTTCCTCCTGGACAGTGGGGAGGGGGGCTGTCAATGGTCCTGTGGGGGAGCAAAGGCATGAGTTACACATGTGATATTAACGTAGCATGCACGTGGAATAGTGCAGATCATCATAAGTCAATCTGTATGACCGGCAGATGCCATATCAGTCACTTAAGCAATGTAAATGAGAGATGCAAATCTATTCTGTCACCAGCTTGCTCTGCTGCGCCCGTCTGACCGTCCCCCACTTCCAGATCCTCATCGCCTTCAATGATCTCCAGGGCCGCCTCCTCAGCATTGGTGAGATGGTCTATGGAAGGTGGCCTTCCTCCTGTCCTTGCCATCTCCCTCTTATTGTGGGCTCTCTTTTCCTACGATGAAGGACACAAGTGGAGTTTGAGTGAGAATGATGGAGTGAGTGTAGAGAAGCCATAGCATAGATGCTTAGAAGGAGACAAAGATGGAGTGAGGTGCCAATACCAAGGGCCCTCCCTGTGCGTTGTTAGTTGTTGTCATAGCATCACTGTGATAGCGAATGTGAGGGCAGCATAGTCGGATAGTGAAGTGATTGTGTACATAGAGAGAGAGGGATGGTTAAGGCTGCAAGGAATGTAAGGGTAAAGTGGGATGTGCAGGAGTAGGTTAACAATGCAGAGTGCTGGTGATGAGAGGAGATGGGGAGCAGATTGAGGCCAATTGTGATGTTATACTCACTTTTCCTAAGTGGACCAGGTCATTGAACCTTTTCCTGCACTGCACCCAAGTTCAAGTGCACATGGATCTGGAGCTCACTTCCTGAGCAATTTGCAGCCAGACTGCTTTTGTTTGCTGTGGTGGCTTCTTCCGTCCAGAGGATGGGAAGAGTACCTCCCTGCTCCCTCTACAAGAGCATGCAGGGAGTCGTCGTCAAATCTGGGAGAGGCCTTGGCCCTTGAGTTAGTCATGGCAGCAGTTGTAACAAGGAAATCCAGCAGCAAATAATGAGAGAATGAACCAAGGCTGCATGGGTCCCTTAAAAGCAGCCGGCTCACAGGCGTCAGCAGAGGCGCGTTCCAGACCCAAAACACTAATTGGCCAGGGGAGCGCACATGCAGGGACTCAACTGCCCAATTAGGGCAAAATCGCAAATTTTTACCGGCTGAAAGCGGCGACGGGATCAGAACCCGCCGACCACCTGACCCGCGCCCAACCCGCCACCAATGGGAAAATCGCGGCCAATGTCTTCCATTTTTACAAAAAGAGCATCAATGCTTGTGCCATTGACAAAAGTTGAAATGGTGAGTTCTGTTTCATTGAACTATACCAGAATTAATCCAACTCTGCCTCTGTGATACATGTAGTGACCACCCCTGCAAGAGTGGCTAATCATATCATTCACAAATGGAAACAGAACTATACAATTTTACAGCACAGAAGGTGGCCATGTCTGTGCTGGCTCTTTGCTAGAACAATCCCAAGTTAATTCCACTGCCCCACTCTCTCCCCATAATCCTGTATCTTCACCTGCTTCAGATATTTATCATGAAAAGGTGCAATGGCCTCTGCCTCAACCATGCCCTGTGCCAGAATATAAGATAGTCACCAGGAAATCAATAGGGAATTCAGAAGAAACCTCTTTACCCAGAGAGTGGTGAGAATGTGGAACTCACTACCACAGGGAGTGGTTGAAGCGAATAGTATAGATGCATTTAAGGGGAAGCTAGATAAGCACATGAGGGAGAAGGGAATAGAGGGTTATGTTGATAGAGTTAGATGAGGAAAGACGGGAGGAGGCTCGTGTGGAGCATAAATGCCGGCATGGACTGGTTGGGTCGAATGGCCTGTTTCTGTGCTGTATATACTATATAAAAAAATATAGTACAGGAAACTTTCGTTTAACCAGAGGTTAAAAGTCCGGAAAGCTCTATCTACCGGCAAAATTCAGGAGCCGTTTTCTATAAGTTTTTTTACTTCTCGTTGCTTTCTTTTCCCCAGTCAGGCTCTGCAAGGTCTGTAGCTAAGCAACAGCTTCAGCGAGAGACGCTTGCAGCTGCAGCCGACTGTTTTGAAGCTGTTGCTAAGCAACAGGGTTTGTTGATTCACACGGAGCTGAAAAGCTCTGTATGTTTTAACATTGCCGCTGGTTTATACGGCAGTTTTGATCTAACGGCACCAGCTCGGTCCCGTCAGTGCCGGATACCAGAAAGTTTCCTGTAGTATGCTGTGTGGAACCAGTCAGAAGTGGAGCTCCAAAACCACAACTAGAATGTAGGAATAATTAATCCATTAAATTATGTTCAAATGAAGATGTACGTACCAACCTGACAGCCACTTCAGCAAAATGATCTACTGTTGCTGAAAGAGTGATGGATAAATCAAAGCTCAACACTCTTGGCTGAAGCATCATCCTCCAAGTGAGAGTGGCCCATGTTTAGACATTTTGATACCTATACTCACAAGCATGGAATTAATCCAGCAACTCATGATATTCAGTTTGGCAGGACATGTGGGCCCAGCTGCATAAATAAACATTTGGCCAAAAGTGACCCTGAGAAGCAAAAGATCTTTTGAAAATAAACATCCCTGCAGGATGGTACAGTGACCTGGGGTTCCAATGAAGCTTAAGGGAGCTATCAATGGAAGTGAGTGTCTGAAATTCGAGTTTCAGAACTTTGCCCTGCTGAAAATTTTAATTTCTACCCGGGGAAATAGCTCCGAGCTGTTACAACATCGTAACGAGGAAAGAACCAGAAGCTGTGGGCAGTCATGAAAAGCCAAAGGTTGGTGGTGAGTGGAGGGAGAGGGGGCGCGGAGGGGGGGGGAGTGGGGGTCGGGGGGGGAGGGGGGGGAGTGGGGGGGAGTGGGCGGAGGGGGAGTGGGGGGAGGAGGGGGCGGAGGGGGCGGAGGGGGGAGTGGGGGGGCAGAGGGGGAGTGGGGGGATGGAGGGGGGGAGTGGGGGGGTGGAGGGGGAGTGGGGGGGCAGAGAGGGAGTGGGGGGAGTGGGGGGGCGGAGAGGGAGTGGGGGGAGTGGGGGGGCGGAGAGGGAGTGGGGGGGCAGAGGGAGTGGGGGGACGGAGAGGGAGTGGGGGGGCGGAGGGGGAGTGGGGGGAGTGGAGGGGCGGAGAGGGAGTGGGGGAGTGGGGGGCAGAGAGGGAGTGGGGGGAGTGGGGGCGGACAGGGAGTGGGGGGGCAGAGGGAGTGGGGGGACGGAGAGGGAGTGGGGGGGCGGAGGGGGAGTGGGGGGAGTGGGGGGGCGGAGAGGGAGTGGGGGGAGTGGGGGGGCAGAGAGGGAGTGGGGGGACGGAGAGGGAGTGGGGGGGCGGAGGGGGAGTGGGGGGGCAGAGAGGGAGTGGGGGGTGTGGGGGGGCAGAGAGGGAGTGGGGGGAGTGGGGGCGGAGAGGGAGTGGGGGGAGTGGGGGGGCAGAGAGGGAGTGGGGAGTGTGGGGGGCAGAGAGGGAGTGGGGGGGTGGGGGGGCAGAGAGGGAGTGGGGGTGTGGGGGGGCAGAGAGGGAGTGGGGGGAGTGGGGGGGCAGAGGGAGTGGGGGGAGTGGGGGGACAGAGAGGGACTGGGGGGTGTGGGGGGGCGGAGAGGGAATGGGGGGAGTGGGGGGCAGAGAGGGAGTGGGGGGAGTGGGGGGTCGGAGGGGGAGGGGGGAGTGGGGGGGTGGGGGGGCAGAGAGGGAGTGGGGGGAGGGGGGTGGAGAGGGAGCGGGTGAAGTGGGGGGTCGGAAGGGGAGGGGGGAGTGGGGGGGCGGAGGGGGAGGGGGAGGGGTTTGACCCAGATTGCCATAACATGAGGAAAAAACTTAGAAAAATATCAAACCAAAAACACAGACATCCAGAAAACGAGGAATTACGCCTTACTTATTGTCAGACACTAACACAATACAGAAACACACTCAGAACCAAAAAAGAGCAATATATTAAGAATACACTCAGCTCCATTGAGGAATCCATTGATTCCAATTGTTTCTGGGACAACTGGAATACATTACACAAAAAACAACACGACGAATTGGCCATTCAAAATGGAGACACATGGGAAAACCACTTTGAAAAATTATACCAGAAAAACACACTAAGGCCAGAGCAACACCAAATATGCAAAAAACTGGAAGAGCTAGAAATGGCCATAAAAGATAACCAAAACCCGCTAGACTCCATAATAACAGAAAAAGAACTTTTTGAAAAACTCAAGGACCTGCGACCAGGAAAAGCTTGCGGGGCAGACGGCATACTAAGCGAGATGATTAAACACACAGACGATAAAATGAAACTGGCTATCCTAAAACTCTTCAACTTGCTTCTGAGTGTCGGTTACTTCCCTGATATCTGGAACAAAGGACTCATAACGCACATATACAAAAGTGGGGACAAAGTCGACCCAAATAACTATCGAGGCATCTGTGTAAACAGTAACCTGGGGAAGGTATTCTGTAGCATCATAAACAAAAGACTTATAAACTTCCTTGAGGAGCACAATGTCTTGAGTAAAAGCCAAATTGGATTCCTGCCAAACTATAGAACATCAGATCATATCTTTACCCTACAGACCCTAATTGACAAACACGTTCATCAAAACAAAAGCAAAATCTACGCATGCTTTATAGATTTCCAGAAGGCTTTCGACTCCATCTGGCATGACGGTTTATTCCTGAAACTTATCGAAAGCAGGGGAGGGGGAAAAACATATGATGTAATTAAATCAATGTATACAAACAACAAATGTGCAGTTAAAATTGGAGACAAACAAACAAAATACTTCCCACAGGGGCGGGGGGTGATGCAGGGCTCGCCAATCTCACCGACACTCTTTAATATTTACATAAATGAATTGGCAAAACTACTTGAACAATCTACAGCACCCGGCCTCACCCTATATGAATCCAAGGTTAAATTCCTCCTCTATGCAGATGACCTGGTTCTGCTGTCACCAACTAAGGAGGGTCTACAGCAGAACCTGGATCTGCTGGAGTCATACTGCCAGACTTGGGCCATGACAATAAATCCCCAAAAAACCAAAGTCCTTGTGTTCCAGCAAAGATCCAGACATCAGGGACCCAAAATAAATTTCACACTAGGAACAACCAAAATTGAACAAACCACTAACTACACATACTTGGGCTTAAAAATCAGTTCTACGGGAAATTTCAAACTGGCTGTGAATGAACTGAAAGAGAAAGCAAGAAGGGCTTTCTATGCCATTAAAAAATCAATCCAAATAGAAATCCCAATTAGCATTTGGCTCAAAATTTTCAAATCAGTAATTGAACCAATTGCACTCTATGGCAGTGAGGTGTGGGCACCGCTAACACAACAAGAATTTGCAAAATGGGACAAACACCCAATTGAGATCCTACATGCAGAATTCTGTAAAAGTATACTCCGGACTCAAAGGAAAACCGTAAACAATGCATGCAGGGCAGAACTAGGCCAATATCCATTAATAATCACTATCCAAAAAAGAGCCACCAAATTTTGGAAACACCTAGAAATGAACAACCCCCAATGCTATCACTACGAAGCCCTGAAATGCCAAGAGAGGACCATAAAGAAGAATACCCTCAGTCAACTAGTCCTGGGACTCAGTGAAGTAACTACTAACACTACTAACAATAGCCAGCCCCAGGACAGTGACAGCGTAACACAAAGAATTCGACCCAACACAATCGTCGCTAAGCAAAAGGAAAAATATCTGTCATATTGGGCAGAAACAACAAAAACCCAAAGCAAACTCAATTGTTACTTGGCCCTAAACAGACAATACAACATGGCTGATTACCTGACCATGGTAAAGGATAGCAAACTGAGAAAAACTTTGACAATGTACAGACTTAGTGAACATAACCTGGCGATCGAAAAAGATAGACACAGACAGACCCGGCTACCAAGAGAGGACAGGATATGCTCTCACTGCAGTCAGGGAGTGGTGGAGACAGAGATGCACTTCCTCACAGCTTGTAGAAAATATCAGGGCATAAGGGAGAATTTCTACCCAAATTTCACAAAAATATGCCCGGAATTCAGGAATTTGAATGACGACCAAAAACTCCCATACCTACTAGGGGAAGAGAGAAATTGCATAACACTAGCGGCACACTATGTTACAGCTTGCCATAAACAGAGGGACAACCAGTAAATATAAGAAAAGAGTATATATAAATTATATGAAAGTATATATTTATACACACAGGGATATATCTGTTTATACACTGTATGGATAGATCTGTATTTTTGTGAACAAACATGAATGTTTTCTGATGCTTTGGCAACATAAGATGCAACTTGTCATGCCAATAAAGCAATTTGAATTGAATTGAATTGAATTGAGTGGGGGGGGCGGAGGGGGGAGTGGGGGGTCGGAGGGGATGGGGGGAGTGGGGGTCGGAGGGGGAGGGGGGAGTGGGGGGGGAAGTGGGGGTGGAGGGGGAGGGGGGAGTGGGGGTGCGGAGGAGGAGTGGGGGGGCGGAGGAGGAGTGGGGGAGTGGGGGGCGGAGGAGGTGTGGGGTGAGTGGGGGGGCGAAGAGGGAGTGGGGGGTGTGGGGGGCGGAGTGGGGGGGCGGGGGGGAGTGGGGGGGCGGAGGGGGAGGGGGGAGTGGAGGGCGGAGGGGGGAGTGGGGGGAGTGGGGGGTGGAGAGGGGGAGGGGGGAGTGGGCGGGCGGAGGGGGGGAGTGGGGGGAGTGGGAGGTGGAGGGGGAGGGGGGAGTGGGGGGCGGAGGGGGGAGTGGGGAGAGTGGGGGGGCGGAGGGGGGGAGTGGGGAGAGTGGGGGGGCGGAGAGGGGGTGGGGGGAGTGGGGGGCAGAGGGGGGGAGTTGGGGGGTGCTTGGATGAAGGCAGTTTAACAAGTAAATCCATAAGGCAGCCAATTCACGTACTGCAAGGTCCCACAAATGACAGTGCGATCATGACCAGATCATCTATTGTATAGTGATGTTGGTTGAGGGATAAATGTTGGGCCAGGACACCAGGGGGGAACTCCCCCTGTACTCCTTCGAAGTAGTATCACGGAATGTTTTACATCTCGGTTTAACGACTCATTGATAGACGGTATCTCCGACAGTGCAGCCCTCCCTCAGTACTGGCACTGAGAGTGCCAGCCTGGATAGAGTGCAGACGCTGCCACCTGTGTTCTCTAAACATTTAATTTTGACCCACTGTGGGGGGGTGGGAGGGAGGGGAACATGGGCAGGGCTCTGAGCACAAGCATTCGATTTCCAGCCCGGCAGTGTAAAGGGAATTCTCCCTGGCTGGAATCTGCAGTGCAGCTGTTGGCCGCAGATATAATTGCAACAAACGATGATTAATTTTGTTTCTGTTTCATTATTCACCTATTGCCTTCACTGCACTGCAATATTACAATATCAGCTGTCAATTCTTATTTGATGACTTAACTCCAGGTGGATTCCCCGCTCAGGCCTGAGTTAAAATTACAGTCGGGTCTCAATGTCGTCATCGGGCCGCAACAAGCACATGTAAAGAAGGACCCTGTGTTGGCTCCGGGCGTGTGTCCTTGCTGCCTGCTCAGGAGAACAGGTTAAAATTGCAGATGTTGCGATCATGGCGGCTTTCGGACAGGTAAGAGCCAGGGCGATTTTAACTGCCCACCCGCCAGGTTTCTGCTGAGCGAGTAGGGTTAAATTTGCCCCCGTTTCGAACAGCTTTTCCTAAGACATATCTGCTACAATGGACCTTATGACATTGGGCTGGATTTGAAGTTTCCGACCCACTCGGAGCGGGGGTGCCGGTAGACCGCAGGAAGCCTGGAAGTCCGGGTTTCTCCGCACGCTGTGGAGTTTTAACTCCACGGCCTGTCTGTGACGTCATGGGCAGCTTTCCCCACCCAGAAGGTAGTCTGATTGACAGGGTGGGGAACGCTAGCTGGACAGGATGTTACAGCAACAGGGTCCAAAGTGGCGGGTGTTCCAAACCTTGGGGGGTTCTAAGCCTGGGCGGAGGTCCGATCTCCGACCCTGGGGGTGAGTCGGATCCTTGGGGAGGGGGGGGGTTCCGATCCCCAACCCCGGGGGTAATTTCTGATCCCGGGGTGTCCGATCTCCGAACATGGTTTTGGGGGGGGGGGGTCCGGTCCCCGATCCTGGGGAGAGGCGCGCTGCTGGTGGGTTAGCTTGTGGGGGCCAGGAGGAAGCACTGCTGCACCTCCCGGCCCACAAGGATTGGTCCCCGAGGCTGTGCTCTCCTCGCTCCAGCTACCGGGAATCCCAAGGCCTGGGATTCCTCGGCCAGCTGCAGTTAAACCTGCGCAGAAGCTTAAAGTAGAGGGTTCAGGAACTCATCATCATATTTTAAATGCCAACCCACCTTTTGGCAGTGGGTTGGCTGCCCGCCCCCGTTCTGCCAGTGTAAAAGTTGAAAGTGGGCGGGTTGGAAGCGGGTTGGGGTCAGGATTTAGATTTTTTAAACTTTAACTACCCCCATGTTCCTAACCCACCTGTTTTTTCATGTTAAAATTCCCCCCATAGTGTCAGCCTGGTCCAATGGTAGCATTCTTGCCTATGAATCAAAAGGCTGTAGGTTCAAACCCGCTTCCCACCACCCCAACCCTGACCACCTAATCTAGGCTGACCTCCCAATAGATATGAAGGCCTCGATTTTCATTGGGCCGTGAGGCAGGCTTTTAGGCGGGCGGGGTGTTAAAATCGCAAAAACTGGCGGGTGGGGTGGCCCCCGCCTCGTTCCCGACTCTGAGCAATTTTAACTCAGGCGTGTCTGATGGTCCCAACTCCGTCCCGCATCCAACAGGCGGGTCTGGTCGTTAAGGCCCTTAATTACCACTAAATGGCTTCTATAATCCTATTTTAACAGGCCCTTGCAACTTTAACCCTTTTCCCACATAAAACACGCCTGGTGGGAATCAAGAATGTGAAACCTGGTGGGAGCACTATTGCATTGGTGACTTTCAATTGCAGGTCAACCATTAAAGAGGAGATTTGATCAGCCATGGTTTGCAGGTGGCAGGACTTAGTGGTCTCAGGCCTGGGGGAACTTTTAGAAGGCATAACCACAGCTGTGGAAGGTTGGTGCCTCACACCCATCTCCATTGTGACCTCCTGGGAAACCCCTCTCGCCATCTTCACTCAGCGCTTCCTCAATGGAGGCATATACCAGAAGCATGGGAGCCATTTATGTCCTTCCCATCTGGGCATTAGAGGAGCTCGAGCACCAGCCGCGGCACCAGCAGAACCAGCAACAACAGCAGCACCAGCAACAGCAGCAGCAGCAGGAGCGCCAGGCTGCTGCTCACCCACCTGAAGCTGCACAGGCCAGAAGGGGCCAGCGCCTGGAAGCCCGTCGGCTCAGGAGATACCCCCCAAGCAGGGTCTACAGACGGAGGGTCAGCTACCTCAACATGTCTGAGCAGCAGTGCCAAAGGCGGCTCCGACTTTCGCGACAGGTAGTGACTGACATCTGCGCAATGCTACAGCAAGACCTGCTGCCCAGAGGACCAGGTGGACAACCATTACCAGTGGCCATCAGTCACCACCGCACTCAACTTTTTTGCCTCAGGCTCATTCCAGGGATCAGCAGCAGACATCAGCAGCATCTCCCAGGCAGCCGCACACACTTGCATCGCGCAGGTAACCGATGCCCTCTTTGCCCTCGCGCACAATCCATTTCACCAAGGATCGAGCAAGTGTCACGGCGCGAGCGGTTGGATTAACTCATCTGGCAGGCTTTCCAAGGGTGCAGGGCGTCGTTGACTGCACACATGTGGCCCTTAGGGCACCCCATCGCAATCCAGGTATTTTTGTCAACCGCAAGGGCTTCCACTCCCTCAACGTTCAGCTGGTGTGTGACCACAAGAAGGAGATTTTGCATGTTTGTGCCATGTACCCTGGCAGTTGCCATGACTCCTTCATACTGCGCCAGTCTAGTGTGCCTCCGCTATTCAGTCCGCCAGATCAACTTAACGGATGGCTACTTGGAGACAAGGGCTAGCCGAAGACGTGGCCAATGATGCCATTGAGGAGCCCATCCAACGAAGCTGAGGAGAGCTACAACTCCACCCACATGTCCACCAGAGCCATAATCGAGCAAACCATCGGTTTGCTGAAGATGCGCTTCAGATGCCTGGATAGATCAGGTGGAGCCCTGCAGTACTCAGCAGCCAGGGTATCCAGAATCGTCGTGGTTTGCTGTGTGCTTCACAACATGGCACAGCGTCGTGGCTTGCAGATTCCTGAGGACCAAGTGGCTCCTCACATATCCTCCTCCTCAGAGGCGAAAACGAATATCTTGCAGAGGCCCATAAACCAGCGGCAGCATTACGCGAGAACATTGCTGCCCGGGATGCAAGGAACGCACTCATCCTGGCCAGATTTGCTTAGCCTAGTCAATCAAACACTTTTGCTTCACAGCTTCTTACCTGAGCATCGACAATGGCCAATACCCTGTGGATTCCTAGCTATTTGACCAGCATACTGACAAGTGCAAGTAATCCTAAGCCCTCAATGTGAAAGTCCCATTCGCGAAATGACACACGCCACAACTGCAACAGTTGCCATCAGAATTTTTATGTACAAGAACCAACTGATGGCATTTTTACAATAAACACAGCAGTTCACCCAAGTGACTACCCTTGTGACTACTTGTGCAGAATTTTCCTCTTATGCGTGCTCCTACGTAGTGCTTTCCCTGTGGCTTCAGCAGATGTGGAGGCCCCTTGCTCACTTTCCTGCTGCTCCTGTCTCGACACCTTTGGCGGGCGTCCTCTGGGGTTGCGAGCCTGTGAGGGCTCGTCAACAGTCTGCTGCTCCTGCGGCTGTGCAGGGGTTGAGACGCCTCTCTCACTTGGGTGTGGACTCTGGTGGGGCTCTGACCGAGGGCTCTGCAGTGGCATGGAAGTGTGAGCGCTTGGAGAGGAGCCCCCACTTCCTTGAGGTCTGCTACCAACCTCCCTCTCATGGGTCAGGTCCCCCTCAGCGCCTGCAAGTGGCTGGAGCGCACCTTGCTGCCCATCAGGGGGGCCATGGGGACCCGTATCTGCAATGGCAGTCCTACTCAGAAGGATTTCCATGAAGGTCTGGTTTCTCTGTTCAATAGATGCCCATCGCTCCTCAAGAGATGCCATTCTATTCTGAACAATGACCATGTTTTCCATACCCTGGCGACTAAGCTCCTCCATGGCCGTAGCCATCCTCTCCTCTACCGTAGCCATCCTCTCCTGCACGGTAGCCAGCCTTAACACAGAGGTAGCCATCCTTTCCGTGTTGATGCGTTCATGCACCAATGACTCCACAAAGGCTCTGCTCATGTTCGCTATGGATTCCTCCATTCGCTCCACACTCGCAGCGACCCTAGAGACAAAACCTGCCAGAGACTCCTGCATCTGTGCCTGGAGTTCCATCTCCACTGATCTCATGGATGGACCCAGAGGCAAAGGGTCGACATGTTGCTGAGCCGAGCTGGCAGAGTCCTGTGCCCTCCAACTAGGACTCTCCACTGCTGTCCCTGTCTCCACAATCTGCTGCTGCTCACTTGTGAGCTGTGATACACCAGGTGACAACACTACTCTATGTCCCGAAGGTCCCACCGAGGTGTGAGTGTCTGCGCTGGTGCTGGGTGCGCAGAATTCTGCTGATGCTGCGCCCTCAGAGGTTGCAGCTTTCTCTGAGGAGCCTGGCTGCTCAGCCTCTTCTTCCTGGCTTGGGGGGACGGATGCTTGTGATGGTCCTGTGGGGGAGTAAAGGAAAGAGTTACAGATGTGATGCCAATGCTACATGCACATAGCTTTTTGCAGATGCTCATAAGTCCATCTGTCACCAGCTTGCTGTGTTATACCCGTCTGACCATCCCCCACGCGCGAATCATCCTCTATTCCCATAATTTCCATGACGGCCCCCTCACAGGGGGTCAGGTGGGCTATTGAGGCTGTCCCTCCTCCTGTCCTGGCTCGCTCTCTTTTGTTGTGAGCTCTCTTTTCCTGCAATGAGGGAGACAAGTGGAGGTTGAGTGAGAATGAAGGAGTGAGTGTAGAGATTGCATAGCATAGATACTTAGAAGGAGACAAAGATGGAGTGAGGTTGCAAGACCAAGGGCCCTCCCTGTGTGTTGTAAGTTATGTTCAAAGCATCAGAGTGAGAGGGAGTGTGAGGGCTGCATGGTGGAATAGTTACGTGAATGTGAGCATAGAGAGAGAGGGAATGGGTAAGGGTGCATGGATGTCAGTGTCAAGTGGGATGTGGAGGAAGAGATTGCTGAAGCTGAGTGCTGGTGAGGAAAGGCAATGGGGATCAGCTTGAGGGTGATGGGAAATTCATACTCACTTTTCCGGTGCGCTGAAGGTCATGAAATCTTTCCCTGCATTGTATCCAGGTTCTGCGGGTGACTCCAAAGGAGTTGACTTCCTCAGCCACCTGCATCCACACTGCCTTGGTCTGAGTGGGAGGCTTCTTCCTCCCTGATGAAGGGAACAGGACCTCCCTGTTGGCCCTAGCCCCATCCACCAATGCCTGAAGTGCTGCTTCGTCAAAGCGAGGAGCTGTTCTTGCCCTCCCGCTTGTCATCTCTCCTGCAGGTCCCTCTGACACCAAATGGAGGAAGCTTGGAAGCCTGCAGAAGAAGCAAGGCTTGCTGTGGACCTTAAATTCAGCAGCAATGATGATGTCATCGGAGGGGACTTTCAGTCATGAAAAACCCATTTGCAAAGGCTTCCCACACGTTGGAATCCAATTGGCCAATTGAGTTAAAATTGCATCAATCTTCCACATCCATTTAGATTCGTGTGGGAAACATGAAATTCGGATAACACGACAACAGCCCACACCTGAGCTAAAATCACCCCCGAAATCTCTTTTGGACTAGGTACTAAACCGAGGTCCTGTTGGGTCAAGTGGACATTAAAAATCCAGTGCACGAGTCAAAGAAAAAGGAGCAAGTTGTCTTGGCCAACATTTCTCTCTCAACCAACATAACCAAAGAAAAACAAATTCTCATTGTCGTTTATGGGATCTTCCTCTGTGTAAAATTGATGCCACATAACAACATTCATTTCACTTCAAAGAAATTTGGTTTTAGATATTTTTGAGAAATCTATGATAAGATGCGATATAAATATACAACAACGTTGTTGATATTAATGTAAATCTTTCTCACTGAACCAGAGCAAAGAAACCATTTGTAGTTTGTGCATGATATTATCTGATGGATTGTTAAACAAGTAAATGGGGGGGAGGGCTCAGGTGGAAATTGCAGTACAAACAGCAGTTCAAAAACAAATGAAAGGGAAGAGAGTAAACATAGAAACTTAGAAACATAGAAGATAGGAGCAGGAGTAGGCCATTCGGCCCCTCGAGCCTGCTCCGCCATTCAATGAGATCATGGCTGATCATCCAAATTCAGTACCCTGTGCCTGCCTTCTCCCCATATCCCTTGATCCCTTTAGCCTTAAGAAATATATCCAACTCCTTCTTGAATATATTTAATGAATTGGCCTCCACCGCCCTCTGTGGCAGAGAATTCCACAGGTTCACCACTCTCTGGGTGAAGAAATTCCTCCTTATCTCTGTCCTAATTGGCTTACCCCTTATCCTTAGTCTGTGACCCCTGGTTCTGGACTCCCCACCATCGGGAACATCCTTCCTGCATCTAGTCTGTCTAGTCCTGTTAGAATTTTATAAGTTTCAACGAGATCCCCTCTCATCCTTCTAAACTCCAGCGAGTATAAGCCCAATCGACCCAATCTCTCCTCATAGTAGAGTAACAGTCAGAAATTGTGCTTTAGGCATTACAGGTAAAGGGAAAATTAAAAGATGTAAAGTGATTAAACCAGGAGAGAGAAATAAGAAACAAGTGAGTAAAACATTCGAGCTGAAGGACAGGCTAGGGTTTGTGGCCCAAATAAGTGTTCTTTAAATGCACGGAGTATAAGGAATAAATTGAATGAACTGCAGGCACAAATTCAAATAGGAGTGTATGACATGGTAGCCATTACTGAGACATGGCTGCAAGATGGTCAGAACTGGGAACTAAATATACCAGGTTATAAGGTCTACTGGACAGATAGGGAAAATGGCAGAGGGGTAGGAGTAGCCTTAGTCAAGATGGCGGCCGTGACGGTCCGGTGCTGGGATCGCTCTCCCTGTTTCGGGCGGCCAACTCTCGCCGCTCACTCCCGCAACCGGAGCGAGGTGCTCGGCGAGTCGGGCAGAGGCAGCGCAGCGCGGTGAGCAGCAGCAGCAGCCAAGCCGACCCGCTGGAGCACATCGGCCGGCAGCTCCTCGGCGGGAAGGAATTCCGACTGGGAGGAGGGGAGCCGAGCATGGCGGCCAGAGGCCGACCCGTGAAGAGAGAGAAGTAGGCCCCGGGCCGTGAAGCGTGGAGCCGGCGACGGTGAAGAGGAGGCCGTGGCGATTGGAGCATTCACATCACGACGATGTGTTCGGCGAGTCGGGCAGAGGAACGCAGCGTAATGAGCAGCAGCAGCAGACTCACGACACGCTGCAGCACGTCAGCCGGCAGCTCCATTTCGGGTAACTCGCAGTCCGGATGGGAGGAGGGGAGCCGGGCATGGTGGCCAGAGCGGGAGAAGCAGGCCACCACACGTGGAGCTGGCAACAGCGAGGAGGAGGCCGCGGTGAAGAGGAGGACGGAGCGGCTGAGGAACATCGGGCTCCCACTGCCACGGGAAGCCATTGTATTGACTCTGAACGCGGCGCTGTATGTATAGCTGACGCGTCCCTACGGGGAACAAGCATTCCATTGTACTTGTTACATATGGCAAATAAATCTAATCTGAATCTGAATCTGATTACTGATGAAATCACTTCAATGATAAGAGAGGATATAAGGAGAGGTAAGCAGGCAGTGGAGACTTTATGGACTGAATTAAGAAATAGGAAAGGATCTAAGGCTGTAGTGGGAGTTGTGTACAGGCCCCCAGTAGCAGCTCTGAAGTGCGAGATTGTATAAATGCAGAGATTAGACAAGCATGTAGTAAAGGCAGAGTGGTTTTAATGGGGGATTTTAATTTTCATATTGATTGGGAAAAGCAGACTAGCACCTGTCAGAAAGGTAGTGAATTTCTTGCGAGTCCGGGATAGTTTTCTACAATAATATGCCCTAGAGGCAACAAAGGGCAAGCCATATTAGATTTAGTAATGAGTAATGAGCCAGATTTAGTTAACAGCCTAACTGTGCATGAATATTTATCCAATAGCGATCATAGCATGATCGAGTTCAATGTAACGTTTGAAAGGGAGAAACGCGAAACAGCTACTAAGATTCTAGACTTAGGTAAGGCCAACTTAAGAGAAAATGCTAGAGTCCATTATAAAAGATGTAATAGCAGAGCACTTGGAAAACAGCGACAGGATCGGACAAAGTCAACATGGATTTACAAAAGGTAAATCGTGCTTGACTAATCTACTGGAATTTTTTGAGAATGTGACTGGTAGAATACATAAGGGAGAACCAGTGGATGTAGTGTATTTGGACTTTCAGAAGGCTTTCAATAAGGTCCCGCATAAGAGATTAGCGTGCAAAGTTAAAGCACATGGGATTGGGGGTAAGGTACTGACTTGGATAGAGAACTGGTTGGCAGACAGGAAGCAAAGAGTTGGAATAAACGGGCCTTTTTCCGAGTGGCAAGCAGTGACTGGTGGGGTACCGCAGGGATCGGTGCTAGGACCCCAGCTATTCACAATATATATTAATGATCTAGACGCGGGAACTAGATGTAATATCTCCAAGTTTGCAGACGACACAATGCTGGGTGGGCGTGTGTGCTGTGAGGAGGATTCTGAGAAACTCCAGTATGATTTGGACAGGTTGGATGATTGGGCAGATGCATGGCAGATGCAGTATTATGTGGATAAATGCGAGGTTGTGGTGGAGCCACCAGGGGGACTCTGATCTAATGTACATAATTATCTTTAACAAATTATTAGCTACAGAATGAATCTGTATCTTTGTTCATATCATTGCATGTACATAGCGCGGTCCCTTTAAGAATGAGATCAAACGCGATGACGTCATCACGTTGATCACGTGATCCTCCAGCGGCGGGAAAACGTGATGATGTCATGACGTCAGGCTGGGGAGCCACCCTAGCTAGTCCTCGTGGAGCCAGCAAAGAGTACAGACCTGTAATGTAGTTCTCCTGTGTTTTCATTTCAAACTCTGTTGATTAGTATTAAACATCGTTTGCTTGATAAACTGACTCAACCTCAGTCCTTTAGTTAGGAATCTAGCCATTCCTACAAGGTTATCCACTTTGGTGGCAAAAGCAGGAAGGCAGATTATTATCTGAACGGCAATAGATTGGGAAAAGGGGACGTGCAATGAAACCTGGGTGTCCTTGTGCACCAGTCACTGAAGGTAAGCATGCAGGTGCAGCAGGCGGTTAAGAAGGCAAATGGTATGTTGGCCTTCATAGCGAGAGGATTCGAGTACAGGAGCAAGGATGTCTTGCTACAGTTGTACAGGGCCTTGGTGAGACCACACCTTGAGTATTGTGTGCAGTTTTGGTCGCCTTATCTGAGGAAGGATGTTCTTACCATGGAGGGAGTGCAACGAAGATTCACCAGACTGATACCTGGGATGGCAGGAATGACGTATGAAGAGAGATTGGGTCGATTAGGCTTATATTCGCTAGAGTTTAGAAGAATGAGAGGGGATCTCATTGAAACTTATAAAATTCTAACAGGGCTAGACAGACTAGATGCAGGAAGGATGTTCCTGATGGCGGGAGAGTCCAGAACCTAGAGTCACAGTCTAAGGATAAGGGGTAAGCCATTTAGGACTGAGATGAAGAGGAATTTTTTCACCCAGAGAGTGGTGAACCTGTGGAATTCTCTACCACACAAGGCAGCTGAGGCCAATTCATTAAATATATTCAAGAAGGAGTTACATATATTTCTTAAGGCTAAAGGGATCAAGGGATATGGGGAGAAAGCAGGGACAGGGTACTGAATTTGGATGATCAGCCACGATCTCATTGAATGGCGGAGCAGGCTCGAGGGGCCGAATGGCCTACTCCTGCTCCTATCGTCTATGTTTCTATGACTTCAACAGGATGAGGCAGAGACTGTTCACAGTAAACTGGCAAATTTGTTAATGGATAAAATGACAGAAGATCAGTGGGAGATGTTTAAAAAAGAATTTGTGATACAGAACCAGTTTATACCCCTGAGGGGCAAAAGCTCTAGTTGCCAAACAAAACCCATGGACAACTAAAGAGGTAAGAGACAACATAAAACTAAAAGAAAAAGCATTCAAAATTGCAAAAAGTAGCACAGATCCTGGCGAATGGAAAAGATACAAAGAACAGCAAAGGGTCACAAAACAGATAGTAAGAGATACAAAAAGGGAGTATGAAAAGAAACTTGTAAGGGATATCAACATCAATATGAACATTTTTTACAGTTACATTAGTAAAAGGAGGGTGGTCAGGAGCAATGTTGGCCCCTTAAAAACCAAAAGTGGTGATATTGTCAATGACAATGGGGAAATGGCGGACATGTTGAATAATTACTTTGCGTCAGTATTTACAGTAGAAGAAGAGGATGACGGTAATCCCAAAGAAACTAATATTGAATCGGGGACATTTTAACGTAAGTAAAATAACAGTAATGAAGAAACTAATGGCACTAAAGAGTGACAAATCCCCAGGACCAGATGGTTTCCATCCCAGGGTATTAAAGGAAGTAGGTGAGCACATTGCAGATACCCTAACTATAATCTTCCAAAGTTCTCTCGATTCAGGAAGCGTTCCTTTAGATTGGAAAATTGCGCATGTCACTCCGCTATTTAAGAATGGCGAGAGAGGGAAACCAGGGAATTATAGACCAGTTAACCTAACATCTGTTGTTGGGAAATTGCTAGAGTCTATAATTAAGGATAGGGTGACTGAACATCTTGAAAATTTTCAGTTGATCAGAGAGAGCCAACATGGAGTAAGTCATGCCTGACAAACCTGATTGAATTTTTTGAAGAGGTGACTGAAGTGGTGGGAATGTCTATGGATGTTATTTATATGGACTTCTAGAAGGCATTTGATAAATCCCTCATAAGAGACTGTTATCTAAGGTAGAAGCCCACGGAATTGTGGGCAAATTATTGACCTGGTTAGGAAATTGGCTGAGTGGCAGGAGACAGGCAGTAGGGATAATGGGCAGGTACTCAAATTGGCAGGATGTGACTAGTGGTGACCCGCAGGGATCTGTGTTGGGGCCTCAACTATTCACAGTATTTATTAATGATGGTGGTGGGATAGAAAGTCATATATCCAAATTTGCCGATGACACAAAGATAGGCGGCATTGTAGACAGTGTGGATGAAAGCATAAAATTTCAAAGGGATATCAATAGATTAAGTGAATGTGCAAAACTGTGGCAAATGGATTTCAATGTAAGCAAATGTGAGGTTATCCACTTTGGACCTAAAACGGATAGAACAGGGTACTTTCTAAATGGTGAAAAGTTAAAAACAGTGGAGGTCCAAAGAGACTTGGGGGTCCGTGTACATAGATCATTAAAATGTCTGAACAGGTACAGAAAATAATCAAAAAGGCTAATGGAATGCTGGCCTTTATATCTAGAGGACTAGAATACAAGGGGGTAGAAGTTATGCTGCAGCTGTACAAAACCCTGGTTAGACCACACCTGGAGCACTGTGAGCAGTTCTGGACACCGCACCTTAGGAAGGATATATTGGCCTTGGAGGGAGTGCAGTGTAGGTTTACCAGAATGATACCTGGACTTCAAGGGTTAAGTTATGAGGACAGATTACACAAATTAGTGTTGTATTCCCTGGAATTTAGAAGGTTAAGGGGTGATCTGATCGAAGTTTTCAGGATATTAAGGGGAACAGATTGGGTAGATAGAGAGAAACTATACCCTGGTTGGGGATTCTGGGACTAGGGGGCACAATCTAAAAATTATAGCCAGGCCTGGATGTTTGGAACTCTCTTCTGCAAACGGCAATTGATGCGAGATCAATTGTTAATTTTAAATCGGAGATTGATAGCTTTTTGTTAACCAATGGTATTAAGGGATATGGGCCGAAGGTGGGTGTATGGAGTTAGATCGCAGATCAGCCATGATCTCATTGAGTGGCGGAACAGGCTCGAAGGGCTGAATGGCCTCACCTATTCCTATCTTCCTATGTTAAACTCTTGAATGTCAAAAGATATGTGACTTATGGATTCCTCCGTCCACAAACGCTGAGAACGGATGCAAAACTTGCCGTGGTCCACTACTCCTTGAAGGAAATCTAATAAATACACAGATGTGAGAAAACGGCACTCATTCCGTTCTTCCATGTTTTGTCTTTTAAATAATATAGACCGTCCTTTTCTGGCTGGTCCGTTCTTCTCCACTGCTGCTGTCTACAGGGAGTAGAATGAGATTAAATGTCTAATTGTGTTTTGCTAAAAATATGATGTGGTA
Source organism: Somniosus microcephalus (assembly GCF_052327205.1). Lineage (NCBI taxonomy): Eukaryota > Metazoa > Chordata > Chondrichthyes > Squaliformes > Somniosidae > Somniosus > Somniosus microcephalus. The sequence goes on from NC_140993.1 coordinate 261,981,547, forward strand.
AAACAGTGTGTGGTAGCGGTTAGTTGTAGTTTCATTCCTTCTATCCCATGATACTATTTTCATACCTCACAAAGTATGTAGCACAGCCAGCAGAATGCAGAACAAATCTATGCATGGCTGTATGATCCTTATTTTTGTTATTTTTGGGAATGTTTTTGTGAAATCACAGCTCCTAGGGAGCAGGAAACCTGATGAAGCCCACATCAACAGCAGTAAGAAATACAATAATGTGCATTTCATTCAAATCCAGAAGATAGTCCCTCAATTATATTAAAAATGCATGGAGTTACCAAGAGAAGTTTTAGATGGCAAACGATAGTTAAGCACTCTGTGGCTGCACCACAATCAAGTTAAATATTGGAGCTAGATTCTGACTTTGTGCGACGGTGTAAAACAGATGGCCGCAAGTGGGCAATCCGTTTTACATCGCGGGGAGAGATGGGCTGCTGATTCCCTATCACCCGATTTATAATGTCGCACCAAGTCAAGATCTACCCCATTGTCTCTTGCCAGCCTGTGCCACATGCAGGGTCAACTGATGTTGATGTATCAACGTGATGCATCTCTAAAGTTTTAATCACATTTCATAACATGTTCTTGTACTGAGACAGGGGCACAAACTACAACAGGCTACTGTTCTGTGCCTCTAGGACTTGGGTGTGAATGTAGTTCACACAAGCAGAAAGGAGTTCCATTTCCGAAGTAATTGGGCAGACCCTATCTAGTTAGCTATGGATGTTAATGTCAGACCTTTAAGGCAGATGCAAAGCTGGAACATGAGTCTAAACATTTTTAAGTACATTTGGGTTAAAATTGTGCTATGCTATGTCAATCCTTTAACAAAGGAATTTCATATGAATAGGTTAGTCAGTAACCTTCAAAATTATGAAGAGATTTGATAGAGTAAATAAGCAGAAACTGTTTCCACTGGCAGGAGGGTCGATAGCCAGAGTAAAAGGGTGAGGAACAAAAAACAAAGGGCCAAACTAATTCATAAAAAATGTGAGCATAAAAAAAGCCTGAGGGTTTTATACCTTAATGCGAGAAGCATCAGGAACAAGGTAGATGAATTAGCTGTGGAAATAGAGGTTAATAATTATGATCTAATTGGGATTACGGAAACATGGTTGCAGGGTGAGCAGGGCTGGGAGCTTAACATACAGGGGTATTCAGTATTTAGGAAGGATCGACAAAAAAGAAAGGGAGGAGGGGTAGCATTGCTAGTAAAAAAGGGGATAAATGCAATTGAAAGGAAGGATATTAACTCAGTTAATACAGAATCTATATGGGTGGAGCTAAGAAATAGCGAGGGGCGAAAAACATTAATAGGAGTGGTATATAGGCCTCCAAATAGTAAAATAGAGGTTAGGGAGGGCATCACGAGGGAAATTAGAGAAGCGTGCAAAAAGAGCACAGCTGTCATCATAGGTGACTTTAACTTACATATAGATTGGACTAGCCTAATCAGTAAAAATAATGAGGAGGAGGAATTCCTTGAGTGTTTAAGGGATGGTTATCTGGATCAATATGTCGAGGAACCAACTCGGGAACAGGCTATATTGGACTGGGTACTGTGCAATGAGAAGGGACTAATCAGTAATCTTGTTGTACGGGGACCCTTGGGTCAGAGCGATCATAACATGATCGATTTCTCACTCGAAATGGAGAGCGAAGAAATTGACTCAGAGACTAAGGTCCTGAATTTAAACAAGGGGAATTATGATGCCATGAGACGGGAACTGAGTAGGTCTGATTGGACAACGTTCCTGGGAGGACTGGAGGTAGATAAACAATGGCAAACATTTAAAGATAGAATGACAAAATTGCAAAAATTGTTTATACCAATCTGGCATAAAAGGAAATCTAAAAAGGTGACTCAACCGTGGATAACAGGGGAAATTAGAGACAGCATAAAATCCAAAGATAGGGCGTATAAAATAGCCAAAAAAAGCGCCAGAGCGGAAGATTGGGAACAGTTTAAGATAGAGCAAAGGAGGGCAAAGGGCATAATCAAGAGGGGCAAAATAGCTTACGAAAACAAGCTGGCGGAAAATATAAAAACTAACTCCAAAAGCTTTTATAAGTATATCAAAAGGAAAAGACTGGTGAAAACCAAAGTTGGTCCATTGCAGTCAGATACGGGGGAATATATAATGGGAAATAAGGAAATGGCAGATCAACTAAATGCATACTTTGGGTCAGTCTTTACGAAGGAAGACACAAAAAACCTCCCTGGGATATCGGGAAAAATAGGGACATTGGCAAAGGAGGAACTGACGCAAATCAATATCTCTAAGGATATGGTGTTAAGGAAGCTAAAGGGATTGAAGGTGGACAAATCCCCAGGGCCTGATAACATGCATCCTAGGGTACTGAAGGAGGTGGCCCTAGAGATAGCGGATGCACTAAGGATGATTTTTCAGAATTCATTAGACTCGGGAACAGTGCCCATGGATTGGAGGGTAGCTAACGTTACCCCACTATTCAAAAAGGGGGGTAGGGAAAAAGCAGGTAATTACAGACCTGTAAGCCTTACATCAGTTGTGGGCAAAATGCTGGAGTCCATCATTAAGGATGAAATAGCGGAGCACTTAGCAAATGGGGACAGGATAGGACAGAGTCAACATGGATTTACAAAGGGTAAATCGTGCTTGACTAATCTATTGGAATTTTTTGAGGGAGTAACTGGTAGAATAGATGGGGGAGAGCCAGTAGATGTGGTGTACCTGGACTTCCAAAAGGCCTTCGATAAGGTCCCACATAAAAGATTAGCATGGAAAATTGAGGCTCATGGGATAAAGGGGAAAGTATTGGCGTGGATAGGGAACTGGCTGTCAGATAGAAAACAGAGAGTTGGAATAAACGGCTCATTTTCTGAATGGCAGGCAGTAACAAGTGGGGTACCACAGGGATCTGTCCTGGGCCCCCAGCTGTTCACAATTTACATTAATGACCTGGATCAGGGAGTCGGATGCAGCATTTCCAAATTTGCAGACGACACTAAACTAGGAGGGGGGGTGGGCTCAGAGGAAGAGACCAGGAAGCTCCAGAGCGATTTGGACAGACTGGGCGATTGGGCGGATAAATGGCAGATGCACTATAATGTGGACAAGTGCGAAGTTATCCACCTTGGGTGCAGGAACGGGAGGGCAAATTATTATTTAAATGGCAATAGATTGGGAGAGGGGGAAGTACAGAGAGACCTGGGTGTTCTTGTACACCAGTCACTGAAGGCGAGCATGCAGGTGCAACAGGCGGTCAAGAAGGCAAACGGTATGCTGGCCTTCATAGCAAAAGGGTTAGAATACAGGAACAGGGATACCTTGCTGCAGCTGTACAGGGCACTGGTGAGACCACACCTCGAGTACTGTGTACAGTTTTGGTCGCCTCATCTGAGGAAGGATGTTCTTGCCATGGAGGGGGTGCAGCGGCGATTCACCAGGCTGATACCAGGAATGGCGGGAATGACCTATGAGGAGAGACTATGTAGTTTAGGGATGTACACACTGGAGTTTAGAAGATTGAGAGGGGACCTCATAGAAGTGTATAAAATTCTGACAGGTCTAGACAGACTGGATGCAGAAGGAATGTTTCCCTTGGCGGGTGAGAACAGAACTAGAGGACATAATTTAAGGATAAGGGCTAAACCATTTAGGACAGAGATGAGGGGGAATTTCTTCACTCAGAGAGTGGTGAACCTGTGGAACTCATTGCCACAGAGGGCAGTGTACGCCAGCTCATTAAATATATTTAAGAGGGAATTAGATATATTTCTACGGGCAAAAGGGGTTAAGGGTTACGGAGAGAAGGCGGGGACGGGATACTGAATTAAAGGATCAGCCATGATCTCATTGAATGGCGGAGCAGGCACGAAGGGCCGAATGGCCTACTCCTGCTCCTATCTCCTATCTTCTATGTATCTATGACACAGATTTAAGGCAATTGGCAAAATGAAAATTAGCGCAGCGCTAAACTTACTGTTTAAGGCTGGTTTTAGGGCAGGAGTCTCAGCCGGAGTCCCAACGTAATGTGGCCATAGCATCCCTGGAGCAAGAACACCGTTCTCTTAAAGTTAGCCTGTCATTTTAGAAAGGGGAACTGCATTCTAAAATGAAAAAAAAAATCTTTTAAAAAGACAGTTTTTAGCCCTTGGAGCGCAACTACCTTCTGAAAAAAAAGAATTCCCAAATGGGAGTCTTCAGCTCATAAAGCTGAATTCCCTCCCGCACCTAAAAAAATGGTAAAAGTGCTTCAGCACTAACACAAATGGCTCAGCAAGCCAGGGAAGGGGCTCCCAGGGTCTCACACGCAGCACTCCAGATTTGTGCAGGGGGTCAACACTGCAAGAGAGGTCCTCGACCCACAGGGGCCAGGAGGCCCTCCAGAAAGAACGATGTGGGACCAGATCACAGAGGCCGCCACTGCCAGCAGTGTCGCCCCCACCACCTGGCTCCAGTGCCCAAAGAATCTTCATGACCTCATACCACTGGCCAAGGTCAGTGAATGCATCTTCAAAAGCCCTCTCCTACCAACTGCACCACTAGCCTCACACACACTGCTCAATGCACGATCGCCAACCCGCGCCCCACCCCCACCCCCCCAATCACTCATCTACCAATCTGTACCAAACACGAGGAACACTTCCCATTCCTAGCTTCACCTCACCCCCTTCGAGAAGACGGTGCCGGCCATTCTTGGCAGGGGTATGGCTGAGCCCTTGGCCAGCGGCGGGGCTGAAAGAATACAAGATGCTGGTGTCCTCATATGTTATCCTCCTTCTCACATGCACCTCTTGTTTTCCTGCCCTTCCCTTACCGCAGCTCCACCCTTGTGTCTTCCTCATTTCACACACCCAAGAAATGCAGCCTGTCCAGCCAATGGTTGACCAAGAAGAGGGAAAGGAGAGTCAAGAAGAAGAAGAAGAAACACCGTCACTTGATTGGACACTCTCAGTCACCAGCTCCTCAAGGTCGACCAGCAAGGCCATTTGCAGTGTCCCCCACTGAAAGTCAGCAGCCTTCCACCAGCCATGCTGCAGCCACTGGGGTAGCACTGCATGACATCAGTAGGATAGGCAAAAGCACACACAAGACAGTCACTAAGGGAATGCACAAGGGTGATGAGTTGATTTCTTGCTGTTATATTGGATGGATAGATGTATAAAGTTGGATTGGAAAGTTTGCTTTGTGATTGCTTTTATTTCAGCATTGTGGCCAAGAGGATGGAATATCCAGGATCGAATCATCCGCCTGTGGTACTAATGACCACAGCCCCAATTCCCCTTTCAACATTGGTCCCACACCTTACCTTCCCTTTATTACTGACCATCACAGCGTCCTCTGTGGGATTTTTTATGTCCACCTGAGAGGGTAGACAGGGCCTTGGTTTAACGTTTCATCTGAAAGATGGCGCCTCCGACAGTACAGCGCTCCCCCAGTACTGCACTGGATTGTCGGGCTGGATTATGTGCTCAAGTCTCTGGAGTCGAACCAGTTGTACTTTGCTTGATGTATTAGGCTATATATGTGGCACGCAGATCCTGTATAACAGGTATATGATATATGTACCTGTAGCAGCTTTAACAAGAGGTAATCCTGTCACTTAACATTTTTCATTTTGTTACTGTGCACAGTCATGCACAAAGAGATTTACTTTGCAGCCATCCCAAGTGTTGCAATTAAAACAAAACTCATTTAGAACTCTTTTGGCACCTTTCGTGTTAGTTAGATGTTCTGCAGACAGCAAAGTTATCATATACAAGAAGGCCATAAATAAAATCCAAATTAAAATAGGACTACTATGTATGTATTGAAGTGGGGTGAATGATGGTAGTCCTGGCTGTCAGTTCACCTGTTGCACTGAGCTCCGTTCAATGAGTTCTCTTTTACTAACTTCAGCTCAGCTGTTGGTCCTTGATGCGGGTTAATTAACGGGCACAGATTGACCTAATATGTCAATTTTAAGGTCCAGTTACCAACAGGAAATTTCAGACCTTCAAAGCTCCTTAACTTCAAAAGACGTCAAAATGTAATCCTTTCTCTCAGAACCTAATCTACATGACCTTTTGGCAACCCACACTTGTGACCTCCCCTCCCGTTCGATCTCTCTCATTAATACAATAACAACTATTAATTTTGCTAGTAGTGTTTTTTTTAATGAAATCCCAGCTCAGGGTGGTTATACCGCAGTTGGCCTCAACACCTGAAATTTTCCTCATTCTCACCCACTATCCAGGCCTGATTTTGGACGGGACCACAGAGGAGTCCTCCCCCTCCCACCCCCCCATTGTCCGTTCACCAAGTTAGTTATTAGCTAGATTAAAATTATATCTGTGGATGCATTACACTGGAATGGATGATGACCGCTAAGAATGAATTCCAGAGAAAACAACTATAAGGGTCCATCTTGGTTAACAACAACAGCTTGCATTTTTATAGCACCTTTAACATAGTAAAACGTCCCAAGGTGCTTCACAGGAGCGTCCTCAAACAAAACCTGACACCGAACCACATAAGGAGATATTAGGACAGGTGACTAAAAGCTTGGTCAAAGAGGTCTGTTTTAAGGAGCGTCTTAAAGGAGGAAAGAGAGGTGGAGAGGTTTAGATTTAGGGAGAGAATTCCAGAGTTTAGGGCCCAGGCAGCTGAAGGCACGGCCGCCAATGGTGGAGCGTTGGAAATCAAGGATGCGCAGGAGGCCAGAATTGGAGGAGCGCAGAGCTCTCGGAGCGTTGTAGGGCTGGAGGAGGTTGCAGAGGTAGGGAGGGGCGAGGCCATGGAGGGATTCCAAAACAAGGATGAGAATTTTAAAATTGAGGGGTTGCCGGAAAAGGAGTCAATGTAGGTCAGCAAGTACAGGAGTGAATGGTGAACGGGACTTGGTACAAGTTAGGATTCAGGCAACAGAGTTTTGGATGAGCTCAAGTTCATGGAGGGTGGGAGGTGGGATCTGGTCAGGAGAGCGTTGGAATAGTCAAGTCTCGAGGTAACAACGGCATGGCATAATCAGGTGCACTAATCAGCCATACAGACCAGGAAGGTCCCAGGTTTAATTTCTGGTCCACACTGAGTTAGCTGAGTTCAACCAGGGTGGTGTTGGAAGTTAGCCCCAGTGTCCCTAGTCTAAGGATAGATCAAATGTAGCATATGCCGATGTGAGACGAGGATAGATATAAGCCCTGATTTTAACTCGGGGGCAGGTGTCAGGCGGGCAAGGGCCGATGCTGGCCTCAAACCGCCCTGAACCATGCCAGCGTGAAACCGTAACCGGCGGGAGGCAGGGAGAGCAACGACGGAGGGGCAGCAGGTTGCCCCTTGGCCGCGGAAGGAGAGGCCCCTGGGGATTAAAGGAATGGTCACCACAGGGCGGTTCAGGAGGGACTCACAATTGGGGCACAGGAGGCTTAATCTTTATCTTGTGGGGCCTGGAGGGACACTCCTGCTTCTGCGGGCTCCACAAAGAAAGTCAAAAAAACCAAGTCGAAAGGACTTACCCATTAGGGCCTCCTCTGGCCCCGGCTCCTAGGTTGACTTGGAAACAAAACCACAACGTGGGCCTCTGGTTAAAATAGCAGCCGGACCCCAATGATGTCATTGAAACCCAACGTGCGTATTTAAAGGAGGACGCCCCGGATTTCCTCTCACCTACCCAGGTGAGCACGGTTAAAGTCTGAACCCGTGGGATTGGTTGCTGGTGGGTGAGCCCCAGGACCAATTTTAACTGCCTGCCACACATTCCACTGAGCAGGAGAGGGTTGAAATCACCCCTATATAGAGTCTGGGTCAGTTATGATGTCCCTCCCTATGATCGTATAACCTGACAAGAATGATACTAGAACTGAGAGGTTATAACTAGCAGGAAAAACTGAACAGGCTGGGGCTGAGGGGTAACCTGACAGAGGTATTTAAGATTATGAAGGGGTTCGATAGGGTAGACGTAGAGAAGATGTTTCCACTTGTGGCAGAGACCAGAACTAAGGGCCATAAATATAAGATAGTCACTAATAAATCCAATAGGGAATTCAGGAGAAACTTCTTTACCCAGGGAGTGGTGAGAATGTGGAAATCGCTACCACAGCGAGTGGTTGAGGCAAATAGCACAGATGCATTTAAGGGGAAGCTTGAAGAGTACATGATGTGAAAGGAATCGAAGGATATGCAGACAGCGTGAGATGAAGTAGGGTGGGAGGAGGCTCGTGTGGACCTGTTGGGTCGAATGGCCTGTTTCTGTGCTGTACATTCCATGTAATACAGGAAACTCTCGTTTAAATGGCACCTAAATAGCCGGAATTCTCTATTAACCGGCAAAATTCTCACTCCGAAAACAGCACCTCAATAACTGGCAATGTTGCCGAGTCCGAGTCCGAGTCTCCCACGGTGGCCGAGTTAGCCAGTGGAGGTAGTTCTCCAAACTGCCACTACTCGGCTTCTTGGCGCTGTCGGAAGTCGGAACACCTCAATAACAGGAGTCCGACTCTCCCGCGCTGCCAGTAGTCTCTTCTGATCCGCCATTTTACAGGGGTACTGTGTGTCTCCCACGCTGCTGGTAGTCATTGCATTGCATTACCCTCAACTGGCAGTACTGTACTTAATCAAGCATCTTCCACCATCCATTTAACACAACATTCTGTAGGTGAGTACCCAATTACTGTATACTGCACATTTCTTGATTTTTTTATTTTTCTTTGTTAAAAATAGCCTCGGTAGATAATCCGTCATCCGGAATTATTGATCAACCGGCACCATCCTGGTCCCGTTGGTGCCGGATACCAAAAAGTTTCCTGTACTCTGTAACGTACCATCTGTGCACGTACATAAGAAATTGGCATTTGGACAAAGATGGAGGCCAGGCTGTGTTTGACGAAGTGTAGAAACATGCAGAGGGAAGAAAATTCGGCGCAAGCCCAGGCAACTTATCATAGTCCCTTGTATCAATGAGAATCCATGATTGAGTGAATCAGGAAAAAAACGACCCAGATTTGGGAAGGAGAGAACGTGCTCTCACTGCTGGTTCCCGGCATTTATTAGGCATTTTGCAATCACTGTAACACTTTCTAGGAAATTACTGATGATGCTGAACTCACAGTCAACCCCGTCACTCTTTGTTAAAACCAGATGCGCTGCTTTCATTGACGTCTGCTATTTGACTTTTCTCCTCAGCCACACTGATTAATTTGCTGATGGATTCGACTTGGTGGCTGTTTCTTCTTCATGCAAAATTTAGGTCAGACATTGTCAGTAGGATTGGAACCAGGCTTTCTATAGTTGCCCCCATATTAAAGATCCTCTTACTTTCTTGCCATCCTCCCAGGGCTCTTTACTTTATCACTGTATATCAGCCCCTGCGGTAAAGTCAATCTTGCATTTTCTTAAAATACAACATGTATTTGTTTCTCAATCGACATTCCTGTAGGTGTAAGCGATCTGTAGCATCAAGACTGCCACACTTAGCAAAACAAAATGTGTGCAATATCCTGGGAACTTGCCGCGTTTATGTTATAAAATAAAACTAGGGCCAATATTTGAAGCGTCTGAGTTGCTCGAACATTTGTTTTTTAGATGACAGAAGCTAAATAGAAATGTTATGATCGTTTCGGTGTGTGTGTGTTTTGGACAAGAAAGGGGATTATTCTTTTTTTTTTAAACCACCAGCAATGGAGAGTCCAACATTTCAGCTCTATAGTCTTTTGCATGGGAGCCAAAACCATTAGGATTTCTAAACCCTGGTCAAAATATTTTAAAAAGAGAGTGGAACGATTTTTTTCGTGTTGCTGGATTTTATCTTGTAAGTCTTTCTCCCCGTTGAGTTATAAATCACAAACCATTGGTGTAATGAGTATGAAATGCCTTCCAAATGTAATGCTGTGCTTAATCAAAGGAGTATGAATGCCCTAATCAGTTTCCCCTTGATGGCTCTTCCAGGGAAGACCTCCAGCATATTCCGACAGGAGAGCTAATTGTTATGGCAGCAGTGTTGATATTTATTTTATTTTCCTATATTTTCCAGGCAACAATGAGAGTTACCGTCTATTAGCATCTGTTTTGAGTCCAGCGATGATTAGACTGTTGTAACTGTAGCACATCCCAAGCTAATTATTTATAACTTAAATGGGAGATCTTTTTGTTGACTAAAAAGATATTCACTCCCTTTCAGCTTTTCTTATGAAGAAAGAAAGACTTGCATTTATATAATGCTTTTCATGACCTCAGGATGTCCCAAAGCGCTTTACAGCCAATGAAGTAGTTTTGAAGTGTAGTCACTGTTGTAATGCAGGAAACGTGGCAGCCAATTGGTGCACAGCAAGCTCCCACAAACAGCAGTGTGATAATGACCAGATAACCTGTTTTTAGGTGTTGGTGGGGGGAATAAATATTGGCCAGGACACTGGGGAGAACTCCCCTGCTCTTCTTCGAAATAGTGCTGTGGGATATTTTATATCCACTTGAAAGGACAGGCGAGACCTTGGTTCAACATTTCATCAGAAAGATGGCACCTCTAACAATGCAGCAGTCCCTCATTACGGCGCTGGGAGTGTCAGCTTGGACTTTGTGCTCACATCTCTGGAGTGGGACCTGAACCCTCAACCTTCATGGCTCAGAGGTGAGAGTGCTATCCACCGAGTCATGGCTGACATCATGAAGAGTTAAGTTGCGGCATAGTGAATAGTGAGTCTCTTCACTTCATATTCAGTTTTTGTTACGGTAGCAAAGTGTCGTTATCTCAATCTGTAAGTAAATGAAAGGCACAGGAAAATACTGTGATTCAATAAGGAATCGTCTAAATTACAGCACAGTAAGAGGCCATCTGGACCATCACTCCTGTTCACTATCTAGTCTTACAAAGAAAGGAAAGAACTTGCATTTCTACAGCGCCTTTCACAACCTCAGGGTGTTCCAAAACGCTTTACAACCAGTGAAGTGTAGTCACTGTTGTAATAAGAACACAAGAACATAAGAAATAGGAGCAGGAATAGGCCACTTGGCCCCTCGATCCTGCTCCGCATTCAATAAGATCATGGCTGATCTTGGGCTCAAAGCCACTTCCCAGCCCGCTCCCCATAACCCTTCACTCCCTTATCTTGCAAAAATCTGTCTCTCTCCACCTTAAATGTATCTAATGACCCAGCCTCCACAGCTCTCTGGGGCAGAGAGTTCCACAGATTTACGACCCTCTGAGAGAAGAAATTCCTCCTCATCTCAGTTCTAAAAGGGCGACCCTTTATTCTGAAACTGTGCCCCCGCGTTCTAGATTTCCCCACGAGGGGAAACATCCTCTCTGCATCGGCCTTGTCGAGCCCCCTCAGTATCTTATATGTTTCAATAAGATCTCATGCTTCTAAATTCCAATGAGTATAGGCCCAGCCTGCTCAATCTTTCCTCATAAGTCAACCCCCTCATCTCTGGAATTAACCTCGTGAATCGTCTCTGAACTGCCTCCAATGCAAGTATATCCTTCCTTAAATAAGGAGACCAAAACTGTACGCAGTACTCAAGGTGTGGTCTCACCAATACCCTGTACAGTTGTAGCAGGACTTCCCTGCTTTTATACTCCAACCCCTTTGAAATAAAGGCCAACATTCCATTTGCCTTTTTGATTACTTGCTGTACCTGCATGCTAACGTTTTGTGTTTCATGCACAAGGACCCCCAGGTCCCTCTGAACTGTAGCATTTTGTAATCTCTCTCCATTTAAATAATAACTTGCTTTTTTATTTTTCCTGCCAAAGTGTATAACCTCGCACTTTCCCACATAATACTCCATCTGCCAAATGTTTGCCCACTCACTTAACCTGTCTATATCCATTTGCAGATTATTTGAGTCCTCTGCACAACTTGCTTTCCCACAAATCTTTGTATCATCCGCAAACTTGGCTACATTACACTCGGTCCCTTCATCCAAGTTATTAATGTAGATTCTAAATAGTTGAGGCCCCAGCACCGATCCCTGTGGCACCCCACTAGTTACCATTTGCCAACCGGAAAATGACCCATTTATCCCGACTCTCTGCTTTCTGTTAGTTAGTCAATTCTCTATCCATGCTAATATATTACCCCCAATATCGTGAGCTCTTTTCTTATGCAGTAACCTTTTATGTGGCACTTATCGAATGCCTTCTGGAAATCTAAATACACCACGTCCACTGGTTCACCTTTGTCCAGCCTGCTCCTTACCTCCTCAAAGAACTCCAGCAAGTTTGTTAAACATGATTTCCCTTTCATAAAACCATGCTGACTCTGCTTGACTGCATTATGATTTTCCAAATGCCCTGCTACTGCTTCCTTAATGAAGAACTCCAGCATTTTCCCAACGACAGATGTTAGGCTAACTGGTCTATAGTTTCCTGTTTTCTGTCTCCCTCCTTTCCTAAATAGGGGTGTTACATTTGCGGTTTTCCAATCTGCTGGGACCTCTCCAGAGTCCAGGGAATTTTGGTATATTGCAACCAATGCATCCACTATCTCTGCAGCCACTTCTTTTAAGACCCTGGGATGCAGGCCATCTGGTCCAGGGGACTTGTCATCTTTTAGTCCCATTATTTTACCAAGTACTATTTCCTTAGTGGTAGTGATTATCTTTAGTTCCCCGCTCCCTGTGGCCCCTTGATTATCCATTATTGGGATGTTGTTAGTGTCTTCTACCATGAAGACAGATACAAAATATTTGTTCAGAGTCTCTGCTATTTCCCCGTTCCCCATTATTAATTCCCCAGTCTCATCCTCTAAAGAACCAACATTTACTTTAGCTACTCTCTTTCTTTTTATATACCTGTAGAAGCTCTTACTATCTGTTTTAATGTTTCTTGCCAATTTACTCTCATAATTCATCTTCTCTCTCTTTATTATTTTTTTAGTCATGCTTTGCTGGTTTTTAAAAATTTCCCAATCCTCTGGTCTCCCACCAACCTTGGCAACATTGTATGCCTTCGTTTTCAATTTGATACCATCCTTTACTTCGTTAGTTAGCCACAGATGGTGTTCCCTTCTCTTAAAATCTTTCTTTCTCACTGGAATATATTTTTGTTGAGAGTTATGAAATATCTCCTTAAATGTCCACCACTGCATTTCAACTGTCGTACCCTTTAATTTACTTTTCCAGTCCACTTTAGCCAGTTCTGCCCTCATGCCGCTGTAATTGCCTTGTTTAAGATCAGGACACTGGTTTAAGATACAACTTTCTCACCCTCCAACTGAATTTGAAATTCAACCATGCTATGATCACTCTTTCCTAGAGGATCCTTTACTATGAGATAATTTATTAATTCTGTCTCATTACATAATACCAGATCCAAGATAGCCTGCTCCCTGGTTGGTTCCATTACATACTGCTGTAGGAAATCATTCCGGATGCACTCTATGAACTCCTCCTCAAGGCTACCAATCAATATGGAGATTAAAATCACCCAGGATTATTACCGTACCCTTTTTGCAGGCCTCCATTATTTGTTGATTTATACTCTGTCCAACAGTATTGCTACTGTTCGGGGGCCTGTAGACTAAGCCCACCAGAGACTTTTTCCCTTTATTATTTTTTATCTCCAACCAAACCGATTCTACATCTTGATCTTCGGAGCCAATATCACTTCTCACCACTGTACTGATCCCATCCTTTACCAACAAAGCTACCCCACCACCCTTTCCTTTCTGTCTATCCTTCCAAATTGTCAAATACCCTGGAATATTCAGTTCCCAGCCCTGATCACCTTGCAACCACATCATTGTAATGGCGATCAGATCATACCCATTTGTATCTATTTGTGCTGTCAACTCATCTATCTTGTTACGAATGCTGCGTGCATTCAGATATAGATCTTTTAACTTTGTCTTTTTACCATTCCTCCTTGTTTTGGCCCCATTTTCTGTTGCACTCTTATTTTTAAACATTCTGGGAGAGAATTTCAGTTGTTAGAGCCACCCATTAGCACCTTAAGAGGGCGATAAGTGGGGTGCTAACCAACTAGCGCCCAGGCACGGCGAGACCTGCACCTCTCGCAAAATTGAGCGGACATTTTGTGGCGGCGCTAAACAATACCGCCACGATCTCCTGCGCCGGCAGATCATGATGTCAGTCGAGTGCGCAACGCCCCGTTAGTGCCCCGGACTGGAAATTGAGTGGCGCCCCCTGCCTTACCGCCTGCCGCTAGCAACGACAGGTTGAGGGGACCGTTATGCTGTTGGAAAGGGACTGGGGGAGCGTTATTTAAAGGCGACCACTTCCTGCCTTTTTTTGTCGGTGACATTTTTGCACCACTCATTCTGATAGAGAGAGACAGACTTCTGGAGAGATTCAACGCGGTGTGAAGGAGTTTTGCAGGTTGGTTTTGATTTGCCCTTCCTTGTATCGATTTAGAAGAGACTATGGGGGCTGCACTCTGAGCTCTTTCCCTGGTTCTCTCCATCGTTCTTTCCAGCAGATTTGATGTACAGGTCTCTCCAGGCTGAGATTCAGGCCGAGATTCAAGGCTGCAAGGAGCAGGATGTGGATGGAGAGCAAGATCAACCCTCCCCTTTAAGATAAAAACAGAAAATGCAGGAGAAACTCAGCAGGTCAAGCAGCATCTGTGAAAAGAGAAACAGAGTTAACATTTCAGGTCGATGACCATTCGTCAGAACTCCCCTTTAAGAATTGGACGGTGGCAGTGTGTCTGTGTTCCATTGCTGACTGACATCACATGAGCTTCGCCAGTGCTGTGAGGTAGTGCCCCGCTCCTCCGGCTTAGCGCCTTAAGAGAGGTGTGTAGCGCCTGATTTAGCGCTCCAATCACCTCCAGGGGCGATAGAGACGAATTTTGCAGTAGGTGGCGATAATTTGCGCCAGGCGCTAAACTTTGCGCCCGGCCGATAATCGCGCCTCAAAATGGGCGATACCGAATTTCTCCCCCTCTGTCCCTGCCTGTCACACTCTGGTTATTATTTCCCCCACCTCTATTGCTTTCTCATTTCTCATTGACTTTTTAAATTCCCGCTCACCTGGATCCTCCTCCCCACTATTTAGTTTAATGTCGGAAACGTATCAGCCAGTTTGCGCACAGCAAGCTCCCACAAACAGCAAGCTAACAAATGGCCAAGTCATCTGTTTTAGGTGTTGGCTGAGGGGTAAATGTTGGCCAGGACAGTCCCCTTTTGAAATAGTGCCATGGGATCTTTTACATTCACCTGCGAGGGCAGAAAGGACCTAGGTTTAACATCTCATCCGAAAGACAGCACCTCCGACAGTGCTGTACTTGGAGTGTCAGCCTAGATTACATACTCAAGTGGGACCTAAACCCATGACCTTCTGACTCTGAGGTGAAAGTGTTACCCCTGAGCCACAATATCTGCATAGTGTGTACATGCACTTCAGGTGAGGGCTGGATTGGCTCGGCTCGGCTCTCACTCTTGAACAGCCGGACAGTCACCTGTTTAGGCTCGTCCCACTGGGGTATTGCTGGTTGGCACCCCATGGAACCCCACTCCAGTGTAAGTCACCAGCCAGCTCTGGAACTGGAGTTCACTACCCTGATCCCATTTCCCTGCTTTCCCTATATCCTTCTATATTATTACATAGAAACATAGAAGATAGGAGCAGGAGTAGGCCATTCGGCCCCTCGAGCCGGCTCCGCCATTCAATGAGATCATGGCTGATCATCCAAATTCAGTACCCTGTCCCTGCTTTCTCTCCATATCCTTTGATCCCTTTAGCCTTAAGAAACATATCCAACTCCTTCTTGAATATATTTAATATTTATTCTTACTTATCCAGTTCCAATTTTATAATAATCGTAGAGATATGAGTTTTGTCATTTTCAATTACAATGATCAGCAAGAGACTGATAGATGCAAAAATCAGAAACAACCCAACCAACAGCAAGCAATAAGGAAGGCGAATGGCATGTTGGCCTTTATTGCAAGGGGGTTGGAGTATAGGAGTGAGGAAATCTTGCTACAATTGTTCAGGGCCTTGGTGAGACCACACCTGGAGTACTGTGCACAGTTTTGGTCTCCTTATCTAAGGAAGGATATACTTGCCTTGGAGGCGGTGCAACGAAGGTTCACTAGATTGATTCCTGGGAGGAGAGGGTTGTCCTATGAGGAGAGATTGAGTATACTGGGCCTATACTCTCTGGAGTTTAGAAGAATGAGAGGTGATCTCATTGAAACATACAAGATTCTGAAGGGGATTGACAGGGTAGATGCTGAGAGGTTGATTCCCCTGGCTGGAGTGTCTAGAACTAGGGGGCATAGTTTCAGGATAAGGGGTCGGCCATTTAAGACTGAGATGAGGAGGAATTTCTTCACTCAGAGGGTTGAGAATCTTGGGAATTTTCTGCCCCAGCGGGCTGTGAATGCTGAGTCTTTGAGTATATTCAAGGTTGAGATAGATAGATTTTTGGACTTTAGGGGAATCAAGGGATATGGAGATCAGGCGGGAAAGTGGAGTTGAGGGCGATGAGCAGCCATGATCTTATTGAATGGCGGAGCAGGATCGAGGGGCCAAATGGCCTACTCCTGCTCTTACTTCTTATGTTCGTAAGTTCTTATAACAGAAGCTGGTGTCATAATTGAAAGGTTCTTAATCTGGGTTGGTTGAGGGAAGCATTAACTTCCTCAGTTGACAATCCCTCTCACCTACAACCTCAATGTTGAGGGATTCAAAGAGGTGAATGGAGCACAGTTATCATTTATCAACCAGCTATTTCACTGGTTAATGCTGTGATTTCCAGTGAGAGGGAACCGACTATTTGTAAGATGTGCGTGACACTATAGGTAGCACAGTACAGTATGTCAACAGTGACTCTGAACCGCTGTCCAGTGTGCACTATCGTGGTGTCAGCAGTGGCTCAGTGGGCAGCACCCTCGCCTCTGAGTCAGAATATTGTGGGTTTAGGTCCCACTCCAGAGGCTTGAGCACAAAAATCTAGGCTGACACTTCAGTGCAGTGCTGAGGGAGTCTTTCGGATGAGAATTTAAACAGAGGCCCCGCCTGCTCTCTCAGGTGGACGTAAAAGATCCCATGGCATTATTTCAAAGAAGAGCAGGGGAGTTATCCCTGGTGTCCTGGCCAATATTTATGCCTCAACCACCACCTAAAAACAAATTATCTTGTTATCACATTGCTGTTTATGGGAGCTTGCTGCGCACAAATTGGCTGCCGCATTTCCTACATTACAACAGTGACTACACTTCAAAAAGTACTTCATTGGCTGTAAAGCGCTTTGGGACATCCAGTGGTCGTGAAAGGTGCTATATGAGATGCAAGTCTTTCTTTATCTACAAGATGCACTGCAGCAACTCGCCAAGGCTTCTTCAACAGCACCTCCCAAACCCACAACCTCCACCACATAGAAGGACAAGGGCAGCAGGTGCATGGGAACACCAACACCTCCAAGTTGCCCTCTGAGTCACACACATCACGACTTGGACATATATCGCCGTTCCTTCATTGTCGCTGGGTCAAACATCCTGCCTAATAGGAGTACCTTCACCACACGGACTGCAGCGGTTCAAGAAGGCAACTCATCACCACCTTCTCAAGGGCAATTAGGGATGGGCAATAAATACTGGCCCTGCCAGCGGCGCCAATGTTCTGAGAATGAATTAAAAATATATATATATTGTAACAGCGTAAACTGAGTTCACCGTAGTGCTTATGTTGAAACTGCCGAAGGTAGTCCCTGAAGTTATTCTTCCTTCCGGAGCACATCCTTTGCTGCTAGTTAAGTGTTGGTGAAATACCAATTAAAGAGAGATCTAGCTAACTTCACCACTCTAACATAGGTCACATTTGTGCCTCTCACTTAATGAGTTGGGGACAGATCTGTGCAGATTTTCTGATTCAACTGATACCAAGACCTCAGCAGCAAGACATAATCTAGGCTGACACTCCAGTACAGTACTGAGGGAGTGCAGCACTGTTGGCGGTGCTGTCATTTGGATGAGACGTTAAACCGAGGGCCCGTTTGCTCTCTCAGGTGGATGTAAAAGATCCCATGGCACTATTTGAAGAGCAGGGCAGCTCTCCCCGGTGTCCTGGGGCCAATATTTATCTCTGAATCAACAGCAATAAAACAGATTATCTGGTCATTATCATATTGCTGTTTGTGGGAGCTTGCTGTGCGAACATTGGCTGTCGCGTTTCCTACATTACAACAGTGACTACACTTCAAAAGTACTTCATTGGCTGTAAAGCGCTTTGGGACGTCCTGGGGTCCTGAAAGATGTGATATAAATGCAAGTCTTCCTTTCTTTCTTTACAAGGAGGAGGCCCACCACCACATACTCAGGGCATCTAGGGATGTGTACTAAATGCCGGCCTTACCAGCGGTGCCCACATCCTGAGAATAAATGAACGAAGGATTGATCCTCCTGTATCTAAAACATCATTCACCAAAACGAGCCTCACTCTCTCGGAGGTATCAGATTTGCCTTTTGCTCTGTTTCCAGAACTGGTGTACTTAATCTTGTGTTTTATTTACAGCTGCTTGGCAACCAACCGCTCAACGTAAAAGATCCCACGGCACTATTTCGAAGAAGAGCAGGGGAGCTCTCCCCAGTGTCCTGACCAATATTTATCCCTCAATCAACATCACTAAAACAGATTGGCCTAGAAATTCACTATGGCCCCGCCAGCTGGCTAACGGCCAAAAGTTAGCGCTGGGTGCGGAGCCATGTGCGACCGTCCGATATTCACTTTTTGCGCCCCAAGTCGGAACCGGCTGCTATTCCAGGGTGTGCCCGCCACCGCTTGGGGCGCTGAAACTGAATATCAGCGCTCTAAGTGCCGCTGCGCCACCCGATGCGGTGCGGCAGGTTGCGGTACTGCAGGCCTCCTCCTTCTCTTAAGGTGGAGGTGCCTGCAACAGCGAGATCGTCGCTGGATTGTGCCGGCAAATGAGCCCGGCACCAAGCAGAAGTGCCGGGCTCGCGGAAAGCAGCCGGCAATGCTGCGGGGGGGTGGTGGAGGAGGCCGGGGAAGGAGGTGCGGGCAGGCGGCCGCCGAAAAAGCGGCCGGCCGCACCTCCACCTTAAAGCGCCCCAGTAGCGCAGCAGTACGGCCCCGTTTTTCAATCGCTGTTTGCGGCCGCTGCAGAAGAGGCGGCCGCAACTAAATATGGGGTTTGGGCCGGAAGCGGGGCGGAACCGGGGCACTGCGCACACCGATGACGTCATCGGTGTCGGCGCAGCGCTACCGGCTACCGCCGCCATTACCGGAGCGCTGAATATCAGCGCACCCTCTTACACTGGCGCAGAAACCCTATTTGGGCGGTAACTGGGCGCAAAGCCCACTGAATTTCTGGCCCATTATATGGTCATTATCACACTGCTGTTTGTAGGACCTTGCTATGCTGTGACATGGCTGCCGCATTTCCTACATTACAATAGTGACTACATTTCAAAACTACTTCACTGGCTGTAAATCATTTTGGGAGGTCCTGAGGTTGTGAAAGGCGCTATATAAATGCAAGACTTTCTCTCTGTTTCCTCACCTCACATTGCTGCGGCCCAGATGAGCTGCTTGGGATCAGGAATTCACTGGGGAGACAACAGGGGGGAAACTACGAGTTCAATGCTCAGAGCGTCAGGACAGCAATGAGTTCCATCCCTGTTATTCTACCTCCTCTCTTGGAGGCGGTGAGGCTTGTGACAGTTCCACAGGTGCGAGCAGGTTTCTAGCACCTTGCTCAAGTGGTCAAACTCTGACAAAGGGTCACCGACCTGAAACGTTAACTCTGTATCTCTCTCCACAGATGCTGCCTGACCTGCTGAGTATGTCCAGCACTTTTTGTTTTTATTTCAGATTTCCAGCATCCGCAGTATTTTGCTTTTGCATTAGTGTTTTAGTGATGTTGGTTGAGGCACAAATATTGGCCAGGACCAATGTTCCCTCTAAGCTGCGTGCGTGGCCGCAGCATACTTAAAGGTACCACGCACAAAAACAAAATTTACAGGGAATATTGGCTAGGGAGAACTCCCCGTCCTCTTCTTTGAAATAATGTCATGGGATCTTTTATGTTCACCTGAGAGGGCAGACGGGGCCTCGGTATAACATCTCATCTGAAAGACGGCAGCTCCGACAGTGCAGCACTCCCTCAGCTCTTATTTTGTGCTTAAGTCGCTGGAGTGGGACTTGAACCCACGACCTTCTTGGAGGCAAGAGTGCTACCCACTGAGCCACTGATGAAGCAATGTCCCTTTAAATCATAAAACACCAAAACAAAGGACAAGAAAAAAATAATTTTAAAAGACCCACGTCGCCATTAAACAATGGTTTTCAAAACTTATCTAAATCCTGAAGCAATGTATGTTAAATGCATTCATACGAAAGAAAAACTTAACAGGAACTTTAGCCCAAATTCTTGCTCATGCCCCAGTATGACTGATGTGCCCACATACTATGTTGGGACAGTTCTGAATTTAGAGAGAGCCACATTTGCTTTCAATTCCCATTATTCACGGGTGGTAAGATGCTCCTAGTTTGAGGTATGGTATCAAATAGCATTTGACCCTTCTGACTCATTATTAGATAATGAAAAGGAGCAGTAAATGTAGTTTGAAGGCAGCTTGGGTTTCCCTTTCAATGTTGTAACAAGGTGGTATGATATTACCAATGATAAAGTGGGCAGATTGAAACAGAGATACCGAAGAAAACCTGGGTGAGATCTTTTATTTTCATAATTACTCATTTTAGTCAAGATCACCTTGATTACAACTATATTCTGAACACAAATTTTGTCCCTCTTCTGGTTCTAATAAGAACGGCCTCACTGTTTAACTATTTATAAGGAGTAACATTGAAGATACTGTAGACACCTTCAGGGATTCTTGGTGTGATACGAAAGGTGAGCAATCATCAAAACCCCTATGTATAATCCATGGGGCAGGATTTTCATCGGGCCGTGGAGGTGGGATTGGAGGCATGTGGGGGGTTAAAATCCCGAAATCGGGGAGGGCACGAAACCATCCCGCCCCCAACCCGCCTCCATGCCAGTTTCAAAGTAGGCGGGTGCCCGACCCGCACTGGGACCCGCCTCCCCGAGGTGGGAAGGGGATTAGTGCCAATTAACTGCCTGTTAACAGGTAGTTAACAGGCAGTTTTTAGCCTAATCCCTATTTTCATTGGTGAAATGTGGGATTCCCGACTGCTGCAAACCACGCCAAGTTAGCGAGGTGGGCCGTCGGGATGAAGGGCTTGGAGGGGTCGAGATGTCCGGTGTTCAGGTGAGTGATGGGTGCATGAGTGCAGAGGTAAGTGTGTTTGGTGTGTGTAAAGTGTTTAAAGAAGTTTTACTTACCTTTACAGCCTTCCTTCCTTCAGGTCTCGGGAGTCCCTCATCTCACCGGCACAGAAAGCAGAATGGCCGCGAGCTGTCAAAAGTTCCAGCACTCGGCTTTCTGTTCCGGGGAGATCTCTAAATCATCCTGAGAGGAAGGAATTAACCTGGAGTACAGATTGTCAGTGTTTGACAGCTTCAAACAGCTGTCAAACGCTGATATTTCATCTGTCAAAAGGTCTTGACAGATAAAATATCAATCTGTGATGTCACCTGTTGCCGAGTGGCCCTTAATTGGCCTGCTGAGTCCGCTGGGTGGGCTCAACAAGGTCAATCAAGTCAAAATCGCATGGGTTGGCTAGAACTCGATGGAGGCGGGACTACAACCCCGAAAGTTGTAGTCCCGCCTCCTACCCGACTCCTGAATGAAAATCCAGCCCATGGTCTTTACTGTCTCACGTGCTTACATGTCAGTCGTGGCTCAGTGGGTAGCACGCTTGCCTCTGAGTCAGAAGGTTGTGGGTTCAAGTAACTGCCCCAGGGACTTGAGCACAAAATCTAGGCTGACACACTCAGTGCAGGGAGTGCTGCACTGTCAGAGGTGCCGTCTTTCAGATGAGACATTAAACTGAGGCCCTGTCTGCCCTCTCAGGTGGACATAAAAAAATCCCACGGCATTGTTTCAAAGAGGAGCAGGGGGAGTTCTCCCCGGTGTCCTGGGGCCAATATTTATCCGTCAATCAACATCACTAAAACAGATGATCTGGTCATTATCATATTGCTGTTTGTGGGAGCTTGCTGTGCGCAAATTGGCTGCTGCGTTTCCTACATTACAACAGTGACAACACTTCAAATGTACTTCATTGGCTGTAAAGGGCTTTGGGATGTCCTGAGGTTGTGAAAAGGCGCTGTATAATTTCTTTTTCCTTTAAAGAATGGCCACCTGTGTGAGGTAGCAGAGCTGCCAATATCTGTGGAACTGTAAACACCATCATAGGAAGGCAGAAAATAGGAAAAAAGGGAGGCTGGCCCGATTGCTCGGTGGGTAAATGCACTGCCAGTTCATTCATACAGATCAAGAAGATTCAACACCTGATCCTTGGCTTGTGCTGATCTCAGCTGTGAGTGGCAGGAGTGACAATGTCTGTGTCCCCTAATTTGGCAGGGTGAAAGTCAGCTGGGATTCCCACTCCTCGTCAATACCAAATGACCCATGCTAGCCTGATGACCTCACTAAGTTCGTAGATGAAGATTGGCCACTTGAGCAAGGTGCTAGAAACCTGCTCGCACCTGTGGAACTGTCACAAGCCTCACTGCCTCCAAGAGAGGAGGTAGAATAACAGGGATGGAATATAAGAACATAAGAACATAAGAAATAGGAGCAGGAGTAGGCCAATTGGCCCCTCGAGCCTGCTCCGCCATTCAATAAGATCATGGCTAACCGCCAATCCACTATCACAGAACCATCTCCTGAATCTAACAGAATTAGACACACGAAATAGGAGCAGGATCAGGCTACACGGCCCCTGGGCCCGTTCCGCTACCCACAGGGCCATGACCGATCCGAACCTAGACTCATGTCCAAATTCCTGCCCGCTCCCCGTAACCCTTAATTCCCTTTACTTCTAGGAAACTGTCTATTTCTGTTTTAAATTTATGTAATGATGTAGCTTCTATAGCTTTTTGGGGCAGCATATTCCATGGACCTACCACCCTCTGAGTGAAGTAGTTCCTCCTCATCTCAGTTTTGAAAGAGCAGCCCCTTATTCTAAGACTATGCCCCCTAGTTCTACTTTCACCCATCATCGGGAACATCTTCCCCGCATCCACCCGATCCAACCCCTTCACAATCTTATATGTTTCAATAAGATCGCCTCTCACTCCAATGAGTAGAGTCCCAATCTACTCAACCTCTCCTCATATGTCCATCCCCTCATCCCCGGGATTAACCGAGTGAACCTTCTTTGTACTGACTCGAGAGCAAGTATGTCCTTTCTTAAGTATGGACACCAAAACTGTATGCAGTATTCCAGGTGCGGTCTCACCAATACCTTGTACAACTGAAGCAATACCTCCCTATTTTTATATTCTATCCCCCAGCAATGAAAGCCAACATTCCATTGGCCTTCTTAATCACTTGCTGCACCTGCATACTAACCTTTTGAGTTTCGTGCATCAGGACCCCCAGATCCCTTTGTACTTCAGTACTTTCCAGTTTCGTGCCATTAAGATAATAACTTGCTCTACGATTTTTCCTGCCAAAGTGCATAACCTCACACTTTCCAGTATTGTATTCCATCTGCCAAATCTCTGCCCACTTACTTAGCCTGTCTATGTCCCCTTGCAGGTTTTTTATGTCCTCCTCACTCACTACTTTCCCTCCCATCTTAGTATCATCTGCAAACTTTGATATGTTACACTTGGTCCCCTCCTCCAAATCGTTAATATAGATTGTAAAGAGTTGGGGACCCAGCACTGACCCCTGCGGAACACCACTAGTTACTGATTGCCAGTCTGAGAATGAACCATTTATCCCAACTCTCTGCCTTCTGTTAGATAGCCAATCCTCTATCCATGCCAGAATATTACCCCCAATCCCGTGATTTTTTATCTTAAGCAATAATCTTTTGTGTGGCACCTTGTCAAATGCCTTTTGGAAGTCTAAATACACTACGTCCACTGGTTCCCCTTTATCCACCCTATATGTTACTTCCTCAAAGAACTCCAGCAAATTTGTCAAACATGACTTTCCCTTCATAAAACCATGCTGACTTTGTCCTATTAAATTATGATTATCCAAATGTCCTGTTACTGTCTCAATAATGGACTCCAAAATTTTACCTACCACAGATGTTAGGCTAACCAGTCTATAGTTTCCAGCCTTCTGTCTACTGCCCTTTTTAAATAAGGGTGTTACATTAGCAGTTTTCCAGTCTGCCGGGACCTTTGCCGAGTCCAGGGAGTTTTGGAAAATTATTACCAATGCATCCACAATCCCTACCGCCACTTCCCTCAAGACCCTAGGATGTAAGCCATCAGGTCCAGGTGATTTATCCGCCTTGTGTCCCATTATTTTACCGAGTACCACTTCCTTAGTGATTTTAATCGTGTTTAGCTCCTCCCCCCCTTTAGCCCCCTGTTTGTCCAGTGTTGGGATATTCTTAGTGTCTTCTACTGTAAAGACTGATATAAAATATTCATTCAGTGTTTTTGCCATCTCCATATTTCCCACCATTAATTTCCCAGTCTCATCCTCTAAGGGACCAACATTTACTTTAGCCACCCTTTTTCTTTTTATATAACTATAAAAACTCTTACTATCTGTTTTTATATTTTTTGCTAATTTACTTTCATAATCTATCTTCCCTTTCTTAATCAATCTTTTTGTTATTTTTTGCTGTCTTATAAAGTTTTCCCAATCCTCTATCCTCCCACTAGATTTGGCTACCTTATATGCCCTTGTTTTTAGTTGAATACTATCCTTAATTTCTTTACTTAGCCACGGATGGCTGTCTTTTCTTTTACACCCTTTTCTTCTCAGTGGAATATATATTTTTTGGAAGTTGTAAAATAACTCCTTAAATGTACACCACTGATCATGTATCGTCTTACCCTTTAATCTATTTTCCCAATCCACTCTACTCAATTCCGCTCTCATACCTTCATAGTCTCCTTTATTCAAGCTTAGCACGCTTGTTTGAGATCCAACCTTCTCACCCTCTAATTGAATATGGAATTCAACCATGTTATGGTCACTTATTCCAAGGGGATCCTTTACTAGGACATTTTTAATTAATCCTGTCTCGTTACACAGGACCAGATCTAAGGTTGCTTGCCCCCTGGTCGGTTCAGTTACATACTGCTCAAGAAACCCATCCCTAATACACTCAATGAACTCATCCTCAAGGCAGCCCTGCCCAATTTGATTTGTCCAATTAATATGATAGTTAAAATCCCCCATAATTATAAATGTTCCCTTATTACAATCCTCAACTATTTCCTGATTGATACTCCATCCAACAGAGTTGCCACTGTTCGGAGGCCTATAGACTACGCCCACTAATGTTTTTTTCCCCTTATTATTCCTTACCTCCACCCAAACTGTTTCATTATCCTGATCTTTTGACCCAACATCATTTCTCTGTATTATAGTGATTCCTTCCTTTATTAACATAGCCACCCCACCTCCCCTTCCTTCCTGTCTGTCCTTCCTGATCGTTAAATAACCTGGTATGTTTAATTCCCAGGCATTGTCACCCTGCAGCCATGTTTCTGTAATGGCCACAAGATCATACCCATATGTAGTTATTTGTGCCATTAACTCGTCTATTTTGTTACGAATGCTACGTGCATTCAGATAGAGAACTTTCAAAGATGTTTTGTGACACTTAGTTCCTGCTTTTGCCCTTTTTATTACTTTACCTTTTACTCCATACCTTCTGCCCCTTCCTGACACGCTCTGGTTTTTAATTTCCCCACTGCTACCTAAGTCCATGACCTTCTCTGTTGTCATTTTTATTATTTGCTCTCTAGGAACCTCCCCCCCACTAGTTAGTTTAAAGCCCTCTCTACAGCCCTAGTTATATGATCCGCCAGGACTCTAGTCCCAGCACTGGCCAAGTAAAGCCCGTCCCAACGGAACAGCTCCCTCCTGCCCCAGTACTGGTGCCAGTGTCCCAGGAAGCAAAACCCATTTCTCCCACACCAGTCTTTGAGCCACGCATTTAACGCTCTAATTTTATTTGTCCTAGCCAAATTCGCTCGTGGCTCAGGCCCTTGTGGTTCTGCTTTTTAATTTGGCCCCTAGCTGCTCAAACTCCCTCAGCAGAACCTCCTTCCTTGTCCTATCTATGTCGTTGGTACCAACATGGACCACGACAACTGGATCCTCCCCCTCCCACTCCAAGTTTCTCTCCAGTCCAGAGGAGATGTCCTTAACCCTGGCACCGGGCAGGCAACACAGCCTTCGGGACTCTTGCTCTCGGCTGCAAAGAACTCTATCTATCCCCCTAACGATACTATCCCCTACTACTACAACATTTCTTTTAACTCCCCCCCACTTGAATGGCCCCCTGCTCCACGGTGCTGTGGTCAGGTTGCTCATCCTCCCCGCAGTCCCTGTTCCCATCCTCACAGGGAGTAAGAGCCTCGAACCTGTTGGACAAGTGCAAGGGCTGCGGCTCCTCCAACACTACCTCCTGGATCCCCGTACCTGCCTCACTTCTAGTCACACCATCCTGACCCTGGCCACGAACTACATCTGAATTAATTAATCTAATTGGTGTGAATACCTCGTGATACACAGAGTCCATGTAACTCTCCCCCTCCCTGATGTGTCTCAGTGTTTGAAGCTCGGACTCCAGCTCTTCAACACGAAGCCGGAATTCCTCGAGCAGCCAACACTTACTGCAAATGTGATCACCGTGAGCATCAATGGTGTCCACCAGCTCCCACATATTGCAGCAGCAACACATCACCTGATCTCCCATTCTATGTAATTAATTAAATTTATTAATATTATTCTTAAATACCCTCTGCCCCGATTCTAGATGGTGAATATCACACCTTAGAAACTATAAACCAAAGAGATTTAAGCTTAAAAAGGGAGAAATACTTACCAACCAATCACTTACCCGCTTTCTGGTGACGTCACACTTAGATTACTTTTTACCTCTCTCCTTCCCTCCGAGTTCCAAGACTGGAGATTGGTAAACCTACCTGGGTCTCTGGAGCCTTTATACAGCCGCTCAGCCCGCGATTCCCGCCGATTCTCGCACTGAGGCCTTACCTGGGTCTCTGGAGTTTATACAGCCGCTCAGCCCGCGATTCTCGCACTGAGGCCTTACCTGGTCTCTGGAGCCTTTATACAGCCGCTCAGCCCGCGATTCTCGCACTGAGGCCTTACCTGGTCTCTGGAGCCTTTATACAGCCGCTCAGCCCGCGATTCCTGCCGATTCTCGCACTGAGGCCTTACCTGGTCTCTGGAGCCTTTATACAGCCGCTCAGCCCGCGATTCCCGCCGATTCTCGCACTGAGGCCTTACCTGGGCTCTAGAGCCTTTATACAGCCGCTCAGCCCGCGATTCCCGCCGATTCTCGCACTGAGGCCTTACCTGGTCTCTGGAGCCTTTATACAGCCGCTCAGCCCGCGATTCCTGCCGATTCTCGCACTGAGGCCTTACCTGGGCTCTGGAGCCTTTATACAGCCGCTCAGCCCGCGATTCCCGCCGATTCTCGCACTGAGGCCTTACCTGGTCTCTGGAGCCTTTATACAGCCGCTCAGCCCGCGATTCCCGCCGATTCTCGCACTGAGGCCTTACCTGGGCTCTGGAGCCTTTATACAGCCGCTCAGCCCACGATTCCCGCCGATTCTCGCACTGAGGCCTTACCTGGTCTCTGGAGCCTTTATACAGCCGCTCAGCCCGCGATTCCCGCCGATTCTCGCACTGAGGCCTTACCTGGTCTCTGGAGCCTTTATACAGCCGCTCAGCCCGCGATTCCCGCCGATTCTCGCACTGAGGCCTTACCTGGTCTCTGGAGCCTTTATACAGCCGCTCAGCCCGCGATTCCCGCCGATTCTCGCACTGAGGCCTTACCTGGGCTCTGGAGCCTTTATACAGCCGCTCAGCCCACGATTCCCGCCGATTCTCGCACTGAGGCCTTACCTGGTCTCTGGAGCCTTTATACAGCCGCTCAGCCCGCGATTCCCGCCGATTCTCGCACTGAGGCCTTACCTGGTCTCTGGAGCCTTTATACAGCCGCTCAGCCCGCAATTCCCGCCAATTCTCGCACTGAGGCCTTACCTGGGCTCTGGAGCCTTTATACAGCTGCTCAGCCCGCGATTCCCGCCGATTCTCGCACTGAGGCCTTACCTGGGCTCTGGAGCCTTTATACAGCCGCTCAGCCCGCAATTCCTGCCAATTCTCGCACTGAGGCCTTACCTGGGCTCTGGAGCCTTTATACAGCCACTCAGCCCGCGATTCCCGCCGATTCTCATTGCTGTCCTGACGCTCTGAGCATTGAACTCGTAGGTTCCCCCCTCTTGTCTCCCCAGTGAATTCCTGATCCCAAGCAGTTCATCTGGGCTGCGGCGATGTGAGGTGAGGAAACAGAAAGAAAGTCTTGCATTTCTATCAAACCTTTGACGATCTCAGGACGTCCCAAAGCGCTTCACAAGCAATGAAGTACTTTTGAAGTGTAGTCAATGTTGTAATGTAGGAAACGCGGCAGCCAATTCATGCACAGCAAGCTCCCACAAACAGCAAATGTGATAATGATCGGATAATCTGTTTTAGTGATGTTGGTTGAGGGATAAATAGTGGCCCCAGGACACCGGGGAGAACTCCACTGCTCTTCCTCAGAATAGTGCCATGGAATCTTTTACATCGACTCGAGAGGGCCTGCAGATGGGGCCTCGTTTTAACGTCTCATCTGAATGATGACATCTCTGACACTCCCTCAGTACTGCCCTGGGAGGGTCAGCCTAGATTTTGTGCTCAAGTCTCTGAAGTGGGGCTTGAGCCCATGACCTACCTGATTCAGAGGCGAGAGTGCTACCACTGAGCCACATATAATCAAATAATGAGCGTACCTACATTGGCTCCCGGTTGAGCAACGCCTCGATTTTAAAATTGTCATCCTTGTTTTCAAAACCTTCCATGGCCTCACTCTTCCCTATCGCTATAAACTCCTCCAGACCTACAAACCACCAAGATCTCTGCTCTCCTCCACTTCTGGCCTCTTGCGAATCCCCGATTTCAATCGCTCCACCATTGGTGGCCGTGCC
Organism: Somniosus microcephalus; assembly: GCF_052327205.1. Taxonomy (NCBI): domain Eukaryota; kingdom Metazoa; phylum Chordata; class Chondrichthyes; order Squaliformes; family Somniosidae; genus Somniosus; species Somniosus microcephalus. The sequence continues at coordinate 262,010,578 of NC_140993.1, forward strand.
TTCAGTTGCAGAGGCCCCGAGCTCTGGAATATCCTCCCTAAACCTCTCCGCCTCTCTACCTCTCTCTCCTCCTTTAAGACGCTCCTTAAAACCTACCTCTTTGACCAAGCTTTTGGTCACCTGCCCTAATGGCCCAGTAATTCGGGTCCCAATGCGTGAGTACGGACGGTGTACTCACGCATGGGCCCGATGGAAGTGCCGGTTTTCAGGATGCACAGCGCATGCGCTGAAAACCGGCATTTCCTGTCCTCTGAACCAAGGGGTTAAGAGGCGGAACGCGTGCGACGTTTCACGCAGCGCGTGCGCGCTGAAATTCCTTTTTTTGTAAAGAGTTGCCCGTGCGTAAAGGCCTCCGGTTTTTACGCGTGAAAAAAACAGACGTAAGTACTTAGTTTTACAGGTAAGTGGTCTATTAATACAATTTAGAATTTTTTTTCCACAGGTTTATTATTTTTAAAGAATTTACAGTAAGGTAAGTGTATTTTTAGACCCGATTTGTTAAAAAATTATTTTTTTCAAAAATTTGATTAATTGTTTAAAGTAGTTTTTTAGTTATTCATAGTTCATTTATTTAGTGGGATTTTTTTTAACTTTTATTTGTAGTTTAAGTGCTGTTTTGGGCACCCAGAGTTTTCATGAGTTTGACAGTTCTTACTATCAAACTCATGAATGAACTTTCGCAACCTCCCATTGGTTGCCCAGTGCCCACGTGATCCCAGCCGGCTCATCAAAATAACTACGCTTTAATTCTGTTTAAAACTACTTTACATTCTTCTAAATAATGTAAAAGTATTTAAAACTTTATAAAAGTTAGCTAAAGATGAATAAAAATACAAAACATTTATTTAAAATGCTGCTCTGCATGTAAAATTGCTTTGCAGCTTGTGTTAAAAATTGGGGGCGTGGCCTATGGTAAGGAGACCTCAAGGGGCGTGTCTAACTTAGACTCCGCGCTCGAGGCTTCGCGCTGGCTGCACTCCTGGGCGGCGTGACGTCAGACGCTGCCCGGGAGTAATCAACTGAAAAAAGGAATTCCACGCGTCCTGGGAGCAGAACGGCAGGCGCGCAGTGTACGTGCACATCGGGGGCTTACTCGCGCGGCAAGCCCCCGAACCTAATTTCTGGGCCATTATTGGTTCATGTGGCTCGGCCTCAAATTTTGTTTGATATTCGCTCCTGTGCAGCGCCTTGGGAGGTTTTACCACATTAAAGGCACTGTATAAATGCAAGTTGTTGTTGTCGTTGAACCGTGCTCATGCCTCCTAGCAACAAATCCAGGAAAAATGCCCTCCGGAAAATTTTCTTGTACTACGGGGACCAAAAAAGGGGATAGGCAAAGAAAATTCAATCAAATTCAAAGCCAGATGTGGTGCATTAATATTACTATTAAAAAAAAAACTACTGTACTGTGAAACGCTTGGCTAAGCTCCAAGTTTGTAAAGCATGATTCAGGATTCTTTCTGAACCTGATATCCCACTGTGTTACTAGGCACCAGCTGTAGTCCCAAAACCTAATTAAAAAGGATTAGTTTAGGATCCCTCGCCTGTTGTTTTAGTCCTCCCTAAAGTAGTCTGCACTGATGATTTCGAGGCGGCTTTCACAGAATTTCTCTTCGGCCCCCATTATGATTAAATCCGTCAGCGGTTGCTCTCCCGTTTTTGTACTTCAACCGATAACTGCCGTTATCCGGGCTTGTCACTGATAGTGCCATCGCGGTGAGGACCTGACAGCTGAAACATGGTGGGGTGAAACTGTTCAAAGGCACCAGGGACCCAATCATTACCAAAACACGGTTCCTGTTCTCAACTTTCCCACAGCAGATGGAGGCCGTCTTTCCACTGGGATCACTCGTTGACTGACACCAGCAGCCCATCTGATTACAGAGTACTGATAACACTTTTCATTAGTGGCAATATTTACATTGCAGCGGTTCAAGCAAAAGCGTAATTTTTTTTTTTACTTTTACTCGGCAATTCACCCATGGAGGCACAGGATTTAACTGCAGAAATACGAAGAGCCAGGTCAAAGGCACAATGAGTGTCTCCTGGGCTGAGAAAATGGCTCAGATTATACAGGACCCTGGGTGAAACGTATATCTTCATTTGTTTTAAATGAAGCACAGTGGAGGATCAATAATGAAGGCATCTTGCTATCACTAGCCTCTTTTTTAAAACGCTCTAACAGCTTACAATGAATAATGAAGAACTTGAAAATGTCAAGTAAAGCTTTGGACAACGAACGCTGATAACATCATTCAATAGGATTGCCTGGAGAGAATTACTGAGCCTGATAGTGTGGGGAATAGAAGTTACTGAGACAACTACAGTCATCACTTAGTAACTGAGTGCTGCAATTCCTTTCACCCTTAGGGACCTGAGTCTGAATCCACCCAGACTGGTGAGCTGTACCTCTCCACTCTCTGCCTGCTGCAATATATGTAATGAATTTTAAACAGTAGTCGAGAGCCCCAGGTGGGCAGAGGAAACGCTTCAAGGACACCCTCAAAGCCTCCTTGAAAAAGTGCAACATCCCCGCCGACACCTGGGAGTCCCTGGCCCAAGACCGCACAAAGTGGAGGAGAAGCATCCGGGAAGGCGCCGAGCACCTCGAGTCTCTTCGCCGGGAGCAGGTGGAAGCCAAGCGCAAACAGCGGAAGGAGCGCACGTCTACCCAAGCACCCCACCCACCCGCCCCTTCAACCACCGTCTGCCCCACCTGTGACAGAGACTGTAGGTCCCGCATTGGACTCATCAGTCACCTGAGAACTCATTTTTAGTGTGGAAGCATGTCATCCTCGGTTCCGAAGGACTGCCTAAGAGAGAGAGAGAGAGAGAGAGAGAGTCCCTACTAGCTAGGAGCCAAGAACATAATAAAACCCTCCCAAGCCTTATATACAATGGCCCAGATTTTGCGGTCAGTAGCGAAGGAACGCCGCTCACAGTTCATTACGCTTACAGCTGCCCACAGACTTTTTGTCTTATTGTTATTAGAGAGCTATTTCAGCGCAGTGCCCACTACAGGGATTCTGTGGCATGTGTGAGCAGGAAAAAAGCTGCAGCATGCCTCCTCAACCAATCAGATTGAAGAATCCTTACTGAGGCACGCAGAGTCTAAACCAGGAAGTTTAATATTTAAATACATGTGAAATCATCTACAGAAAGCAAAATAAAGAGAGGGGAAGAAAGATGGGATTAAGAGAGGGAGATAAAAGAGACAGAAAGAAAAAGTAAACAAAAACATATTTAAAAAAAAATCTCCAACAATAATTAAATTCAGAAGGAACGAGACTCCACACTTGTAAAATCACATTTTCAGGGCCAGAGAGGCTGTTTAGAAGTAATTATGACTTATCACACCGTTAAAAATTCACTGACACCTGAATGCACCAGCCCTAACCTTTTCTGCCATGTTTAGTGGGTAACTCGTGGGTGAGTACCGCAACTTCACGCCCTTACATGTATTTCAAAGCCGAGTGTATCGGCGAGGTACCGGTGTAGTGCAGCTTCTGCAGGAGCAGGGAAAATCTGACAGCAGCTTCCAGATTTCCACGTTTAACTGCACATGTGCGGACGCCAGAAGTTGCTGTCCGATTTACTCCTTAATAATGCTGATAGCCTCGCCGTTATTGCTACTGCAAAATCTGGGCTGTTATGTTTCGTTAGCCCACTGGTAAATTCAGCAATCTATAAATCCAGGCCTAGGTTGAAGAATTGCTTGATCAACAACAACTTGCATTTATCTAGCACCTTTAATGTAATATAACGTCCCAAGGCGCTTCACAGGAGCGTTATCAAACTAAATTTGACACCGAGCCACATAAAGAAATATTAAGTTGGTCCCTTAGAGGACAAGACTGGGAAAATAATAATGGGAAACAAGGAAATGGCAGAGGCATTGAACGAATATTTTGTATCTGTCTTCACAGTAGAGGACACTAAAAACATCCCAGTAATAGTAGAAAATCAAGGGGCAAAAGGGAGGGAGGAACTTAAAACAAGCACTAGCACTAGAGAAAAAGTGCTCGGCTAACTTATGGGTCTAAAGGCTGACAAGTCCCCTGGACCTGATGGCCTGCATCCTAGGGTCGTAAAAGAAGTAACTACAGAGATAGTGGATGCATTGGTTGTAATCTTCCAATATTCCCTTGACTCTGGAAAGGTCCCAGTGGATTGGAAAACCGCATATGTAGCGCCCTTATTAAAAAAAGGAGGGAGACAGAAAACAGGAAACTATAGGCCAGTTAGCCTAATATCTGTCATTGGCAAAATGTTCAAATCATTATTAAGAAAGTAGTAACAGGACATTTAGAAAATCATAATACAATCAAACAGAGTCAACATGGTTTTATGAAAGGGAAATCGTGTTTGACAAATCTATTAGAGTTCTTTGAGGAGGTAATGAGCAGGGTGGATAAAGGGGAACCAGTAGATGTAGTGTATTAGGATTCCCAAAAGACATTCGACAAGGTGCCACATAAAAGGTTACTGCATAAGATAAGAGCTCATGGTGTTGGGGGTAATATATTAGATTGGATAGAGGATTGGCTAACTAACAGGAAACAGAGAGTCGGGATAAATGGGTCATTTTCAGGTTGGCAAACTGTAACTAGGGGGGTGCCACAGGGATCAGTGCTGGGGCTCCAACAATTTACAATCTATATTAATGACTTGGATGAAGGGAGCGAGTGTATTGTAGCCAAATTTGCTGATGATACAAAGATAGGTGGGAAAGCAAGTTGTGAGGAGGACACAGAGTCTGCAAAGGATATAGATAGGTTAAGTGAGTGGGCAAGAATTTGGCAGATGGAGTATAATGTGGGAAGATGTGAAGTTATCCACTTTGGTAGGAAGAATAGAGAAAAAAATATTATTTAAATGGAGAGAGATTACAGAATGCTGTGGTACAGAGGGATTTGGGTGTCCTTGTACATGAAACACAAAATGTTAACATGCAGGTACAGCAAGTAATTAGGAAGGCAAATGGAATGTTGGCCTTTATTTCAAGGGGGATGGAGGATAAAAGTAGGGAAGTCCTGCTACAACTGTACAGGGCGCTGGTGAGACCACACCTGGAGTACTGCGTACAGTTTTGGTCTCCCTATTTAAGGAGGGATATACTTGCATTGGAGGCAGTTCAGAGAAGGTTCACTAGGTTGATTCCTGAGATGGAGGGGTTGTCTTATGATGAAAGGTTGACCAGGTTGGGCCTATACTCATTGGAGTTTAGAAGAATAAGAGGTGATCTTATTGAAACATATAAGATTCTGAGGGGGTTGGACAGGGTAGATGCTGAGAGGATGTTTCCCCTCGTGGGGGAATCTAGAATGAGGGAGCATAGTCTCAGAATAAGGGGTCGCCCATTTAAGACAGAGATAAGGAGGAATTTCTTCTCTCAGAGGGTCGTGAATCTTTGGAATTCTTTACCCCAGAGAGCTGTGGAAGCTGGGTCATTGAATATATTCAAGGTTGAGATAGACAGATTTTTGAGCAACAGGGGAGTCGAGCGTTATGGGGAGCGGGCAGGAAAGTGGAGTTGAGGCCAAAATCGGATCAGCCATGATCTCATTAAATGGCGGAGCAGACTCGAGGGGCCGAATGGCCGACTCCTGCTCCTATTTCTTATGTTCCTAGCACAAGTGTCCGAAGGCTTGGTCAAAGAGGTAGGTTATAAGGAACGTCTTAAAGGAGGAAAGAATATAGAGAGGCGGAGAGGTTTAGGGATAAACAACCTCAAGATGTCTCAAAATGCTTTACAGCCAATGAGGTACTTTTGAAGTGTGGTCACTGTTGTAATGTAAGAAACGCAGCAGCCAATTTGTGCACAGCAAGCTCCCACAAACAGCAATGTGATAATAACCAGATAATCTACTGGATATGGATACATACACATGGATATAAATTTTCAAATCATTCACACCTGGAATGGATTCTCCAAAATGTTACACTACAATGAAATACTTCAACATCTGAAAAGAAACCACGTGGGTAAACTTCTGTCTTTTGCACTACTGGTGCATATTTTTGCATGCTGGGAATGTATATCAGAGTCGTACCCAAATTCCCAATATGCACAATGCTCTGTACTGTGAGTGATGAAGGCGAACAGATTTGGGGTGATTTTAACCCTACTTGCTCAGCAGAAACCTGGTGGGTGGGCAGTTAAAATCACCCTGGCTTTTACCTGTCTGAATGCCACCGTGGTCGCAACATCTAGGCAATAATGACCATAATATAATACGCTTGAGGATGATAATTGAGAAGGACATAAGTATGATGAAAACCAGGGTAATAGTTTGGAGAAAAGCTGATTTTGAGGGGCTGAGAACAGAACTTGGGAAAATAAAATGGACAACAATATTGGCAAACAACGATGTAGAACAGCAATGGGAAACATTTAAAACAGTGTTCAACAGCGTGCAGGAAAAATATATTCCGCTAAAAGGAAAGAACAAACTAAACACTAATGAGACTCCATGGATGAATAAAGCCATAAGGGAACAATTGAGGGTAAGGAAAGAGGCATACATTAAGTACATAGACAGCAGGGGAGTGCATGATAAAGGAGAATACAAAGAGATCAGGAGAGAAGTCAAAAAAAAATTAGGAAGGCAAAGAATAACTAGGAAAGTAAATTATCAAAGCACATAAAACACAATAGTAAAATATTTTACGGGCACATCAATAAAAAAAGGAAGGTTAGGATGGGAAAAGGGCCATTAAGGGATAGACAGGATAATGCCACAGGTAACGATAGGGAGATGGCAGAAATATTAAATAATTATTTTGCTTCAGTATTTACCAGGGAGATAGAACAGGTGGACATGACATTGGATGATAAGATTAGTAATGAGATAAGTGCATTTAAAATAAAAAGAGGGGATATATTAAATAAACTAATCAAACTCAAAGAGGATAAGACCCCTGGTCCGGATGGATTGCATCCACACATTTTAAAAGAATCTAGGGAAGAGATAGCAGATAACATATTTAATAATTTGTTAGAAAAGGTGTGGTGCCAGAAGACTGGTGGATAGCTAACGTAATACCTATATTTAAGAAGGGAGAGAACATGTCCAGGGAATTATAGACCAGTCAGATTAACACCGGTGGTAGGAAAAATAATGGAATCCCTACTAAAGGAGAAAATAGAAGAACATCTGGAAACCAAAAATATAATAATGAAAAGTCAGCATGGATTTCAAAAGGGAAAGTTGTGCTTGACCAACCTCATTGAATTTTTTGAAGAGGTAACAGAGAGAGTAGACAAGGGTAATGCAGTAGATGTAATTTATCTAGATTTTCAAAAGGCCTTCGATAAGGTACCCCATAATAGACTGATGAACATGGTCAGAGAATGTGGAGTCAGGGGACAAGTAGCAGAATGGATTGCTCGCTGGCTTCAAGACAGAAAGCAGAGAGTGGGAGTAAAGGGTAGCTATTCACAGTGGCAGAAGGTGGGTAGTGGTGTTCCACAAGGATCAGTGCTGGGACCACTGCTGTTCACAATTTACATTAACGATTTAGACTTTGGAATCAAAAACACAATTTCTAAACTTGCGGATGATACCAAATTGGGGGGGATAGTCAATACTGAGGAGGACTGCAACAAGTTACAGGAGGACATTAATAAACTTGCAGAATGGGCATATAATTGGCAAATGAAGTTCAACACAGATAAATGTGAGGTATTATTATTAATAATAATAATAATAATAATAATCAACTTTATTGTCATTGTTAGTGCACTTATTACTTGGAGGGTGCGAGTCTAGGTGGGGTAGAGGAACAAAGGGATCTCGGAGTACAAATACACTAATCACTAAAAGTTGCGCCACAGGTTAACAAGGCCATAAAAAAAGCAAACCAAGCACTAGGGTTTATTTCTAGAGGGATAGAATTGAAAAGTAGGGAAGTTATACTAAACCTGTATCGAACCTTGGTTAGACCACACTTAGAGTACTACGTACAGTTCTGGTCGCCATATTATAAAAAGGATATAGAAGCACTGGAGAGGGTGCAGAGAAGATATACAAGGATGATACCAGAAATGCGAGGGTATACATATCAGGAAAGGATGAACAGGCTGGGTCTCTTTTCTCTTGAAAAAAGAAGGCTGAGGGGTGACCTAATAGAGGTCTTTAAAATGATGAAAGGTTTTGATAGAGTGGATACAGAGAGAATGTTTCCACTTGTGGGGAAGAGCATAACTAGAGGCCACCAATATAAGATAGACAACAAGAAATCCAATAGGGAATTCAGCAGAAACTTCTTTACCCAAAGAGTGGTGAGAATGTGGAACTCGCTACCACAGGGAGTGGTTGAAGCAAATAGTATAGATGCATTTAAGGGAAGCTAGACAAGCATATGAGGGAGAAGGGAATAGAGGGTTATGCTGATAGAGTTAGATGAGGAAAGACGGGAGGAGGCTCAAGTGGAGCATAAACGCCGGCATGGACTGGTTGGGCTGAATGGCCTGTTTCTGTGTCGTATATGCTATGTAATCTGCGATTTTAACTTGCTCTCCTGAGCCAGGCAGCAAAGACACGTGCCCAAAGCCAACATGGTCCTTCTTTACATGTGCATGTTGCGGCCCGATTACATCATTGAGACCCGCCTGTAAATTTAACTCAGGCCTGAGCGGGGAATCCACCTGGCATTAAAATTGGGGCTAAAGGGAGGGAGATAAAGGGCTGGATTTTAATTCAGGGGCGGGCTGGGGTCGTGTAATCCGCATTTTGTGTTATCCACCCGAATCTAAATCGATGTGGGAGATTGATGCGATTTTAACTTAATTGTCCAATTGAGTTCCAACGTGTGGGAACCCATGGCAAATGAGTTTCTCCAGTCTGAAAGTCACCTCTGATGATGTCATCATTGCTGCTGCATTTAAGGTCTGCAACAAGCCTTGCTTCTTCTGCAGACTGCCAATCTTTTGGCCTTTCATGCTACAGGGACCTGGAGGCAGAATGGCCAGCCAGAGACCTAGGTCTGCTCCCAGGTTTGATGACGTTGCCCTGCAAGCTTTAGTTGAGGGAGCAAGAGCTCATAAAGAGGTGATCTTCCCTTCTTCAGGGAGGAAGAAACCTCCCCATCAGACCAAGGCTGTGTGGATCCAGGTGGCAGAGGAGGTCAACTCATTATCAGTAACCCGCAGAGCCTGGATTGAGTGCAGGAAGAGATTTCATGACCTTCTACGCACTGGAAAAGTGAGTATGAATTTCCCATCACCCTCAATCTGATCCCCATTGCCTCTCCTCACTCGCACTCAGCTTTAGCAATCTCTTCCTCCACATCCCACTTGACACTGACATCCATGCACCCTTACCCATTCCCTCTCTCTCTATGGTCACATTCACCTAACTATTCGACTATGAAGCCCTCACACTCCCTATCACTGTGATGCTATGAAAACAACTGACAACACACAGGGAGGGCCCTTGGTCTTGTCAACTCACTCCATCTTTGTCTCCTTCTAAGTATCTATGCTATGGAATCTCTACACTCACTCCTTCATTCTCACTCAACCTCCACCTGTCTCCCTCATTGCAGGAAAAGGGAGCTCACAATAAGCGAGAAAGAGTGAGGACAGGAGGAGGGCCACGATCAGTAGCCCACCTCACCCCCTGGGAGGAGGCGGTCCTGGAGATCGTGGGAGTGGAGGAAGATGCACAAGTGGGGGACGGACAGAGGGGTGCATCACAGCAAGCTGGTGACAGAATAGTTTTCCATCTCTCTCATTGATATTGCATGAGTCACTGGTAATGATTCTGAAGCTCCAACAGATGGACTAATGATCAGCTGCAATATGCAATGTGCATGTAACCTTGGCATCACATCTCTGACTCTTTCCTTTACTCCCCCACAGGACCATCACAAGCACCCATCCCCACTAGCCAGGAGGAACAGCATGAGCCTCAAGACTCCTCAGAGGAAGCTGCAACCTCTGAGGGCACAGCGTCAGCAGAATTCAGCGCACCCAGCACCAGCGCAGGCACTCACACCTCGGTGGGACCTTCGGGACATAGAGTAGTGTTGTCACCTGGTGTATCACAGCTCACAAGTGAGCATCAGCAGATTGTGGAGACAGGGAAAGCAGTGGAGAGTCCAAGTCGGAGGGCGCAGGACGCTGCCAGCTCGGCTCAGCTGCATGTTGACCCTCTGCCTCTGGGTCCATCTATAAGATCAGCGGTGCTGGAACTCCAGGAACAGATGCAGGAGTCTCTGGCAGGGTTTGTCTCCAGGGTCGCTGCGAGTGTGGAGTGAATGGAGGAGTCCATAGCGAACATGAGCAGAGCCTTTGTGGAGTCATTGGTGCATGAACACATCACCATGGAAAGGATGGCAACCTCCATGGAGGTGATAAGTCGCCAGAGTGCAGAAAACATGGTGAGTGTTCAGAATAGAATGACATCTCTGGAGGAGCGATGGTCATCTATTGGACAGAGAAACCAGACCTTCATGGAAGTCCTTTTGAGTAGGACTGCCAGTGCAGATACGGGTCCCCATGGCCCCCCTAAAGTGCAGCAAGGTGCTCTCAAGCCACTTGCAAGCACTGAGGGTGACCTGACCCATGAGAGGGAAGTTGGTGGCAGACATCAAGGAAGTGGGGGCTCCTCTCCAAGAGCTCACACTTCCATGCCACTGCAGAGCCCTCGGTCAGAGCCCCACCAGAGTCCACACCCATCTGAGATCGGCGTCTCAACCCCTGCACAACCGCAGGAGCAGCAGACTGTTGCTGAGCCCTCACAGGTTCACAACCCCAGAGGACGCCCGCCAAAGGTATCGAGACAGGAGTGGCAGGAAAGTGAGCAAGGGGCCTCCACATCTGCTGAAGCCACAGGGGAAGCACCACGTAGGAGCACACGTAAGAGAAAGATACTGCACAAATAGCCACAAGAGTAGTCACTTGGGTGAAATTATGATGTTTCCTGTGAAAAAGCCATCAGATGAATAATGTAAATAAAAAATCTGATGGCTACTGCTGTAGTTGTGGTGTGTATCATTTCGTGAATGGGATTTTCACATTGAGGGCTTAGGATTACTTGCAATTGTCAGTATGGTGGTCAAATTGCTAGGAATCCGCTGGTTCTTGGCCATTGTCGATGCTCAGGTAAGAAGCTGTGAGGCAAAAGTGTTTGGTTGGCTAGGCTAAGCAAATCTGGCCAAGATGAGTGCGTTCCTTGCATCCCAGGCAGCAATATTCTCGCGTACTGCTGCCGCTGGTTGATGTGCCTCTGCAAAATGTTCGTTTTCGCTCTCCTCCTCCTCCTCCTCCTCATCTGAGGAGGATATGTGACGAGCCACTTGGTCCTCAGGAATCTGCAAGCCACGACGCTGTGCCATGTTGTGAAGTGCACAGCAAACCACGACGATTCTGGAGACCTTGGCTGCTGAGTACTGCAGGGCTCCACCTGATCTATCCAGGCATCTGAAGCACATCTTCAGCAAACCGATGGTTTGCTCGATTATGGCTCTGGTGGACATCTAGCTGGGGTTGTATCTCTCCTCAGCTTCGTTGGAGGGGCTCCTCATCGGCGTCATTAGCCACGTCTTCAGGGGATAGCCCTTGTCTCCAAGTAGCCATCTGTTAAGTTGGTCTGGTGGACTGAATAGCAGAGGCACACTAGACTGGCGCAGTATGAAGGAGTCATGACAACTGCCAGGGTACTTGGCACAAACATGCAAAATTTCCTTCTTGTGGTCACACACCAGCTGAACATTAAGGGAGTAGAAGCCCTTGTGGTTGACAAAAATACTTGGATTGCGATGGGGTGCCTTAAGGGCCACATGTGTGCAGTCAACGACGCCCTGCACCCTTGGGAAGCCTGCCAGATGAGCTAACCCAACCGCTCGCGCCGTGACACTTGCTTGATCCTTGGTGAAATGGATGTGATTGTGCGCGAGGGCAAAGAGGGCATCGGTTACCTGCATGATGCAAGTGTGTGCGGCCTCCTGGGAGATGCCGCTGATGTCTGCTGCTGATCCCTGGAATGAGCCTGAGGCAAAAAAGTTGAGTGCGGTGGTGACTTTGACGGCCACTGGTAAGGGTTGTCCACCTGGTCCTCTGGCCTGCAGGTCTTGTTGCAGCATTGCGCAGATGTCACCCACTACCTCTCGCGAAAGTCGGAGCCGCCTCTGGCACTGCTGCTCAGACATGTTGAGGTAGCTGACCCTGTGTCTGTAGACCCTCTTTGGGGGGTATCTCCTGCGCTGACAGGCTTCCATGGGCTGGCCCCTTCTGGCCTGTGCAGCTTCAGGTGGGTGAGCAGCAGCTTGGCGCTCCTGTTGGTGCTGCTGCTGTCGGTGCTGCTGTTGTTCCTGGTTCTGCTGGTGCGGCGGCTGGTCTTCGTCCCCATCTAATGTCCAGAAGGGAAGGAAATAAATGGCTCCCATGCTTCTGGTATATGCCTCAGTTGAGGAAGCGCTCAGTGAAGGTGGCGAGAGGGGTTTCCCAGGAGGTCACACTGGAGGTGGGCGTTGTAGTGTATGTACCTTTAAGAGAGAACTACTTTTACAGCTCCTGTATACTGTAGTACCGGCAGTGACCACACCTGTATATAAGCCTTGAGCATGCCTCTGTACCCCAGTCTTGAGACTACCCTACTCCAGTAAATACCTGTTGATTGTTAAGTTACAGCATCCGTGTGGTTATTGAAGAGCATCCTACTCTCAGAATCACGGATCTAACAGTGGCGACGAGTGTCGATTCGAATCTACCTGCAACTCTGCATTTCCCTTCGAGGATTCGCTCCGGAGGGCGGTGGAAGAAAGTTGAGGCCAGAAACACGGGCGTCGACCACGAGCAACCGCCCAGTCGTCCGGCAGAGAGTGAACATCGCAGGGGAGGCTGTGGAGAGCCGGGCTTGGTTCCCCAGCCACGACGATCAGCAACAGACTGACGACAGGTACAGCGCAGACCCTTCCTGGGCAGCGGCGGCTGGAGCCGACCGACGGTGGAGAAAAAGCCGAGCAGCGTCGACGGGGTAAGATAGAGGGTGACGCGCACAGGGTGCAGCCGGGGGTTGAAAACCGAGCGGCGCCGAGGAAAAACAAAACGGAGAGAGATGGTAAAGCAGCAGCCGGGTTCAGGACCGAGCGGTGGGAACAGGAAAAGCGCACAGAAAGAAAAAAAAAAAAACGCGCAGAGCACAGCCAGGGCTCAAGGGCTGAACAGTGCCCGCGGGGAGAAGAAGGGAGAGCGCGGGAGACGCCATTGAGCCGCGGAGAAGAAGGAAGAGCGCGGGAGACACCATTTTTAGAAGCCGCAGCGGAGAAGAAGGGCGAGCGCGGGAAGGAAGGAAAGCGCGGGAGACGCCATTTTGTGCCAGCGGAGAAGAAGGGGAAGCGCGGGAGATGCCATTTTTGACAGTTAAATCACACCCAGGGATGCCGAAGAGTGGCAGTATCTCTACGTTCGACAATGAAGTCGAAGATTGGGCGACATATGTGAAATGTATTGAGGTGTACTGCAGGGAGAATGAAGTGCCAGATGCTAGGAAAGCACTGGTTTTGTTAAATTCCATGGGTGCAAAAACTTATGGGTTACTGCGAAACCTAATAACCCCAGAGAAGCCTGTGAACAAGAATTTCGAAAGCATAGTAGAAATCCTACAGGACCACTTAAACCCCACACCACTGCTGATAGCAGAACGATTTAAGTTCCATAAAAGGAACCAACACAAAGACGAAAGCAATGTTGAGTACTTAACGGAACTGCGCAAGCTATCGAAACACTGCCAGTTTGGAGTGGGACTAGCAGATACGTTAAGGGATAAGTTTGTGTGTGGGCTGCAAAGTGAAGGAACCCAGAAACGGCTTCTATCAGAAAAGGATCTTACGCTGGACAAGGCTTTCAGTATGGCAGTATCACACGAAGCAGCCGCAAGGAGCGCTGCAGAGATACAACGGAGACCGCAAGAATATGGCATCAATGAAATGTCCTATGGAACAGGGAAGTGCTATCGCTGCGGCAGAACAACACACGACCAGAAGGATTGTTGGTTCAAGGACCAAGTGTGCAGACAGTGTGGAAAAGCAGGACACATAGCAAGAGTCTGCAGGTCTGGGAAGAAAACCAACAGTAAGAAATCTCCACAGGAGAAGTACAAAAAGGTACACAAGGTGATGGGCAGTAGTTCAGACGAACAGAAATGTGACACAGACTCCGGAAGCAAGGAGCTGGGTTGTCTGAAACTACATAAGGTAACCAAAATGGAGGATCACCAGACTATCTGGGTTACACTCAAGATAGACGGAGTCCAAGTGAAAATGGAATTGGACACAGGATCAGCCCTAACAGTCATAAACCAAAGGGACTACAAGCGGCTATTTTCACATATACCCTTGAAAGCTACAGAGATTGTCTTGAAGACGTACACGGGGCAAAAAGTCTACCCCAAAGGAAAAATAAGGGTGAAAGTGATATATAAAGGCCAGGAAATACCTAAAATGGACATATATGTATTGCCAGATGGAGGACCACCACTGCTAGGACGTGAATGGATCCGGAAGATACAATTAGATTGGCATTCCATACAGGCACTGAAGGTTGAGGCCAAAAAGGATCACGACGTCACACTTGGACGACTGTCAAAAATGCTAACTGACGCAAAAGAAGTGTTCCAGGAGGGACTCGGAACACTAAAAGGCATAACAGCAACGATTAAAATAGAGGAAAATGCAAGCCCAAAGTTTCTTAAGGCCAGACCAGTGCCTTATGCGATCAGACCAGCTGTCGAAGCAGAGCTGGAAGGGTTGGAACGTTCAGGAGTACTGTCCAAAGTAGACTGGAGCGAGTGGGCTACACCCATCGTTCCTGTAATGAAGAGGTCGTTGAGTAATACGCCTGGGGAACCAAAGAAGGTCCGCATCTGTGGGGATTTTAAGGTGACAGTGAACACAGTCCTTCACACGGTACAATATCCGCTTCCACGAATTGAGGATATTTTCGCCTCGCTATCTGGAAGTAAACGCTTCACCAAAATTGATCTAGCCCAGGCGTACTTGCAAATGGAGGTAGAAGAAGCCTCGAAACAATACCTTACGATTAACACTCATAAAGGTCTCTATCAATACAACCGGCTGGTGTTCGGGGTAGCATCGGCTCCGGCTATTTGGCAAAGGGCAATGGATCAAGTCCTGCAAGGGATTCCAGGGACCCAGTGTTATTTGGACGACATCCTGGTCACGGGCGAAAATGACAGTGATCACCTCGCCAACTTGGAGAAGGTGCTCACCAGATTAAAGGAATATGGGCTACGGGCTAATCGCCACAAGTGCGAGTTTTTCTAGAAGCAGATTTCATATTGTGGCCACGTCATCGATGAAGAGGGGTTACATAAGTCCCCTGAAAATATTGAGGCAGTAGTCAAGGCTCCAGCACCAGAAAATGTGTCACAACTGAGGTCGTTCCTCGGGCTGGTAAACTACTACCATAAGTTCTTACCAAATTTGCCCACGGTATTACACCCACTGAACACCCTACTGCAAACAGGGGTACCATGGAAGTGGAATGACGAACGTAGACGAGCTTTCCAGAGGTGTAAAGAATTGATCACATCAAAAGAGGTGTTGGCCCATTTCAACCCAGCACTACCAATTCGTTTGGCATGTGATGCATCACCCTATGGTATTGGAGCGGTGCTGTCGCACAAATTCCCAGACGGGTTGGAGAGGCCAGTAGCCTTTGCGTCTCGGTCACTAACCTCAGCTGAGCGCAACTATGCCCAGATTGACAGGGAGGCCCTCAGCCTAGTATGGGGAGTAAAAAAATTCAACCACTATCCGCATGGGCAGAAGTTCACCTTGCTGACTGACCACCAACCACTTGGCTCCATCTTTAATCCTAAGAAGGGTGTTCCAGTGATGACTGCACAACGGTTACAAAGATGGTCCCTGTTTCTAGGGGCGAATCAATATGAATAGAATATAAAGGCACGAAACAGCATGGAAACGCTGATGGGCTATCATGCCTGCCACTGCCTACTGTGGAGGAAGCACCAGCAGTGGACCCTATCGAGATATTTTATTCGTCAATAATTGAACGATTGCCAGTAACGAACGCGGATATAGAGAAGGAGACCCGCAATGATCCGACGCTGTCTCGGGTATATGATTTGACGGTGAGGGGATGGCCAACACATGGCGACTCACTGTTGCCAACATTCTCATCCAGAAGAGAACAGCTGTCAGTATGCCAGGGGACAGTGATGTGTGGATCCAGAGTGGTGATTCCACCCAAGTTAAGGGAGAGAGTGCTAAATGAGCTACATGAAGGCCATCTGGGGGGAGTGAAAATGAAAAGCCTTGCTAGGGCTTATGTGTGGTGGCCGGGAATCGATCAACAAATCGAAGACCTAACCAAGAGCTGCTCAGGATGCCAGTAGGTCCAAAATGCACCACCACATGCCCCTCTACACCCATGGGAGTGGCCCTCCTCTCCATGGCAACGGGTGCATATTGATTTCGCTGGTCCATTCATGGACTCAATGTTCTTAATAGCAGTGGATGCTCATTCGAAGTGGCCTGAGGTGATAAAAATGTCCTCAACTACTACAGAGAAAACGATTGCAGTCCTACGGACCATATTTGCCAGAAACGGCTTGCCAGAGCAGATTTGCTCTGATAATGGACCACAGTTTGTGTCCGAAGAGTTTCGAAAATTTATGAGAAGAAATGAGGTAAGGCATTACACATCCGCCCCGTATCATCCAGCCACAAATGGATTGGCTGAGAGGTTCGTACAAACCTTTAAGAAGACGATAAAGGCCATGTGCGACGATGAAATTCCACTACAGCATAAGGTGGACAATTTCTTATTAGCCTACCGAAACGCGACACATGCAGTTACCAACCAGACCCCGGCCATGATGTTCTTTAACCGAAGGTTGAGATCTCGTCTGGACTTGCTCAGACCAAATGTGCGAAGAAATGTTGAGGATAAACAATTCCAGCACATCAATGAGAAGCCGACAAGGAGCTTCAACGTAGGACAACCAGTCTTGGCCCGTGACTACCGAACAGAGAAATGGCAACCCGGAACGATATGCACAAGGCAGGGGCCATTAATGTACACAGTGGATGTCGGGGAGAACATTGTGAGACGCCACGTTGATCAGATCTTAGCGTCACAGGAACGAGTCAACCCCATGTCTTGTGTACCTGGGGATGAACCCGACATACCAGTAGCATCTACCTCAGAACCAGTAGCAGTGGAACCCGATGAACTAACCGATGAAAAGGTGCCAGAATCGCCTCCGCACCAAGAACAAGAACCTCAGGAAAGGCGCTATCCCGAAAGGATCAGGAAGCCGCCCCAAAGACTGAATCTATAAATGGACTATTGTTGTTTAATGTACATGTTAAAGTGTTAATTGTTATTTGAATATTATGGGTACTACTAATCTAAAAGGGGAGGAATTGTAGTGTATGTACCTTTAAGAGAGAACTACTTTTACAGCTCCTGTATACTGTAGTACCGGCAGTGACCACACCTGTATATAAGCCTTGAGCATGCCTCTGTACCCCAGTCTTGAGACTACCCTACTCCAGTAAATACCTGTTGATTGTTAAGTTACAGCATCCGTGTGGTTATTGAAGAACATCATACTCTCAGAATCACGGATCTAACAGGTGTCAGGCTCCAAACTTCCACAGCTGTGATTATGCCTTCTAAAAGTTCCCCCAGACCTGAGACTACAAAGTCCTGCCACCTGCAAATGATGGCTGATCAAATCTCCTCTTTAATGGTTGAGCTGCAGCTGATAGTCAGCAATCCAATTGTGCTCCCGCCAGGTTTGACCGTCGTGTTTCAGAACAGGCATGTTTCACGTGGGAAAAGGGTTAAAATCGCAAATGCCTTTCAAAATGGCATTATAGGGGCAATTTAGTGCTTGTTAAGGGCCTTAAAGTCCTATCCCACCTCTTGGAGGCAGGATGGAGACGGAACCATTAGACACGAATTAATGAAAATTGCTTGGAGGCCGGATGGAGGCGGGGTTTGGCCCACCCGCCAGTTTTTGCAATTTTAACCCCCCACACGCCTCCAATCCCGCCTCCACGGCCCAATGAAAATCCTGCCCAGAGACTGGATTAAGAGAGAGAGAAAAAAAGAGACAGAAAGGAAAAGTATAGAAGAAAAATTACATTTAAAATCTCTAAGGAGAATTTCCTACATGCAGGAATGCTTAGTCATTGTAGACTTGCCCAGGCTCATCACTGTATCACTGAATTATTACCCAGACAAACAGTCACCACTCTGAGCCCCTTACAGCTCATAAATCTTCAAAAGAGAATCCTTAATGACGTACAAAAATATACAAGCCATTAAAGAAACCAGTATAAACAGAGTACTATAACATCTAGTTTACAGGTTTTCTATGACCCCTACGTGTATGTGTGTGCATGTGTGGGTATATATGCGTGTGTGTGCACGTGCGCACCTGTATTTACATGTGCATCTGCGTGTGTGCATGTACATGTGTGTGTATATGTGCACATGTATTTGTGTGTGTGTGTGTGTATCTGTGTGTGTGTGTGCGTGTGTATCTGTGTGTGTGTGCGTGTGTATCTGTGTGTGTGTGTGTGTGTATCTGTGTGTGTGCGCGTGTGTATCTGTGTGTGTGTGTGTGTGTGTGTATCTGTGTGTGTGTGTGCGTGTGTATCTGTGTGTGTGTGTGTGTGTGTGTATCTGTGTGTGTGTGTGTGTGTGTATCTGTGTGTGTGCGCGTGTGTATCTGTGTGTGTGTGTATCTGTGTGTGTATCTGTGTGTGTGCGCGTGTGTATCTGTGTGTGTGCGCGTGTGTATCTGTGTGTGTGTGTGTGTGTCTGTGAAGGGGTGCTACTTATGCACTGTTTTGAGCTGTTGTCAGGTATGAATTTATAGATGAGAATTTTTACACAAATGTGACTTTACACCATACTTTAATTACTTGACAATCAAAAGCGTGTCATTATATTCTTCACACTCATGGGTTAGGACGATCTCCCTCATGTGGTGGGCACCCAGCCTCATTCATATAATAAGTGCTCCTACACATGTCATGTACTCTGTATTTAGCTGATAAACAGTTAAGTAACTTTTATAGCTACTGAACATAATCACTGTTCTGTTCTAGACATGTACCTCTTGGGTGTGTAGATGTTGAAACTGCTGACCCTTTTCTCAGAATCTGCTGTCGAAACTTGTGCTGACTACCACCCAGCCTTTGCTAAGTCCCTGCTCTGTTTATTTTGGGCAGCTGTTTCTAGTTATTGGTGACTGAAGCCCATTGCCAGATCCAGGGAGACCTCGATTTGACGAGTGAGGGGGGTGTCACCACAGTGCTGAGAAAATGTTCAGCTCTTGGACTTAAAGTCACATCCTCAGTTTCAAACATAAAGATGATTTTACAAGTTCTGTAAACTTGAGCTCATCCAGAACGCTGCTGCCCGTATCCTAACTCGCGCCCAGTCCCGTTCACCCTTCGCCCATTGTGCTCCCTGACCTACATTGGCTGCCAGTCCAGGAAGACCTCGATTTTAACATTTTCATGTTCAGATTGCTCCATGGCCTCGCCACCTCCCTATCTCTGTAACCTCCTGCAGCCCTACATCCCTCCGAGATCTCGGCACTCGTCCAATCTTTGGCCTCTTGAGCGTCCCCGATTTTCATTGCTCCAACATTGGCGGCTGTGTCATCAGCTGCCTAGGCCCTAAGCTCTGGAACTCACTCACTGAACATCTCTACCTCTTTCTCTCCTCCTTTAAGACGCTCCTTAAAATCTACCTCTTTGACCAGGCTTTTGGTCACCTGTCCTAATATCTCTTTATGTGGCTCGGTGTCAAATTTCTGTTTGATAATGTTCCTGTGAAGCACCTTGGGACGTTTTACTACTTTAAAACTTAACAGAAACTTAACTGGACCAGCCACATAAATACAGTGGCTACAAGAGCAGGTCAGAGGCAGGCTATTCACCTCCTGACTCCCCAAGCTTTTCCACCATCTACAAGGCACAAGTAAGGAGTGTGATGGAATACTCTCCACTTGCCTGGATGAGTGCAGCTCCAACAACACTCTAGAAGCTCGACACCATCCAGGACAAAGCAGCCCGCTTGACTGGCACCCCATCCACCATCTTAAACATTCACTCCCTCCACCACCAGCACACCGTGGCTGCAGTGTGTACTATTTACTCACCAAGGCTTCTTTGACAGTACCTCCCAAACCTGCGACCTCTACCACCTAGAAGGACAAGGGAAGCAGGCGCTTTGGAACACCACCACCTCCAAGTTCCCCTTCAATTCACATACCATCCTGACTTGGAAATATTTCACTGTTCCTTCATCGTCGCTGGGTCAAAATCCTGGAACTGGCTACTTAACAGCACTGTGGGAGTACCTTCACCTTATGGACAGCAGCGGTTCAAGGAGGTGGCTCACCACCACCTTCTCAAGGGCAATTAGGGATGGGCAATAAATGCTGGCATTGCCAGTGATGCCCACATCCCGTGAATGAAAAAAAAGTGCTATATAAATGCAAGTTGTTGTTGTCTGTGAACCCGGCACTCTGACCTCTGAACTTGATTTCCTAGTCTGCTCTCATTAAGTGAGGCATTGAACCAGGAACGTCAACCGTGACTCTGGGTAGCACTCTTGCATCTGAGTCAGAAAGTTGTGGGTTCTTAAGGAACATAAGAACATAAAGATTAGGAGCAGGAGTAGGCCATACGGCCACTCGAGCCTGCTCCGCCATTCAACAAGATCATGGCTGATCTTTGGCCTCAACTCCACTTCCCGCCCTATCCCCATATCCCTTGATTCCCCTAGTGTCCAAAAATCTATCGATCTCTGTCTTGAATATACTCAACGACTGAGCATCCACAGCCCTCTGGGGTAGAGAATTCCAAAGATTCACAACCCTCTGAGTGAAGGGATTCCTCCTCATCTCAGTCTTAAATGGTCGATCCCTTATCCTGAGACTATGACCCCTAGTTCTAGACACTCTAGCCAGGGGAAACAACCTCTCAGCATCTACCCTGTCAATCCTCCTCAGAATCTAACATGTTTCAATGACATCACCTCACATTCTTCTAAACTCCAGAGAGTATAGGCCTAATTGACTCAATCTCCTCATAGGACAACACTCTCATCCCAGGAATCAATGTAGTGAACCTTCGTTGCATCGCCTCTAAGGCAAGTATGTCCTTCCTCAGATACGGAGACCAAAACTGTGCACAGTACTCCAGGTGTGGTCTCACCAAAGCCCTGTACAATTGTAGCTAGACTTCCTTACTCTTATACTCCAACCTCCTTGCAATAAAGGCCAACATGCCATTTGCCTTCCTAATTGCTTGCTGTACCTTCATGCTAACTCTTTGTGTTTCCTGTATGAGGACACCTAGGGGGAAAAATTCAGTTGATTAGCACCTCCCATTAGTGCCAGCAGCTGGTGCTAATGGGGCGCTGATGCAGTAGCACCAGGGTGAGGCTAATCTAGTGACGCACAGCAAATCCGGTCCCCCCCACCCCCCGTTGTGCCGCCGGTACGAGGTACCGCCGGGGACTTCAACACCAGGCAGATCGTGACGTCAGTGAGCATGCAACACTCACTGGGTGCCCGATCTGCAAAATTTATTTTTGCCACCTACCTTAGTGCCTCGACCAGACAGCGACAGGGAGAGGAGGCATGAAGCAGTCGGTAGCCGACTCCAGGGGCGCTATCTAAAAGCGATCATGAGTAATGAGTTGCAGCTCTCAGGTTAGTGGAGTTTCAGTGCTTGCTTGTCAGTTTGACATTGTGCAACAGTTTAATTCAGTAATTTAAAGGTTCTTTTGTATCAGGAGTGTTGTGGTAACTAAAAAGTAGTTATATTTATTCTTAAAAAATATCAAAGTGTTACACTTGGTTACATTAATGGGGGCTATACTGGCAGTCGACCTCACCCTCCAGGATCTACTGCGGAGGGAGTGGAGGCAGTGAGAAAGACTGGAACATGTGGCCAGAGGGAGGAGCAGGTCTATCAGGGCTCTCAGCAGGAGGCCTTACCCTCCGAGGATATTCCAACAGCACTTCTCCTACCTTCAATGAAGCGAGGAGCAGTATATTAGAGGGCTCCGCATCAACAAGGTGGTGGTCACAGAACTCTGCCACCTCCTCCAAACAGACCTCCAGCCTCACACCAGGATGACTTAAACCCCAGATCCCTTTTGCTCACCACATGCCCATCATACCATCCCTCTGTCATGCCATATCACAGCGTCCCCCTGGGCGCAAAGGTGAAATGAGAGAGACCACAAAATATTGCAAACTCCATGAATAAATTTATGCATAAACATATCACACATATCACAATCACTCCAACAACTAATGACCCTTGCGCCTGCCATAGTTGAATAGCTGTCACTGTGTGCAAGGTGTGAGATGTGGGTGTGAGTGTTGGTAGGTAGAGATTGTTGGCGGGTGAACGCTGGGGGCCTGGGCAGTGGGTGAAGCTTGTGGTACAGATGGTGGTGTGTATCATTTGTTGAAGCATTCAATAACCCTGACCACCCGACTGAGGTGGATCTGCCAAGAACACACCTGCTTCAGTCTTCCGGCTCCTTCTCCTTGTTGTGCTTCTCCTTGCTGAGGCAGCTGCACAGCCAGCATTGCTGATAATGAGGTGCTGCAGCATCAATGAACCTCCCCTTTAAGTACATGGGGAAAGGGTGTGGCGGTGATGAGTTGCGATTAGTCTGCACCCGATATTAGTCCACCCTTGGAGCGTAACACCACTGAGCTAGGCCTTTAAGACTTGATTTAGCGCCCCAATCATTTCTTTGAGCAGTGAGAATGAATTTTGCCTGCAGTCTAAAACATTAGTGCCTGGCACTAATTCTCCAGCTTTTCTACTTTTACCACCCATTCCTGGGCTATAATGAATTTCTAGCCCCTAAATCTCTCTGAACACCAACATTTAATAGTTTCTCTCCATTTAAAAAATATTGGGGGAAAAATGCGGCTGGTCATTGACGTAAGAAAACTACTAGGCACTTGGTCTAAACATTAAACAAAGCTTTAATCAACTGTTTTACAACATGGAGGTCTAGTTGTGTCCTTCACTAGTTCCTTAAGAATGTCCTGCGCAAGCTGGGCCCGTGCCCGAGTATTTATATTCTCCCTGGACAGTGCCACCCACAGGCTGCTCAGTATTATTTCATAAGTCTTTCTTTCATGAATGACTGATTCATGTCAGTCATCACCTCCCGTTAGCGCCTTTGGGGGGGGATAATGGGGCGCTAGGAACTTAGCGCCCGAGCGTGGCGGGTTTAGCGCCGCTGGCGAAATTGACCAGACATTTTGCGGCGGCACTAAACACTACTGCCACGATCTCCTGCGCCGGCAGATCGTGACGTCAGTCGAGCGTGCAACGCCCCGGTAGCACCCCGGACCGGATATTGAGTCGTGCCCTCTTCCTTTCCGCCTGCCACTAGGAACGACAGGTAGAGGGGAACGTTTTGCAGTCAGGAAGGGGCTGGAGGAGTGCTATTTAAAGGCGGCCGCTTCCTGCCTTTTCTTGTCGGCGGAATTTTTGCACCACGCATGCCGAGAGAGTGAGAGACGTCTGGAGAGATTCAACGCTGTGCGAAGGCGTTTTAGGTCCTGAGTAGCACTTTGGAGGTTCATTTTTATTTCACCTTCATTCCAGCGATTTAGAAGATACTATGGAGGCTGCACTGACTCGGGGTGTCGTCCTGCACCTGCAGAATCAGAGTCAGCAGAGGCGCAGAGAGAGAGAGTGGCAAACATGGCCAGAGGGAGGAGGACCAGCAGGCCTCTGCACAGGAGACCTTACCCTCCCAGGGTATTCCGGGAGCAATTCTCATACCTCTTGGGAGACGTAGGCGGTGAGGCTCCGGCTTCCTCGTCCTTCTCGCCTGGGGCATCGCTGCCACTGGCTGGTTGAGGGACAGGCTGGTCAGCTGGTGGTTCACTCTCTGAAAGCAGGAAAGTACAAGAGTGGCTTTAGCGTCAGGACAAGGGGGCAGTAAGGGAGCAAGGACTGGAGACAGTAAGTTGGATTGAAAGTATAAAAGGCTGGTGTTGTGAGGGGCAAGTGGTATGAGAGAGGAGAGAAAGCTGATGAACATACCATTGCTGTCCCCAAGAGGGTCGACCTCTCCAATGGCCACGGCACCTATAACCTGGCTGGCAACGATCCTGTGCACTCTCGCCTCCAAATCGGTCAGGGGGTGTAGGTCAACCGGTCCTCCTCCCGTACGTTGCTGCTCCCGCCTGTTATGAGAGAGCTTGGCCTGCAAGAAAAAGGACAGCGTCTGAGTGTGTGTGCAGCCATGCGCTTGCCTGATGTGCCTCCCATTGTTAAATAGCCCTTAATGTATGCAAGGTGTGGAATGTGCATGTGTCTTTTATGAGATGGCCATAGGTTTTGGATGAGGGCTGTGCATGTGGGATTTTAAAGCCTCTGGCCACAGAGTGAAGTTGAGATGGAGAGATGTAGAGGTATTGAAAAGCACTCACCCTGATGACCCGAGTGAGGTTGTTGAACTTCCTACATTGAGTGTGACTCCTCGGCACCAGGCTCCTTTAGGAGACGTGCTGAGCCACCTCCCTCCACACTCTTCGGTACTCCCGGGGCAATGGCCTCCTGCCACTCTCTGGGTACAGCACTGCCCGTCGCCGCTCGACAGTGCCAACCAGAGCCACCAAGGCCTGGTCGCTGAAGCGCTGAGCTCTCTCCCTGGGCCTATCCATCACTCCTCTCAGCACCATGGTGGTAGGTCTTTCCAGCACCAGAGTCAATGCTGCAATGAGAAGGATGTGGCTGGCTAGCGAGATGGACCCTCCCCTTTAAGAAATAACAACAGAAAATGCTGGAAATACTCAGCAGGCCAGGCGGCATCCGTGGAGAGAGAAACAGAGTTAACGTTTCAGGTCTGGGACCCTTCATCAGAACTGGAAAAAGTTGGAGATGTAACAGATATTAAGCAGATGCAGAGACAGGGGGGGTGGGTTAGGAGGGGAGGAAGGAATTGAAAGAACACCCTGTACTTTTGTAAGAGGCAGGAAAGATAAAATGTTGCAAATGGGAATGGCAAAAATCATACTGCATGAAAAATGGGGGCAGGGATAATTATCTGAAATTGTTGAACTCAATGTTGAGTCCGGAAGGCTGTAAAGCGCCTAATCGATAGATGAGGTGCTGTTCCTCGAGCTTACGTTGAGCTACATTGGAACAATGTAATAGGCCGAGGACAGAGAGATCAGAGCGGAAGTGAAGCGGTGAATTAAAGTGACAGGCGACCGGAAGCTCAGGGTCACCCTTACGGACTGAACGGAGGTGTTCCGCAAAGCGGTCGCACAATCTGCGTTTGGTCTCCCCAGTGTAGAGGAGTCCGCATCGTGAGCAGCGAATACAGTATATTAAATTGCAAGAAGTACAAGTAAATCGCTGTTTCACCTGGAAGGGGTGTTTGGGGCCCTGGACAGTGGGAAGGGAGGAGGTAAAAGGGCACGTGTTGCATCTCCTGCGCTTGCACGAGAAGGTGCCAGGTGAAGGAGAAGGGCTGTTGGGGGTGATTGAGGAGTGGACCAGGGTGTCGCGGAGGGAGCGGTCCCTACTAGCTAACGTCAGTCTGTCTGGGTTCCATTGCTAACTTACATCGCCTGAGCTTCGGTAGCGCTCTGAGGTAGCACCTCGCTCCCCGACGTTAGCGCCTTAAGAGAGGTGTGTAGCACTTGATTTAGCGCTCAAATCATCTCCAGGGGCGATAGAGGTCAATTTTGCAGTCGGAGGCGATAACTAGTGCCGGGTGCTAAACTTTGCGCCCGGCCGATATTAGTGCCCCAAAATGGGTGATACCCAATTTTTCCCTATTCTGTTTTTCTATTCTTCCTACCAAAGTGAATAACCTCGCATTTACCCACATTATACTGTATCTGATACCTTATTGCCCACTCACTTAACCTGTCTATATCGCTTTGCAGGCTCATTGTGTGATCCTCACAGCTTACTTTCCCACCTAGCTTTGTATTGTCAGCACACTTGGATGCATTACACGTGGTCCCTTCATCTAAGTCATTAATATGGATTGTAAATAGCTGAGGCCCAAGCACTGATCCTTGTGGCACCCCACTTGTTACACCCTGCCAACCTGAAAGTCCCACTCCAGAGATTTGAGCACATAATCTAGGCTGACACACCTAGTGCAGTAGTGGGGGAGTGCTGCACCTTCGGAGGTGCCGTCTTTCAGATGAGACGTTAAACCGAGGCCCCGTCTGCCATCTCAGGTGGATGTAAAAGATCCCATAGCACTATTTGAAAGAAGGGTAGGCCTGAGAGTGTAGCACTCCCTCAGTACTGCACTGTAGCGTCAGCCTAGATTTCATAGCAATTCACCTCAAAATTCCTGGAATCATAGAATGATACAGCACAGAAGGTGGCCATTCGGCCCATCGTGCCTGTGCCAGCTCTTTGAAAGATCTATCCAATTAGTCCCACTCCCCTGCTCGTTCCCCATCGACCTGCAAATTGTATCCTTTTCAAGTATTTATCCAATTCTCCTTTTGAAAGTTACTGTTGAATCTGCTTCCACTGCCCTTTCAGGCAGTACATTCCAGATCATAAAAACTCGCTGTGTAAAAAAAACTTCTCACCTCCCCTCTGGTTCTTTTGCCAATTATCTTAAATCATGCCAGTGGAAACAGTTTCTCCTTATTTACTCTATCAACACCCTTCATCATTTTGTACAGTTCCTGAATCTTGTTTTTATGTTTGGGGTGGGGTGGGGGTGCTGGGGAATAGTTGCTCTCTTATCAACTAACCTCTGGCAAAGTGTAATTGCCCACTGAGCCGTCTTTTGTTGTTTTTTTTGGGGGTTTAGATGACCTTTGTTTGCCAAAGCACAATGTGGCAATTAAAGAAAAATGGGCTGCAATCTTTTTGTTCACAGTTCAT
Source organism: Somniosus microcephalus (assembly GCF_052327205.1). Taxonomy (NCBI): domain Eukaryota; kingdom Metazoa; phylum Chordata; class Chondrichthyes; order Squaliformes; family Somniosidae; genus Somniosus; species Somniosus microcephalus. The sequence goes on from NC_140993.1 coordinate 262,037,515, forward strand.
TGTCATGGGCACGGAAACATGGGTGACTCCCAGTACCTCCAGGCACTTTGGGCCAATATTTTAATGCCTTCATTTGAATGGATTCCTGCTTTGCAGCAGCGTGCTAGAATTGCAGAGTTAATTTACACCCACCCCGCACCCCGAGAGAAACAATAAATCATTTGTTTCAATTACAAATGTTGTGTATTTGGACTTTCAAAAGGCGTTTGATAAAGTAGCACATAATAGACTTGTTAGCAAAATTGTTGCCTGCCCATGGGATTAAATGGGCAGTGGCTGCATCGATACCAAATTGGATAAGAGACTGAATGCAGAGAGTAGTGGTGAACGGTTTTTCTAGACTGGAGGGAGGTGTACAGTGGTGTTCCAGGGGTCGGTATTAGGACCACTGCTCTTTTTGATATATAATAAAGACCTTGACTTGGGTGTACAGGGCATCATTTCAAAGTTTGTAGAGGACACGAAATGCAGCTATTCTTCTTCTTCTTCTTAGTCAGTCCCTCCGTCGCCTCCAGTCCAGATCCAAGGTCGTCCCATCCTCTGTCGTCGAATTACAGTATGCAGATGATGCGCTATCAATTCTAATAAAAGGCTGAGCAGAGTTCAGAACGACAGGCTTTTATTAACTACTGAATTGCACTTCAAACAGATCAGGACTATGCCTCTAGTGGACGACCGAATGCCAGAGAGCTGCCATGCGGCCGTCCTTATACTAGGTAGCCAGGGGCGGAGTCAGCTGAGGCATAGTCAGGCATAACAGTGAAACAAGAGTGAACGACAACAACAACAACAACAACAATAGTGAACACAGTGAACGACAGTGGTTTACCACATTCACCCCTCGTTTAAAATTAAGTCCAGCGGGGTGAAGTGTATCAAAAGTTCGAGTAGGCGAGTCTGTCGGGCGGCCTCGTTTGCCGTCGAGATCTTCGTGGCGACGGTTGCGATGGTACAGCTTCCAACGACGCGTCTTGAACGGGGTCGAGCACCGGCGTATCGTCCCCTTTGGTGTTGGGTGGGCGAGTGGACTCCGGCTGGTCCTGGGGTCGCGGCATGCCGTCTACTGGGGTGGAATGGACAGGGGTGAGAATTGGGTCTACTGAATTTTGGGCCGTGTCGAAGGGGGTCGTGGTGGAGGGCAATGGTGACGGGTCAGTGGACCCCGAGGGTGCCAGATCTCTAATGGAGACTGTATCCTCCCGCCCGTCCGAGTATGCCACGTAGGCGTACTGGGGGTTGGCATGGAGGAGGTGAACCTTCTCTACCAGGGGAGCCATTTTGTGGGACCTTACATGCTTCCTCAGCAGGACGGGCCCTGGGGACGTCAGCCAGTGTGGTAGTGAGGTACCGGATGTGGACCTCCGGGGAAAAACGAACATTCGCTCATGGGGGGTGGCGTTGGTGGCAGTACACAGCAGTGACTGGATGGAGTGGAGCGCATCAGGTAGGACATCCTGCCAACGGGAGGTCGGAAGGCCCCTAGATTTTAAGGCTAGGAGGGCCGCCTTCCAGACCGTCGCGTTCTCTCTTTCAACCTGTCCGTTCCCCCGGGGGTTGTAGCTGGTGGTCCGGCTTGAGGCAATACCTCTCATGAGCAGGTACTGACGGAGTTCGTCGCTCATGAAGGACGAGCCCCGGTCGCTATGAATATAGCTGGGAAAACCGAACAGAGCAAAGAGGTTGTGCAGGCATTTAATGACCGTAGCGGTGGTCATGTCCGGGCAGGGGATGGCGAAAGGGAAACGGGAGTACTCATCAACTATGTTGAGGAAGTACACATTACGGTCAGAGGAGGGGAGGGGCCCTTTAAAGTCGACACTCAGGCGCTTAAAAGGGCGGGTGGCCTTGATCAGGTTTGCTCTGTCAGGCATATAGAAGCGCGGCTTGCACTCTGCACAGACTGGGCAGCTCCTGGTCATGGTCCTGACCTCCTCGATGGAGTAAGGCAGGTTGCGGCCCTTAATGAAATGGAAGAACCTGGTGACCCCCGGGTGGCAGAGGTCGTTGTGGAGGCCCCGTAGTCTATCGATCTGCACGGTGGCGCATGTGCCTCGCGATAGAGCATCTGAGGGTTCGTTGAGTTTCCCGGGCCGGTACAAGATGTCGTAATTGTAGGTGGAAAGTTCAATTCTCCACCTCAAAATCTTGTCATTTTTGATTTTGCCCCTCTGCTTGTTGTTGAACATGAAAGCGACTGAACGTTGGTCAGTAAGCAGGGTAAATCGTTTTCCAGCCAGGTAGTGCCGCCAGTGGCGCACCGCCTCCACAATGGCCTGGGCCTCTTTTTCCACAGAGGAGTGTCTGAGTTCGGAGCCCTGGAGGGTTCGTGAAAAAAAGGCCACGGGTCTTCCCGCCTGGTTAAGGGTAGCGGCCAGGGCAAAGTCGGATGCACCGCTTTCCACCTGGAAGGGGATGGACTCGTCTACCGAGTGCATGGTGGCCTTGGCAATGTCATCTTTTATACGGTGAAAGGCTGAGCGGGCCTCCGCCGTCAGGGGGAAGGAAGTGGACTTGATAAGTGGACGGGCTTTGTCCGCATAATGAGGGACCCACTGGGCGTAATAGGAAAAGAAGCCCAGGCACCTTTTGAGGGCCTTGAGACAGTGGGGCAGGGGAAGTTCCATCAATGGGCGCATCCGGTCAGGGTCAGGACCGATGACTCCGTGTTCCACCACGCAACCAAGGATAGCGAGGCGGGCTGTGCGGAATATGCACTTTTCCTTGTTGTACGTGAGGTTTAGGAGTTGGGCCGTGCGAAGGAACTTATCAAGATTGGCGTCATGGTCCTGCAGGTCATGGCCACAGATGGTCACGTTGTCCAGGTAGGGAAACGTGGCCTGTAACGCATTCTCGTCGACCATCCGGTCCATCTCCCTCTGGAAGACGGAGACACCGTTGGTGACGCCAAAAGGAACCCTGAGGAAGTGAAAAAGACGGCCGTTTGCCTCGAAAGCTGTGTACTGGCGGTCCTCAGGGCGGATAGGGATTTGGTGGTATGCTGCCTTGAGGTCAATGGTCGAGAAAACGTGATATTGCACTATCTTATTAACCATGTCGGCTATGCGGGGGAGAGGGTATGCGTCCAACTGGGCGTACTTGTTGATAGTCTGGCTGTAGTCGATGACCAGGCGCTGCTTGTTGCCGGTCTTAACGACTACCACCTGAGCTCGCCAGGGGCTGGTACTATCCTCAATAATCCCCTCTTTCAGGAGCCGCGTCACCTCAGATCTTATGAAGGATCTGTCCCCGGTGCTGTATCGCCTGCTCTTTGTGGCGATAGGCTTGCAGTCGCGGGTGAGGTTAGCGAACGGGGGAGGGTGTGATTTTGGGGGTGGAGAGACTACAGGTGGGGCGCGGCGGGCAATTTAAAAACTGCTGGTTGCAGACAGTGAGCGGGGGAAGAGGTCCACCGTATGTCAAGGTGACACTCTTAAAGTGACAATGAAAGTCCAACCCCAGCAGAACGGCAGCGCAGAGATGTGGCAGGACGAATAGCTTTACATTTTTATAAACGGAGCCCTTCACCGAGAGGGTCACTACGCAGTAGCCGCCGACGTCTGCTGAGTGAGATTTTGAGGCCATGGAGATCCGATGGCGCGTTGGCCGGACCGAGAGGGAATAATGCCGTACCGTATCAGGGTGTATGAAGCTCTCCGTGCTCCCGGAATCAAAAAGGCAAGTTGTGGCGCGGCCATTTACCTGGATGTCCATCGTGGACCTGGCTAGCTGATGGGGTCTGGATTGGTCCAGCGTAATGGAGGCCGCTGTGGAGTCGGGAGCATCGCTGTAGAACCCCGGTGAGGCGGTGGGTGAGTCGGGGGCCCATTGGCAAAATGGCGGACAAAATGGCGGCGTCGGAGAAGAAGGACAAAATGGCGGCGCCCATGATGATCCCGATCCCCACGAGGCTGGAGGAAGGCAAGATGGCCGCTCCCACGAATCGCACGCGGCGCTGCTGGAGGTAGGGGTCTTCTGGCTTCTGCAGACGCCAGCGTAGTGTCCCTTCTTACCGCAGGCAGAGCAGACCGCGTTTTTCGCCGGGCAGCGCGCCCTGGGGTGTTTGGTTTGGCCACAGAAATAACATTTCTGGCTTGGGCGGGACATCGCTGCAGCAGTTGGGGCCGGGGCCCGGGGCGGCGCCGCGTCCCAAGATGGCGGCGGCTGCGATATCCATGAGGCGGCCGCGCGGTCCGGGGAGTAGGCCTCCATGTTCCGATGGGCTACGTCCAACGAAAGGGTGAGTGAAATCGCCTTCTTCAGGTCGAGCTCGCTACTTTCCAGCAGTCGCTGCCGTGTGTGAGTGGACCTGAGGCCCGCAACGAGGGCGTCCCGGATGAGCTCCTCCGTATGTTCCGTGGCTGATACTTGCTTGCATTCGCAGGCTCGGCCGAGTTCCTTCAGCGGCCGTATGTATGCTTCTGTGGGTTCCCCGGGCTGTTGTTTGCGAGACCCCAGGAGATGTCTTGCGTAAACATAGTTGACCGGGCGTGCATATTGCTCCTTCAAAATGTCGATAGCCCCCTGGTAGCTCGTAGCATCCCGGGTAAGGGCAAAAGCTCGGTGGTTTACTTTAGAATTCAGCACCCTGAGCTTGGCGGCGTCGGTGGCGACGGTCTCGCCGGATGCAGCCAGAAAGGACTCAAAACAGTTCAGCCAGTGCGAGAACTTAGCAGTCGAGTCCGGTTCTTGTGGGCCGAGTTCCAGGCACTTGATCTTAAGTATCTGCAGCATCGTTATTATTTTTTTTTTTGTCAGTAGTCAATAAAATTGATGCGCTATCAATTCTAATAAAAGGCTGAGCAGAGTTCAGAACGACAGGCTTTTATTAACTACTGAATTGCACTTCAAACAGATCAGGACTATGCCTCTAGTGGACGACCGAATGCCAGAGAGCTGCCATGCGGCCGTCCTTATACCAGGTAGCCAGGGGCGGAGTCAGCTGAGGCATAGTCAGGCATAACAGTGAAACAAGAGTGAACGACAACAACAACAACAACAACAACAATAGTGAACACAGTGAACGACAGTGGTTTACCACATTCACCCCTCGTTTAAAATTAAGTCCGGCGGGGTGAAGTGTATCAAAAGTCCGAGTAGGCGAGTCTGTCGGGCGGCCTCGTTTGCCGTCGAGATCTTCGTGGCGACGGTTGCGATGGTACAGCTTCCAACGACGCGTCTTGAACGGGGTCGAGCACCGGCGTATCGTCCCCTTTGGTGTTGGGTGGGCGAGTGGACTCCGGCTGGTCCTGGGGTCGCGGCATGCCGTCTACTGCGGTGGAATGGACAGGGGTGAGAATTGGGTCTACTGAATTTTGGGCCGTGTCGAAGGGGGTCGTGGTGGAGGGCAATGGTGACGGGTCAGTGGACCCCGAGGGTGCCAGATCTCTAATGGAGACTGTATCCTCCCGCCCGTCCGAGTATGCCACGTAGGCGTACTGGGGGTTGGCATGGAGGAGGTGAACCTTCTCTACCAGGGGAGCCGTTTTGTGGGACCTTACATGCTTCCTCAGCAGGACGGGCCCTGGGGACGTCAGCCAGTGTGGTAGTGAGGTACCGGATGTGGACCTCCGGGGAAAAACGAACATTCGCTCATGGGGGGTGGCGTTGGTGGCAGTACACAGCAGTGACTGGATGGAGTGGAGCGCATCAGGTAGGACATCCTGCCAACGGGAGGTCGGAAGGCCCCTAGATTTTAAGGCTAGGAGGGCCGCCTTCCAGACCGTCGCGTTCTCTCTTTCAACCTGTCCGTTCCCCCGGGGGTTGTAGCTGGTGGTCCGGCTTGAGGCAATACCTCTCATGAGCAGGTACTGACGGAGTTCGTCGCTCATGAAGGACGAGCCCCGGTCGCTATGAATATAGCTGGGAAAACCGAACAGAGCAAAGAGGTTGTGCAGGCATTTAATGACCGTAGCGGTGGTCATGTCCGGGCAGGGGATGGCGAAAGGGAAACGGGAGTACTCATCAACTATGTTGAGGAAGTACACATTACGGTCAGAGGAGGGGAGGGGCCCTTTAAAGTCGACACTCAGGCGCTCAAAAGGGCGGGTGGCCTTGATCAGGTTTGCTCTGTCAGGCATATAGAAGCGCGGCTTGCGCTCTGCACAGACTGGGCAGCTCCTGGTCATGGTCCTGACCTCCTCGATGGAGTAAGGCAGGTTGCGGCCCTTAATGAAATGGAAGAACCTGGTGACCCCCGGGTGGCAGAGGTCATTGTGGAGGCCCCGTAGTCTATCGATCTGCGCGGTGGTGCATGTGCCTCGCGATAGAGCATCTGAGGGTTCGTTGAGTTTCCCGGGCCGGTACAAGGGCAGCACGGTGGCATAGTGGTTAGCACTGTTGCCTCACAGCGCCAGGGACCCGGGTTCGAATCCGGCCTCGGGCGACTGTCTGTGTGGAGTTTGCATATTCTCCCCGTGTTTGCGTGGGTTTTCTCCGGGTGCTCCGGTTTCCTCCCACAATCCAAAGATGTGCGGGTTAGGATGATTGGCTATGATAAAAAAAAATTGACCCTTAGTGTTAGGGGGATTAAATACGTGGGGTTACGGGGATCGGGTGGGATATGTGTCGGTGCAGGCTCGATGGGCCGAAATGGCCTCTATCTGCACTGTGGGGTTTCTGTGATTCTGTGATTCTGTGAAGATGTCGTAATTGTAGGTGGAAAGTTCAATTCTCCACCTCAAAATCTTGTCATTTTTGATTTTGCCCCTCTGCTTGTTGTTGAACATGAAAGCGACTGAACGTTGGTCAGTAAGCAGGGTAAATCGTTTTCCAGCCAGGTAGTGCCGCCAGTGGCGCACCGCCTCCACAATGGCCTGGGCCTTTTTTTCCACAGAGAAGTGTCTGAGTTCGGAGCCCTGGAGGGTTCGTGAAAAAAAGGCCACGGGTCTTCCCGCCTGGTTAAGGGTAGCGGCCAGGGCAAAGTCGGATGCATCGCTCTCCACCTGGAAGGGGATGGACTCGTCTACCGAGTGCATGGTGGCCTTGGCAATGTCATCTTTTATACGGTGAAAGGCTGAGCGGGCCTCCGCCGTCAGGGGGAAGGAAGTGGACTTGATAAGTGGACGGGCTTTGTCCGCATAATGAGGGACCCACTGGGCGTAATAGGAAAAGAAGCCCAGGCACCTTTTGAGGGCCTTGAGACAGTGGGGCAGGGGAAGTTCCATCAATGGGCGCATCCGATCAGGGTCAGGACCGATGACTCCGTATTCCACCACGCAACCAAGGATAGCGAGGCGGGCTGTGCGGAATATGCACTTTTCCTTGTTGTACGTGAGGTTTAGGAGTTGGGCCGTGCGAAGGAACTTATCAAGATTGGCGTCATGGTCCTGCAGGTCATGGCCGCAGATGGTCACGTTGTCCAGGTAGGGAAACGTGGCCTGTAACGCATTCTCGTCGACCATCCGGTCCATCTCCCTCTGGAAGACGGAGACACCGTTGGTGACGCCAAAAGGAACCCTGAGGAAGTGAAAAAGACGGCCGTTTGCCTCGAAAGCTGTGTACTGGCGGTCCTCAGGGCGGATAGGGATTTGGTGGTATGCTGCCTTGAGGTCAATGGTCGAGAAAACGTGATAGTGCGCTATCTTATTAACCATGTCGGCTATGCGGGGGAGAGGGTATGCATCCAACTGGGTGTACTTGTTGATAGTCTGGCTGTAGTCGATGACCAGGCGCTGCTTGTTGCCGGTCTTAACGACTACCACCTGAGCTCGCCAGGGGCTGGTACTATCCTCAATAATCCCCTCTTTCAGGAGCCGCGTCACCTCAGATCTTATGAAGGATCTGTCCCCGGTGCTGTATCGCCTGCTCTTTGTGGCGATAGGCTTGCAGTCGCGGGTGAGGTTAGCAAACGGGGGGGGTGTGATTTTGAGGGTGGAGAGACTACAGGTGGGGCGCGGCGGGCAATTTAAAAACTGCTGGTTGCAGACAGTGAGCGGGGGAAGAGGTCCACCGTATGTCAAGGTGACACTCTTAAAGTGACAATGAAAGTCCAACCCCAGCAGAACGGCAGCGCAGAGATGTGGCAGGACGAATAGCTTTACATTTTTATAAACGGAGCCCTTCACCGAGAGGGTCACTACGCAGTAGCCGCCGACGTCTGCTGAGTGAGATTTTGAGGCCATGGAGATCCGATGGCGCGTTGGCCGGACCGAGAGGGAATAATGCCGTACCGTATCAGGGTGTATGAAGCTCTCCGTGCTCCCGGAATCAAAAAGGCAAGTTGTGGCGCGGCCATTTACCTGGATGTCCATCGTGGACCTGGCTAGCTGATGGGGTCTGGATTGGTCCAGCGTAATGGAGGCCGCTGTGGAGTCGGGAGCGTCGCTGTAGAACCCCGGTGAGGCGGTGGGTGAGTCGGGGGCCCGTTGGCAAAATGGCGGACAAAATGGCGTCGTCGGAGAAGAAGGACAAAATGGCGGCGCCCATGATGATCCCGATCCCCACGAGGCTGGAGGAAGGCAAGATGGCCGCTCCCACGAATCGCACGCGGCGCTGCTGGAGGTAGGGGTCTTCTGGCTTCTGCAGACGCCAGCGTAGTGTCCCTTCTTACCGCAGGCAGAGCAGACCGCGTTTTTCGCCGGGCAGCGCGCCCTGGGGTGTTTGGTTTGGCCACAGAAATAACATTTCTGGCTCGGGCGGGACATCGCTGCAGCAGTTGGGGCTGGGGCCCGGGGCGGCACCGCGTCCCAAGATGGCGGCGGCTGCGATATCCACGAGGTGGCCGCGCGGTCCGGGGAGTAGGCCTCCATGTTCCGATGGGCTACGTCCAACGAAAGGGTGAGTGAAATCGCCTTCTTCAGGTCGAGCTCGCTACTTTCCAGCAGTCGCTGCCGTGTGTGAGTGGACCTGAGGCCCGCAACGAGGGCGTCCCGGATGAGCTCCTCCGTATGTTCCGTGGCTGATACTTGCTTGCATTCGCAGGCTCGGCCGAGTTCCTTCAGCGCCCGTATGTATGCTTCTGTGGGTTCCCCGGGCTGTTGTTTGCGAGACCCCAGGAGATGTCTTGCGTAAACATAGTTGACCGGGCGTGCATATTGCTCCTTCAAAATGTCGATAGCCCCCTGGTAGCTCGTAGCATCCCGGGTAAGGGCAAAAGCTCGGTGGTTTACTTTAGAATTCAGCACCCTGAGCTTGACGACGTCGGTGGCGACGGTCTCGCCGGATGCAGCCAGAAAAGACTCAAAACAGTTCAGCCAGTGCGAGAACTTAGCAGTCGAGTCCGGTTCTTGTGGGTCGAGTTCCAGGCACTTGATCTTAAGTATCTGCAGCATCGTTATTATTTTTTTTTTTGTCAGTAGTCAATAAAATTGATGCGCTATCAATTCTAATAAAAGGCTGAGCAGAGTTCAGAACGACAGGCTTTTATTAACTACTGAATTGCACTTCAAACAGATCAGGACTATGCCTCTAGTGGACGACCGAATGCCAGAGAGCTGCCATGCGGCCGTCCTTATACCAGGTAGCCAGGGGCGGAGTCAGCTGAGGCATAGTCAGGCATAACAGTGAAACAAGAGTGAACGACGACAACAACAACAACAACAACAACAATAGTGAACACAGTGAACGACAGTGGTTTACCACAGCAGACAACACTTGCGTCTGCGCTCACTCGGAGGTCGAACTCCAAACCATCGTCAACACCTTCACCGAAGCGTACGAGAGCATGGACCTTACACTAAACATCCATAAGACAAAGGTCCTCTACCAACCTACCCCCGCCACACAGTACTGCCCCCCGATTATCAAAATCCACGACAAGGCCTTGGACAACGTGGACCACTTTCCATACCTCAGGAGCCTACTGTCAACAAGGGCAGACGTCGACGACGAAGCCCAACACCGCCTTCAGTGTACCAGTGCAGCCTTCGGTCGCCTGAGGAAGAGAGTGTTTGAAGACCAGGACCTCAAACCCGGCACTAAGCTCATGGTCTACAGAGCAGCAGTGATACCCGCCCTGCTGTATGCCTCAGAGACATGGACCATGTACAGCAGGCACCTCAAAGCACTGGAGAAGTACCACCAACGCTGCCTCCGCAAGATCCTGCAAATCCATTGGCAGGATAGGCGCACCAACGTCAGTATTCTTGCTCAGGCCAACATCCCCAGCATCGAAGCTCTGACCACGCTCGATCAGCTCCGATGGACGGGTCACATCATCTGCATGCCCGATACGAGACTTCCAAAACAAACGCTCTACTTGGAGCTCCGACACGGCAAGAGAGCCCCAGGTGGGCAGAGCAAACGCTTCAAGGACACCCTCAAAGCCTCCTTGAAAAAGTGTAACATCCCCACCGACACCTGGGAATCCCTGGCCCAAGACCGCACAAAATGGAGGAGAAGCATCCAGGAAGGCGCCGAACATCTCGCGTCTCTTCGCCGGGAGCAGGTGGAAGCCAAGCGCAAACAGCATAAGGAGTGCACATCAACCCAAGCACCCCACCCACCCGCCCCTTCAACCACCGTCTGCTCCACCTGTGACAGAGACTGTAGGTCCCGCATTGGACTAATCAGTCACCTGCGAGCTCATTTTTAATGTGGAAGCAAGTCATCCTCAGTTCTGAGGGACTGCCTGAGAAGAAGAAGAAGGAGAGAGGATGCAGAAGAGATTTACTAGAATGGTACCAGGGATGCGGGACTCCAGTTACATGGACAGACTAGAGAAGCTGGGGTTGTTCGCCTTAGAGCAGAGAAAGTTAAGGAGAGATTTGATAGGGGTTTTCAAAGTAATCAAGGGTTTTGATAGAGTAAATAAGGCGAAACTGTTTCCAGTGGCAGAAGGGTCAGTAACCAGTGGGCACAGATTTAAGGTGGTTATATGAGAACATTTTTTTACACAGCAAGTTCTTACGCAGAGTTGTGATGTTCTGGAATGCACTGCCTGAAAGGGTGGTGGTAGCAGATTCAATAATAACTTTCAAAAGGGAATTGAATAAATACTTGAATGGGGACAATTTGCAAGGCTATGGGGAAAGAGCAGGGGAATGGGATTCCTCATTGGATCGCTCTTTCAAAGAGCCAGCACAGGCATGATGGGCCGAATGGCCTCCTTCTGTGCTGTATCATTCTGTGATTCTATGATAGAAAAGCAGAAAATAATCAATATCTGATGGATTCAATAGCAAAATACTGCAGATGTTGGAAATCCGAAATAACAACAGAAAATGCTGGAAAAACTCAGCAAGTCAGGCAACATCCGTGGAGAGAAATTTGAGTTGACGTTTCGGGTTTGAAGAAGGGTCAAACCCGAAACGTCAACTCAAATTTCTCTCCACGGATGTTGCCTGACTTGCTGAGTTTTTCCAGCATTTTCTGTTGTTATTTCTGATGGATTCAAGTTAGTTCATTTTAAAGAAAGAATTTTCATTTTATATCGCGCCCTTCACTACCTCAGGACGTCTCAAAGCGATTTACAATGAACAAGGTACGTTTGAAGTGTGGTCACTGTTGTAATGTAGGAAACACGGCAGCTAATTTGAGTACAACAAGATCCCACAAACAGCAATGTGATAATGACCAGATCATCTGTTTTTTATTGATAATTTTTATTATAAACATTGCTGCTCTTCGAAATAGTGCCGTGGGATCAGGCTCGTTGCAGTTGCGTTAGCAGCAGCAGATGTTACATTTATTAGTTAAGTGCTTTTTAGCCACTTCAGAAGTGTGAAATCAACCAAAAACTCAAGTAAATTGGGATTGCTGTGGTTCAGTTGCTAACACTCTCTGAGTCAGATGTTGTGGGTTTAAGCCCTACTCCAGTGACTTGGAGCACAAAATCTAGGCCGATGCTTCAGTGCAGTAGTGAGGGATGTAAAAGATCCCATGGCACTATTTTGAAAAAAGGGCTGGTGAGTTCTCCCCTGGTGTCCTGTCCAATATGTATCCTTCAACTAACATCACTAAAAAAAACAGAATGGCCCAGAAATTCGGGTCGGGGGCTTCCCGCGGGTGCAAGCCCACGACCTGCGCTTACCTTGCGCGCTGGCAGTTGAGCTGTAGGGCCCTGTGGAATTCCGCTCCGGGGCCTGGCCCAGCTGCCGGCGCGCTGTGCTTGTGTGTCCCAGGGGCGTAGTTAGTGCGATGCGTCCCCTGGGATCACGTGAGCCATGGCCAGCCAATCGGAGGAGGGAAAAGCCCAGTCAAACTTATAAATACTACGGGCCCCAAAATAGCAGTAAACCTTCAAATAATTTTTTTTTTAAATCACACTTTTTAAATAAACTATAAATTACATTAAATAACTATTTTAAACAATAATTTAAATTTTTGAAAAAAACAATTTTATATTCTAACGGGGCTAAAAATAAACTTACCTTGCTTTAAAGTATTTAAAAATAATAAACCTGTGGAAAAAATGTTTTAATTTAAATTAATTGACCACTTACCTTGTAAAAAGCAGGCCTTATGCCTGCTTTTTAAATGTGTAAATCCTGCAGGCTTAGCCTCACGGAAAAACCTGTAAAAAAAAACTACGTTCAAAGCGCACGTGCAGCCTCCCCTGTGCACGCGTTCGACCTCTGAACCCCTTCGTTCAGAGGATCGGAAGTGCCGGTTTCCCGCGCATTCGCAGTGCATGCAGGAAACCGACACTTCCATTCGGCCTACGGGTGAGTACCCCGTGTGTACTCACCCGTGGAGACCCGAATTTCTGGGCCATTATCTGGTCATCATCACATTGCTCTTTGTGGGAGCTTGCTGTGTGCAAATTGGGGGTCGCGTTTCCCATATTACAACAATGACTACACTTCAAAAGAACCTCATTGGCTGTAAAGTGCTTTGTGACATGAAAGGCGCTATATAAATGCAAATTCTTTCTCTCTATGTGATGGTGACATTATAAGCCAAGTGCGAACATTTCCTACATTCCCTATTTCTAGTCAAATCATAAAAAGCATTCTAAACAAATGCGTTTACAATCTTGCTAGAAATAACAATCCGTGAAAATCTTCCTGCTATATGTCTGATAATATTATGATTGGACTCTCAACTCCATTTTCAGCATAGGTGTATAGACATCTAAAACGTGCTGCTCCTTCTTGGTAAAATCTGACACTGGGCTTTATCATGGTGCTCTGATCAGGATTTTATCTCCAAGTGTTATGTTTGGATCAGCAACGCCCTGTGGTTTGATTGTTTTGTCCTGGATCCTGATGGATCTCTTTCCAGCACTGCCTAGAATTGCCAAAAACAATTGTGATTTTTGCGGGGAAGAGTTTCCACTTCAGCCAATAGTCTGATAGTGTGTCATTACTCGAGCTACTGTAGTACAAATCATACTCCCAACTTTTTTTTCTTTGTTAATTTGAATGAATGTGCGGTACTGAACAATATAGACAAGACTTGCATTTCTATAGCGCCTCAGGACATCCCAAAGTGCTTTTGAAGTTTAATTACTGTTGTAATGTGGGAAACGCGGCAGCCAATTTGTGCACAGCAAGCTCCCACAAACAGCAATGAGATAATGATCAGATAATCTGTATTAGGTGTTGGTTGAGTGATAAGTATCGGCCAGGACACCGAGGAGAACTCCCCTGATCTTCTTCGAAATAGTGGCCGTGGGATCTTTTACACTCAAATTCAAATTCAAATCGCTTTATTGGCATGATAAGGTACATCTTATGTTGCCAAAGCATCATAATACATTTATGGTTGAACACATAAACGCAGTTCTATTCATACAGTGTATAAACAGGTATATCCCTGAGTGTATAAATATACAATCGCATTATTTATATATACTCTTTTCTTAGTTTACTGGTTGTCCCTCTGTTCATGGCAAGCTGTAACATAGTGTGCCGCCAGTGTTACACAGCTTCTCTCCTCCCCCAGTAGGTATGGGAGTTTTTGGTTGTCATTCAGATTTCTGAATACACTCACCTGAGAGGGCAAACGGGGCCTCGGCTCAACGTCCATCCAAAAGACGGCACCTCCGACAGTGCAGCACTCCCTCAGTACTGCACTGGAGTGTCAGCCTAGATTTTGTGCTCAAGTCTCTGGAGTGGGAGTTGAACCCACGACCTTCTGACTCAGAGACGCAAGAGCTACCCACTGGACTCAATAAGTGCAGTTGGTGATAAGGAAGAAACAATTGGGTTGAAGTTAGTAACCATGAGGGTAACTAAGTAATAATTGGTAACTGCTGTTCACTGCTAGATCAAGGAGATAATTTAGGCAAATAGCAAACCCAGCAGGAAATTGTAACGTGATAAATCGTAGCGGAATTTCAATACCCTGGAGATACAATTGACAGATCAGCAACAACCCCAGGGGAGGAGTCAAAACACAAACAGCTTCATCAAGGTTATCAGTGATTGCTTCTTAAAACAACAGACATTAAAGAAGATGCCACTTTCATTTTGTATTTACCAGTACACCAGAAATGATGAATGCCTTGGAGGTGGGGTTCTACTAATCAGTGCACAGTTAAATTGGAGATTGTAATTAAAGGTGAAGATGGCTCTGTTGATAAATATCTTCAGTGATGACCAGTTCCGCAGACAACTTTCCTCATTTCAGTAACAATAACAGCTTTTAGTTTTGGACATGGCTGAAAATACATGGTTCAGCTCTTTCTACTTTGGAAAACCATAGATAATTTGAGTATGTACAAGATTATCAGTTGCGACGACATAAACACAAAATGTATCCGCTGCTGAAACCCTCATCCATGCCTCTGATACCTCCAGACTCGACTATTCCAGTGCTCGCCTGGCCGGCCTCACACCTACCGTTGTCTATAAACTTGAGGTCATCCAAAGCTCTGCTGCCCGTCTCCTAACTCACACCAAGTCCCGTTCACCCATCACCCCCTGTGCTCGCTGACCTACATTGGCTCCCGGTCCGTTAACGCCTCGATTGTAAAATGCTCATCCTGGTGATCAAATCCCTCCATGGCCTTGCCGCTGCCTATCTCTGTAACCTCCTCCAGCCCTACAACCTTCCGAGATCTCTGCGCTCCTCCAAATCTGGCCTCTTGCACATCCCCAATTTGCTTAGCCCCACCATTGGCGGCCGTGCCTTCAGCTGCCTTGGCCCTAAGCTCAGGAATTCCCTCCCTAAACCTCTCCACCTTTCCACCTCTCTCTCCTCCTTTAAGATGCTCCTTAAAACCTACCTCTTTGACCGAGCTTTTGGTCGCCTGTCCTAATATCTCCTTATGTGTTAAATATTTAATTATTTAGTTAAATATTGTCTGCTAACGCTCCTGTGAAGCGCCTGGGGACATTTTACTACGTTAAAGGTGCTATATTAATGCAAGTTGTTGTTTAAAAGCTCCAACTCAGTTATAATTGTGTGGACTAGATTCCACTGAGATTAGTGAGCACTAACATTCCCTCTGAGCTTCGTGGCCGCGTGGCTGTCTACCGGTATCACGCAGCCCGGGACCGGCTTTCCCAAAGTGAAACTTCGCGCATGCGGGATACTTTGAATGGGCCGGGCAGCCCATTAAAGGGACCGCGCACCCAAATTTAAAATCAGGAGGAGCATTGGAGAGCACTATGCCCATTAAGTCTAAAAGAGGAGGTAGGTGTACTATTGGGGGTTAACTAAGGAACATGGGTCTGGATATCCGTCTGTTTTCAAACAGGGCCATAGGATCTCTTACATCCACCTGCCAAGGCACACGGTCAGCCGTGGCTCAGTGGGCAGCACTCCCACCTCTGAGTCAATGAAGGTTGTGGGTTCAAGTCCCACTCCAGAGACTTGAGCATAAAAATCTAGGTTAACTCTCCAGTGCGGTGCTGAGGGAGTGCTGCACTGTCAGAGGTGCTGTCTTTTGGATGAGACGTTAAACCGAGGCCCCGTCTGCTCTCTCAGGTGGATGTAAAAGATCCCATGGCACTATTTTGAAGAAGAGCAGGGGACTTCTCCCCAGTGTCCTGGCCAATATTTATCCCTCAATCAACATCACTGAAAAAAAATGATTTGGTCATTATCATATTGCTGTTTGTGGGAGCTTGCTGTGCGTAAATTGGCTGCCGCGTCTCCTACATTACAACAGTGACTACACTTCAAAAGTACTTCATTGGCTGTAAAGAGCTTTGGGACATCCTGAGGTGGTGAAAGGCGCTATATAAATGCAAGTCTTTCTTTGGTCTAAATCTATCATCTGAAACTTGACAATACAACACTTCCTCAGTACAGCACTGAAGTGTCATTTCGTTTATTATATTCGAGTCTATAATGGGGCTTGACCCAACCGCCTTCCGACTGACTTAATGGTGGATTTATTTCTGTCCCAGACCCAGCCTTAACATGTGCTATGAACCAACATGCCAACCCTGAGAGGAGGTTGATGCAGCTGATTAGGAGTGTAAGGTGTTATTGGTATTGCCATCAGATTACACTGCAGCCTCAGATGCAGCCACAAGAGTCCTTCTCGCTATATTGGTTGGTCAAGCTGCCTCCGATATACTCTCAGACCAACAATTGCAGATGTACATTGCTTTATCAGTGAACTGGGCCTGCACCCTCTGGAGCAGGAATTGTCAATATAAGAACATTGAGAAAAAAGAAAGCACTTGCATTTATATAGCGCCTTTCACGGCCTCAGGACGTCCCAAAGTTCTTTACAGCCAATGAAGTGATATTTTGAGACGTAATCCCTGTTGTAATGTAGAGAAGTGCTGCAGCCAATTGGCGTGCAGCAAGCTCTCACAAACAGCAATTAAATAAATGACCAGATCGTCTGTTTTAGGTGTTGGTTGAGGGGTACATGTTGGCCAGGATACCAGGAGAACTTCCCTTGGAGGTAGTGCCAAGGGATCTTCTATTATGCACAGCACGATCCCACAAACAGTAATGTGATGATGACCAGATCGTCTGTTTTTAGGCGTTGGGTGAGGTTCCCGAGGGCTGCTGGCGGCCCCGGGACTGTACCCCGGCCAGAAGCAATGGCCCCTGCGATCCGACAGTGCTTTCTTGTGGTCTTCTGCAGTGGGAGACCAGCGGAAGCCCCAGAAAAACCACAGCAATGGCTGAAAACCACCAGCTGGCTTCAGGGCCAGTCACTGTAGAAGAGAAAAAGCGGGGGAAAGAATTTCCAAATTAAAATTCATTTCAGAGTTCGCTCCTTTCGGTTAAATTCTGAGCAGCTCTTGGCTGCCAGGAGATCTTTATGATCTCAGTTTCCTCCCTTTCTTTTTGACCAATTCTGTATATTCCAAAGACATTGCAAGAACACAGATGTGCCCACTGACTAATACTCAGTGACCTTTAGGTCAGGCCAGTTAAACCCCACCCACAGCTTGAGCATTAATGCAGTTCAAACATTGCTACCTTTTTTTTTAACATTTAATGCTCTTGCTGTGAGAGACAAGACAGACGTCTTTTGCAATTCAATAATCAAGTAATAATAACAATTTGAAAGTTTTCATCATTTGTATTAGAAAGACCGAGCGCTGTAAGATAGACCCACAAAGAGATAGTGGGCATCCAGTATTTTCCTGTGAATGTTCTCGTGAATAGGCAGTGTCGAACCAAAGGAAAGTTGAAATGAATGCTTCATCCACAGGGATTAGCCACGGACCCTGAGCGATCAGTAACAGAAACAGTGGCTGAACATAAACTGGAAGGATGGCAGGTTTATAACCTGTAATGATGACTCGGAAACTGTGACCCAGATAAACAGGCCGACCATGACTAACTGGGTTACATTTTATTAGTCCTCTGTGGAGCAGAGCTACTGTCTGAAGTCGGACAAGAAGCAGACGGGTCTAACTGGTTTTATAGACAGAAAATCATAGAACCATCCAACACAGAAAGAGACCATTCAGCCCATCGTACCTGTGCCTACTCTTTGGTAGAGTAATCCAATTAGTCTCAGTCCCCCTGCTTTTTCTCCACAGCCCTGTAATTTTTTTCCCTTCAAGTATTTATCCAATGCCTTTTCGCTGTGCCTTTTCTAATAAACCCACAATGAGACCCTGGGTTGCCCTAAACAAAAACAAAATGAAAGTTTTTACAGGGGCACAACTAATAAGGAATTAAACCAGAAAACAAAAGAATCTTACAAAACTTAGTAATTACTATTATCCACTTCTCCTCCAGGGCCACCTGGACACGGATAAGGCCGCGGAAGAGAGGCAGGAAACCAGAGCGACCATCCCACCACGGACCACGCCTAACCTAGACCTGTGGATGGCCACCTTGGCCGGGCCCAGGAGCAGACCCACGAGGAGGTCCTCCGACTTGCCTGCAACCCCCCCTCCTCCTCCTCCTCCTCCTCCGCACCGGGTGGCCTCTTGTCACTGAAGCCACTCTTTGTTTAACAGCTACTGAAATATATATCAACAAGGCGTCACAATGTTTTTCCTGCAATTGTCTCTGTTTCTGCTTCTTAATGATATACTTTATGTACAATTTAAATAACTGTGCATCCCCTGTATCTTTCTGTACAGGCCAATGTTTTTCGACACAGAATTCCATGTTATTTATTCAAGTTGCAAGGTGACTTGGGCTGAATAATATTTCAGAGAGTTGGTAAAACTGAATTTAGGACCTCCTGAACCTAGACTGTAATTTATCAGTGTTACTCTTCATAAATTAACAGTTAGCTTAGATCGTGTCACAGGGTTTCAGTAAAAATAATAAAGAAAGCTATTCAGACACGATCATAAAGAACAAAAGCAAACCTGGAGCAGATTGTAAATATAATTTTAATTCAGAGATTTTGTTACAGGCCATAACTTACTTGTACCATCACCCCCTGTGCTCGCTGACCTACATTGGCTCCCAGTCCGGCAACACCTCGATTTTAAAATTCTCATCTTTGTTTTCGAATTCCTCCGTGGCCTCGCCCCCCTCCATATCTCTGTAACATTTTCCAGCCCTGCAACCCTCCGAGATCTCTGCGCTCCTAGGATTCTGGCCTCTTGCACATCCCCGACTTCAATCGCTCCACCACTGGTGGCCGTGCCTTCAGCTGCCAAGGCCCTAAGCTCTGGAATTCCCTCTCTAAACCTCTCCGCCTCTCTGCCTCTCTCTCTCCTGCTTTAAGGCGCTCCTTAAAACCTACCTCGCCTGTCCTAATGTCTCCTTATGTGGCTCAGTGTGTAATTTTGTTTGATAATCGCTCCTGTGAAGCGCCTTGGGATGTTTTGCTACGTTAAAGGTGCTATATAAATTCAAGTTGTTGTTGTATGTATTGCAGTTAGGGTAACGTTGTTCCTACACATGTCTATGATGCTGCAAAGTCTATTGGCTACCTCGATTGTGCCCACCATTCTCTTTTGGGCCGGAATGCGAGGGAATGGATATTTTAAATGGCAGAGGATCGGATTTGGAAAGTTCTACTTATCCGCTTATCAGCAGGAAAGTCTATTCAGATAAAGTTGCATTTTAGATTTGGGCCCCTCTACAACCCTTGAAGACTCAATGGGTAAATCCACTGAGTGGTGAAGCACTTGGATACTTGTTCTGTTCCAACCTTAGCCAAGGCAGTGATTTGAACAATTGTGAAGTCTTCAGCGATCCTGGGCCAGGGTTTGAAGGGGGAAAATCACCCAGGGTTCCCAGTTCTGATCATCTCTACCAGTAAGAACTCATGCTTAGATATTGGGTAAGAATAGGATTTCACTAGGCTGTCTTCCATCCTCCCAGGTCTAATAAACTGGTCTAGACATCCACACATAGATTGTCCTTTTGGGAACGGTCGTCAGGGATTGGTGTTGACTGGAAACCATATCTCAACCTTTATTCAGAGGGTGAAAAATTCTGGTATTTGAATCCGAGTTTGCTTTAAACAAAGACAGATTGCTGAATGCTAAAGAGCCTCTGAGATACTACCAGGAACCTCAGACACATTCCACCAGGGACTTGCATGCACATTTTCATTAAATAATCTTCTTCTTTTTGGTCAGACTGAAGTCTCCAAACCAAACCACTCGAATTCCATATAAGTAGTATTACTGTGTGGCTGATATGGATCGCTCTCTCCTTGTAGGGCACATCCCAGTTACATGAACCCAGAGAGTTTAGGCAGAAGTTGCCAACAGCCAAGACTTTAGGATCAGCAAGTATACATTGGAGTTTTGCTGGGGTTTAATGGGCTAAAACCATGTAACTGACCAGCAAAGAGCTCCATAAGCTTCTTGTTCCTTGCCCTGTTTAGGACATTGACTTGCAGGGTTAACTAGAGTCAAAAGAAAATAAATCCTAGTCCCTGATGACAGGTCTACCACTCCAGGTCCCATCAATGAGCCAAGTTGGCTGGTTAATCAGTAATAATGCCCTGGAGTACTGTGGACCAGCCTGGCTCAAGTTATGAGTGTGCCACAGAGGATCAACTTGGTTTCAATCTCACATTGTCAAGCATGTCATCTTGGACCCAGCTCAATGCTCACTTACCTTCCTCCCCAAGGATGATAGTCACTAGTAGGTCATTGAGGCCAATTACAGCATGGGTTTTCCATACCACTTATGTTCATGGCAGTACAGCAGATTCAATACGCACGGCTGAATCTCCCAGGACCTGAAATCTGCGCCTTTATATGCACAGTGAACAGGCTAAAAAAAAAAGAAGGAACTCGCATTAATAGTACGCCTTTCCCAACCTCATGATGTCCCAAAGGTTAGCCTGCCCAGGTTTAACAATGAACTCCTAGTTGCAGTATATCAATAACTGGAGAATACATGGGATGTCCACCATTGCCATGAAAATACCATGCTGGAGATCAGTGTGTACAAGCTCGAATTACTTATTCAGATTGATTAGCATTCTAAATAATATCAGAAGCCAACAGATACAGCAAGATACTGAATTAGCGCAATGCACTCAACAATCTAATTAGAAAGAGTTCACAAGGTGTTTGTTATTTTTAAGAATACAGTCTGTCATCAGTTTTAGAACTCTAAGATGTTAAAACCAAATGATGATCTTAAATTCAGCAGCAATCACCCTTTCATTTGCACAAGGAAAATTGAGTGGATGGTATATTGAAAGCATTATATACTACTTGGCAGAAGGGGAACTGCGTCCTCCTGGTAAGACTTACATTAACAGGAGCAACAGATAAAAAATATGTTATCACCTGCAGAACAATCCCACATTGCTACCAAAGAGAATCGTGGGGAATATAGAAAATGTAGTGGGGAAGTGAAAATGGAGATTAGAGGGGCTAAAAAGGCATATGAAAAGACCAGCAGATAATATAACAGGAACTATTAAGGGCTTTCATAAGCACTCCTACATTACAACAGTGACTACACTTCAAAAGTACGTAATTGCCTGTAAAACACTTTGGGACGTCCTGAGATCGTGAAAGGCGATAGGTTTGCAAGTGCTTTATATTTTAATAGAAGCAAAAGAATAGTGAATGAGTTAGGACCACTCAGGGATGAAGGAAGGAGGCTAATTGTGGAGGGTGAAGGTATGGTGGAGATATTAAATAAATATTTTACATCGATTGTTAGAAATGAGAATTTAGGTGAACTGGAGGAGGATGTGGACCAACTGTTAGGGATAGCTGAAGAATGTCGATATAGAGTTGGTCAATGTTCCCTGTGAGCGGCGCTTTGTTCTGCGCAGCCTGTTTCTTTTAGTGCACGGTCCCTTTAAATTTCCGTGCGAGTGCGGAATTTACGATGTAAAAGCCGGTGAGCGGCCTGCGCAGGACCTTTCTCATTACCTAGAAACATAGAAACATAGGAGCAGGAGTAGGCCATTCAGCCCTTCGAGCCTGCTCCGCCATTCAATATGATCATGGCTGATCCTCTATCTCAATACCATATTCCCGCTCTCTCCCCATACCCCTTGATGCCTTTTGTGTCTAGAAATCTGTCTATCTCCTTCTTAAATATATTGAGTGACTTGGCCTCCATAGCCTTCTGTGGTAGAGAATTCCACAGGTTCACCACCCTCTGAGTGAAGAAATTTCTCCTCATCTCAGTCCTAAATGTCTTACCCCGTATCCTGGGACAGTGACCCCTCGTTCTAGACCCCCCAGCCAGGGGAAACATCCTCCCTGCATCCAGTCTGTCTAGCCCCGTCAGAATTTTATACGTTTCAATGAGATCCCCTCTTATTCTTCTAAACTCTAGTGAATACAGGCCTAGTCGACCCAATCTCTCCTCATACGACAGTCCTGCCATCCCAGGAATCAGTCTGGTGAACATAAGAACATAAGAACCTAAGAAATAGGAGCAGGAGTAGGCCATTTGGCCCTTCAAGCCTGCTCCGCCATTCAATGAGATCATGGCTGATCCTCTACCTCATCCCCACTTTCCTGCACTATCCCCATATCCCTTGATTCCCTGAATATTCAAAAATCTATCAATCTCTGTCTTGAACCTTCGCTGCACTCCCTCTATGGCAAGTATATCCTTTCTTAGGTAAGGAGACCAGAACTGCACACATTACAGGGCGGCCGCGCGGCTTAGAGGGAACATTGGAATTGTGGAGTCAGTGCCGAGGGGGTTATCAAGTTAAAGTTCGTTCGAAGAGAGCGAGGAGGGATGTTCGGAGAAATGTCTTTACACAGAGGGTTGTCGGTGCGTGGAATGCTTTGCCATGGGGAGTGGTGAGGTAGAGAGCGTTGAATCTACGAAGAAAAAATTGAGAGAAATATTTCAAGCAGCGGAAGATACAGGGCTATGGGGATTAGTTAGGGTTGTTCTAGCGAACAGCTGACCCACACACAAGAGGCCAAATGGTTTCCCTCTGTGTTGTAAATATCTGTGTTTCTATGTCTACTGTCAAGCATAAAATTCCAATTTTCCTGTTACCTCCTACAGGAAACTTTTTTTTATCCGGCACGGACGGGACCGACGTGGTGCCGGTTCATCAAAAATTCTGGATAACCGAACGCTATAGTAAAAGATACGGAGCTGAGAGCTCCGTGTAAAGCAACAAACCCTGTTGCTTAGCAACAGCTTCAGAACAATGGGCACAAGTTGCAAGCGTCTCTGTAGCTTAGCAACAGCTGCAGCCACACCCTTGCCTTCCTCCATTTGTTGCTGTGCAACTAATAAAAGTTACCTGAACCGACTCCTGAATTTTGCCGGTTAACCGACATTTCCGGTTATTTAGGTGCCGGTAAATCGAAAGTTTCCTGTATTTCCTTTCAGCTTCTCTCAGCAGCATGTGGGACTCTGGGAAAGCTGGAAATAAATGCACAGAGTGGAATGGAGAGCAGGGAAGAATAACAGCCTGCGGAGAAAGTGTCCCAAACATCGTGTGGCTGGCTCGGCCATCTATGGCGGTTAATGGCAAGCCCATCAGCTCCAATTTTAACCTAATCCGCCCAGTGGGGGGAAACGGGCAACTTGGGGTTGTTAAATGCCTCGCCTGCTTTTATGCGCCATTGTCTTCGACGGGGCCAGGGGTTAAGACGGATGTTTGACACCCAACGCCACCCCTCGCCCCATTCCCACCGAGCAGTTAGGTTAAAATCAGGGCTATGTATCTGTGATACTGCGTATCTTCACTTGAGGAGTCAAATTCCAAATAGATTAACATTGTTTTGTAACTGACTGCAGATATCATCAGTTTGTTATTAATTAAAATGTTCTAAATATACTGCTAGCCAATGTGTTTTTACCGTGGTGTGATCTTAGTTTAATTATCCACAGAAAATAACACCAACAACAACTAGCATTTACATAGTGCCTTTAATGTAAAATAAAACATCCCAAGGTGCTTCATAGAGGTGTAAAGTAACAAAGAAGGCGATAGTACGAGGGATAACCAAAAGCTTGGCCTAATAGGTGGGTTCTAATGACTTAAAGGAGGAGTTGGAAAGGTGAAGGTGTTCTACTACAAATAACCTCCCAGAGATGCCGGGGAACATAGGATCTGATGAAAGGGAGGAACTGAAAGAAATCAGTATTTGTAGGGAAATGGTGTTAGGAAAATTGATGGGACTGAAGGCCGATAAATCCCCAGGGCCTGATGGTCTACATCCCAGGGTACTTAAGGAAGTGGCCCTAGAGATAGTAGATGCATTGCTGGTCATCTTCCAGAACTCGATAGACTCTGGAACGGTACCCATGGCTTGGAGGGTAGCTAATGTTACCCCACTATTCAAAAAAGGTGGTAGAGAAAAAGCGGGGAATTATAGACCGGTAAGCCTGACATCGGTAGTGGGGAAAATGCTAGAGTCTATTATAAAAGATGTAATAGTAGAGCGCTTGGAAAGCAGTGACAGGATCGGACAAAGTCAACATGGATTTACAAAAGGTAAATCATGCTTGACTAATCTACTGGAATTTTTTGAGGATGTAACTGGTAAAATAGATAAGGGAGAACCAGTGGATGTGGCGTATTTGGACTTTCAGAAGGCTTTTGATAAGGTCCCACATAAGAGATTAGCGTGCAAAATTAAGGCACATGGGATTGGGGGCAAGGTATTGACTTGGATAGAGAACTGGTTGGCAGACAGAAAGCAAAGAGTTGGAATAAATGGGTCGTTTTCCGAGTGGCAGGCAGTTACTAGTGGGGTACCGCAAGGATCGGTCCTAGGACCCCAGCTGTTCACAATATATATTAATGATCTGGACGAGGGAATTGGATGTAATATCTCCAAATTTGCAGACGACACAAAGCTGGGTGGGAGGGTAAGCTGTGAGGAGGATGTCGTGAAACTCCAGTACGATTTGGCCAGATTGGGTGATTGGGCAGAAACATGGCAAATGCACTATAATGTGGATAAATGTGAGGTTATCCACTTTGGTGGCAAAAACAGGAAGGCAGATTATTATTTGAATGGCAATAGATTGGGAGAAGGGGAAGTGCAAAGAGACCTGGGTGTTATTGTGCACCAGTCGCTGAAGGTAAGCATGCAGGTGCAGCAGGTGGTTAAGAAGGCAAATGGTATGTTGGCCTTCGTAGCAAGAGGGTTCGAGTACAGGAACAAGGATGTCTTGCTACAGTTGTACAGGGCCTTGGTGAGACCGCACCTTGAGTATTATGTGCAGTTTTGGTCACCTTACCTGAGGAAGGACATTCTTGCCATGGAGGGAGTGCAACGAAGATTCACCAGGCTGATACCTGGGATGGCAGGAATGACGTATGAGGAGAGATTGGGTCGATTGGGCTTATACTCACTGG
This sequence comes from Somniosus microcephalus, assembly GCF_052327205.1. NCBI lineage: Eukaryota > Metazoa > Chordata > Chondrichthyes > Squaliformes > Somniosidae > Somniosus > Somniosus microcephalus. The sequence goes on from NC_140993.1 coordinate 262,062,557, forward strand.
AGTTTAGAAGATTGACAGGGGATCTCATCGAAACCTATAAAATTCTGTCAGGCCTGGACAGACTAGATGCAGGAAGGATGTTTCTGATGGTCGGGGAGTCCAGAACCAGGGGTCATAGTCTAAGGATAAAGGGTAGGCCATTTAGGACTGAAATGAGGAGGAATTTCTTCACCCAGAGAGTGGTGAACCTGTGGAATTCTCTACCACAGAAGGCAGTAGAGGCCAGTTCATTAAATATATTCAAGAAAGAGTTGGATATATTTCTTGAGGCTAAAGGGATCAAGGGATACTGGGGAGAAGGCAGGGACAGGGTACTGAATTTGGATGATCAGCCATGATCTCATTGAATGGCGGAGCAGGCTCGAAGGGCTGAATGGCCTACTCCTGCTCCTATCTTCTATGTTTCTATGTTTCTATGATACAGCACAGAAGGAGGCCATTCGGCCCATCGTGCCTGTGCTGGCTCTTTGAACGAGCTATCCAATCAGTCCCACTCCCCCTGCTGTTTCCCCATAGCTCTGCAAATGTTTCCCCTTCAAATATTTATTCAATTCCCTTTTGAAAGTTACGATTGAATCTGCTTTCAGCACCCTTTCAGGCAGCGCGTTCCAGAGTGTAACAACTCGCTGCGTAAAAATATGTCTCCTCATCTCCCCCCTGGATCTTTTGTCAATGACCTTAAATCTGTGTCCTCTGGTTACCGACCCTCCTGCCAGTAGAAACAGTTCTTGCAAGTTATTTCTTTCGTTACTTGTTTTCACATGTTCTGGGTTCATATTCGGGGTTGAATTGTCAGCTTCTCTGCGTCCCTGTCACCTTGTTGGAAGCTTTTGATCAGCTTTTGCTAGTTTTCCAATTTGGTACGTCTGCAGGCTGCATCACTAACCTAGTAACCAGGGCTATGTGCCAGTTACCAACACCGTTCCCCCGAAGGTGCGTGGCCGCGCACTGATCCGGAGGTCCCCCGCAGGCCGCTCACCAGCTATTGTCGCGTAGCAAATTTGGCTGGAGTATAAAAGCAGGGAATTCCTGCTACAACTGTACTCTCTCTCTCTCTTCGGCAGTCCCTCGGAACCGAGGATGACTTGCTTCCACACTAAAAATTAGTTCTCAGGTGGCTGATGAGTCCAATGCGGGACCTACAGTCTCTGTCACAGGTGGGGCAGATAATGGTTGAAGGGGCGGGTGGGTGGGGTGCTTGGGTTGACGTGCACTCCTTCCGCTGTTTGCGCTTGCTCCTGGCGAAGAGACTCGAGGTGTTCGGCGCCTTCCCGGATGCTTCTCCTCCACTTTGTGCGGTCTTGGGCCAGGGATTCCCAGGTGTCGGTGGGGATGTTGCACTTTTTAAAGGAGGCTTTGAGGGTGTCCTTGAAGCGTTTCCTCTGCCCTCCTGGGGCTCTCTTGCCGTGTCGGAGCTCCGAGTAGAGCGCTTGTTTTGGGAGTCTCGTATCGGGCATGCGGACGATGTGACCCGTCCATCGGAGCTGATCAAGCGTGGTCAAAGCTTTGATGCTGGGGATGTGGGCCTGAGCGAGAACACTGACGTTGGTGCACCTATCCTGCCAATGGATTTGCAGGATCTTGCAGAGGCAGCTGTACAGGGTATTGGCGAGACCACACCTGGAGTACTGCGTACAGTTTTGGTCTCCTTATTTAAGGAAGGATATACTTGCATTGGAGGCAGTTCAGAGACGATTCACTAGGTTGATTCCTGAGATGAAGGGGTTGACTTATGAAGAAAGGTTGAGCAGGTTGGGCCTATACTCATTGGAGTTTAGAAGAATGAGAGGTGATCTTATTGAAACATATAAGATACTGAGGGGGCTCGACAAGGTAGATGCAGAGAAGATGTTTCCCCTCATGGGGGAATCTAGAACTCGGGGGCATAGTTTCAGAATAAGGGGTCGCCCATTTAAAACTGAGATGAGGAGGAATTTCTTCTCTCAGAGGGTCGTAAATCTGTGGAATTTTCTGCCCGAGAGAGCTGTGGAGGCTGGGTCATTGCATATATTTAAGGTGGAGATAGACAGATTTTGGAACAATAAGGGAGTGAAGGGTTATGGGGAGCAGGCAGGGAAATGGAGCTGAGCCCAAGATCAGATCAGCCATGATCTCATTGAATGGCGGAGCGGGCTCGAGGGGCCGAATGGCCGACTCCTGCTCCTATTTCTTATGTTTCTTATGGAACATTGGTTACCAACACTATTAAACAAAGTCGACGGCTGAGGAAAGAAATAAAAGTGAAACAAATGAAGATGAAAGAGAACAAGAGTACATTTCTAACTTTCTGAAGATGCAGAGAATTATGAATGGCGCTAATGCATTTCCAAAGACCTTTGATGTTAGCTTTCTGGGTGACGAGCAATCCATATGAGCTATCGCTTTAAAGGGGTTATCAGTTCCAAAGGTCACAGCTATTTGAAATGACCCGAGAGCCAGGAATAGGAAGCAGACCACAAGCTAATTTCCTGGTTGTGTTGTGCCCACAGTCTGTGGCTCATTTCTCCTCTCTGCTGTGAAAATACAAGATTTACCCTCACAATCAAGCCATATTTACCTTCCTGCTTGTGCTCCTGCTGATAATGAAAGAAACCCAGGAGGATAATAATCTCTCTCTAAAACAGCCTGGGCCCAAGATTGGCTTGGCTACCTCAACAAGCCTTGCCTTACACTGGAGCGAAATCACTCAATGCTAAGTTGCTATAACCAGGATCATTACACTGCATTTTACTTAAGTCTCTCTCTCTCTCATTTTCTGCTAATGACATTTAGGATATGGGCAGCAGAGTTCTGGACGAGCTGATGTTTACGGATGGGAAGCCAGCCAAAACAGGAAAAATAAATCTGCTAGCATTTCTGCTCCGGATCGCTATCTAGTGATGCTTACTGGAAAGTATGTGTGAGGACTGGTTCAGCACTGATACTCTTCATGGTTAATTGACCTGCCGGCACTCATGCAAGAAAGATGGGGAGGGCGGCGGGGGGTGGGGGCGGGGGGAGAGGGATGTGGGCGGGGGAGGGGGTGTGGGGGGGTGCTATATGGACAAGGTACCAGAAGGCTGCTGGCGCCACTGAAACCCCAGCCAGAGACGGTGGCTCGGGAGACGAGGGGAGCAACGGGGGGCATGGTTTGGCTTAAAATCATAGAATGATACAGCACAGAAGGAGGCCATTCGGCCCATCGTGCCTGTGCTGGCTCTTTGGTAGAGCGATCCAATTACTGTAGTCCCCGCTCCGTTGCTTTTTCCCCGTAGGCCGGTAAGTTTTTTCCCTTCGAGTATTTATCCAATTCTCCAGCTTCTGTGATTGCGACAGGCCGCTGGCTTCCACGCAAAGCGGCGTCAGGGCAGAGCCCGTTCCAGTCCTCGGCCGACGTGTGCGCGTAAGGCATTCCCAGCAGAAGGGCTTGGATAGTGACCAGGAGCGAGAGTCATACTGCACAGAAGGAGGCCATTCGGCCTATCGCACCTGTGGAACATAGGAACGTAGGCCATTCAGCCCCTCAAGCCTGTTCCACCATTCAATTAGATCATGGCTGATGCGTATCTTAACTCCATCCACCCACCTTGGTCCCATAACCCATAATACCCTTACCCAACAAAAATCTATCCATCTCCATTTTGAAACTTTCAATTGAGCCCCCCAGCCTCAACAACTTTTTGGGGGAGAGAGTTTTAGATTTCCACTACTCTTTGTGTGAATAAATGCTTCCCGACATCGCCGTGCCGGCTCTTGTTATGAGCTCTCCAATTCGACCCACAACCCCTGACTCTTTTCCCATAACCCTGCACATTTTTCCTTTTCAGGTATATATTCAATTCCTTTTTGAACCCTGGAATTTTTTTAAGCCCTTGTCAGGAGACACTGAGTGAACTGTAGTACCCCCACCCTCCTTAAGCTTGAGCACATCTAAAACTCGGCTGCCCGTGTCCTAACTCGCACCAAGTCCCGTTCACCCATCACCCCCTGTGGTGCTCGCTGACCTACACTGGCTCCCAGTTGAGCAACGCCTCGATTTTAAAATTCTCATCCTTGTTTTCAAATCCCTTCATGGCCTCGCCCCCTCCCTATCTCTACAACCCTCTAAGATTTCGGCACTGCTCCAATTCTTACCCATCCCCAATTTTCATCTCTCCACCATTCGGCTACCTGGGCCCTAATCTCTGGAATCCCCTCCCCAAACCTCTCTACCTCTCTCTCGTCCTTTAAGACGCCCCTTAAAACCCACCTCTGTCCTAATATTTCCTTATGTGGCTCGGTGTCAAATTTTGTTTGATGACACTGCTGTGAAGCGTCTTGGGACCTTTTACTACGTTTAAGGCGCTATATAAATGCAAGTTGCTGTTGTTGCTGCCTGACTAATGCTGCTTTTTACACTGCTGCGTGTTCAGTTCAGATTCCGGGAGACCAGCGTGCATTATGCCAGCTTCCTGCATTCACACACACACGTGAATCATGGCTCCTGTATCCTGACTGTGGAATCAAGGATGCAGTTTTTCATGGGTACACTATTCTGCTGCAGGGATAAACTGTGTAAACGTGGGAGACTTGAGCACATAATCTAGGCTGACACTCCCAATGCAGTACTGAGGGAGCGCTGCACTGTCGGAGGTGCCGTCTTTCAGACGAGACAGTAAACCGATAGCTCGTCTCCCCTTTCAGATGGATGCAAAAGATCCCATGGCACTAGTTCAAAGAAGAGCAGGGAAGTTCTCCCTGGTGTCCTGGGGCCAATATTTATCCCTCAACCAACATCACTAAAAAAACAGATTATCTGGTCATTTATCTCATTGCTGTTTGTGGGATCTTGCTGTGTGCACAATTGGCTGACGCGTTTCCTACATTACAACAGTGACTACACTTCAAAAGTAATTTACACTGAAGGTAAAGCGCTTTGGGACGTCCTGAGGCCATGAAAGGTGCTATAGAAATGTAAGTCCTTTCATGTGGTGCATTTACACACTGAGCGATTTGGGCAGTACCCAGGGGTTCTTTGCAAGTGGAATCTGAATGACAATATGTCTTTAAAGGGTTGAGTAACTACAGTGGAAGTACTGTGTACAATCACTGCAACCCTCGTGGGGGGGGGGGGGGCATTTGGAGAGAGAGAGAGAGAAGAAACAGGAGACAAATTCTGTTGAAAATAGCCGTTGATTGCAGTGGTACATTTATCACGTTAATGGCCGTTAAACTGAGGCTCCATTTCACTGAGCGTGTACAAGGTACAAGGGAACACATGGAAAGTGTGTACTCAGTCATTGCAGCTCATGAGGAGCATGAGAGCAAATGTAAATGTTAAACGAACAAGGCTTTTCACTGTGGCTACTGGATCTTGTCCAAATGGAAATTGCTTTTCCTTGGGATCGAAATTTAACTGCTACTTCTAACTTTCTAAGTACTGGTCTCGGAAGCCCCACCAGGACTGGTACAATGTTATTAATGCATACCAGTGCAGTGCTGAGTTCCCAGCTTTCCTGGGCCTCCTAGCTGGTTCATATCTGTAAAACATTGTCTGGGCCAAGCCTTCGCAACACTTTATTTTGAAGCATTTTACTAGAAAAATGAACTCCCTCACCTCTACGTGAGGATTTATCACAAAGGAAAAGAACAAAATGTTCCTATTACCACGGCCTCTCAATGTCCAGTAGTGCTAAGAACCACTTGGGAGTGTAGTATCACTTGGTCAGAAATACTGCATGCAAAGTTTAAGAGGATTGGCTTTCAAGCAATTATCCGATTGGAATCTCAGCAGGAGCCATTTTGAAAATTAAGCCATGATCAACAAATTGCACATCTGATTAATTAATGTCACAATGGAGATAAGTTTTGGAACACCAATTGTATTTATACACCCGCTGGGCCTTCTCAATTCTAGAGTCTGGTCTGCTGCTGCTTCCTCAGTTTCTGCTCCTCTGACGGGAGTTTTTCACTTTACACTGAGCGAACACTGAATCTGTTGCTGCCAGTTCCCATCCTGCTCTTGATTCTGCTCCACCGTTGCCGAATGTCCTTTGCTGTGCCGCTTTCCGTTCCCTAGCCACCGACTCCATCCCTCTCGCTGGCAACTGTCTGAGGCTGAACCAGACTGTTTGCAACTTTGCTGTCATTATTTGACCCCGAGATCAGCTTCCAACCATATATCTGCGCCATCACTAAGACCGCCTATTTGCACCTCCGTAACATCGCCCAACTCCGCCCCTGCCTCAGCTCATCTGCTGCTGAAACCCTCATCCATGCTTTTGTTACCTCTAGACTTGATTATTCCAACACACTCCTGGCTGGCCTCCCACATTTTGTCCTACATAAACCTGAGGTCATCCAAAGCTCGGCTAACCCATACAAAGTCCCATTCACCCATCACCCCTGTGCTCGCTGACCTACATTGGCTCCCAGTTAAGCAATGCCTCGATTTTAAAATTCTCATCCTTGTTTTCAAATCCCTCCATGGCCTCGTCCCCTCCCTATCTCTGTAATCTCCTTCTGCGCTCCACCAATCCTGGCCTCTTGAACATCCCTGACTTTAATCGCTCCACCATTGGCGGCCGTGTCTTCAGCTGCCTGGGCCCTAAGCTCTGGAATTCCCACCCTAAACCTCTCAGCTTTTCTACCTCTCTTTCCTCCTTTAACACAATCCTGAAAACTTACCTCTTTGACCAAGCTTTCGGTCATCTGTCATCTCCTTATGGGGCTCGGTGTTAAATTTTGTTTGATAATCACTCCTGTGAAGCGCCTGGCGACATTTTTCCATGTTAAAGGCACTATATAAATGCAAATTGTTGTTGTTGTTGCTTCCCATTGTTGCTGACTCCATTCATCCCTCCACTGGTATACCGGATCCGTTGGTGCATGCTACTAATCACCGAGGCCACTACTCACCTCCGCCGGACCCCTGGATCAACCTACATTGGCTCATGGTCGATTCTCCACATCTCCTTGGCTCTCCATTTTCCACATAAATACCTCTAGCGGTGCGTCCAATGATACCCTGTCCCTCACAGAGCTCCTGGGGTCACTCGCCCTCCACACCTGTCTCCGAACCTGGACATCAGTTCGTTCGTGCTCCAAGCCGATCCCATCCTATCTACAAGCCAACTTCATCCCAACCATGGGACCTCTAACATTAACTTTGGATTCGCTCCTATTGTCTCCGCCCACTTCTCCATTTACAGCCAGGACATATCTATCCCAAACGTTGCCATGCCTGTGTAAGCTGAGTTTCCCTGTGTCCATTAATGTCATTAGATGCTTTACTGGGTCTTCCAAGCCATTTTCCTTAGCGGATACAGGTACGTTTACTTGCGGGATTCAGCTGGCTGCACAGTATCGGGGAGTCAGGAGCACAAGTCCTGGCTTAATATAAAGGCATCTATTCTCTACTAAAGATGATTCAGGCACTCAGGGACTTGAGCACAAAAATCCAGGCTGACACTCCAGGGCAGTACTCACAGAATCACAGAAACCCCACAGTGCAGATAGAGGCCATTTCAGCCCATCGAGCCTGCACCGACACATATCCCACCCTATCCCCGTAGCCCCACGTATTTAATCCCCCTAACACTAAGGGTCAATTTATCATAGCCAATCAACCTAACTCGCACATCTTTGGACTGTGGGAGGAAACCGGAGGAAACCCACGCAAACACGGGGAGAATGTGCAAACTCCACACAGGCAGTCGCCCGAGGCCGGATTCGAACCCGGGTCCCTGGCGCTGTGAGGCAACAGTGCTAACCACTATGCCACCGTGCTGCACTGTTGGAGGTGCCGTCTTTCGAATGAAACGTTAAACCGAGGCCCCGGCTACCCTCTCAGGTGGACATAAAAGATCCCATGGCACAATTTCGAAGAAAAGCAGGGGAGTTCCCCCCGGTGTCCTGGGCCAATATTTATCCCTCAATCAACATCACTAAAACAGATTATCTGGTCATTATCACATTTCTGTTTGTGGGAGCTTGCTGTGTGCAAATTGGCTGCCGCGTTTCCCACATTACAACAGTGACTACACTCCAAAAGTACTTCATTGGCTGTAAAACACTTTGGGACGTCCTGAGGTCATGAAAGGCGCTATATAAATGCAAGTCTTTTTTTATTTTTCATGTTTTCAGGTTCACCTGCTTCTGCAAGTTTCTTCTCCTCTCCTACCTCCCCCCCCCAATCATTGCCATTGAAATAAAAAAACAAAAGGCTACAGAAGATAATCCCAATTTTTTCCCACCCCATGCTAAGTTAGTTGGTTTTAACCGAGATGGCACTGGGGCACTACAACAACAACAACTTGCATTTATATAGCACCTTTAACGTAGTAAAATGTCCCAAGGTGCTTCACAGGAGTATTATCAAACAAAATTTGACACCGAGCCACATAAGGGCAAGTGACCAATAGCTTGGTCAAAGAGGTAGGTTTTAAGGAGCGTCTTAAAGAACGTAAGAACGTAAGAAATAGGAGCAGGAGTCGGCCATACAGCCCCTCGAGCCTGCTCCACCATTCAATAAAATCATGGCTGATCTTCTACCTCATCTCCACTTTCCTGCACTATCCCCAAATCCCTTGACTCTTTTAGTGCCCAAATACCTATCGATCTCCGTCTTGAATATATTTCACGACTGAGCATCCACAGCCCTCTGGGGTAGAGAATTCCAAAGATTCACAACCCTCTGAGTGAAGAAGTCTCTCCTCATCTAAGTGCTAAATGGCCGACCCCTTATCCTGAGGCTATGACTCTCAGTTCTAGACTCTCCAGTCAGGGGAAACAGCCTCTCAGCATCTACCCTGTCAAGCCCTCTAAGAATTTTATGCATTTCAATGAAATCACCTCTCATTCTTCTAAACTCCAGAGAGTATCGGCCCAATCTACTCAATCTCTCCTCATAGGACAGCCTCTCATCCCAGGAATCAATCTAGTGAACCTGCATTGCACCCCCTCTAAGGCAAGTATGTCCTTCCTTAGGCAAGGAGACCAAAACTGTACACAATACTCCAGGTGTGGTCTCACCAGGGTCCTATATAATTGCAGAAAGACTTCCTTACTCTTATACTTCAACCCCCTTGCAATAATGGCTAACATAACATTTGCCTTCCTAATTGCACGCTCTACTTTCTGTGATTCGTGTACAAGGACCCCCAAATCCCTCTGCATACCAAAATTTACTAGTCTCTCACCTTTTAAAAAATATTATGCTTTTCTAGTCTTCCTACCAAAGTGGATAATTTCACACTTCCCCACATTACACACAATCTGCCACCTTATTGCTCAATCACTTAACCTGTCTATACCCTTTGCAGCCTCTTTGTGTTCTCCTCACAGCTTACTTTCCCACCTAGCTTTGTATCGTCAGCAAACCTGGATACATAACGCTCGGTCACCTCATCTAAATCATTGATGTAGATTGTGAATAGCTGAGGCCCAATCAATTCAATTCAATTCAATTCAAATCGCTTTATTGGCATGACAAGTTACATCTTATGTTGCCAAAGCATCGAAAAACATTCATGTTTGTACACAAAAATACAGAACTATCCATACAGTGTATAAACAGATATATCCCTGAGTGTATAAATATACATTCATATAATTTATATATACTCTTTTCTTATATTTAGTGGTTGTCCCTCTGTTTATGGCAAGCTGTAACATAGTGTGCCGCTAGTGTTACACAATTTCTCTCTTCCCCTAGTAGGTATGGGAGTTTTTGGTCGTCATTCAAATTTCTGAATTCCGGCCATATTTTTGTGAATTTTGGGTAGAAATTCTCCCGTATGCCCTGATATTTTCTACAAGCTGTGAGGAAGTGCATCTCTGTCTCCACCACTCCCTGACTGCAGTGATCCTTGTGGCACTCCACTAGTTACACCCTACCATCCTGAAAATGACCCATTTATTCTTACTTTCTTTTCTCTGTACGTTAACCAATCCTTAATGATATATTACACGCAATCCCATGAGCAACCTCTTGTGTGGCATCTTATTGAATACCTTCTGAAAATCCAATAAATGAGAAAAGAGAGGTGGAGAGGCAGAGAGGTTTAGGGAGGGAAGTCCAGAGCTTAGGGCCCAGGCAGCTGAAGGCACAGCCACCAATGGTGGAGTGATGAAAATTGGGGATGCGCAATTGGTCAGAATTGGAGGAGCGCAGAGATCTCAGAGGGTTGTAGGACTGGAGGAGGTTACAGAGATAGGGAGGGGGCGAGGCCACAGAGGGATTTAAAACAAGGATGAGAATTTTTCAATCAAGGCATTGCTGGCCGGGAAGCCAATGTGGGTCAGCGAGGACAGGGGTGATACTACATTAGTATCTGCAGCCCTGAGCCAGGGAGAGGGAAATGTTAGCCGGAGGGGTGGATTCCCATTCCTTATCGCTATGCGGTAACTCCAGCCAGAATGCGCGTGCGAGGATGTCAGGCGCAAACATATCCAGGCTTGGTCATGACATCCCCAGGGGGAAAATAGCCTGCCAGGGGTCACTGTACAGTTTGATTAGTGAAGACCGGCTGCTTGGGTGAGGTAGCAGTGGGCTCGGGCACCCAGCGGGACTCAGCACCTTCAGGAGAAGAGGCCAGGACAGCGAAAAACTTAATAATAATGAAAAGTTGACAAAGAGAGCCATAATTCCTCGAACGTGCTTTGAGTTGTTAAAAAGCATAATGTTGGTGGACTGGCTCCCTCTTTAATTGATATTCATGGGGTGGCAGCAACGTTGGTTCTGTGCTTTGTCCAGTGTGTTGCTGTGGTTCATGCCACAATTCAGAAGCTCGTGGGTCAAGCGAGCTGATGCCAGCAAGGTGCTGAAAGGCTAAACCACAAGGGAATCCCTTGCTGCTTTCTAAGTCTAAGGAGGTGTATGATTTAATGCTGTAAAGGTACATTACGCAATGGTGAGGTTCCATGAAATAGAAGTACTTGCAATGTTGGCTGACTTCCGTTTCGTTGTGTTAGGGTTTCTCTGACGTGAGCACCAAACACAAAAGCCATCTCCAGACTTGCCAAGAATCCAGTTTACATGGGACTGGCCCTGAATCCCAATTTGAAGTTGTGTTTCTCTCCTCTGTGTGTGTGTGCAGCACTGTACTAATATCTGGCAATCAGCTCCCTCAAAGCTACAACAGTACGGCAATAAAATAGCTGGGAATTCTGTTTCCAGTTACCATGCAATGAACCCTGTTCATTGGGAGCAATTCCCCATGCACCCCCCCCCCCGCCCATACCACCCCCCTCTGATGAGATTAGGTTCCTTCAAACACAGAACGTACGTAAAATAAAAATGCAAATGTTATCAGTTATACAATTTACATTCTGTCGCCATTAAGTGGATTCAAAATAATTTCTCGCCACTGCCAACATGACTATTGTGTGGTAACAATTGCAGCAATACGCAAGGAAACGTTTACATTAAAAGAACTGTCAGCGGGGCCTGTGACTTTTATATGTCTTGTTAACTAATCATCACCTTTGACCTTTGACTGAGAATAGATTTGGGAACCCTTTTATTTTAAACTCTAAGCAAGAATATTTTCCTCCCTACATTTGGTCTCTGTTGACCTCTGGGTCTCTTGCCTGGGGATTTTTAATCCTTCCCACTTCTTTGCTTCATCTTTGTGCCATGTATCTGCACCCCTGCTGCTGACTGGTGTGGTGTTTGCTTTGCTGATATGTGACCTGGAAGATCAAGACAGCAAATAACATCTTTTGATCAATGAGCCAATAGGGTCCCTTTTATAAATCCACAACCGCTGGCTGAAACAGTAACCCTTTCCTTCTCTTTCAGCTCCTTACCTCTTAAACAGCCCCTTAGTTGTTAAGCTTGTTTGAGAGCTCTTTGATGGGTTTATTTGGCCAGAGTGTTGTCTAGTCAATAGCGAGCCGCCTCAACCAAGAAGATCTCGGGCTTGACTCCCACTTTGTGCAGAGTTAATTGACCTGAAGCTGTTCTTATGTTGGTGTTTTTTCAATTCAGAATCTGGGAGCCCTTAACCCTGGCATTTGTGCTATTAAATCAGTAAATAACAATAACAACAACAACTTGCATTTATATAGCACCTTAAATGTAGCAAAACATCCCAGAGATCTTCACAGGAGCGTTATCGAACAAAATTTGACACCATGGCACATAAGGTGATATTAGGACAGCGGATCAAACGCTTGGTCAAAGAGGTAGGTTTTAAGGAGCATCTTAAAGGAGGAGAGAGAGGTCGAGAAGCAGAGAGGTTTAGGGAGGGAATTCCAGAGCTTAGGGCCTCGGCAGCTGAAGCCACGGCCGCCATTGGTGGAGCGACGAAAATCGAGGATGCTCAAGAGGCCGGAATTAGAGGAGCGCAGCGAGCTCAACAACAACATCTTGCATTCGTATAGCGCCTTTAACGTAGTAAAACATCCCAAGGCGCTTCGCAGGATTTGACACTGAGCCACATAAGGGGATATTAGGACAGGACTAGAATTTGAGGAGCGCAGAGATCTCGGAGGGTCGTAGGGCCGGAAGAAGTTACAGAGATAGGGAGGGGGTGAGGCCATGGAGGGATTTGAAGACCAGAATGAGAATTTTTAAATGGAGGCGTTGCCACAGGGGGTGATGGGTGAACAGAACTTGGTGTGAGTTAGGATACGGGCAGCAGATAAAACAGTTAAAACTGGTCTACAACAAGCCTGCCAGCGGGCTACGGAAAACCGATTTGACAGCGTAAATGTTCAGGCCTTGGTTCCCGATGAAGCCTTTGAAGCTTTAGCACCAAAGGCAGCAAGATGCATCTCCTCAAAATTGTCCTGAGCTGCCTCGGCAGTGACTTCATTGGGTCATCTGCCCTTGATATTATTTAATAATTTTAATCTGACAATAAAATACTTTGACAGACTCGGCCATACAGATAAAATTACTGATGTTCTAAAGGTTAGATAAGATGTCAGCAATGGCCTCATATCTTTTAAATTGCAATTTATAAATGTTACTGTACCTTAGAGCTGCAAGGCCCACACAATAAATTATTTTTGAATTAAATAGTCAAGCACTTCCACACCAAAATCACCCGGATTTACATAAAAACTGATTAAAAGTTCTACGGTTCTGCACAACTAACTAGGCTAGATAAGTACATGCTGAGAAAGGACTAGAAGGATACGTTGATAGGGTTAGATGAAGTAGGCTCGTGTGGAGCATAAAGACTGGCATAGACCAGTTGGGCTGAATGGCCTGTTTCTATGCTATACGTTCCATGTAATTCTATGTATGGCATCTCATTTCTATCACAGTGCTGCCTCCAAAAGCAGTGTGGGGTGGTGTTATCTCAAACTTAGTTGTCATGTTATCATAACTCCGCACTATTTTGTTTTATCGACACTATTATCAATCACACAGATGGTGATTTTGTTGACAGGACTTCAATAAAGCAGCTCGTGACAATTCAAGTGAGCTCTCCTGCTAAAGATAACAAAAAACAAGCTAATACCATCTCGCCATTGGCGATCTGCAGTTTATGGTGCGAGCAAGAAACAGGGCTCCCAGCAGACCATCGAATGGTGCTGGGTCCTCCACCCACATCCACCCCTTTGATAAGTCAGGAACGCGAACCCTTGCCTTTAGAAACGTGCTGTCTTCTTACTCCCTGCCTCATGACATGATTTATTGATTTGTTCTCAGTGCCACATTGAGCTGGATGAAATGGCCAAAGTTGAGATGTGAGTCATGGTCGTAGCTGTTGGAATGGAATGTAACTCTTTCCCATCTGATCAAAAGGATATCAAAGGGCCCATTGACAGGTTCTGTGCCCCAAGAGTGAGGAGAGTGACTGGAGCAGAGGGAGCAGTGAATTGCTAGGAGGAGACCCTGTGCAGTGGAGGCAGTGCAGAGAAGGTTCACTAGGTTGATTCCTGGGATGAGGGGGTTGACCTATGACGAAAGGTTGAGCAGGTTGGGCCTATACCCATTGGAGTTTAGAAGAATGAGAGGTGATCTTACTGAAACATATAAAATTCTGAGGGGGATTGACAGGGTGGATGCTGAGAGGATGTTTCCCCTAGTGGGGGTATCTAGAACTAGGGGGCATAGTTTCAGAATAAGGGGTCGCCCATTTAAGACGGAGATGAGGAGGAATTTCTTCTCTCTCAGGGTCGTGAATCTTTGGAATTCTCTACCCCAGAGAGCTGTGGAGGCGGAGTCATTGAATATATTCAAGGCGGAGATTGACAGACATTTGAACTACAAGGGAGTCAAGGGGTATGGGGAGAGAGCGGGAAAGTGGTGTTGAAGCCAAGATTGATCAGCCATGATCTTATTGAATGGCGGAGCAGGCTCGAGGGGCCGATTGGCCTACTCCTGCTCCTGTTTCTTATGTTCTTATGTTCTAACCAACAACCACTTGCATTTATATAGTGCCTTTAACGTAGCAAAACTTCCCAAGGCGCTTCACAGGAGCAATTATCAAACAAAATTTGACACCGAGCCACATAAGGAGATATTAGGGCAGGTAACCAAAAGCTTGAGGTAGGTTTTAAGGAGTATCTTAAAGGAGGAGAGAGAGGTGGTGGTATTTGTGTTTTTACGCGGTTTGTAATGGGAGCAGGGAAGCTCCATCAGTACAAGAACTCTTAAATAGCCCTTGGAATAGTTTTGTTTTGTAATGTTATAGTACATTTCAAATACACTGGGTGCATACACAAGGTGGAAAAATTTGGTTGCTTTGCGCCTCCCGTTGGCGCCCTAAGAGGGCGCTAATTGGGTGCAAAGCAACTAGCACCCAGGCGCGGCGATGTTTGCGCCGCTCGCGAAATTGACCAGACATTTTGCGGCGGCACTAAACACTACCGCCACGATCTCCTGCACCGGCAGATCGTGACATCAGTCGAGCGTGCAACGCCCCGGTAACGCCCCGGACTGGATATTGAGTGGCGCCCCCTGCCTTACCGCCTGTCGCTAGCAACGACAGGTTGAGGGGAGCGTTTTGCAGTCGGGAAGAGACTGGGGGAGCGCTATTTAAAGGCGACCGCTTCCTGCCTTTTTTTGTCGGCGACATTTTTGCACCACGCATTCTGAGAGAGAGAGAGAGACTTCTGGAGAGATTCAACGCTGTGTGAAGGAGTTTTGGGTACTGAGCAGCACTTTGCAAGTTCATTTTGATTTGACCTTCCTTGCATCGATTTAGAAGAGACGATAGGGGCTGCACTCTGAGCTCTTTCCCTGGGCCTCTCCATTGTTCTTTCCAGCAGATTTGATGTACAGGTCTCTCCAGGCCGAGATTCAAGGCTGCAATGAGCAGGATGTGGATGGAGAGCAAGATCGACCCTTCCCTTTAAGAACTGGCTGGCGCCAGTGTGTCTGTGTTCCATTGCTGACTGGCATCACATGAACTTCGCCAGCACTCTGAGGTAGCGCCTCGCTCCTCGGCCTTTGCGCCTTAAGCAAGGTCTGTCGTGCCTGATTTAGTGCTCCAATCACCTCCAGGGGCGATAGAGACCAAGTTTGCAGTCGGAGGTGATAATTAGCGCCAGGCGCTAAACTTTGCGCCAGGCCGATAATTGCGCCCCAAACAGGGCGATACCGAATTTCTCCCCCATTAATGGGCCTAACGCCTATTTCAAGCAAGGGCAAAAG
The DNA here is from genome assembly GCF_052327205.1 of Somniosus microcephalus. Lineage (NCBI taxonomy): Eukaryota > Metazoa > Chordata > Chondrichthyes > Squaliformes > Somniosidae > Somniosus > Somniosus microcephalus. The sequence goes on from NC_140993.1 coordinate 262,078,131, forward strand.
AGGCATATTTTTTGTCCTTACCCAATATGGTGGGCAGCACATTTCCAGGTGAAAATGTGCGCCCGCTTCCTGCCCGCCCATAGTGGCACCCTTGTCTTCTCTTTGAGCTCCTGTTTGTTCTGATGTGGTAGTTCCATCATTACAATCTCTCATTGCACTTGAGCTCTCTCTTTGTATCTTTATCTCCCTCGCTATCTCATTTCAGCTCTCATAGTTTTACTGGTCTCCCTTAAATGGTCATTCGGACAAACGCAAAACCGTTGACTAAAAATAAGTGATTTCAGGTAATGTTGAAATCAGTGTGCACTTTTCTATCAAATCTGTCAACAGCAGATGGTGCAATAGTAAAATGAAGTGATCAAGAGCTGGATATTTTAGCTTAATGTTGACTTGTCTCTTTAATCTACATTTCATCTACAGCTAGTACAACACTATCTAGTTTCGTGATAGGAAACATTTCTTACTTAATACACGATTTGACAACGCAACATTATTAGTATTTGGTCATTGGGGACATCGAAACAAATATATGTGCAGTATATAAATTACAGGATATCTAATTAAGTCTAAAGAGTTGTAAGTAACAGGTTCTTGCCCAGAGGAGCCTTTCAAACCTTCAGAGGTACGCTAAGGCAGAACAATAGAGGCAATTACATTGATCACTGTGATTAATGAGGAATGTTGGATTTGAGTCTTCATCATTCTACCATAGCCAATGTTTCAAATTATTGTGTGACTAAGCAGTGAGTATTATCAGGTTAGGAGCTGGTCTTGTGCAAGCATTATCCACAAACAATGAATTCCGGTACTTAGCTTGAAATATTGGGACATAAAAGACTCCTACAGCACAGAATGTGGCACGGTGTTAGCCATGGCTCACTGGGTAGCGCTCTTATCATAGAATCATAGAAATTTATGGCCCAGCAGGAGGCCATTCGGCCCATTGTGTCTGTATCTCTATGTCAGAAGGTTGTGGGTTCAAGTGCCGCTCCAGGGACTTGAGCACAAAATCTAGGGTGAGACTCCAGTGGTGTACTGTCGGTGATGCCCTCTCAGGTGGACATAAAAGATCTCATGCCACTATTTCGAAGAAGAGCAGGCGAGTCCTCCCCAGTGTCCTCGACAATATTTATCATATTATTTGCGGGACCTTGCTGTGCGCAACTTGGCTATTTGCGTTTCCGACATTACAATAGTGACTACACTGGCCGTGAACTTATCCCATTGTTAGGGGAAGGTGTTTTTACATGATTGGCAAGCAGCTGACTGCTCATGTTTGGGTCTCTGTCCATTCACTGCACTCTATATTATAAACAATCGCAGCTTCCAGGAATGAATGGCATTACAGAACAATTCAAACGTAGGTTTGCCGTTGGGGTAAGAGTAGCTGTTTCAGTAACGTAGATGCAAGACGGAAGCAAGCCTCTGCCTTTCTCTCCCCTCCCTCCCTGTTTGCTCTTCAGATCCCCTTGTTAATAATGCACCTAGAGAGACTGGCTCCCAACAGAGAGAGATAAAAGTTGAAGAGCAGCGCTCAAAGGTCACCCTCCAGGGACAGGATCTGAATTACATGCACGTATACATCATGCAGGGTTAGGAGCTCAAGGCTGTCGAGTGGGGGGAATCTGGCAGTGATACTTCATGAATCATTGAAAGTCCACCACCAGTGATGTGAAGCTGTTCTAAAAGTGAATAATGCATTCAGATGTATAGCTAGGACAATTAAATATAAAAGTGGAAGAACAAACTTTTTAGTGTCAGCCATGACTCAGTGGGTAGCACTCTCACCTCTGAGTCAGAAGGTCGTGGGTTCAAGTCCCACTCCAGAGACTTGAGCACAAAATCCAGGCTGACACTCCCAGTGCAGTACTGAGGGAGTGCCGCACTGTCGGAGATGCGAGCTCAATTTTCAGTGTGCCGTGGAGTCGGGATTGGAGACGTGCGGGGGGTTAAATTCCCGAAATCGGGGGTCCCGACACCATCCTGCCCCCAACCCGCCTCCATGCCAGTTTCAAAGGAGGCGGATACCCACCCCGCACTGGGACCCGCCTCCCCGAGGCGGGAAGGGGATTAGTGCCAATTAACTGCCTGTTAACAGGTAGTTAACAAGCAGTTTTTAGCCTAATCCCTATTTTTAAGCTTGAACTGTGGGATTCCCGACAGCTCCAAACCACGCCAAGTTGGAGGAGTCGGGCCGTCGGGTTGAAGGGCTTGGAGGGGTCGAGATGTTGGTGTTCAGGTGAGTGATGTGTGCATGAGTGCAAAGGTAATTGTGTTTGGTATGTCTAAAGTGATTAAAGAAGTTTAAATTACCTTTTCTTACCTTTTCAGCCTTCCTTCCTTTAGGTTTGGGGAGTCCCTCATCTCACTGGCACAGAAAGCAGAATGGCTGTGAACTGTCAAAAGTGACAGCCTGCAGCTTTCTGTGCAGGAGAGATTTCTAACTGAGTCTGTGGAGAAGGACTCATGTTAGAAGTAAGGCTGTCAGTGTTTGACAGCTTCAAACAGCTGTGAAACACTGATATTTCATCTGTCAACACGTCTTGACAGATGAGATTTCAGTCTGTGACGTCACCTATTGCCGGGTGGCCCTTAATTGGCCTGCTGAGCCCGCTGGGCGAGCTCAACACAGTCAATCAAGTTAAAATCGCGTGGATTGGCCGCATCTCGATGGAGGCGGGACTACAACCCCGAAAGTTGTAGTCCCGCCTCCAACCCGACTCCTGAATGAAAATCCAGCCCGCTGTCTTTAGAATCAGACATTAAGCTGAGCCCCATCTGCTCTCTCAGTTAGATGCAAAAGATCCCATGGCACTATTTTGAAGAAGAGCAGGGGAGTTCTCCCCGGAGTCTTGGCCAATATTTATCCCTTAACTAAAAATAAACAGATTATCTGGTCATTATCACATTGCGGTTTGTGGGAGCTTGCTGTGCACAAATTGGCTGCCGCGTTTCCTACATTACAACAGTGACTACGTTTCAAAAAGTACTTAATTGGCTGTAAAGAGCTTTGGGACATACAGAGGTTGTGAAAGGCGCTATATAAATGCAGGTTCCTTCTTTCTTTCCTTATAAAAATCCTTTGTCCAGCTCCATCTAGAATACTGTGCTCAATTTTGGTCCCTTCACATGGTGGTGGTGGGGTGGGGGTGGGGAGGGGGAGGGGGAGGGGGTGGGGAGGGGGTGGTGGTGGGGAGGGGGAGGGGGAACGATTTAGGTCCCTTAGAAAAGGTTCAAAGGGGGGTAACTCACCTGATACCTAGTTTACAGAACTTCGGTTGTCAGGACTGGCTTAGAGAGCTGGGACTTTACTTCAGAAAAGTATTGGTTTTGAGGGGGATACGATTAAGGTCTTTACGAAAAGGAGTTGGATTCTGTCCACATCGATAGGCTATGTGGGGAGCCAGCGCACAGATGCTGTGACTTTCCCAAGAGGCAGTGAGGTCTCCCCGCAATGTAGACCTAAACTACAGAAGTATCAGATGTAAAAGAGACTGTGTGATTGTATTTCTTCTTCTCTTCATAGGCAGTCCCTCGGAACCGAGGATGACTTGCTTCCACGTTAAAAATGAGTTCGCAGGTGACTGATGAGTCCAATGCGGGACCCACAGTCTCAGTCACAGGTGTGGCAGATGGTGGTTGAAGGGGCGGGTGGGGTGCTTGGGTTGACGTGCGCTCCTTCCGCTGCTTGCACTTGGCTTCCGCTTGCTCCCGGCGAAAAGACTCGAGGTGTTCAGCGCCTTCCCGGATACTTCTCCTCCACTTTGTGCAGTCTTGGGCCAGGGATTCCCAGGTGTCAGTGGGGATGTTGCACTTTTTCAAGGAGGCTTTGAGGGTGTCCTTGAAGCATTTCCTCTGCCCACCTGGGGCTCTCTTGCCGTGTCGGAGCTCCAAGTAGAGCGCTTGTTTTGGGAGCCTCTTATTGGGCATGCGGACGATGTGACCCATCCATCAGAGCTGATTGAGCGTGGTCAAAGCTTCGATGCTGGGGATGTTGACCTGAGCGAGAACACTGACGTTCCTCAAACTCGGCACCAAGCTCATGGTCTACATCAGTAGTGATACCCGCCCTGCTGTATGCCTCAGAGACATGGACCATGTACAGCAGGCACCTCAAAGCACTGGAGAGGTACCACCAATGCTGCCTCCGCAAGATCCTGCAAATCCATTGGCAGGATAGGCGCACCAATGTCAGTGATTGACAATTTCTACCCAAAATTCACAAAAATATGCCCGGAATTCAGAAATTTGAATGACGACCAAAAACTCCCATACCTACTAGGGGAAGAGAGAAATTGTGTAACCTTAGCGGCACACTATGTTACAGCTTGCCATAAACAGAGGGACAACCACTAAATATAAGAAAAGAGTATATACAAATTATATGAATGTATATTTATACACTCAGGGATATATCTGTTTATACACTGTATGGATAGATCTGTATTTTTGTGTACAACCATGAATGTTTTTCGATGCTTTGGCAACATAAGATGTACCTTGTCATCATGCCAATAAAGCGATTTGAATTGAATTGAATTGATTGTATTTAAATACACAAAAAATGCAGATTTGAAGCACAAAGTAAATGGACTTTTGAGTGATGTCTAACACCTGGCAATGGCTTGATTGTATCTGATTAGTATTGGGTAGATCTGTATCTGTCGAATGTCAGATGGTCCAGGTTCTGTCACTGCTTAAACTCTGGCCATATCCTTATTTTTCTGATTTCTGCATAAAAGTAACCTTTGGAACAAAGACGGGGTTTTTGGCAGGTCATTAATATAAGAAAGGGCCAATAGATGAACTTTCCTCCCCTCCCCGTAGAATGCCAGTGTCAATCAATTAAAAGCAGCTCTTTGATGTTGCTCCGTAAAGTAAGATTAAAGTTAGGTCACCATGTTATTTGGTAAGGCAATTTTGTGCAGCTTATTGTAAATATGAACAAAAGCAAAATATTGCTGATGCTGGAAATCTGAAACAACAGCAGGATAAGCAACATCTGTGGACAGCGAGCAGACAAGTTAACATTGCAGGTATGCACCATCAGTTCTGATATAGGGTCAGTACCTAAATAACTTGCCTGTTCTCTCCGCAGATCCTGCCTGACCTGCTGCGTGTTTCCAGCATTTTCTATATTTATTATTAAGTCTTCTTCTTCTTAGGCAGTCCCTGGGAACTGAGGATGACTTGCTTCCACATTAAAAATGGGTTTGCAGGTGACTGATGAGTCCAATTATTAAGAACATAAGAACATAAGAACATAAGAAATAGGAGCAGGAGTAGGCCAATCGGCCCCTCGAGCCTGCTCCGCCATTCAATAAGATCATGGCTGATCTGATCCTAACCGCCAATCCGCTATCACAGAACCATCTCCTGAATCTAACAGAATTAGACACACGAAATAGGAGCAGGATCAGGCTACACGGCCCCTGGGCCCGCTCCGCTAAGTATGGCAGTTGACTATATCGTGAGTCTTTTTCAGATACAGTATATGATACTACATGAGAAAGAGAAGACTTGCATTTATATCACACCTTTTACAACCTCAGGACGATTCAAAGCGCTTTACAACCACCGAAATACTTTTCGAAGTGTAGTCACTGTTGTAATATGGGAAGCGCGGCAGCCAATTTGCGCACAGCAAGATCCCACAAAATGTAATGTGATAATGACCAGATAATCTGATTTTTTTTTACTGATGTTAGTTGAGGGTTAAGTATCGGGCAGGACACTGGGGAGAACTCCCACACATGGATTTTTCTGTCTGTCTGCACCCCCCCCCCCCCACCCCCCTCAGGTGGACATAAAAGATCTCTTGGCAATGTTTTTGCAGGGAAGTTCTCATAGTGCTGCAATATTGTGTGCAAATTGACTGCTGCGTTTCCTACATTACAACAGTGAATAAATACACTGCAAAAGTACTTCATTGGCTGTAAGGCATTTTGTGATGTCCTGACATCATGAAAGGTGCTATATAAATGCAAGTGCTTTCTTTCTTTCATACCCAAACCCTGGTCTTGTTCTGTAATTTGTGAGCAATGGCTTGGAGGAGAAATATTTGTTTCAGTAAAATGTGTAAGCCAGTCAATCAGCACGGTGGTCAAAGGAATGATTCCCATATTTGGAGGCTCCCTATAGACGGGACTGGCAGGAGCATTGACCACGGCTCTCCATGGATCTCTCTTTGATGTTCCGTCTGCCATTTCCTTTAAATCAGAGGTTTCAACACTTTACTTATTGCGTACCTCCTTCCAGATCTACCAGCTGCCCGCGGACCCCTACCAGGGTACAGGCTGGGCAATCGCTGGGCAACTGAAATCAGACTGTAGTGTACCATGATTGGAGGTGAGGGCTCTGTACGTCATTGGCTCTGTGTAGCTGTGTTCTCATTGGTACATTTTGAAGTAAGTCAACTACTTTATATAACAAATTCCCAGAGTTCTAAAGCTTTGTCTGAGTAGTCTGTTATAAAAATACAATAAATAAATTAATTAATTAATTAAATCCTCCATTTGACAATTTCCCCTGTGTACCCCCCCAGAGATGTCTCGAGTAGCCCCAGGGGTACGCTTACCACAGTTTGCCTTAAACCATCACTCCTTTCCTGAGCTTCTTGTTTTACACTATCTATAAATCTCGCATGCCTTTCTCATTATCTGCTCCCTGTCCGCTTACCCTGCAAGACGCTTATTGATTTGCATTGCTCGGTTGTAAATGCTTTTTGTGCGTCGAAGCCAATAGAAGGTAACGTTTCCGAAAAGATTGGGGAAAATGCTCACATTCTTTCATAACCGCTCTTGTGCCAAAAGTACTCGTGTACAGATTTAAACCTTGGACTGTAAACCGGGAAGTGGATGTCTCCATGGGTCAGGTGGCTTTGCAGGTTTTCTGCTCATCCACTGTGACATTGAGAATAAACACTAATATCACAGTAACAAAGTTATTCCAATGTCAATTGCTTTACTGCTGTAATGTTGACCCATATGCATTAAAACTAACTGTTACGGTGTATAATTGTATTCTGCACCATACTTTTCCTATCGCCTAAATGTATTTTGTGTCGCATTTGCTGAATTTAATTTCATTACTTCAAGCTGATTGTGAACTGTAAAGATCCACGGAACTGATGACAAGAATCCACAAAACTGGTAAACCTAATGAGACTCAAAAGCTTGTTCGAAACAACTTTGAGAGAAAAACTAATTAATTCTGAATTCAATTAAAAAAGAACTTTGAGGAAAAGCTAACAAGGATGAGGGATGAATCACTCGCCAATGTCTGAGTTGAGCTGAGTCCTCTTGTTGAAAATGTGATAATTACAACCCATGCGTCTGGTCTGAGGAAGAACAGATAAGGCTCTCGAGGTTGGCAGAACCTTGTAATAAACAAACGGAACATAAATGGGGTCAATTATCCGACGTGTGAGCAGCCAGGCTCAGACTCCCTGACGGAAGGAACATCCAACGAGCGCATCCTAGTCTGAGGGGAGAGGCCACCGGAGGAAGATGAAAGAAGACTCCACTTCCAATTAAACCAGCGCTATCAAAAACTTTACAGATAGTGGGTTAACAGAGACCATCACGCAACAAAGACAACAGGAACAAACTTCACTTCCAAATTAAACCGTTGCTATTTTGTGTCTGTTTATTAACTTATGTAACAAATGTACCTATCAAATAGCTTGTAAGTGAAAAAGCACCGGATATATAAAGGAAAAGGAAAATTCCTCTATGTTTCTGCCTTCTCAGAACCGAGGATTTCTAAACCTTTAATAACAGCTGGTCTATGCTGGGTTAATATTAGTTAAGTAACATCCTCCTATTGTAACAGATTTAGAGATAGTCCGTGACATAAAACGTATAACACTATTAATTAAAAAAATGAAACATTTGAATTCTACTTGCCCTGTAATCTCTATGGTTCCCACATTTTGTTCCTGCTCTTTTTCTTTAACTCTAGTTCTTTTTTAATCTAATCTAATTTTTCTTCTCTTCATTCCCTCCCTGTAATCATCTCCACTCCTAAAGGTATTGACTCATATTGGGGTACAATTCCACAGATGCCAACTGCCCCCCCCCAAATGGCCATTCTTCATGTGTGTGCCCAGACAGGTCACCCACAATTTTGCCGTGCTCAGCAAATCTGGGGATGTGTCCTTCAACGAGGCCGCGACAGCCATGGCTCAGTGGGTAACGCTCTTGCCTGAGTCAGAAGGTTGTGGGTTCAAGTCCCACTCCAGAGACTTAAGCAGAAAAATCTAGGCTAGCACTTTTGGATGAGATATTAAACTGAGGTCCCGTCTGCTCTCTCAGGTGGACGTAATAGATCCCATGGCACTATTTCGAAGAAGAGCAGGGGGAGTTATCCCCGTGTCCTTGACAATACTTATCCCTCAATCAACATAACAAAAAAACATTATCTGGTCATTATCACATTGCTGTTTGTGGGACCTTGCTGAGTGCAAATTGGCTGCCACATTTCTTACATTACAACCGTGACTACACATCAAAAAGTACTTCATTGGCTGTAAAGCACTTTGGGACATCGGGTGGTCATGAAAGGCACTATATAAATGCAAGTCTTTCTTTCTTGCTGTTTGTGGATGAGCTTGCTGTGTGCAAATTGGCTGCTGCGTTTCCTACATTACAACAGTGACTACACTTCAAAAAGTACTTCATTGGCTGTAAAGTGCTTTGGGACATCCTGAGGTTGTGAAAGATGCTAGTCTTTCTTTCTTTTCCTTTTTTGTGCCAGTAATAAGGAGGGTTGACCTCGCCAGAGTTAGACAAGCTCATCCACTGTCATGATTCCAATTCCTGGAAAATCAAATGCAAGGGCGGGGGGGGGGGGGTTGTCTGATCAGATGGGGAAGGGGGTCGGGTGGGGGGGGTGAAAAATCTGATGACGAGGCGCTTCTCACCTTTAAAGAAGAAGTGAGACCAGCCCCTCACCTTTAAAGTGAGACCAGCCCCTCCTCACACATTTGCCTGCATCACTAGAGGGCACATCCCCAAATTTACTGACCATAGGCGAAAGCAGTGCTTGCTGGAGAGGAACTATGACCCGCCAGTGGTATCGAAAGAAGAAAGACTTGCATTTATATAGCGCCTTTCATGACCTCAAGATGTCCCAAAGTGCTTTACAGCAAATGAAGTACTTTTTGAAGTCACTGTTGTAATGTAGGAAATGCAGTGGCCAATGTGCACACAGCAAGGTCCCACAAACAGCAATGTGATAATGACCAGATCAATTCTTTTTAGTGATGTTAGTTGAGGAACAAACATTGGCCAGGACACTGGGGAGAACTCCCCTGCTCTTCCTCAAAAATAGTGTCATGGGATCTCTTAGGTCCACCTGAGAGGGCAGACGGGGCCTCGGGTTAACGTCTCATCTGAAAGTCAGCACCTCCGACAGTGCAGCACTCCCTCAGTACTGCACTGGGTGTGTCAGCCTAGATTTTGTGCTCAAGTCTCTGGAGTGGGACGTGAACCCACAACCTTCTGACTCAGAGGCGAGAGATTGCTACCCACTGAGTCACGTCTGACACCCAAAAGTGGGAGAGGTGCTTGCATTCAAAAAGGTCCAAAAGCAAACCCATGAAGAAAACTTCCCATTTACTGAGCGTGCCCATGAAGACCTTGCTGCAGGAGACATAGCAAAGACCCTCCGGTCAACGCAGAGGTCAAAGGTGCTTTGCTGAGGGTACTGGAGAAACAAGAAAGTGAGGAAGAAGTTTAGTGGTGCAAGAGGAGTATTAAAGTGAACATGACTGCCTTTGCTTATATAATATAATACAAAAAGAAAATACTGCAGATGCTGGAAATCTGAAATAAAAACAGAAAATGCTGGAGAAACTCAGCAGGTCAGGCAGCATCCGTGGAGAGAGAAACAGAGTTAACGTTTCGGGTCGATGACCTTTCGTCAGAACTGGAAAAAAGCAGGAAATGGGACAGATTTTTAAGCAAGCTTAGGGGCTGGGAAAGGGGGGAGGGGATGAAAGAACAAAAGGGAAGGTCTGTGATAGGATGGAAGGCAGGAGAAGTAAAGAGGCATTAAGAGATATTCAAGGCGAGAGGAGATGGTAATGGGACAGGTTAAGAGACAAAGGATGGCTCTAGATGAAGTGTGAACTGCGCTGGCAGAATGAAAGACAGCTGCCATGTGGGAGAGAAGAAAAAAAGACAAACAAAAAGTGTGGATAAAAAATGCATATATATATATGATAGGGGCCGAGGTTATGATCTGAAATTGTTAAACTCTATGTTGAGTCCAGAAGGCTGTAAAGATGAGGTGCTGTTCCTCGAGCTTACGTGGAACAATGCAAGAGGCTGAGGACGGTGAGGTCTGAGTGGGAGTGGAGCAGTGAATTAAAGTAAAGCCTTTGCTTATATTATTTTTAGCCATTTTTCACAGGGCCCCAGAGCAAATTTGTGATCTGCTCCACCCTCTCAGAGAGGTTGCGTGCAAAGTACGGAGACAATCTGTTTGCTACAAATAACTTTACAACGGGACATACAAACAGCTTTCACTGTGACACATAAATATTGAAACTACTGCCAACAGAACTGATATGCATGCTGAATGTCAAGGAGGGATGTGAACAAGCCTCCCAATTGGGGAGAGATGTCCACATTTGAGGAGATCACTGACGTAAGAAAACTACTAGGCACTTGGTCTAAGCGTTAAACAAAGCTTTAATCAACTGTTTTACAACATGGAGGTCTAGTTGTGTTCTTCACTAGTTCCTGTTAAGAATGTCCTGCGCAAGCTGGGCCCGTGCCCGAGTATTTATACTCTCCCTGGACAGCGCCACCCGCAGGCCACTCCGTATTATTTCATAAGTCTTTCTTTCATGAATGACTGATTCATGTCAATCACCATATGTATTTTTGGCCAAGAGACCCTGAAAGGAGCTTGGGCGGAAGAGATGGGAGGGGTATTGCCATCACCTGTAAAGCTTTGTTCTCAATATATTTCTCAATATATGGCATGGTTCACAGTATATTGTCATCTTCATTAATTTAGAAGGCAATCCATCCTGAAACCCTTCTAAAGCATCTTCTCTTTATATTCCTAGAGGTCCTTTCCAAGTTGAGGTGGCAGCAGCTGATGCCAGCCAGGATTCAGTCAGTCCTGCCAGACACTCCACTTGGTGCAAGCACTGTCAGAGATCCTAGAGCAGATGGTGAGCTTGAAGAGGAGTGAGGAGGAGCATATGGAGGTGGTAGCCAAGCAACAACATGGGGATGGAGTATAAAAGTAGGGAAGTCTTGCTACAACTGTACAAGGCGTAGGTGAGACCATGCCTGGAGTACTGCGTGCAGTTTTGGTCACCTTATTTAAAGAGGGATATACTTGCATTGGAGGGTGTTCAGCAAAGGTTCACTAGGTTGATTCCTGTGAGGAAAGGTTGAGCAGGTTGGGCCTATACTCATTGGAGTTGATCTTATTGAAAGATGTAAGATTCTGAGGGGGCTTGACAGGGTAGATGCTGAGTGGATGTTTCCCCTCATGGGGGAATCTAAAACTAGGGGGCATAGTTTCAGGATAAGGGGTTGCTCATTTAAGACAGAATTTCTTCTCTCAGAGGGTTGTGAATCTTTGGAATTCTCTACCCCAGAGAGCTGTGGAGACTGAGTCAGTGAATAAATTCAAGGCTGAGGTAGACAGATATTTGAGCTACAGGGGAGTCAAGGGTTATGGGGGGCGGGCAGGGAAGTGGAGTTGAGGCCAAGATCAGATCAGCCATGATCTTATTGAATGGCGGAGCAGGCTCGATGGGCCGAATGGCCTACTCCTGCTCTTATTTCTTATGTTCTAACATCAACAACAACTACATTTATATAGCACCTTTAACATAGTGAAACATCCCAAAGCGCTACTCAAAAGTAGACACTGAGCCTTGTAAGGAGATATTAGGGCAGGTGGCCAAAAGTTTGGCCGAAGGGGTAGGTTTAAAGGAGCATCTTAAAGGAGGAGAGAGAGGTAGAGAGGTGGAGAGATCGGTCTGCCTTCTCAGATGGACGTAAAAGGTCCCCGGCACTATTTGAAGAAGAGCAGGGGAGTTCTCCCTGGTTTCGTGGCCAATGTTTATCCCTCAACCAACATCACTAAAACAGATTATCTGGTCATTTATCACATTGTTGCATGTGGGAGCTTGCTGTGCACAAATCAGCTGCCACAGTTCCTACATTACAACAGTGACTACACTTCAGAAATACTACATTGGCTGTAAAATGCTTTGGGACGTCCTGAGGTCATGAAAGGCGCTATAGAAATGCAAGTTCTTTCTTTCTTTCCTTAGGATTATAATCTTAATTCAAGTTCAAAACCAGGCTGAAGTGGGCCAAAGTGGGACTTAAAAAATTGCATAAAACAACAGCAACTTGTATTTATATAGCGCCTTTAACACAGTAAAATGTCCCAAGGCACTTTAAAGTAGTATTAAAAGACAGAAGTTTGAGACCGAGCCACATAAAGAGAAATTAGGGCAGGTGACCAAAAGCTTGGTCAAAGAGGTAGGTTTTAAGGAGCATCTTAAAGGAGGAAAGAGAGGTAGCGAGGCAGAGAGGTTTAGGCAGGGAATTCCAGAGCTTAGGGCCCAGGCAACAGAAGGCACGGCCACCAATGGTTGAGCGATTATAATCAGGGATGCTCAAGAGGGCAGAATTAGAGGAGCGCAGATATCTCGGGGGGTTGTGGGGCTGGAGGAGATTACAGAGATAGGAAGGGGCGAGGCCATGGAGGGATTTGAAAACAAGGATGAGAATTTTGAAATCGAGGCACTGCTTAACGGGGAGCCATTGTAGGTCAGCGAGCACAGGGGTGATAGGTTAACGGGACTTGGTGCGAGCTAGGACACGGGCAATCGAGTTTTGGATGACCTCAAGTTTACGTAAGGTGGAATGTGGGAGGCCAGCCAGGAGTGCATTGGAATAGTCAAGTCTAGAGGTAACAAAGGCATGGATGAGGGTTTCAGCAGCGGATGAGCTGAGGCAGGGTGGAGACGGGCGATGTTACGGAAATAGGCGGTCTTAGTTATGCTGCAGATATGTGGTCGGAGGCTCATTTCAGGGTGAAATATGACACCACTGTTGCGAACAGTGTGGTTCAGCCTCAGACAGATGTTAGGGAGAGGGATGGAGTCAGTGGCGAGGGAACGGAGTTTGTGGCGGGGACTCAAAACAATGGTTTCGGTCTTCCCAATATTTAATTGGAGGAAAATTTCTGCTCATCCAGAACTGTATGTCGGACAAACAATCTGACTAAGGCAAATTGCTTCAATTATTCAACATTCAACCCATATAAGGGCATATTTACTTCAATTCTGCCTTTTTCTCTGCCTCTGCTGTAAAATGTCCTAACTTCTACCTCTATCAGATGCTTGTTTACATGCTGCAGATTTAAATACAATGCCTCTGAATCCTTATTATTGTTTGATATACACTTGCATCATATTTTGCATCAAACTATCAATGGCACTTCCCAAACCCGCGACCTCCACCACCTGGAAGGCCGGCAGGTGCACGGGAACATCACCACCTCCAAGTTCCCCTCCAAATCACACACCATCCTGACTTGGAAATATATCGCCATTCCTTCATCGTCGCTGGGTCAAAATCCTGGAGCTCCCTCCCTAACAGCACTGTGGGAGTACATTCACCACACGGACTGCAGCGGTTCAAGAAGGTGGCTCACCACCACCTTCTCAAGGGCAGCTAGGGATGGGCAATAAAGGCTGGCCTTGCCAGTGATGCCCACATCCTGAGAATTAATATTTTTAAAATCATTTTCGTCCCCACTTTTGGTATTTATATTTATGGGTATTTATCTGGTTCCAAGTTAGAGTGTTTAGCTACTAATTTACAGCTTTTAATATTTAATAGCCATGATTATCTGCACTTCCTCTTGCTGCTAGCACTGAGATTCAATTTGAGTGCCTGGTGAGGCAGCAGCTGGAGGAATAGCTCGTACTGGTCCGGGCCTTGACATATTACTCTGAAGTTCACAGACGCAGATGGTACAAAGCTGTCAAAAATCAGACAAAGCCATCAGAAAAAACAAAATGGCCTTTCACTGCCGGATTTATATCAAAAAATAAAAGCACAGAAAACCCTACTGGAGAAATTGGACTGCTCGACCAAAAAAACAGAAGGGCGGGGCTCCTGAACAAACCTCTGAGGCACTGGCAAGGGTCCTGGGTGAAAGTTCAAATAGAGCTCCGTATTATTATTGATCAACAACAAAGCAACAACAACTTGTATTTATATAGCGCCTTTAACGTAGTAAAACATCCCAAGGCGCTTCACAGGAGCGATTTATCAAACAAAAAATGACACCGAGCCACATAAGGAAATATAAGGACAGGTGACCAAAAGCTTGATCAAAAAGGTAGGTTTTAAGGAGCGTCTTAAAGGAGGGGAGAGAGGTAGAGAGGTTTAGGGAGGGAATTCCAGAGCTTAGGGCCCTGGCAGCTGAAGGCGTGGCCGCCAACGGTGGAGCAATTCAAATCGGGGATGCTCAAGAGGCCAGAATTGGAGGAACGTGGAAATCTCGGAGAGTTGTAATGTTGGAGGAGGTTACAGAGACAGGGAGGGGGGGGCGAGGCCACGGAGGGATTTGAGAACAAGGACGAGAATTTTAAAATCGAGGCGTTGCTTACCCGAGAGCCAACGTAGGTCAGTTAACCTGCACAGACAACAAAAGAAAAGATTGTCCACTTTACTAATATGGGGGCCAACTGTTCAAACTCATTTCTCCCAAGCAGAGCTTTTGTATAATTTGTTGTTACATTGTGCAGTGATCCAGCAAGCATGTTGGCAAAGGCATCATCTCGTGGAAATTAGAAAATGAATTTCGAAGTGTTTCGAATCACATGTTGCGTGGCTGGCTATTGTTCTTAGGCAGATTTCACCCAGTGATGGTAGGGCTTGCGAGTGGCAGTGAGCAATATTTTAGTGCAGACAACTGTTTAGTTTTGGATTAAGTTGCTAAGATTTGTAATTTGTCTTTAATGACAGGAAGTTACTATGGTTTCTAAACAGATCATGGCTTCAACCCATTTTTTTTTCCTATCGCAGCCAAAACACCACACATGTTGTTGAAGCAATTCCAGTAAACTCTTCTGTATATGAGTCAATGCAAATTCAGGCTGCAAATTGCATATTATAATGTGTCTGGTCACTGAGAATATTATATTTTGAGTTTCCAGACACTCTTGTCTCATTTATACGCCAGCACGGTTATGAAAATTCGGAACACAGTCCAAAATAAACACCCACAATGAGAGGAAGTCTTCAACTGATAACCACATTCTTCTGTGTGAACAGGCTGAGTAATACTGACTATTGTGACAGGTTAAGTATAATTGGGGGGTCATTTTAACCTAACTTCTCGGGCGGGAATCCCACGGGTTCGGCAGGGGAAACGCTGGTTTCACACCCCGCCCAAGAGAGTAAAATTGGGCGGGGTGTAAAAACCAGCATCCCTCCCGATCCCGCCAGTTTTTGAAGAAGCGACTGATAGCACACATAATTTACATCGAATTTTACAGCACAGACACAGGCCAGTCAGACGAATAGGTTGGTGCCGGTGTTTATGCTCCACACGAGCCTCCTCCCACCCTACTTCATCTCACCCTATCAGCACACCCTTCTATTCCCTTCTCCCTCACGTGTTTATCCAGCTTCCCCTTAAATGCATCTACGTTATTCACCTCAACCACTCCCTGTGGTAGCGAGTTCCACATTCTCACCACTCTCTGAATAAAGAAGTTCCTCCTGAATTCTTTATTGGATTTATTAGTGACTGTCTTATATTTATGACCCTTAGTTCTGGTCACCCCCACAAGTGGAAACATCCTCTCTACGTCGACCCTATCAACCCACTTCATAATTTTAAAGACCTCCATTAGGTCACCCCTCAGCCTTCTCTTTTCTAGAGAAAAGAGCCCCAGCCTGTTCAGTCTTTCCTGATAGGTATAACCTCTCAGCTCCGGCATAGGTAAAGGGAAGGCAAAATATGGATTATCAGAAAGCATTTGGTAAGGTGTCCCACAGGAGCCGTGTTGCAAAAATTCAAGTGCATGGTGGAAGAGGAAAAGTAGCAGCGTGGATCGGAAGTTGGTTGATGAAGAGTAAACTAAAAGTCAGAGTATTGCTCGGGATGCAGAATGGTTAAAAGTGGTATACTCCAGATTCAGAGTTGGGTCCACTTTTGTTCTTGATATGTATAATGATGATTTGGAACGGGGCGTAAGGAGCACGATAGCAACATTCGCTAATGACACAAAATCAGGGGGTTTGGCAAACAAGGTGGCTGTAAACGATTCAGGAGGACATACACAGGCCAGGTTGGAACAGGCAAACGGGTGGCAGATGCAATTTAATGTGGAGAAATGTAAGGCAAGGCATATTGAGAGGAAAGGAAGAAACGGTTTCAAGGCAATGGAAAGATACAAAAGCTTTGGGGAAATAGAGAGATCTACGACTGCAAATGTGGAATTCATTAAAAAGGCAAACACAGTGAGATAAAGCTTTAAAGAAGGGCAACTAGTATTTTGTGGTTTTAAAAATAAGCCCTCTCCTCTCCTTCTCTCTTCCTTTCCTCTCCCCGTCGCCTCCTCTTTCCTTCCTATTAAGTATTAAGGACAGATGCCCGGGAGGTACCAGTCTTATCTGGGGCTGTCTGAATAAATGATGCAGTGGGCTAACCCATTATTTTTGTTACCTCTTGGACCTGTGTTGAAGTCCAGAACAACACAACAACAACAACTTGCATTTATATAGCGCCGTTAGCATAGTCAAACGTCCCAAGGCACTTCACAGGAGCGATTATCAAACAAAATTTGACACCGAGCCACATAAAGAAATATTAAGACAGATGACCAAAAACTTGGCCAAAGAGTTAGGTTTTAAGGAGCAGCTTAAAGGAGGAGAGAGAGGTAGAGAGGCGGAGAGGTTTAGGGAGGGAATTCCAGAGCTTGGGACCTAGACAGCTGAAGGCACGGCCACCAATGGTGGGGCAAAGGAAATCAAGGGTGCTTCAAAGGCCAGAAACAGAATGCAAAATTAATTCAATGTGATGATACCAGATATGAGAAACTGTAATTATGAAAAGTCACATGCGATAATGGGAATGTTTACATTGGAACGTTAAAGATAAAAGACTTGATCATGTTTTTTAATAGGCTATATAAGGAAAGAATGTTTCCTGTGGTTATGGCGTCAGGGGTGGAGCTCATCAATTTAAAATTATCACTATGTGAATAAGGAAAGATTTTGTCAACCATGGTTGAGTGGGTAGCACCCTTGCCTTTGAGTCAGGAGGTTGTGGGTTCCAGAGACTTGACACACAAACCTCTAGGCTGAAACTCCAGTGCCGTGCTGAGGGAGTGCTGCACTGTCGGAGGTGCCGTCTTTCAGATGAGACGTTAAACCGAGGCCCCGTCTGCTCTCTCAGGTGGATGTAAAAGATACCACGGCCACTATTTCGAAGAAGAGCAGGGGAATTATCCCCAGTGTCCTGGGCCAATATTTATCCTTCAATCAACATCGCTAAAACAGATTATCTGGTCATTATCACATTGCTGTTTGTGGGAGCTTCCTGTGCGCTAATTGGCTGCCGCATTTGCTACATTACAACAGTGACTACACTTAAAAAAAAAGTACTTAATTGACTGTAAATTGCTTTGGGACATCCGGTGGTCATGAAAGGTGCTATATAAATGCATGTCTTTCTTCTTCTTTAGGAGAAATGTCTTTATTGCAGAGCTGTCGCAGTTTGAATGCCGCAAGCCTACATTTCGTTGTACTGCACTTGTGCACTAACAATGACAATAAAGTTGATTATGATTATGATGATTGCTACAGAGAACACGGCATATTTTATACAAAGAGTGGAAAAGGGGAAGATGCATGGGTTTGAATTCCTTTGCCATTGGCAGCCATGCAATAGACCAGAATTGAAGGAGCGCAGAGATGTCAGAGTGTTGTTGGGCTAGAAGAGGTTACAAAGACAGGGAGGGTCGAGGCCATGGAGGGATTTGAACACAAGAATGAGAATTCTAAATTTAAAGTGTTGCTGGACTGGGAGCCAATGTAGGTCAGCAAGCACAGGGGCGATGGGAGAAGGGTACTTGGTGCGAGTTAGGATTCGGGCAATGGAGTTTTGGATGAGCTGAAGTTTACGGATATAAGAAATAAATAATGGATAAGGTAAAGATGGAATGGACACAATAAAGAAATGTGGAATATTATACAGAGATAAATGAGCACCCAATATTGGGTGATTTGTTTGAGTGACCTTGACCTGATGAAAAATGGCCGGCACTGTTGTAACTTCAGTTACTTTGTGGTTAGGCATTCTGGACATGATGGGACACTTGCAGTGGTCAATGTTAAATAAAAAGGTGAAGAGAATGATACAATATCCGGCTGGGATCTGCAGTATTTTTCTATTTTTTTCTTTCTTTCAGTTATACCAGTCATTTTCTTTTTGACACTAAAATATTGGCACTCCTAGCAAAAAGTCATGACCAATATTGAACTCCATTGGTTTGGATTTCAATAGACATTAAATGGCAAAGGGACTGAGTGGAACTGTAGGCAAGGATTCTGTCCATTAACCTCCAGCCAAGAATGGCAGATTATGATGCTTGTCAGAGTCTACAAGGTCTCACATGGTAGAGTCATAGGGGGCGATTTTCCCACTGGAGGCGAGATGGAGGCGGGTTTCAGTTTGGGTGGGTTTGAAACTCGCCTCCACTGTGATTTTCCCATGATTGGCCACTTGATTTCAGAGGTGTGGGATGCCCTTGCTCAATTAGTGTTTTGGGACCGAAACTCGCCTCTGTTGACAGCAGTTTTCCAGTCTGATTTTATGGCTTCTTGCTCCCTTGGCTCATTCCACAGCATTTCTGCGTCTCCTGCACCACCTCCAACATCTTTTGAGAAACCACTATGTCCAATTCCAAGGCAAGGGCCTACCTGAGGCTCTCGGATGAGGCGTTGCAAATGTTGTTTGAGGGGGTGACAGCTAGCATGGAGGTGCTCTTCCACTCATCTCGGAGGAAGGGGACTGCCAAAGAAACCAAGGCTGCGTGGGTACAGCTGGCAAGGGATAGAACCTCCAGATCTGTGTGCAGATTGGGAGACTGTTTCTGTGTATTGATGAAATGCCATCCCTGTTCGAAAGCATTAAAATGATTTGAAGCCAAAATGTTGGCGTTATGCCATCTGTTCTTTCGCCTTAGGCAGCTCCACATTGCGGGCACCGGCACACTTGCATTGTCAGGTTGGTGGCCTGAGTGAAAGGAGGCCAGAGAGTCATGTCCATTGTCAATGATGTCCTAGGATGGAGCCAAGGACATGTGCCAACATGGACAACCTATGCAAATCTGGCCATGATAAGTTCATCCCTTGCATCCTGGGCAACCATGTGATCGCGTGCTGCCGCTGGTCAATACACCGGTGCTCTGACCTCCTCCTGCTCCTCCTCCTCCTCCTCCAGATCCTCCTCCTCCTCCTCCTCATCTGAGGTCCATGCAGAAAGAAAACGAATGGTTCCCATGCTGCATGTAGATGCCTCCTTTGGGGAAGCGCTCATTACAAGCGGGGAGAGGGTCTTCCAAGAAGGCCCCACAGTTGATGGAGTCAAGCTGCACCTCCGACTTCGGAAGGCCTTCTAAAAGTGCTCAGAGACCTTTTAAAGCCAAGGTCTGGCACCTGCCAGTAATCCTTGCTGCAATAAGCGATGTCTTGTTAGACCTGCAGCATTGAGGAGGCCACCCACGAGCCAACCCGGCAGGTTTACCTGGCGTGGTTCAGGAGGTGCGTGGATCATGCCGAAATGCTGGAAAAATCACGAGGGTCTCTCAGAATAGGCTTAGAGAGGCCCTTAATGAGCATTTAAGGATCTGTAATAGCGCAAAGTCCCGTGGAGGCAGGTTCCGAACCCGATCTCTTTGATTCTGATTTTCCCGCCTTTCCCGCCTCCAAACCCGCCTCCTCCGACGTCAGAAAATCGCCCCATGGAGTCAAATACGGCACAGAAGGAGGACATTCGGCACATCGAGTCCATGCCGGCTCTCTGTAGAGCAATCCGGTCAGTCCCATTCCCCCACTCTATCCCCGTAGCCCTGCAAGTTTATTTCCCTCAAGTGCCTAT
This sequence comes from Somniosus microcephalus, assembly GCF_052327205.1. Lineage (NCBI taxonomy): Eukaryota > Metazoa > Chordata > Chondrichthyes > Squaliformes > Somniosidae > Somniosus > Somniosus microcephalus. Next base: position 262,098,300 of record NC_140993.1, read on the forward strand.
CCAGTCTCCCCTTGAAAACATTGAGTGTCTCCGCTTCCACCACTTCCGTCGGCAGCGAATTCCAGGTCCTCACCATTCGCTGCGTAAAAAAGATTTTCCTCACATCCCCCCCTGTATCTCTTGCCCAAAACCTTCAATCTGTGTCCCCTAGTCCTTGTACCATCAACTAGTGGGAACAGCCTTTCCCCGTCTAGCCTATCCCAACCCGTCATAATCTTGTACACCTCGATCAAATCACCCCTCAACCTTCTTCGCTCTAATGAAAACAAATCCAGCTTCTCTAACCTGTCCTTGTAGCTAAGACCCCCCATCCCCAGAACAATTCTGGTAAATCTCCTCTGCACCCTCTCAAGGGCCTTCACATCCTTCCTAAAGTGTGGTGACCAGAACTGGATGCAATACTCCAGTTGTGGCCTAACCAGCGTTTTATAAAGGTTCAGCATAACTTCTCTACTTTTGTATTCAATACCTCTATTTATGAAGCCCAAGATCCCATATGCTTTGCTAACCACTCTCTCAATATGTCCTTCCCCCTTCAGGGGCCTATGCACATTAACTCCCAGGTCCCTCTGTCCCTGTACAATCTTTAAAACTGTACCATTAAGTGTATATTGCCTCTCCCTGTTCCTTCTGCCAAAATGCATCACCTCACACTTCTCTGTATTAAATTCCATCTGCCACTTGTCTGCCCATTCTGCTAGCCTTTCTATGTCCTGTTGCAGCCGATTGGTATCATCCTCACTGTTTGCCACACTCCCAAGTTTGGTGTCATCGACAAATTTGGAATTTCTACTCTGTATTCCAATATCCAGGTCATTTATATATATCAAAAAAAGCAGTGGCCCCAGCACTGGCCCTTGGGGAACACCACTGTCTACCATCCTCCAGTCTGGAAAAGCAGCCATTTACCACAACTCGCTGTTTTCTGTCCTTAAGCCAATTCCTTATCCAAGCTGCCACTGACCCACCTATTCCATGAGCCTCAATTTTGTTAACCAGCCTTCTATGTGGTACTTTGTCAAACGCCATCCGAAAATCCACGTAGACAACATCCATTGCATTCCCTTCATCAATCCTCTCTGTTACTTCATCAAAAGACTGGTCAGAAAAGTAAAAGCCCACGGGATCCAAGGGAAAGTGGCAGTTGGATCCAAAATTGGCTCAGTGGCAGGAAGCAAAGGGTAATGGTTGATGGATGTTTCTGGTTTTGTGACTGGAAGGCTGTTTCCAGTGGGGTTCTACAGGGCTCAGTACTAGGTCCCTTGTGTTTTATGGTATATATATCAATGAGTTAGACTTCAATGTAGGGGGCATGATTAAGAAATTTGCAGAAGATACAAAATTTGGCTGTGTGGTTGATAGTGAGGAAGAAAGCTGTAGACTGCAGGAAGGTATCGATGGACTGGTCAGGTGGGCAGATAAGTGGCAAATGGAATTCAATCTGGAGAAGTGTGAGGTAATGTATTTGGGGAGGGCCAACAAGGCAAGGGAATACACTATAAATGGTAGGACACTGAGAGGTGTGGAGGAACAGAGGGACCTTGGAGTGCATGTCCACAGATCCCTGACAGTAGCAGGCCAGGTAGATATGGTGGTTAAGAAGGCATACGGAATACTTGCCTTTATTAGCCGAGGCATAGAATATAAGAGCAGGGAGGTTATGCTTGAACTGTATAAAATGCTAGTTAGGCCACAGCTGGAGTACTGTATACAGGTCTGGTCACCACATTACAGGAAGGATGTGATTGCACTGGCGAGGGTGCAGAGGAGATTTATGAGAATGTTGCCAGGACTGGAGAATTTTAGCTATGAGGAAAGATTGGATAGGCTGGGGCTGTATTTTTTGGAACAGAGAAGGCTGAGGGGAGATTTAATTGAGGTGTATAAAATTATGAGGGGCCTAGATAGAATGGATAGGAAGGACCTATTTCACCTAGCAGAGAGGTCAATAACCAGGGGGGTATAGATTTAAAGTAATTGGTAGAAGGATTAGAGGGGAGGTGAGGAGAACTTTTTTCACACAAAGGATGGTGGGAGTCTGGAAGTCACTGCCTGAAAGAATAGCAGAGGCAGAATCCCTCATCATATTTAAACAGTACTTGGATATGCACTTGAAGTGCCGTAACCTACAAAGCTACGGACCAAGAGCTGGAAAGTGGGATTAGGCTGGAAAGTTCTTTTTTGGCCGGCGCAAGCACGATGGGCAGAATGGCCTCCTTCTGTGCCGTAAACTTCTATGATTCTATGAAAGCAATTTAGATAAAGTTTCAAAGTTAGATGTAGAGAAAATGTTTCCCCTTGTGGGGAGTCCCAAACTAGAGGTCATAAATATAAGATAGTCACTAATAAATCAAATAGGGAATTCAGAGGAAACTTCTTTACCCAGAGAGTGGTGAGAATGTGGAACTCGCTGCCACAGGGAGTGGTTGAGGCGAATAGCAGAGGTAAGTTTAAGAGGAAGCTGGATAAACACATGAGGAAGAAAGGAAGAGAAGGTTAAGTTGATGGGGTGAGATGAAGAAGGGAGGGAGGAGGCTCGTGTGAAGCACAAACACCGGCATAGACCAGTTGGGCCGAAAGGCCTGTTTCTATGCTGTAGACTCGATGTAACTCGATGAATACAAATGGGAGAAAGGATGTAAAATCTTCATTTTGTTGGATGTTTAGCTTACAGTAGTAAACAATGATCTACAGTAATGTTAGTGTGCAATAATAGCCCACTGCTGGCAACAGCTGCTGGTTCACTGGCCTCGGCAATCAGCACATTGAGGTGGAGAACTCATTCCAAAGTGCATTTCCTCTTCATGCAAGGCCATGGGTGACTGAACAAGTCAACCCTCTGTTACAGACAGTTCAGGTAACGTGTGTCGACCATCCTGAATTATTTTTTGTAAAGCTGAGCTAAACGAAAGCAGAGAAGAAAAAAAACCAAAACATGCAGTCAGAAAAACTAAAGCTGGCATCGAACTGGCAGGGAATTCCTCGCCTGAATAATAGTCCACCCTTTCAGAGGAAGATTTAGCAATTTAATGACTGGCATCACTGGAGCCAAACGTAGACAGAATTTGGCAATGATTGGACAAATAGAGCTATTGGGCAGGATTTTCATTGGGCCGTGGAGGCGGGATTGGAGGCGTGTGGGGGGTTAAAATTGCAAAAACTGGCGGGCGGGCCCAACCCCGCCTCCAAGCAATTTTCATTCATTCGTGTCTAATGGTCCCGTCTCCGTCCCGCCTCCAAGAGGCGGGATAGGCCGTTAAGGCAATTAGCAGACACTAAATTGCCTCTATAATGCCATTTTGAAAGGCCTTTGCGATTTAACCCTTTCCCCACATGAAACACGCCTGTTCTGAAATACGACAGTGAAACCTGGATTGCTGACTATCAGCTGCAGCTCAACCATTAAAGAGATATGATCAGCCATCATTTGCAGGTGGCAGGACTTTGTAGTCTCAGGTCTGGGGGAACTTTTAGAAGGCATAACCACAGCTGTGGAAGTTTGGAGCCTGACACCCATCTCCAGTGTGACCTCCTGGGAAACCCCTCTCGCCACCTTCACTGAGCGCTTCCTCAACTGAGGCATATACCAGAAGCATGGGAGCCATTTATTTCCTTCCCTTCTGGATATTAGATGAGGACGAAGACCAGCCGCGGCACCAGCAGAGCCAGGAACAACAGCAGCACCGACAGCAGCAGCACCAACAGGAGCGCCAAGCTGCTGCTCACCCACCTGAAGCTGCACAGGCCAGAAGGGGCCAGCGCATGGAAGCCCGTCGGCACAGGAGATACCCCCCAAGCAGGGTCTACAGACGCAGGGTCAGCTACCTCAACATGTCTGAGCAGCAGTGCCAAAGGCGGCTCCGACTTTTGCGAGAGGTAGTGGGTGACATCTGCGCAATGCTGCAACAACACCTGCAGGCCAGAGGGCCAGGTGGACAACCCTTACCAGTGGCTGTCAAAGTCACCACCGCACTAAACTTTTTTGCCTCAAGCTCATTCCAGGGATCAGCAGCAGACATCAGCGGCATCTCCCAGGCAGCTGCACGCACTTGCATCGCGCAGGTAACCGATGCCCTCTTTGCCATCGCGCACAATCACATCCATTTCACCAAGGATCAAGCAAGTGTCACGGCGCGTGCGGTTGGATTAGCTAATCTGGCAGGCTTTCCAAGGGTGCAGGGTGTCATTGACTGCACACATGTGGCCCTTAAGGCACCCCATCGCAATCCAGGTATTTTTGTCAACCGCAAGGGCTTCCACTCCCTTAATGTTCAGCTGGTGTGTGACCACAAGAAGGAAATTTTGCATGTTTGTGCCAAGTACCCTGGCAGTTGCCATGACTCCTTCATACTGCGCCAGTCTAGTGTGCCTCCGCTATTCAGTCCGCCAGACCAACTTAACGGATGGCTACTTGGAGACAAGGGCTATCCCCTGAAGACGTGGCTAATGACGCCGTTGAGGAGACCATCCAACGAAGCTGAGGAGAGCTAAAACTCCAGCCACATGTCCACCAGTGCCATAATCGAGCAAACCATCGGCTTGCTGAAGATGCGCTTCAGATGCCTGGATAGATCAGGTGGAGCCCTGCAGTACTCAGCAGCCAGGGTCTCCAGAATTGTCGTGGTTTGCTGTGCACTTCACAACATGGCACAGCGTCGTGGCTTGCAGATTCCTGAGGACCAAGTGGCTCGTCACATATTCTCCTCAGATGAGGAGGAGGAGGTGGAGGAGGAGAGCGAAAACGAACATCTTGCAGAGGCCCATCAGCAGTACGCGAGAACATTGCTGCCCGGGATGCAGGGAACGGACTCATCTTGGACAGATTTGCTTAGCCTAGCCAATCAAGCACTTTTGCCTCGCAGCTTCTTACCTGAGCATCGACAATGGCCAAGGACCAGCGGATTCCTAGCACTTTGACCACCATACTGACAATTGCAAGTAATCCTAAGCCCTCAATGTGAAAGTCCCATTCGCGAAATGACACACACCACAACTACAGCAGTAGCCATCAGATTTTTATTTACATTATTCATCTGATGGCTTTTTCACAGAAAACATCAAATTTCACCCAAGTGACTACACTTGTGACTATTTGTGCAGTATCTTTCTCTTACGCGTGCTCCTATGTGGTGCTTCCCCTGTGGCTTCAGCAGATGTGGAGGCCCCTTGCTCACTTTCCTGCTGCTCCTGTCTCGACACGTTTAGCAGGCGTCCTCTGGGGTTGTGAACCTGTGAGGGCTCGGCAACAGTCTGCTGCTCCTGCGGCTGTGCAGGGGTTGAGATGCCGATCTCAGTTGGGTGTGGACTCTGGTGGGGCTCTGACCGAGGGCTCTGCAGTGGCATGGAAGTGTGAGCGCTTGGAGAGGACCCCCCACTTCCTTGATGTCTGCAACCAACTTCCCTCTCATGGGTCAGGTCCCCCTCAGCGCTTGCAAGTGGCTTGAGAGCACCCTGCTGCACATCAGGGTGGCCATGGGGACCCGTACCTGCACTGGCAGTCCTGCTCAGAAGGACTTCCATGAAGGTCTGGTTTCTCTGTTCAATAGATGACCATTGCTCCTCCAGAGATGTCATCTATTCTGAACACTCACCATGTTTTCTGCACTCTGGCGACTTATCACCTCCATGGAGGTTGCCATCCTTTCCATGGTGATGCGTTCATGCGCCAATGACTCCACAAAGGCTCTGCTCATGTTCGCTATGGACTCCTCCATTCGCTCCACACTCACAGCGACCCTGGAGACAAAACCTGCCAGAGACTCCTGCATCTGTTCCTGGAGTTCCAGCCCCGCTGATCTTATGGATGGACCCAGATGCAGAGGGTCGACATGCAGCTGAGCCGAACTGGTAGAGTCCTGCACCCTCCGACTAGGACTCTCCACTGCTGTCCTGTCTCCACAATCTGCTGATGCTCACTTGTGAGCTGTGATACACCAGGTGACAACACTACTCTATGTCCCAAAGGTCCCACCGAGGTGTGAGTGTCTGCGCTGGTGCTGGGTGTGCTGAATTCTGCTGACACTGTGCCCTCGGAGGTTGCAGCTTCCTCTGAGGAGTCTTGAGGCTCATGCTGCTCCTCCTGGATAGTGGGGACGGGTGCTTGCGATGGTCCTGTGGGGGAGTAAAGGAAAGAGTCAGAGATGTGATGCCAAGGTTACATGCACATTGCATATTGCAGACGATTATTAGTCCATCTGTTAGAGCTTCAGAATCATTATCAGTGACTCATGCAATGTCAATGAGAGAGATGGAAAACTATTTCTGTCACCAGCTTGCTGTGATGCACCAGTCTGTCCATCCCCCACTTGCGCATCCTCCTCCACTCCCACGATTTCCGGGACCGCATCCTCCCAGGAGGTCAGGTGGGCTACAGAGGGTGGCCCTCCTCCTGTCCTCACTCTTTCTTGCTTATTGTGAGCTCTCTTTTCCTGCAATGAGGGAGACAAGTGCAGGTTGAGTGAGAATGAGGGAGTGAGTGTAGGGATTCCATAGCATAGATACTTAGAAGGAGACAAAGATGGAGTGAGGTGGCAAGACCAAGGGCCCTCCCTGTGTGTTGTCAGTTATTTTCATAGCACCACAGTGATAGGGAGTGTGAGGGCTTCATAGTCGAATAGTTAGGTGAATGTGAGCATAGGGAGAGAGGGAATGGGTAAGGGTGCATAGATGTCAGTGTCAAGTGGGATGTGAAGGAAGAGATTGCTAAAGCTGAGTGCTGGTGAGGAAAGGCAATGGGGATCAGATTGAGGGTGATGGGAAATTCATACTCACTTTTCCAGTGCGCAGAAGGTCATGAAACCTCTTCCTGCACTGAATCCAGGTTCTGCGGGTTACTGACAATGAGTTGACCTCCTCTGCCACCTGGACCCACACAGCCTTGGTCTGCTGGGGAGGCTTCTTCCTCCCTGAAGAAGGGAAGAGCACCTCTTTATGAACTCTTGCTCCCTCAACTAAAGCCTGCAAGGCAACGTCATCAAACCTGGGAGCAGGTCTCTCGCTCGTCATTCTGCCTCCAGGTCCCTGTAGCATGAAAGGCCAAAAGGTTGGCAGTCTGCAGAAGAAGCAAGGCTTGTTGCAGACCTTAAATGCAGCAGCAATGATGACGTCATCGGAGGCGACTTTCAGACTGGAGAAACTCATTTGCCATGGGTTCCCACATGTTGGAACTCAATTGGACAATTAAGTTAAAATCGCATCAATCTCCCACATCGATTTAGATTCGTGTGGATAACACGAAATGCGGATTACACGACCCCAGCCCGCCCCTGAATTAAAATCCAGCCCATTATCTTCAACAACAACAACAACTTGTATTTGCATAACGCCTTTAATGTAGTAAAACGTCCCAAGGCGTTTGTTCTTCAGGAATGAGGAGACCAAGGCCCTGAAATTCTAAGGGCTCTGCTTCATCAGCGCAAGTGAAGGAGAGATCTTGTCCCGAACCACTTGTATGGATGGGGTGAACACATTGCAAGGGTGCATCAATGGTGCTTGCCCTGAACCACTGGCAGCGTGTCAAGACAGCGCAGGGATTGCCAACCCGTCAGGATTGTGCTGGCGTCTCCAGGAATTAAAGATTAATCTCCTGGACACGGCTGCGAGTAACCTGGGAGAAAAACCATAAGGGCGTTAATAAAATTGTGGGTTTCTTTCATTTTCTTTAAACACTGCGTATAATAGGTTACTGTTAGCAGTTAATTAATATTTGCTTGGTGGCAGAAATTGTACAAATAACTTTCAATGGTGTAAATTCCAGCCTTGATGGATGTGCTTCATCTATAGAATCATAGATCCATGCAGCACACAAGAAGGCCATTCGGCCCATCGTGCCTGTGGCTCTTTGAAAGAGCGATCCAATTAGTCCCACCCCGCCCTGCTCTTTCCCCACAGCCCTGCAAATTTCTCCTTTTCAAGTATTTATCCAATTCTCTTTTGCAAGTTACTATTGAATCTGCTTCCACTGCCCTTTCTGGCAGAGCATTCCAACAACTCGCTGTGTAAAAAATATTTCCCTCTTGGGTTTTTTGCCTTATATCTGTGTCCTCTGGTTACTGACCCTCCTGCCAGTGGAAACAGTTTATCTTCATTTACTGCATCAAAACCCCTCATAATTTTGAACACCCCTATTAAATCTCTCCATAACCCTTTCTGTTCTAAGGCGAACAACCCCAGCTTCTGTAGTCTCTCCACATAACTGAAGTCCCTCATCCTTAGGACCATTTTGGTAAATCTCCTCTGCACCCCCTCTAAGGTCTTGCCATCCTTCCTAAACTGTGGTGTCCACAATTGGACACAATACTCTAGCAGAGGCCTAACCAATGATTTATAAAGGCTTACCTTAAAGGTTGACCATAACCTATTAGTTATAAAAATATTGGAGATGGGAAAAAAGACAGTTTGACTGGGCGGGTTGGATTTGGTCCTTCGTTCTCTATCATTTGTGGCAATGACAGGTTGTACCGTGGCTGCAGTGTGTACCATCTACAAGATGCACTGCAGCAACTCGCCAAGGCTTCTTCGGCAGCACCTCCCAAACCCATGACCTCTACCACCTAGAAGGACAAGGGCAGCAGGCGCATGGGAACACCACCACCTCCAAGTTCCCCTCCAAGTCACACACCATCCTGACTTGGAAGTATATCGGCCGATCCTTCATCGTCGCTGGGTCAATATCCTGGATCCACAGCGCCAGGGACCCGGGTTCGAATCCGGCCTCGGGCGACTGTCTGTGTGGAGTTTGCACATTCTCCCCGTGTTTGCGTGGGTTTCCTCCGGGTGCTCCGGTTTCCTTCCACAGTCCAAAGATGTGCGGGTTAGGTTGATTGGCTATGATAAATTGACCCTTAGTGTTAGGGGGATTAAATACGTGGGGTTACGGTGATAGGGTGGGATATGTGTTGGTGTAGGAGTTACGGGGATCGGGTGGGATATGTGTCGGTGCAGGCTCGATGGGCCAAAATGGCCTCTATCTGCACTGTGGGGTTTCTGTGATTCTGTGATTCTGTGAACTCCCTCCCTAACAGCACTGTGGGAGTACCTTCACCACACGGACTGCAACGGTTCAAGAAGGCGGCTCACCACCACCTTCTCAAGGGCAACTAGAGATGGGCAATAAATGCCGGCCTTGTCAGCGACGCCCACATCCCATAAGCGAATAAAAAAGTTAGTCCTTGCCCTATGCCAGTTCCTGCACCGGAATCTCAGAAGCCTATCCTCCATTTGTTTTTGGAAGTGGGAGGTCATATGGTGAAACCTCAAGGAACACATCCAACCAAATTTGGCAACCCTAAGGCAGAGCCATGCCTTCTCTGACACTGGGGACAAGGCCTTGAAGAAACATCTTCTCTTCAGATCTTCTAAAGCAAGCTGGCCTCTTTGGGAAGGCAACCAATTTCTTCTGGGTTTGAATAGCATTCCCTAGTTTGAGGCCTTTTTGCAGGCCTCAGCTGGTGTGAGTTCAGCTGAGCTTATGGAGGGTGTTATATCCACACAGAAAAACACTTGTATTGGTGTGGTAATAACTATCTACTTTTTATTTCCAGACCCTCTAGAATATTGCATCAATAAATCACAACTTAGTGCAAGAGAGAGTGTTCACTCTCATCATGGGGCCATCTAGTGTTCAGTTAACAATATGCAAGTATCATACTGATCACTTTCTCCCCTCTCAGAGTTACAAGGTGAACATATTCATCTCCAACAATGAGCCTGCTAACAAACATGAAGTAAAAAAATTCAGCAACTGCATAATGTGACAAAAAAAACCATAGCACGCTCCCGGTACTACAGAGGAAAAATGGTTTATGTTGACAATAGAACCATGATAAAAACCAGGGCACTCATAACAATCTACAATAGCAAAGTAGGAATTGGAGGAGGCCATTCAGCCCCTCGATCCTGTTCCGCCATTCAAGAGATTGATTAAGAGGGGAAAAATAGAGTGCGAGAGTAAACTTGCAAGGAAGATAAAAGTGGACTGTAAAAGCTTCTACAAGTATGTAAAAAGAAAAAGATTAGTGAAGACAAATGTAGGTCCCTTACAGTCAGAAGCGAGAGAATTTATAATGGGGAACAAGGAAATGGAGGAGTAATTAAACAAATACAGGAAACTTTGTGTTATCCGGAGGCTAACTGTCCGGAATGCTCGAGCCACCGGCAAACATTAGGTGCCGTTTTCGTTAGGTTTTTTTTTCTCGTTGCTTTTTTCCTCAACAGTCAAGCTCTGCAAGGTCTGCTGAAGCTGTTGCTAAGCTACAGAGACGCTACAGAGACGCCTGGACTGTTTAGAAGCACAGGGTTTGTTGACAGATACGGAGCTCAGAAGCTTCCGTATCTTTCAACATTAGCGCTGGTTTGTCCGGCAGTTTTGAGGGAACGACAACAGCTCGGTCCCGTCGGTGCCGGATAGCACAAAGTTTCCTGTACTGTGGTTCCATCTTCACAGAAGAGGACACAAATAACTTCCCAGAAATGCTAAGGAACCAAGGGTCTAGTGAGAAGGAGGAATTAAAGGAAATTAGTATTATTAAAAAAATAGTGCTGGAGAAATTAATGGGACTGAAAGCCGATAAATCCCCAGGGCCTGATAATCTGCATCCCAGAGTACTAAAAGAGGTAGCCATGGAAATAGTGGATGCATTAGTTGTCATCTGCCAAAATTCTATAGATTATGGAACACTTCCTGCAAATTGGAGGGTGGCAAATGTAACCCCACTATTTAAAAAAGGAGGCAGAGAGAAAACAGGGAACTACAGACCGGTTAGCCTAATATCGGTAGTAGGGAAAATGCTAGAGTTTATTATAAAGGGTGTGATAACAGGACACTTAGAAAATATCAACGAGATTAGACAAAGTCAACATGGATTTATGAAAGGGAAATCGTGTTTGACAAACCTACTGGAGTTTTTTGAGGATGTAACTGGTAGAATAGATAAGGGAGAACCAGTGGATGTGGTGTATTTGGATTTTCAGAAGGCCTTTGATAAAGTCCCACATAAGAGGTTAGTGTGCAAAATTAAAGTACATGGGATTGGGGGTAATATACTGGCATGGATTGAAAATTGGTTAATAGACAGGAAACAGAGAGTAGGAATAAATGGATCTTTTTCGGGGTGGCAGGTGGTGACAAGTGAGGTACTGCAGGGATCAGTGCTTGGGCCCCAGCTATTCACAATACTTATCAATGATTTGGATGAGGGAACCAAACGTAATATTTCCAAGTTTGTTGACGACACAAAACTAGGTAGGATTGTGAGTTGTGAGGAGGATGCAAAGAGGCTTCAAGGCGAATTAGACAAGTTGAGTGAATGGGCAAATACATAGCAGATGCAGTATAACGTGGATAAATGTGAAGTTATCCACTTCGGTAGGAAAAACAGAAAGGCAGAGTATTATTTAAATGGTGATAGATTGGGAAATGTTGATGTACAGAGGGACCTGGGTGTCCTTGTACACTAGTCACTGAAAGCAAACATGCAGGTGCAGCAAGCAGTTAGGAAGGCAAATGGTATGTTGGCCTTCATTGCAAGAGGATTTGAGTACAGGAGCAAGGATGTCTTACTACAGTTGTACAGGGCCTTGGTGAGACCACACCTGGAGTACTGTGTGCAGTTTTGGTCTCCTTACCTAAGAAAGGATATACTTGCCATAGAGGGAGTGCAGCAAAGGTTCACCAGACTGATTCCTGGGATGACAAGACTGTCGTATGAGGAGAAATTGGGTCGACTAGGCCTGTATTCACTAGCGTTTAGAAGAATAAGAGGGGATCTCATTGAAAGGTATAAAATTCTGACAGGGCTAGACAGACTGGATGCAGGGAGGATGTTTCCCCTGGCTGGGAGGACTAGAATGAGGGGTCACAGTCTCAGGATATAGGGTAGGACATTTAGGACTGAGATGAGGAGAAATATCTTCACTCAGAGGGTGGTGAACCTGTGGAATTCTCTACCACAGAAGGCTGTGGATGTAGTGTATGTATCCGTCTACCTTTAAGAAAACCATTGTATGTAACCGTTCACCTTTAAGAGAACTATTTTAGGTGTGGCACTACTTTGTTGGCTTCTGTATACTGTAATACCGACGGTGACCACACCGGTATATAAGTGCTGTGTCAGGATTTATTTGGCAGATTCGCCCTGACCTTCGAATAGTAAAGTCCTGTTTTAAGTTACTCGTGGAGTCTGTGTATTAATTAACTAAACAACCCACAGACTTTACAGTGGCGACGAGTCCGATCGTACCCTGCGGCAACAATACTTCCGAAGCAGTTAACGAGCGTCGAGAAGAGGCAACCGCCCTCGTCATTCTGCTGGGAGAAAACTCGAGGCTGCAGAACTAGAAAGGAGGAAGAATTTAGAGACAAAGACTTCCATCAGCAACAGGCACTGACTGTCCCTTCTGCCATGGTGCGGATTGAGCCGATCAGCACGAGAAGCAAGGCGGCCACGGTGACTGTGAGTAAGGGAAAGTAAAAAGAATAACCGGAGGATAAGGGCGGTGCACTCGACCACGGTCGAGGGGGAAAGGAGCCGGACAGAAGTCGGGTCCAGAGGCGCTGAGCCTGGGGCAGCGTGGAGCAAGGAAGCCACGGTACAGACAAGCTGGGGGACGCAACGGCGTCGTGAGACAGCTAGACCGCGACCGGCGAAAAAGGCCGGGCAGCGACCGAAGCCACGAAGCGCTGCGACCGGGAATGTAGGCGCGGAAAGAGATAAACTCAGCCGCAGCCGGGGAGGGAAGCACCGGACTGCGAGAGGGCTGGGAGGCACGATTGGGAGCCGAGCGAGCGGGAGAGGCAGAGCCGACCAAGGGAGACTGAGCGAGAGCCAGTCCAGCGGCTGAAACTGTCCTCCGTCAACGGGGTGTACCCAGCGCCGGTAGAGCCGAGCGAGCGGGAGAGAGACAGAGCCCGAGGAAGGGAGACTGAGCGAGAGCCAGTCCAGCGGCTGAAACTGTTCTCCGTCAACGGGGTGTACCCAGCGCCGGTAGAGCCGAGCGAGCGGGAGAGAGACAGAGCCCGAGCAAGGGGAACTGAGCGAGAGCCAGCCCAGCGGCTGAAGCTGTTCGCCGTCAACGGGGTGTACCCAGCGCCGGTTGCCCTGCCGAGAAAAGGGAAAGCACTGAAGCCGACGCGCAGGCTGTGAACCTGAAAGCCAGCGGCCGTCGCCCGTGGGGAAAGTGTACCCCTCCCGCCAGGGAAGAAACGCGGGAAGCCGCCATTAGGCGGGGAAGAAGACAGAAGCGGGAAACCGTCATTGAAGTGGGCGGGGAGAGAAGATAAGCGTGGGAAACCGCCATTTTCGCGGGAACTGCCATCTTGGAAAAAAAAAAAAATATTTTAAAGAAATAATTCGTGGTGTTTATCAGGAAGAGAGGAAGATGCCTAAGCGTGGTAACATCAACGATTTTAATTCCGAGGTAGAAGACTGAGCCACGTATGTGGAACGCATTGAGATCTATTGTGAGGCCAATAAAATAGAAGAAGATGACAAAGCTATAACCTTGCTAAACTCGATGGGCGCGAAGACATACGGGCTCTTGAAGCATCTACTATCACCGGCTAAACCGGCGGATCAGACTTTCGATGATATTGTGGCTGTTCTGAAGGATCACTTGAACCCCACACCGTTGATGTTGGCGGAACGATTCAAATTCTATGCGAGAACGCAACGGAAAGACGAAAGCAACGCAGAATACTTGGTCGAACTGCGTAGACTAGCGAAATACTGCCAGTTTGGAGGGAATCTGACAGAGGCATTGCGAGACAAGTTCGTGTGCGGATTGGCAAAGGAAGGAACGCAAAAGCGACTACTCGAAGAGAACGACCTTATACTTGACAGGGCTGTCCTTATTGCAGCATCGCATGAAGCCGCAGCGAAGGGAACTGCGGAAATGCAGCTAAAGACAGCGGCACTCAGTGTGGATCAAATTACCTCGACAACAACAAAATGCTATCGTTGTGGGAAGACAACACACGACCAGAACCAATGCTGGTTTAAGAACCAGGAATGTAGGAAATGTGGCAAACTGGGTCACATAGCTAAGGTATGCCAGTCAGGGAAGAAGACCAACAACCAAAGGAAGCCATCACAGGAAAAGTACAACAAGGTACACAAGGTGGCTGAGAAGAGTTCAGACGAACAGAATTCGGACTCAGACCCAAACAGCCAGGAGCTGGGTAGTCTGAGAATTCACAATGTGAGTAAGGAAGCTGACCTACAAACTATCTGGGTCATGCTAAAAATAGCTGGAGTCCAAGTGAAAATGGAGTTGGACACTGGATCAGCTCTATCAGTCATAAATCGAAGGGATTACCACCAGCTATTCTCACATATACCCTTAAGAGATACCAAGTTCGTATTGCAGACATACACGGGGCATAAAGTATACCCCATGGGAAAGATAAGAGTCAAGGTGAGAGATAGGGGTAAAGAACACCCAAGAATGAACTTATACGTACTACCTGAGGGAGGACCACCACTTCTAGGACGGGAGTGGATCAAGAAAATAGACATGGAATGGCACTATCTAAAAGCCATAACGAGTGAGGACTCGGTGCAGACAATCAGCTCAGATTCTGAATCAGATGACGATAAGACCAACCCAAATGTGAAACATAAGGATAAAATGGACTTGCCGACTAAGGTTGGAAAAACGAAGGCATGCAGAAAGGCTTATGCGCCAGAGAAGAACAAAGTTTCAGAACAGATCTCCACCGAACAACGACAACATAGTTTGACAGAGAATTCTGAGTCTGTTCAGTTTAAGGACATATCCATGACGGAAGAACACCAAGCTCGGACTCAACTTTATTTCAAATCACGACAACAATTAGAACAATTGAGTTACCGTCTCGTACAAGAGATGAAAACAATGAAAAAGTTCTATGACACCGAATGGGAGAATCTGGAAAGACAACAGAAGCAGCTAGCTCAAGCAGAGAGCGACCATAGAGCCATCGTGACCAATCACCGATCACATCTCCCTTATGATGTTCAGGAGTTAGAATATTTGCAGAAAGAAGCAAATGAAGAGGAATCTTCAGGAAGCCAGGATTTTATTCCAATTCTTCTCTACGACTCCTTACAAGCAGAGTTTGAGAAGTTGAAGGAACAGTATGAACAGGCCCAGGCTACAATCCTGGAGGGGGTTAACTCGGCAACCTCCGAAAAGCTAGTTTCAGTGGAAGCATATGAGCAACTAAAGGTTGAACATGAGCAAGAAGTCCAAAGGCTGCAGGAAATTCTTGATGAGCTCAAGGCCAAGACAGACTCATCGGTAGAAGTTCCATCCATAGATGAGAAATTAGAGGTGAAAGACATGGCAGAACATGAAAGTCAAGATGTCCAAGAACTCATAAAAATATTGAAGGAAACCCAAGACAAATATGAGGCGGCAATGACCAAGGTTCAACAACTTGAAGAACAGATTCAACTGGGAATTCTTTCAGTGAAAGAAAAGGCAACTGTAAGAAACACAGAGACTGTAAGAATGGCCCCTGAACATGAGCTAGAGAGCATCAAGGCGCAACTTCTCCGAGCGCTTAAAGCCAAAGTACAAGAGGAAAAAAAGGTGAAAGCATTGGAGGAAAAGGTGGATGAAATGGAGAAGACTCTGATCCACAGGGTCCCCGTGGAAGAGTTAACGGTCAGCCAACTCCTTCATATGCTGAGAGACAAGACTCTGCAATGGGAACCATTTGAACACGAGCTTCAATCTTCAAAGGGAAGGGGTTCGGAGCTCTCAAAAGTTTGGGGAATAGTTGAGGTTGCAACACAGATTTTACGGGGCTGCCGAAAGTACGTTGAATCACGTCAATGTGAACTACAGAATGTTGAAACAGCTGCTCCAGTAGAAGGATTGAATAGCCCGATCAATCAATCCCCGATGGAAGGGGAAGTATTGGAATCACAAATGAGGTCATTAGTGAAGGATTGGCAGGAAACCCAGGAAGAGCGGGATGAATATGAACGCATGAAGAAGTCTCTTCAGGAAAGATGTCTAGGGAGGGAACAACAGTCGGCTAACGTCCAGTTGGGTAAGGAAGGAGTAGCAGGCCCTCTCGCTAGACTAGTTCAGGACGACACCGAATATTACCATGACCTGTTGAGTGACACGGAATATTACGAGGACTTGGTCTGCCCAGCTTGTGATGAAAACTCCCAAAGTGCAGAAATCAGGATGAAGCACTTAAAGTCTAAGGAACATAGGGAGATGGTGGCGCTACAGCTGGCAGCTGATAAGGGAGCCCCGAGAGTCTCCAAGAAGCAGAAAAGAAAAAGACGAAGCAGAAAGTGATAACCATCTAAATCATTATCACTTCTACCAGATCATGTACGTGGGCCCTACGAAGGGAGCCAAATCAGTTGGCAAGTAGGAAAAATTACCAAGGCAGTCCAGCTGTTTGTAAAAGTCAGCACTGCTGGTTCAGCAGGACGGAAGTTCAAGCTGTTAAGTCAAGGGAAAGACTATTGGATGAGTCACGCTAGCAATGTGAACCGGCTACACCACAGAGATGTTGTTCGGACCGAATCAAGACCAGAGACTGAATCTGTGAACTGTTCCCGCAGAGACTGAATCTGTAAACTGTTTCCCGCATAGATTATACCTGTGAATTGTTTTACATGAAGTTGAATATATGTTATGTTTAATGGGGGACTAAGTATGTTGTAAGCTAAAAAGGGAGGATTGTAGTGTATGTATCCGTCTACCTTTAAGAAAACCATTGTATGTAACCGTTCACCTTTAAGAGAACTATTTTAGGTGTGGCACTACTTTGTTGGCTTCTGTATACTGTAATACCGACGGTGACCACACCGGTATATAAGTGCTGTGTCAGGATTTATTTGGCAGATTCGCCCTGACCTTCGAATAGTAAAGTCCTGTTTTAAGTTACTCGTGGAGTCTGTGTATTAATTAACTAAACAACCCACAGACTTTACAGTGGAGGCCAAGTCACTGAATATATTTAAGAAGGAGATAGATAGATTTCTAGATGCAAAAGGCATCAAGGGGTATGGGGAGAGAGCGGGAATATGGTATTGAGATAGAGGATCAGCCGTGATCATATTGAATGGTGGAGCAGGCTCGAAGGGCCGAATGGCCTACTCCTGCTCCTATTTTTCTATGTTTCTATGTTTTTAATTAGATCATGGCTGATCTTTATCATAACTCCATCTACTTGCCTTGGTTCCATAAACCTTGCCTAACAAAAATCTTGCAAACTCAGTTTTGGAATTTTCAGTTGACCCCTCCCAGTCTCAACAGCCTTTTGCTATGAATAGGTGACTGCTGCAAAAATGGTATGAAAGCTATCATTTCACAGCTGTTCACTTTCCAATGTCAGAAGCTTGAGCCTTCAGGACTTGGAAGACACTTTTGAGCTTTATGCAGTTTGGAAATGTTTGGAGTAAACTCTCTATCCACTGTCGCCTCCTTGGAGCAAGCTCTCTCACCACTGACAGATCGCTTCTGTCATCTCAACTTCAGCTGCCATCTATTCCAGCAACATCGGTGCCCTTGAAAAAATCTCACCTTGATCCTCTGAATCCCTCCACGATCAGCCCCAACACCAACATCACCAACAACAACACCAACCTTCTCCGCAATCACCTGATGCTGCACAGGACACAGGGCATCAGCACCCGACCACATTACTGCCCGGGAGGCCAGCGATGGCATCACCATGGCCAGATTTACTTCACTTGACGCTGCACACTCTGGCTGCTACATGATGCACCAAGTTAACACCAGCACCATAAAGCATCCCTACAATGTCCAAGCCATTCCTTTCAACTCATCAGAATTGGCGGCGGGGTGGCTGGGGGGTGGGGGGGGGGTGGGGAAGTTATGTCTCAACAGTCACTGGAACTCACTAAGACACTTCCAAAGGTGAGCACAGATCTGTCCAATAAGGTAAAGTGTTGAAAATATAGATTTCAATGTTTGACTACACATTAACAGAAATTTTACATGAACATTGCATAAGACACCCTTGTGTGTTGTTAGTTCGTATGCTAGCACTAGAACGAGGGTGATGTGAGGGGTGGCTAGTGAGTTGGGGAAATGATAATGTAGATAGAGAGGGATGGGTGGAGGTGCAAGGTAAGTTGGTGTGAGTAAGGATGTGCAGGAGTAGGGTAGGGAAGGCAGAGTGATGGGGATGTGATGAGTGGCACAGCAGGATGAGGTTGAGCGTGGCTTTGCAGTAACGTTTCGTGATCTACTGAGATCATTGAAAGGTTTGCACCACTGCAGCCTGGTCCTCCTGACGACATCCCTGCTTGTGTCCTCCTGTGCAATGTGCAACCAGGCTACGTTGGTCTCCTGGGGAGGTCTCTTCCACCCATGGGAAGGGAAGAGAACCTCCCTGCGGGCTGTGACTCCCTCCGTATGGGGGAGTCATGCGAGAGCCTGGGTGCAGCCGTGCACCTTTGTGCAGTGCTTGTCAGTGTTTGCAGCACCTTAATGCTGTAGAACACTGACAGCACAAATGTCAAAATGAATGTGGACATGGTCCCTTTGAGAAATCTGGCTGATGACGCGTCATCAAATGATGTCATCAGACCCGCTTCCTTTTAATTGGCCGTGAACCCTGCAGGGCGGGCTTAACAAGCCCTATTGACGGAAAATCAGCTGCAGCCGGAACCCGCCAACTACCTCTCCCGCCATGACCCCGCCTCCGCTGGGAAAATCCAACCCCACCCTATCAACTCCTTTAATCATCTTAAAAACTTCATTTAGATAACCCCTTAATCTTCTATACTCAAGGAATACAAGCCTAGTCTATACAAACTGTCCTCATAATTTAACCCATTCAGTCCTAGATTTAGTGCCAAATGACCCAGTCTTTCCCCCAGAAAATGGGGGTGCAATTGGATTCTGTCCTTTTCTGGCTCCCGATCCGGTGATTCACCAAAATTCTGGCTTGGCTCTGTTCAGAATTTCAAACATAGCCAATAACACTGTCAAGAAAGACTGTGGCCATGGTCAACCACCTCTACTCAATGTGGTCAATTTTGCAAGACTTGGATAAGGAGGCCAATGTGCCCCGTTTGCAGTGCACTCGATTTCACACCCATTAAAATGAATCTTTATGTAATATCATGCAGGGGCATTCTCCCCGGTGTCCTGGCCAATGTTTATCCCTCAACCAAAATCACTAAAAAACAATTATCTGGACATTATCACATTGCTGTTTGTGGGAGCTTGCTGTGTGCGAATTGGCTGCCACGTTTCCTACATTTCAGAAATGACTATACTTCAAGAAGTACTTCATTGGCTGTAAAGGGCTTTGGGCTGTCCAGAGGTCATGAAAGGCAAAGGTAACCTCCTCCAGCCCTATAACCCTCCGAGATCTCTGCGTTCGGCCACTTGTGCATCCCCGATTTCCATCGCTCCACCATTGGCGGCCATGCCTTCAGCTGCCTAGGCCCTAAGTTCTGGAATTCCCTCCCTAAACCTCTCCGCCTCTCTACCTCTCTCTCTCCTCCTATAAGATGCTCCTTAAAACCTACCTCTTTGACCAAGCTTTTGGTCACCTGTCCTAATATCTCCTTATGTGGATCGGTGTCAAATTTGTTTGATAACACCCCTGTGAAGCGCCTTGGGACGTTTTACTACATTAAAGGTGCCCTATAAATGCAAGTTATTTTTGTAAATACAGTAAAATAATATTTGATTCAGTAATTGAAAATGCGCAGTGGTGTGTCTTGAAACTGCGGGGGGAAAAGAGATACCATCAGACAAGTTCCCAGCTAAATTTACCCAAAATATAACCAGCCGAGTAACAGGCTGAGACACGCAAACCACTGCATGAAAGCATCAAGGAGAGTGAAGCAACTTCAGTCGAGATAAATCAGAGTGAAGCTTCAAAAAGGATGAGTCACCATGCTGCTGATAACATTGAGAGATGAATGAATGAATCAGTGGCTGTTATACATCCTGTGCTTCCAGTTAAAGTGAAACGGAAAATGAAAACAAAATTTCGCACTCTTTCCCAGTCTGAAGATGTGTTGCCTGACAGAATACTGGGCTTTTCAAATAGAGGTATAGTGTACAAAAGCAAGGAAGTTATGCTGAAACCTTTATAAATCACTGGTTAGGCCCTAGCTGGAGTATTCTGGACACCACACTTTAGGAAGGATGTCAAGGCCTTGGAGAGGGTGCAGAGGAGATTACAGTAATGCCAACTCTCGCAAATTAATCGCGAGACATGACATTTTAATTCAAAAATTGGCCCCCAACTCACGATCTTGCGAGTCAACTGTAAAAAGTCATGATTTTCCTTTAGAATTTCTTGTGCCTGCGCAGTTCCAGTCCGGGGTCATGGGTCACCCGCGGCGGTAACAAAGACCCCGGCTTCATCTTTGCCCGAAAACATCCTCCTCCAGAAACCGGCAGTCGTGCCCGGACATTGGGACACCAGCCGCTGCCACGAGGGCCTTTGGACCGGCCCACCTCCCCTCCGAGCCAGCGCGGCCCTGGACGACCCAAGCCAGCGCGGCCCCAGCCGACTCACCCCGGCCCTTCCTCCTGTGCAGCTCCTTCACTTTGTTTCTCACTGCTTCCTCGTCATGAAGTCCCCAGCTGCCGCTGAGTGACTCGCCGCCGACCGACTGACTCAGCGCTCTCCTAGTGTTCCACCCTCTGCGTTCCAGACTCCCGCCGACAGTCAGATTTCTGCTGGAGTGAGGGGGCCTTGGTTACTGTAAAGACTGTGGGTTGTATAGCGAAGTAATACACAGACTACAAGAGTAACTTAAACAGGACTTTACTATTCGAAGGTCAGGGCGAATCTGCCCAATAAATTCTGCCACAGCACTTATATACCGGTGTGGTCACCGTCGGTATTACAGTATACAGCAGCCAGGATAAAGTAGTGCCACACCTAAAATAGTTCTCTTAAAGGTGGACGGTTACATACAATAGTTCTCTTAAAGGTAGAACAGTTACATACACTACAATCCTCCCTTTTTAGCTTACAACATACTTATTCCCCATTAACATAACATCATAACATATCCAACTTCATGTTACAACAGTTCACAGAGGTAGTCTCTGCGGAAACAGTTCACAGATTCAGTCTCTGCGGGAAACAGTTCACAGATTCAGTCTCTGATCTTCTTGACTCGGTCCGGACCACGCCTCTGTGGTGTAGTCGGGTCACCTTGCTAGAGGGACTCATCCCATAGTCTTTCCCTAGACTTAACAGCTTTACTTCCATCACTTCTGAACCAGCATTGCTGACTTTTTAAAACAAACAAAAAACAGTTGGATTGCCTTGGGAAATTTTCCTACTTTCCAACTGATTTGGCTCCGTTCGGGGGACCACGTGTGTGATCGGGTAGAGGTAATAATGGTTCAGATGGTTATCATCTTCTGCTTCGTCTTTTCCTTTTTTGCTTCTTGGAGACTCTCGGGGCTCCATTGTCAGCTGCCAGCTGTAACGCCACCATCTCCCTATGTTCCTTAGACTTTAAGTGATTCATCCTGATTTCGGCACTTTGGGAGTTCTCGGCACAAGCTGGGCAGACCAGGTCCTCGTAATATTCAGTGTCACTCAACAGATCATGGTAATATTCGGTGTCGTCCTGAGCTAGGCCCGCGAGAGGGTCTTCTATTTCCTCCTTACCCAGCTGGACGTTAGCCGACTTTTGTTCCAAATCCCGACATCTGTCCTGAAGAGGCTTCATCATGCGTTCAGATTCATCCCGCTTTTTCTGGGCTTCCTGCAAGTCTTTTACTAATGACCTCATTTGTGATTTCAATACTTCAACTTCATTCGGAGATTGATTGATCGGACTATTCAATCCCTCTACTGAAGTAGCTGTTTCAGTATTCTGTTGTTCTACATTGCCGTGCGTCAGCGTACTTTTGGCATCCAAGGGCTGTTCTGCTGCAGACCTCTCAGTCTGGGTTGCCACCTCAGCTCTTCCAATGACTTTTGAGAGCTCCCTTCCCTTTGAAGATTGAGGCTCGTATTTAAGTTTTTCCCATTTTAGAGTTTTATCCCTCAGCATATGAATGAGTTGGCTGACTGTTAACTCTTCTGCCATCATCCCTTTTCCATTAACTACAGGGCTGTTTATAACCTTGCCCTTGAGGAGTTGGCTGACTGTTAACTCTTCTGTCCTCATCCCTTTTCCATTAGCTGCAGGGCTGTTTAGAACCTTGTCCTGGGGCTCCTTTGCTGCTTCTACTTCGCCATCATCCGCAGCCCCCATCATTCGAATTTCCACAAATGAATCGTCCGGTGATGCTGCACCCAACTTCAGTAGGAGCTCGGAAGTCATGTCGACCAAGTCAGCTTTTTCTGCCTGCAACCTGCTAACCAGCGCCTTCAGTTGCAGCACATCTTGTTCCACCGGATTGGAGCACGCCCCTTCAGAAGCCGAATCAGCTTTGATTCGTTTGGCCTCCTCGTGCAGACGGTTTGTGTGCTCCTGCTCCCTTTTCTTCCCCAGCTGCTTCTGTTGTCTTTCCAGATTCTCCCATTCGGTATCATAGAACGTTTTCATTGCTTTCATCTCTTGCTCGAGATGGCAATTCAATTGTTCTAATTGCTGTCGTAATCTGAAATAAGTTTGCGTTCGAGCTCGATGTTCCTCAGTAATATATATGTCTGTAACTTGAACAGACTCAGAATTCTCTGTCAAGCTATGTTGTTGTTGTTCAGAGGAATTCTGTTCTGAAACTTTGTTCTCCTCTGGAGCATAAGCCTTTAGGCCCACATTCGTTCTACCAACCTTAGTCAGCAAGTTCATTTTAGACTTGTCTTTCATGCTTGGGCTGGTCTTATCGTCATCCGTTTCAGAGTCTGAGCTGATTGTCTGCCCCGAGTCCTCACTCGTTATTGCTTTGAGGTAGTGCCATTCCATGTCTATTTTCTTGATCCACTCCCGTCCTAGAAGTGGTGGTCCTCCCTCAGGTAGTACGTATAAGTCCATTCCGGGGTGTTCTTTGCCCCTGTCTCTCACCTTGACTCTTATCTTTCCCATGGGGTATACTTTATGCCCCGTGTATGTCTGCAATACGAACTTGGTATCTCTCAAGGGTATATGTGAGAATAGCCGGTTGTAATCCCTTCGATTTATGACTGATAGGGCTGATCCAGTGTCCAATTCCATTCTCACTTGGACTCCGGCTATTTTTAGCATGACCTAGATAGTTTGTAGGTCAGCTTCCTTACTCACATTATGAATTCTCAGACTACCCAGTTCCTGGCCGCTTGGGTCTGAATCCGAATTCTGTTCATCTGAACTCTTCTCAACCACCTTGTGTACTTTGTTGTACTTTTCCTGTGATGGCTTTTTTTTTTGGTTGTTGGTCTTCTTCCCTGACCGGCATACTTTGGCTATGTGACCCAGTTTGCCACATTTCCTACAGTCCTGGTTTGTAAACCAGCATTGGTTCTGGTCGTGTGTTGTCTTCCCACAACGATAACATTTCGTTGCACCCGAAGTAATTTGATCCACACTGAGGACTGCTGCCTTCAGCTGCATTTCCGTAGTTCCTTTCGCTGCGGCTTCGTGTGATGCTGCAATAAGGACAGCCCTATCCAGTGTAAGGTCGTTCTCTTCGAGCAGTCGCTTTTGCGTTCCTTCCTTCGACAACCCGCACACGAACTTGTCTCGCAATGCCTCTGTCAGATTTCCTCCAAACTGGCAGTATTTCGCTAGCCTACGCAGTTCGACCAAGTATTCCGCGTTGCTTTCCTCTTTCCGTTGCGTTCTCGCATAAAATTTGAATCGTTCCGCCAACATCAGCGGTGTGGGGTTCAAGTGATCCTTCAGAACAGCAACAATATTATCGAAGGTTTGATCCGCCGGTTTAACTGGTGCTAGAAGATGCTTCAATAGCCCGTATGTCTTCGCCCCCATCGAGTTTAGCAAGGTTATAGCTTTATCATCATCCTCTATTTTATTGGCCTCACAATATATCTCAATGCGTTCTACATACGTGGCCCAATCTTCTACCTCGGAATCGAAATCGTTGATGTTACCACGCTTAGGCATCTTCACCTCCTTGATAAACAACAACGAAATATTTCTTTAACTCTTTTTTTTCCAAGATGGCGGTTTCCCCGCGCTTATCTTCTTTCCCCGCCCCTTTCAAAATGGCGGTTCCCGCTTCTGTCTTTTTCTCCGCCTACTGGCGGCTTCCCGCGGTTTCCCGCGCTTATCTTCTTTCCCCGCCCACTTTCAAGATGGCGGTTCCCGCTTTTCCTCCCCTGGCGGGAGGGGTAAGCTTTTCCCTCGGGCGACGGCCGCTGGCTTTCGGGGTTCGCAGCCTGCGCTTCGGCTTCAGCGCGTTCCCTTCTCTCGGCCGGGCAACCGGCTCTGGGTACAACCCGTTGACGGCGAACGGTCTCAGCCGCTGGGCTGGATCTCGCTCAGTCTTCCTCGGGCTCTGTCTCTCCCGCTCGCGCGGCTCTCGCTCGCTCTCTCTTGGGCTCTGTCTCTCCCGTTCGCGCGGCTCTCGCTCGGGCTCTGTCTCTCCCGCTCGCGCGGCTCTCAATCGCGCCTCCCAGCCCTCTCGCAGTCCGGTGCTTCCCTCCCCGGCTGCGGCTGAGTTCTCCGCGATTTATTTATTTTATCTCTTCCCGCGCCTTACGATCCCGGTCGCAGCGCTTCGTGGCCTCGGTCACTGTCCGACCTTTTTCACCCAATCGCTCCTCCCAGCCTCTCGCAGTCCGGTGCTTCCTCCCCGGCTGCGGCTGCGCTCTCCGCGGTTTATTTATTTTTATCTCTTCCCGCGCCTTACGATCCGGTCGCAGCGCTTCGTGGCCTCAGTCACTGTCTGGCCTTTTTCACCCCAATCGCGCCTCCCAGCTTCTCGCAGTCCGGTGCTTTCCTCCCCGGCTGTGGCTGAGTTCTCCGTGGCTTATTTATGTTTATATCTTCCCGCGCCTTACGATCCCGGTCGCAGCGCCTCGTGGTCGCGGTATTTGTCCGGCCTTTTTCGCCGTCGCGGTCTAGTCGTCTCACGACGCTCCCCAGCCCGCTTGTACCGCGGCTTCTGCTCCACGCTGCCCCAGTCTCAGCGCCTCTGGGCCCGACTTCTGTCCGGCTCCTTTCCCCCTCGACCGTGGTCGATTGCACCGCCCTTATCCTCCGTTTTTTTGTTTCTATTTTCCCTTTACTCACAGTCACCGTGGCCGACTTGCTTCTCGTGTTGATCGGCTCACTCACTGTGATGAAATATTCCATTCATCACTGCCTGTGACTGTGGTTGGTTTCAGGTTCCCCCTTACCATTGTATTGCCTGTGACTGTGGTTGGTTTCAGGTTTCTCCTCACCATTGTATTGTGTATTGGAATGTATGGAATGTGTTGTGTGTAGGGCTCCGCCCATACCTGGCCTCTATGTAAGCCAGCTCAGTCTGGCCTCACAGCCAGTACTGCAGACCTCCAGGGAAGATACCTCTCTCCACTGCGTGTTATCTTCTAAGTTAATAAAAGCCTTGTTTTGTTCCGCTAACATCGAGTCTCGGGATTATTGAGGCACATCAATTTTATTAACTTATTTTTCAACACAATGGATCAACTCCTGAAACCCGAACGTTTGGATTTGGATCAGCATGCTCCGGACGCATCAGCACGCTTCGGACACTGGTTTATGTGTATGGAATTCTTCCTGGACAATTCCGCAGCCGTCAAAGACGCTACGGACGCTGCGAGTATGAAACTCGGGATTCTGCGGAATTGAGTAAGCCACCGGGTTTACCCCCCCATCCAAGACGCCGACACGTACCTGGCCGTCTGCGACATCTTAAAGGCGCATTACCAGCAGCCTACGAATGAGGTGTATGCTAGGCATCTGCTCGCCACTCGCGCACAGCGACCTGGGGAATCGGTGGAGGAGTTCCTAGGCACCCTGAAAATGCTTGGCAAAGACTGCAAGTGCCGAGATGTAAAAGCCGCAGTGTACACCGACGAGCTTGTTCGCGATGCCTTTATCACAGGCCTCAGCTCCACTTACATCCGGCAAAGACTGCTGGAAAAAACGGGATTGGACCTGAAACAGGCTGCGGACACCGCGCGATCCCTGGATGTAGCCCAGAGAAACTCGGACGCCTACTCTTCAGCCCGCGCCGTCCACGCCGCCACGTGTGCACCAAGGGCGCCGCCATCTTGGAAGGCATCTTCCCCGCCCGGCAGCCCGACACCGTCGGGGCCCCGCTCTCCCCCCAGAAGCCCTACGACAGCCGCGACGCGTCGGGGACCCAACTGCTACTTCTGCGGGCAGCCAAAGCACACCAGAAACCTGTGCCCGGCGAAAGGCACCACCTGCTTTAAGTGCGGTAAGAAGGGGCACTTTGGGAAGGTGTGCAGAGGGAACCCCGCTGGAAAACCAAAACCCGCCACCGCCGCGTGTGCGCCGTGGGAGCGGCCATCTTGGACGCCATCTTGCCCGACCTCGTGGGGTCCGCCATCTTGTGAGCAGACAGCGCGGACGCCATCTTGTCTCGATCAGGGCCCTACAGTGGCATCGGTCACAGTGGACCAGACCAGGCCCCACCCGCTATCCAAATCAATGGTGGACATCGAGGTAAATGGGTGCGGGGTTAAATGTTTAATTGACAGTGGAAGCACGGAGAGTTTTATCCACCCGGAACTGGCACGACAACTCTCCCTAAAGGTGGTCCCTACTCGGGGTACCATCTCTATGGCTGATAAAACCCAGACATCGACCATTCTGGGTTACTGCACGGTACAATTGTCCGTTAACGGGACTGTATACGATAATTTTAAAGTATTAATCATGAAGAATCTATGCGCGAGCGTGATCTTGGGCCCGGATTTCCAGTGCAACCACCAAAGCATCACGCTCAAGTACGGTGGGTCCCAGCCGCCCCTCACAGTGTGCGGCCTGGCTACCCTGAAGGTAAAGCCGCCTTCGCTATTCGCGAATCTTACCCCTAACTGCCGGCCAATAGCGACCAAAAGCAGGAGGTACAGCTGGGAGGACAGGCGGTTTATCGCAACCGAGGTAGACAGGCTCCTGAAAGAGCGCATTATTGAATGCAGCAATAGCCCGTGGCGCGCCCAAGTGGTGGTGGTAAGGGGTAGCGAGAAGAAACGGATGGTGATCGACTATAGCCAAACGATCAACAGGTACACCCAACTAGACGCCTACCCGCTACCCCGCATATCAGAAATGGTGAACCAAATCGCCCAATACCGGGTGTTCTCCACCATCGACCTCAAGTCAGCGTACCACCAGCTCCCTATCAGACCAGAGGACCGCCCGTACACCGCCTTCGAGGCGAACGGACGCCTCTACCAATTCCTCAGAGTCCCCTTTGGGGTGACGAATGGGGTCTCGGTCTTCCAGAGGGAGATGGATCGCATGGTCGATGACCACCACTTGCAGGCAACCTTCCCCTACCTCGACAATGTCACCATCTGCGGTCACAACCAGCAGGATCACGACTCGAACCTCGAGAGGTTCCTGAAAACCGCACAAAAACTCAACCTCACCTACAACGAGGACAAGTGCGTTTTCAACACCACGCGCCTCTGCATACTAGGCAGCGTGGTGGAGAATGGGGAAATCGGACCAGACCCCGACCGATTGCGCCCCCTACGGGAGCTGCCCCTGCCCAACACTCCCAAAGCCCTGAAAAGGTGCCTGGGGTTATTTTCTTATTATTCCCAATGGGTCCCCAACTACTCCGACAAAGCCCGCCCCCTCTTGAAAGCATCCTCTTTTCCGCTCTCTGCTGAGGCCCACGCCGCCTTCAAAAGCATTAAGCAGGATATTGAGCGGGCCACGCTACAGGCAGTGGACGAGAACACTCCATTTCAAGTGGAAAGTGATGCATCTGACTTTGCCTTGGCGGCCACCCTCAACCAGGCGGGGCGGCCCGTAGCTTTCTTCTCGAGGACCCTCCAAGGGCCCGAGATCAGACACTCCTCCGTGGAAAAGGAGGCCCAAGCCATCGTGGAGGCAGTGCGCCACTGGCGCCACTACCTAGCCGGCAAACGCTTCACCCTACTTACCGACCAGCGGTCGGTAGCGTTTATGTTCAATAATAAACAGAGGGGGAAGATCAAAAATGATAAGATTCTTAGGTGGCGGATCGAGCTCTCCACCTTCGAGTATGACATCATTTACCGGCCAGGGGCCCTTAACGAATCGCCAGATGCCCTCTCACGAGGGATGTGTGCCAGCGCCACCGGGGATCGGCTACAGACCCTCCACAACGACCTCTGCCACCCAGGGGTCACGCGGCTGTTCCACTTCATAAAGTCCCGCAACTTACCCTACTCGATTGAGGAAGTTCGGTCTCTGACCAGGAACTGCCGCACTTGCGCTGAGTGCAAGCCTCGGTTCTACCACCCTGATAGAGCCCACTTAATCAAAGCTACACGGCCCTTTGAGCGGCTCAGCTTAGATTTCAAGGGCCCCCTCCCGTCCGTCGACCGCAATGTTTACTTCCTGAACATTGTGGACGAATACTCCCAGTTCCCATTCGCCTTCCCCTGCCCAGACATGACCAGCGCCACGGTCATTAAATGCCTCAACAGCCTGTTCTGCCTATTCGGTATGCCGAGCTACATCCACACGGATAGGGGGGCGTCCTTCATGAGTGAAGAGCTACGCCAGTACATGCTGTCCAGGGGTATCGCCACGAGCCGTACCACCAGCTACAACCCCCGGGGTAACGGTCAAGTGGAGCGAGAGAACGGGACAGTATGGAAAGCAGTCACTCTAGCTCTAAGGACCAAGGGCCTCCCTATCTCCCGCTGGCAGGAAGTCCTCTCAGATGTGCTCCATTCGATACGGTCGCTATTGTGTACTGCCACTAATGCCACGCCTCATGAACGAATGTTTAGCTTCCCCCGGAAATCCACCTCAGGCGTATCCATGCCGTCATGGCTCTCCACCCCGGGTCAGGTATTCGTGCGAAGGCATGTGAGGGGCCATAAGACGGACCCTCTCGTGGAGCCAGTGCACCTACTCCACGCCAACCCCCAATACGCGTATGTTCGGCACGCCGACGGAAGGGAGGACACCGTGTCAATAAAAGACGTCGCCCCAGCCGGTAACGACAACAACCACGGCAATAGCAGCAACAACGACCACAGCAACTCTTACCCACCCACTACTCTTTCATCAACCCCGGAAGAACATCGACCAACGGCACCCCCACCAACTACCCCTTCAACAACCCTGGCGGCACCCCCGGCAGAGACCCAGGAGGCCACCGGGGACACCCAGCCGACACCCGCGACACCACAACAGCCACGTCGGTCGCAGAGGACTACCAAACCCCCGAACAGACTAAATCTATAGAAGGGGTGAATGTGATGAAATATTCCATTCATCACTGCCTGTGACTGTGGTTGGTTTCAGGTTCCCCCTTACCATTGTATTGCCTGTGACTGTGGTTGGTTTCAGGTTTCTCCTCACCATTGTATTGTGTATTGGAATGTATGGAATGTGTTGTGTGTAGGGCTCCGCCCATACCTGGCCTCTATGTAAGCCAGCTCAGTCTGGCCTCACAGCCAGTACTGCAGACCTCCAGGGAAGATACCTCTCTCCACTGCGTGTTATCTTCTAAGTTAATAAAAGCCTTGTTTTGTTCCGCTAACAGCGAGTCTCGGGATTATTGAGGCACATCACTCACCACCGTGGCAGAAGGGACAATCCGTGCCTGTTGCTGATGGAAGACTTCGTGTTTGAAATCTTCCTCCTTTCTTGGTCTGCAGACTCGAGTTTTCTCTCAGCAAAACGACGAGGGCGGGTGCCGCTTCTCAACGCTCATTTACTTCTTCAGAAGTATTGTTGCCGCAGGGTAAGATCGAACTCGTCGCCACTGTAAAGTCTGTGGGTTGTATAGCGAAGTAATACACAGACTACAAGAGTAACTTAAACAGGACTTTACTATTCGAAGGTCAGGGCGAATCTGCCCAATAAATTCTGCCACAGCACTTATATACCGGTGTGGTCACCGTTGGTATTCACAGAATCACAGAATCACAGAAACCCCACAGTGCAGATAGAGGCCATTTCGGCCCATCGAGCCTGCACCGACACATATCCCACCCGATCCCCGTAACCCCTACACCAACACATATCCCATCCTATCCCTGTAACCCCACAAATTACAGTATACAGCAGCCAGGATAAAGTAGTGCCACACCTAAAATAGTTCTCTTAAAGGTGGACGGTTACATACAATAGTTCTCTTAAAGGTAGAACAGTTACATACACTACAGTTACTGGCAGCAACCACATCCTCAAAATAATCAGCAGGGCTTCTCTTGGACTCATGCCTTTATTATACGTTATCGCAGTTCCCATTAACAAGAGATCTCTATTTGGATTGAAAAATCCTGTAAAATCCATGTCAGTTAAGTCAATGAATTATATATATTTCTGAGTATTGTCGTAATAATGTACAACTAGTCAACCTCCTGTGGTGTTGCACGCATGGAATCAAGACTAAACCGGGTCTTCAGATGAAGGGTTTGTAGAGGACAGGGAATAAATGAACCAGGATGACAGAAGTAATTCACTCACCACTTTAAGGTTATGCATTCTGTCCTTGTAGTTAGAATCATAGAATCATACAGCACAGAAGGAGGCCATTCGACCATCGTGTCTGTGCCGGCTCTTTGGTAGCCACCAAGTAAATGTTAATTAACTGCTACAGTAAACTATTATACACAGCAAGTGTTAACGACATGTAATATGATGGTGCACTCCTGACATGGACCATGTACAGCAGGCACCTCAAAGCACTGGAGAGGTACCACCAACGCTGACTCCGCAAGATCCTGCAAATCCATTGGCAGGATAGGCGCACCAACATCAGTGTCCTCGCTCAGGCCAACATCCCCAGCATCGAAGCTTTGACCACGCTCGATCAGCTCCGATTGACGGGTCACATTGTCCGCATGCCCGATACGAGACTCCCAAAACAAGCGCTCTACTCGGAGCTCCGACGCGGCAAGAGAGCCCCAGGTGGGCAGAGGAAACACTTCAAGGGCACCCTCAAAGCCTCCTTGAAAAAGTGCAACATCCCCACCGACACCTGGGAATCCCTGGCCCAAGACCGCACAAAGTGGAGGAGAAGCATCCGGGAAGGCGCCGAACACCTCGAGTCTCTTCGCCGGGAGCAAGCGGAAGTCAAGCGCAAGCAACGCAAGGAGCGCACGTCAACCCAAGCACCCCATCCACCCGCCCCTTCAACCACCGTCTGCCTCACCTGTGACAGAGACTGTAGGTCCCGCATTGGACTCATCAGTCACCTGCAAACTCATTTTTAATGTGGAAGCAAGTCATCCTCGGTTCCGAGGGACTGACTAAGAGAAGATGGTGCACTTCTCTGTAACTCAGGACAAAGGGTAGAATCGAAATTAGATAAACTGTTTAAAGAGTTGTCCTAGCAACAAACTGTTATGAACTATTACACAAGAACTGAATACTCCTCGTACACCAACTTAAATGAATAGTTCTGAGGGCAATGGAACTGCATTAAACAAATAGGTCTGAGGCTCAATTCTCAATATTTCAAGAAAATAATTGAGTAAATATTTACCGCAGTGCTCTGCGCTTGAACTTAAACTAATTTCCCTTGGATTAACAGAAGTGACCTTGAGTTCAAATAGTCAGCTGGCATTGTTGGGCATTGCAACAGATTCTCATGTCATGTCTGTACTACAGCACCAGGTTTGACTGTTCCATTGGGAAAGCCCAGAGAGTGAAATATATTATAATTGACCATTTGGTTGAACCTGCCAGCCAGTGAGGTCCTACATCACAAACCCCAAAATCGCACGAGGTCCGACATCAAATGGAGCTCTGTCAATGAATTAGCACAAAGCACAACCATTGTAATCTAATCTGGGCTGACGAACCAGATGCTTTGATCTTCACTCTGAAGCCCCTCATTTGGATTTGCTGCCTGTACACAGTCAATTAGGGAGGTAAGTCCGTCAGCCCTGAAGTTTCTGCAGAGGCCTTGGAGGTTGTGGGGTGGTGCGCAGTTCTGGGGTTGAGCAGAACTTCAACTCGCTCAGTGCTGGGAGTCCCTGGCCTCACCGAACCATGCAGCACAGAAGGAGGCCATTCGGCCCATCGTGCCTGTGCCGCCTCGGCAACTGCACTGCTCGCATGATGGGCAAAGGGAGGAGGGGAAATTTTGCTTCGGATGGAAAAAGAATCAAAAAAGCAGCTCTTCTTTCTACTGCCATTTTCCTCCACAGTTTATTGCATAGCTGAAAGTAGTCAGGCAATTTTTTAATTCACTCCCCCCACAGCCCTAGCTTAGCATCGTTAGCTGCCAGGAGCTTATCGTTGTCCCTATAAGGGCGTAACTGAGAAAAAAAAAATCATAAGTCCTTTCTTCCTTATTTAGCTTCCTTTTGTAATATGATCACTGACATGAATCAACTGAGCGGCCTGTGGGTGGTGCTGTCCAGGGAGAGTATAAATACTCGGGCATGGGCCCAGCTTGCGCAGGACATTCTTAACAGGAACTAGTGAAGGACACAACTAGACCTCCATGTTGTAAAACAGTTGATTAAAGCTTTGTTTAACGCTTAGACCAAGTGCCTAGTAGTTTTCTTACGTCAGTCACCACTTGCAACGTCCCCACTTATTCCAGGCAGCGGCCTACATTGGGTAAATGGCGTTAACCGTTTGCAATCACCCTAGGCGCCAATTACAAAGGCCCCGCTTAAACCCGCATTAAGCACGCCAGCTATTTCAGGCAGTTCTGTACTTACCAACTTTTTAAAAGCCGATTTATTTTCGCGTGTGGCTGCGGCCAATCAACATGTCACTTTGCAACATAAACAGGAAGATGTTGGAACAACAACACCATCTTGCATTTATATAGCGCCTTTAATGTAGTAAAATGTCCCAAGGCGCTTCACTGGAGCGAATATCAAACAAAATTTGACACCGAGCCACGTAAGGGGATATTAGGACAGGCTTGGTCAAAGAGGTAGGTTTTAAGGAGCGTCTTAAAGGAGGAAAGAGAGGAAATGCAAATTGCTGTGTATGCAACTAAAGCATCTCTAAATGAGGGTGGAATTTAATTAATAAGTTAACTGCCTAGACTCTAAATCCACACTGCTTTTATCTCTCGCCAGTCTTTCTTTTAGCATTACTATTTTGGAAAATCCTCTTATTTCTACGAGGTGAGGAGTGCAGTCCTGCAGACATCTTTCCAAAGGATTACATGTTGGAAAACTGCCCACATCATCCCTAAGAGCAATTGAGCCCATTTTCCCAGAAATGTCAGTCATTGATTGATTGGGAATGGTCTCAGATCTAACTTAAACACTGATGATATTTGTCTATTAAATGCTGAGGGACTTTGAAAACAGGAGGCATGTATTTGCAGGAAATTAAAATGATGATATATTTGGAGCAGTTTGGTTAATTCATGTAATACAATAGCGAGTAATGGAAGAGGATAATAGACAATGGGTTTGGAGAGCTGTTGTCATTTTTAATTATTAGCTGGTACTGTAAAGCATTCTAGATCTGCTTAAGTGCCTTTAAACAACAACAACAACTTGTATTTATATAGCGCCTTTATATAGTGTCCCAAGGCACTTCACAGGAATGTTATTGGACAAAATTTGACACCGAGCCACATAAGGAGCTATTAGGACAGGTGACCAAAAGCTTGGTCAAAGAGGTAGGTTTTAAGGAGCGTCTTAAAGGAGGAAAGAGAGGTGGAGAGGTTTAGGGAGGGAATCCCAGAGATTGGGGCCTCAGCAACAGAAGGCACGGCCGCCAATGGTGAAGCGATGAAAACTGGGGATACTCAAGAAGCCAGAATTGGAGCAGTGCAGAGATCTCGGAGGGTTGTAGGGCTGGAGGAGGTTACAGCGATAGGGAGGAGCGAGGCCACGGAGGGATTTGAAAACAAGGATGAGAATTTTAAAACCAAGGCGTTGCCGGACCGGGAGCCAGTGTAGGTCAGCGAGCACGGGGTGGGTGCTGGGTGAACGGGTTAGGGTACGGGCAGCAGAGTTTTGGATGAGCTCAAGTTTACGGAAGGTGGAAGCTGGGAGGCCGGCCAGGAGAGCGTTGGCATAGTCGAGCACGTCTCTCCTTTCTCGTCTCAAAATTAGAGCGCGGCTCATGGTGGGGTGCGTTTCCCCAGGCGCCAGCAACCCTCCAGTATCTCTCACAAGTGGCTAGTCTTCACGCGCAAGCCTACACAGTGAGTGTTTCCCAGGCTATTCGTTTTTTCGACGGGCCAAGGGAAAGGAAGGGGCGGAGCCTGATCCTGCCCTCGTCCAATGACTTCACGTGAACATATTGCAGCCGGGGATTAACCGGAGAGTGATCGGAACCAGGAATTGCTAGACAGAAAAAGACCACGGTCCGTCTAGTTCGCCTTCTATCATCCGGATAGATGCATGATGCAACAATAAAAGAAAGAAAGTCTTGCATTTCTATAGCGCCTTTCACAACCTCAAGACAGCCCAAAGCCCTTTACAGCCAACGAAGTACTTTTTGAAGTGCAATACTATAGGAAACGCTGCCAATCCCAGACCAGGTCATCTGTTCTTTCAGTGATGTTGGTTGAGGGATAAAAATTGTCCGGGGCATATATGGCATTATAATCCCTGGTTTATTTTCCTCTCCCTAACCTTCGAGGGGGTGGGGGGGAGGGGTGTCACTGAGGTCACTTGTAATGAGAGAACAAGATGAGGTTGAGCTGCCGTGCCTGCCGTGATCAGACAGCCTGCAGACACTCATCACCATCTGGGTTTGCGCAGGAGGGATAGACACCTGGGTGAGGCGCAGGGGCTGCAGACGCCATGGAAACATGCTCTAGTACGAGTCAACGCTTTCACAGACAGAGAGGAAACTGGAAAATAGATAGGGCTCTCCAGTCTAATGGCTGACTCCAGCAGATTCTGAAAACAGACAATAAATATTATTTTGAGCTTTTTAAGAGACCACCATGATGAAATCATTCTATGATTTTAATTTCCGACATTGTTTTTGGAATTTTCTAGGATTGAACAATATGAAAACGAGACAATCTTTTGAAGTAACTAACTGGCCTATTTTTCTCTGGGTATTGATTTGAATAAAAAAGCAGGAAAGACAGAAAGAAAGAAAGAATTTGCATTTCTATAGCGCCTTTCACAATTTCAGGATGTCCCAAAGCACTTTACAGCTTTACGTACTTTTTTTTGAAGTGTAGTCACTGTTGTAATGTAGGAAACGCAGCAGCCAATTTGTGCACAGCAAGCTCCCACAAACAGCAATGTGATAATGACCAGATAATCTGTTTTAGTGATGTTGGTTGAGGGATCAGTATTTACCCCAGGACACCGGGGAGAAATCCGCTGCTCTTCTTCGAAAGAGTGCCCTGGGATCTTCCAAGAAAAGTGGTAACAGTCTTCCCTCCCCATTATTACTGACACTCTTCCTGATTTTTTTCAGACTTGTGAGCACGTTGGACTGAATCTTGACAGGGGCAGGCTTGCGTAGGTGGTTCGGGAAGTTTGGGTTTCCCCGCATGCTGTGGAGTTTTGATTCCACAGCGTGCGTAATTTCTCTTTGACAGGTTCCCCGCTTGGAAGTCAGCCTGATTGACAGGTTTGGCTTCCAGTTGGGCCTGCTGCTGCTAGTGGGACCATGAGTTGGGGGGGGTGGGGGGTGGGGGGGTGGGGGGAGGGTCCAATCTCCAACCCCGGGGGGGGTGAGGCCCAATACTGAGGGGCGTTCGATTCCCCAAACCCTGCGGGCCTTTGTATGGGAGGTGGGTGTCTGATGGGGAGACAGCTTGGGTGCTGGGTGGAAGCATTTACCTTCTCCCCAAAGCTGTCCTCGCTTCCCTTTAGCTGCCGGGTTGCCTGAGGACTGCGAAACCCGGCCGTCTACTGTAAAACCTGCAAAAACAGGTTAAATCCGAGGTTACCAGCCTCGTTAAGATATTTAAATGACTACCTCGCCTCCTGGGGGTGGGTTGGTTGCTCGCCCCCCTGGCTGGCCTCCGTTAAACCTGGAAGTGGGCGGGTTGGAGGCGGGTTGGGGGTCAGGTTTGAGGTTTTTAAAATTATAACATCAGACCCAACCCCAACCCACCCATTTTGGGGGTTCAGATTCAGCCCGTTGTTTCTCTATATACTAATTTAAAAATGCTTTCTGTAATGGAAACAAAAATTATCTTTCAGAAGTTACGACAGGGAGTCCACGAGGATCTGTCAATACTTCCAGAGGGTCCCTGGTAGTGTGTCAATATTTGCAGGGACTCAGCACAGACATATTATTACATAGAATGTATAACACAGAAACAGGCCATTCGGCCCAACTGGTCCATGCCGGTGTTTATGCTCCACACCAGCCTCTCCCTACCATACATCATCTCACCCCATCAGCGTATCCTTCTATTCCTTCCTCCCTCATGTGTTTATCCAGCCTCCCCTTAAATGGATCTGTACTAATCACCTCAACCACTCCTTGTGGTAGTGAGTTCCACATTCTAACCACTCTCTGGATAAGGAAGTTTCTCCTGAATTCCCTATTGGATGTATTAGAAACTATCTTACATTTATGGCCCTCAGTTTAGTTTTATACACACCAACATTGTTGAAAACAACTTGTTAAGGCATTTGATGACAAACAAGAGCTTTAATTAACCCATTGTATTCTGAACAAGCGCAGAATTTTAGGGCTGAATTTTAATGGGGAAGGTGGGTTGGGAGCGGGGGGACTCCGAAGAGGTTGGGAAACCCGGGAGAATGGGTTTCCCACAGGCCCTGCTGAATTTAACGGCAGGGCCTGATTTGCACGGGAAACCCCTGTTTCCCACCCGCAGCTTGCCAGGTAGAGAGGCTGGCTGGCTGTGGGCAGGTAGGCCTGTGGCACCAGGCCGCAGAGAGGACAGGGAGAGATTGCGGGGGGGCAGGAGGGGGGCAGGCAGAGGAGCACAGGGAGGGCCGAAGGAGCTGTTGGGGGTGGGGGTGGGGGGGGTTGGGTGAAGATCGGGAGCCGGGACCAGCACGATGGGGTGGAGTGGGGGGGTTGGAGAAGCGCGGGAGGGGTTGGTGTCAGCGGAGCGGGGGGGGGGGGGGCGGGGTGGGGGCAGAGGTTTGGGGTCCGGAGGAGCAGATTACCGACCAGAGGAGCATGCGGGGGGGTGGGGGGGGGCGCCTTGTGAGGGGGAATCGACAGACTGAGGGGGGATTGGAGACCTGGGGGGGTGGGGTATCAGAGGCCTCATGGGGGGCATCAGAGGCCCTGGGGGGGGGGGCGCGGATCAGAGGTGGGGGGGATCGAAGGCCTTGTGGGGGTATCTCCAATCACGGGGAGTGGGTTAGCCAGGGACGCTGGATCTAGGAGTTAAGTGTAAAGGCACTTACCTCCTGGATCCTGCAGTCCATGCCATGCATTAGCTGGCGGGTAGCACGAGGCGTCCAAAACCTGACCAGGTAAAGATAAATTCAAGATGAAGGTTAAAGCAGAGCCTTCCAGCCTCATTACAATGTTTCAATAGATGACCCACCTCCTGGGAACAGGTTGTCTGCTACCCCCCCGTCCCGCCTCCTTGTTTTCAAATCCCTCCATGGCCTCACCCCTCCTTTGCTCTGTAACCTGCTCCAACCCTACAACCCTCCGAGATCTCTGCGCTCATCAATTCTGGCCTGTTAAGCATCTCCGATTTTCATCACTTCACCATTGGCGGCCGTGCCTTCAGCCGCCTAGGCCCTAAACTCTGGAATTCCCTCCCTCTGCCTCTCCGCCTCTCTACCTCTCTCTCGTCCTTTAAGACGCTCCTTAAAACCTACCTCTTTGACCAAGCTTTTGGTCATCTGCCCTAATATCTCCTTATGTGGCTCGGTGTCAAATTTTGCTTGATAATCGCTCCTGTGCAGCGCCTTGGGATGTTTTACTGCATTAAAGTCGCTCAATAAAGGCAAGTTGTTGTTGTTGAATGAATGAATAGCGGAAACTGCTCTGTTTTCGCTTTATGTGTGGTAATTTTACAAAATCATGCTCCTGGTGCAGACCCTTATCTTCCCTGCAGCGCCGAGCAGAAATTTGGGTGCCTGCTCCAAGTGCACTCCAGACGGGGCAAAGGCTCTGCACCAGGAGCACAATTTACCGTTAATGGTTGGACAATTATGGGAATTCCTGACACGTGTTCCAGGTGAGTGCAGCTCTGCATTGGGTGCACAATCTCGTAAAATGACCCTTTGTACGTGAAAGAGAGTGAAGGGAAATTACAAGGATTTATATATCGATAGTGTTATAAATCTCATCATTCATCAAGAAACTACTCGTGAAATAATGCTGGACGGCCAGCTGGTGGCGCCATCCAAGGAGTATAAATATTCGGGCGTGGCCCCAGCTTGCCAGGGACATTTTGTAAGACAAGGAACTAGTGAAGTACAACTAAACCTCCATGTTTTGAAACAAGTTGATTAAAGCCTTGCTTTACACTCAAACCAAGTGTGTAGTGAGTTTTATTATGTCAGATAGTGAGCTTGGTCATCGAGGCTTTGCCTACCATGGAATGAGCCTTCCATCATCAAGATCTTTTGAAAGCTAATATATCCTTGACTGAAGCAATGACAATAACTTCATGTTACCTCCTCGACTGGGGAAACACGGCAGGTCAAGAAATGGGGAGGTCAACAAAGATCAGATCCATTTGGATTCTTTACAAGTGTAATACGTTAAGGCAACAGGCTGTCGGGCATCAAAGACCGACCACAATGGAAGGAGGACGTTTATGAAGCATGATGTATTCCTCCTTGGAAATCCTCATATGGTTTACAATGCAGGGCTAGTGCTTCCCGCTGTATTAAGTGGATTAACCTATTGTTTCGTCAACATTTCGAACATGTCCAAAGGTAACCATCCCAACAGTTATGCAAAGGTCTTTGGAATGAAAGGGGATCCCTAAAATGCAGTTCATTACAACTGAGAAACCCTGTCGCAGTCTTGTACTATGATTAAATCAGCAAAATTCAATAGTCTATGGGCAGAAAGTACTGACAGTTGCAGACATGCATATGGGGCCATGCTTTGCAGTTTCGCAGCTCCTGAGGTGGTACGATATTACTACAGCTTCTTTACACAGAGCTGAATCAGGAAGGAAATCAATCGACAACAACAACTTCCATTTATATAGCGCCTTTAACGTAGTAAAACATCTCAAGGCGCTTCACAGGAGCGATTATCAAACAAAATCTGACACCGAGCCACATAAGGAGATATTAGGGCAGATGACCAACAACTTGATCAAAAAGGTAGGTTTTAAGGAGCATCTTAAAGGAGGAGAGAGAGGCGGAGAGGTTTAGGGAGGTAATTCCAGAGCTTAGGGCCTCGGCAGCTGAAGGCACGGCCACCAATGGTGGGGAGCGATTAAAATCGGGGATGCACAAGAGGCCAGAATTGGAGGAACGCAGAGATCTCGGAGGGTTGTAGGGCTGGAGGAGGTTTCAGAGATAGGGAGGGGCGAGGCCATGGAGTGATTTGAAAACAAGGGTGAGAATTTTAAAATCGAGGTGTTGCCGGACCGGGAGCCAATGTACGTCAACGAGCACAGGGGGTGATGGGTGAATGGGGCTTGGTGCGATTTAGGATACGGGTAGGGGGCCAAGGATACATCCTTGGGGGACACCAGAGGGAGCAGGCAGAGAAGCGATTGCAGATGATTCTCTGGTTTGCATGCTCTGTCATAGAATTCCCTGCGCCAAATTCATCTTCTGTGCCTTGTGAGAAACAGCCACGAAACACAATGTTGACATTAGTCAATATATTAATAATAGTGATCGAAACCCACAAGTTGTGGGGAGAGGGGGTAAGAGAGCTGTGTTTAAGTTTAAAACTAACATGGATCAAAATTGGTCACATCTTTGAACTAAATTGGGTGATTGTCACACCTAATGAATGACATTTGGTGCACATAATCTAGGCTGACACTCCAGTGCAGTACTGAGGGAGCGCTGCACTGTCGGAGGTGTCGTCTTTCAGATGAGATGTTAAACCAAGGCCCCGTCTGCCCTTTCAGATGGATGTAAAAGATCCCAGGGCATTATTTGAGGAAGAGTATGGGAGTTCTCCCATCAACATCAACATCCCATCAGTCCTGATCAACATCACTAAAACAGATTATCAGGTCATTATCCCATTGCTGTTTGTGGGACCTTGCTGTGTGCAAATTGCCTGCCACATTTCCTACATTACAACAGTGACTAGACTTCAAAAGTACTTCATTGCCTTTGGGACATCCTGAGGTCGTGAAAGGTGCTATAATACAGAAAGATGTGAAAGTACAATATAATACATTATAATCTAATCGAGTACATTTTTGAACTACATTTGTGGTTTGAAAGTTCTTTAAGTTTGAAAAGCTTCTGAATACTTTACTAAAGTTGGTCTGTGTATGGGGGAGTGGGGTGTCGGGAGTAGGGTGAGAGAAGTATGTGTATCTGGTATGAGCAGTAATAAATGTTCCGATAGACGCTACATATCGTTTCCAGTGAGCTTCTCTCCCAAGTTGCGCTGAAACAGGGTCGAATGAACATGGACCTTAATTAGAAAGTAATTGGAAGTCTTAAAGTTGCTTTTAGAAGAGGTTCACTCGGTTGATTCCGGAGATGAGGGGGTTGACGTATGAGGAAAGGTTGAGTAGGTTGGGACTCTACTCATTGGAGTTCAGAAGAATGAGAGGCGATCTTATCGAAACATATAAGATTGTGAGGGGGCTTGATCGGGTGGATGCGGTGAGGATGTTTCCACTGATGGGTGAGACTAGAACTAGGGGGCATAATCTTAGAATAAGGGGCTGCCCTTTCAAAACTGAAATGAGGAGAAACTTCTTCACTCAGAGGGTAGTAAATCTATGGAATTTGCTACCCCAGAGAGCTGTGGAAGCTGCAACATTAAATAAATTTAAAACGGAGATGGACAGTTTCCTAGCAGATAAGGGAATTAGGGGTTACGGGGAGAGGGCAGGGAAGTGGACGTGAGTCTAGATTTGGATCAGCCATGATCTTATTGAATGGCGGAGCAGGCCCGAGGGGCCGTATGGCCTACTCCTGCTCCTACTTCTTATGTTCTTATGTTCTTATGAGAGAGGTTCTGATGACAGGCTTCCTTACACATGACTGTAATGAACAGGCCTAACTGCCAACTTGTCTGGGGCGAAGTCCTTTTCAGCTTTGGTGAGTTGAGAAACAAAGCAAGTTAGCAGCTGGCAAGTTACGTCATTGCATTTATTTATCCATCTCCAGCCCTTCATTCTTTCCCTCTTTTCTCACTCTCTGTGATCCTTTGAGGTATGTTGCTGTGCTCTCCTCTCCCATTGACTATGCCCTAAACTGTACAAAGGCATTTTAAAAACATTTTTTTACCTAGGGTTCAACTCTCTATGAATAATGATTTTTGGTGAGTAACAGATGAACGAAAGTGGATTTTAATTTTTTATAAAAGTCAGAATTCCCCAGACAGCAAGAAACTTTTAAAACGTTTCCCGGGCTCTGTGAATATTATCAGGATCACTTATCTGGCTCACTTTAAAATAAATCCCACATACAGTGTAAACAAAACAAAGGAGACAATGAATGCCGGAGAGTGGGAAATGTAACCTAAGACAGGCCATTTGATCCGCTTTCTTTCCATACACTTACATTAAGCATTTAAGACTGTGTCATCACTTGCTGTGTACATAAGGCAACTGTTTTAAAGTGTATTGTGTGAGGGACTTGCTGCTTTGTGAATGGCTACTCCAGCTTCCTTCTGTTTGGGTTCCCCCTTCCATGGTGTAAAGGCCACAAGCTCCATTTCAGCTCTTTCAGACTTTCACCTGGTAACAATCATTACAGCAGGAAGGAACGCCATTTCCTCACATCAAAAAATACACAGATGGTTTCACCTCTTCCCAAGTGTGCATTTTACTAATGACATTGGCTTAAGGTTATCTCCACAGAATCTATAACCAGGATTTTCTGCACTGAATCAAAATCAAGACAGCGCAAGTAACACTGAGCACTGATTAATACTGTGATGCAAACCATCTTCAGCTTTCCTTATCATTAAATTATATCAATGCAAGTCATTTCCATTCCTTCAAGACTAGATAAATACACATAATCACCAGAAATAGACATCTTTCTTATTATTATAGAAGGAAAGAAAGAACTTGCATTTCTATAGCGCCTTTCACGACCTCAGAATGTCCCAAAGCGTTTTACAGCCAATGAAGTACTTTTTGAAGTGTAGCCACTCTTGTAATCCGGTCAAGTACCACCCCATCAGTCTACTCTCAATCATCAGCAAAGTGATGGAAGGTGTTGTCGACAGTGCTATCAAGCGGCACTTACTCACCTATAACCTGCTCACCAATGCTGAGTTTGGGTTCCGCCAGGACCACTCGGTTCCCGACCTTATTACAGCCTTGGTCTAAACATGGACAAAAGAGCTGAATTCCAGAGGTGAGATGAGAGTGACTATCCCTTGACATCAAGGCAG
This sequence comes from Somniosus microcephalus, assembly GCF_052327205.1. Taxonomy (NCBI): domain Eukaryota; kingdom Metazoa; phylum Chordata; class Chondrichthyes; order Squaliformes; family Somniosidae; genus Somniosus; species Somniosus microcephalus. Next base: position 262,140,773 of record NC_140993.1, read on the forward strand.
CATTTGACCGAGTGTGGCATCAAGGGGACCGAGTAAAATTGAATTCAATGGGAATCAGGGGGAAAACTCTCCACTGGCTGGAGTCATACCTAGCAGAAAGGAAGATGGTTGTGGTTGTTGGAGGTCAATCATCTCAGCCCCAAGACATCGCTGCAGGAGTTTCTCAGGGCAGTGTCCTGGGCCCAACCATCTTCAGCTGCTTCATCAATGACCTTCCCTCCATCATAAGGTCAGAAGTGGGGATGTTCATTGATGATTGCACAGTGTTCAGTTCCATTCGCAACTCCTCAGATAATGAATGCCTGAATGCAGGAAGACCTGGACGACATTCAGGCTTGGGCTGATAAGTGGCAAGTAGCATTCATGTCACACAAGTGCCAGTCAATGACCATCTCCAACAAGAGAGATCTAACCACCGCCCCTTGACATTCAACGGCATTACCATCACCCAATCCCCCACTATCAACATCCTAGGGGTCACCATTGACCAGAAACTTAACTGGACCAGCCACATAAATACTGTGGCAACAAGAGCAGGTCAGAGGCTGGGTATTCTGTGGCAGGCGTCTCACCTCCTGAATTCCAAAAGCCCTTCTACCATCTACAGGGCACAAGTAAGGAGTGTGATGGAATATTCTCCACTTGCCTGGATGAGTGCAGCTCCAACAACACTCGAGAAGCTCGACACCATCCAAGACAAGGCAGCCCGCTTGATTGGCACCCCATCCACCACCTTAAACATTCACTCCCTCCACCACCGGCGTACCGTGGCTGCAGTGTGTGCCATCTACAAGATGCACTGCAGCAACTCGCCAAGGCTTCTTCGACAGCACCTCCCAAACCCGCGACCTCTTCCACCTAGAAGGACAAGGGCAGCAGGTGCATGGGAACACCACCACCTCCAAGTTCCCCTACAAGTCACACACCATCCTGACTTAGAACTATATCGCCGATCCTTCATTGTCGCTGGGTCAAAATCCTGGAACTCCCTCCCTAACAGCACTGTGGGAGTACCTTCACCACACGGACTGCAGCGGTTCAAGAAGGCGGCTCACCACCGCCACCGTCTCAAGGGCAACTAGAGATGGGCAATAAATGCCGGCCTTGCCAGTGATGCCCACATCCCAGGAACTAATAAAGAAAAAGTTGGAAACGAGGTAGCCAATTGTGCACAGCAAGCTTTCGCAAACTGCAATTTGATAATGACCAGATCATCTGTGTTCTTGATGTTGGTTGAGGGATAAATATTAGCCAGGACACCGGGGAGAACTCCCCTGCTCTTCTTTATAATACTGCCATAGCATCGTTTACATCCACCTGAGAGGGCAGACGGGGATAAGAGTTCCTGCTGGGGAACAATTTTGGAACAGAATGGCATGATGCAGGAGATGCCACGATTCTTCTTGCCAATATTTATTCCCAACCAACATCACTAAAAACAGATGATCTGATAATTAACTGATTGCTGTTTTGGGGCCTTGCTGTGTGCAAATTGACTACCGTGTTTCCTACATCACAACAGTGACTACACTTCAAAGTTCCTCATGGGTTGTAAAGCGCTTTGGGGCGTCCTGAGGTTGTGAAAGGTGCTATAGAACTGCAAGTTCTTTCCTTCTTTTCAAAGGGATGCTCACCAGGGAAGGGTGACTGAAGCTGCACTATCCCTGGAACCTGTAGGAATCTCACCCCCGCACGCCCAGATTCATGGAGGGTGTCCCTGCTTAACTCAATACAAACCTGAGACCTTTTTGCAAGGTCTTTTCTGTCTTTCTGGTCTGTAGGGCTCAGTACCTGGGTGGTGCCTTACCCACTGAGCTATCTCAAAGCCCAAGGTCTACTAATTCCCTACATTACACCAGTGACTGCACTTCAAAAGTACTTCATTGGCTGTAAAGCACTTTGGGACTGAGGTTGTGAAAGGCGCTATATAAATGCAAGTTCTTTCTCTCTTAATTGAAAACAGTCAATTTGTGTATTTTATTACGGTGAGAAAAATGATTTGAATCAACATAATCACCGTTTATGAAGACCATACACCATCCTTTGATGGTCCAGTGAATCTACCTGGTCAGTGGCTACCACTACTATCGCTGCATCATGTTAGTCATTACCGTAATCTCCACTGCCAGTCTCACCCTCTGGCAACATGAAACAGAAATTCAGTCACACGCTGCCCATTATCTTCTGACCCGAATGGTAGCAAAATCATGCCCAATGCATGCCCAACTATGTGTTGCACATATGAGGTTCCACAGCTGGCAGTATGAGTTTTTAACTGGCCTGCCCATATCAGGCCTGGAGTTAAAATCGGGCCCAATCTTTTTTTGTAATGTACTATTATAAATATTGAACTCGTTGTGCAACATTGTGGTCATAATGAAAGTTAACAATGGTGTGAATAATAAATCTTTTCCAAAGCACTTGCAGGTCAGGTGGGACAGAAGCAGATGCAATGTAGAGCTCCCTCTACATTAACCCTGACAATGTCACAAAACCCCAATCTCCACTCCACTGAGCTTTTTATTTCTGAAACTACATGTCCTTATTGTCCCATTAGTGCTAATTGTGCCAATTATAGGCAGTTTTATGCAGTGAGTTGATATCCCCAGTACATATTAGCCCAAAGTTTCCTAGATTCATTGTACATAGGACTGGTAGCTGTCTGTGTGAGGAGATTTTTATGCATATGTTTGGATTTAACTCAGGATCCCAAAGGTTAAAGAATAATGTTCCAATATGTTGCACACCCAGTTCCCTAACACAATCTACAGTTCTACTGACTGTGAAGTCCAGTAATGATATGGCGGCAGTGGAAAAAGAATCAGTAAATGAGAACATGTTGTTTAATTTTAAACAGACAGACGTATAAACGCAACTGACTTACTCAAAATGCTGCAGTTCAGAGAACAGTTAGAAGATTATGATGTAATGAAGGGCTGAGGATTTACTATGTCCCAGAGTTTTGAAAACTTCATCTGTCTTTGAGGGTTTTATTGGCATGCACAAGCACACATGCACACGCAGACAGACAAGCATGCGGACACACACACACACAGACACGTACACACACAAACACCGCACACACACAGACACACAGAAACGTGCAGACACACACACACATGCAGAAACATGCATATACACACACACACAGACACACACAGAGAAACACAGACACAGACACACGCACGCACACACACACACACATGCACACACACATAAACGCACACACAGAAACATACATACACACACACATGCACACATACACATGCATACACACTAACACACACACATATATATAGAAATACACATGCACATATATAAACACACACACAGAGCACAGAGACACTAAGGGAAGCAATGGATATGGGGATCGGGCGGTAAAGTGGAGTTGCGGTCGATGATCAGCCATGATCTTATTCAATGGCGGAGCAGGCTCGAAGGGCTGAGTGGCCTACTCCTTCTCCTAATTCTTATGTTCTTATGTTCTTATAATGACTTACTGAAAAGTCTCAGGCCTAGAAATTCAGTTGGGCGCGCCAACCGTTAGTGCCTTAGGAGGAGTAGATCTCGAGCGCTAGGCGCTTAGCGCCCGGGCGCAGCACGACCTGCGCCTCGCCCCAACTTCAGTACACATTTAGCGCCGGCGCAAAGTCTTAGCGCGCGCCCTGCTGCGCGCGCAGATCATGACGTCATTTCGTCGTGCAACGCCCTTTGTGTGCCCCGAACCGGAACTTCACTCGTGTCGGCCAATTGTGCGCCGGCCGGCCCTAACGACTGTGAAGTGGAACGGTACACAGCTGATGCGGGCCACGGGGAGCGCAAATTAAAGGGCCCTCCTGTACTAGAAATGGTATGGCTGGGATGAGGAGGAGGAGGAGGAGGAGGAGGAGGACGACGACGACGACGACGACGACTGGTGTGCCGGGAACACATAACAAACTGATGGAGAGAAACCCTCCCCAAAACCACAAATACACCAGTGTCGGCCTTTCAAAAAAACAAATCCACCCTCCCCCTTTAAGAGCTCACCGGAGCCAGAGTGTCTGCCATCAATCAGCAGCTCGCCGCACCTGCCCTGTGCCCAACTTCCGGTTTAGCGCCCCGGCCCGCCGGCTTAGCGCCTAAAGAGAGGCGTGCAGCGCCAGTTTTAGCGCTCGAGCAAACTCTTAGGGCGAAGCTAATGAATATCGGAGAAGTGGCCTCGATTTGGCGGCGGGCGCAAACTTTAGCGGCCGCCCGACTTTACCGCCCCAAAAGTGGCTACAATAAATTTCTAGGCCTCATTGTTTTGTGGTTGCAAGATTTCTATGAGAAGCTAATTTGGACAGTTTGATCCTAATTCTTTGTGAGTGCTGACCACAGCACAAAACTGCTCACAATTAGCAATTTCACTCAGGTTCTCTCCACTTATGCCTCCTGTAGGTTACCGAACTGAAAATCCCTGGCCTTTGTGGCGCACTCGCACCGTAACTCTGGCAAGAGTGCAGTGAGAGGACCAGACAATATTTGGACCTAGATTGTATGCTCCCAGCCTGATATCAGAGATTCTGTGGGACCTTGTAACGAATGTAGACCGAGGCCCCGTCTGCCCTCTCAGGTGGATGTAAAAGATCCCACGGTACTGTTCGAAGAAGAGCAGGAGAGTTCTCCCCAGTGTCCACGACACACGCGCACACACACCACACACGCACACACACACACACAAACGCATACAAACACACAGCCACACAATATTTATCCCTCAATCAACATCAATAAAAGCAGATGATTTGGTCATTATCACGTTGCTGTTTATGGGAGCTTGCTGTGGGCAAGTTGGCTGCTGCGTTTCCTACATTACAACAGTGACTACACTTCCCAGTGGTGAACACAGTGGTCACACCTAATGACTCACTACCTCAAGAGTTCCGGGCGTGGAATTTGGTCACGGCCTGTCTTCAGGCCCATGACTAGCTGCACGCCACAACTGGGAGGCACAAGGCCGGCCCAATATTGGCCCTCAGGCCTCATTAACATTAATTGTGTCACGCCTCCACAATCATTTCACTGAGATAAATATCAAGCCGCCTTCCCTCACCAGAAACAGCCCTAAGGTAGGTCTTCGGGGGTTGGGAGAGGGTGGCTTAGAGCGACAATGGGTGGGGGGGGTGCGGGGTGAGGCGATCGTGAGGACTATGGAGCCCTGACATTGCAAATTCAGGCATCTACGCAATGAAGTTTTGGCCATTTTTCTTGTTTTATGTGATGTGGGCGTCGCTGGCAAGGCCAGCATTTATTGCCCATCCCTAATTGCCCTCGAGAAGGTGGTGGTGAGCTGCCTTCTTGAACCGCTGCAGTCCGTGTGGTGAAGGTACTCCCACAGTGCTGTTAGGGAGGGAGTTCCAGGATTTTGACCCAGCGACGATGAAGGATCAGCAATATACTTCTAAGTCAGGATGGTGTGTGACTTGGAGGGGAACTTGGAGGTGGTGGTGTTCCCATGCGCCTGCTGCCCTTGTCCTTCTAGGTGGAAGAGGTCGCGGGTTTGGGAGGTGCTGTCGAAGAAACCTTGGCGAGTTGCTGCAGTGCATCTTGTAGATGGTACACACTGCAGCCACGTTACGCTGGTGGTGGAGGGAGTGAATGTTTAAGGTGGTGGATGGGGTGCCATTCAAGCGGGCTACGTTGTCTTGGATGGTGTCAAGCCTCTTGAGTGTTGTTGGAGCTGCACTCATCCAGGCAAGTGCAGAGTATTCCATCACACTCCTTACTTGTGCCTGGTAGATGGTGGGAAGGCTTTGGGGAGTCAGGAGGTGAGACAGTCACCACAGAATACCTAGCCTCTGACATGCTCTTGTTGCCACAGTATTTATGTGGCTGGTCCAGTTCAGTTTCTGGTCAATGGTGACCCCCAGGATGTTGATGGTGGGGGATTCAGCAATGGTAATGCCATTGAATGTCAAAGGGCGGTGGTTAGACTCTCGCTTGTTGGAGATAGTCATTGCCTGGCACTTGTGTGGCACGAATGTTACCCGCCACTTATCAGCCCAAGCCTGAATGTCGTCCAGGTCTTGTTGCATGCGGGCATGGAGTGCTTCATTATCTGTGGAGTTGTGAATGGCGCTGAACACTGTGCAGTCATCAGCGAACATCCCCATTTCTGACCTTATGTTGGAGGAAAGGTCATTGATGAAGCAGCTGAAGATGGTTGTGCCTAGGTGTAAGATTCGAAATTTTCCGTAATTTAATCACGCAACAAAACAGGGTTAATAAGACAGTTTATTGACCAAGAGAAAGCTTGTACAGAAAAACCTTTGAAAAAAAGGGGCATACAAAATGGCCGCCGGACCTCGTGATCAGTTTCTGGGACCATTTGATTTCTGTTACTGCAAGCCAGACAGGCTTGTGGATTGAGGACAGTAAGCCCGCGAAAGCCAGTATCGGGAAACCAAAACTCAGGGAACTGAGCATACATATTAATTGGATTCTAAGTACAAGACAGTTTCAGGTAACAGGATGGGGCCCATCAAGAAATGGGTGGACAATTGAATGAACACTTAAACCCATTTACTGTACAAAGGAAAGACCGTTTAACAGCCATCAAGGGCAATCTCCAGACCGATCAATATGCGAACCGAGTTACGGTGACAAAGTAAAAGACATTATCGGCCAGGAAGGCCAGTTAAGCTATCACCGGCTCTCGTTATAAGATGAAGCACCCCTGCAGAGATTTCTGCCCGCCAAAAATATTACAAAGACAGGACTATGATTTGGTGGGAGATAAAACTGTCCCAAAAAGGTATAACTGTGGATTGAAAAGTCCATCAGTAGCTTCGGAACTCAAACGCTTCTTCTACGGTACGCTTCTTCTGGAATTCAAGCTTCGGGAGGGATACGATACGGATTCGATTCAGGAAGCTTCACCTCGGGTTTTCATTTCTTCAACGCACCGGGACAGACTTTCCGGTTAAGACAGCACTTCGGTTTCGGGACGTGGTCGATGTTCGGCCAGGCAAGGCTCGGCCACGACGAGAAGACGACGAGGGTGGCCCGGGTACTTTTGTCGGGAGATCATCGACGACCCAGGCCGAAGAAGAAGACACCCTCAGGAAAAACCGACGAGCCAGGCGGGAGAGAGAAATAAAAGGACACTCCGGGCCCAGCACTCCCGTGCCTCAACATCCCATTCTCAGCTTTCCAGGAATGGACTTTCCCATGTGTATCCGGTTCTTCAACAACTTTTAACGGATTCAGTCATGACGAGCGCTCATCGAGGCTGTGTCCGCTGCCTCATCGCCTGAGAGAGAAAAACAAGCTGCGCCAGAAGTTTCCAAATCCACGTGACGACGGAAAGCTGTGCCAAAAGGGCTGCGAACCCCCTCTTTTGCGAATCTGAAAGTGGTGAGCATGATTCCGAGTTCCTCAAGTCGAAACTTAGTCTAGGTCTAGGGGAGGGGTAAGGGTAATCGTAATGTGTTTCCCCTTTTACGATGTGCCGTGTGTTCCCCATTTCCATAGAGTTAAGTTTATAGATATGTGTATGCTTGTAGTTACATTAATCTGTGCTTATGACATGTATTTTATAATGCTGCAAACTGTTTAATAATAAAAGCATCCATTTCGTGCTATTCAACCTGGTCTATTGAGTCTTTCTCTGCACTACAGTTCCCTGCACCTAAGTCCAAGGTCTAGAACCGTAGGGGAGAGTGGGTCGAACCACTCAAGGGTAATTATTGCACGAAGCCTGGTAGGAGACCAGAACGAGCAAGAGAAACCCCCTACATAGGACACTGCCCTGAGGAACTCCTGCAGCGATGTCCTGGGGCTGTGATGATTGACCTTCAATCACCACAACCATCTTCCTTTGTGCTAGGTATGATTCCAGCCAGTGGAGAGTTTTTCCCCCTGATTCCCATTGACTTCAGTTTTTCTAGGGCACCTTGATGCCACACTCAGTCAAATGCTGCCTTGATGTCAAGGGCAGTCACTCTCACCTCACCTCTGGAATTCAGTTCCTTTGTCCATGTTTGGACCAAGGCCGAAATGAGGTCGGGAGCAGAGTGGTCCTGGCGGAACCCAAACTGGGCATCAGTGAGCAGGTTATTGGTGAGTTACTGCCGCTTGATAGCACTGTCGATGACACCTTCCATCAATTTGCGATTGAGAGTAGACTGATGGGGCGGTAATTGGCCGGATTGGATTTGTCCTGCTTTTAGTGGACAGGACATACCCGGGCAGTTTTCCACATTGTCGGATAGGTGCAGTGTCGTAGCTGTACTGGAACAGCTTGGCTAGAGGCACGGCTAGTTCTGGAGCACAAGTCTTCAGCACGATAGCCGGGATGTTGTCGGGGCCCATACCGTTTGCTGTATCCAGTGCGCTCAGCCGTTTCTTGATATCACGTGGAGTGAATCGAATTGGCTGAAGACTGGCTTCTGTGATGGTGGGGACCTCAGGAGGAGGCTGATATGGATCATCCACTCAGCACTTCTGGCTGAAGATGGTTGCAAACGCTTCAGCCTTGTCTTTTGCACCCACGTGCTGGGCTCCACCATCATTGAGGATGGGGATATTCATGGAGCCTCCTTCTCCCGTTAGTTGTTTAATGGTCCACCACCATTCACGACTGGATGTGGCAGAATTGCAGAGCTTTGATTGTGGGATCGCTTAGCCCTGTCTATAGCATGCTGCTGCCACTTTTTAGCATGCATGTAGTCCTGTGTTGCAGCTTCCCCAGGTTGGCACCTCAATTCTAGGTACGCCTGGTGCTGCTCCTGGCATGCTCTTCTACACTCCTTATTGATTCAGGGTTGGTCGCCTGGCTTGGTGGTAATGGTAAAGTGAAGGATATGCCGGGTCATGAGGTTACAGATTGTGGTGGAATACAATTCTGCTGCTGATGACCCACAGCACCTCATGGATGCCCAGTTTTGAGCTGCTAGATCTGTTCTGAATTTATCCCATTTAGCACGGTGGTAGTGCCACACAACACGATGAAGGGTGTCCTCAGTGTGAAGACGGGACTTTGTCTCCACAATGACTGTGCGGTGGTCACTGCTACCAATACTGTCATGGACAGACACATCTGCGACAGGTAGATTAGTGAGGACAAGGTCAAGTAGGATTTTTCCCCTCGTATTGATCTCTCACCACCTGTCGCAGGCCCAGACTGGCAGTTATGCCCTTCAGTCAGCAGTGGTGCTAACGAGCCACTCTTGGTGATGGACATTGAAGTCCTCCACCCAGAGTACATTCTGTGCCCTTGCTACCCTCAGTGCTTCTTCCAAGTGGTGTTCAACATGGCCGAGTACTGATTCATTAGCTGAGGGCAGTAGGTGGTTTCCTTGCCCATGCGCCTATCATGGGGTCCGGAGTCAATGTTGAGGACTCCCAGGGCCACTGTACCACCACCGCTGGTGGACAGGACACACCCGAGGATTGTGATGGGACATTGGCTGAAAGGTATGATTCTGTGAGTATGACTATGTCAGGCTGTGGGACAGCTCTCCCAATTTTGGCACAAGTCCCCAGATGTTGGTGAGAAGGACTTTGCAGGGTTGCCATGCCCATACCGAGGCTTCTTTCTTATCATTTTGTTTCATAGCAGTTTGTTACAACTGAGTGGCTTGCTGGGCCATTTCAGAGGGTTGTTAAGAGTCAACCACATTGCTGTGGGTCTGGAGTCACATATAGGCCAGACCGGGTAAGGATGGCAGATTTCCTTCCCTAAAAGACATTAGTGAAGCAGATGGGTTTTTAACAACAACCTGATAATTCCATGGTCACCATTACTGATACTAGTATATTATTCCAGATTTACTTAACTAACTGAATTTAAATTCCAGCTGCCATGGTGGGATTTGAATTTATGTCTCTGGATCATTTGCTCAGGTCTCTGGATTACTAGCCCAGTGACATTACCACTACACTACGCTACCACCTGAGAGTAACCTCTAGTGGTACGGGTGCTTGTCTGGCCCACTGTGGTCGCACCCCTCGCCTCTGAGTCATGAAGGTTGTGGGTTCAAGTCCCACTCCAGAGACTTGAGCACAAAATCCAGGTCTGACACTGCAGTGCAGTACTGAGAGAATGCGGCACTGTCGGAGGTGCCGTCGTTCGGATGAGACGTTAAACTGAGGCCGTCTACTCTCAGGTGGATGTAAAAGATCCCATGGCCACTATTACAAGAAGAGCAGGGGAGTTCTCCCTGGTGTCCTGGGCCAATATTTATCCCTCAATCAACATCACCAATAAATAGATTATCTGGTCATTATCACTTTGCTGTCTGTGGGAGCTTGCTGTGAGCAGATTGGCTGCCGCGTTTCCTACATTACAACAGGGACTACACTTCAAAAGTACTTCACTGGCTGTAAAACGTTTTGGAATATCCTGAGGACGTGAAAGGTGCCGTAGAAATGCAAGTCTTTCTTTCTTTTCTTTACGGGAAAGAGGTTTGTTCCCTACATTAATTCTCCACACAGTCTGTGCTTTCGCATAATGACACTTCCCAGCTCAGTCCACCATGTATGACGACCAAAAACTCCCATACCTACTAGGGGAAGAGAGAAACTGTGTAACCTTAGCGGCACACTATGTTACAGCTTGCCATAAACAGAGGGACAACCAGTAAACCTAAGAAAAGAGTATATACAAATTATACGAATGTATATTTATACACTCAGGGATTTATCTGTTTATACACTGTACGAATAGATCTGCGTTTATGTGTTCAACCATAAATGTTTTTCGATGCTTTGGCAACATAAGATGTACCTTATCATGCCAATAAAGCGATTTGAATTGAATTGAATTGAATGTGAAACATTCATTTCTCATCTTTGTGTCAATGGCGATGGCTTAAGTTTCTTGAGATATGAAGGATATAGAAGTCAGTTTGTCTATCCAGTGCAGACAGTGGTGAACATAGAGGTCACACCTAATCAATTAACAACTGCTGTCAGTGTATTGAGTCTGGAGATTAAAATGCAAAGATGAACAAGTAAAAATGTAAATATTTGCATGATAAATTTGGAAGAATTCTCAGAGAATGAGGTGTTAAACACCAAACTCTTATATAATGGTTTATGGAAACGAGGACCCTTGTACTGTGTTCAGTAAAGCGACTGGGCTGCCAATTGAAAGACAAAGGGAAAAGATTTCAAACCAAATGGCTTAATGGGGTTAGACAATGGGCTCCAGTAATGGCCAGTGTCAAGTTGTTTACAAAGCAGAGATCGGCCCTAAGAAGTGGTTGTCTGTCTGGAGGGAGGAGGGTAAGCCTACCATCCTGCGACTTCCAAATCCCCTCCCCCTGACCAAGTCGTTAAATACAGACTTGAAAGGTCAAGCCACTTTTATACTGCTGCTGATTTAGTTTTGATTCTGGGAGCCCTGTGTGCCTGAGCCAGCTCTCTGAGTTTACACGACTAAACCTGGCTGTTTTATCCCGGTGACCACAACAAGCTTGCCTTTAATGTACCGTCCCATTTTGGGTGAAAATATCCCTTTGTCTTTAAGTGCCAGAACAGTTATTTTATTGAGCTGAACAGAAGTGTCCTCAACTCCATGACCATTATATAAAATATTTTATATTATATAAAGCATGGTATTTAACAATTGAACCTCGGAGATTTCTTAGGAAATCAGGATGCAACGATTTACTTTTTCAGTTGCATAGAATCGTAGATGTTTACGGCACAGATGGAGGCCATTCGGCCCATCGTGTCCATGCCGGCTGAAAAAGAGCTCTCCAGCCTAATCCCACTTTCCAGCTCTTGTTCCGTAGCGCTGTAGGTTACGGCACTTCAGGTGCATAACCAAGTACTTTTTAAATGCGATGAGGGTTTCTTCCTCTACCACTCTTTCAGGCAGTGAGTTCCAGACCCCCACCACCCTCTGGGTGAAAACATTTCTCCTCAACTCCCCTTTAACCATTCTACCAATTACTTTAAGTCTCTGTTCTTTACATTTAAAACACAGTTTCTGGCTCATTACACAGACACTAGTGTTTTTTTTTTATTCGTTCACGGAATGTGGGCATCGCTAGCAAGGCCAGCATTTATTGCCCATTCCCAGTCACCCCTTGAGAAGGTGGTGGTGGGCCTTCTTCTTGAACTGCTGCAGTCCGTGTGGAGAAGATGCTCCCACAGCGCTGTTAGGTAGGGAATTCCCGGATTTAGAACCAGCGACGATGAGGAAACGGCGATACATTTCCAAGTCGGGATGGTGCCTGACTTGAAGAGAACTTGGAGGTGGTAGTGTTCCCATGCACCTGCTGCCCTTGTCGTTCTAGGTGGTAGAGGTCGCGGGTTTGGTAGGTGCTGTCGTAGAAGCCTTGGGGAGTTGCTGCAGTGCATCTTGTAGATGGTACACACTTTCCTCTCCAAATTCCTTGACCGTGTTGTCGCCTCCCAAATCCGTGCCCATCTTTCCCGCAACTCCATGTTTGAATCCGTCCAATCAGGCTTCCACCCCTGCGACAGTACTGAAACGGCTCTCATCAAAGTCACAAATTACATCCTTTGTGACTGTGACAAAGGTAAACTATCCCTCCTCGTCCTTCTTGACTTGTCTGCAGCCTTTGACACGGTTGACCACTCCATCCTCCACCAATACCTCTCCATCGTTGTCCAGCTGGGTGGGACTGCACTCGCCTGGTTCCATTCTTATCTATCTAATTGTAACCAGAAAATCACCTGCAATGGCTTCTCTTCCCACTCCCGCATCGTTACCTCTGGTGTCCCCCAATGATCTATCCCTGGCCCCCTCCTATTTCTCATCTACATGTTACCCCTTGGCGACATCATCCGAAAACACAGCGTCAGTTTCCACATGTACCCTGACGACAACCAGCTCTACCTCACCACCTCTTCTCTCGACCCCTCCACGGTGTCTAAATTGTCAGACTGCTTGTCCGACATCCAGTTCTGGATCAGCAGAAATTTTTTCCAAATAAATATCGGGAAGACCGAAGCCATTGTTTTCAGTCCCCGCCACAAACTCCGTTCCCTATCCACTGACTCCATCCCTCTCCCTAACATCTGTCTGAGGCTGAACCACACTGTTCGCAAACTTGGTGTCATATTTCACCCTGAAATGAGCTTCCAACAACATACCCGCAGCATAACATCACCCATCTCCGCTCTTGCCTCAGCTCATCCGCTGCTGAAACCCACATCCATGCCTTTAGTGCCTCTAGACTTGACTATTCCAACGCACTCCTGGCTGGCCTCCCACATTTCACCCTACGTAAACTTAAAGTGATCCAAAACTCAGCTGCCCATGTCCTAACTCACACCAAGTCACATTCACCCATCATCCCTGTTGTGTATGTACCTTTAAGAGAATAACTGGTCTCAGATTGCAGTACCAGCAGTGACCACCCCTGTATAAAAGGCGCTAGTGAGCCTCTGTTGTTTTAGTTTTCACTATTGACTTCCATCAGTAAAGACTTATTTTGTTCCACTCCTGCTGTCCGTGTCTCAATCATTCACGGACGTAATACTAGCGATGAGCAGATACGAACCTACCTACAGTCTGCACCACCTCCTGGGATCCATTCCTACAGCGAAGTGAGCAGAGGTCGAGGCCAGAAAGAAAAGAAAGTAAGAGGCAGTAGAAACGGGCGTCGACCGTGGGCATCCGCCCTGTGTTGCAGAGTTGAAGATTGCTGGAGAAGCTGTCGGATGCGGGGCCTGGTTCCTGTCGACGGTGCTTCAGCTAATCGGGCTGGTGGCAGGTAGTGCACTGATCCTTCCTGGGCTGTGGCGGTCGCGAACTCGAGCGGGTGGTTTGCAACGGGGCCGAGCAGCGTTGTCTGGAAGAAAAGAGAGAGAGGGTGGAGCACACAGGGCGCGGCCGGTGCTACAAAGCCGGGCTGCGTGTAGACCCGCGAAGAGGGAGGCAAGAGTCCCACAGGGTTGTTCCACGAAGGGAAAATAATTTTAAAAAAAACATATTAAACGCGCAAGAAACCGTGGAAAGCAGCGCTAACAACAGCGGGGAAGAAGGCAAAGCGCGGGAGGCGCCATTTTAGATTTGCAAGATGCCGAAGACTGGCTGTATCACTGCTTTTGATAATACAATAGAGGACTGGACCACGTATGTGGAAAGAGTCGAGGTATATTTCGAGGCAAACGAAATAGCGGAGGAGAAAAAGGCATCGATATTGTTAAACTTAATGGGCGCTAGAACGCACGGCCTATTGCGGGACCTGATTACTCCAGCCAAACTGAAGGCGAAGAGTTTTAACGAAATTGTTGCTGTCCTACAGGAACACCTAAACCCTGCACCGCTGTTGATAGCAGAAAGATTTAAATTCCACAGGAGAACTCAGCACAAAGATGAGAGCAATGCTGAGTATCTTACGGAACTACGCAAGCTATCAAAGCACTGCCAGTTCGGAGCAGGACTGGCAGATACCCTACGGGACAAATTTGTCTGTGGACTCCTGAGTGAAGGAACACAGAAGAAGTTACTCTCAGAGAAAGAGCTGATGCTAGATAAGGCTTTCAGCGTGGCAGTATCGTATGAAGCAGCAGCCAGGGGAGCTGCAGAAATTCAACAAAAACCACAGGAATACGGCACCCACGAAATGACGCGGGGATTTGCAAAATGTTATCGCTGCGGCAGAACTAACCATGACCAGAAGGACTGCTGGTCCAAAGACAAAATATGCAGGCAATGCGGGAAGATGGGACACATTGCACGAGTTTGCAGGTCTGGGAAGAAGACCAGTGACAACAAAAAGGCTACTATGGAACCGTACAAGAAAGTACAAAAGATGACGGACAGTAGTTCCGAAGACCAGATGAGCGATAGTGAATCCGGGAACAGGAGACTAAGCTGTCTCAAACTTCACAATGCAATCGCAAAAGAGGATCACCAAACCATTTGGGTCACCCTCATGATAGCAGGGTCCCAAGTTAAAATGGAATTGGATACAGGATCAGCGCTAACCGTCATGAATCGACGAGACTACGAGCGGCTATTTTCACACATACCCTTGAGAGAGACGTCCATCGTCTTGACGATGTATAGGGGGCAAAAAGTATACCCCAGAGGAAAAATAAGGGTGCCTGTCGAGTACAACGGCAAGAAAATACAGAAATTGTATCTCTACATACTGCCAAATGGTGGACCACCGTTATTGGGACGGAAATGGATCAGGAAGATAAACTTAGATTGGCACTCCATTCATGCAATGACGGTGGACGGTAAAAAAGATGAAGACGTCACTCCTGGACGATTGTCAACAATCTTAGCTAACGCCAAAGAGGTATTTCAACAAGAACTGGGCACGCTTAAAGGCGTAACTGCCTCGATAAAAATAGAAGAGAATGCAGTTCCCAAGTTTTTCAAAGCAAGACCGGTGCCATATGCAATTCGCCCAGCCGTCGAGGCAGAGCTGGAGAATCTGGAGAAGGCGGGCGTGTTGTCTAAGGTCGACTGGAGCGATTGGGCGACACCCATCGTTCCTGTCGTGAAGAAAACGTTAAGCAATAAGTCCGGGGAGCCAAGGAAGATTCGCATCTGTGGGGATTTCAAGGTGACGGTGAACCCAGTCCTTCACACACTGTCTGGAGGGAAGCGTTTTACAAAAATTGACCTAGCACAAGCATATTTGCAGATGGAGGTTGAAGAGTCCTCTAGGAAGTATCTCACGATAAACACTCACAAAGGTCTTTACCAGTATCATCGATTGGTATTCGGAGTAGCATCGGCTCCGGCGATATGGCAAAGAGTGATGGAACAAGTCCTGCAAGGGATTCCGGGGACTCAGTGTTACTTGGACGACATCCTTGTGACAGGTGAAGATGACAGTGAACACCTTAACAACCTAGAACAGGTGCTCACTAGACTACGGGAACATGGGCTGCGAGCCAACCGCCCCAAGTGCGAATTTTTAAAGAAACAGATATCGTATTGTGGCCGCGTGATTGATGAAGAGGGGTTACATAAGTCGCCTGACAAAATTGAAGTGGTTGTTAAGGCCCCAGCGCCTGAAAATGTGTCGCAACTGAGGGCATTCCTCGGATTGGTGAATTACTATCATAAGTTTTTGCCGAATTTGTCGACAATTCTGCACCCACTGAACGCCCTGCTACGAATGGGGGTAGCATGGAAATGGAGCGATGATTGTAAGCGTGCTTTTCAGAAGAGTAAGGACTTAATCACTTCAAGGGAAGTATTGGCTCACTACAACCCAGCACTGCCGATCAGACTGGCGTGTGATGCGTCTCCCTACGGCATTGGGGCGGTACTGTCACATAAATTCCTTGATGGTTTAGAGAGGCCGATAGCTTTTGCGTCACGCTCGTTAACTTCTGCCGAGCGTAACTACGCCCAGATTGACAGAGAGGCCCTCAGCCTAGTGTGGGGGGTGAAGAAGTTCAATCACTACCTGCACGGTCAAAAATTTACTCTACCATCCGATCATCAACCTCTTGTCTCCATTTTCAACCCTCAGAAGGGCATACCAATAATGACAGCACAACGGCTGCAGAGATGGTCCCTTTTCCTAGGGGCACACCAATATGACATCGAGTACAAAGGAACTAAACAGCATGGAAATGCTGATGGATTGCCACGCTTACCGTTGCCGACGGTGGAAGAAGAAGACCTTGCAGTGGATCCAATGGAGTTATTCCACTTGACCATAGTCGAATGTCTCCCTGTGATGAATGCAAACATAGAAAAGGAAACACGGAATGACCCGACACTATCACGGGTCTATGATTTAACGGTGAAGGGATCGCCAGCACATGGCGAACCACTGCTGCCAGCATTCTCGCCGAGAAGAGAACAGCTGTCAGTGTGCAGAGGAACCTTGATGTGTGGATCCAGAGTAGTAATTCCACCTAAGTTGACGGATAGAGTGCTCAATGAACTTCATGAGGGTCATCTGGGTGGGGTAAAAATGAAGAACTTAGCCAGAGCGTTTGTGTGGTGGCCGGGAATCGATAGAGAAATCGAAGAGATGACCAAGAGCTGTGCAGGATGCCAGAAGGTCCAAAACGCCCCACCACAAGCTCCTCTGCATCCATGGGAGTGGCCCTCATCTCCATGGCAAAGGGTGCACATTGATTTTGCTGGTCCCTTCATGGACTCGATGTTTTTAATTGCGGTGGATGCACATTCAAAGTGGCCAGAGGTAATAAAAATGTCCTCAACCACCACGGAAAAAACTATCACAGTTTTACGAACCATATTCGCCAGGAATGGGCTGCCTGAACAGATTTGCTCTGACAATGGACCACAGTTTGTGTCTGAAGAGTTCCGGAGGTTCTTAAAGAACAATGGTGTTAAGCATTACACATCTGCCCCATATCATCCAGCCTCTAATGGATTGGCCGAGAGGTTTGTCCAAACATCCAAGAAGGCTATCAAGGCAATGTGTAATGAAGATATACCCCTACAACACAAGGTGGACAACTTCTTGTTTGCTTACTGGAATGCGACACATGCGGTTACCAACCAAACTCCAGCCATGATGTTCTTCAATCGAAGACTACGATGCCGCTTGGATTTGGTTAAGCCAAACGTCTGAAGAGATGTGGAGAACAGGCAGTTTCAGAATATGAATGAAAGGCCGACTAGGAGTTTTAAGATAGGTCAACCAGTTTTGGCCCGGGACTACCGCACTGAGAAATGGCAGCCAGGAACGATTTGTACACGACAAGGACCTCTCATGTATACCGTGGACGTTGGGGAGAGCATTGTAAGACGCCATGCTGACCAGATTCTAGAGTCACTGGAAAACGTCAACTCCACACCACGATCTGATACACCTGGTAATGAAATCGACGTTCCAATTGCAGCTACCGCAGAACCGGTAATATTGGAAGCAGATGAACCAAACAACGACATTGATCCCGACTCAACATTGCCAGAAGAACCTGATACCCCAAAGAGGCGTTATCCAGACAGAATCAGGAAGCCTCCTCAAAGACTGAACTTATAATTGCTTAAACTTAACCAATGTATCTTGCAACAGTAATTGTGATTGTAATTAGTTATCATTTAGTTGTTAAATGAATGTTATGTACTGTTTATCTAAAAGGGGAGGAATTGTTGTGTATGTACCTTTAAGAGAATAACTGGTCTCAGACTGCAGTACCGGCAGTGACCACCCCTGTATAAAAGGCGCTAGTGAGCCTCTGTTGTTTTAGTTTTCACTATTGACTTCCATCAGTAAAGACTTATTTTGTTCCACTCCTGCTGTCCGTGTCTCAATCATTCACGGACGTAATAATCCCTGTGCTCGCTGACCTACATTGGCTTCCCGTTAAGCAACGCCTCAATTTCAAAGTTTTCATCCTTGTTTTCAAATCCCTCCATGGCCTCGCCCCTTCCTATCTCTGTAATCTCCTTCAGCCCCACAACCCCCCGAGATATCTGCGCTCTTCTAATTCTGCCCTCTTGAGCATCCCTGATTATAATCGCTCAACCTTTGGTGGCCGTGCCTTCTGTTGCCTGGGCCCTAAGCTCTGGAATTCCCTGCCTAAACCTCTCTGCCTCTCTACCTCTCTTTCCTCCTTTAAGACGCTCCTTAAAACCGACCTCTTTGACCAAGTTTTTGGACACCTGCCCTAATTTCTCCTTATGTGGCTCGGTGTCACATTTTTTTTGTCTTATAATACACCTGTGCAGCACCTTGGGACGTTTTACTACGTTAAAGGCGATATATAAATACAAGTTGTTGTTGTTGTTCTCGCTGTACTGCAGGAAGCGCGGCAGACAATTTGCGCACAGCTAGGTCCCACAGACAGCAATATGATAATGACAAGATAATCTGTTTTAGTGATATTGGTTGAGGGATAAATATTGGCCAGGACACCGGGGAGAACTCCCCTGCTCTTCTGCAGTTTGGACCCTGGTTTAACGTCTCATCCAAAATACATCAGCCCCTGACAGTGCAGCACTCCCTCAGCACTGCGCTGGCAGCATCAAGCCTAGATTATGTGCTCAAGTTCTTGGGCGTAGGACTTGAACCACACAACCTGCTAGACTGAGAGGTGAGAGTGATACCCACTGAGCCATGGCTGACACCCTAGGAATACACAATTCTAATCCATGTCCTCACATATCATAGTTGCAGCAGGAATTAGATAGAAAGAACTCACATTTATATAGCAGTTTATCACATCTCACAGAATATCCCAAAGTGCAGTCTTATGTAAGTAAACACGACAGATTATTCCACACATCAAGGATCCGCAAACAGCAAAGAGATGAATGGCCAGTTATCAACGAATCAATGAATCATAGAATCATTGAATAGTACAGCACAGAAGGAGGCCATTCGGCCCATCGAGTCTGTGCCGGCTCTTTCGAAGATCAGTCCAATTAGTCCCACTGCCCCGCTCTTTCCCCATATCCCTGCAATTTTATCTCCTTCAAGTATTTATCCAATTCCCTTTTGAAGGCTACTATTGAATCTGTATCTACCACCCTATCAGGCAGCGCATTCCGAATCCCAACCACTCATTGTGTGAAAATGATTTTCCTCATGTCGCCTCTGGTTCTTTTGCCAATCACCTTAAATCTGTGCCCTCTGGTTATCGACCCTTCGGCCATTGGAAACAGTTTCTCTTTATTTACTCTGTCTAAACCCTTCATGATTTTAAACACCTCTATCAAAACTCCTCTTCGCCTTCTCTGCTCCAAGGAGAACAACCCCAGCTTCTCCAGTCTATCCACGTAACTGTAATCCCTCATCCCTGGAACCATTCCAGTAAATCTCTTCTGCACCCTCTCCAAAGCCTTCACATCCTTCCTAAAGTGCGGTGCCCAGAATTGGACACAATACTCCAGCTGGGGCCAAACTGGTGTTTTATATCGGTTTAGCATAAATTCCTGGTTTTTGTCCTCTCTGCCTCTATTTATAAAGCCCAGGATCCCACGTGCTTTATTAACCGCTTTGTTAACCTGTCCTGCCACCTTCAGAGATTTGTGCACAAACACTCCCAGGTCTCTCTGTTCTTATACCCCCTTTAAAATTGTACCATTTAGTGTGTATTGTCTCGCCTCATTCTTCCTACCAAAATGTATCACCTCACATTTCTCTGTGTTGAATTTCATCTGCCATGTGTCTGCCCTTTCCACCAGCCTGCCTATGTCCCCTTGAATTCTGTTGTTTGGCGGTATTGATTGAGGAATAAATGTTGCTCATGGCACTGGATGGCTTACATCCTAGGGTCTTGAGGGAAGTGACGGTAGGGATTGTGGATGCATTAGTAATAATTTTCCAAAACTCCCTGGACTCGGCAAAGGTCCCGGCTGACTGGAAAACTGCTAATGTAACACCCTTATTTAAAAAGGGCAGTAGACAGAAGGCTGGAAACTATAGACCGGTTAGCCTAACATCTGTGGTAGGTAAAA
Organism: Somniosus microcephalus; assembly: GCF_052327205.1. Taxonomy (NCBI): domain Eukaryota; kingdom Metazoa; phylum Chordata; class Chondrichthyes; order Squaliformes; family Somniosidae; genus Somniosus; species Somniosus microcephalus. Next base: position 262,161,135 of record NC_140993.1, read on the forward strand.
TTTTGGAGTCCATTATTAAGGAGACAGTAACAGGACATTTGGATAATCATAATTTAATAGAACAAAGTCAGCATGGTTTTATGAAGGGGAAGTCATGTTTGACAAATTTGCTGGTGTTCTTTGAGGAAGTAACATATAGGGTGGATAAAGGGGAACCAGTGGACGTAGTGTATTTAGACTTCCAAAAGGCATTTGACAAGGTGCCACACAAAAGATTATTGCTTAAGATAAAAAATCACAGGATTGGGGGTAATATTCTGGCATGGATAGAGGATTGGCTATCCAACAGAAGGCAGAGAGTTGGGATAAATGGTTCATTCTCAGACTGGCAATCAGTAACTAGTGGTGTTCCGCAGGGGTCAGTGCTGGGTCCCCAACTCTTTACAATCTATATTAACGATTTGGAGGAGGGGACCGAGTGTAACATATCAAAGTTTGCAGATGATACTAAGATGGGAGGGAAAGTAGTGAGTGAGGAGGACATAAAAAACCTGCAAGGGGACATAGACAGGCTAAGTAAGTGGGCAGAGATTTGGCAGATGGAATACAATACTGGAAAGTGTGAGGTTATGCACTTTGGCAGGAAAAATCGTAGAGCAAGTTATTATCTTAATGGCAAGAAACTGGAAAGTACTGAAGTACAAAGGGATCTGGGGGTCCTGGTGCACGAAACTCAAAAGATTAGTATGCAGGTGCAGCAAGTGATTAAGAAGGCCAATGGAATGTTGGATTTCATTGCTAAGGGGATAGAATATAAAAATAGGGAGGTATTGCTTCAGTTGTACAAGGTATTGGTGAGACCACACCTGGAATACTGCATACAGTTTTGGTGTCCATACTTAAGAAAAGACATACTTGCTCTCGAGTCAGTACAAAGAAGGTTCACTCGGTTAATCCCGGGGATGAGGGGATGGACATATGAGGAGAGGTTGAGTAGATTGGGACTCTACTCATTGGAGTTCAGAAGAATGAGAGGCGATCTTATTGAAACATATAAGATTGTGAAGGGGTTGGATCGGGTGGATGCGGGGAGGATGTTCCCGATGATGGGTGAAACTAGAACTAGGGGGCATAGTCTTAGAATAAGGGGCTGCTCTTTCAAAACTGAGATGAGGAGGAACTACTTCACTCAGAGGGTGGTAGGTCCATGGAATATGCTGCCCCAAAAAGCTGAAGAAGCTACATCATTACATAAATTTAAAACAGAAATAGACAGTTTCCTAGAAGTAAAGGGAATTAAGGGTTACGGGGAGCGGGCAGGAATTTGGACATGAGTCTAGGTTCGGATCGGACATGGCCCTGTGGGTAGCGGAGCGGGCCCAGGGGCCGTGTAGCCTGATCCTGCTCCTATTTCGTGTGGCTAATTCTGTTAGATTCAGGAGATGGTTCTGTGATAGTAGATTGGCGGTTAGGATCAGATCAGCCATGATCTTATTGAATGGCGGAGCAGGCTCGAGGGGCCGATTGGCCTACTCCTGCTCCTATTTCTTATGTTCTTATGTTCTTAACCTGCTGCTCCCCTTCGCTATGGGGTCATTTACATTCACCTGAACAAGTACGTGGGGCCGCAGTTAAATAAACCATCTGCGTTAGAGCTCGTTCAACAATGCAACAGTGACTGTAACGCGCTTTGGGATGTCCCGAGGTTGTGAAAGGCGCTATATAATTGCAAGTTCTTTCTTCCTTGATAGCTCCCCCCCACAATCAGAGAGACTAGGTGCACTCACTGTCCAGGGCTCCATATGTTGACTTACTGGAAGTCAGATGACACCCAAGGAATCGTTCCAACAGTCCTAAGGAGAGGAGGGGAAAGAAAGAAACTAAATCTGGTGATCTTACTGGAACATGGTACAGAGTTTGCCCTGGAGACAGTTTAGCATAGAATCAACTGATGGTCTTGGCTGAGGAGTAAATAAGGAGAAACTGTTTCCAATGGCAGGAGGGTCGGTAATCAGAGGACACAGATTTAAGGTAATTGGCAAAAGAACCAGTGGGGAGATGAGGAGAATTCTTTTTACATAGAAGATAGGAGCAGGAGTAGGCCATTCAGCCCCTTGAGCCTGTTCCGCCATTTAATGAGATCATGGCTGATCATCCAAATTCAGTACCCTGTCCCTGCTCTCTCCCCATATCCCTTGATCCCTTTAGCCTTAAGAAATATATCTAACTCTTTCTTGAATATATTTAATGAATTGGCCTCAACTGCCTTCTGTGGTAGAGAATTCCACAGGTTCACCACTCTCTGGGTGAAGAAATTCCTCCTCATCTCAGTCCTAAATGGCTTACCCCTTATCCTTAGACTGTGACCTCTGGTTCTGGACTCCCCCGCCATCAGGAACATCCTTCCGGCATCTAGTCTGTCTAGTTCTGTTAGAATTTTATAAGTTTCAATGAGATCCCCTCTCATTCTTCTAAACGCTAGCGAATATAAGCCTAATCGACCCAATCTTTCCTCATACGTTATTCCTGCCATCCCAGGTATCAGTCTGGTGAATCTTCGCTGCACTCTCTCCATGGCAAGAGCATCCTTCCTCAGATAAGGCGACCAAAACTGCACACAATACTCAAGGTGTGGTCTCACCAAGGCCCTGTACAACTGCAGCAAGACATCCTTGCTCCTGTACTCAAATCCTCTTGCTATGAAGGCCAACATACCATTTGCCTTCTTAACCGCCTGCTGCACCTGCATGCTTACCTTCAGCGACTAGTGCACAAGGACACCCAGGTCTCGTTGCACTTCCCCTTTTCCCAATCTATTGCCGTTCAGATAATAATCTGTCTTCCTGTTTTTGCCACTGAAGTGGATAACCTCGCATTTATCCACATTATACTGCATTTGCCATACATCTGCCCAATAACCCAACCTGTCCAAAGCATACTGGAGTTTCTCTGCATCCTCCTCACAGCAGACATGCCCACCCAGCTTTGTGTCGCCTGCAAACTTGGAATAGTTCCCTCGTCTAGATCATTTATATATATTGTGAATAGCTAGGGTCCTAGCACCAATCCCTGCGGTACCCCACTAGTCACTCGGAAAAAGACCAGGTTATTCCAACTCTTTGCTTCCTGTCTGCCAACCAGTTCTCTATCCAAGACAGTACCTTACCCCCAATCCCATGTGCTTTAACTTTGCACGCTAATCTCTTATGCAGGACCTTATCGAAAGCCTGCTGAAAGTCCAAATATAACACATCCACTGGTCCTCCCTTATCTATTCTACCAGTTACATCCTCAAAAAATTCCAGTAGATTAGTCAAGCATGATTTACCTTTTGTAAATCCATGTTGACTTTGTTCGATCCTGTCACTGTTTTCCAAGTGCTCTGCTATTACATCTTTTATAATGGACTCTAGCATTTTCCCCACTACCGATATCAGGCTTACCTGTCTATAATTCTCCGTTTTCTCTATACCACCTTTTTTAAATAGTGGGGTTACATTAGCTATCCTCCAATCCATGGGAACTGTTCCAGAATCTATAGAATTTAGGAAGATGACCAGCAATGCATCTACTATTTCTAGGGCCACTTCCTTAAGTACCCTAGGATGTCGATTATCAGGCCCTGGGGATTTATCGGCCTTCAATCCCGTCAATTTCCCTAACACTATTTCCCTACAAATACTGATTTCATTCAATTCCTCCCTTTCATTAGACCCTATGTTCCCCGACATCTCTGGGAGGTTATTTGTGTCCTCCTTTGTGAAGACAGAACCAAAGTATGTATTTAATTGTTCTGCCATTTCTTTGTTCCCCATTATAAATTCCCCTGATTCTGACTGCAAGGGACCTACGCTTGACTTCACCAATCCTTTTCTCTTCACATATCTATAGAAGCTTTTACAGTCAGTTTTTATGTTCCCTGAAAGCTTACTTTCATAATCTATTTTCCCCCTCTTAATTAATCCCGTTGTCCTCCTTTGCTGAATCCTAAACTACTCCCAATCCTCAGGTTTGCTGCTTTTTCTGGCCAAATTATATGTCCTCTCCTTGGATCTTATGTTATCACTAATTTCCTTTGTTAGCCACGGTTGAGTCACCTTTTTTGTTTTATTTTTATTTTTATGCCAAACAGGGATGAAAAAATTCTGTAGTTCATCCATGCGATCTTTAAATGTTTGCCATTGCCTATCCACCGTCAACCCTTTAAGTAACGTTCCCCAATCCATCCTAGCCAACTCGTGCCTCATACCATCGTAGTTTCCTTTATTTAAATTCAGGACCCTAGTCTCTGAGTCAACTACTTCACTCTCCATCTTAATGAAGAATTCTATCATATTATGGTCGCTCCGACCCAAGGGACCTCACACAACAAGATTGCTAATTAATCCTTTCTCATTACATAATACCCAGTCTAAGATGGCCTGATCTCTAGTTGGTTCCTTGACATATTGGTCCAGGAAACCATCCCGTATACACTCCAGGAATTCCTCCTCCACAGTATTGTTACTAATTTGGTTAGCCCAATCTATATGTAGATTAAAGTCACCCATGATAACTGCTGTGCCCTTATTGCACGCATCTCTAATTTCCCTTTTAATGCCATCCCCAACTTCAGCATTACTGTTTGGGGGTCTGTATACAACTCCCACTAAAGTTTTCTGTCCCTTGGTATTTCTCAGCTCTGCCCATACAGATTCCACATCATCAGAGCTAATATCCTTCCTTACTATTCTGTTAATCTCCTCTTTAACCAGCAATGCTACTCCACCTACTTTTCCTTTTTTCCTGTCCTTCCTGAATATTGAATACCCCTGGATGTTGAATTCCCAGTCTTGGTCACCCTGGAGCCATGTCTCCGGAATCCCAATTATATCATATCTGTTTACATCTATTTGTGTAGCTAATTCATCCACCTTATTACGAATGCTCCTTGCATTAAGACACAAAGCCTTCAGGCTTGATTTTTTAACATTCTTAGTCCTTTTAGAATTATTATTTACTGTGGCCCTGTTTGATTTACACCCTTGATTTCTCTGCCTTCCATTTTTGCTTTTCTCCTTCCTGTCTTTTGTTTCTATCCTTGCTTCCCTTTCTTCTGTCTCCCTGCACAGGTTCCCAACCCCCTGCCATTTTAGTTTAAACCCTCCCACAGTGCAGCGAGTTGCTTTGATCTGGAATGCACTGCCTGAAAGGACGGTGGAAGCAGATTCAGTGGTAACTTTCAAAAGGGAATTGGGTATATACATGAAAAGGAAAATAATTGGAGGGCCATGGGGAAGTGGGGCTAATTTGATAGCTCTTTCAAAGAGCCAGTACAGGCATGATGGGCCGACTGGCCTCTATCTTTGCTGTATGATTCTCTGTTGCTATGATGACTCTAGAAAATCTTCACTAGGCTCTAAAATGCTACAGGCTCTGATACAATTCACATTTTTATGCTGCCTCATTGATAGGGAACTAACGTAAAATAGCTTCTACATTACACCCTTTAATGGCTGACAGAGATGACATTATAAAGGTAGCCTACTGTATTTCTAAATGTGATAGCTTCCATGAGCTTCCTTGGTCAGACCCTTTATAAAAGGATCTTGTTTATTAACGCTTACATTTCTGGTCTGTTTATTAAATAAGCAGTTCTCTAATGTGACAGCGTTACATCATACTCAACCCCTACAAACAATGGAACAGCATTTACGGAATCAGGCTTTAAAATAACAAAGCAAAAATGTGCAAGGATCCTGGAGGACTTTAACCTCTCACTTAATGTAAACTCAGATCTAAGTTTACACTCCTGCACTCCCTTCTCCAGAGGCGCTTACTGAGTGAGCGATTGTTTATTGCAGGGTTGTTTAAAGAAAATTGAAAGCCTGAACCATTACAAGTTTGCCCCGAAAATAAACAGGGCCTCAAATTGAAACAGAATTGTATACTGCTCTCTGTTTTATTGCAATTCATGCTATAATAGCCATTTTTGTTTAATTTCAGACATTTCGCTGCTTAACGTCATCAACCTACCTAACATAGCTCTTGAAGGATATGTTTTAATTGACCAAATAAAACTTAAAGGCCTCCAGCTACCAGGGAGGCCCACTAGAAGCCTGATAGTTGATGGTCCATCTTTCACTGGTGCTACCAAAGTTTATTGAAGTGCTAAAGGTAAGAAACAGTTCAACATTTATTGCCCAGATGTAGAATCACAGAATTATATTTACAGTGCAGAAGGAGGCCATTTGGCCCACCGTGCCTGTGCTGCTGCCAACTCTAACATGCAATGAATAGCTACCAGCAGGAGAGGGAAAAAATGGAAATAAATATGCAGATTTGGTCATCTGGGAAGATGTAATTTTACACTGTATACGAGCAAGCAGTCAATCCTAAGTAACTAAGTCCTTTTTTTTAATTCGCTTTTATGGGATGTGGGTGTCGCTGGCAAGGCCAGCATTTATTGCCTATCCCTAATTGCCCTCGAGAAGGTGGTGGTGAGCTGCCTTCTTTAAGCGCTGCAGTCCGTGTGGTGAAGGTGCTCCCACAGTGCTGTTAGGGAGGGAGTTCCAGGATTTTGACCCAGCGATGATGAAGGAACGGCGATATATTTCCAAGTCAGGATGATGTGTGACTTGGAGGGGAACTTGGAGGTGGTGGTGTTCCCATGTGTCTGCTGCCCTTGTCCTTCTACGTGGAACAGGTCGCGGGTTTGGAAGGTGCTGTCGAAGAAGCCTTAGCGAGTTGCTGCAGTGCATCTTGTAGATGGTACACACTGCAGCCACGGTGCGCCGGTGGTGCAGGGAGTGGATGTTAGCTTCTGCCATTGGCTCAGTTAGTAAATATACTGCCATATGGAATTGAGCTCTATAGACCTGGGCGATCTTAGGTTTGATTCTTGTCCTGTACTGAATTAAATAGTCTCAGGCAGGGTGTTGGTAGTGGTGTACAATTGGCCAAGAGAGCAGAAAATAATCGTCCAGGTTCTCTACTCCTGAGCCAATATCCCCCTGAAAAGAAAAAGAAAGAAAGACTTGCATTTATATAGCGCCTTTCTTAAGCTCAGGCCATCCCCAAAGCATTTTACAGCCAATGAAGTACTTTTTGAAGTGGAGTCACTGTTGTAATGTAGGAAGCGCAGCAGCCAATTTATGCACAGCAAGCTGCCACAAACAGCAATAAGTTTTTCTTCTTCTTCTTCTTAGGCAGTCCCTCAGAACCGAGGATGACTTGCTTCCACATTAAAAATGAGTTCTCCGGTGACTGATGAGTCCAATGTGGGACCTACAGTCTCTGTCACAGGTGGGGCAGACGGTGGTTGAAGGGGCAGGTGGGTGGGGTGCTTGGGTTGACGTGCGCTCCATCCACTGTTTGTGCTTGGCTTCTGCTTGCTCCCGGCAAAGAGACTCGAGGCATTCGGCGCCTTCCCGGATGCTTCTCCTCCACTTTGTGCGGTCTTGGGCCAGGGATTCCCAGGTGTCGGTGGGGATGTTGCACTTTTTCAAGGAGGCTTTGAGGGTGTCCTTGAAGCTTTTCCTCTGCCCACCTGGGGCTCTCTTGCCGTGCCGGAGCTCCGAGTAGAGCGCTTGTTTTGGGAGTCTCGTATCGGGCATGCGGACAATGTGACCTGGTTGCTGATCTGGTAAAGCTGCCTTGAATTATTTTACCCTCATCATATTTTTGCTTCTCATTTGGTTTTACATCCCACGCAATGGTAAATACAATGTACATCAAATAGGAACATGAGCTGTGTTTCCTGCCAGAAATTAATCAGACTGATATGGTATTGTATGTGGGCATGTAGAGCAGGAAGGTTTTATTAAGGGTCTGCCAAACCATACATATGTCATAAAAGAAAAAGAAAGGCTTGCATTTCTATAGCGCCTTTCATGACCACAGGACATCCCAAAGCGGTTTACAGCCAATGAAGTACTTTTGAAGTGTAGTCACTGTTGTAATGTGGGAAACTCTCTTCGAGCCTCTTCGCCGGGAGCAAGCGGAAGCCAAGCGCAAACAGCGGAAGGAGCGCACGTCAACCCAAGCACCCCACCCACCCGCCCCTTCAACCACCGTCTGCCCCACCTGTGACAGAGACTGTAGGTCCTGCAATGGACTCATCAGTCGCCTGAGAACTCATTTTTAACGTGGAAGCAAGTCATCCTCGGCTCCGAGGGACTGCCTAAGAAGAAGAAGAATCAGTAGAAATTGCATGGTATAGTCGCTGTACAAATTATACTGAGTAAAGAAAAGCTATCAGTAGAAGTGAAGTGATGACTAATGCTTCCATCCTCATACTACTTGCACTGATATCCAAAGTTACTGGCACTGATAGAGCTCAGTGCTTTAACTGACAAATGACTGGGCATGTCGTGTTCAAATACTTCCATGTGTTATACTGAGGTCTAGAGTTGCACTATTGCCAGTAACTCTGGCAGTGTTAACGCGTAAAGGGTCGTTTTACTAATACATAGGGCTGGGTTTTCATTGAGGAGGCGGGTAGGAGGCGGGACTACAACTTTCAGGGTTGTAGTCCCGCCTCCATCGAGTTCTAGCCAATCCACGTGATTTTGACTTGATTGACCTTGTTGAGCCCACCCAGCGGGCTCAGCAGGCCAATTAAGGGCCACCCGGCAACAGGTGACATCACAGATTGATATTTCATCTGTCAAGACCTTTTGACAGATGAAATATCAGCGTTTGACAGCTGTTTGAAGCTGTCAAACACTGACAATCTGTACTCCAGGTTAATTCCTTCCTCTCAGGATGATTTAGAGATCTCTCCGGAACAGAAAGCTGAATGCTGGAACTTTTGACAGATCGCAGCCATTCTGCTTTCTGTGCCGGTGAGATGAGGGACTCCCGAGACCTGAAGGAAGGAAGGCTGTAAAGGTAAGTACAGGTAATTTAAACTTCTTTAAACACTTTACACACACTTACCTTTGCACTCATGCACCCATGACTCACCTGAACACCGGACATCTCGACCCCTCCAAGCCCTTCATCCCGACGGCCCGCCTCGCTAACTTGGCGTGGTTTGGAGCCGTCGGGAATCCCACATTTCACCAATGAAAATAGGGATTAGGCTAAAAACTGCCTGTTAACTACCTGTTAACAGGCAGTTAATTGGCACTAATTCCCTTCTCGCCTTGGGGAGGCGGGTCCCAGTGCGAGTCGGCTACCCGCCTCCTTTGAAACTGGCATGGAGGCGGGTTGGGGGCGGGATGGGTTCGTGCCCCCCGATTTCGGGATTTTAACCCCCCACACGCCTCCAATCCCGCCTCCACGGCCCAATGAAAATCCTGCCCATAGTGTCATTTACCAGCAGCGCATACAACACCTTGCATTTATACAGCGCCTTTAACATAGTAAAACATCCCAAGGTGCTGCACAGGAGACAACATCTGTCGCTGAGCCACATAAGGAGCTATTAGGACAGGTGATCAAAAAGCTTGGTCAAAGAAGTAGCTTTTAAAGAACGTCTTAAAGGAGAAGAGAGGTATAGACAGGGAATTCCAGAGCTTAGGGCCTAGACAGCTGAAGGCATGGCCACGAATGGTGGCGAAAAGGGTATCGGGGATGCACAAGAGACCAGAATTGGAGGAGCGCAGTGATCTCGGAGGATTGTAGGGCTGGAGAGGTTACAGAGATTGGGAGGGGGCGGGGCCATGGAACAATCTGACGAGCTTTTTAAATTTGAGGTTTTGCCAGACCGGGGGCCAAAATAGATCAGCGAGCACAGGGGTGATGGATGAACAGGACTTATAGAATCATACAATAGTACAGCACATTCGGCCCATCGAGTCTGCACCAACTCTTTTGAAGAACAACCCAGTTAGTCCCACTCCCCCGCTCTTTCCCCATATCCCTGCAATTTTGTTTCTCCTTCAAGTATTTATCCAATTCTCTTTTGAAGGCTACTATTGAATCTGTATCCAGCGCCCTATCAGGCAGCGCATTCCAAATCCTAACCACTCGTTGCATAAAAAGGTTTTTCTTCATGTCGCCTCTGGTTCTTTTGCCAATCACCTTGAATCTGTGCCCTCTGGCTATCGACCCTTCAGCCAGTGGAAACAGTTTCTCTTTATTTACTCTATCTAAACCCTTCATGATTTTAAACACCTCTATCAAATCTCCTCATAGCCTTCTCTGCTCTAAGGCGAACAACCCCAGCTTCTGCAGTCTATCCTGTAACTGTAACCCCTCATCCCTGGAACCATTCTAGTAAATCTCTTCTGCACCCTCTCCAAAGCCTTCACGTCCTTCCTAAAGTGTGGTGCCCAGAATTGGACACAGTACTCCAGCTGGGGCCAAATTAGTGTTTTATATCAGTTTAGCATAAATTCCTGGTTTTTGTACTCTCTGCCTCTATCTATAAAGCCCAGGGTCCCATATGCTTTATTAACTGGTACGGTAGCAAAATACTGCAGATGCTGGAAATCCGAAATAACAACAGAAATTGCTGGAAAAACTCAGCAGGTCAGGCAACATCCGTGGAGAGAAATTTGAGTTGACGTTTCGGGTCGAAAGCCTTCTTCAAAACTGGAAAGAAAAGGAAATAGATCGAAGACAGGGCTGCGATCGAACAAAAGAAGTAAAAGAGACAATAAAAGGTATTCGAAACCAGATGAGATGGTAATAGGCCCGTGGAGACAAAAGACAGCTGAGATTAGGTGTGAAGTGTACTGGCAGGTAAGAGACAGCTGCCAGGTGAGAGAGAGAAGCAAAAGGAAAGGAGGGGGGAGGGGGGGCAGAGGAGGACCCAAAACAAAGGGGTGGAAAAAATTATAAGTAAAAAAGTAATAGGGGCCGAGGTTATGATCTGAAATTGTTGAACTCGATATTTAGTCCGGAAGGCTGCAAAGTGCCTAATCGGAAGATGAGGTGCTGTTCCTCGAGTTTACGTTGAGCTTCTGTGGAACAATACAAGAGGCCAAGGACGGTGAGGTCCGAGTGGGAATGGAGCGGTGAATTAAAATGACAGGCGACCGGAAGCTCGGGGTCACCCTTATGGACTGAACGGAGGTGTTCCGCAAAGCGGTCACCCAACCTGCGTTTGGTCTCCCCAATGTAGAGGAGACCACATCGTGAGCAGCGAATACAGTATACTAGATTGCAAGAAGTACAAGTAAATCGATGTTTCACCTGCTTTGTTAACCTGTCCTGCCACCTTCAGAGATTTGGGCACAAACACCCCCAGCTCTCTCTGTTCTTGCACCCCCTTTAAAATTGCACCATTTAGCCTGTATTGTCTCTCCTCATTCTTTCTACCAAAATGTATCACCTCACACTTTTCTGCATTGAATTTCATCTGCCATGTGTCCGCCCATTCCACCAGCCTGCCTATGTCTTCTTGAAATCTATTACTATCTTCCTCACTGTTTACTACACTTCCAAGTTCTGTGTCATCTGCAAATTTTGAAATTGTGCCCTGTACCCCCAAGCCCAAGTCATTAATGTATATCAAAAACAGCAGTGGTCCCAGTACTGAACCCTGGGGAACGACACTGTACACCTCCCTCCAGTCCAAAAAACAGCTCTCTGTTTTCTATCCCTTAGCCAATTTTGTATCCATGCTACTACTGCCCATTTTATTCCATTGGCTTCAATTTTGCTAACTTGATGCGAGTTCGGACATGGGCAGCAGAGTTTCAGATGGTTTTACAGAAAGTTCATTCCTTATGTTGCTGCTTTGGATTTTTGCTGCCTTTTAAGAAGATGAGAAGGAAATGTCTTTCCTGCAATTGAGAAGAATGCTGTTCATCTGGAAAAACTCTGTCCTTACCGGGTATGAAATGGTGTAAGATTACCGCACTTAACACATTGATAATGTGGAAGTGACGCAATGAATGTTGTGAATGAGAAATCCCATTCACATACTGTGATCCTCCGGGCTTTCATGAGTCTAATAAGCATGAAGTAGTTGACCATTTCTACCAAACCCCCCTCGTGTTATAGATGCAGTCACAATGGGCGCATTCGAAGCTCCCTACCTGAAACTACTATTTCTGTAGTGTCAGTCGTGGCTCAGCAGGTAGCATTCTTGTCTCGGGGCCAGAACGAAGGTTGTGGGTTCATAATTCTACTCCAAGAGACTTGAGCACAAAAATCTAGACTGACATCATCTGAGGTGCCGTCTTTCGGGTGAGACGTTAAACCGAGGCTCTGTCTGCTCTCTCAGGTGGATGTAAAAGATCCCATGGCACTGTTTCAGAAGAAGAGCAGGGGGAGTTATGCCCAGTGGCCTGGTCAATAGTTATCCCTCAACCAACATCACAGATGATCTGGTCATTATCACATTGCTGTTTCTAGGAGCTTGCTGTGCACAAATTAGCTGCTGCGTTTCCCACATTACAAAAGTGACTACACTTCAGAAGTACTTCATTGGCTGTTAAGCGCTTTGGGACGTCCGGTGGTCGTGAAAGGTGCTATATAAATGTAAGTCTTTCTTTTACATGTGGGCCACTGTCTTTGTGATCAGGTTTCCGGCACCTTTATTGCGCTAATCACCCTGAGCTCCATTGCTAGCTGCAAACACTTGTTGGGACTTGCAAGAAGCTAAAAATGGTCTAATTTACATCTTTCTTTGTATGCTTACAAACAAATAATAAAAGGCTTAGCAAGCTCTTTCATGAAAACAGTACTCCTTTAAATGGGACAGCAAGTCTGCAGCCGTGAGGCTCTACTTCACCTGTTATTACTTTTTACTTTTTTGATTGCAGTCCATGTGTGTTTTTAAATTACCACCACCTTCGTAGGTCTTCAATTTGTGAATTCCAGCAGAGAGAGACAGGGAGGTGCAATAGCTATTGGTGAACTAGTAGAAATTGTGAGCATAAGTTAACGTGCAATTCCACACTGCCAACAGATTTCCTTCTGTGATGTACACTGGCCTGTGGCATACAAAGTACAATGGATATTCCAAGTATACTGCAATGAGTCACACCTTTTCCATCCTCTCCTTAGGCTCATGGAATATCTGGATAGCTGAACAGGCTGGGGCTCTCTTCTCAGGAATAGAGGCGGCTGAGGGGTGACCTGCTCATGGTCTTTAAAATTATGAAGGGTTTAGATAAGGTAGACGTAGAGAAATAACAACAGAAAATGCTGGAAAAACTCAGCAAGTCAGGCAACATCCGTGGAGAGAAATTTGAGTTGACGTTTCGGGTTTGACTCTTCTTCAAAACTGGAGAGAAAAGGAACTAGATCGAAGGCAGGGCTGCGATCGGACAAAAGAATAAAAGAACCAAAAGAAGTAAAAGAGATTAGAAGCTAGACGAGATGGTAATAGGCTGTGATTAGGTGTAAAGTGTACTGGCAGGGCAAAAGATAGCTGCCAGGTGTGAGAGAGAAACAAAAGGAAAGGGGGGGGGGGGGAAAGGAAAGGAGTGGAAAAATATAAGTGAAAATGAAATAGGGGCCGAGGTTATGATCTGAAATTGTTGAACTCGATATTGAGACCGGAAGGCTGCAGAGTGCCTAATCGGAAGATGAGGTGCTGTTCCTCGAGTTTACGTTGAGCTTCCGTGGAACAGTACAAGAGGCCAAGGACGGTGAGGTCCGAGTGGGAATGGAGCGGTGAATTGAAATGACAGGCGACCGGAAGCTCGGGGTCACCCTTACGGACTGAACGGAGGTGTTCCGCAAAGTGGTCACCCAATCTGCGTTTGGTCTCCCAAACGCAGATTGGGTGACCGCTTTGCGGAACACCTCCGTTCAGTCCGTAAGGGTGACCCCGAGCTTCCGGTCGCCTGTCATTTCAATTCACCGCTCCATTCCCACTCGGACCTCACCGTCCTTGGCCTCTTGTACTGTTCCACGGAAGCTCAACGTAAACTCGAGGAACAGCACCTCATCTTCCGATTAGGCACTCTGCAGCCTTCCGGTCTCAATATCGAGTTCAACAATTTCAGATCATAACCTCGGCCCCTATTTCATTTTCACTTATATTTTTCCACTCCTTTCCTTTCCCCCCCCCCTTTCCTTTTGTTTCTCTCTCACACCTGGCAGCTATCTTTTGCCCTGCCAGTACACTTTACACCTAATCACAGCCTATTACCATCTCGTCTAGCTTCTAATCTCTTTTACTTCTTTTGGTTCTTTTATTCTTTTGTCCGATCGCAGCCCTGCCTTCGATCTAGTTCCTTTTCTCTCCAGTTTTGAAGAAGGGTCAAACCCGAAACGTCAACTCAAATTTCTCTCCACGGATGTTGCCTGACTTGCTGAGTTTTTCCAGCATTTTCTGTTGTTATTTTGGATTTCCAACATCTGCAGTATTTTGCTATCGTAGACGTAGAGAAGATGTTTCCACTTGTGGGCGAGACCAGAACTAGGGGCCATAAATATAAGATAGTCACTAATAAATCCAAGAGGGAATTCAGGAGAAATGTCTTTACTCAGAGAGCGGTGAGAATGTGGAACTCGCTACCACAGGGAGTGGTTGAGGCGAACAGCACAGATACATTTAAGGGGAAGTTAGATAAACACACGAGGGAGAAAGGACTAGAAGGCTATGCTGATAGTGTTTGATGAAGAGGGGTGAGAGGAGGCTCGTGTGGAGCATAAACACCGGCACAGACCAGTTGGGCCGATCGGCCTGTTTCTGTGCCGAACATTTGATGTAATTCCATGTATGTAATCAGTAAGTCGAAGGGTTAACATATCTTTCGATTCTGCTAAATATACCCCATATAATCAGGAATTATTATTCCATGTAAGGTTGAAATGAGATTAGCTCTGAAGGTGGCTGTTAATGTATGGTTAAAAGCTTGCATTACTAAACTTAGCAGAGTGAATCAAAAGAAAAAGTCCACCCACCAGAATAATCTAGGAACAGATTTATAAATGTCCCTATTTGCCGTGTGAGCTGTGGCTCAGTGGATAGCACTCATCACCTTTGAGCCTAAAGGTCATAAGTTCAAACTCCCACTCCAGAGACTTGCACACAGCAAAATCTAGGCTGACACCCCCAGTGCAATGCTGAGGGAGTGCCGCACTGTCGGAGGTGCCGCCTTTTAATGAGATATTAAACTGGGGCCCTGTCTCCTCTCTCAGTTGGACGTAAAAGATCCCACAGCACTATTTCGAAGAAGAGCAGGGGAGTTCTTCCCCAACGTCCTCGACAATATTTAACCCTCAACCCGTATAGATTATTTGGTCATCACCACATTGCTGTTTGTGGGAGCTTGCTGTGCGAAAACTGGCTGCCTCATTTCCTACATTACAACAGTGACTATACATCAAAAAGTAATTAATTTGCTGTAAAACGCTTTGGTAAGTCCTGAGGTCGTGAAACGTGCGATACAAATGTAAGTCTTTCTTTATGACCTATTAATAAGGAATGCTATATAATTTTTATCCTGCTGTGCCTTACGCCTTAATCAGTACACTGTCCAGTACTGGAAACCCAGCAGACCCCCAGAACATTCATTATAAGTATATTAGAATTGGATTACCCATTCCATGAACTCATCTCCTCAGGCTTACTTCACTGTTTGTCATTCATCAGTCATCACTGGGATATGGTCTGCAACTCAACAGGAACTAGGATTACTTGGAAGTGGTTCAGAAGGAGCTAAGAAATATGATCTCAAATGAATAGAGAGAGCTTGCTTGAGCAACGGGATTTAACATTAGTAAGATGATTGCGGACCTTGTTCAACCTTTACTCTGTCTTTTATAGCCAATGAATTGCCGTGCAGGACTGCCGAGTGCACCAGTGAAAGATGCCATTTCTTAATGTCATTTGAAGAATACAGTCTCTAAAAAAAGAAAGACTTGTATTTATATCACGCCTTTCATAACCTCAGGACGTCCCAAAGCACTTTACAGCCAATGAAGTACTTTTTTTGAAATGCAGTTGATGTTGTAATGTAGGAAACGCGGCAGCCAATTTGTGCACAGCAAGCTCCCACAAACAGCAATGTGATAATGACCCGATAATCTGTTTTTAAGTATTGGTTGTGGGATAAATATTGGCCGGGGCACCTCTGCTCTTCTTCGAAATAGTGGCCGTGGGATCTTTTACATCCACCTGAGAGGTAAGACGGGGCCTCGGTGAAATGACTCACCCGAAAGATGGCACCTCCCTCAGTAAGAAAGAAAGATTTCCATTTATATAGCGCCTTTCATGACCACTGGACGTCTCAAAGCGCTTTACAGCCAATGAAGTACTTTTTTTGAAGTGGAGTCACTGTTGTAATGTGGGAAACGTGGCAGCCACTTTGCGCACAGCAAGGTCCCACAAACAGCAATGAGATAATGACCAGATAATCTGTTTTTGTTATGTTGGTTGAGGGATTAATATTGGGCAGGACACCAGGGATAACTCCCCTGCTCTTCTTCAAAATAGTGCCATGGGATCTTTTACGTCCACCTGAGAGAGCAGAAGGGGCCTCGGTTTAACGTCTCATCTGAAAGACGGCACCTCCGACAGTGCAGCGCTCCCTCGAGTGTCAGCCTAGCTTTAAGTGCTCAAGTGAGACTATGAACCCACAACCTTCTGACTCAGAGGCGAGCGTGTTACCCACTGAGCCACAGCTAGATCTTGTTGTGCTCAAGTCTTGCTTTTCTCCTAAGGAATGTGTGATGGCTTTACCCAGTCAGATCATTACTCTAAAGCCAGTAATGATCTGCCAGGGTAAAACCATCTCCTTCCACGTTTATCATATGAAGGTTACAGTCAATAACTGCAATTACATTAATGACCACCACTTGTCAAAATATTGGCAGCAAACTGAGCTGTTAACGTTTAAGTGTGAAATGGCTACTTAACTGGGCAGGGTTCAGACCCCTTACTGATGAGTTTTATTTTGATTATATTGTCAGGGGCAGTTGTCCAGGGATTATGCAAGCCTTGTTTGATATACCATAAAATTCGATCTCACTGACCAAGTTACTACTGCCTTCTCAAGTTTCAAAAATACCTGATAACTGCTTTGGAGAGATTGTTAATAACCCTTTCTCATGAGATCCCAATGCTGTACTGCTTGCTGTCGATGTACCTGGAGACCTAGGTGTGCAGTTAAACAGAATTACAAATAGCTTCGAACTTCTAACAGTGCAATGCACAGACTGGAGTTAGACTGTTAGTTGTGTGTTGTCACACTCCTTATTGAGGTAAGTAAGGCATGCGTACCTAAGTTGCAATCTTGAGAAAATAGACAGGAGTGTCCATTCTCTCACAGCATTAAAAATATTTCACAGTTGGCTCAAAAGGTTTCAGCAGATTCCCTGGAAAGGTTTAAACCATGACTCCAGGGCGGATTTATACAATACATGGTACAAAGCCCAAAGCCTTCCCTGACCCCCATGATAGCCGACATTTTAAATGGTTAACTCTCCTCAGGCACTGCCCCCTCCCTTTCAAAACGGCCATTGTTAGCACCCCCCCATCTCAAAACCCACCCTCTACCTGTCTGTTCTCACTAACTAGCGCACCCTCTGTAATCTATCTTTCCTCTCCAAGGTCCTTGAATGTGCTGTCGCTTCTGAAATCTGTGCCCAGCCCTCCCACAGCTCCCTGTTTGAATCTCTTTAATCCGGTTGCCACTCCTCCCAATGTGATTGTGACACGGTGTATTGCCCCGCCTTATCCTCCCCATCCTTCAACATGGTTGGTCCCATCATCTTCCTCCACTGCCCAGCTCTGTGGGACCATCCTCGCTTGGTTCCACTCAAACCAACCTGATGGTAGCCAGAGCATATCTACCAATGGTTTCCCTTCTCACTCCTGCACCATTATATCAGGAGTTCCCCAAGGATTTGCCCTTGATTCCCCTCTTCTCCCTCAGCTGTGACTCAGTGGGTAGCACTCTCGCCTCTGACTCAGAAGGGTCTGGGTTCAAGTCCCACTCCAGAGACTTAAGCACATAATTCTCGGCTGTCACTCCAGTGCAGTGCTGAGGGAGAGCTGCACTGTCGGGGGTGCTGTCTTTCGGATCAGATGTTAAACAGGGGCACTATTTTGAAGAAGAGCAGGGGAGATCTCCCCAGTGTGCTGGGTCAATATTTATCCCTCAACCAATATTACGAAAACAGATTATCTGGTCATTATCACATTGCTGTTTGTGGGAGCTTGCTGTGCGTAAATTGGCTGCTGCGTTTCCCACATTACAACAGTGACTACACTTCAAAAACTGCTTCATTAGCTGTAAAGCGCTTTAGGATGTCCTGAGGTTGTGAAAAGCACAATATAAATGCAATGACATTCTTTTTATCTTTCAGCAACTGGGTGACCCAAGAAGAAAAGATTAAATCAAACTTGTTACTTTAGATGTGCTCATCTCATAGAGGTAAGTGATTACAAGGGCAGTAATCTAGCAGAGGAGTTCTGACGACATCATAAACTGTGAGAGCTGGGAATAACCATTACATTCACCAAAATGTGACTGCAGCCTTGCCGCCGCCCTGATATCTATCAGTTACAATAGACACTCTTTTTTATCTTTTGCAGGAGTCTCGTTCTGTGTTTGTGCCAGCTTCAATTATCGGTGTGGACCGTAACCATAATGTGCTCCCTGTTCTAAATGATTTTGACGCCATTACTGCAGCTTTATTGAGAAGTAACTTGCAGTTGTTAGCAGGAAATGAGATGCTGAGCATTTATTAAAAACGGTCAGTGATTCCCATAAAAAAAATTCCTGGTTCCCATCAGGTAAGTAGAACAGATTGGCATTGGCTTTTATTGTGTAGTTAAGTGATTGCATTGAATTAATGCTAGCAAATAGATACTGGAGCCGTGTTCTGCGCAGAAAGTCTTTGGGAGCTGGCGATTAAATGCAGCTTGGTATATTTTTCTACACTTGTAACTAGGTATATGCTGTAAAGTGGCACAATAACGCAGCACTATAAAAAGAAAGAAAAACTTGCATTTATATAGCGCCTTTCATGACCTTAGGATGTCCCAAAGCACTTTACAGCTAATTTTGAAGCGTAGTCACTGCTGTAATGTAGGAAATGCAGCAGCCAATTTGCACACAGCAAGCTCCCACAAACAGCAATGTGATAATGACCAGATAATCTGTTTTAGTGATGTTAGTTGAGGGATAAATATTGGCCCCAGGACACTGGGGAGAACTGCCCTGCTCTTCTATTGAATTAGTACCATGACATCTTTTACATCCAGCTGAGAGAGCAGACGGGGCCTTGGTTTAACATCTCATCTGAAAGACGGCACCACCGACAGTGCAGCACTCCCTCAGCACTGCGCTGGAGTATCAGCCTAGATTATTGCGCTCAAGTGTCTGGAGTGGGATTTGAACCCACAACCTTCATAACCCAGAGGTGAGTGTGCTACCTCACTGAACTACGGCTGACCCCGTCATTTTATTTTAGTAAGTAACTAACTTCAGTTATAATTGCTTACATCCAGTTAGCCAAGGAGCCCTTCTTATCATTGGGTGCTGTTTATTCTAAAGTTCCATATTACATTCATGCCAAGAATATTCCACTACTGCATGAACATATTCTCCCTGCTCTCCATTCATAATCTCATTGTTCTTTCATCGAGTTCCAGGGTTTTAGTTCATCACCCCCACTCCCCTTTCACTGACTCATATATAAGGCTCAGATATGCTTCATTCTAAAGTAGAAGTGCATAATTGCTTTTTTTAACGTTTTGAATCATATTCCCTGCCCAGTGTTACCTCATTTAACTGAAACTTTCTTCTGTCCTATTCTTATGATCCGTTGGGGATCAATACTACCTTGTAATCATTTCCATGTGCAGATGTCATGTTTCATGGTGGTGTGGCATTAAATGGTGATCAGATGTGGCTCAATTGGTAGCACTCTCGCCTGAGTCAGATAGTTGTTGGTTCAGTACTCCCCTCCAGAGACTGACTCTTCCCAGTGTCAGAACTGAGGGAATTGTTGCAACAGTTGAAATAATTGACTGTTGGATAATTTCCTAATTTGGACAACTTCCTAATTTCAAAATGATAAAAGATTTTGTTAGAGTAAATAAGCAAAAAACTGCTTCTGGTCGGTGACCAGCGGACACAGATTTAAGGTAATTGGCAAAAGAACCAGAGGGGGAGATGAGGAGAATATTTTTTTACGCAGCGAGTTGTTATGATCTGGAATGCGCTGCCTGAAAGGGCGGTGGAGGCAGATTTAATAGTCACTTTCAAAAGGGAATTGAATAATTACTTGAAAAGAAAACCATTTGCAGGGCTATGGGGAAAGAGCAGTGGGAGTGGGACTAATTGGAGAGCGCTTTCAAAGAGGTGGAACAGGCACGATGGGCCGAATGGCCTCCTGCTGTGCTGTATGGTTGAATGATTCCATGGGCTGTAATAAAAATGCTTGAAAGTATTAAAAAATAAAATATTGATGTATTAGTAGTGTTATCCAAATTTTAACTGGTTTTATTTAGTTGGTAACTTGGAGATAACATAATATAGTTGTCATGTTAATGAATATTGCAGCCTTGTCATTTGAGTTGTAAACAAGCACAAGTGGGTGCTGTTACTGTTTATGTAAAGCCAGGAAACAATCACTTAACCAGAATCAATAGCACAAGAAGAAGCATTTAATATTAGACAGTATTGTGCAATGACTTCAGAAACAAACGGTCTATTTTTTTTCCAAATGGTAGAAGACCATTTATTTAAAATAAAAGAGGACAGTCCTAGGTTTGACCCTCAAGTTGTGCCGAGTTAGCTCAGCTCTGCTGGATCAGCAGTAAGGACATTACAATTAGTCTCAGTGCCCCAGGATAGAGGAACAAAATACTGACAATAGTTTTCACTTCTGATTGTTATCCTGCAACCCCTTGTGGAAATGCACGTGCTTTGGTTGAAGAAAGAACGGAAACTCCCTTTCCCTTGTCGAAGAGTATGGATAGGTGAACTTCTTGAGAGTCCTGGTAAGAAAGAAAGAAAAAAAGATTTGCATTTATATAGCGCCTTTCGTGAGTTCAGGATGTCTCAAAGCGCTTTACAGTCAATGAAGCACTTTTTGAAGTGTAGCCACTGTTGTAATGTAGGAAACGTGGCAGCCAACTTGCGCTCAGCAAGCTCCCACAAACAACAATGTGATAATGACCAGATCATCTATTTTATTGACATTGGTTGAGGGATATATATTGGGCCAGACACCAGGGAGAACTCCCCCTGCTCGTCTTCAAAATAGTGCCATGAGCTCTTTTACGTCCACCTGAGAGGGCAGACGGGGTCTCGGTCTAACATCTCATCTGAAAGACGGCACCTCCGACAGTGCAGCACTCCCTCAGCACTGGGAGCGTCAGCCTAGCTTAAGTCCCTGGAGTGGGACATTACAATTAGTCTCAGTGTCCCAGGATAGAGAAACAAAATACTGACACAACTTTCTAGGAGTGGGGTAAGATTGGGATAGGCTGTAACGCATCCAGTGTTCAAACAGGTCATTCATGAATAGTGACTGTTTGAGCAAGTTACCAGAGATTGATTGATGGAACAAGGGAGTCAATGCCTTCAGGAGAGAAGAGGGAAAAAAATTGGCAAGGAAAGAAAAACCCTGAAGAGGTGCTGATGCAGAAACTGGAGCCCAGCCATGTCCTGTTTTCCCAGCCAAGAGTTGGTTCCTTGGGGGGCGGGATCCTGAGTGACACTTCCCTCCCTAACCTGTTAAGAGGTGAGAGGAGTGAGGAGTTTCTCATGTGTTTGTTAAAGGCCATTGATAAAGGCACAAGACTACAAAGAAAACATTGAAGAGCATGTCCAAAGGAGACGGAAGGCAATAAAAGACCACATACTGTGATGACGGGACAGTTTGACTGAAGGTTTGTATGTCAGAAGTCACGTACACCCGATCCCAACTCACCCAAATCCTAGCCCACTTGCTTTTAAATTATGCTTTTTTTATTACTTTTCTTAACCATACTTTGCATATTACCGTGGAAGTTTATTTTTCAAAAACCCTTGACATAATAAAAGAAATACACTGGCATAAGTACTGTGCAACTATAGAGCTCTTACTTCCATAGGCAATTAGTCAACCATGACATTATTTGTTATTTTGATTTAATGCAGTCGCTTCCTTGGGCCACAGTAAATGTTAATGTCAATGATGCTTGGCTTAATGTTAAATTGCACTTAAAACCTAACCCTGTGGGTGCTGTGATGGGTTTTGTTATCCTAGGCAGCGGTTAACATTACTCTTGCCTTGCAGTTCTGGTGTGTTGTTTTACTCTGGTCAGCTCCCTCTCTAGTTGCCTGCTTCGAGCTCATGTACTCCACTATAAAATGAGAGAAGATTTTGGCCAGGCTTTTATCTCAACGCAATTTTGTTTGGGAGCAGCCTTTGTTGTAAAGTTATTTATAACTAATTCTCGCCAGATGCATCAGCTTCCAGCCCAAGGGACAGCACTGTATTTAGGGGGGGAAAAAATTAATAATTTGGCGAGTCTGATATAATCTGCAACCTTCAAGTCAAACAATCAGTGTCAAACATGGCTCAGTGGATAACGCTCTCGCCTTTGAGTCAGAAACTGGAGCACCTAATCGAGGCTGACACTCCCAGTGCAATACTGAGAGAGTGCTGCACTGTCGGAGATGCCGTCTCTTGGATGAGACACTAAACTGAGGCTAAAATAACAACAGAAATTGCTGGAAAAACTCAGCAGGTCAGGCAACATCCGTGGAGAGAAATTTGAGCTGACGTTTCGGGTCGAAAGCCTTCTTCAAAACTGGAAAGAAAATAAAATAGATCGAAGGCAGGGCTGCGATCGAACAAAAGAAGTAAAAGAGACAATAAAAGGTATTCGAAACCAGACGAGATGGTAATAGGCCAGTGGAGACAAAAGACAGCTGAGATTAGGTGTGAAGTGTACTGGCAGGATAGGGGGCAGCTGCCAGGTGAGAGAGAGAAACAAAAGGAAAGAGGGGGGCGGGGGAAAGGAAGACCCAAAACAAAGGGGTGGAAAAAATTATAAGTAAAAAAGTCATAGGGGCCGAGGTTATGATCTGAAATTGTTGAACTCGATATTGGGCCAGTAATTCCTGTCCCAACGCGTGAGTGCAGTCGGGGTACTCACGCGTCTGGCCGGAGGAAATGCCGGTTTTCAGCATGCACAGCGCATGCGGGGAAAACCGGCATTTCCTGTCCTCTGAACGAATGGGTTCAGAGGCAGAACGCGTGCGCAGTAAAATTCCTTTTTTTTTCTCAAAGTTGCGCGCGTGTAAAGGCCTCCGGTCTTTACGCGTGGAAAAACAAGACGTAAGTATTTCGTTTTTCAGGTAAGTGGGCTTTTAGTACAATGTAGAAATGTTTTTTCCACAGGTTTGTTATTTTTAAGGAATTTACAGGATGGTAAGTTTAGTTTTAGACCCTATTTTTAAAAAATTTATTTTTTTCAAAAAATTGATTAATTGTTTAAAACATTTTTAAAAACTTATTTATAGTTATTATAATCAGTGGGATGTTTTTTAAAATTTTATTTAAAGTTAAAGTAGTGTTTTGGCAGCCCATACTTTTCATGAGTTTGACAGCTCTTACTGTCAAACTCATGAATGAGTTTCCCCTCCCCTGATTGGCTGCACAGTGCTCACCTGATCCCAGCCGGCACATCGCACTAACTACGCCGCTGGATCAGGTAAGCACATCGCGCCGACAGCTGAACCGGGCCTGTGACAGGAAATGCGAGCAGGCCCGGGCTTCAGATGTCGGCGCGCAGGGTGAGTGCAGATCGGGGGCTTGCACGCGCGGCATGCCCTCGATCTAATTTCAGGGCCATTGAGTCCGGAAGGCTGCAAAGTGCCTAATCGGAAGATGAGGTGCTGTTCCTCGAGTTTACGTTGAGCTTCTGTGGAACAATACAAGAGGCCAAGGATGGTGAGGTCCGAGTGGGAATGGAGCGGTGAATTAAAATGACAGGCGACCAGAAGCTCGGGGTCCCCTTACTGAACGGAGGTGTTCCGCAAAGCGGTCACTAAACTGAGGCTATTGTGGGAGGAATTGAAGCCAGCTGGTGCAGCTGTAGTGGGTGTTACGATTGGTTTTAATGTGCTAAGTTAGCGAGGGGAAGATTGGCCAGTGCTCCCACCCCTGATCACTGCTGGAACATTGGCTGAGGACCGATTAAGATTGGGTATAGAAACAAAAGTGCTGGAAAACTGCTGGAGCATCTTTGGAGAGAGAAGCAGCGTTAACGGTTCACGTCAATGGCTTTTCACCTGAAACATCGATGACCTGATGAAAACCATTGACCTGAAACATTAACTCTGTTTCTCTCTCCACAGATGCTGCCTGACCTGCTGAGTATCTCCAGCACTTTCTGTTTTTATTTCAGATTTCCAGCATCTGCAGTATTTTGCTTAAGATTGGCTATGTCACCCCTGGAATTGGAAGAGCTTTCCAACACTCACTGTTGGGCAAAGTACTAAGATTCCTACATTGCAACAGTGACTACATTTCAAAAGCATTTCGTTGGCTGTGAAATGCTTTGGAATGCCCCGAGGTCGTGAAAGGCTAATTCTTTCTTTTCCTTTAAGGGGAGCAGAAGGGGAGAAGCAAGACATGGGTAAAAACTGGCAGGAGAAGCAGAAAGGCAAAAGAATGGGCAATTGGGTGAGGTGTCAGGTAGAACCATACTCCAGAATGAGTCAGCGTCTTCGAGACAGGATGGAAGTTAAAAAAAAATCTATGTAGCATAAATCATACATACCAGAAGTGTTTCATTTCCTGCTTTTTTTTCTCAGTCCTGACGAAGAGTCTTTGACCTGAAACGTTGACTCTATTTCCCTCTCCACAGACGTTGCCTGGCCTGCTGAGTTTCTCCAGCGTTTTCTGTTGTTATTTCGGATTTCCAGCATCTGCAGTATTTTGCTATCATACCAGAAGGGCTGATGGTCACTGCTTGGTTTGTGCTGGGAGTGATCATGAAAATAAGAATAGATCAGGGAGGCCATTCAGCTCATCCTTCCAGGGAAATCGATGTCCCAGCCTTCACTGCAGCCAACAACCTCATTAATGATTCTAGACTTGACTCCCCCAAAAGACCATTCCAGGTATTAACCATATATATTATTAAAAATTCATTCATGGGATGTGGGTGTCACTGGCAATGCCAGCATTTATTGCCCATCCCTAGCTGCCCTTGAGAAGGTGGTGGTGAGCCGTCTTCTTGAACCGCTGCAGTCTGAGTGGTGAAGGTACTCCCACAGTGCTGTTAGGGAGGGAGTTCCAGGATTTTGATCCAGTGACGATGAAGGATCAGCGATATACTGTACCTGGAGGGGAACTTGGAGGTGGTGGTGTTCCCATGCGCCTTCTAGGTGGAAGAGGTCGCGGGTTTGGGAGGTGCTGCCGAAGAAGCCTTGGTGAGTTGCTGCAGTGCATCTTGTAGATGGTACACACTGCAGCCACGGTACACCGGCGGTGGAGAGAGTGAATGTTTAAGGTGGTGGATGGGGTGCCAATCAAGCGGGCTGCTTTATCCTGGTTGGTGTCGAGCTTCTTGAGTGTTGTTGGAGCTGCACTCATCCAGGCAAGTGGAGAGTATTCCATCACACTCCTTACTTGTGCCTTGTAGATGATGGAAAGGCTTTGGGGAGTCATATTTTGCAGGAACAAGTGTTTCCTGACACCAGTTCTCAACTTGCCTTTTAATAATTCTTTGACGTAGGAGTAACAGTTATCTTGAAATACTGCTCTGGATGAACTTTCTTTCTATTTCACTTAATATTGTTTCTACCTCTATTCCACCTCTGGTCAGTATTGAACAGTCTGAGACTTCCTCACCTTTCTTCATATGATCAGTCTTTTGGCACGAGGGAGGGGGAAAAAAATCTTAGCTGGAGCAGCTTTGAGGTGTTAAATTGGCCTTAGCACGTCTAAGTAAGGGAGGGGAGAATATCAGCCAGAGTTACTGGTCCAGATCATGGCCCAGTCGCATCCTGCTGAAACTGTGTGTGTCCATGTGAGCATTGGAGAAAAGAGAAAGAAAGACTTGCATTGATATAACACCTTACACGACCTCCCGCGCTTTACAGCCAATTAAATACTTTTGAAGTGTCGTCACTGTTGTAAGGTAGAAAACACAGCAGTCAATTCGCGCACAGCAAGCTCCCACAAACAGCAATGTGATAATGACCAGATCATCTGCTTTAGTGATGAATATTGTCCAGGACACCAGGGAGAACTCTCCTGCTCTTCTTTGAATGGAACCATGGGATCTTTTACATCCACCTGACAGGGCCTCGGTTTAACGTCTCATCTGAAAGGCAGCACCTCCGGCAGTGCAGCACTCCCTCAGTACTGCTCTGGAGTGTCAGCCTGGATTATGTGCTCAAGTTCAGGAGTGGGGACTATGAACCCACGACCTTCTGTCCCAGAGGTAAGAGTGCTACCCACTGAGCCGCGGCTGGCATACATTGGGCGAGAATAGAATTATGCTGAGCTGTTGCGTCACTCATGGCTGAATATGCTGGGGCTCACTTTCTAAGTTCACACATTTAGTGAGGAATTGGAAGATTCTTGACCCCTGTGGAGGAACAGCTCAGAAAGAGTCACTGCCTTCAGGAGAAAAGGGAATTGGGGGAAAAAGAAGAAATACATCCTTTTGCCACTCACAGGTTCCATCGCCGTGACAGCAATACCACACCATTCTGTTCCCTTTTCCAAACAACAACAAAAAAATGCTTTGGCAAACATATTTCACAAAAGCAATTCTGCCCACTTTAAATGTGCACCAAGTGCAACTTTCCACATTTACATGCACAAAGGGTGTATTTTAAAGCTATTGAATTAAATATCGGACATGACTGTAAATTGAGCCAGAGTGCTGTATAAGTTGCAATATTAACTGGTTGGGCAGGGGATGGGGAGAGCAATCGTGCCTATATTACCTGCGAAAATCCATAGGTTCCTCACTTGCCCCCGGGTTATTGAGGGAGAAGGCGAAGTCAGAAGTAAGATTGGGTTAGTCCCACTTGACTACATAAGCCTGAGGCGGTGTCATCTCAGAGTTAGATGTACAGAGTAGGGTTGCAAAATTCTGGGAATTTTTAAAAGAGGAACTTTCCATGGGAATTTTCTGGAATTTATGGGAATTTGGGGAATTTATGGGAATTTATGGGAATTTTGAGTTTTTTTGCACACTGATGGTTTTTGTCTCTGACCCTTATATTATCTTTGTCGTCAAAATAGACATACTGTTCCATACAAATAAAAACAGGCTTTCAAAACTTTATTTAGGTTATAATTTTGAACTTTATTGAACCCCCACAAAAAAGACCCATCTAAAATTAAATAAAAAGAGCGTCAGCTTATTTAGCCTGTAATTTGTCCTTATTTTGTCCCTTTGAGTCTTCTACTCATGAGTCTTCTGAGTCTTCTACTCCTCATTGCTCCTCCAGATTCTCTGACTCTGGCTCTGACGTGTCCATTTCCTCCTCTGTGTCAGTGCCTAGCTGTGTGATGGACACTTCTGTATCTGGCTCAATAAGTTGTAGGTTCGCCCGGATAGCCACCAGTTTCTCCACTCTCTTGTTAGTCAGCCTGTTGCGCACCTTTGTATGCGTATTCCCAAAAAGTGACCAGTTTCATTCAGAGGCCGCTGATGAAGGTGGGATTTGGAGTATCACCGATGCAATAGGTGACAGGGCCTCAGATGCACAAAGTCCCTTCCACCAGGTATGTGCACTGATATGCTTGCATGATTCCCATATCCCATCCCCATTCCAAAGACCTTGCTTGGTAGAGAACTTTGCCAGACTTCCCAAAACTTTGCCCACATCCAGATTGAGATGGTGTGAGAGGGTAGAAATCACACTGTAAGCGCTGTTGATCTGTTCTCCAGAAAGTATTGGTCTCCCAACATGCTTTGGGTCCAGCATGTATGCTGCAGCATGAATCGGCTTGACACAAAATTCTTGACGCGTCTGTATGAATTGAACAATTGCCTTCTCCTCTGCTTTGAGCAGCAGGGATGTGGGTAGGGCAATGCTGATTTGTTCTTTTAAATCAGTAAAAAGCCTGAGAACATCTGACAAGACAGCGTCATCTCCTTCAATCTGAGCAATTGCAGATGCTACTGGTGAGAGTAGTTTAAGGCTGCTAACCACTCTCTCCCAAAACACATCATCCAGCAGTATTTTCTTGATGGTGGTTTCCATATCCCCAGACTGGGATATTGCCATTTCGTGCAGCGACTCCTTACCCTCCAGAAGGCTGTTGTACATTATGACAACACCACCCCATCTAGTCCTTCCCTCAGGACCCCTAACCTGGATCTTAAAAAAACTATAGCAGTCTTACAGATGCCTGCAGGCCAATCACAATTCGATATGCAAATATTACAAATAGAGGGAGCTAATCGCTCATCCACTCATCCAACCAATCAGGACACATTTGTTCACTGTCACACACAAAACTTGTAATTATTAAAACAAGCCAAGTAAGAAGATAAACATATGTTGATTAAGAAATTCCTTAATAATTAAGATTCCATCTCTGTTAGTAATTTTAAGAGAGGACCTGTGGAAAAAAAAGAAAGAAATACAAAAAAAACTATTATGCTAGCATGTGCTTTTTTGGGCAAAATTTCCAAAATTCCCAAGCTAAACTTCCCGTGGAAAATTTCCGGAAATTTACCGGAAATTTACCGGAAACTTTCCACCGCTTTGCAACCCTAGTACAGAGGATGCCCATTTCTTTGGGGTGCTGTTGATAGTACGAAATATAACTTCTATGCGGAAAATGCTAACAACAACAGAAACTTCCATTTATATAGCACCTTTAACGTAGTAAAACGTCCCAAGGCGTTTCACAGGAGCAATTATCAAACAAAACTTGACACCGAGCCACATAAGGAGATTAGGACAGATGACCAAAAGCTTGGTCAAAGAGGTAGGTTTTAAGGAGCATCTTAAAGGGGGAGAGAGAGGTGGAGAGGTGGAGAGGTTTAGGGAGGGAATTCCAGAGTTCAGGACCTCGACAGCTGAAGGCACGGCCACCAATGGTGGAGTGAAGGAAATCGGGGATGCTCAAAAGGCCAGAATTGGAGGAGGGCAGAGATGTCGGAGGGTTGTAGGGCTGGAGGAGGTTACAGAGATAGGGCTAGATTTTGTATATTGGTAATTGGAGGGGGATGATGTGTGTCTTAAGGAGATGTTCCCCCTTTAAGGCAAAGAAAGACTTGGATTTATATAGTACCTTTCATGACCACCTGACATCTCAAAGCGCTTTACGGTCAATGAAGTACTTTTGAAGTGTAATCACTGTTGTAATGTAGGAAATGCAGCAGCCAAATTGCACACAGCAAGCTCCCACAAACAGCAATGTGATAATGACCAGATCATTTTTTTTGTTATGTTGATTGAGAGATAACTATTAATCTACTGGAATTTTTTGAGGATGTAACTGGTAGAATAGAGAACCAGTGGATGTATTAGGACTTTCAGAAGGCTTTCGATAAGGTCCCACATAAGAGATTAGCGTGCAAAGTTAAAGCACATGGGATTGGGGGTAAGGTACTGACTTGGATAGAGAACTGGTTGGCAGACAGGAAGCAAAGAGTTGGAATAAACGGGTCTTTTTCTGAGTGGCAGGCAGTGACTAGTGGGGTACCGCAGGGATCGGTGCTAGGACCCCAGCTATTCACAATATATATTAATGATCTAGACGAGGGAACTAGATGTAATATCTCCAAGTTTGCAGATGACATAAAGCTGGGTGGGCATGTGTGCTGTGAGGAGCATGCAGAGAAACTCCAGTATGATTTGGACAGGTTGGGTGATTGGGCAGATGCATGGCAGATGCAGTATAATGTGGATAAATGCGAGGTTATCCACTTCGGTGGCAAAAACAGGAAGGCAGATTGTTATCTGAATGGCAATAGATTGGGAAAAGGGGAAGTGCAACGAGACCTAGGTGTCCTTGTGCACCAGTCGCTGAAGGTAAGCATGCAGGTGCAGCAGACGGTTAAGAAGGCAAATGGTATGTTGACCTTCATAGCAAGAGGATTCGAGTACAGGAGGAAGGATGTCTTGCTGCAGTTGTACAGGGCCTTGGTGAGACCACACCTTGAGTATTGTGTGCAGTTTTGCTCGCCTTATCTGAGGAAGGATGTTCTTGCCATGGAGAGAGTGCAACGAAGATTCACCAGACTGATACCTGGGATGGCAGGAATGACGTATGAGGAGAGATTGGATCGATTAGACTTATATTCGCTAGAGTTTAGAAGAATGAGAGGGGATCTCATTGAAACTTATAAAATTCTAACAGGACTAGACACAGGAAGGATGTTCCTGATGGCGGGGGCAGGGGGGGAGGTGGGTGGATCCAGAACCAGGGGCCACAGTCTAAAGATAAGGGGTAAGCCATTTAGGACTGAGATGAGGAGGAATTTCTTCACCCAGAGAGTGGTGAGCCTGGGGAATTCTCTACCACAGAAGGCAGTTGAGGCCAATTCATTAAATATATTCAAGAAGGAGTTAGATATATTTCTTAAGGCTAAAGGGGTCAAGGGATATGGGGAGAAGGCAGGGACAGGGTACTGAGTTTGGATGATCAGCCATGATCTCATTGAATGGCGGAGCAGGCTCGAGGGGCCGAATAGCCTACTCCTGCTCCTATCTTCTATGTTTCTATGACACCGGGGATAACTCCCCCGCTCTTCTTTCAAAATAGTGCCATGGGATCTATTTACATCCACCTAAGAGAGCAGACGGGACCTCGGTTTAACATCTCATCTGAAAGACGGCACCTCCGACAGTGCAGCACTCCCTCAGTACTGCACTGGGAGTGTCAGCCTGGGTTTTGTGCTCAAGTCTCTGGAGTGGGACTTGAACCCACAACCTTCTGACTCAGAGGCGAGAGTGCTGCCCACTGAGTCACAGCTGACACTAGAGAAGACCAAGTGAATGGTGGCTACTCATGATTCCTTGCAAACCTTTTAATTTTTAGAGTAGCGGCTGCCAGACTCTTTAAACAGTGCCCGGCCCTGAATTGGGAGAAACACCAAACACGGGTCCAATTATGCAAAAAAAACAATCCCTTGAAAAGGTCAGCGGACTCCGGGACCCCCCGTTAAACGTTCTACGTTTCCTTTGCATTATTAGACCCGAAACTATTATTTCTGTTTTCAAATAACTTTTTTTCCTTGAAGCAGAGCCATTCCTGGCCAAATCGGATTCAGGCTTTTGTGAGATTTTCAAGAGATTCTGTGCAGCAGGAGCTCCGGCTGCATTTCAAAAAAGCTGAACTAAACTGTATGGAAGAATCCGGCCTGTAAACGGTGTAACCAAAGACATGTCATCTGGACTTATTACAGAGACTGCACTTCCATGGACCTGTCAACAAGAAGCACGCCTTGTGCCGTAAGACTTGATTTAATTTATTTGAAAATGTCTGAACTCCGGGAAAATAATTAAATGCTTTCTAAGCATCGGTGCCGATACATTTTGGAACCTCAAACTAGTTTTTAAGTCGGGTTTTGGAAGCATTCCTGCGAAACATCGCTTCGAAAATTTCGTTTCGGACTTTAACACAACACATGCGGACAACTTTCTGCATGGACACCTCGAGTCGTGCTTTTGCCAGAATGATGTTTGCAGTGAGACGATCTTTATAAGGAATAAAAACAGAAAATGCTGGAAATACTCAGCAGGTCAGGCAGCATCTGTGGAGAGAGAAACACAGAGTTCACGTTGACCCATCGACCTGAAACGTTAACTCTTGTTTCTCTCTCCACAGATGCTGCCTGACCTGCTGAGTGTTTCCAGCATTTTGTGTTTTTATTTCAGATTTCCAGCATCCGCAGTATTTTGCTTTTGTACCTTTATAAGGAGTTGCCAGCTGAATATACAGCCAGCAAACACCCCCTTGTGAATGCTGAATGCCTCATCCTCCATCCAGAATAGCATGGAGTCACAAGCCTGTATCTCTTCACCTTAACCTCTCTTTACCTGTGAACCACTAAGAACATCTGCTATCATGACTTGGCTGATGGAGTTTACAATTATGAAGGGGTTGGATAGGGTAGCTGTAGAGAAGATGTGGGTGAGACCAGAACTAGAGGCCATAAATATAAGCTAGTCCCTAATAAATCCAATAGGGAATTCAGGAGAAACGTCTTTACCCAGAGAGTGGTGAGAATGTGGAACTCGCTGCCACAGGGAGTGGTTGAGGGGAATAGAATAGATCAATTTAAGGGGAAGCTAGATAAGCATATGAGGGAGAAGGGACTAGAAGGATATGGTGATGGGGTGAGATGAAGAGGGGTGGGAGGATGCTCCTGGGAAGCATGGACACCGGCATGGACCAGTTGGGCCGAATGGCCTGTTTCTATGCTGTAAATTCGATGTAATTCTGTGTAATGCACTTAAGGACTGACATTAAAGAGTTAATTCGATTTGACAACTTTCTGCTGGTGAACGAATTTCTTGTACATTGCTTCCTGCCCTGGTCCGCATTTTACTTCCCAAAGACCGCCGGCGGCGCCCTCTGTTGATCATTATTGAGCCAATGCTAAAGAACAGACGACAAAGACCGATGTGAATGAATCTGGACTCCGGTATTCTAAATTAAGTTCCATTGTCTTTTTATAGAGTCGTTCCTGTTAACCACACCCAGATAAGACAATGCACACTTAAAAAAGACACAAGTGAAAACGCTGTAACTATTGAAGTCACGAATATCAAGTACAGAACGCTGAAAGGGGAGAACATCTGCAGGGCTATGGGGGAAAGAGCGAGGGGGCAGTGGGACTCATTGAACAGCCTCTTTCAAAGAGGCACGATGGGCCGAATGGCCTCTTTCTGTGCTGTAACATCCTCTGTGTGTGTGCATGAGAGGGATACACTGCAGTTACATGAGCCCATGCATCCACCGAACCCCCAACACAGAATGAAAAAGCACGGAAGGAGGCCATTCGGCCCATCGTGCTTGTGTCGGCTCAGTGAAAGAGCTACATCGCCTACAAGTATGTTTAAAAACACACGTGAGTGACACATTCACACAGCTCTTGCCTAGTAGCAGTATTTATAAGGATGGAATGGCCAGTGCTGTAATGTAAATGTTCCCGTTTTCTGAAATATAGCGCAATATAGGGAAATGCCGTCCCGAAATTCAAGGTATTAAGATAACTGAGCCGGCCGATTTGAAGGAAGCTTTGATTTGCGCTCAGTCTGCGCTCAGTGGGCGGGTTTAGACATTCCCCCCTCCCCTTAAACCCCCTCGATTCATTAACCAAAAAAAAAAGTTAGCCTTGTTATAAAAGTCCGCGCTTCCTCTGGGCAGTGCTTGGGTTAGAAAAAGTCAGCACAGAAGGAAGGGAGGCGACCAAAAATAAAAGGGTTGGCGTGTGCACGGAATTGCACACGGGTCAGTGTAAGGGAACCTGGTGAGCGTGGATTTGTTTCGACCTGGGGTTGGTTTTACCCCTGTAGATGTAAGAGTTTAAATTGTGAATTTATTATTTTTTTTTAAAAAAAAGAACTTATGCGAGTGAACTATTTTTAAAAAATATTTAAGTTTTATTTATTCGTGGTAACAAAGGTGACGTCTAATGCTGAAATAAATAAATAACAGTTGGGAAAAGCTTGTGAAATAAATTTTTTAATAAACCTCTGGTATTGGAACTGAAGATTTGACTTGAAGACCGGCGCAAAAGTTAAAAAAAAATTTGTACAGGATTGTTGGAACCGGCTGGTTTATTTCTGCACAAACTCCGGTCAGTTTGAGACTTGCAGGAGTCCTGTGATCGAAGTGCTCTCGGCGCACACGATGAAGCACTGACTTTATCCCTAGACTTGAAAAGTGAGAGAGAACAGACTGCAGACCACACACACACGGGGACAACTGAGCTTAAAACACAAGAGCAGGACAACTTCACTCTCCCAGCATCACAGGATATAGCAAGGTACGTCAACTTACTTTTTTTTAATAACGCGTTAAGCTCGATGGACATGCTTTTAATTGCAAAGAAAAAACCTATCGATTTTGTATGGGTAACACATAACTCCAAATGACGAATTGGAAAGGGGATGGTGCCAAAAAATAAAGAATACGGGTCTTGTTAGCCGAAAAGCGTTGGGTGTAAATGAAGATTGAAACTTCTGGGCAGTGGATGGAGATGACTCTCTCTGCTGATTTGCAGTTGGGGCTGTTCTCTCACCACCTCCTCTCTCAACGCACATCTTGCAAATGTAGTAAGAGTCACACTACAACACGGAAAATTAAACCAGGCACATGCATGTACTTTAGAAGATTGTCCAGTTTTGCAGAGAAATGCATTCTCTTGCTGTATTCAAATTGCTGGAGCGTGCATGTATGGGAAATTTGGGGTTGAGGATCACGTTAACACAGGTACAGCAGAACCACGCGGCACCGCACGCGTTAATATATTGGAACCGAAATAATGAATGGATCTGTCCCTTCAACGCCCCCAACTTTTTAAACCTGATATTTAACATTGCTGCTGCTTTTTAATGTCGAGTAACGAATAATTTCAAAACACGATCTTTATTTTCCGCTATTTGCAAACTTAAAAATCGTTGGAGCAGACAACATTGAGACAAGCCAAGACAAGTTGAGACTTAATCCTGAGTTTTCTTTTGCGAGGGGGGGGGACACAATTTGCATTTCGCAAAATATCAAATCCGTGCTACAGTTGGCAGCGTTTGTCCTGCAGGAGATCAAAGGGACAGAAAAAAAGTCAGTGCAGGAATCGACAGCATGGGGGGGAGGTGGGGTGGTAGACCTGGTTAATTAAACTTTGCAAGTGTAGAACGGATGAGTGAATGGGCGCAATGTTAAGTTGCAGAGACTCTATTGTAGTGGAACCTCGTGGCGGCGTACAAGGGAAACGCCCCCTTTTTCTTATGTCACAATCCCAGCCCACGTCACGCCCAGCCACCCGATTGGCTGGCTGGCGGGCTGGAAAGGGAATTCCCCTCGGGATTCGGGAGCCCCGGGAGTGACGCGCGCGCGCGCTCGCGAGGGGAGGGGAGGGAGGTGGCACTTCAAACCAGATTGAAAAATATGGGGCTTATTCTCATTTACGAACCCCAAACACTTCCGCAAGGTTCAATGCATTTGAAAAGAATGCACATTTCCTTCGACATGTTGGATTTATGTACTGCAGTCAGGCAACAGTGCATTTATATACCACAATGACATTTCATTTAAATAAGATTTGCTTGTCCATGCTATGAAGAGGTAAACCAGTGTTGAACGTTGGCATAGTTTTGGTCAGTTACTGGTGTACCTTGAATGGCCTAAATTGTAACTTGCGCTCAAGACAGTCAAGCCATTTACCAATCCTGCCTTGTGAATTGACGAACATCTCGGGATCTGTCAAATGAATTTTTTTTGGCTTTAGATGCTTAAAAGGCATGACAAAGAAAGCACTGTTTCCCGAAAGCGAGAGAGGGATGTGTAGATGTGGAGTTCAATTCATTTAAACATAGATGCAATTGTGTTTATCCAAAAGGAGACGCGTTTTCTTTTTGGTCAGCGTTTTAGAATTCTGTGGGGATCTGAATCTTGCTTTTTGAGATTTTTGCAGCCTCTTGCTGAACTATTGGCAAAGCTTTAAATATCCTACTGGTTACCTGACAGGAAAAGGCGGAGCGGCCACAATATCACGTCATTAACAATCAACTGGGGCTCATATAGTGCAGACAATGTGCAGAAACCATGTTCATCCAAGAGTTCAGACAAGTATGAATAGCTTCACCGCCACGACTAACGCGATGCAGTTGGACAAAATATTGTGGGTCAATTATAATTAAAAAGTTGTACTGAGATTATGGTCAAGGGTCAAACAGAATAACAACATAGAATTACATCGAAAGTACAAGGCGACAAGAGGCTGTTGTTTATCCTCCACACCACGGGTCGCCCTAATCCCACCCTGTTCCCTTATCCCCCTTGCCTTGAACCGCGGATCTAACCCATTATTAAATGTTGACTTGGTCTCTGCTACAATCATTAATTCCCCCTCAACAGGAACTACCCATCAAGTCGCTCAGAAAAGCCACTTTTTATTTCTAAACTGCCTCCTTAGCTGGAAGTGAGATTATACGGGATCTGTAAATTTAGAGATTGTTTAGAAATAAGTTAAGACACAAGGTATAGTGTCTTGATTGTTGCATATACAGTGGCTCGGTTAGTTCAGTAAATCAATTCCAGATGTAACCCTTAACTCCCCATCTGCAGGGTGGGACTTCCAATAAGGCCGGGATTGCTGTTTCCAGATGGACACGATTACCATTGGAACTTGAATTGAACATTACTTGAAAAAAGGGTTTCTCTTAACTTTAGTCAGAAGAGTAACCAAATGCAATGATGCAGCTCAGCAGGGGTTATCTGGTTTCATTGTGAGGAGACAATCACACTCTCCTGTTCATCTATACTTCGCC
The DNA here is from genome assembly GCF_052327205.1 of Somniosus microcephalus. Taxonomy (NCBI): domain Eukaryota; kingdom Metazoa; phylum Chordata; class Chondrichthyes; order Squaliformes; family Somniosidae; genus Somniosus; species Somniosus microcephalus. The sequence continues at coordinate 262,197,401 of NC_140993.1, forward strand.
TGTCACTGAAACATAGAAACATAGAAGATAGGAGCAGGAGTAGGCCATTCGGCCCCTCGAGCCTGCTCCGCCATTCGATGAGATCATGGCTGATCATCCAAATTCAGTACCCTGTCCCTGCCTTCTCTCCATATCTCTTGATCCCTTTAGCCTTAAGAAATATATCTAACTCTTTCTTGAATATATTTAATGAATTGGCCTCAACTGCCTTCTTTGGTAGCGAATTCCACAGGTTCACCACTCTCTGGGTGAAGAAATTCCTCCTCATCTCTGTCCTAAATGGCTTACCCCTTATCCTTAGACTGTGACCCCTGGTTCTGGACTCCCCGACCATCGGGAACATCCTTCCTGCATCTAGTCTGTCTAGTCCTGTTAGAATTTTATAAGTTTCAATGAAATCCCCTCTCATTCTTCTAAACTCCAGCGAGTACAAGCCCAATCGACCCAATCTCTCCTCATACGTCATTCCTGCCATCCCAGGTATCAGCCCAGTGAATCTTCGCTGCACTCCTTCCATGGCAAGAACATCCTTCCTCAGATAAGGCGACCAAAACTGCACACAATACTCAAGATGTGGTCTCACCAAGGCCCTGTACAACTGCAGCAAGACATCCTTGCTCCTGTACTCGAATCCTCTCGCTATGAAGGCCAACATACCATTTGCCTTCTTAGCCGCTTGCTGCACCTGCATGCTTACCTTCAGCGACTGGTGCACAAGGACGCCCAGGTCTCATTGCACTTCCCCTTTTCCCAATCTATTGCTGTTCAGATAATAATCTGCCTTCCTGTTTTTGACACCAAAGTGGATAACCTCGCATTTATCCACGTTATATTGCATCTGCCATGCTTCTGCCCAATCACCCAACCTGTCCAAATCATCCTGGAGTTTCTCGGCATCCTCCTCACAGCACACACGCCCACCGAAACCAAATAACTTTGTATCTAAACTCTCTCCGAAAGACACTGTTAAGGAAGTATTAACACTTCTGGCACGAAAAGGCCATGATTCCATCCAACAAGGTTACAGAGGCTGAGGACTCAGTGGTGCACCCTTAGAAAGACTTACATTTATATAGCGGCTTTCACATCCCAAAGCGCTTTGCAGTATTTTTGTAGTGGAGTCACTGTTGTAATTAACATAGAAACATAGAAGATAGGAGCAGGAGTAGGCCATTCGGCCCCTCGAGCCTGCTCCGCCATTCAATGAGATCATGGCTGATCATCCAAATTCAGTACTCTGTCCCTGCCTTCTCCCCATATCCCTTGATTCCTTTAGCCTTAAGAAATATATCTAACTCCTTCTTGAATATATTTAATAAGTTGGCCTCAATTGTGGTAGAGAATTCCACAGGTTCACCACTCTCTGGGTGAAGAAATTCCTCCTCATCTCTGTCCTAAATGGCTTACTCCTTATCCTTAGACTGTGACCCCTGGTTCTGGACTCCCCTGCCATCGGGAACATCCTTCCTGCATCTAGTCTGTCTAGTCCTGTTAGAATTTTATAAGTTAGAATGAGATCCCCTCTCATTCTTCGAAACTCTAGCGAATATAAGCCTAATCGACCCAATCTCTCCCCATACGTCATTCCTGCCATCCCAGGTATCAGTCTGGTGAATCTTCGCTGCACTCCCTCCATGGCAAGAACATCCTTCCTCAGATAAGGCGACCAAAACTGCACACAATACTCAAGGTGTGGTCTCACCAAGGCCCTGTACAACTGCAGCAAGACATCCTTGCTCCTGTACTCGAATCCTGTAGGAAACGCAGCAGCCAATTCGCACACAGCAAGGTCCCATAACCAGCAATGTGATAATGACCAGCTCATCTCTTTTACTCATGTTGGTTGAGGGATAAATATTGGCCAAGACACGGGGGAGAACTCTCCTGCTCTTCTTTGAAATAGTACCTTAGGATCTTTTATGTCCACCTGAGAGAGCACCTCCCACAGTGCCCCACTCCACTCGAGTGTCAGCTCCAGTCTCTGAGTGGAACTTGAGCCCACAACCTTCTGACTCAGAGGCAGAAGTGTTACCCACTGAACCAAGGTTGATACCTCTACCATTCATTACAACCAGTGCCCTAGTCTGCAAGACTATCCCTATCACTATATCATGTATACTGTACTATATATTCTGTATACTGTGGGATCAATGTTGGACCATGTGTTGAAACCAAATAACTATTGTAATAATGATCTTAGAATAATCATAAACCAATAAGCTGCATTACTACTCCAGTTTCAGATCTGAAACCTTGACTACCAATGCAGAACAAGCATTACTATTTCATAAACCCTCCATAAACTTGAGCTCATCCAAAACTCTGCTGCCTGTATCCTAAGTCGTGCCAAGACCCGTTCACCCATCTTCTTCTTAGGCAGTCCCTCGGAACCGAGGATGACTTGCTTCCACATTAAAAATGAGCTCGCATGTGACTGATTAGTCCAATGCGGGACCTACAGTCTCTGTCACAGGTGGGGCAGACGGTGGTTGAAGGGGCGGGTGGGTGGGGTGCTTGGGTTGACGTGCGCTCCTTGCGCTGCCTGCACTTGGCTTTCGCTTGCTACCGGCGAAGAGACTCGAGGTGTTCGGTGCCTTCCCGGTCAGGGGGAGATAGAGGAACAGATATGTAGGCAAATCTCAGAGAAGTACGAAAATAATAGGGTAATAATAGTGGGGGATTTCAACTTCCCCAATATTAATTGGGATAGTCAGAGTGTGAAAGGCTTAGAGGGTGCAGAATTCTTAAAGTGCATCCAGGAGAGCTTTTTGAGCCAACATGTAGAAAGTCCTACAAGAGAGGGGGCGGTACTGGACCTAATTCTAGGGAATGTAGCCGGGCAAGTGGTGGAAGTGTCAGTAGGAGAGCATTTTGGCGACAGTGACCATAATTCAGTGAGATTTAAGGTGGTCATGGAAAAAGACAAAGACGGCCCGGAAATAAGGGTTCTAAATTGGGGGAAGGCCGATTTTAATATGATAAGGCAGGATCTGGCCAAAGTGGACTGGGAGCAGCTACTTAGAGGAAAATCCACATCAAAGCAGTGGGAGACTTTCAGAAGGGAAATAGAGAGAGTACAACGCCAACATGTTCCTGTAAAGGTCAAGGGTGGGACCAACAAGCAAAGGGAACCTTGGATGACAAGGGATATACAAAAATGCATTAGGAAAAAAAGGGGGGCTTTTGGCAGTTACAAAAGACTAAAGACGGAGGAAGCCCTAGAGGAGTATAAAAAGTGCAGGGGCATACTTAAAAAAGAAATTAGGAGGGCGAGGAGGGGCCATGAAATAACACTGGCGAGCAAAATAAAGGAAAATCCTAAGATGTTTTATAAGTATATTAAGGGCAAGAGGATAACCAGGGAAAGGGTAGGGCCCATTAGGGACCAAAGTGGCAATCTGTGTGTAGAGCCAGATGATGTAGGCGGGGTTTTAAATGAATTTTTTGCATCTGTGTTCACTATGGAGAAAGACGATGTAGACATAGAAATTGGGCAAGGGGACTGTGACATACTTGAACATATTAGCATCGAGAGGGAGGAGGTACTAGCGGTTTTAGCAGGCCAAAAAGTGGATAAATTCCCAGGCCCAGACGAGATGTATCCCAGGCTGTTGTGTGAGGCAAAGGAGGAGATTGCAGGGGCTCTGACACAAATTTTCAGAACCTCTCTGGCCACAGGGGATGTACCAGAGGACTGGAGAACAGCTAACGTAGTACCATTATTCAAGAAGGGTAGCAGGGATAAACCAGGGAATTACAGGCCAGTGAGCCTAACATCTGTGGTAGGGAAATTATTGGAAAAAATTCTGAGGGACAAAATTAGTCTCCACTTGGAGAGGCAAGGATTAATCGGGGATAGTCAGCATGGCTTTGTCAAGGGTAAATCATGTCTGACCAATCTGATTGAATTTTTCGAGGGGGTGACTAGGTGTGTGGATGAGGGAAATGCTGTGGATGTGGTTTACATGGATTTCAGTAAAGCTTTTGACAAAGTCCCGCATAGGAGACTGGTCAAGAAGGTAAGAGCCCATGGGATCCAGGGTGCCTTGGCGCGTTGGATCCTAAACTGGCTGAGTGGCAGGAGGCAGAGGGTGATGGTCGAAGGTTGCTTTTGTGACTGGAAGCCTGTGTCCAGTGGGGTACCTCAGGGATCGGTGCTGGGACCCTTGCTGTTTGTGATCTACATAAATGATTTGGATGAGAATGTAAAAGGTATGATCAGTAAGTTTGCAGATGACACGAAAATTGGTGGGGTGGTAAATTGCGAGGAGGAAAGCCTCAGGCTACAGGACGATATAAACGGGTTGGTCAGATGGGCGGAAAAGTGGCAAATGGAATTTAACCCTGAAAAGTGCGAGGTGATGCATTTTGGACGGACAAATAAGGCAAGGGAATACACAATGAGTGGTAGGACCCTAGGAAGTACAGAGGGTCAGAGGGACCTTGGTGTACATGTACATAGATCCCTGAAAGCAGCGGAACAGGTAGATAAGGTGGTTAAAAAGGCATATGGGATACTTGCCTTCATTAGCCGAGGCATAGAATATAAGAGCAGGGAGGTTATGATGGAGCTGTACAAAACGCTGGTGAGGCCACAGCTGGAGTACTGTGTGCAGTTCTGGTTGCCTCACTATAGGAAGGATGTGATTGCTTTGGAGAGGGTGCAGAGAAGATTCACCAGGATGTTACCTGGGATGGAGCGCCTCAGCTATGAAGAAAGACTAAACAGGCTGGGGTTGTTTTCCTTGGAGCAAAGAAGGCTGAGGGGGGACCTGATTGAGGTGTACAAAATGATGAGGGGCATAGATAGGGTAGATAAAGAGGAACTTTTCCCCTTAGTAGGGGGGTCAATAACAAGGGGGCATAGATTCAAGGTAAGGGGCAGGAGGTTTAGAGGGGATTTGAGGAGGTACTTTTTCACCCAGAGGGTGGTTGGAATCTGGAACTCACTGCCTGAAAGGGTGGTAGAGGCAGGAACCCTCATAACATTCAAGAAGCATTTGGATGAGCACTTGAAATGCCATTGCATACAAGGCTATGGACCAAATGCTGGAAAATGGGATTAGACTGGACAGGGATTGATGGTCAGCGCAGACACGACGGGCCGAAGGGCCTCTTTCTGTGCTGTATAACTCTATGACTCTATGACTCTATGCTCACCTCTGTGCTCGCTGACCTACATTGGCTCCCAGTCCTGCAACGCCTCAACTTTAAAATTCTCATCCCTGTTTTCAAATCCCTCCATGGCCTCGGCCCTCCCTACCTCTGTAATCTCCACCAGCCCTACAACCCCCCGAGATCTCTGCGCTCCTCCAATTTTGGCCTCTTGCGCATCCCCTGTTTTAATCGCACCACCATTTGGTGGCTGTGCTTTCAGCTGCCAAGGCCTTAAACGGTGGAATTCCCTCCCTAAACCTTTCCATTTCTCTACCTCTTTCTTCCTTGAAGATGCTCCTTAAAACCTACCTCTGTGACCAAGCCCTGTCCTAATATCTCAGTGTCAAATTTTGCTTGATAATCGCTCCTGTGAAGCACCATGGGATGTTTTACTGTGTTAAAGGTGCTATATAAATGCAGGTTGTTGTTCTAACTTGTAAATCTGGGCATCACTGCTTGGTGATCTAGACAGCACTGGGAAAGAGTGCTACTACCCACTGGGCCAAGGCTGTCATTCTGAAGTCCAATATACTTCAAGTAGTGACCATAGTTTATAGCTGCAATTCTCAAACTTACATATCTGTTCACAGGAACTATCTTCATGAAAATGTGTCAAGCAAGCCTTTATTTTTTTGGGAGGGGTGGGGGGGAGGTGCCAAAAGCACGTGATAGATTTCTTGTGTGATTTACGTCATGAGGCTAAATGCTTTCAAAGCAAAAGAAAAAAGAGTTTGCCACAGACTTTATTTCATGGAAGCAAAAGCAAAATACTGCGGATGCTGGAAATCAGAAATAAAAGCAGAAAATGCAGGAAATACTCAGCAGGTTAGGCAGCATCTGTGGAGAGAGAAACAGAGTTAACGTTTCAGGTCGATGACCTTTCATCAGACCTTTTATTTCACGGCGGCTGTGTCCCTTTAAATGATGTAGTCACAGGAACTTTTAGTTTCAGTTTGAGCCGTGTGACATCATAGGTCCTGCCTTCGGGCTATACCTCAAATAGCGAGCGCATCACTTTAATAACCTTTATCATACACCAGCTCATTAATACCAAGGACCTTTGGATAGTGCTTGGTGTTGTATCAATCTTCACAATATTACTGAACCAAAACCACAACCGTTTGAACACAATCTGCATTTGGTACATGAAAAGTAAACCGAAAAGACGTACACCAACTTTCGTCCTGTTAGATAGTTTTTGTAACTCGCTGACTTATCTCAGGGCACATGTTCATACCAACCATGCAAATAATAGAAACAATACAAGATATACTTATGCTTTAACAATTTAATCAACTGTATTTAACTCGCAGAATAAATCAAATTCCTTGTTCTAAACAAAATTCTTAAAGAGTTCCATATGTGCTTTTCTTAAAAGAAAAATGTTTTCATCATTTCCAAAGACATTAGATTCCTTGGAGGAATGTGGTTCCCCAGGCTTGTGCCACTCTCCCATAGCTTGCTCAAGTCTCCATATTTCATGGATGGGCCTAGGCAGTAAATGCTGGCAGGCTATTGAACCATGGGGGGGAACCCAACCTGTCCTCGTGTGACATCCCCACACGTAAACTTCCAGTAGGGGGTGGGGGGTCATTTCACAGTGATCAGGAGTGGGGAAACGACCTGATACTGTCAGCTGTGGCTCAGTGGTTCACTCCTGACTCTGGGTCAGAAGGTCTGTGGGCTCAAAATCCCACTCCAGAGACTTGAGCAGAAAAAATCCAGGCTGACAAAACCAGTGCGGTGCTGAGGGGGGCGCTGCACTGTCGGAAGTGCCGTCTTTCTGATGAGTCGTTAAACCGAGACCCCGTCTGCCCTCTCAAGTGGACGTAAAAGATCCCACGGCCACTATTTGGGAGAAGAGCAGGGGAGTTAGCCCTGGTGTTCTGGCCAATATTTATCCCTCAATTAACATCACTAAAATAACAGATTATCTGGCCAGTATCACGTTGCTGTTTGTGGGACCTTGGCTGCCGTGTTTCCATTACAACAGTGACCACACTTCAATAGTACACAATTGGCTGGAAAATCGCTTTGGGATGTCCTGAGGTCATGAAAGGTGCAAGTCTTTCTTTTTTTGGATACTGCTTAGCTGGCTCTCTTGAGATCAACTAACTCAGCATCGACGGGAATTGGAAGCTCAGACCCTTCCTGATCTGTATGGACTCGGCTGTGCACAGGTTCACCATCTAAGGTCTTGTGGAGCTTGGGGTCCATTCTATTAACTGGCCTTTGGCAGTCATTTAGCAGAATCCAAAACTAGGGGCCATAAATATAAGATAGCCACTAATAAATCCAATAGGGAATTCATAGAATCATAGAATAGTTACAGAGGCCATTCAGCCTGTCAGGCCCGTGCCAGCTGTCTGCCAGGGCACTTCAGCTAGTCCCCCCCCCGCCGCACCGCCCTTTCCCCGTAGCCCTTCAAATTTTTTTTTGTTCAGGTACTTATCCAATTCCCATTTGAAAGCCACAATTGAATCTGCCTCCACCACCCTTTCAGGCAGTGAATTCCAGATACTAACCTCTCACTACATAAAAAAGATTTTCCTCATGTCGCCTTTGGTTCTTCTGCCAGTCACTTTAAATCTGTGTCCTCTGGTTCTCGACCCTTCTGCCAATGGGAACAGTTTCTCTCTCTACTCTGTCCAGATCCCTCATGATTTTGAACACCTCTATCAAATCTCCTCTCAATCTTCTCTGCTCTAAGGAGAACAACCCCAGCTTCACCAGTCTATCCATGTAACTTAAGTCCCTCATCCATGGACCCATTCTTGTAAATCTTTTCTGCACCCTCTTTAAGGCCTTCACATCCTTCCTAAAGTGCGGTGCCCAGAATTGGACACAATACTCCAGTTGAGGCCAAACCAGTGTTTTATAAAGGTTCATCATAACTTCCTTGCTTTTGTACTCTATACCTCTATTTATGAAGCCCAGGATCCCGTATACTTTTTAATTGCTTCCTCAACCTGCCCTGCCACCTTTAGCGATTTGAGCACATATACCCCCAGGTCTCTCTGTTCATGCACCCCCTTTAGAATTGTACCCTTTAGTTTATATTGCCTCTCCTTGTTCTTCCTACCAAAATGTATCACTTCACACTTTGCTGCATTAAATTTTATCTGCCATGTGTCTGCCCATTCCACCAGCCTGTCTATGTCCTCTTGAAGTCTGTCACTATCCTCCTCACTGTTCACTACACTTCCAAGTTTTGTGTCATCTGCAAATTTTGAAATTGTGCTCTGTACACCCAAGTCTAAGTCATTAATATATATCAAGGAAAGCAGTGGTCCTAGTACCGACCTCTGGGGAACACCACTGTATACCTTCCTCCAGTCCGAAAAACAACTGCTCACCACTACTCTCTGTTTCCTGTCACTTAGCTAATTTCGTATCCATGCTGTCACTGTCCCTTTTATTCCATGGGGTTCAACTTTGCTGGCAAGCCTATTATGTGGCACTTTATCAAACGCCATTTGGAAGTCCATGTACACCACATCAACCGCATTGCGATCATCAACCTTCTCTGTTACCCCATCAAAAAACTTAATCAAGTTAGTTAAACACGATTTGCTTTAACAAATCCGTGCTGGCTTTCCTTAATTAATCCACACTTGTCCAAGTGACTGTTAATTTTGTCCTGGATTATTGTTTCTAAAAGCTTCCCCACTACCGAGGTTAAACTGACTGGCCTGTAGTTGCTGGGTTTATCTTTACACCCTTTTTTGAACAAGGGTGTAACATTTGCAATTCTCCAATCCTCTGGCACCAGCCCCGTATCCAAGGAGGATTGGAAGATTATGGTCAGTACCTCTGCAATTTCCACCTTTACTTCCCTCAGCATCCTAGGATGCATCCCAGATAAGTCCTGGTGACTTATTACTTTAAGTACAGCCAGCCTTTCTAGTACCTCCTCCTTATCAATTTTTATCCCATCCAGTATCTCAACTACCTTTTCTTTCACTATGACTTTGGCAGCATCTTCTTCCTTGGTAAAGACAGGTGCAAAGTACTCATTTAGTACCTCAGCCATGCCTTCTGCCTCCATGCGTAGGTCTCCATTTTGGTCCCTAATCGGCCCCACCCCTCTTCTTACTACCCGTTTACTATTTATATGCCTATAGAAGACTTTTGGATTCCCTTTTTTGTTAGCTGCCAATCTTTTCTCATACTCTCTCTTTGCCCCTCTTATTTCCTTTTTCATTTCCCCTCTGAACTTTCTATATTCAGCCTGGTTCCCACTTGTATTCTCAACCTGACATCTGTCATATGCCCCCTTTTTCAGGAGGAACTTCTTTACCCAGAGAGTGGTTTGAATGTGGAACTCAGTAGAACATGGAATGGCTGAGGCGAATAGCATAGATGCATTTAAGAGGAAGCTAGATAAGTACACGAGGGAGAAAGGAACAGAAGGATATGCTGATAGTGTTTGATGAAGAGGGGTGGGAGGAGGCTGGTGTGGAGCATAAACACCGGCATGGACCCGTTGGGCCGAATGGCCTGTTTCTGTGCTGTACATTCTATGTAATTAGTTAGCTCTTATTGAACCAATCCAAAGAGAGGAAGGCTCGAAGGCCAGAAAGGCACTGGGAACAATTCTTCTCAAGGGCCATAAAATATAAATGGTGTAGGACAGAATGAGCTGCTCCATTAAACAAGTGAGCGGAGAAGTTCTGACCTCCACTCGCTGATGTTCTAATTTATTGGCAGGGCTTCAATCTACCGTCTGTTTCCATTTCCTTTAAGGAAGTAAAGGGCAGCCTCCGCTGCCTCCCCTGCTAACCTCACAACATCTATTAAACTCCATTATAGTTTCTGGATTCTCCTTACAAGATTTCTCAATAAAGCAAGAACCCTGAGTGCTCTTTAATCTCATCAACAACAATAACAACATGCATTTATCTAGCGCCTTTACTGCAGTAAAATATCCCAAGGCGCTTCACAGGAGCGATTATCAAACAAAAATTGACACCGAGCCACATAAGGAGAAATTAGGGCAGGTGACCAAAAGCTTAGTCAAAGAGGTAGGTTTTAAGGAGCGTCTTAAAGGAGGAGAGAGAGGCAGAGAGGTTTAGGGCGAGAATTCCAGAACTCATTAAAAAAATAAACCAGTTTGCATTTACTTAATGAGCTATGCAGTTTTTTTTGTCCCTCCCACCCCCGCCCCCCCAGCACATTATTCACTCGCATTTTTATTAAATCTCACCCGCTACCTTTCATCACTTGGGAATATAAGATTATTGATCATTATTTTTGGAAATTCAATCCTAAATGCATTAGGTAATGGAAAAACCTGCTCTTGTACAAAACGAACCCTGCGCGCCGTATGATTAATATTCTCCCACAAACCGAGAGGTCAGGGAGACAAGAGACTCACAGTTGGGAGTAACACACTCCAATGCTCACAGCCATGAAGTGATTTTTTTTCTTTTACCAACAAATGATGTAAATGGGGCGGTGATTTGGAACAGGGGCCTGGCCACCAGATGGGGGCGATGACATTTCAACGTCAGCCTTTTCCAAGGCAGCAGATGAATAAACAATCCGAACGGGGAAAGGGAGAATGAAAAATGAAATGTTTGCCTAAATGTAGCTTCTGTTGAATAATTGAGTCGAGTCCATTTTATTGGGGTGGTTGGGGGGGGGGGGGGCGGTGGTTAGGGATGAAATTATAAACCACTCTGGTGTTTTAGTTGGCCCTGTTATAAACTGCAGGAAGTCAGTTAGTCACTTCATTAAAAAAAGGTAAGCATCCTCACATAATACTTATAATATTTAATAGTTCAGGATTCTCACCATTTCAAATGAAATGATTAACAGCCCCGAACCTCCAGACATTGCTTCACCAACAAGAATCATCTGAAGGTGCCTTGGATTTGCATAACAATGTGCCAGATTATTCACCGCAAGCCTAGCCATGGGATTTTGCTCCATGCTATTTTATGATTTGGTTGCATCATATGCAATATAGGATATGTTAGACTTTAGAATCAGTGCTAAACTGTTAACCCTGAGCAGTGATGCAGAGCATCAGCTGAGGCTCAGTGGGTAGCACCCTCGCCTCTTGAGTCAGAAAGTTATAGGCTTAGGTCCCACTCCAGAGACTTGAGCACAACATCTAGCCTTTCGGAAAGGCCGTCTTTCGGACGAGACAAACCGAGGCCCTCTCTGACCTCTCGGGTGAATGTAAAAGATCCCGTGGCACTATTTCGAAGAAGGGCAGCTCTCCCTGGTGTCCTGGGCCCAATATTTATCCCATCAACCAACACCCAAAAACAGATGATCTGGTCATTTATCACATTGCTGTTTGTGGGACCTTGCTGTGCGCAAATTGGCTGCCGCGTTTCCTACATTACAGCAGTGACTATGCTTCAAAAGTGCTTCATTGGCTGTAAAACACTTTGGGTTGTCCTGAGGACGTGAAAGGCGCTATAGAAATGCATGTTCTTTCTTTCCTTTACTAAAGGTTGTTGTGTAAACCTGAAGTGGGACTGGACCCAACTGTGGAGTGAAGCGGTATGAGGGTGCCATCTTGAGATTGGTAGCTGCAGTTCAGGTTCCAGCCACATGGTACAGTACCATGTTATTAGTCCTTGGCTCCTGCCTGACTACAACATTCAGTTATCCTGCCCAACAGAGAGGTCTGCAGATGCACCCTATTAAGGGATACGGCGCCAAGGCGGGTGGATGGAACTAGGATACAGATCGGCCATGATCTTCTTGAATGGCAGAGTAGGCTCGAGGGGTTGAATGGCCGACTCATAGAAACATAGAGGATAGGAGCAGGAGTAGGCCATTCGGCCCCTCGAGCCTGCTCCGCCATTCAATGAGATCATGGCTGATCATCCAAATTCAGTACCCTGTCCCTGCCTTCTCCCCATATCCCTTGATCCCCTTAGCCTTAAGAAATATATCTAACTCCTTCTTGAATATATTTAATGAATTGGCCTCAACTGTCTTCTGTGGTAGAGAATTCCACAGGTTCACCACTCTCTGGGTGAAGAAATTCCTCCTCATCTCTGTCCTAAATGGCTTATCCCTTATCCTTAGACTGTGACCCCTGGTTCTGGACACCCCCGCCATCGGGAACAGCCTTCCTGCATCTAGCCTGTCTAGTCCTGTTAGAATTTTATAAGTTTCAATGAGATCCCCTCTCATTCTTCTAAACTCTAGCGAATATAAGCCTAATCGACCCAATCTCTCTTCATACGTCATTCCTGCCATCCCAGGTATCAGTCTGGTGAATCTTCGCTGCACTCCCTCCATGGCAAGAACATCCTTCCTCAGATAAGGCGACCAAAACTGCACACAATACTCAAGGTGTGGTCTCACCAAGGTCCTGTACAACTGCAGCAAGGCACCCTTGCTCCTGTACTCGAATCCTCTCGCTATGAAGGCCAGCATACCATTTGCCTTCTTAACCGCCTGCTGCACCTGCATGCTTACCTTCAGCGACTGGTGCACAAGGACACCCAGGTCTCTTTGCACTTCCCCTTTTCCCAATCTATTGCCGTTCAGATAATAATCTGCCTTCCTGCTTTTGCCACCAAAGTGGCTTTTATCCACATTATACTGCATCTGCCATGCCTCTGCCCAATTGCCCAACCTGTCCAAATCATACTGGAGTTTCTCTGCATCCTCCTCACAGCACACATGCCCACCCAGCTTTGTGTCGTCTGCAAACTTGGAGATATTGGGCTAAAAATTCAGTTGGGCACCATTTGGGGCGCCAAGCTCGCCTGGGCGCCGGAATTACCGCTGCGAGCGGAGCCACTTGCGCCATCCGGATATTCAGTTTCTGCGCCCCAAATGGAAGCGGGCCGCTAATCGAGGCTTCCCGCGCCCCGCTTGGGGTGCTGAAACTGAATATCTGCGCGCTAAGGGCCGCAGCGCCACACGCTGCGGCACGGCACGCTGCGGTACTGCAGGCCTTCCTCCCATTGTTAAGGGGGAGGTGCCTGCAACAGCGCGATCCCCGCTCGCGAGTGCCAGCAAATGAGCCCGGCACCAAGGAGAAGTGCCGGGCTCTCGGGAAACAGCCGGCAATGCTGCGGGGGGGGGGGTTTAGGAGGCCGGGGACGGAGGTGCTGGCAGGCGGCCGCCGAAAAAGCGGCCGGCCGCACCTCCACCTTAACTAGCGCCACTACCGCCACAGGTAGGCCCCTGTGTACCGGTCGCTCTTTGCGGCCGGCGCTGAAGAGGCGGGTGCGACCAAATATGGTCATCGGGGCGGGAGCGGGGCGCTGCGCACACCGATGACGTCATCGGTGGCGGCGCAGCGCAACAGGCTAACGCCGCTATTAGCGCCCCGCTAAATATCGCGGTGGGTGTGGCCAGTGGCGTTAAAGCCACTGAGTGCCCTCTTTGGGCGCAATCTGGTGGTGCAGGCCACTGAATTTCTAGGCCATTACATCTAGTTCCCTCGTCTAGATCATTAATATATATTGTGAATAACTGGGGTCCTAGCACCGATCCCTGCGGTACCGCACTACTCCTGTTCCAATGCCTGTTTAGAAAGAGGGAGGGAGGAAGGGAGAGCCCCACTCTCCAAACAATTAAATTAAAGGTTTGATTGGGCTGAAAAACTAGCCAGGATCCACCACTGTAAAGCAAGGTTGAAGGCATCGGATATGCACTGCTGCCCGTATCCTAACTCGCACCAAGTCCCGTTCACCCATCACCCCTATGCTCGCTAACCTACATTGGCTCCCGGTCCAGCAATGCCTCAACTTTAAAATTCTCATCCTTGTTTTCAAATCCCTCCAAGGCCTCCCTATCTCTGTAACCTCCTTCAGCTCGACAACCCTCTGAGATCTCTGCGCTCCTCCAATTCTGGCCTCCTGCGCATCCCTGATTTCCATCGCCCCATCATTGGCGGCCGTGCCTTCAGCTGCCTGGGCCCTAAGCTCTGGAATTCCCCCCCTAAGCCTCTCTGTCTCTCTCTCCTCTTTTAAGTCGCTCCTTAAAACCTACTTCTTTGACCAAGCTTTTGATCACCTGTCCTAATGGCCCAGAACTTGGTGTCGGGGGCTTGCCGCGCGTGCAAGCCCCCGATGTGCACTTACCCGGCGCGCCGACATCTGAAACCTGGCCCGCAGTGGATTTCCTGTCAGTGGCCCGGTTCTGATGTCGGCGCGCTGTGCTAACCTGACCCAGCGGTGTAGTTAGTGCGATGTGCCGGCTGGGATCAGGTGAGCACTGTTCAGCCAATCAGGGGAGGGGAAACTTCATTCATAAGTTTGAGAGTAAGAACTGTCAAACTCATGAAGTACTGCACCCCAAAACACTACTTAAACTTTAAATAAAATTTTAAAAAACATCCCAATCATTAAATTAAGTATAAATAAGTTAAAAAAAATAATTTAAACAATAATTTTTTTTGTTGAAAAAATAAATTTTTAATAAAAAGGGTCTAAAACTAAACTTACCTTATTGTAGATTCTTTAAAATAATACAATCTGAATGCATGCACTCTTGAAACTCTTGGGAGAGTGGACGAGTGTTAATAATATTGTCACACACCAATTCATTGCAACTTTACATTTACATTTACTGCTTGGCTCCACTACAACATCAACTTGCATTTATATAGTCCCTTTAATGTAGTAAAAGCATCCCAAAAAACTTCACAGGAGCGATTATCAGACATAATTTGACACTGAACCACATATGGAGGTGGGATCGGTGACCAAAAGCTTGGTCAAGGAGATAGCCACAAGATTACCTGAAAGATTGTCCTGACGCTGCTCATATCGGAATAGAAAAGGATTGAACTGTTCCCATGTAAACATATACCTCGAAATGGATTAATTTTGCACAAAAACGTATACCAGTTTAATTATAAATCTTAAAAAAAGAAAATCCCGTGCGTGTCTGTGTATGTGAGCCAACAGAAAGAACACTGTCCTTTGAAAGGTAACATAAACAGAGACAAATGGAAAAACAAACACTAGAGCATGAAGTACAGGCCAAAGCGTAATAAATATACCCGGCCAGACATGGAACAGATTCAGACTGCAGTTACTGTACTGACACTCCTTCAGCTCATTGACACAGGGAGGAAATAAAATAACACTATAGACTTCCTGTCTCGTTCATTGCTGGCGAATAGTTTGTCATCAGAATCTAGGCTACCTCACGTGTTGGTAAACCATGACATTCTCTAAATGTCTTGACTATACGGTCATTGCTGCAATCGCAGTATTTGCTAACCTAAAAGCATAGGAAGAGGAGGCTATTCAGCCCCTCGAGCCTGTTCCGCCATTAAATTAGATCATTGCTGATCTGTATCTTGACTCCATTTAACTCTTAATACTCTTGCCTAACAAAAATCTCAATTTTTAAATTTTCAATTGATCCCCAGCCTCAACAGCTTTTTGGTGGG
The DNA here is from genome assembly GCF_052327205.1 of Somniosus microcephalus. NCBI lineage: Eukaryota > Metazoa > Chordata > Chondrichthyes > Squaliformes > Somniosidae > Somniosus > Somniosus microcephalus. The sequence continues at coordinate 262,212,942 of NC_140993.1, forward strand.
AGAGCGTTCCAGATTTCCACTACCCTTTTTGTGCTTCCTGACATCACCCCTAGCTCTAATTTTAAGGTTACTCCCACTTGTTCTCCTCTTTCCCCACCAGAGGAAATCGTTTCTTACTATCTACCCTGTCAACTCCTTTGATTATCTTAAACACAGCTCAATTAGATCACCTCATAATCTGCTATACTCAAGGAAATACAAGCCAAGTCTATGCAACCTGTCCTCATAATTTAACCCTTTTAGCCCTGGTACTAGTTCTGGTTTGAAAATTAGCAACCCCCTTTTTCGAGTAACGGTGTCATTAAAAAAACAGGGGACCATATAGAGAGACCGCCTGCGGGAATGGATTGAAAAAAGGTTTACCCTGGCAGGTGATTGTTGAACTTAACCCAGCAAAGCTAGGTGACTTGAGCCAACTGGTCATGTGAACAAAATAAGTTAGCATGTGTGTGTTGAATTAAGTGTGAGAAAGTGCTTTATCAATGACGTTTTATATTTCTTTGGAAATAAAAACTCAATTTTTATACCCCTTCTGATTTGTGATGTTACAGATGTGTTGCAAAAATCTGACTTCCATCCTGCGGATAGTGGGGACAACCCTATTTGGTCTTGCTCTTTTGCTGGGAATCGCAGCTGCTTATATCGCCGGCTATCAGTTCATAGCCACGGACAATTACTACTTTTCCTTCGGACTGTACGGTGCCATCTTAGCCCTGCATCTGCTCATTCAGAGCCTCTTCGCCTTCCTGGAGCACCGGAAAATGAAGCGGTCCCTGGAAACCCCCATCAAACTGAACAAATCGGTGGCTCTGTGCATCGCTGCCTTCCAAGAAGACCCAGACTACCTGCGGAAGTGTTTGCTGTCGGTCAAAAGGCTGACCTATCCGGGCATGAACGTCATCATGGTGATAGATGGGAATAACGAGGATGATCTGTACATGATGGACATATTCGGCGAGGTCATGGGGAGGGACCGGTCAGCCAGCTACGTGTGGAAGAGCAACTTCCACGAGAAGGGCCCGGGTGAAAGCGACGAGTCACACGGGGAGAGCATGCAATATCTCACGGGGTTGATCCGGTCCAATAAGAGCGTGTGCGTCATGCAGAAGTGGGGAGGCAAGCGAGAAGTGATGTACACTGCATTCAAGGCACTGGGGCGCACTGTGGATTATGTGCAAGTAAGGCTCTTGAACTCTGAAACGGTTCCAAGTCCAGTAGCGAGACCCTGGAACAACCCTATACACGATGCGGCATATAGGAGTCCTATATATACTTTGTATATTGTTCCAATAAAACTTCTTATGTTCTTTAGGTAAATGTTTGAAGAAAAATTACCCTTGTAAAAATTGATTTTCCTATACTGAGCACATTAGTCTGTGCGGTCTAATGCCGTGCAGGAAAGAAATGACAGAACTGGAGGCCTTTTAAATTAGCCTAATCATGTCATCTAAACCCCAAAGTATTCCACTAGAATTCTATCCCTCTGCCTCAGAAAAACAACCTGCCAAATTCCATGCCAAATTTCCGAGGTGTGGCCGTTGCCCACTAGAGACTATATAGGCCCAGAAATTCGGGTCGGGGGCTTCCCGCGGGTGCAAGCCCCCGACCTGCACTTACCTTGCGCGCCGGCTGTTGAGCTGTAGGGCCCCGTGGAATTCCGCTCCGGGGCCTGGCCCAGCTGCCGGCGCGCTGTGCTTGCGTGTCCCAGGGGCGTAGTTAGTTCGATGCATCCCCTGGGATCACGTGGGCCATGGGCAGCCAATCGGCGCAGGCAAAAGCCCATTCATAAGTAGTGACAGGAAGACCTGTCAAAACTTATAAATACTACGGCCCCAAAATAGTAGTAAACCTTCAAATAAATTTTTAAAAATCATCACACTTTTTAAATAAACTATAAATTACATTAAATAACTATTTTAAACAATAATTTAAATTTTTGAAAAAAATAATTTTATATTCTAACGGGGCTAAAAATAAACTTACCTTGCTTTAAAGTATTTATTTAAAAATAATAAACCTGTGGAAAAAATGTTTTAATTTTAATTAATTGACCACTTACCTTTTAAAATGCAGGCCTTACGCCTGGTTTTTACATTTCTAAAATCTAAAGACTTACCCTCACGGAAAAACCTGTAAAAAAAACGTAAGTTCAAAGCGCACGCGCAGACTCCCGCGCGCACGCGTTCGACCTCTGAACCCCTTCGTTCAGAGGAACGGAAGTGCCGGTTTCCCGCGCATGCGCAGTGCATGCAAGAAACCGGCACTTCCATCGGGCCCACGCGTGAGTACCCCGTGCGTACTCACCCGTGGAGACCCGAATTTCTGGGCCATAGCGGGAGTGAGAACCGCACTTGTTTTTCACCCACACTAACCCACGGGCCCTTTGTAGACCTTGGGCTGAGCTCAGATAACTAAGTGTGGATTAGCAATCCATACTGGAACCCTTGGGTTGCTATGGATCAGTAGGAAGCACATTCACCAACAGAGCTATCAAAACTTGCAAGGTTTTATACCTGTGCTTAAAACTAGCTGACGACAATTTCTTTCTTTTTGGATTGTGCCCCTCATTGGAACTTGTAATCAATACCAAAAATGTGATCTAGTTCTCACAAGTGTAAGCTTTTATATTACATTGAGTCGACAGCACAGAAGCAGACTATTCGGCCCAACTGGCCTATGCCGGTGTTTATGCCCCACACCAGCCTCCTCTCACCCCTCTTCATCTCATCCTATCAACATAACCTTCTGTTCCTTTCTCCCTCATGTACTTAGAAACATAGAAACATAGAAGATAGGAGCAGGAGTAGGCCATTCGGCCCTTCGAGCCTGCTCCGCCATTCAACGAGATCATGGCTGATCATCCAAACCCTAGCACCCGGTCCCTACACCGACAGCCATCCCACCCAAGCCCTATCCCCGTAACCCCACGTATTTAATCCCCCCTAACACTAAGGGCCAATTTTTATCTATGCTATTCACCTCAACTACTCCTTGTGGTAGCGAGTTCACATTCTCACTATTCTCTGGATAAAGAAGATTCTCTTGAATTCCTTATTGGATTTATCAGTGATTATCTTATATTTATAGCCCCTAGTTTTGGACACCCCCCACCCCCCCCCCACAAGTGGAAACAGCTCCTCTACCTCTATCCTATTGAACTCTTTTATAATCTTAAAGACCTCTATCAAGCCATCCCTCAGTCTTTTTTCTAGAGTCCCAGCCTCTTCAGTCTTTCCTGATAGGCGGAAGCTCTCAGTCCTTTCACTATATGATAATATGGTAGCTTTAGAATTTCCTGAAAAACAACTTATAATTATTTCTTGACAAGGTTTTGGTAACCACATCACAGTTGTTGGTCATTCATGTGAGTGTCATCACCAGTTAGGACTAGTGGTTAAACCTGTGTTGACGCAAAATTGGACCTGATACTGAGCAAAACTGCCAACATAAAGTTAACATATATCATAACAAATAAAATCCTCTGGTATGATTTCAAAGTAATAAGCTGATCTTCGGAGCTTGGATGAACATTATAAACCATTCAATCTCCTCTTCCAAGATTTGTGAAAGCCCTCAATTAGATAACTGCCTTATAATCACTCCCAAGTGACCATTATCCTCACTGTGATAGCACTAAAAAGTTGTTCCAATGCTATTAGGTCAGCTCATACAACAAAGCCTTTCTGTGAAGGTAAAGTGTGCCAGTATCATGCATTGCCACTATTACAGTGTTATTATAAAAAGCCTGAGGGTTACACATTTCCAACTGCCAGAGGACCCTCACGATGTATGGATTTAATTGTCTTTGAGACATCTTGATTTACTTCATTGCCCAGAGAACCTCAATTAAGGGTACATTTCCTTTTTAAAATATACAGATCCTCAACCAATGCACATCTGGGTCTCTGAGGAGCTCCAAAGTGATCTATAAACTTTCCCTTTCAGCCTTGATATATAGGTCGTCAAATGCCCATTCCCTCATCTTAAATAAAAGTTCAGCTTGTTCCATCATAAATAAAGTAATCTCAGCCTTGCTCATCTACACGGAATCACAATAGAGACATGTGTAGTGGACAAGATGTTTGATGTAGCAACATGATTCTTCCTCACCAAGTGTGTTCCAGGTTGACGCTGTCAGAAGCTGATGTAATGCTACATGGAATGGGAATATAATATAATGTATAATTTTAGCATCAACTGAATTGTAAATGATTTTCAGACTGTAATAAAACCACAGAAGTAATTTCCAGTATCCAATATGAACAAATTGAACCCCAGTTACCTTGCACTGAATTGCTTTTCCAGACCATTTCAGTTAAATTTACCCTTAAGCTTCCCGCAATGACTGGAGAGGAGTTTGTCCGGTGAGTAGGTAAACCATAGAGACCAGGAAGGGCAAAGTCCCAGGTTTGATCCCCTGTCTGTGCTGAGTTTGTGGACCTCATCTGGGATGGCAGAAAGGGACTAGACAACTGGCCTCAATGACCCTCAGTGATAAGGAGGCTGAAATTAGCTAGGACTCCCACTACTGACCACTATTAGTGACTCTTGCTGGTAGTGGGCATGCATAGGATCAGCGATGCCCTCTGGTTGAATAGCTGCCCGACAGCCATGAATAACAGTCATTACACGAGGTACTGGATGGTAATTGGAATTTGTCGAACCATACTACAGCACGGACTCATTACAGGAGGGAATAGTTGAACATTTGCGCAGGGACAATTGGCAGAGGAAAAATAGCAAATGCATAAACGAACCCCAAGTTGTTTCCACATAAAATTCTTATTGTGTCAGTCAGACATTCATTCCACTTGCTAAATAGGGCCCAGACCTCCCAAGTAATGAGGAAAGTTTCAATGTTAACCAGCCCAATGCAAGACCATGCACAGAAAGACTGTTGCCAAGTATCCCAGCAAAGTTGCACTTCCCGCCCTTGTCATAACGAAGGAAAGATTTGGATGTTGGGATCTAAAATCAAGGTAGCTCACGAAAACCTTACTTATCATGATTACAGGTGATACAATTCAATTTTCATTAGTTACCTGGTATATTATTAACTTTTTCCAGTGTCCCTTCCTGAAGGGAGTGGTGCCATGGCTACTGTGACACCCCTCACCTAAATGTCTATTGCTCATGTATAAACTCAGAAATTGACTGTCAGCAGCCTATCTGGTATTGGATCCAGAAAGAGACGATCCTGATCTTTCCCTCATCCCTACGTCCGCATGCACTTAACTTTCCAGCAGGAATCAGGAGCAAGAACCTCGGCTGATATTTCCTCTCCTGAGATCAGTGAAACTCGGAGTGGGCTATATTGAAAAGTCGCACTGCATTGTGGCCCTGACTTAAGATATTTCATTCAGCCTTTTCTTGAACAGCATACCGTAAACTACATAAGGCACTGATCCATAAGGGCCACTCATCAAATTCATAGCAATAGATTGTGACATTTTCACTACACTTGAAAGAAGGGACATAATATTGTTTGACAATGGAGAAGTCTTACCAAAGAGCATCAAAGTAATTTTGAGAAATTAACAGAGCAAGCCAATATAAATCAAAGTAGTAGGAAAATTTTTAAAACCAACATTTGTGGCAGAACATTACTGATGTTGTGATTTCTATTTTTTCTTTTTAGTTAAAACTGTTGTTGCACATCAAAAAGGGGGGGAGGAGGAAACCCAACACTGGACTTGTACTGGGAGCATTGGGAAAAGTATCTCATTTTAGTTACCAGTGGATCCATCTATATGGACAACTCCACACCACCCCCCCCAACCCCTGCTTGCAAACCACACTAACTAGAACATGTCATTATAATCAAGTCATTTCAGATATTTCTCCAATCACTGAAGAAGAGGGCTGGGAGGAGGCTCGTGTGGAGCATAAACGCCGGCATAGACCAGTTGGGCCGAATGGCCTGTTTCTGAGCTGTAAACTGATTCTATATCCGAGTTGATGTGGTTGATGTGTTGAACTGGTTAACACACCTGCCCTTCTTTCTATAGGTGTGCGATTCGGATACAATGCTGGATCCCGCTGCAACAGTGGAGATGGTTAAAATTCTGGAGGAGGATCCAATGGTTGGAGGAGTTGGTGGCGATGTCCAGGTACAGTGCAGTGTCCTCGGCTATTTCCTGGAACTGGCCTATGTCCATTGAGAAATCTTCCGTTGGCGGTGGGAGAATTCTAGTGGTCATTAAGAGGAAGGCTATAAGTATTGGGGAAATGGAGCCCTTTTACTGAACGTTGGGTACCCAGGGGATTTTGATTTTCCAACATGGCTGCAGTTTACATCCAAATAGTTTGAAATGGGTTCAACACTGACCCCAGTGAAAGTGCACTGTTGGACCCAACTTTTTGCGGTTAGCTCATTGCCATAATTACGCATCGCTCCAGGTGCTGATTTGGATGTGTCGAGCCACAATAATTGGTGGAAGCAGAAAACTGAAAGTTTAAGGGATTCAGATGATTAAAAAGGGAAGTGTCAGAATGGGATTGGGGAGGGGAAACATCTGTACAGCTTTAGAAACGGCTCACTGAGGTATTTCAACCCATGGGCAGCCTTCGCCAAGGATGACGGGGAAAGGAGGTACAAGGCACAAGTGTGTGGGCGATTGGCTGAGCAGCTCAACACCCATCATCCCGCCACCCCTGTATTATGGCTCCTGAAGTGGTGGTGCTCCTGCGTCAGGTAGTTGTGGAGTGGGTTGCCATAATTATGCATCGCTCCAGGTTGCTGATTTGGATGTGTCGAGCCACAATAATTGGTGGAAGCAGAAAACTGAAAGTTTAAGGGATTCAGATGATTAAAAAGGGAAGTGTCAGAATGGGATTGGGGAGGGGAAACATCTGTACAGCTTTAGAAAAGGCTCACTGAGGTATTTCAACCCATGGGCAGCCTTCGCCAAGGATGACGGGGAAAGGAGGTACAAGGCACAAGTGTGTGGGCGATTGGCTGAGCAGCTCAACACCCATCATCCCGCCACCCCTGTATTATGGCTCCTGAAGTGGTGGTGCTCCTGCGTCAGGTAGTTGTGGAGTGGGTTGCCATAATTATGCATCGCTCCAGGTTGCTGATTTGGATGTGTCGAGCCACAATAATTGGTGGAAGCAGAAAACTGAAAGTTTAAGGGATTCAGATGATTAAAAAGGGAAGTGTCAGAATGGGATTGGGGAGGGGAAACATCTGTACAGCTTTAGAAAAGGCTCACTGAGGTATTTCAACCCATGGGCAGCCTTCGCCAAGGTCATTTCCGTAGGTCAGCATCAGAACATGTCTGCAAGAAGGTGAAGTCAAGTTTCAGGCCACAACTGATCGCTCCTGTCACCACATGACTCAGTTCTGTACCTGCAGGTGTGTCCTTTGCAGCAGATGACACAGCTCTTTATAAACTTAGCTAAACCTTTTACCAATCACTGGTTAGGCCTCACCTGGAGTATTGCATCCAATTCTTGGCCACCACACGTTAGGAAGGATGCCAAGGCTTTGGAGAGGGTGCAGAGGAGATTCACTAGAATGGTACCAGGGCTGAGGGACTTCAATTATGTGGAGAGACTGGAGAAGCTGTTCTGCTTAGTGCAGAGAAGGTTAAAGGGAGATTTAATAGAGGCATTCAAAATAATGAAGGGTTTTGATAAAGTAAATAGGGAGAAACAGTTTCCATTGGCAGGAGGGTTGGTAACCAGAGGTCACAGATTTAAGAAAATTGGCAAAAGAACCAGAAGGAGGACAATGAGAATTTTTTTTGCGCAGCGAGTTGTTGTGATCTGGAACGCACTGCCTGAAAGGATGGTGGAAGCTGATTCAATTGTAACTTTCAAAAGGGAATTGGATAAATACTTGAAAAGGAAATATTTGCAGGACAAGAGCAGGGGGGTGGGACTAATTGACAGCTCTTTCAGAAAGCTGGCACAGGCACAATGGGATGAATGGCCTCCTTCTGTGCACCTGGCTCTCTGTGACCTACACACTGTGAAGACACGTTTCCTGCAGACGTTGCCAACCAGGTGTGCCAGGGCCTGCAGATATGGATGGTGTCATCCTTGTGGGTGCAGCCAATCCAGGTATGCTGGCTGTTGATCACCTCACCATGCCGTCTTTCATAACAGTGCCACTGAAAAATGCATATTGTGATTGGGGGAAGCATCCAATAGTATGGTTAGTCCGACATTCACATATGTTAGTGGTGCCATTGAATCTGTGGTCCCAACAAACAAATGCACAAATTACACAGAATATACAGCACAGAAACAGGCCATTCAGCCCAACCAGTCCATGCCGGCGTTTATGCTCCACTCGAGCCTCCTCCCGTCTTTCCTCATCTAACTCCATCAACATAACCCTCTATTCCTTTCTCCCTCATGTACTTATCTAGTTTCCCCTTAAATGCATCTATACTATTCGTCTCAACCACTCCCTGTGGTAGCGAGTTCCACATTCTCACCACTCAGAAGTTTCTTCTGAATTCCCTATTTGATTTCTTGGTGACTATCTTATATTGGTGGCCTCTAGTTTTGCTCTTCCCCACAAGTGGAAACATTCTCTCTGTGTCTACTCTACCAAAACCTTTCATGATTTTAAAGACCTCTATTAGGTCACCTGCCAGCCTTTTCCTTTAATTGTATTCATTGGAATATTTTATACTTCATAATTTTTGTTTTTCTTCACCAATCGACAGATTCTCAACAAATATGACTCCTGGATTTCATTCCTGAGTAGCGTCCGGTATTGGATGGCCTTCAACATCGAAAGAGCCTGTCAGTCCTACTTTGGCTGCGTGCAATGCATTAGTGGACCTTTAGGGATGTACAGGAATGACTTACTCCACGAGTTCATGGAGGACTGGTACAACCAGGAATTCCTGGGCTCGCAGTGCAGCTTTGGGGACGACAGGCACTTGACGAACCGTGTCCTGAGTCTAGGATATGCCACAAAATACACCGCGAGATCGAAATGCCTCACTGAAACCCCAACACAATATCTGAGGTGGTTAAACCAGCAGACTCGCTGGAGCAAATCCTACTTCAGAGAGTGGCTGTACAATGCCCTGTGGTTCCACAAACATCACCTGTGGATGACGTACGAAGCGGTGATCACTGGATTCTTCCCTTTCTTCCTCATAGCCACCGTCATCCAACTTTTTTATCGAGGAAGGATTTGGAACATCCTTCTGTTTCTCCTCACCGTCCAGCTCGTGGGCCTCATCAAGTCTTCCTTTGCGAGTTGCCTGAGGGGTAACATTGTGATGATTTTCATGTCGCTTTACTCTGTGCTCTACATGTCAAGTTTACTTCCGGCGAAGATGTTTGCGATCGCTACCATAAACAAAGCAGGCTGGGGGACGTCGGGAAGAAAAACCATCGTGGTGAACTTCATTGGGCTGATCCCGGTTTCGGTGTGGTTCAGTATACTTCTGGGAGGGGTCATGTACACGATATACAACGAAACCCGGGATCCCTTTTCCGATTCTGAGCAGACAGTTCTCATTATTGGGGCAATACTCTATGCCTGCTACTGGGTCTTGCTGTTAACTCTGTACATTGTCCTCATCACCAAATGCTGTAGGCGGAGAAAAGAACAGCAGTATGACATGGTACTTGATGTATGATGTTTACATGTGCACCTATCATTATTATTGACAAGTTACAAAAAACAAGTGAAAATCTCTAGCATCTGGTGGCATCATCAGGTGATGCTGCCAAAGGATATGAATCATTGCTGCTGTTACTTCAAGAAATGCAATAGAGTTCATATGGTTGTGCCAAAGAAACTGAACTGCGTTAGATCTACCATGCAATTCACGCTGAAGGAACCAATCTGTGTGGAACAATTATGACCGTTTTGATGTCTCTGCACTTTTTTTCTCATTGGGCAAAATGCTTGATGGTGTTCCAGAATACCTCACTGGCAGTGCTTGTGGATAACGGGGTGGATCTTCAACGAACTCTTGAAACGATTCTATCGCCCACTCCTTCACACAACCTCAGCCGATGTCAAACCAAGCCATATTGACTGAGTGAAAGAAAATGGGTCCTGACTGTACTTCCTTCACAACTATTGGCTTTCGGGCCCGGAAGTCGACATTTAAAATTTTTTTCAGAACATAGGCTGATGCTGTAGTTTTTTTTTGTGTTAAGTTTACTTATATTTGCATTTTCACAAAAGCAGCAGACTGGAGTGATCCAAATTCTGCCTATCTTATGATTGTTCATTTTAAAAAAAAATAATGAAACCAAAGTTTTATCGCCATTATTAAACTTTTTCTTGAATGACTTATGTGAATACATGAATGAAAATGTGAAATGTTACAACAACTGATTTTATACCGATGACAGTTTTAATGTACAGCAATAAGAAATGTCCAGTGCCAATCAAATCGGCGTCGGGTCAAGCACTAAAGTGGAACTGGCAAACACATTTGTGCCTCAGTATGTTTTAGAATTTTGTTTTTGTTCATACAAGAGTTATATATAGGCAGGTCAGTGCCAGGTTCAATGTTGGCTTTCAAACCATTTTGACAAGTAGACCGCGTTACCCGCCACTTGACATTGGCCGCTACTAGTGCGATTGATAAGAGTTTTAATTGGACCTCGGGTAGGCTAAGGAGTGCTTTATGGGAGCCTAGCACTCCACCTTGTCAAGGGGTGGGCTGAGGAGAGGGAAAAACCAAAAGTCTTCTCCTTCACACTACTGTGAGTGTGAGCCTGCTTACGGGAGTGTTGCTGGAAAAGCCCGTGGTCTGTTTGAACCCACCCTGCCTGCTAAAGTTAAGTGAAGATGCAAAAAAAAAAATCCTGTGGGCCAACTAATCTCACTTTTGTTTTTGACACAATAAGGTTCACCTTTTCCAAAGTCTTGGAATTATGAATGAAAGTGTAAGGATTATTGAGGAATAATTGCATACCACTATTAGAAAAAAAGCACCAGATTAAAAAAAAAATGCTAAGTGATGTATGACAGGACAAGACAGTTAACCAACGTACTGCAATCAATTGGTTATTGAACAACACACCTTTACTGGGTGGATCAAAGGTTAGTACTTGACACAGAGAGGAGGTTTTCTGGCTTTCACCTCCCTCCGCCCCCCACCTCCTACTTCTGTGTGACAACTTGACATTTCTACAGTGCATTTATGGGCTTAACACGCACGTAATAACTCCAAAATATCGAATGCTGATAATAACACTTGCGAACGACTGTTTGTAAAAAAAAAGAGATGCGACTTCGAAAGAAAATACATTTTTTGAGGGTTTTTTTTTATACGTTGTGAACAAATTGTCGTAAGTGAGCAAGACATTCTAGTGAGAGGTGGAATCCATAGGTTTTTATCTGGGATTATGAGTAACTATATTGCGTCTGCTAGACGTTGATTTTTGTTTACATTTCCTGGTTAAAATTGACTTCATTTTCTGAAGTAAATAAAATAAATGGTAATTCTCTTGATGTACTCAGCAGTATTACATTTTTTTAAAAGGTAATTCTTGACATGTTATTGCAAATAATAACCAAAAATGTACATGCAAATCATTAAATCTCATAAATTTGCAAACATCTGAAAGTCTTATGTAGCCTATATCATTCCCTGTAGAATGTTAACATAGCTGCCTATATTTATTTAAGCAATGTTGCAACATATTCCAAATTACAGATTGTATTAGATAAAGTTATGAATCCTACATGAATAAATATTTTTGATAACACAGCACAGTTGTTTATTCCTTTCCATTAAGAATAAAAGAGGTAAGTGCTCCCCCAGTGGTTCCGTGCTCTGTGCAGTGTTGGAGCCGTGCAGCTGAAGAAAGCCCCAGACTGAACCGGTTCAGTAAAGAAAGAAAGATTTACATTTCTATCGCTCTTTTCATGACCTCAGGACGTCCCAAAAGTGCTTTACCGCCAATGAAATACCTTTTTTTTTGAAGTGTAGCCACTGTTGCAATGTACAAAACACAGCAGGCAAATCTGCGCACAGCAAGCTCCCACAAGCAGCAATGTGATAATGACCAGACAATCTGTTTTTTTTGTGATATTGATTGAGGGATAAATATTGGCCAGGACACCAGGGATAACTCCCCTGCTCTTCTTCGATCTTTTACATCCACCCGAGAGAGCAGACGGGGCCTTGGCTTAACGTCTTATCTGAAGACGGCACCTCCGACAGTGCAGCGCTCTCTCAGTCCTGCACTGGGAGCGTCAGCCTGGATTTTTCTGCTCCAAGTCTCTGGAATGGGACTATGAACCCACAACCTTCTGACTCCAAGGCGAGGGTGTTACTAACTGAGCCATGGCTGACATTAAGAACTGCCTGTGTGGCAGCAGGGAAACTACAACTGTCCTGCACGTAGAAATACAAAATGCTTGGAAACACTCAGCAGTTCAGGCAGCATCTGTGGAGAGCGAAACAAGAGTTAACGTTTCAGGTCGATCAGAACTGGGAGAAGTTTTTAACAGTTTTTAAACAAAGTACAGAGTCAGGGAGGGAAGGGAAAGGTCTGTGATGGGGTGGAGAGCAGGAGTGATTAAATGACAAAAGAGAGGTTAGTGCCAGGCAAAAGAGGGCTGGTAATGGGACAAGTAATGAAACAAAAGATGGGTCCAGAGGAGGTGTAAATGGTTGCAACAGAATAGCAGAGGGGGAGGGAAAATCTGGCAAAGAGTAGAAGGCTCCCGTGGCCCGGGAATGTGGCGTAGAAAGATGGGTAGACCCCAGGGGTGCATTGGCCGTGTGTCGATGGGGGTTCCCCACCCCAAGCACCAACCCACACCTCCTACTCCCAGTGGCTCTGGTGCGGCCATCTTCCATTGAGACTGGTCTCAAGTCTCCTTAGCTTAGGGAGGAGGAAAGTCACCCAGGTTCACCACTCCTGATCACTATAATAATCATTCAACTTTATTGTCATTGTACAATGCACAAGTACATGAACAACGAAATGTGATCTTGCAAGCTCCCATGAGTCCAGTACAAATAACATTAACATTAAACGTAAATAGCACCGTCCTGGGAGAAGCAAAGCCGCTGCGTCTGTGCGCGCCGCCATTCCATTTTCCACCATTCCTCCTGTCCGACAATCTTCAGCCCAACGCCCGGGCCTGCTCACCAGCCGCCCCTCCCGGGGCTCCTTCCGTGACCTTCTCACCAACCGCCCCTCCTCGGGGCTCCTTCCGTGACCCTCTGCGCCTGGTCTTCCCTGATGGTCACCCCTCCAGTGAGAGCTGGAAAGTGCCTGTGTGTGTGGATGTTGGGTGAGGAGATGATCGATGTTCTCCTTGAGTGAGCGATCTGTGGTCATCTATAGGCTCACACATGAAGAATGGCCACTTGGGTGTTGCCTGCACCCGTGGAACCACAGTGAGTCAATGCCTTTTGAAGTTGGGAGCAGGGGCTAGGGAGAGGAAATTGGGCGAAAAGAAATCCATATTAAATTAAAACAATAAATGTTGAACTCTCTGCCACCGTTATAACCTCCATCTACTGGTAGCTCCACTTTTGTCTATGAATCAAGTTCAATGTCCCCAGAAAAGGACCCCAGCATTTTACAACAAGGCTATGGAGCGGACTTTATTTTAAATGCTAGTGAGAGGTATGCGCACATCCAAATGTAATTATGGATTCTATAAAGCCCTCAACAGACAACCAGTCCCCTCCACTCCACCCTGTTTTTGGCAAGATACTGCACCTCTGCTCAGATAACATCAAGTTGTAGCAAGCCCTTCTCTACCAAGCTTTGCCAGCTCCGTTCCTCACCATTCATGCTTGTTTTTGTTACTCAGCTACCATTTCAGTTGACACAGTAGCCTGGAGCATCATCAAGGAACTCTATGATAAAAGGACGGTGTGTTAAAATAGAAGACAGAGCAAAAAAGGATTCAGAATAAAGACCGATGTCCACCAGGGATACGTTCTTGTCACCCCTGTTACTTAGACTATTAGTAGACTCTGCGGACTGAGAGAGAGGGACTGGGAACTGAGAGAGGGACGGGATGGAGAGAGAGGGAATGGGGACTGAGGGAGAGGAAATGGGGACAGAGAGGGACTGGGGATGGAGAGAGGGATTGAGGATGGAGAGAGGCGCTGGGGATGGGGAGAGAGGGAATGCGGACTGGAGACTGAGAGGGAGAGGAAATGGGGACAGAGAGAGAGATGGACTGGGGACAGAGAGAGAGAGGGACTGGAGACTGAGGGAGAGAGAGAGAGGGACTAGGGACTGGGGACAGAGTGAGCGAGGGACTGGGGACTCGAGACTGAGAGAGAGAGACTCAATTATAACTTGATGTTAATATTGGTGTCATCCATTCCAAACATTAGAAAGAAAGAAAGATTTGCATTTATACAGTGCCTTTCACAACCTCAGGATGTCCCAAAGCACTTTACAGCCAATGAAGTACTTTTGAAGTGTAGTCACTATTGTAATGTAGGAAACAGTGATCTTTGTTTCTTTCAGAATGGTCTTTAGTGTGTATTGTTGACCATTTTGGCTGATGAGTTCTGCTTTGCTTTGCATTGTATCCTGAGCATGTGACTTACACAATGGAGGCACTTTTGTTTTACAAGCTGCTTACATGTCAGTTGTTTTGTTCTATCTCCCGACAACTTTGTTCCATCGGTTTATCTGTTGAGCTGATTTTGAATATCTTGTGAAAGCATCTGATGTTGAGAGAGCGTCAAATTCCTTCTTGGTAGCCTTTGTTATTTGCCAGGTTTCAGTGCCACATAGGAAGGTGGATAAGACTATTGTACATTCTGTTCTTTGTTTTGAGGGACTTTTTTATTGTTCCTGATGTTATCCAGTTTGTTGAAAGCAGTAACTGCTTTTCCATTTATCTCATTTCCACTGACAGCATTGCTGCATATTTTATGTCCAAGATAAGTGAAGTGGTCTATGTTCTGGGCAGGTCCTTCTCTAAACTTGATGTTAACATTGGTCTCTTGCATTCCAAGCATTATGATCTTTGTTTCCTTTAGAAAGGTCTTTAGTTGCCCAATTTGGCTGATGAGTTCCGTTTTCACTTCACATTTCTCCTTCCATCTCGGCCAATATTATCATAGCATCTGTGAAATCTACATTTCTCAAGCGCTTTGTGACCTTTTACTACATTAAAGGCACTATATAAATAAAATTTGTTGTTGTTTTCCACTAAACCTGAGCTCACTGTTTCCTCCTCTTTGACATGGCACGTTGCTGAGTCTACTGAATTCTTCGCGGGCTTGACAGGGTAGATGCTGAGAGGTTGTTTCCCTTCACTGGAGAGTCTAGAACCAGGGGTCATAGTCTCAGGATAAGGGGTCGGCCACTTAGGACTGAGACGAGGAGGAATTTCTTCACTCAGAGGGTTGTAAATCTTTAATAACAACAGAAAACACTGGAAAAACTCAGCAGGCCAGGGCAGCATCCGTGGAGGGAGAAACCGAGTCAACATTTCAGGTCGAAGACCCTTCGTCAGAACTGGGAAAAAGCAGGAAAGGGGATAGATTGTGAAGCAAGTTAGGGGCTGGGAAAAGGGGGAGGGGATGAAAGAACAAAAGGGAAGGTCAGTGATAGGATAGAAAGCAGGAGAGATTAAGAGACATTGAGAGATATTGAACAGGTAAAGGAACAATATCGAGTTCAACAATTTCAGATCATAAGCTCGGCCCCTATTTCATTTTTTCTTGTAATTTTTCCACTCCTTTCCCCCCCCCCCCTTTCCTTTTGTTTCTCTCTCACACCTGGCAGCTATCTCTTGCCCTGCCAGTACACTTTACACCCAATCTCAGCCTATTACCATCTCGTCTAGCTTCTAATCTCTTTTACTTCTTTTGTTTCTTTTATTCTTTTGTCCGATCGCAGCCCTGCCTTCGATCTAGTTTCTTTTCTTTCCAGTTTTGAAGAAGCGTTCGACCCGAAACGTCAACTCAAATTTCTCTCCACGGATGTTGCCTGACCTGCTGAGTTTTTCCAGCATTTTCTGTTGTTATAAAGGAACAAAGGACGGCTCTAGATGAAGTGTGAATGTCGCTGGCAGAATGAAGGACAGCTGCCTTGTGGGAGGGAAGAAAAAAGGCCAGACGAAAGTGTGGATTAAAAAAAAAAAAAAATGATATAATATATATATATATATGTGATAGGGGCCGAGATTATGATCTGAAATTGTTGAACTCTATTACGATAGCAAAATACTGTGGATGTTGGAAATCCGAAATAACAACAGAACTCTATGTTGAGTCCAGAGGGCTGTAAAGTGCCTAATCGAAAGATGAGGTGCTGTTCCTCGAGCTTACGCTGAGCTTCCGTGGAACGTTGTAAATATTTGGAATTCTCTACCCCAGAGGGCTGTGGATGCTCCGTCGATGAGTATATTCAAGACAGAGATTGAGACAATTTTGGATACTAAGAGTGTTAAGTATGTGTATTGTATTGAACAATTAACACAAAGACTTAAACGTATAACTCAAACAGGTCTTTACTGGTTGGAGGTAGGGACTATACGTAGGTCTTTACTTCATGCCCACAGGCGGGAACTGAGGGGAGATCAGTACCCACAGTACTATTTATACCCCTATGGCCAGGAGTGGTACTGCGTATCACTACGCCCTACAAGTAGTGCAGTCCTGTCCATAGGTTCAAAGTAGCACACATATTACATACACAACATTCCTCCCTTCCTAGCTTTACAGTCATCTCCCCATTTAACATAACGTAATAATATATATACATATATAACTTCAGGTTTACATAACAGAATAACATAGATACATAGATAACTTCATGTCAAAATAGATCACAGATTCAGTCTCTGCGGAAAACAGTTCACAGATTCAATCTCTGTGGTGTAGTCGGTTCACGTTGCTGGAGTGACTCATTCAATAGTCCTTCCATGGATTTAACAGTTTGAACTTCCGAACTGAATTGGCTCCGTTCGGAGGGGCCACGTGTGTGATCTGGTAGAGGTAATAATGGTTCAGATGGGTCATCTTCTGTTTCGACTTTTCCTTTTCTGCTTCTTGGAGACTCTCTGGGCTCCACTGTCAGCTGCCAGCTGCATGCGCAGTTCCTCCTTCTCTTCCTCCTTTTTCCGTAGTAGAGCCACCTTCTCCCGATGTTCCGTAGACTTTCGGTGCTCCTCCATGATTTCTGTATGGTGGGAGTCGAAGTTACAAGTTGGGCAGGACAGGACATAGTAATATTCAGTGTCGTCCTGATCTAGGCCAGCGAGAGGGTCTTCTATTTCCTCCATACCCAGCTGGGCGTTAGCCAGCTTTTGTTCCAAGTCCAGACATCTTTCCTGAAGAGACTTCTTCATGCGTACCTCTTCATCCAGCTTTTTCTGGGCTTTCAGCAAGTCGTTTACTAATGACCTCATTTGAGATTTTACTACTTCAACTTCTTTTGGAGATTGATTGATCGGACTATTCAATCCCTCTACCGGAGCAGCTGTTTCAGCGGTCTGTTGTTCTACGTTGACGTGAGTCAGCGTACTTTTGGCATCCAAGGGCTGCTCTGTTGCAGTCATCTCAGTCTGTGTTGCCACCTCAGCTCTTCCAATAACCTTTGAGAGCTCCGAACCCCTTTCGTTTGAATATTGAAGTTCGTGTTCAAGTTTTTCCCATTTCAGAGTCCTGTCCTTTAGCATATGCAGGAGTTGGCTGACCGTTAACTCCTCTGACATCAGACGTTTTGTGTGCTCCTGCTCCATTTTCTCCATCAGCTGCTTCTGTTGTCTTTCCAGATTCTCCAACTCTATATCAAAGAACTCTTTCGTTGCATTCAACTCTTGCTCAAAACGGCGAAGCATTTGTTCTAATTGCTGTTGTAGTTTGAAATGGAGTTGAGTTCGAGCCCGGTGTCCCTCAGAAATGGGCACATCAGTAGACTTGCCAGACTCAGAATCCACAGTTAAACTATGTTGTTGTTGCTCAGTGGAATTCTGTGCTGAAACTTTGTCTTTTGCACCTGAGTTGGGCTTACCATCATCCGTTCCAGAGTCTGGGCCGACTATCTTCACCGAGTTCTCACTCGTTATTGTTTGTAGGAAATGCCAGTCCATATTCATTTTCCTAATCCACTCCCGTCCTAGTAGTGGAGAACCTCCTTCAGATATCACATATAAGTCCATTATTTGACTGTCTTCGCCCTTGTGGACCACTGCAACCTCTATTTTCCCGATGGGGTACACTCTTTGCCCCGTGTATGTTTTCAATATAATCCCCGTATCCTGTAGGGGAATATGTTGGAATAACTTTCCGTAATCTTTCTTATTTATGACCGTCAATGCCGATCCAGTGTCCAATTCCAGTTTTACTTGGACTCCTTCTATCTGAAGAGTGACCCAAATTGTCTGGAGGTCTGCACCCTTACCAGCGTTGAGTACTCTTAAGCTAGCCAGTTCATTACAGCTTAAGCTAGCCAGTTCATTACTGCTAGCGTCTGAATCGGACTCCTGGTCGGTCACCTTGTGTACCTTTGCGTATTTTCCTTGCGGTGACTTCTTGTTGCTGGTCTTCTTCCCTGACCTGCATACTCTAGCTATATGTCCAAGCCTACCACAAGTTCTACATTCTTGGTTTTTAAACCAACACTGGTTCTGATCATGCGTTGTCTTTCCACAACGATAACATTTGCCAGAACTCACACCCAATTTGTGTGCACTGAGCTCCGGTGACCGTAGCTGCATTACTGCCGTGCCTCTCGCTGCGGCTTCGTGTGCTGCTGCCATAGTGACCGCCTTCTCAAGCATCAGCTCATTCTCCTCGAGCAGTCGCTTTTGTGTATCCTGTTTAAATAAACCACACACAAATTTGTCTCGTAGTGCATCTGTCAGTCCCGTTCCAAACTGGCAATATTTCGCTAATTTACGCAATTCCAGCAAATATTCAGCATTGCTTTCATGCTGTAGCTGCCTTCTGTCGTAAAATTTAAATCGTTCCGCTAGCATCAGCGGCGTGGGGTTTAGATGATCTTTCAGGACAGTAACAATCTCATCGAACGTCTTATCCGCCGGTTCATCTGGTGATAACAGGTGTTTCAATTGCCCGTATGTCTTCGCACCCATTAAATTTAATAATGTTAGAGCTCTATCTTGGTCACGAATTTTATTGGCCTTACAATAATTTTTTACTCTTTCAACATATATGGCCCAATCTTCGAGGTCACTATCAAAGGTGCTAATATTCCCGTGTTTAGGCATTGTAGATTTGCAATTTCTCAGATTTTATTTTCTTTACTTGTTATCAAAGATGGCGGCTTCCCGCTCTTGCCGTCGTCCTCCGCCCACAAAATGGCGGTTTTCCCGCACTTGGCGGTCTTCACCCGTCCCCCGACGCCGTCTCCCTTCAGCCCCCGAGTGCGGCCCTTATCTTCGCCGCGATCGATAGCCCGCGCTGTGCACCGCGGCTCTCGCACCTTGAGCTTCTGCAGCCGCCGCGCCTTTCAGTCCGAGTGCGGCCCTTATCTTTGGTCCCGATCGCTGGCCCGCGCTGCGCCTCGCACTTGAAGCGGCTCCCGGCCTCTGGCTCACCCGCTCGCGCGGCTCTTGTTCGCTCCCTCCCGGGCTCTGGCTTACCCGCTCGCGCGTTTCACCGCGGCTCTTATCAGGGATTGCGATCGCCCTTATCTTCTCCAACTTCCCCAGCCCTGTCTTTGCAGCCAACGCTGCACGGCTTACCCCACCACCTAGGTTGAACAAGGAAACTGCAGAAAGACTTCTGTCAGTCGCTGGAAGCTGTCAGGATGGCTGCTGCACTCCAGTGCTCAGTCGCTGATGGAGGCTTCAGAGTCCTAAAGCCTGTCGCTTCTAGTGGGGTGGTGATGTTTGAAACCTCTCTTCAACTGCCGCAGGGTAAGAACCTGACTCGTCGCCAGTGTTAAGTATGTGTATTGTATTGAACAATTAACACAAAGACTTAAACGTATAACTCAAACAGGTCTTTACTGGTTGGAGGTAGGGACTATACGTAGGTCTTTACTTCATGCCCACAGGCGGGAACTGAGGGGAGATCAGTACCCACAGTACTATTTATACCCCTATGGCCAGGAGTGGTACTGCGTATCACTACGCCCTACAAGTAGTGCAGTCCTGTCCATAGGTTCAAAGTAGCACACATATTACATACACAACAAAGAGAATCAAGGGACATGGGGATAGTGCGAGGAGGTGGAGTTGAGGCAGACATTGAATGGTGGACCGGGCTCGAAGGGTCAAATGGCCTCCTCCTGCTCCTATTTCTTATGTTCTTAATTCACACCTCAGTCTTCTTTTTTCTAGAGAAAAGAGCCCTAGCCTGTTAAGTCTTTCCTGATAGTTATAAACTCTCAGATCTGGTATCATCCTTGTAAATCTTTTTGCACCTTCTCGAGTGTCTCTAAAATCTCTTTATAATAAAATGCATTAAGGGAAAAAAAAGCTTCAGAATATTAAAATAACTTTACAGTTGGATGGTTAAGGCCATGTGCTGTAGTGCAGGACCATAGGGGTAGTTTCAGGAGGCACCACTACCCGTACGTAGCCTCACTAGGTACAAGCATGGCTCAGAAATAGGTCCTAACACTGAACTCCTGATTCTCCAACCTTGGCTCACCACTAATGATGTTCCACCGTGCCAGTGGAGCCTCACAAAATTACCCCTCGTACATAGAATAGATTTGGCCACTTGGACATTTTCCAGAGGTCATAAGGCTCCAAAGTAACTGCTAGTCACTCATAATTTTTGGATACTAAGGAAATCAAGGGATAGGGGGCTAGGGTGGGAAAGTGGAGTTGAGGTGGATGATCAGCCATGATCTTATTGAATGGCGGAGCAGGCTCGAGGGGCCGTTTGGCCTACTCCTGCTCCTATTTCTTATGTTGTTATGTTCTTGAAGTACTCCACAGAATCAACTGTGGCTCAGTGTATGGCACTCTTGCCTCTGTGTCAGGAGGTTGTGAGTTCACATCCCTCTCCATAGACTTGAGCATGTAATCTAGACTCACACTCTAGTGCAACACTGAGGGAGTACTACCTTGTCTTCTGAAGAATAGCAGGGGGGCGGACGGAGGGGGTTCTCCCCGGTGTCCTGGCCAATATTTGTCCCTCAGCCAACATCACTAAAACAGACAATCTGGTCAGTAACACATTGCAGTTTGTGGGATCTTGCTGTGAGAAATTGGCTGCTACATTACAACAGTGACTACACTTCAAAAGTACTTCATTGGCTGTGAAGTGCTTTAGGACGAGGTTGTGACAGGCGCTATGTAAATGCGAGTCTTTTCTTTCTTCTCAAGAGGTCGTTGTATATTTAAATTTGCTCTCTTTGCCTGAGGTCATGAACAGCACTCTACAAATGCAAGTCAGTAAAACACAACTTTTTTTTCCCCTGTACACAGTATGAAGTATTTTTTACTTATTTTTATTTCCAAAGGACCAATTGGATTAAACCATTGGAATATTAAAATATATAATTGACAAAGTGCTAATTATGAAAATGTAATAACAGCAGAGTAAAATTAATCCTGCTGTTCTTTAAGCATATTTTTCAGACACTTGTTGGTGAGCGTGAGGTATGTTAGTATTAGAGAATGTGATTTTCTACTTTTAGCATCAGCTACTCACAGATTCGATACATCGTAAGCAATGTTCCCTCTAAATTGCCTTTGTTGTGAGCGCCCTGTTTATTTCAGTGCGCGGTCCCTTTAAATTTCTGCGCATGCGCAGTACTTCAGATGGGAAAGTTTGCGAGCGACCTGCTCGGGACCTTGCAGATTACTGCACGGCCACGCACGTGCACAGCTTAGAGGGAGCATTGATCGTATGTTTAATGCAGAGTAAATCTCTCTCTACTCCATCTCCACAACGTGCTTTATCTCAAAATTCAGATCAGCACAGTTTTCTATTTCCCAGGTATCCATGTGGTAAGGCTCCCAATTAGCACCAAAATTATAGGCATATTGTACTGCAGGGGTTGAGACTGTCCACACTCACATCACTTGGGACCCTTGTAGCTGTTAGAAAGAGACGATCATTCCATCAGTCTGGAGAGATTTGAACTCAAGTCACAGAGGTGAAAGGGCAATGTGCTAACCCACTGTGTCATCCAACACCACATTAACTCCTTGTAATGAACAGATTTGCTGTGTCAGCCTACAACACAAAAAAAACCAAAGGCGACGTAAGAAAAAACTTTTTTACGCAGCGAGTGGTTAGGATCTGGAATGCACTGCCTGAAAGGGTGGTGGAGGCAGACTCAATAGAAACATAGAAGATAGGAGCAGGAGTAGGCCATTTGGCCCTTCGAGCCTGCTCCGCCATTCAACGAGATCATGGCTGATCATCCAAACCCTAGCACCTGGTCCCTACACCGACAGCCATCCCACCCAAGCCCTATCCCCGTAACCCCACGTATTTAATCCCCCCTAACAGTAAGGGTCAATTTTTATCATGGCCAATCAACCTAACCCACACATCTTTGGACTGTGGGAGGAAACCAGAGCACCCGGAGAAAACCCACGCAAACACGGGGAGAATGTGCAAACTCCACACAGACAGTCACCTGAGGCTGGATTTGAACCCGGGTCCCTGGCGCTGTGAGGCAACAGTGCTAACCACTATGCCACTGTGCTGCCCACGGCTTTCAAAAGGGAGTTGGATAAGTATCTGAAGGAAAGAAATTTGCAGAGCTACGGGGAAAGGGCGGGTGAGTGGGACTGGCTTAAGTGCTCTTGCAGAGAGCCAGCACGGGCTCGACGGGCTGAATGGCCTTCTTCCGTGCTGTAACCATTCTATTATTCTATGAACACATCCCATAGCTACTATCCATGGGGCAAATAATATTATCATCCAGCCTGTCATGTAACAACAAAGCACCTTCTCGACTTCACATAACTCCATCACTTACACGTGCACTGACCCACACCCCCCTAACTCCTTGTCCCAGATATCCAGCATCCATGACAGAAATATAGAAAATGATTCAGTGGGTAGCATTCCCTCTGAGTCAGAGGTTGTGGGTTCAAGTCCCACTCCAGGGACCTGAGCACATAATCTAGGCTGACACTCCAGGGCAGTACTGAGGGAGTGCTGCACTGTCGGAGGTGCTGTATTTCAAATAAAATGTTAAACCGAGGCCCCGTCTGCCCTTTCAGGTGGACGTAAAAGATACCACAGCACTAAAAGCAAATGATCTGGTCATTATCTCTTTGCTGTTTGTGGGACCTTGCTGTGCGCAAATTGGCTGCCTCATTTCCTACATTACAATAGTGACTACACTTCAAAAGTACTTCATTGGCTGTAAAGCGCTTTGGGATGTTCTGAGGTCCTAAAAGGCGCTATATAAATGCAAGTTCTTTCTTCATTTGCCAAGTATTGCAGATTGAGACCATCCGTTCAGCTGCCTCTGCCACTTCCCTCCCTTCCCCTAGCCCACTGGGCCAAACTTCCTCTAAGGTTCCCCCCTGCCCTAGCCCTGAACTCACATCTTTCTCCAGTTTCTCTCCGATCTCCACTCATGACCTCTCCGTGCTCATCTTGTCAATGAGACCCACTTCCTGCTCACTTGAACCTATTCCCACCAAACTGCTGACCACCCAACTTCCTTTTCTGGCTCCCATGTTAGTTGACTTTGTTAACAGTTCTCTCTCCTCAGGTATTGTCCTCCTCTCCCTCAAATCTACCGTCATCACCCCTCTCCTCAAAAAAATAACCTTTATCCCTCCATCCTTGCAAACTACCACCCCATCTCCAACCTCCCTTTCTTCTCCAAAGTCCTTGAACGTGTTGCCGCCTCCCAAATCTGTGCCCACCTTTCCCGCAATTCCATGTTTGAATCCCTCCAATCAGGTTTTCACCTCTACCACAGTACCGAAACGGCTCTCATCAAAGTCACAAATGACATCCTTTGTGACTGTGACAAAGGTAAACTATCCCTCCTCGTCCTTCTTGACTTGTCTGCAGCCTTTGACATGGTTGACCACTCCATCCTTCTCCAACGCCTCTCCACCGTCGTCCAGCAGGGTGGGACTGCACTCGCCTGGTTCCATTCTTATCTATTTAATCGTAGCCAGAGAATCACCTGCAACGGCTTCTCTTCCCGCTCCTGCATCATTACCTCTGGTGTCCCCCAAGGATCTATCCCTGGCCTCCTCCTATTTCTCATCTACATGCTGCCCCTTGGCGACATCATCTGAAAACACAGCGTCAGTTTCCACATGTATACAAGGCCATGGACCAAGTGCTGGAAAATGGGATTAGAATAGACAGGGCTTGATGGCCGGCATGGACACGATGGGCTGAAGGGCCTCTTTCATTGCTGTATAACTCTATGACTATGTACGCTGACGACACCCAGCTCTGCCTCACTACCTCTTCTCTCAACCCATCCATGGTCTCTAAAATGTGAAACTGCTTGTCCAACATACAGTTCTGGATGAGCAGAAATTTTCTCCAATTAAATGTTGGGAAGACCAAAGCCATTGTTTTCAGTCCCCGCCACAAACTTCATTCCCTAGCCACTGACTCCATCCCTCTCCCTAAGATCTGTCTGAGGCTGAACCACACTGTTCGCAACCTTGGTGTCGTACTTGACCCTGAAATGAGCTTCCGACCACATATCCGCAGCATAACTAAGACCGCCTACTTCCACCTCTGTAACATCGTCCGTCTCCGCCCTTACCTCAGCTCATCCGCTGCTGAAACCCTCATCCATGAAGCTGAGGCCATCCAAAACTCGGCTGCCCATGCCCTGACTCGCACCAAGTCCCGTTCGCCCATCACCCCTGTGCTCGCTGACCTACATTGGCTCACGGTTAAGTAACGCCTCGATTTCAAAATTCTCATCCTTGTTTTCAAATCCCTCCATGGCCTCGCCCCTCCCTATCTCTGTAATCTCCTCCAGCCCCCACAATCCCCCGAGATATCTGCGCTCCTCTAATTCTGCCCTCTTGAGCATCCCTGATTATAGTCGCTCAACCTGTGGTGGCCATGCCTTCTGTTGCCGAGGCCCTAAGCTCTGGAATTCCCTGCCTAAACCTCTTCGCCTCACTACCTCTCTTTCCTCCTTTAAGACGCTCCTTAAAACCTATCTCTTTGACCAAGCTTTTGGTCACCTGCCCTAATTTCTCCTTATGTGGCTCGGCGTCAAATTTTTTGTCTTATAATACACCCGTGCAGCACCTTGGGACGTTTTACTACGTTAAAGGTGCTATATAAATACAAGTTGTTGTTGCTGTTGTTTAGCTGTATTAATTTATTTTACCCTTCAATAGGGCCTAAAGATCTGGCTTAAAAAAAATCAATAAGCAGACACACATTTCAAATTGTAGCAAGGTGTTGCTCTACAATATTAGTATAATTTATAAATCTGCCAACATAACCTTATGCAGGTTATCCAGTTAGGTTCACTCACGGCATACAAGTTCAATCCACAGATGAGAGTCATTTATTCTCCAATGAATTTGCACATTCAGAACAAGGCTGATTAAGTAGAGTGCAGGCGCAAGCCTCTTTTCAAACCAATTGGCCAAGGCTGCGTGTTGCATGGACTGAAGTAACTGAGAATGTTTCTAGTTCGAGCTTTGCCTTATAACCCCATTAACATTACATTTATTCAATCAACGTCGAAAGGGTCACGCAACAGTTTGACCCCCAGGCCGTCAGGAAAGCAATTTGCAATGCGAGCGTAGCTTAAGCACGAGAATGTCAGTCAAAATGTGATTCAACGGTAATTAAGGTCCTGACCTACAGGAAAGCCGTTTGTCAGATTCCGCTATGGTTAAACAAATGCTCTGTAGATGCTCAGCCTCTATCAAACCTCACTTCACAAGCCCAAAGAACTGGATGCCAGCGTGGCTGACATTTTCAGAGAAAGCTCCATTGATGCGCTCGCGCTACAAATTGTTTCCTGGCAATTCCAGGGTTCAAATACTGAAATTTGCCACTGTGAGAGCTCTAATATCAGGCAAACTCAATGAAGTTTCCGTGACCTTTTTTAATTCACTCACAGGATGTGAACGTTGCCGGCAATGCCCTCGAGAAGCTGCCTTCTTGAATACAACTGAGTGGGTAGCTCAGAGGCACATATCGGCCAGACCGGGTAAGGACGGCAGATTTCCTTCCCTAAAGGACGTTAGTGAACCAGACAGGTTTTTCCGACAATCCGGTAGTTTCATGGTCACCATTACTAGCTTTTTATTCCAGATTTATTCAATATTTTTGAATGTAAATTCCCCAGCTGCCGTGGTGGGATTTGAACTCACGTCCTTTGGATCATTAGTCCAAGCCTGCTGGAATTACTAGTCCGATAACATAACCACTATGCTCCCGTACTTTACTCATACATCCACTTTGTGTAATGGAACAGGCTTTTATAGTCCTACTATCAAGGATCATTAAAGTAATTGGATGCTACCATTAGTCACAAGAAAAGGTGAATGGTTTGGGACTTGGTCTTTTTGCTTCAGCACTCCTGCATATCGGGAAATTTTAGTTGTCAGAAAATTACGGGCGGGAGTTGTGGAATTTCCCAATACATGATCATGGCATGTTCCAGAAAGGCTGAAACAAAAAAAAATTGGGCCTTAGTACCTAGATTCTGTCTGAAGCTGCTGTGTTAACTAAGTTTAGTTTTTTAAATACATTTCATTGCCCTGTTCTCCACCAAATGGTGCAAAGACTACCAATTTTGGAAACAAGACGGTAGGCAACAATGCCATCACCTGACAGGTGCTATTGAATGGTATTGACATACTGCCCGAATGGTTCCCACATTACAACAATGCCTGCACTTCAAACATACTCCATTGGCTGTAAAGCGCTCGGGGACGTCCTGAGGTCGTGAAAGGGGCTGTATAAATGCAAGTCTTTCTTTCTGTGAAATGAATCTTACAGACCAGGTTCTATCCCAGTTAGCTGATCTCAGCTAGGTTAGGAACAGGGGTGCGACAATTGCATTCAGGCCACTTCTATTAGGCAAGGGCAAATCTGCCAGGTTTCCTGCTAGCCATTACTACTCTGATGGAAATGTAAGTATATAAACGTTAGGTGAGCCCATGAGTCAGGTTCAGTTTTTATGCCTCTCTTAGATGCTGACCCTCAAGGTAAGGTTTTCCAAATTGGGTGCTCAACAGAAAGTTTCTCTGCTTCGCCCCTAAAGGCACTGGCCTCTGGTGGGGCGCAGTCACACGGTCACCAGTTGTCCATTGACACCTCTCCAAAGTGGCCCTTCTTCATGTGAGTGGGTGTTGCAGACAATTTGACCGTGAGGGGAAAAGGTCATAACAGCTGACCTGATCCCATGTACACACATACAATCGTAAGAAGTCACACAACACCAGGTTATAGTCCAACAGTTTTATTTGAAATCACAAGCTTTCGGAGCGCTGCTCCTTCGTCAGGTGAAGTGGAGAGATGCATAAAGACGCAACTTATATAGTCAGAGAATAATGCCAGGTGATTACAGGTAATCTTTCTAACTGCCATTTATCACACCTCGGCAGAGAGATAATCACAGCAATCAAAGGTGTGAATGGTGTCCAAACAGGTCAGTCAGGAAAACATTACATCAAAGAACAATGAGGTGGGGTCACAAGGGGTCAAATGTTGCAGATGCTGGGGTCTGTATGAAAAACAATAAACAGACAAAAAAACATTTTTTTTGCTGGAAATCACAGCAGGTCCGGCCGCATCTGTGTAGAGAGAACAAGCCAACGACGACTCGAGTCTGGATGACCCTACGTCAGGTGGGGTTACATGTAGCGTGACCACACCACACATACAATCGCCATTGGGCATTCACACACCAGGGATCCTCATGGTTCAATAACACATTCAATGGTCCACAGCTCATTCTCCTCATTACACACTTGAAAGAAAGACTTGCATTTGTATAGCACCTTTCATAACCACTGGATGTCTCAAAGCCAATGGAGTAGAGTTATTGTTGTAATGTAGGAAACACGGCAGCCAATTTGCGCACAGCAGGCTCCCACAAACAGCAGATAATGACCAGATAAATCTGTTTTTGTTGTGTTGGTTGAGTGATAAATATTGGCCAGGACACCTGCTCTTCTTCGAAATAGTGCCATGGGATCTTTTACATCCACCTGAGAGAGCAGACGGGGCCTCGGTTTAACTTCTCCTCTGAAAGACAGCACCTTCGACAGTGCAGCACTCCCTCAGCACTGCACTAGAAGTGTCAGCCTAGCTTTATGTGCTCAAGTCCCTGGAGTGGGCACTTGAACCCACAACCTTCTGACTTAGAGGCGAGTGTGCTACCCACTGAGCCACAGCTAACACCCAGCTTGCCTCTATCATATACTTTTGTTTAGCTTTCAAGGCAGTAAAGACCTACAGTAAACCTATTTTGCTTAAAGACATACCCCAATGTGACCTGAAATAAAGCAATCATTTGCCAGAACAATAAGGCAGTGAACAATATGGCTTTATCTGCCATTTTCTTTCTCTGATATACCACAGGTCTAAGATTGCAAGTGCAGCCCCAGATATTCTCCTTGCTTATGATAGGTACACTGGATGGTGGTTGTGTGAATGTCCATTGTTAATTCTGTCCATTACATGGATGCCAACCATGAGAAGTAGCAAATGCAAACCAACAACTTCAGAAAAACTGTCCAAGCTCTGTAAAAGCTGCCAACTCAAGAACAGGGTTAAGTACGATGTGTGAAAACACACAACTGCATGGGCTTTGTAACTTAAGCTGTACGCAGAATCGACATTCCTTCACTTGTATCGAAGGGAGAAAACATAGGGGGGAAAATTCAGTGTCGCCCCATTTGGGGCGCCATTATCGGCCGTGCGCAAAGTTTAGCGCCTGGCGCTAATTATCGCCTCCGACAGCAAACTTGGCTTTTGTCGCCCCTGGAGGTGATTGGAGCGCTAAATCAGGCGCTTCACACCTGTCCTAAGGCGCAAAGGCCGAGGAGCTAGGCGCTACCTCAGAGCGCTGGCGAAGCAAGGAAGGACAAATCAAAATGAACCTGCAAAGTGCTGCTCAGTACTCAAAACTCCTTCACACAGCGTTGAATCTCTCCAGAAGTCTCTCTCTCTCTCAGAATGCGTGGTGCAAAAATGTCACTGACAAAAAAAGGCAGGAAGCGGTCGCCTCTAAATAGCGCTCCCCCAGTCCCTTTCTGACAGCAAAACGCTCCCCTCAACCTGTCGTTGCTAGCGGCAGGCGGTAAGGGAGGGGGCGCCACTCAATATCCAGTCCGGGGCGCTAACGGGGCGTTGCGCACTCGACTAACATCACGATCTGCCGGCGCAGGAGATCGTGGCGGTAGTGTTTAGCGCCGCCGCAAAATGTCTAGTTAATTTCGCGAGTGGCGCAAACATCGCCGCGCCCCAATTGGTGCCCTCTTAAGGCGCTAACGGGAGGCGCAAACAACTGAATTTTTCCCCCATAGAGTTGTAGGCCTAGAAATTCAGTATAGCCACTTTTGGGGCGGTAAAGTCGGGCGGCCGCGAAAGTTTGCGCCCGGCGCAAAGTCGAGGCCACTTCGCCGATATTCAGTCGCATCGCCCTAAGAGGTTGCTGCTGCGCTAAAACAGGCGATGCACGACTATCATTAGGCGCTAAGCCGGCGGCCCGGGGCGAAACCGCGGAAGTCGGGCGCAGGGCAGGTGCGGCGAGCTGCTGATTGACGGCAGACACTCTGGCGCCGGTGAGCTCTTAAAGGGGGAGGGTGCATTTGTGTTTTTGCAAGGCCGACATTAGTTTGTTATGTGGTACGGCCTCCTCCTCCTCCTCCTCCTCCTCCTCCTCCTCCTGTGTTGAGCCAAACCAGAAGATCCGTCTCTCACAAAAAGGAGTGTTGCAACACGGCTGCCGTTTCTAGTGCAGGGGAAGTGCCCTTTAATTTGCGCTCCCCGTGGCCCGCATCGGCTGAGCAACGTTACACTCAACAGTCGTTAGGGCCGCCCGGCGCACAATGGGCCGGCGCGACTGAAGATCCGGTTTGGGGCGCACAAAGGGCGTTGCACGAGGAAATGACGTCATGATCTGCGCGCGCAGCTGAGCGCGCGCAAAGACTTTGCGCCGGCGCAAAATGTCTACTGAAGTTGGGGAGAGGCGCAGATCGCGCTGCGCCCGGGCGCTAAGCGCCCAGCGCTCGACATCTACTCCTCCTAAGGCGCTAACGGCTGGCGCAACCAACTGAATTTCTAGCCCGTAGAGTCATAACGGCACAGAAGGAGGCCATTCGGCCCATCAAGTCCGTGCTGGCTCTCTGTAGAGCAATCCAGTCAGTCCCATTCCCCCCTGCTCTATCCCCGTAGCCCTGCAAGTTTATCTCCCTCAAGTGCCTATCCAGTCTCCCCTTGAAAACATTGAGGGCTAGATTTTCAGTATAGGCAGTTTTGGGGCGCTAACCTTAGCGCCCGCCCGAAGTTAGCGCCCGCCCCAAAGTAGCGCCCCGTTGCCGGGAATTCAGTGGCTTCGCCCTAAGAGGTTGGTGGAGCGCTAAAAGAGGCGTTCCACTACTCTCTTTAGGCGCTAAGCCGGCGGTCCAGAGGGATAGCGCCCAGGCGGGGCGCAGCACGGGTGCGGTCATTTTTGCACTGACAGCAGACCCCGTGGTGCCGACCAGCTCTTAAAGGGGGAAGGGACGAATTGGTCTGCTGCCACGCCCTGCACACTGCAGCCTTGCAAAGAGGCCTCAACACTACTGCTCAGCCCCAGGGAGTCATGGCAACGCCAGAGAAGGCCCGTCAGCGTGCCCTGCGCTTCTCAGAGGGTGATCTGGACATAATGGTCACAGCTCTGGAGGTGAGGCGCAAGATCTTGTTTCCAGAGAGTGGGAGGAATCCAACCCACCATGACTACACCAAAGCCTGGAAGCAGATCGCCCAGAGGGTGACGTTCACCGGCGAGGCCCCCAGGACCCACACACAATGCCGTAAGAAATACAACGATCTGACCAGGATTGTGAGGGTGAGTAGCCTTTCCAGTCTCCTCCTCATTCTTGCATGTACACCTGACATGATGGGCAAAGGGACCTGAAAGTCCTTTTGGCCAGCCCTCAGCCAGCAGCATTGGGACAGTCATGAGCATCAAATGGCCATTCGGCACTCTACACTTTGGCCAAGCTATTCCACCATGGGAGGCAGTGGACAGTACATCAGGGCTTCACTCTGTCCAAGCTATTCCACCATGGGAGGCAGTGCACACTACATCAGGGCTTCACTCTGTCCAAGCTATTCCACCATGGGAGGCAGTGCACACTACATCAGGGCTTCACTCTGTCCAAGCTATTCCACCATGGGAGGCAGTGCACACTACATCAGGGCTTCACTGCGCACTTACAGCCCGTCCTTTCTCTTGCAGGCTAAAGTAGCGTTTAATCGCCAGGCCCGTGCCAGGGGTGGCCGCGCCAAGCTGCAGAAGCTCACTCGGCTGGAGGAGCGCGTGTGTGTGCTCATGGGAGCCCGTGTGATTGTCCCCACAGCGTGCGGTGTATCCGACCCTCCACTGCCCGGCAATGGTAAGGACCTCGCCTTTTGGCCCTCTCGCGTCGCACTGGCCCATCCGAGCTACCTCCTTTGCCACTGTCCCACCAATGCGCTGAATCCCACCAGTCCTAACTCCCTCGCTGACGCCGTCTCCTCACTCTGAAGCTACTCTTGTGCATTCCTGCTTTCAGCTGGTGACGACCAGGACCCTGAGGCTGCCAGTGACAGCACCTCCAACCAGGAGGAGGAGGAGGAGCAAGCCGGACCTTCGGGGGAACAGTCACGTCCCGCAGGAGAGGAGGAAATGCTTGACACCTCCTCACTGGACGAGTGCCTGGAGGAACTGTCGCAGGGCAATGCAGCTTCTGGGACCAGTGGCGTCCAGCCACCCAGCAGCCGTGCGCGTGGCCCGCGGCCTTCCCCCCAAAGGGGGGAAGGATCAGAGGGGAGTGCTGCTGCTCGGCACACTCGCCGTCACCAACGCGGCAAGGGTCCCCTAGTTCGGCCCCCTCCTCCCCAGCGGGAGAGTCGCGACTCCAGTCCGGACACCTTCACTTCGGAGGAGGTGCGGAAGCTCGATCAGATGGCCGACGACTCGGACCGGCGCCACACGGAGCTCATGAGCGTGGTGGGGCGCATGCCTGAGGCCATCGAGTCGCTGGCGACCAGTGTGCGCGAGTTCGGGGCAGCAACTGCCGCGACTGGCCGCATGCTAACTGATGCCGTCAAGACCCTGGCGGATGTGATGCGCGCGCACACCAGGACCACAGGGCCACTCACTGCTGCCACACGCGCTGTCTCAGGCAGGCATCGCCAGGGCAGGCGCCGCGCTGGACCATCCCAGCAAGCCGGCCGTCGGCTGATTGCTGCGGATCCTGCAGTGCGGGCCCGGCCGAGTGCCACCGCGCCACAGCACCAGCCAGCGCATCCCAGACGCCAGCTGGCCCACATTGCGCCATCCGTCGCCGCCATTCCCCCTCTGGGGCGTCAAGGGCAAGCGGCTGCAGCTGATGGTGGCCAGGCTCAGGTGCGCCACTCAGGAGACGGCCCCTCGAGGCCCAAACGCCGTGTAGGCCGCCCCCCAGCGGCATCTGGCGGAAGGGCATCTGAGCCTCAGGCGCCTTCCCCCAGCCTCGCAGCAGCCACTGGGCAGAGCTTGCGAAGGAGCAGCAGGCAGGGCAGGGGAGGCAAAATGCTGGCCAAGGTCTCGCCCTCGCGGGCCACTCAGTAGAGGGTGTGGCCAGCTTTCCTTTAATATGGCGGTGGCCATCTTTATTTTGCCCATGGTTGTGCTTTTGGAGGGCTTTTTTTTTGCGTTAGGCCGACGTTGAGGCCCGGTTTCAATAAAGGTGGAGTGGCTCCTCCCCAGTTTGTGGGAGTGAGTCGTTTGTTGGGCTTTTTGTGGGGCCCGTTTATTGTTTTTGGGGATTCATGTGGGAAGGGCTTTTCATTTTTGTGTAATAAAAAATTATCTTTATTCATGCAGTCTCCATGGTTGTTCTTCTTAGTGTTTGTTGGCTTCGCCGGCTGAGGGCTTGCGGAGCGGCTGCATTCATCTTCCCTCATGGCCCCTGGCCATTCCCTGACAGGGGGCTTAGAAGTACCGTGTAATAAGGTGGCGTCGTGCGGCCCTTGGCCCTGGTCGCTCCCTCCTGGGAACGTACTCCTGCTCCTCCTCCTCCTCCTCCTCCTCCTCCTCATGCTCCTCCTGCTCCTCCTCCTGAGGTGCTGGTCCAACGTCAGGTGGCAGTGCCTGAGTCCTGCGGATAGCCAGGTTGTGTAGCATGCAGCAAACCACCACAAATTGGGAGACCCGGTCCGGCGAATACTGGAGAGCTCCTCCGGAGCGATCAAGGCAGCGGAACCGCTGCTTGAGGACCCCAATAGTTAGCTCGATGATGTTGCGGGTGGTTTGATGGCTCTCGTTGTAGGCCTCTTCAGCAGCGGTCCTGGGCGCGCGGAGTGGGGTCATGAGCCAGGTGCACAAAGGATAGCCTTTGTCCCCGAGTAGCCATCCTCTTGGGGGAGGCTGTGCCTGGAACATGTCATGCACAGTACTCTGCCGCAGGATAAAGGCATCGTGGCTGCTGCCTGGGAAGCTGGCATTGACTGCCATGATGCGCTGCTTGTGGTCACAGACCAGCTGCACATTCAGAGAATGGTAGCCCTTCCTGTTGCGATACTGCTCGCCATGCTCCAGAGGGGCCCGCAAAGCCACATGCGTACAGTCAATGGTGCCCTGCACCAAGGGGAATTCCCCGAGTCTGGAAAATCCCAATGCGCGCTGATGCTGGCTCTCCAGGGCCATGGGGAAGGAGATGAATTGGCTTCTCCTTCTGAACAGTGCTTCGGTCACCTGGCGGATGCAGCGATGCGCGCCGTACTGGGAGATGTTTGCTATGTCCCCAGCAGCGTATTGGAAGGAGCCGGTGGCATAGAAGTTCAATGCCACCGTCACCTTCACTTCCACCGACAGAGACGTCCTGCACCTGAGCTTTGGCCGCAGATCTCGGCGAAGCAGGTGGCAGATCTCTGCAATCACCCCCTTTCGGAATCGGAGCCTTTTAACACATCGCGCGGCACTCATGTTTAGGTAGGAGCGCTGCTGGCGGTATAGCCTGACTGGGTAAGGCCTACGTGGCCGACGCCTGTAGCCCCCTCTGCCTCTAGCCAGGGCTGCCCCTCTCACAATGCGTCTGCGAGCCCTATGGACATGGAGCTGCAGCTCCGCGTTGGCACCCCATGCAACCCCCATCAAATCCTGGCAAACACTCTAATTTCCAAATGGCCACTTGCAGCGCTGTTGCCTGAGTCCAAAAATACCTGGCTCTTGCTGCTTGAAACCAGTTAGCTATCCTCCTTGTTGTGTCTCCAGAAATGCGTTGCACAAGACTGTTTTCTGAAAAAAGGATGGCCTTTATACTGGAGAGGACGTTCCCTTTAATTAGCGCCCCCCGGGGCCCGCGCTGGTTGTGTTGCGTTCCTTTTTCCAAACGCTCCGGCCGCCCGCCGCACAATGGGGCGGTCCGACTGAAGTTTGCAATCGGGGCGGCCAAAGGGCGTTGCACGAGGATGTGACGTCATTTTCTGCGCGCGCATCCGGGCGGGCGCTAAACTTTGCGCCGGCGCTAACGGGCAGCTTAATTTGGGGCGGGGCGCAAACTGCGCTGCGCCCGGGCGCTACACGCATAGCGCCCGGAAATCACTTCTCTTAAGGCGCTAACTGCTGGCGCAAGCAACTGAAAATCTAGCCCTGGGTGTCTCCGCTTCCACCACTTCCGTCAGCAGCGAATTCCAGGCCATCACCACTCGCTGCGTAAAAAAGTTTTTCCTCACGTCCCCCCTGTATCTCTTGCCCAAAACCTTAAATCTGTGTCCCCGAGTCCTTGTACCATCAACTAGTGGGACAGC
This sequence comes from Somniosus microcephalus, assembly GCF_052327205.1. Taxonomy (NCBI): domain Eukaryota; kingdom Metazoa; phylum Chordata; class Chondrichthyes; order Squaliformes; family Somniosidae; genus Somniosus; species Somniosus microcephalus. The sequence continues at coordinate 262,247,765 of NC_140993.1, forward strand.
CTTTCCCCGTCTAGCCTATCCAAACCTGTCATAATCTTGTACACCTCTATCAAATCACCCCTCGACCTCCTTTGCTCTAATGAAAACAAATCCAGCTTCTCCAACCTGTCCTTGTAGCTAAGATCCCCCATCCCCGGAACCATTCTGGTAAATCTCCTCTGCACCCTCTCAAGGGCCTTCACATCCTTCCTAAAGTGTGGTGACCAGAACTGGACGCAATACTCCAGTTGTGACCTAACCAACGCTTTATAAAGGTTCAGCATAACTTCTCTACTTTTGTACTCAATACCTCTATTTATGAAGCCCAAGATCCCATATGCTTTGTTAACCACTCTCTCAATATGTCCTGCCACGTTCAGGGACCTATGCACATTAACTCCCAGGTCCCTCTGTCCCTGCACACTCTTTAAAACTGTGCCTTTAGGTGTATATTGCCGCTCCCTGTTCCTTGTGCATGAAAGTCTAAAGTCAGAAATGCATTTGTTGCAGGCACAAAATCAATAATCTCTAACCCGCTCCCAGCTCCCAACCAACCCAGCTTAGAGAGGGGTCCTACCTACTGCACACCAAAAGACGTTTTACGCCATCTGATCATTTTCGCCTCCTCCAAGGCTCCTTCAATTCACTCTGGGACCCTTCTCCCCACACCCCCCCCACATTCACCCTGGGACCCTTCTCCCCACACCACACCCCCATTCACCCTGGTACCCTTCTCCCCACACCCCATCCACCCGGGCACTCCTCTCCCCCCCACCACCCCCCCATTCACCCTTCTCACCACCCCCCATCCACCCTGGCACTCCTCTCCCCCCCACCCCCCCCCGCATTCACCCTGGGACCCTTCCCCCACATCACACCCCCATTCACCCTTCTCACCAACCCCATTCACCCCGGCACTCCTCTCCCCCCCCATTCACCCTGGCACTCCTCTCCCTCCCATCCACCCGGGCACTCCTCTCCCTCCCATCCACCCTGGCACTCCTCTCCCCCTCATCCACCCTGGCACTCCTCTCCCCACCCCCCATTCACCCTGGCACTCCTCTCCCCACCCCCCATTCACCCTGGCACTCCATCCCCCACCCCCCATTCACCCTGGCACTCCTCTCCCCCCCATGCACCCTGGCACTCCTCTCCCCACCCCCCATTCACCCTGGCACTCCTCACCCCCCATTCACCTTGGCACTCCTCTCCCCACCCCCCATTACCCCTGGCACTCCTCACCCCCCATTCACCTTGGCACTCCTCTCCCCACCCCCCATTCACCCTGGCACTCCTCTCCCCCCCATTCACCCTGGCACTCCTCTCCCCACCCCCCATTCACCCTGGCATTCCATCCCCCACCCCCATTCACCCTGGCACTCCTCTCCCCCCCATTCACCCTGGCACTCCTCTCCCCACCCCCCATTCACCCTGGCACTCCTCTCCCCCCCATTCACCCCGGCACTCCTCTCCCCCCCCATTCACCCTGGCACTCCTCTCCCTCCCATCCACCCGGGCACTCCTCTCCCTCCCATCCACCCTGGCACTCCTCTCCCCCTCATCCACCCTGGCACTCCTCTCCCCACCCCCCATTCACCCTGGCACTCCTCTCCCCACCCCCCATTCACCCTGGCACTCCATCCCCCACCCCCCATTCACCCTGGTACTCCTCTCCCCCCCATGCACCCTGGCACTCCTCTCCCCACCCCCCATTCACCCTGGCACTCCTCACCCCCCATTCACCTTGGCACTCCTCTCCCCACCCCCCATTACCCCTGGCACTCCTCACCCCCCATTCACCTTGGCACTCCTCTCCCCACCCCCCATTCACCCTGGCACTCCTCTCCCCCCCATTCACCCTGGCACTCCTCTCCCCACCCCCCATTCACCCTGGCATTCCATCCCCCACCCCCATTCACCCTGGCACTCCTCTCCCCCCCATTCACCCTGGCACTCCTCTCCCCACCCCCCATTCACCCTGGCACTCCTCTCCCCTTTCAACCTCTCCAGTTAATGCTGGCACTATTTCCTTTCCCCATCTCTATTATTGCTGGCACTCTTTCTCCCTATTCACATTCAGTTAATGCTCTCATTCTCCTTCCTCCCCATCCCAAATGGGGTCAGTGAAGGGAAGAAATAGATGGCATAGAAGGGTCAATGGATGGTAATGAAGAGGGCAATGGATGGTAATGGAGAGGACAATGGATGGTGATGAAGAGGGCAATGGATGGTAATGGAGAGGGCAATGGATGGTAATGAAGAGGGCAATGGATGGTATTGAAGAGGGCAATGGATGGTAATGAAGAGGGCAATGGATGGCAATGGAGAGGACAATGGATGGTGATGGAGAGGAAAATGGATGGTAATGAAGAGGGCAATGGATGGTAATGAAGAGGGCAATGGATGGTAATGGAGAGGGCAATGGATGGTAATGGCAAGGGCAATGGATGGTGATGAAGAGGGCAATGGATGGTAATGGAGAGGGCAATGGATGGTAATGGAGAGGGCAATGGATGGTAATGGAGAGGGCAATGGATGGTAATGAAGAGGGCAATGGATGGTAATGGAGAGGGCAATGGATGGTAATGAAGAGGGCAATGGATGGCAATGGAGAGGGCAATGGATGGTAATGGAGAGGGCAATGGATGGTAATGAAGAGGGCAATGGATGGTAATGAAGAGGGCAATGGATGGTAATGGAGAGGGCAATGGATGGTAATGAAGAGGGCAATGGATGGTAATGGAGAGGGCAATGGATGGTAATGAAGAGGGCAATGGATGGTAATGAAGAGGGCAATGGATGGTAATGGAGAGGGCAATGGATGGTAATGAAGAGGGCAATGGATGGTAATGAAGAGGGCAATGGATGGTGATGAAGAGGGCAATGGGTGGTAATGGAGAGGGCAATGGATGGTAATGGAGAGGGCAATGGATGGTAATGAAGAGGGCAATGGATGGTAATGGAGAGGACAATGGATGGTGATGAAGAGGAAAATGGATGGTAATGAAGATGACAATGGATGGTAATGGAGAGGGCAATGGATGGTAATGGAGAGGGCAATGGATGGTAATGAAGAGGGCAATGGATGGTAATGAAGAGGGCAATGGATGGTGATGAAGAGGGCAATGGATGGTAATGGAGAGGGCAATGGATGGTGATGGAGAGGGCAATGGATGGCAATGGAGAGGACAATGGATGGTGATGGAGAGGAAAATGGATGGTAATGAAGAGGGCAATGGATGGTAATGAAGAGGGCAATGGATGGTAATGGAGAGGGCAATGGATGGTAATGGCAAGGGCAATGGATGGTGATGAAGAGGGCAATGGATGGTAATGGAGAGGGCAATGGATGGTAATGGAGAGGGCAATGGATGGTAATGGAGAGGGCAATGGATGGTAATGAAGAGGGCAATGGATGGCAATGAAGAGGGCAATGGATGGTAATGGAGAGGGCAATGGATGGTAATGAAGAGGGCAATGGATGGCAATGGAGAGGGCAATGGATGGTAATGGAGAGGGCAATGGATGGTAATGAAGAGGGCAATGGATGGTAATGAAGAGGGCAATGGATGGTAATGGAGAGGGCAATGGATGGTAATGAAGAGGGCAATGGATGGTAATGGAGAGGGCAATGGATGGTAATGAAGAGGGCAATGGATGGTAATGAAGAGGGCAATGGATGGTAATGGAGAGGGCAATGGATGGTAATGAAGAGGGCAATGGATGGTAATGAAGAGGGCAATGGATGGTGATGAAGAGGGCAATGGATGGTAATGGAGAGGGCAATGGATGGTAATGGAGAGGGCAATGGATGGTAATGAAGAGGGCAATGGATGGTAATGGAGAGGACAATGGATGGTGATGAAGAGGAAAATGGATGGTAATGAAGATGACAATGGATGGTAATGGAGAGGGCAATGGATGGTAATGGAGAGGGCAATGGATGGTAATGAAGAGGGCAATGGATGGTAATGAAGAGGGCAATGGATGGTGATGAAGAGGGCAATGGATGGTAATGGAGAGGGCAATGGATGGTGATGGAGAGGGCAATGGATGGTAATGGAGAGGGCAATGGATGGTAATGAAGACGGCAATGGATGGTAATGGAGAGGGCAATGGATGGTAATGGAGAGGGCAATGGATGGTAATGGAGAGGGCAATGGATGGTAATGAAGAGGGCAATGGATGGCAATGAAGAGGGCAATGGATGGTAATGGAGAGGGCAATGGATGGTAATGCAGAGGGCAATGGATGGTAATGGAGAGGGCAATGGATGGTAATGAAGAGGGCAATGGATGGTAATGAAGAGGGCAATGGATGGTAATGGAGAGGGCAATGGATGGTAATGAAGAGGGCAATGGATGGTAATGAAGAGGGCAATGGATGGTGATGAAGAGGGCAATGGATGGTAATGGAGAGGGCAATGCATGGTAATGAAGAGGGCAATGGGTGGTAATGGAGAGGGCAATGGATGGTAATGAAGAGGGCAATGGATGGTAATGAAGAGGGCAATGGATGGTGATGAAGAGGGCAATGGGTGGTAATGGAGAGGGCAATGGATGGTAATGGAGAGGGCAATGGATGGTAATGAAGAGGGCAATGGATGGTAATGGAGAGGACAATGGATGGTGATGAAGAGGAAAATGGATGGTAATGAAGATGACAATGGATGGTAATGGAGAGGGCAATGGATGGTAATGGAGAGGGCAATGGATGGTAATGAAGAGGGCAATGGATGGTAATGAAGAGGGCAATGGATGGTGATGAAGAGGGCAATGGATGGTAATGGAGAGGGCAATGGATGGTGATGGAGAGGGCAATGGATGGCAATGGAGAGGACAATGGATGGTAATGAAGAGGGCAATGGATGGTAATGAAGAGGGCAATGGATGGTAATGGAGAGGGCAATGGATGGTAATGGCAAGGGCAATGGATGGTGATGAAGAGGGCAATGGATGGTAATGGAGAGGGCAATGGATGGTAATGGAGAGGGCAATGGATGGTAATGGAGAGGGCAATGGATGGTAATGAAGAGGGCAATGGATGGCAATGAAGAGGGCAATGGATGGTAATGGAGAGGGCAATGGATGGTAATGAAGAGGGCAATGGATGGCAATGGAGAGGGCAATGGATGGTAATGGAGAGGGCAATGGATGGTAATGAAGAGGGCAATGGATGGTAATGAAGAGGGCAATGGATGGTAATGGAGAGGGCAATGGATGGTAATGAAGAGGGCAATGGATGGTAATGGAGAGGGCAATGGATGGTAATGAAGAGGGCAATGGATGGTAATGAAGAGGGCAATGGATGGTAATGGAGAGGGCAATGGATGGTAATGAAGAGGGCAATGGATGGTAATGAAGAGGGCAATGGATGGTGATGAAGAGGGCAATGGATGGTAATGGAGAGGGCAATGGATGGTAATGGAGAGGGCAATGGATGGTAATGAAGAGGGCAATGGATGGTAATGGAGAGGACAATGGATGGTGATGAAGAGGAAAATGGATGGTAATGAAGATGACAATGGATGGTAATGGAGAGGGCAATGGATGGTAATGGAGAGGGCAATGGATGGTAATGAAGAGGGCAATGGATGGTAATGAAGAGGGCAATGGATGGTGATGAAGAGGGCAATGGATGGTAATGGAGAGGGCAATGGATGGTGATGGAGAGGGCAATGGATGGTAATGGAGAGGGCAATGGATGGTAATGAAGACGGCAATGGATGGTAATGGAGAGGGCAATGGATGGTAATGGAGAGGGCAATGGATGGTAATGGAGAGGGCAATGGATGGTAATGAAGAGGGCAATGGATGGCAATGAAGAGGGCAATGGATGGTAATGGAGAGGGCAATGGATGGTAATGCAGAGGGCAATGGATGGTAATGGAGAGGGCAATGGATGGTAATGAAGAGGGCAATGGATGGTAATGAAGAGGGCAATGGATGGTAATGGAGAGGGCAATGGATGGTAATGAAGAGGGCAATGGATGGTAATGAAGAGGGCAATGGATGGTGATGAAGAGGGCAATGGATGGTAATGGAGAGGGCAATGCATGGTAATGAAGAGGGCAATGGGTGGTAATGGAGAGGGCAATGGATGGTAATGAAGAGGGCAATGGATGGTGATGAAGAGGGCAATGGATGGTGATGAAGAGGACAATGGATGGTAATGGAGAGGGCAATGGATGGTGATGAAGAGGGCAATGGATGGTAATGAAGAGGACAATGGATGGTAATGAAGAGGGCAATGGATGGTAATGAGGAGGGCAATGGATGGTGATGAAGAGGGCATTGGATGGCAATGGAGAGAGCAATGGATGGTAATGAAGAGGGCAATGGATGGTAATGAAGAGGGCAATGGATGGTAATGGAGAGGACAATGGATGGTAATGAAGAGGAAAATGGATGGTAATGAAGAGGAAAATGGATGGTAATGAAGAGGGCAATTGATGGTAATGGAGAGGACAATGGATGGTAATGGAGAGGACAATGGATGGTAATGAAGAGGAAAATGGATGGTAATGAAGAGGGCAATGGATGGTAATGAAGAGGGCAATGGATGGTAATGGAGAGGACAATGGATGGTAATGAAGAGGAAAATGAATGGTAATGAAGAGGACAATGGGTGGTAATGGAGAGGGCAATGGATGGTAATGAAGAGGGCAATGGATGGTAATGAAGGGGGCAATGGATGGTAATGGAGAGGACAATGGATGGTAATGGAGAGGGCAATGGATGGTAATGAAGAGGAAAATGGATGGTAATGAAGAGGGCAATGGATGGTAATGGAGAGGGCAATGGATGGTAATGAAGAGGACAATGGATGGTAATGAAGAGGCAATGGATGGTAATGGAGAGGGCAATGGATGGTAATGGAGAGGGCAATGGATGGTAATGGAGAGGGCAATGGATGGTAATGGAGAGGGCAATGGATGGTAATGGAGAGGGCAATGGATGGTAAAGGAGAGGGCAATGGATGGTAATGAAGAGGGCAATGGATGGTAATGAAGAAGGCAATGGATGGTGATGAAGAGGACAATGGATGGCAATGGAGAGGGCAATGGATGTTAATGAAGAGGACTATGGATGGTAATGGCGAGGGCAATGGATGGTAATGGCGAGGGCAATGGATGGTAATGAAGAGGGCAATGGATGGCAATGAAGAGGACAATGGATGGTAATGAAGAGGGCAATGGATGGTAATGAAGAGGACAATGGATGGCAATGGAGAGGACTATGGATGGTAATGGAGAGGGCAATGGATGGTAATGAAGAGGGCAATGAATGGTAATGGAGAGGACAATGGATGGTGATGAAGAGGGCAATGGATGGTAATGGAGAGGGCAATGGATGGTAATGGAGAGGGCAATGGATGGTAATGAAGAGGGCAATGGATGGTAATGAAGAGGGCAATGGATGGCAATGGAGAGGACAATGGATGGTAATGGAGAGGAAAATGGATGGTAATGAAGAGGGCAATGGATGGTAATGAAGAGGGCAATGGATGGTAATGGAGAGGGCAATGGATGGTAATGGCAAGGGCAATGGATGGTGGTGAAGAGGGCAATGGATGGTAATGGAGAGGGCAATGGATGGTAATGGAGAGGGCAATGGATGGTAAAGGAGAGGGCAATGGATGGTAATGAAGAGGGCAATGGATGGTAATGAAGAGGGCAATGGATGGTAATGGAGAGGGCAATGGATGGTAATGAAGAGGGCAATGGATGGCAATGGAGAGGGCAATGGATGGTAATGGAGAGGGCAATGGATGGTAATGAAGAGGGCAATGGATGGTAATGAAGATGGCAATGGATGGTAATGGAGAGGGCAATGGATGGTAATGAAGAGGGCAATGGATGGTAATGGAGAGGGCAATGGATGGTAATGAAGAGGGCAATGGATGGTAATGAAGAGGGCAATGGATGGTAATGGAGAGGGCAATGGATGGTAATGAAGAGGGCAATGGATGGTAATGAAGAGGGCAATGGATGGTGATGAAGAGGGCAATGGATGGTAATGGAGAGGGCAATGGATGGTAATGGAGAGGGCAATGGATGGTAATGAAGAGGGCAATGGATGGTAATGGAGAGGACAATGGATGGTGATGAAGAGGAAAATGGATGGTAATGAAGATGACAATGGATGGTAATGGAGAGGGCAATGGATGGTAATGGAGAGGGCAATGGATGGTAATGAAGAGGGCAATGGATGGTAATGAAGAGGGCAATGGATGGTGATGAAGAGGGCAATGGATGGTAATGGAGAGGGCAATGGATGGTGATGGAGAGGGCAATGGATGGTAATGGAGAGGGCAATGGATGGTAATGAAGAGGGCAATGGATGGTAATGGAGAGGGCAATGGATGGTAATGGAGAGGGCAATGGATGGTAATGGAGAGGGCAATGGATGGTAATGAAGAGGGCAATGGATGGTAATGAAGAGGGCAATGGATGGTAATGGAGAGGGCAATGGATGGTAATGCAGAGGGCAATGGATGGTAATGGAGAGGGCAATGGATGGTAATGAAGAGGGCAATGGATGGTAATGAAGAGGGCAATGGATGGTAATGGAGAGGGCAATGGATGGTAATGAAGAGGGCAATGGATGGTAATGAAGAGGGCAATGGATGGTGATGAAGAGGGCAATGGATGGTAATGGAGAGGGCAATTCATGGTAATGAAGAGGGCAATGGATGGTAATGGAGAGGGCAATGGATGGTAATGAAGAGGGCAATGGATGGTGATGAAGAGGGCAATGGATGGTGATGAAGAGGACAATGGATGGTAATGGAGAGGGCAATGGATGGTGATGAAGAGGGCAATGGATGGTGATGAAGAGGACAATGGATGGTAATGAAGAGGGCAATGGATGGTAATGAGGAGGGCAATGGATGGTGATGAAGAGGGCATTGGATGGCAATGGAGAGAGCAATGGATGGTAATGAAGAGGGCAATGGATGGTAATGAAGAGGGCAATGGATGGTAATGGAGAGGACAATGGATGGTAATGAAGAGGAAAATGGATGGTAATGAAGAGGAAAATGGATGGTAATGAAGAGGGCAATGGATGGTAATGAAGAGGGCAATGGATGGTAATGGAGCGGACAATGGATGGTAATGAAGAGGAAAATGAATGGTAATGAAGAGGACAATGGATGGTTATGGAGAGGGCAATGGATGGTAATGAAGAGGGCAATGGATGGTAATGAAGGGGGCAATGGATGGTAATGGAGAGGACAATGGATGGTAATGGAGAGGGCAATGGATGGTAATGAAGAGGAAAATGGATGGTAATGAAGAGGGCAATGGATGGTAATGGAGAGGGCAATGGATGGTAATGGAGAGGGCAATGGATGGTAATGGAGAGGGCAGTGGATGGTAATGGAGAGGGCAATGGATGGTAATGGAGAGGGCAATGGATGGTAAAGGAGCGGGCAATGGATGGTAATGAAGAGGGCAATGGATGTTAATGAAGAGGGCAATGGATGGTGATGAAGAGGGCAATGGATGGTAATGAAGAGGGCAATGGATGGTAATGAAGAGGGCAATGGATGGTAATGAAGAGGGCAATGGATGGTGATGAAGAGGACAATGGATGGTAATGAAGAGGGCAATGGATGGTAATGAAGAGGGCAATGGATGCTAATGAAGAGGGCAATGGATGGTGATGAAGAGGACAATGGATGGTAATGGAGATGGCAATGGATGGTAATGGAGAGGGCAATGGATGGTAATGAAGAGGGCAATGGATGGTAATGAAGAGGGCAATGGATGGTAATGAAGAGGGCAATGGATGGTAATGGCGAGGGCAATGGATGGTAAAGGAGAGGGCAATGGATGGTAATGGAGAGGGCAATGGATGGCATTAAGTGGGACAATTGATTGCTCTTCCATTAATTGCTCCTTCCCTCTGTCCTTCATTGCCATCCATTTGCCTGAGAAATTTCTTCATTGTTTCTTGACATCAAATATGATTACACAGCCTGAGAAATGATTGTTCTTGGGACGTTTGCAAAACAGATGTAAGAAATAGTCAATGAATAACTTCTGTATATAGCAGAGCCTCAGACTTTAGCCAATATATTTATTGGTTAGATAATTTCTTAAATGGAAGAGGAGTGATGGAAAAAACAATGTGCAGCCTTCAGTGCAATGACACTGGTGAACAATGGTATTTTATGGCTTTGGAACGGATTCATATCCCTTAGCGTCTTGGGATAACTATTTGGACTCAACAGAAGATTTGAAATCCAGGAGAAAATCTGGCTTCCAAAAATATATACACTTAAAATGACAGCTTGAACTGATCTCGGGAACGGAAGAGTAAATACAGCATGAATCAGTTTCACTTTCCAGGATTCAATGTGTTGTGTATATTAAGTAAACATCTTTCCTTTGGTGAAGATGTTACAGATTTCTGTAGCTGAAGCCTTAAGGTTGATTTGAGAAAGGATGTGTTGAAGAAACATATTTTTCAAATTGGATTTTCAAAGTATTTTGGCACAATTGTGTATGCATGATTCATACAAAACTGTGCTTCACTCGTGACTTGGTACAAAATGGTGCAATAAATACATGTAAAATCATTTGTACAAATATCAGTGCTATGATCTGGAGAGAGTGCAGGAGCTTGGTGTTCTCACTTGAACACACTGGGGTGCAGTTCTGGTTGACAGGGCTCCATGGTGTGTTGTGAGTGAGGTAGGTAATCTATAAAAAGCCCCAGAATGCTGAAACTTGCCTTCAGGCAGTGGAGAGAGGGGATAGATTAGATCGAGGAAGAGGAGGCCTGGGGCTTCAAAGCAGGATCTTGCAAAAATATTGGTTGCTTGCGCGTGTCACTTGTGGCTCAGTGGGCAGCACGCTCGCCTTTCAGTCATGAAGGTTGTGGGTTTAAGTCCCAGCCCAGAGAGCTGAGCACAGAATTTAGGCTGCCACCCCCAGCGCAGTGCTGAGTGAGTGCAGCACTGTTGGAGGTACCGTCTTTTGGATGAGACGTTAAACCGAGGCCCCATCTGCACTCACAGGTGGATGTAAACTAACCCATGGCACTATTTCGGAGAAGAGCAGGGGTGTTCTCCCCGGTGTCCTGGCAAATATTTATCCCTGAGCTAACATCAGTAAAACGGATTATCTGGTCATTATCATTGTGTGGGAGCTTGCTGTGTGAAAAATCAGCTGCCACGTTTCCTGCATTACAACAGTGACTCCACTTCAAAAAGTACTTCATTGGTTGGGAAGCGCTTTGGGACGTCCTGATGTCGTGAAAGGATCTACATAAATGCAAGTTCTTTCTTTTCCTCCTCTGCATTGATAGAGAAGGGCACATTCAGAGAACTAAAGGCAGATTCTGCAGTGCAGCAAGTTTGAAAATAGACACTGTAATTCTGCTGAACAGAAACTTGCCATTTGCATCATTGATTCATGGCCAGAAGAAAATAGCAGCCCACGTTAAATGGTCGAGTTGTTTCTATTTCTCGCCTCTGGCACCATGACGCTGGAGCCAGCAAGGAAACATCTCTTCAGGTGGGTGTTGGCACCTCTAGAAGCAATCACAAACCTTAGAGCACCGACAGCAAGAATGAAAAGATACAAGGGACATAACTGGAAGAGCATGAAGCAAAGCTTGAAGACTGTAAAATATAGCAACGAGAAATAAGCGACTACTGAACCACAACAAGCAAAGCCAAACCTACTTGAATACCAGCAACAGGTAACAGTCCCAGGGTTGACCTGAGTGGATATAAAATGAAAAGTACATAGAAATATTGAAACAAATGTTCGCTTGGAACAGGCTTGTATCTAGGAACTTCTAAAGCAGTGAGGTCCTGACTTAAATGTAAGGGGTAAAGATCCATTCAGGTAAAAAGTTATTGTGTAGGAAAGTGAAGGGGAGATGGTACTTGGAAAAAGAAAATGAAAGGAAATGAACGTCTAAAAATAACTATTGAACAGATTTGTGAATCTGTACCCATTTAGCTCTTTGCACCGCTACCCCACTTAGTTTCCAAGGAGTAGGTGGCCTCCTTATTCCTCCTACCAAAATTCACCACCTCACATTTATATTCTATCCAATTTAATACAACCTACGCAATGTGAAACTGTCAGGATCGTATTTTACTTTCCATCGATTTAAAAAATAAATTGGGCGGGTGATGTGAAACGGGTGGCTGATCCGATCCCGTCTGTTGCCCCCTGGGCAGGTTAGTTTAAAATGATTCCCCTTTGCAGACTACCAGATGTGTGGCAGATGTTGATGGACGGAACATGGTGGGCTGCGTGCCCACGATTTCATAAGATGTGCGCCACTCCACACTGGAAGTGTCGGGTTACAGAATCCTCCCTGTTACTTGCTGTTATTGGAGAAAGTCAATTCCTGTCTAATTCATTATTAACAATATAAAGCTGTTTCGGAGAAAAAAATATTGGTTGCTCAACATTAACCTAATGTCTCCCTCCCATAAGGTTGTTGAGGACGTATTGCTTCTGTATCATAGCGTGTGCCCTACACTGCAGCAACTCGCCAAGGCTCTTTCAACAGCACCTCCCAAACCCGCAACCTCCACCACCTAGAAGGACAAGGGCAGCAGGCGCATGGGAACACCAGCACCTCCAAGTTCCCCTCCAAGTCACACACCATCCTGACTTGGAAATATATCGCCGATCCTTCATCGTCGCTGGGTCAAAATCCTGGAACTCCCTCCCTCATAGCACTGTGGGAGTACCTTCACCACACGGACTGCAGCGGTTCAAGAAGGTGACCCACTACCACCTTCTCGAGGGCAGTTAGGGATGGGCAATAAATGCTGGCCGTGCCAGCGACGCACACAACCCAGGAACAAGTTTTAAAAAATTACAGTAGTACAATCATAGCCACCACAAGGCTATATTAAAATGATATACATGGTAAATTCTTTGCTACTGTGCGATTCTCATTTCAGTTCTTACAGTTTTGGCTCTTTGTGCTGCCCTCAGAATATTTGGCCTTTGCGCAATTTATAAAAGTTGGTTAGCCAGGTTGTGAAGGGTAGAACACTGGAGGCTAGTCTTCAGTTGCTTACAAGCGTTTATTTACAGAGACAAAGATTACATACCATACACCCACAAGATAAGCTTTCTTCCTTCCCTAGCCTGCTCCCATACATATGAAAAAATAAAGAAAGACTTGCATTTATATAGCGCCTTCCACAACCGCATCTCAAAGCACTTTACAGCCAATGAAGTACTTTTGAAGTGGAGTCACTGTTGTCCTCGGTTCCGAGGGACTGCCTAAGAAGAAGAGGAAGCGCAGCAGCCAATTTGCGCACAGCAAGCTCCCACAAACAGCAATGTGACAATGACCAGATAATCTGTTTTTTGCTATGTTGGTTGAGGGATAAATATTGTCCAGGACACCGGGTATAACTCCCCAGCTCTTCTTCAAAATAGTGCCATGGGACCTTTTATGTCCACCTGAGAGAGCAGACGGGGCCTCGGTTTAACATCTCATCCAAAAGATGGCACCTCCCTCAGTACTGCAGTGTTAGCCTAGCTGTATGTGCTGACAAGCTCCTGGAGTGGGATTTGAAACCACAACCTTCTGACTCAGAGGTGAGTGTACTACCAACAGAGCCACAGCTGACACAAGAGAGACCACAATTAATACCCACTACCTGAATACAATTAACACAGTTTGCCTTCCATGGCTGTGGCTACAGTTTGCTATCCTTTCTCATACTCGCTGGAGTTAGCTTATCTATTTTTTCTTTGCCCTCCCCTGTTTCTATTATTTTCTTTCCTTTCTTGTACAGTCTCAGCTTTTGTCGACTATCACAAATTAAGTAGCGCGTTAAAGTTCTCATCGTTGAGTTCAAATCCTTCCATGGCCTCGCCCCTCCCTATTCCTGTAACCTCCGATGTCCCTCTGAGATAGCTGCGTTCCTCCAATTCTGGCCTCTTGCGCATCCCCGACTTTCTTCACCCCATCATTGGCGGCCGTGCCTTCAGCTGCCTAGGCCCTAAGCTCTGGAATTCCTTCCCTAAATCTCTCCGCCTCTCTACCTCTCTTTTCTCCTTTAAGGCGCTCCTTAAAACCTACCTCTTTGACAAAGCTTCTGGTCACCTGTCCTCATCTCTCCTTATGTGGTTCCGTGACAAATGCCGTCTGATAACACTCCTGTGAAGCACCTTGGGACATTTTACTACATTAAAGGCACTATATAAATGTAAGTTGTTGTTTTACTAGTCCAGGCCAAACACTGCCCAATTCTTTGTGGGCTGGGTCATTAATATGTCCTGGTCACACCTCAATGCAGTCCATTCCCCTAACAGGGCTGGAAGGAAGAGCAGGTCTGTCTAAGGCCTTCTGCTTGCTGTTGGAGAACAGAAGAATCATAGAACGGTCACAGCACGGAAGAAGGCCATTCGGCCCGTCGAGCCCGTGTCGGCTCTCAGCAACAGCACTTCAGCTAGTCCCACTCCCACGCCCTTTCCCTGTAGCCCTACAAATTTTTTTCCTTCAGGTACTTATCCAATTCCCTTTTGAAAGCCACGATTGAATCTGCCTCCACCACCCTCTCAGGCAGTGCATTCTAGATCCTAACCACTCGCTGCATAAAAAAGTTTTTTCTTACGTCGCCTTTGGTTCTTTTGCCAATCACCTTAAATCTGTGTCCTCTGGTTCTCGACCCTTCCGCCAATGGGAACAGTTTCCCTCTCTCTACTCTGTCCAGACCCCTCATGATTTTGAACACATCTATCAAATCTCTGCTCTAAGGAGAACAACCCCAGCTTCTCCAGTCTATCAACGTAACTGAAGTCCCTCATTCCTGGAATCATTCTTGTAAATCTTTTCTGCACCCTCTCTAAGGCCTTCACATTCTTCCTAAAGTGCGGTGCCCAGAATTGGACACAGTACTCCAGTTGGGGCCGAATCAGTATTTTATACAGGTTCATCATAATTTCCACGCTTTTGTACTCTATGGGCTGGATTTTGTCACTGGGGCGGGCTGGGGGCATGCAATCCGCTTTTCATGTTAGCCACCCGATTCTAAATCGATGTGGGAGAATGATGCGATTTTAACTTAAGTGGGCAATTGAGTTCCAGCGTGTGGAAATCCATGGCCCAATTAGTTTTTTCAGTCTGAAACTCGCCTCCGATGACGTCATCATTGCTGCTGCATTTAAGGTCTGCAACAAGCTTTGCTTCTTCTGCAGACTGCCAAACTTTTGGCCTTTCATGTTAGAGGGACCTGGAGGCAGAATGACCAGCGAGAGACCGAGGTCTGCTCCGAGGTTTGATGATGTTGCCCTGCAAGCTTAAGTGGAGGGAGCAAGAGCCAATAAAGAGGTGCTCTTCCCTGCTTCAGGGAGGAAGAAGCCTCCCCAGCAGACCAAGGCTGTGTGGATCCAGGTGGCAGAGGAGGTCAACTATTTGTCGATAACCCACAGAACCTGGCTTCAATGCAGGAAGAGATTTCATGACCTTCTGCGCACTGGAAAAGTGAGTATGACTTTCCCATCACCCTCAATCTGATCCTCATTGCCTCTCCTCACCAGCACTCAGCTTTAGCAATCTCTTCCTCCACATCCCACTTGACACTGACATCTATGCACCCTTACCCATTCCCTCTCTCTCTATGGTCACATTCACCTAACTATTCAACTATGAAGCCCTCACACTCCCTATCACTGTGATGCTATGAAAATAACTGACAACACACAGGGAGGGCCCTTGGTCTTGCCACCTCACTCCATCTTTGTCGCCTTCTAAGCATCTATGCTATGGATTCTCTACACTCACTCCTTCATTCTCACTCAAACTCCACTTGTCTCCCTCATTGCAGGAAAAGAGAGCTCACAATAAGAGGGAAAGAGCGAGGACAGGAGGAGGGCCACCCTCAGTAGCCCAGCTCACCCTCTGGGAGGATGCGGTCCTGGAGATCGTGGGAGTGGAGGACGATGCGCAAGTGGGGGATGGACAGACGGGTGCATCACAGCAAGCTGGTGACAGAATAGTTTTCCATCTCTCTCATTGACATTGCATGAGTCGCTGATAATGATTCTGAAATTCTAACAGATGGACTTATGATCATCTGCAATATGCAATGTGCATGTAACCTTGGCATCACATCTCTGACTCTTTCCTTTACTCCCCCACAGGACCATCGCAAGCATCCATCCCCACTAGCCAGGAGGAAGAGCCTGATCATCCAGACTCCTCAGAGGAAGCTGCAACCTCTGAGGGTGCAGCGTCAGCAGAATTCAGCGCACCCAGCACCAGCGCAGACACTCACACATCGGTGGTACCTTCGCGAGATCGTGCAGTGTTGTCACCTGGTGTATCACAGCTCACAAGTGTGCATCAGTAGATTTTGCAGACAGGGACATCAGTGGACAGTCTTAGTTGGAGGGTGCAGGACTCTCCCAGCTCGGCTCAGCTGCATGTCGACCCTCTGCCTTTGGGTCCATCCACACGATCAGTGGTTCTGGAACTCCAGGAACAGATGCAGGAGTCTCCAGGGTCGCTGCGAGTGTGGAGTGAATGGAGGAGTCCATCGCTAACATGAGCAGAGCCTTTGTCGAGTCATTGGCGCATGCACGCATCACCATGGAAAGGATGGCAACCTCCATGGAGGTGATAAGTCACCAGAGTGCAGAGAACATGGTGAGTGCTCTGAATAGAATGACATCTCTGGAAGAGCGATGGTCGCCTATTGAACAGAGAAACCAGACCTTCATGGAAGTCCTTCTGAGTAGGACTGCCAGTGCAGATACGGGTCCCCATGGCCCCCCTGATGTGCAGCAAGCTGCTCTCAAGCCACTTGCAAGCGCTGAGGGGGAGCTGACCCATGAGAGGGAGGTTGGTGGCAGACCTCAAGGAAGTGGGGGCTCCTCTCCAAGCGCTCACACTTCCATGCCACTGCAGAGCCCTCGGTCAGAGCCCCACCAGAGTCCACACCCAACTGAGATCGGCGTCTCAACCCCTGCACAGCCGCAGGTGCAGCAGACTGTTGGCGAGCCCTCACAGGTTCACAACCCCAGAGGACGCCCGCCTAAGGTGTCGAGACAGGAGCAGCAAGAAACTGAGCAAGGGGCCTCCACATCTGCTGAAGTCACAGGGGAAGCACCACGTAGGAGCATGCATAAGAGAAAGATCGTGCACAAATAGTCACTTGGGTGAAATTTGATGTTTAATATCATAAAGCCATTAGATGGTTACTGTAAATAAAAAATCTGATGGCTACTGCTGCAGTTGTGGCATATGGCATTTCGCTAATGGGACTTCCACATTGAGGGCTTAGGATTACTTGCAATTGTCAGTATGGTGGTCAAGTTGTTAGGAATCCGCTGGTTCTTGGCCATTGTTGAAGCTCTGGTAAGAAGCTGCGAGGCAAAAGTGCTTGATTGGCTAGGCTAAGCAAATCTGGCCAAGATGAGTGTGTTCCTTGCATCCCGGGCAGCAATGTTCTCGCGTACTGCTGCCACTGGCTGATGGGCCTCTGCAAGATGTTCGTTTTCACTCTCCTCCTCCTCCTCCTCTACCTCCTCCTCCACCTCCTCCTCCTCATCTGAGGAGGATATGTGACGAGCCACTTGGTCCTCAGGAATCTGCAAGCCACGACACTGTGCCATGTTGTGAAGTGCACAGCAAACCACGACGATTCAGGAGACGCTGGCTGCTGAGTACTGCAGGGCTCCAGCTAATCGATCGAGGCATCTGAAGCGCATCTTCAACAAACCGATGGTTTGCTCGATTATGGATCTGGTGAAAATGTGGCTGGAGTTGTAGCTCTCCTCAGCTTCATTGGATGGGCTCCTCAACGGCGTCATTAGCCACGTCTTCAGGGGTTAGCCCTTGTCTCCAAGTAACGATCCGTTAAGTTGGTCTGGCAGACTGAATAGCAGAGGCACACTAGACTGGCGCAGTATGAAGGAGTCATGGCAACTGCCAGGGTACTTGGCACAAACATGCAAAATTTCCTTCTTGTGGTCACACACCAGCTGAATGTTGAGGGAGTGGAAGCCCTTGCGGTTGACAAAAATACCTAGATTGCGATGGGGTGCCTTAAGGGCCACATGTGTGCAGTCAACGACGCCCTGCACCCTTGGAAAGCCTGCCAGATTAGCTAATCCAACCGCACGCGCCGCGACACTTGCTTGATCCTTGGTGAAATGGATGTGATTGTGCGCGAGGGCAAAGAGGGCATCGGTTACCTGCATGATGCAAGTGTGTGCGGCCGCCTGGGAGATGCCGCTGATGTCTGCTGCTGATCCCTGGAATGAGCCAGAGGCAAAAAAGTTGAGTGCGGCGGTGACTTTGACGGCCACTGGTAAGGGTTGTTCACCTAGTCCTCTGGCCTGCAGGTCTTGTTGCAGCATTGCGCAGATGTCACCCACTACCTCTCGCGAAAGTCGGGGCCGCCTTTGGCACTGCTGCTCAGACATGTTGAGGTAGCTGACCCTGTGTCTGTAGACCCTGTTTGTGGGGTATCTCCTGCGTCGACGGGCTTCCATGCGCTGGCCCCTTCTGGCCTGTGCAGCTTCAGGTGGGTGAGCAGCAGTTTGCTGCTCCTGTTGGTGCTGCTGTTGTTCATGGTTCTGCTGGTGCCGCGGATGGTCTTTGTCCTCATCTGATGTCCAGAAGGGAAGGAAATAAATGGCTCCCATGCTTCTGGTATATGCCTCAGTTGAGGAAGCGGTCAGTGAAGGTGGCGAGAGGGGTTTCCCAGGAGGTCACACTGGAGATGGGTGTCAGGCTCCAAACTTCCACAGCTGTGGTTATGTCTTCTAAAAGTTCCCCCAGACCTGAGACAACAAAGTCCTGCCACCTGCAAATGATGGCTGATCAAATATCCTGTTTAATGGTGGAGCTGCAGCTAATAGTCAGCAATCCAATTGTGCTCCCGGCAGGTTTCACCGTCGTGTTTCAGAGTGGGAAGAGGGTTAAAATCGCACAGGCCTTTCTAAATGGGATAATAGAGGCAATTTAGTGCTTGTTAAGGGCCTATCCCGCCTCTTGGAGGCGGGACGGAGGCGGGAGCAGTAAACACGATTTCTTGAAAATTGCTTGGAGGCGGGATGGAGGCAGGGTTGGGCCCACCCGCCACTTTTTGCAATTTTAACACCCCACACGCCTCCACGGCCCTGGGAAATTCGAGCCCTAAGCCTCTATTCATGAAGCCCAGGATCCCGTAAGCCTTTTTAACTGCTTTCTCAACCTGCCCTGCCATCTTCAATGATTTGTGTACACCAGGTCTCTCTGTTCGTGCACCCCCTTTAGGACTGTACCATTTAGTTTATACGTCGTCTCCTCATTCTTTTTACCAAAGTGTGTCACTTCACACTTTTGTGTGTTAAAGTTCATCTGCCACGTGACCGCCCATTTCACCAGCCTGTCTATGTCTTCCTGAAGTCTATCACTCTCCTCCTCACTGTTCACTATACTTCCAAGCTTTGTGTCATCTGCAAATTTTGAAATTGTGCCCTGTACACCCAAGTCCAAGTCATTAATATATATCAAGAAAAGCAGTGGTCCTAGAACTGACCTCTGGGGAACACCACTGTATACCTTCCTCCAGTCCGAAAAACAACCGTTCAACAACAATAACAACAACTTGTATTTATATAGCATCTTAAACGTAGTAAAATGTCACAAGGCGCTGCACAGGAGTATTATAAAACAGCAAATTTGACACCGAGCCCCATAAGGATAAATTAGCTTGGTCAAAGAGTTAAGTTTTAAGCAGCGTCTTAAAGGAGGAGAGAGAGGTAGCGAGGCGGAGAGGTTTAGGCAGGGAATTACAGAGCTTAGGGCCTAGGCAACAGAAGGCACGGCCACCAAAGGTTGAGCGATTATTATAAGGGATGCTCAAGAGGGCAGAATTAGAGGAGCGCAGATATCTCGGGGGGTTGTGGGGCTGAAGGAGATCACAGAGATAGGAAGGGGTGAGGCCATGGAGGGATTTGAAAACAAGGATGAGAATTTTGAAATCGAGGCGCTGCTTAACTGGTAGTCAATGTAGGTCAGCGAGAACAGGGGAGACGGGCAAACGGGACTTGGTGTGAGGTAGGACACGGGCAGCCGAGTTTTGGATGACCTCAAGTTTACATATGGTAGAATGTGGGAGGCCAGCCAGGTATGTGCTGGAATAGTCAAGTCTAGAGGTAACAAAGGCATGGATGAGGGTTTCAGCAGCGGATGAGCTGAGGTAAGGGCGGAGACGGGCGATGTTATGGAGGTGGAAGTAGGCGGTCTTTGTTATGCTGCGCATATGTGGTCGGAAGCTCATTTCAGGGTCAAGTATGACACCAAGGTTGCGAACAGTGTGGTTCAGCCTCAGGCAGATGTTAGGGAGAGGGATGGAGTCAGTGGCTGGGGAACGGAGTTTGTGGCGGGGACTGAAAACAATGGCTTCGGTCTTCCCAATATTTAATTGGAGAAAATTTTTGCTCATCCAGAACTGGATGTCGGACAAGCAGTCTGACAATTTAGACACCGTGGAGGGGTCGAGAGAAGAGGTAGTGAGGTAGAGCTGGGTGTCGTCAGCGTACATGTGGAAACTGACGCTGTGTTTTCGGATGATGTCGCCAAGGGACAAGATGTAGATGAGAAATAGGAGGGGGCCAAGGATAGATCCTTGGAGGACCCCAGAGGTAACAATGCGGGAGCGGGAAGAGAAGCCGTTGCAGGTGATTCTCTGGCTACGATTAGATAGATAAGAATAGAACTAGGCGAGGGCAGTCCTGCCCAGCTGGACGACGGTGGAGAGGCGTTGGAGAAGGATGGAGTGGTCAACCATGTCAAAGGCTGCAGGCAAGTCAAGAAGGACCAGGAGGGATAGTTTACCTTTGCCACAGTCACAAAGGATGTCATTTGGGACTTTGATGAGAGCTGTTTCAGTACTGTGGCAAGGGCGGAAACCTGATTGGAGGCAATCAAACATGGAATTGCAGGAACGATGGGCACGTATTTGGGAGGCGACAACGCGTTCAGGGACTTGGAGAGGAAAGGGAGGTTGGAGATTGGGCAGTAATTTGCAAGGACGGAGGGGTCAAGGGTAGGTTTTTTGAGGAGAGGGGTGATGACGGCAGATTTGAGGGAGAGGGGGACAGTACCTGAGGAGGGAGAACTGTTAACAATGTCAGCTAACATGGGAGCCAGAAAAGGAAGTGGGTGGTCAGCTGTTTGTTGGAAATAGGTTCGAGGGAGCAGGAAGTGGGTCTCATGGACAAGATGAGTGCAGAGCGGTCATGAGGGGAGATCAGAGAGAAACTGGAGAAAGATGTGAGTTCAGGGCTAGGGCAGGGGGGAACCTTAGAGGAAGTTTGGCCCGGTGGGCTAGGGGAAGGAAGGGAAGTGGCAGAGGCAGCTGAACAGATGGTCTCAATCTTAGAGACAAAGAAGTCCATGAGCTCCTCACACTTGTTGTTAGAGGTGAGGGTGGAGGAGACAGGGGAGAGGGCTTTAAGAAGACAGTTAGCAGTAGAGAATAGGAGCCGGGGTTTATCTTTGCATTCCAGAATGATTCTGGAATAGTGAGCAATTTTGGCAGACGAGAGCAGGACCCGATAATGCTTTATGTGGTCCAGCCAGATCTGGTGGTGAATGGCTAAACCAGTTGTCCGCCATATCTGTTCAAGTCTGCATCCCTTGGACTTAAGGGAGCGAAGATGAGAGCCGTACCTGTGGAAGCGGCCAAGGTGAGAGAGGGCAATTGTTTTAGTAGAGACTAGGGCATCAAAGGTGGTGGTGAGGGTGTGCTTGAGCAGATCGGTAGCTGCAGAAATGTCATGGTGAATGGAGGGCCAAAGGCTGGACAGTTGGGATTTCATAAGTGCAGTTGTAAGAGAGTTGGGGGAGAGTTTTTACCAGGGGCGGACCTAGAAGGAAGTAGGGTTGGGGTGGGTGCGGGTGGGTGGGGGGGTCGGTGGAAGGTGGAAGTGGGTGATAGAGTCATAGAGTCATGGGCCTAGAAATTCAGTATAGCCACGTTTGGGGCGCTACAGCCAGGCGTTCGATAAATTTTGCGCCCGGCGCAACTTAGCGCCACCTTCACCGCTATTCAGTTGCATCGCCCCAAGAGGTTTCTGCTGTGCTAAAGCAGGCGATGCACGACTATCATTAGGCGCTAAGCCGGCGATCCGGGGCGCTAACACCGAGGGCGGGCGCAGCGCAGGTGCGGCGATTTGCTCAATGAAGGCAGACACGCTGGCGCCGGTCAGCTCTTAAAGGGGAAGGGTCGACTTGTTTGGCTGCCATGCCCTGCACACTGCAGCCCTGAAGCAAGGCCTGACCGTTGCTGGTTCATCAGTTCTATGCCCTGAACCATGGGGAAGCCCGCTATTCTTCCAAATCCCATTGCACGCTCTTGCTGCTTGTCCAGGGTCATGGGGAAGGAGATGTACTGACGTCTCCTTCTGAAAAGGGCATTGTCACCTGGCGGTTGCAGCAATGTACCGTGAACTGGGAGATGTTGGCAATGTCCCCAGTAGCGGATTGGAAGGAGCCGGTGGCATAGAAGTTGAGAGCCACCGTCACCTTCACTGCCACCGACAGAGACGTCCTGCTCCTCAGCTGTGGCTGCAGACCTCTGCGAGGCAGGTGGCAGATCTCAGTGACCACCTCCCTTCTGAATCACAGCCTCCGAACACACTGCTCCTCAGACGTGTTCAGATATGAGAACTACTGGCGGTATATCCTGGGTGGGTAAGGCCTCCTGTGCCGACGCCTGTTGGCCCTTCTCCGTCTGGCCATGACTGGCACTCTCTCACGGCGTCTCTGATCCCTTTGAATGCAATGCAGAAAGCCAACGTTTCCACCCATTGCAGCCCCCATTATATGTGGCAACTCAAGGCTATGGCACTGAAAGTGAAATCCAAGTGCAAAGCTCTGGCCTGAAGCCAGAAGTACCTGTGCGAGCACTGAGTCAAAGCTGAAAGCTCTCTGCCTTTGTCTCTCTCCAAATCTCTCTCTCTCACACAGAAGGATTGGCACAAAATGGCTGCCACTTATAAAGCAGGAGGAGTCCCCTTTAAATAGCGCCCCCCGCACCCCGCAGTGACTGGGAACCGTTCCCCTTTACCAGTCGCTGGGGGCGCCAGACGCACAATAGGCCGGCGCCACTGAATTTGCGGTTCGGGGCGCACAAAGGGCGTTGCACCATGAAATGACATCAGGATCTGCGCGCGCAGCTGAGCGCGCGCAAAGGTTTTGCACCGGCGCTAAATCTTAACTGAATTTCACGAGAGGCGCAGATCGCGCTGCGCCCGGGCGCTAGCCGCTTCGCGCCCCACTTCTCGCCCTCTTAGGGTGCTAGCAGCTGGCGCTAACAACTGAATTTCTAGGCCATAGAGTTATACAGCACAGAAAGAGGCCCTTCGGCCCATCGTGTCCACGCCGGCCATCAAGCCCTGTCTATTCTAATCCCATTTTCCAGCACTTGGTCCGTAGCCTTGTATGCTATGGCGTTTCAAGTGCTCATCTAAATGTTTCTTGAATGTTGTGAGGGTTCCTGCCTCTACCACCCTTTCAGGCAGTGAGTTTCAGATTCCAACCACCCTCTGGGTGAAAAGGTTTTTCCTCAAATCCCCTCTAAACCTCCTGCCCCTTTACCTTGAAACGATGCCCCCTGGTTATTGACCCCTCTACTAAGGGGAAAAGTTCCTTTCTATCTACCCTATCTATGCCCCTCATAATTTTGTACACCTCAATCAGGTCCCCCTTCAGCCTTCTCTGCTCTAAAGAAAACAACCCCAGCCTGTCCAGTCTCTCTTCATAGCTGAAGCGCTCCAGCCCAGGTAACATGCTGGTGAATCTCCTCTGCACCCTCTCCAATGCAATCACATCCCTCCTATAGTGTGGTGGCCAGAACTGCACACAGTATTCCAGCTGTGGCCTAACTAGCATTTTGTACAGCTCCATCATAACCTCCCTGCTCTTATATTCTATGCCTCGGCTAATGAAGGCAAGTATCCTGTATGCCTTTTTAACCACCTTATCTATCTGTCCTGCTGTCTTCAGGGATCTATGTACATGCACACCAAGGTCCCTCTGATCCTCTGTCCTTCCTAGAGTCCTACCATTCATTGTGTATTCCCTTGCCTTGTTAGTCCTCCCAAAATGCATCACCTCACACTTTTCAGGGTTAAATTCCATTTGCCACTGTTCTGCCCATCTAACCATCCCGTCTATATCGTCCTGTAGCCTGAGGCTTCCCTCCTCGCTATTTACCACTCTACCAATTTTTGTGTCATCTGCGAACTTACTGATCATACCTCCTACATTCATATCTAAATCATTAATGTACACTACAAACAGCAAAGGACCCAGCACTGCTCCCTGCGGTACACCACTGGACACAGGCTTCCAGTCACAAAAACAACCTTCGACCATCACCCTCTGCCTCCTGCCACTAAGCCAATTTTGGATCCAATGTGCCAAATTGCCCTGGATCCCATGGGTTCTTACCTTCTTGGCCAGTCTCCCATGTGGGACTTTGTCAAAAGCCTTACTGAAGTCCATGTAGACTACATCAACTGCACTACCCTCATCCACACACCTAGTCACCCCCTCGAAAAATTCAATCAAATTGGTCAGACATGATCTCCCCCTGACAAAGCCATGCTGACGATCCCTGATTAATCCCTGCCTCTCCAAGTGGAGACTAATTCTGTCCCTCAGAATTTTTTCCAATAATTTCCCTACCACTGATGTTAGGCTCACCGGCCTGTAATTCCCTGGTTTATCCTTACTATCCTTCTTGAACAATGGTACTACGTTAGCTGTTCTCCAGTCCTCTGGCACCTCCCCTGTGGCCAGAGAGGTTCTGAAAATTTGTGTCAGAGCCCCTGCAATCTCCTCCCTTGCCTCACACAGCAGCCTGGGATATATCCCGTCAGGGCCTGGGGATTTATCCACTTTTAAGCCCGCTAAAACTGCTAGTACCTCCTCCCTCTCAATACTAATTTGTTCAAGTATATCACAATCCCCCTGCCTGATTTCTATGCCTACATCACCCTTCTCCATAGTGAACACAGATGCAAAATATTCATTTAAATCCTCACCTACATCTTCCGGCTCTACACTAATGGGCCCTACTCTTTCCCTGGTTATCCTCTTGCCCTTAATATACTTATAAAACACCTTGAGATTTTCCTTTATTTTGCCTGCCAGTGTTTTTTCATGCCCCACTCTTCGCTCTCCTAATTTATTTTTTAAGTACCCTCCTGCACTTTCTATACTCCTCTAGGGCTTCCACTGTTTTTAGTCCTTTGTATCTGCCAAAAGCCTCCCTTTTTTTCCTAATCCATTCTTGTATATCCCTTGACATCCAGGGTTCCCTGGGCTTGTTGGTCCTATCCTTGACCTTTATGGGAACATGTTAGCGTTGTACTCTCTCTATTTCCTTTCTGAAAGACTCCTATTGCTCTGATGTGGATTTTCCTACAAATAGCTGATCCCAGTCCATTTTGGCCAGATCCTGCCTTATCATATTAAAATCGGCCTTCCCCCAATTTAGAACCTTTATTTCTGGTCCATCTTTGTCCTTTTCCATGACTACTTTAAATCTCACCGAATTATGGTCACTGTCACCAAAATGCTCTCCTACTGACACATCTACCACTTGCCTGGCTACATTCCATGGAATTAGGTCCAGTACCGCCCCCTCTCTTGTAGGACTTTCTACATGCTGGCTCAAAAAGCTCTCCTGGATGATCTCTCTGGTGGAGAGCGATACGAGGAAATGGCCTTATCTGCGATTGACACGATGGGAGTAGTGAGGCCGCGAGAGATGACAAGGTCGAGAGGGTGGCCGTGAATATGGGTTGGGGAGTTTACATGGAGGGAGAGATTAAGGGAAGATAGGAGGCTAGTGAACTCAGGGGAGAGAGAGCATGATGAATTGAGATGGAGGTTGAAATCACCGAGGATGAGAAGTCATTTGGTGCAGAGGCTGAGGGAGGAGAGCAGTGAAGATATCTTAGTAATAACATTTTTATGGTACTTCGGTGGGCGGTCGAGAATTTTAAATGAGAGTTGAGAGGGGTGGAATAAGGTGAGATGCTCAAAGGAGGAGATACTGCCGGAGGAGTAGGGGACAGACCAAGGTGTGATTTGGTGATGAGAGCCACTACTCTCTGTTTCCTATCACTTAGCCAATTCCGTATCCATGCTGTCACTGTCCTTTTATTCCATGGGCTTCAACTTTGCTGGCAAGCCTATTATGTGGCACTTTATCAAACTCCTTTTGGAAATCCATGTACACTACATCAACTGCATTGTCCTCATCAACCCTCTCTGTTACCTCAGCAAAGAACTCAATCAAGTTATTTAAAAATCCGTGCTGGCTTTCCTTAATTAATCCACACTTGTCAAAGTGACTGTTAATTTTGTCCCTGATTACTGTTTCTAAAAGCTTCCCCACTACCGAGGTCAAACTGACTGGCCTGCAGTTGCTGGGTTTATCTTCACACCCTTTTTTGAACAATGGTGTAACATTTGCAATTCTCCAGTCCTCTGGCACCACCCCCGTATCTAAGGAGGATTGGAATATTATGGTCAGTACCTCTGCGATTTCCTCCCACAATTCCCTCAGCAGCCTAGGATGTATCCCATCCGCTCTTGGCGATTTATCTACTTTAAGTACAGCCAGCCTTTCTAATACCTTCTCTTTAACAATTTTTATCCTATCAAGTATCTCCACTACCTCCTCCTTTACTATGTCTATGGCAGCATCCTCTTCCCTGGTGAAGACAGATGCAAAGTACTCGATTAGTACCTCAGCCATGCCCTCTGCCTCCATGCATAGGTCTCCTTTTTAGTCTCTAATCGGCCCCACCCCTCCTCTTACTACCCTTTTACTATTTATATGCCTATAGAAGACTTTTGGATGACCTTTTTATGTTGGCTGCCATTCTGTTCTCGTACCCTCTCTTTGCCCCATTTATTTTCTTTTTCACTTCTCCTCTGACCTTTCTATATATAGCCTGATTCTCAGATGCATTTGCAACCTGACATTTGTCATACTTTTTCTGCTACAAGAAGCTACAAGATTTGTGGCTTAAAAATTGATCTTAAATTTTTTTTAAATTAAATTGCCATTTCACTTTTGGGCCTGTCTTCAGCTTGTTGGCAGTCCACTTTAGACCCTCTGATTTGAGGACAGTTTTGAAGCAAGCAATCCCTCCATCAGCTTGGTGAGATGCCCAAGTGTCTGGGTGCCCCTTGGCTGAGCAGGCAGGAAACTGAGGTGCTGGGGGCGGGTTGGTGGTCAGGAATGCCAGCCTGCCTCATTTAGCTTGTCTGAAAACATCAAAGAAAGACTTGCACCATTCATGACCTCAGGACGTCCCAAAGCGCTTTACAACCAATGATGTACTTATAAAGTGTAGTCACTGTTGTAATGTAGGAAACATGGCAGCCAAATTGCGCACAGCAAGACCCCACAAACAGCCACGTGATAATGACCAGATAACCTGTTTTTTAGTGATGCTGGTTGAGGGATAAATATTGGCCAGTACACCAGGGAGAACTCCCCTGCTCTTCTTCAAAATAGTGCTGTGGGATCTTTTATATCCACCTGAGAGAGCAGACAGGGCCTCGGTTTAACATCTCATCTGAAAAACAGCACTGCCGACACTGCAGCACTCCCTCGGTACTGCACTGGAGTGTCAGCTTGGATTATGTGCTCAAGTCTTTGGAATGGGACTTGAACCCACAACTTTCTGACTTAACTACAAGTATGCTACCTACTGACACATTAATGTGTTGTGTGGCGACCTTAAATTTCCCATCTCGTGGCAATCCTTGCGGGATTGTTCTGGAACTTTAAGGGAGGGCAAATCTGAAGTTTAGACTGACCTGAGCATTCATCTCTAATCGATACACATTTTTTTAATCAACTCCCAATTTGTAGGCTTGGACAATATTGGCACAGGCATTTGTTATACTCAAGTCTGGTTATAAGCAGGCCATATTTTGCCAAGTTAATTTTATTCAGCAAGGGCTTTGCTATAGTCCCACAGCTGTATTCCAGGCCCAAGGAGTTAAGTTTGGCAAATAAGTTTAGCATTGGCACGAGAAAGGCCAAACTGGAAAGTGCAATTGTTTGTACTTATAGAGGTTTTATTTTGCCAATTCGATTTAGGAATTTAATGAAGACCAATCCAAATTTTCTCTTGCCAGGTTTGGGTCTGCAAAAAAGTGCAAAAAGTGTAACAGTTTAACGGAATCAAGATGCACAGTTTTACAGTTTAACGGAATCAAGATGCACAAATCACATCTCTCTGGAAGAATCCACTTAGCTACAATATTCTGGTGACCTACATAACCCAGTGCTATCTATCACCACAACAAAATGCTAAGACAGTTACCCTGTTGTTATCCTCACTCCAATTTCCTAAGGTTACTGCAGAAAATGGAAATCAGGCCACAGAAAATAGCACTGCAATGTGCTTATGGTTTTACTTAATGCGAAAAAAAGACACCAAAATAATTGAACTCATAATTATCTGTGTCAGCTGAGGCTCAGTTGGTAGCACTCTTGTCTCTGAGTCAGAAGGTTGTGAGTTCTAAGTCCCCCTCTGGAGACTTGAGCACAAAAATCTAGGCTGATGCTCCCGCTGCAGCCCTGTCTGCCCTCTTAGCTGGTTGTAAAAGATCCCACAGTGCTATTTTGAAGAAGAGCAGGGGAGTTTCCCCCGGTGTCCTGGCTAATCCTTAGCCCTCAATTGACATCACTAAAGCAGATTATCTGATCATTATCACATTGCTGTTTGTGGGAGCTTGCTTTGTAAAACAATTGGCTGCTGTGTTTCCTACATTACAGCAGTGACTCCACTTCAAAAAGTACTTCATTGGCTGAAAAGTGCTTTTAGATGTCCTGCGGTCATGAATGGCGCTGTATAAATGCAAGTCTTTCTTTCTTTTAAAGAGGAGTTTTCCCGTGCACAATATTCCCAGACCATTTATTTTCTGCACGCCTTTTTATTTTCCTGCAAACACTCATAGAAATTAAATGCAACACCTTCTGGACTTGGGTTGCCAGCTCTGGTTCGATGTATTCCTGGAAGTTCTATCACATCACCTCCTGCCTCCAACCGTCCCGCCCCCACACTCCCGCCATTGGTCGCCCGACACCTCCACCCTGCCTTCCCTACGGCCAATCAGAAAGCGAACAGGCTCGTCGTTACTCAATTCTTGACTCTCAGTCAAACAGTCTTTTTTCCCCACCTCCAATATTTTTAGAACAAAATAAAAGAAAAGTGTTCAAAGAAAATGTAAACATAGAAACATAGAAGATAGGAGCAGGAGTCGGCCATTCAGCCCCTCGAGTCCGTTCCACCATTTAATGAGATCATGGCTGATCATCCAAATTCAGTACCCTGTCCCTGCTTTCTCCCCATATCCCTTGATCCCTTTAGCCTTAAGAAATATATCTAACTCCTTCTTGAATATATTTAATGAATTGGCCTCAACTGCCTTCTGTGGTAGATAATTCCACAGGTTCACCACTCTCTGGGTGAAGAAATTCCTCCTCATCTCAGTCCTAAATGGCTTTCCCCTTATCCTTAGACTGTGACCCCTGGTTCTGGACTCCCCCGCCATCGGGAACATCCTTCCTGCATCTAGTCTGTCTAGTCCTGTTAGAATTTTATAAGTTTCAATGAGATCCCCTCTCATTCTTCTGAACTCCAGCAAATATAAGCCCAATCGACCCAATCTCTCCTCATACGTCATTCCTGCCATCCCGGGTATCAGACTGGTGAATCTTCGCTGCACTCCCTCCATGGCAAGAACATCCTTCCTCAGATAAGGCGACCAAAACTGCACACAATACTCAAGGTGTGGTCTCACCAAGGCCCTGTACAACTGCAACAAGACAGCCTTGTTCCTGTACTCGAATCCTCTCACTACGAAGGCCAACATACCATTTGCCTTCTTAACCGCCTGCTGCACCTGCATGTTTACCTTCAGCGACTGGTGCACAAGAACACCCAGGTCTCATTGCACTTCCCCAAACACTATCTTTTTGAACGGCCCCAATGATTTTTCTCCCTGGGTTTTTGCTCCCAGCAGTGTCCGAGAGATTAATCTTCAATTCATGGAGACTCCAGGGCAACGCTGGAGGGTTGGCGACCCCTTCTTGCGAAGTTCATAAGGGCAATCATTAAGCTTGTGCAGAAATGCCATGCAACATATCGGTGGGAAGTTTAATATTATGACTTCGTATGGCTGATGTAGCTGGAGAGCAAGAACTATAATGTTACATTTAGGTGGTTCAGCCAGATAATTGTGTCGGGAGTAGCGGAGCGTGTCGCTGTGATGCCTCCTTCGTATTTGTGAATCAGGCATCGAGTCGTTCTATGTTCCATGGTCTGTTCTGGGTGACCGCAGTCACACACTGGAGAGTTTTGAAGTCTCCATTTGTGCATCAAGTAACCAGATCCACCATGGTTTGTGCGGATACGGTTTAGGCACGGCCATAAGCTTCGCGGAAGATCAAAGCCAGGGATCGTCAGCGTCGGGTCTTTTACGAGGTGTTTGTTTGGGAAGTTTAATAGTTCAGTCTTAAAACAAAAGCCACACGGAGCAATAGGTAACACTCTTGCCTGCTGATTCCTTCGGTTCGTTTTACTCAACTTAAAGACTCATGGGGCTGGATTTTCATTCAGTAGTTGGGTAGGAGGCGGGACTACAACTTTCGGGGTTGTAGTCCCGCCTCCATCGAGATGTGGGCAATCCACGCGATTTTAACTTGATTGACCTTGTTGAGCCCGCCCAACGGGCTCAGCAGGCCAATTAAGGGCCACCCGGCAACAGGTGACGTCACAGGCTGAAATTTCATCTGTCAAGAGGTTTTGACAGATGAAATATCAGCGTTTCACAGCTGTTTGAAGCTGTCAAACACTGACAGTCTTACTTCTAACCTGAGTCCTTCTCCACAGACTCAGTTAGAAATCTCTCCTGCACAGAAAGCTGAAGGCTGTCACTTTTGACAGTTCGCAGCCATTCTGCTTTCTGTGCCGGTGAGATGAGGGACTCCCGAGACCTAAAGGAAGGAAGGCTGAAAAGGTAAGAAAAGGTCATTTAAACTTCTTTAATCACTTTAGACACACCAAACACACTTACCTTTGCACTCATGCGCACAACACTCACCTGAACACCGACATCTCAACCCCTCCAAGTCCTTCAACCCGACGGCCCGCCTCCTCTAACTTGGTGTGGTTTGGAGCCGTCGGGAATCCCACACTTCAACCTTCAAAATAGGGATTAGGCTAAAAACTGCCTGTTAACTACCTGTTAACAGGCAGTTAATTGGCACTAATCCCCTTCCCGCCTCAGGGAGGCGGGTCCCAGTGCGGGGCCGGTACCCACCTCCTTTGAAACTGGCATGGAGGCGGGTTGGGGGTGGGATGGGGTCGGGACCCCTGATTTCGGGATTTTAACCCCCCCCCACGCCTCCAATCCCGACTCCACGGCCCAATGAAAATCCTGCCCATGAAGTCTGATTCAGTCATTCGAAAGAGACGCGATGGGCCAAGTGGCCTCCTTCTGTGCGGTACCGGTCTGTGATTTTATGGCTTAGGAATCACAAGATATATGAAGTGAAATAAAAGCACAAAATGCAGGAAAACACTCAGCAGGTCAGGAGAGAGAAACAGAGTTAACGAGGGCAATTTCAACTCCCAAAATGGGTGGGTTTGGGTGTGGTGGGATATTAAAATGTAAAAAGTCTCAAACCCAAACCCAACCAGTCTCGAACCTGCCACTTCCGGTTTATCGGAGGCGGGATGGGGCAGGTGACCAACCCACTCCCAGGAGGCGGGTCGCTCATTTAAATATTTCAATGAGGCTGCGTGCCGCAGATTTTCTCTCTCTTCCAACTCTAACACTGGCCCGCCGTGTTTCCCGTGCCTCGGAAAACCCGGCAGCTAAAGTGAGGTGAGGACTGCTGCGTGGAAGAGGTAAGTGCCTTTTCAGCACTGCTCGTGTGCCAGGAGGAGTAGGAGTACTGCCCCCCAGGCCCCCCCAAGCTAACCTGCCACCCACTCCACATGATCGGACCCCCCCCACCCTGCAATCGAACCCCCCCTCATAATCACCGACCCTCCTGACCCCCCCACCTCTGCCCCCGATCGCTCTCTGACTCCCGCGATCACCCTCCAAGCCTCCTAGCCACGCTGTACCCACCCTCCCCCACTTCCGGCCATCTCTACCCCGAGCAGCACAGAAATTACCTGCTCCCAGGCTGTGGCCTCCTCTGGAGCCTTCCCCACCCGACAGGCAGCCTAGCCTGTTAACTGTGATCAGTGACATGAATCTTGTCATTCATGAAAGAAAGACTTATGAAATAATACTGAGCGGCCTACGGGTGGTGCTGTCCAGGGAGAGTATAAATACTCGGGCACGGGCCCAGCTTGCGCAGGACATTCTTAACAGGAACTAGTGAAGGACACAACTAGACCTCCATGTTGTAAAACAGTTGATTAAGGCTTTGTTTAACGCTTAGACCAAGTGCCTAGTAGTTTTCTTACGTCAGTCAGCTTATTCCAATCATTTTTATTTTGACTCTCAGGATGTGGGCGTCACGGGCAAATCCGATATTTATTGCCCATCCCTAGTTGCCCCTCGAGAAGGTGGTGTTGAGCCGCCTTCTTGAACCGCTGCAGTCTGTGTGGTGAAGGTACTCCCACAGTACTGTTAGAGAGGGAGTTCCAGGATTTTGACCCAGCGACGATGAAGGAACGGCGGTCAACGTTCCCTGTGAGCTGCGCTTTGTTCTGCCTGTTTCTTTTAATGCCCCTTTAAATTTCTGCGCATGCGCGGTACTCACAACATAAGAGCTGGTTGCGGGACCTGTCCCATCACTGCGGGGCCGAGCGCACGCGCACCTTAGCAGGAACATATACGCCGATATATTTCCAAGTCACGATGGTGTGTGACCTGGAGGGGAACTTGGAGGTGGTGGTGTTCCCATGCGCCTGCTGCCATTGTCCACCTAGGTGGTAGAGGTCGCGGGTTTGGGAGGTGCTGCCGAAGAAGCCTTGGCAAGTTGCTGTATCCTGTAGAGATTACACATTGGGCAGGTGGTGGAGGGAGTGCGGAGCTGGGGGGACCCCGTGCCTGAGCCCGTGGCCGCGACCGCCGAGGCGGGACCACCGGAACCTGCGGCCGGGCTTGGGTCCGGGGGACCCAAAGAACTCGCTCCTCTGGAGGGAGCAGGGGAGGCCCCTGAAGACATGGAGGCCTCCCTCTACCCCTCCGCACTCAAGCGAGGGCGCGACTCCCGGGACGAGGGGGGGGACCGGGAGGTGGAAGGTCCCTCCGGTCAGCGGGAGTCGTCGCCCGCCGTGGGCGCTGCGCCCCACCCCACCGCTATCACCATCGCGAGCGAATGGCAGGGGTCGCCTGTCCCCGGGGAGGCTGAGGCAGAAGCGTCTGCCCAGCTCGTGCCTCCCGGGGACGGGGACGAGGCCCTGCCCGTGGGGGGGGTCGCGGAACAACCCGCGGCGGGGATTGACCCTCTAATGGTGGCATTACCCCTCGACGGGTCGGGCGGCCAGGGGACCGGGCCGGGCGAGTCATCCGATGATGAGCTCGCCCAGAGCGGCCCGGACCTTTCCCAGGTGCTGCTCGACTTCATCGAGGTCTGCGGGAAAATCACCCCATCTGCTGGGTCGGAGGCCGGTGGCGTAGCAGAGGAGGGCCCTCTGTCTGTGTCTCCGGCGCCGGGCGACTTGGAGGAGATCGGTTGCACGTATTCTCCCGTCTCTCCGGTCTCTCCGGTCGTTCCGGCGCCTGGGGCGGAGGGGGTCTCCGAACCGCCGCCGCCTTCTGGCCCGGCCCCCCTAGAGGAGCCCGGGGGGGAATCCTCCGCTACCGATCCTGGGGGTGGGATCCGGGCGGGGGCGGGGCCGGCTGTCGCGGCCGAGCCGCCCGATGCGCACTGCGTGGCGGACGGTTCGGCCGCCGGTGGTGACCCCCCGGAGGAGGACGGGGACTCGGTGGTGGGGGCGGAGGAAGACTTAGAATCCATCGCCGATGAGGCGATGGATGACCTCGCGCCCCTCGCCGGGACCCCCCTCATTCTTATTCCCATCAGGGAGCTCCGGGAATTTGTGGCCACGAGCCAGGGTCGCCGCAGGACCCGGCAGGCCCTCGACAGATGGTCGGGGCTGGCGCTGCTCATCGGGTCGGCCCGCGTCGCCTATAAGACCATGGGTGCGGACGCGGGCGTGAGCCCGTCCGAGCTGCGTCGGTTCCGAACATTCTTCACCGGGCTGCTAAGGGAGTGGCGGTTGACTAGCGGCCGCCCTCCCTTCCCCCGTTAGGTTTAAGTAGGGGTTGGTTGTGCTTCTGAAATGAAGATAACCATAGCCAGCCTCAACGTCAACGGCAGCAGGGAAGCTAGCCGCAGATTTAATAACTTTTCGGTCCTTCGGGACGGGAAGTATGCGGTGTGCTTCCTGCAAGAAACCCACACCGTTCCGGGAGACGAGGCCACGTGGCTCCTGGAGTGGCAAGGAGGGGTCAACATGAGTCACCTCTCCAGTGTTTCCAGTGGGGTGGCTATCTTGTTGGCCCCGCACTTTCAGCCGGAGATCTTGGGGGTCAGGGAGCTGGTGCCGGGCCGCTTGCTTTAGGTCACCGTTCGCCTGGGGGGCGTGCCGCTCCATTTAGTGAACGTGTACGCCCCTCGGGCTGGTGCGCAGCAAGCGCGCTTCTTTGAAGAAGTGTCCACTCTTTTGGGCTCCATCGACGCGGGCGAGTGCGTCATCCTCGGGGGGGATTTTAATTGTACCCTCGAGGCGAGGGACCGCACGGGTACCCAGCCGAGCCCGGCGTCGATGGGGAAGTTGAGGGACCTGGTCGGGTCCCTCGACTTGGTGGACGTCTGGCGTAATCTCCATCCCGACTCCAGCGCCTTCACTTTTGTGAGGTCTGGGGGAGGAGCGTCCAGGATCGACCGCCTCTACATTTCCCGGGCATACGTCTCCTGCGTTCCGACGGCTTCCATGCGGCCGGTGCCGTGCACGGACCACCACCTGGTGTGGGCGGAGCTCGTGCCGCTGCGCGCCGGGGGGGGTCCGCGTACTGGCACTTTAACAACCTGCTGCTGGAGGACGCGCGGTTCCGGGATTCGTTCGGTCGGTTCTGGGCCGGCTGGAGAAGGAAGCAGGGGGGCTTCCCCTCCTTGAGGCTATGGTGGGATGTGGGCAAGGCTCACATCCATCTCTTCTGTCAGGAGTACGCGAAGGGGTCGACCAAGAGGCGGGAGGCCCGGGTCGGGCAGTTGGAGAAGGAGGTGCTCGACCTGGAGTCCCGTCTCGGTCAAGTCGCCGAGGACCCGGCCCTGCGGCTGGTGTACGAAGAGAAGAAGGGCGCGCTGAAGGACCTGCAGCTCGTCGGGTCCCGAGGCGCATACGTGAGGTCGCGGATCCAGTTCCTGCGGGACCTGGACCGCGGCTCCCCCTTCTTCTACTCGCTGGAAAAAAGATGGGGGGTCCGTAAGCAGCTTTTGGAGCTGCTGGCCGACGACGGATCTCTGGTCTCGGATCCGGAGGGAAGCCGCGCGGAGACCCGTGCCTATTACGGGGCTCTGTTCTCTCCGGATCCGTCCAGCGAGGACGCGCGCAGAGTTTTGTGGGAGGACCTGCCGAAGGTCGGCCTGGAGGGCGCCGAAAAATTGGACGCTCCTCTGAGTTTGGAGGAGCTGTCCGGCGCCCTCCGCCAGCTCTCTAGGGGGAAGTCCCCGGGGCTGGACGGGCTGACCGTGGAGTTCCACAGGGCGTTCTGGGGCGTCCTGGGGGGCGACTACGTGCGGGTCCTGGGGGAATGTTTGGCGACCGGGGAGATGCCCCTCTCGTGGCGCAGGGCGGTGATTGTCCTGCTGCCTAAGAGGGGTGATCTCCGCCTCCTTAAGAACTGGCGCCCGGTCTCCCTCCTCAGCACGGATTACAAAATCTTTGCCAGGGCCATGTCTGTTCGCCTTGGCACCGTGCTGGCCCACATGATCCATCCCGACCAGTCCTACACGGTCCCGGGCCGGACCATTCATGATAACATCCATCTGGTCCGGGACCTGGTCCACCATTCCCAGAGGGCTGGTCTGTCAGTCGCCTTCCTTTCCCTGGATCAGGAGAAGGCGTTCGACAGGGTGGATCACGAGTATCTTTTCGGGACTCTGCGCGCATTCGGGTTCGGGACGCATTTTGTTGCCCGGATCCGACTTCTGTACGCTGCCGCGGAGTGTCTGATTAAAGTTAACGGGTCCTTGACGGCGCCCCTTCGCTTCGGGAGGGGGGTGCGTCAGGGATACCCCATGTCCGGCCAGTTATATGCCATTTGCGTGGAGCCTTTCCTGCGCCTCTTGCGGAAGAGGTTGGCGGGATTGGCTCTGCAAGGGCCGGGCGTGGAGGTGGTCCTCTCGGCTTACGCCGATGACGTGCTCCTCATGGTCACAGATCCCGTTGACTTGCGGAGGATGCGGGAATGCCAGCAGATTTACTCGGACGCATCCTCCGCCAGGATCAACTGGGGGAAATGTTCT
The DNA here is from genome assembly GCF_052327205.1 of Somniosus microcephalus. NCBI lineage: Eukaryota > Metazoa > Chordata > Chondrichthyes > Squaliformes > Somniosidae > Somniosus > Somniosus microcephalus. The sequence continues at coordinate 262,284,278 of NC_140993.1, forward strand.
GGACTCCTGGTGGGTCGGTGGCAGGTGGACTCTCTGCCGGAGGAGTTCAGGCCCTTCGCCTGGAGTACAACGCACCTCCTCTACTTGGGAGTCTACCTCAGCCCGGCCGAGGACGCCTGGCCGGCGAACTGGTACGAGCTGGAGGCCAAAGTCACCGCTCGTTTAGGACGCTGGACAGGATTGCTCCGAGTGTTGTCCTACAGGGGTCGGGCGTTGGTCATAAACCAACTGGTGGCCGCCATGTTGTGGTACCGGTTGGTTACTCTGATCCCCCCCCCTGCGTTTGTCGCCAAGATACAGAAGAAGCTCATCGACTTCTTCTGGAACAACAGGATACACTGGGTCGCTGCCGCGGTTCTGAGTCTCCCGCTTAGGGAGGGCGGTCAGGCGTTGGTGTGCCTCCGCACCCAGGCTGTGACTTTCCGTCTTCAGACGCTGCAGAGATACCTGTACGTCGAGAATCCTCCAAGATGGTGTGCGCTGGCGACGTATTTTTTCCACCAGCTGCACGGCCTCAATTACGACACGCAGCTCCTGTTTTTGGAGGTGAGCGGCAGGCGTGAGAGCCTGCGGGAGCTGCCTGTCTTTTACCAGGAACTACTATGGGTTTGGAATTACGTCGCCTCCAGGCGGAGCTCTCCCCCGTCAGGAGCGGCGGCTGTCCTCCGGGAGCCGCTGTTCAGGAATCCGCACCTCCACGTCCGCGAGTTCGGGTGGCTGGCGGAGCGCAGGGCTGTGCCTGGCAGGGTGACTAGAGTCGGGGACCTACTCGATGGCGGAGGAGCGGGCTGGATGGCGCCAGAGGAGCTGGCGCGACGCATGTCATGGGACAACGTCCGGCTCGCGGTCAATGCCATCGGGGCGGTGAAAGCGATGTTGCCCCCCGGCGCCACGAGGTGTGTTGAGGCGGCTCGGGCACGTGGGGAGATCCCGTCCGAGCTTACTCCCGTTCGGACGGAATTCCTTATCGGCGCCTTGCCCCGAAACTCCCCTCGGGGATCGGTGCCTCACAACTTGAGCCGTCTCGAGGAAATACCCTCCGTGCTTTTTCATTCTGCGCGGAGGGGTTTCCTGTACGGGCTGCTCTTGCACACCTTCCACTTTGCCATCTTCGCCTGTCGTCCGGACACGCCGTGGCGTGCCGTTTTACCTCCGGACGGAGACGGAGGTCCCCAATGGGGGGCTCTCTATGCGGGAGTCCTCCCTTGTTCTATTGGGGACTTGGCCTGGAGGGTGTTGCACAGAGCAGTTCCGTGCAATAGATTTTTTAATAGGTTTACGGACTCCCAGACCGCCTGTTTGTTTTGCGGTCTGGAGGAGTCCGTATTTCACGTATATATGGGGTGTGAGAGGTTGCAGCCCCTCTTCCATTTTCTGAAGGGGCTGCTCCTCAAATTTTGGTTGCACTTCAGCCCCACGCTCCTGATCTACGGTCACCCCGTGCGGAGGGGAGCGGGCAGGTTGGAGGACCTCCTCGTGGGCCTGCTCCTGGGCCTGGCCAAGAAAGCCATTAATTGGTCCAGGCAGCGGGCGGTCGAGGGGGTCGTCCGACCGGATTGCCTCCCCCTCTTCCGTGGCCATGTTCGCGCCCGGGTGGCCCTAGAGATGGAGCACGCGGTGTCCGCCGGCGCGCTCGAGCTTTTTCGTGACCGGTGGGCGCCGCGGGGACTGGAGTGCATAATTAGTTTAAACAACCAAATTTTAATTTGATTGGTTAAGGTTTATTTAAAGGGTTATTGGATTTTAGTTACAGTTTATTTGTTAACTTGTTTTGGTTGCACGCAAAGAGGAACCAGTGAAGGTGCCATCTAGGGGTTAGTGAAGCAACTGACCGGCCCCCTCACAAGCTCAGTCTGTTCCTTGCAGTCAGAGGAGCAGGTTGTGTTGCTGAGCTGCTCCTGCTGCTACTGTGGGGAGAGAGTGTGTGGTTGCCTTGGCCTGGGAGTAAAGTGGAAGGAAGGAGTGACCTCAGGCCACCACCACTACAACCTTCTCACACCAACCCATCTACATCATCGACAGAGGTGCCTGGAGAGGAAGGAGTGGAGGACAGAGGAGGAGGCCAGCATTAGAACGGGAGAAGCCTTTTCCAGCACTGCCTCCCAATTCGGCCTCCAGCCCAGGAGAGGGAGAGAGGGAGAGAGGATACAAACAGCTCCACTTGGAAGGAGGGGAGGAGCTGCAACTCCAACATCTGCAGGTGGGTGTCTCTGTGTATTCCCCCTAAAGACTTTTGCATTCTAGGCGGGGGGAGGGAAAGAAGACGGGCCGAAAGCCTGGCCTGGGTTGGCTGGAGCCTGCCCAGGTGAAGCTTGTTCCTGCGCATCGAGAAGACCTGGTGTGGGCTGACCTTGGGCGTTCTCCAGCCTGCCCAGGCGAAGACATCTTCTCCCCCTGCCCGAAGACCAGCTTATAGCTTAAAGACTTTGTGAGTTACCATCGGGGGAGTACACCCTGCCGACACCCACCCACCGTCTACCATCGTTGAGTGGGGACCCTGCCTTTGCGGCCCCCCCCCTCCTTCCCACCCCCCCTCTCTCTCTCTCTTTGTCCTCTCTCTGCCTCTCCAAAAGGCACCTCCCTTCTTCTTATTTATTATTACTAATTGAGCAGAGGGAGGAAAGGGCCCCCTCCCAATTTATACCATCAAGGGGAGAGGTGGCCCAGTACATTTACACTCCCTCTGCTCAGGACTCTCTTACCGAGGTCATTAAAAACCTCCAGGCCTGCGGCGAAGTTGGGGTGTGTGTAGCTCTTTTTTAAGAACCACCCCATGATGGCCAGCACTTCTTCGGCGGTGACGGGGCCGGCGATGACTTACGCGGCGGCGGCGGCCAAAGCCACGGCCGCACCCGCTGCTGCTGCTGCCCCGTCGCCGTTCCGGCTAATGACTAAGAAGCTTGGGGTGAAGAGCTACACCCACCCCAACATGACCATCGAGGCGTGCGTCAAGGCTATGGCTGGGGTTGTCGGCCCTCCGGCCATAGTGGCCGCCTCGAAGATGTATGGGAAGGCTGTATTCTTCCTGGAGTCCGAGCGGGCGGTGGTCCTGGCCATCGCCAAGGGGCTCACCGTGGGCGGGACCTTCCTGCCAGTGGACCCTCTTGAGGCCACCGCGCAGAGGGTCGTTCTGTCAAACGTCCCGCCCTTTATCGCCGGTGAGCTCCTCCTCCCCCGCTTATACCAACTTGGGGAGGTGAGGTCGGGGATTTCTCCGATCCCGCTCGGATTCCGGGAGAGCAGCCTTCGCCATGTCTTCTCCTTCCGGCGCCAGGCCTTTATCCAGCTGGCGCGGGAGGGGGAGACGGACGGGGCCTTTACGGTCCTCCACGAGGGGACCCCGTACCGCGTTTTCTGGACGACGGACGGCGTGCGGTGCCACGCCTGTAAGGAGGTGGGGCACGTTCAGAGAAACTGCCCCGCCTCCAAAGCCGCCAGGGTGACTGGCGTGGCCAAGGCTGGCGCCGCCGCCGCTCCTCCCTCCGGGTCTAGCCGTGCCCCCTCCCAAACAAATGCCACCGGGGCGCGGTCGTCGTCGGAGGCCATCGCCATCCAGGCCTCCGGCGGGGGGGAGGAGGGAGGTCCGGTCGGAAAGAAGGCGCGGTACAAGACCAAAAACCGCAGGGTGGGTCCCCCCGTGGAGGGTGTCCCCCTTGATTTGGAGCCCCTGACGCCCGAGCGCGTCATCGCGCTGATCGCGGAGTGCGGAGGTGAGGGGGACCTCGTGCCTGAGCCCGTGGCCGCGACCGCCGAGGCGGGTACGCTAGAACCTGCGGCCGGGCTTGGGCCCGGGGGACCCGAAGATCTCGCTCCACCGCAGGGAGCAGGGGAGGCCCCTGAAGAAATGGAGGCCTCCCTTTACCCCTCCGCGCTCAAGAGAAGGCGCGACCCCCTGGACGAGGAGGAGGACCGGGAGGAGGAAGGTCCCTCCAGTCGGGGGGAGTCGTCGCCCGCCGCGGATACTGCGCCCCACCCCACCGCTGACACCATCGCGGGCGAACGGCAGGGGTCGCCTGTCCCTGGGGAGGCTGAGGCAGAGGCGTCTGCCCAGTTTGTGCCTCCCGGGGATGGGGACGAGACCCTGCCCGTGGGGGGGGTCGCGGAACAACCCGCGGCGGGGATTGACCCCTTAACGGTGGAATTGCCCCTCGACGGGTCGGGCGGCTTGGGGTCTGGGTCGGGCGAGCTCGCGGAAGATGAGCTCGCCCAGAGCAGCCCGGACTTTTCCCAGGTGCTGCTTGACTTCGTCGAGGTCTGTCAACAATTTACCCCATCTGCTGGGTCGGAGGCCGGTGGCGTCGCAGAGGAGGGCCCTCTGTCTGTGTCTCCGGCGCCGGGCGACTTGGAGGGGGTCGGGTCCACGTATTCTCCCGTCTTTCCGGTCTCTCCGGTCGTCCCGGCGCCTGGGGCGGAGGGGGTCTCCGAACCGCCGCCGTCTTCTGGCCCGGCCCCCCTAGAGGAGCCCAGGGAGGAATCCTCCGCTACCGATCCTGGGGGTGGGATCCGGGCGGAGGCGGGGCCGGCCGTCGCGGCCAGGCCGCCCGATGCGCACTGCGTGGCGGACGGTTCGGCCGCCAGTGGCGACCCCCCGGAGGAGGACGGGGACTCGGTGGTAGGGGCGGAGGAGGACTTAGATTCCTTCGCCGATGAGGCGGTGGATGACCTCGCGCCCCTCGCCGGGACCCCCCTCATTCTTATTCCCATCAGGGAGCTCCGGGACTTTGTGGCCACGTGCCAGGGTCGCCAAGGCACCCGGCGGGCCCTCAACAGATGGTCGGAGCTGGCACTGCTCATCGGGTCAGCCCGCGTCGCCTACAAGACCATGGGCGAGGACGCGGGCGTGGGCCCGCTCGAGCTGCGTCAGTTCCGGCTGTTTCTCACTGGGCTGCTAAGGAAGTGGCGGTCGACTAGCGGCCGCCCTTCCTTCCCCCGTTAGTGATAAGTAGGGGTTGGTTTATGCTTCTGAAATGAAGATAACCATAGCCAGCCTCAACATCAACGGCAGCAGGGAAGCTAGCCGCAGATTTAATAACTTTTCGGTCCTTCGGGACGGGAAGTATGCGGTGTGCTTCCTGCAAGAAACCCACACCGTTCCGGGAGACGAGGCCACGTGGCTCCTGGAGTGGCAAGGAGGGGTCAACATGAGTCACCTCTCCAGTGTTTCCAGTGGGGTGGCTATCTTGTTGGCCCCGCATTTTCAGCCGGAGATCTTGGGGGTCAAGGAGCTCGTGCCGGGCCGCTTGCTCCAGGTCACTGTTCGCCTGGGGGGCGTGCCGCTCCATCTAGTGAACGTGTACGCCCCTCAGGCCGGTGCGCAGCAGGCGTGCTTCTTTGAAGAAGTGTCCACTCTTTTGGGCTCAATCGACGCGGGCGAGTGCGTTATCCTCGGGGGGGACTTTAATTGTACCCTCGAGGCGAGGGACCGCACGGGTGCCCTGCCTTGCCCGGCGGCGACGGAGAAGTTGAGGGATCTGGTCGGGTCCCTCGACTTGGTGGACGTCTGGCGTAATCTCCATCCTGACTCCAGCGCCTTCACTTGCGTGAGGTCTGGGAGAGGAGCGTCCAGGATCGACTGCCTCTACATTTCTCGGGCATACGTCTCCTGCGTTCCGGCGGCTTCCATGCGGCCGGTGCCGTGCACGGACCACCACCTGGTGTGGGCGGAGCTCGTTCTGCCGCGCGCACGGGGGGGGTCCGCGTATTGGCACTTTAACAATCTGCTGCTGGAGGACGCACGGTTCCGGGATTCGTTTAGTCGGTTCTGCGCCGGCTGGAGAAGGAAGCAGGGGGGCTTCCCCTCCTTGAGGCTATGGTGGGATGTGGGCAAGGCTCACATCCGTCTCTTCTGTCAGGAGTACGCGAAGGGGTCGACCAAGAGGCGGGAGGCCCGGGTCGGGCAGTTGGAGAAGGAGGTGCTCGACCTGGAGTCCCGTCTCGGTCAAGTCGTCGAGGATCCGGCCCTGCGGCTGGTGTACGAAGAGAAGAAGGGCGCGCTGAAGGACCTGCAGCTCGTCGGGTCCCGAGGCGCGTACGTGAGGTCGCGGATCCAGTTCCTGCGGGACCTGGACCGCGGCTCCCCCTTCTTCTACTCGCTGGAAAAAAGACGGGGGGTCCGTAAGCAGCTCTTGGAGCTGCTGGCCGACGACGGATCTCTGGTCTCGGATCTGGAGGGAATCCGCGCGGAAACCCGCGCCTATTACGGGGCTCTGTTCTCTCCGGATCCGTCCAGCGAGGACGCGCGCAGAGTTTTGTGGGAGGACCTGCCGAAGGTCGGCCTGGAGGGCGCCGAAAAATTGGACGCTCCTCTGAGTTTGGAGGAGCTGTCCGGTGCCCTCCGCCAGCTCTCTAGGGGGAAGTCCCCGGGGCTGGACGGGCTGACCGTGGAGTTCCACAGGGCGTTCTGGGGCGTCCTGGGGGGCGACTACACGCGGGTCCTGGGGGAATGTTTGGCGACCGGGGAGATGCCCCTCTCTTGGCGCAGGGCGGTGATTGTCCTGCTGCCTAAGAGGGGTGATCTCCGACTCCTTAAGAACTGGCGCCCAGCCTCCCTCCTCAGCACGGATTACAAAATCTTTGCCAGGGCCATGTCTGTTCGCCTTGGCGCCGTGCTGGCCCACATGATCCACCCCGACCAGTCCTACACGGTCCCGGGCCGGACCATCCATGATAACGTCCATCTGGTCCGGGACCTGGTCCACCATTCCCAGAGGGCTGGTCTGTCAGTCGCCTTCCTTTCCCTGGATCAGGAGAAGGCGTTCGACAGGGTGGATCACGAGTATCTTTTCGGGACTCTGCGCGCATTTGGGTTCGGGACGCATTTTGTCGCCCGGATCCGACTTCTGTACGCTGCCGCGGAGTGTCTGATTAAAGTTAACGGGTCCTTGACGGCGCCCCTTCGCTTCGGGAGAGGGGTGCGTCAGGGATGCCCCATGTCCGGCCAGTTATATACCATTTGCGTAGAGCCTTTCCTGCGCCTCTTGCGGAAGAGGTTGGCGGGACTGGCTCTGCAAGGGCCGGGCGTGGAGGTGGTCCTCTCGGCTTACGCCAATGACGTGCTCCTCATGGTCACGGATCCCGTTGACTTGCGGAGGATGCGGGAATGCCAGCCGATTTACTCGGACGCATCCTCCGCCAGGATCAACTGGGAGAAATGTTCCGGACTCCTGGTGGGTCAGTGGCGGGTGGACTCCCTGCCGGAGGAGTTCAGGCCCTTTGCCTGGAGCACTACACACCTCCTCTACTTGGGAGTCTACCTCAGCCCTGCCGAGGACGCCTGGCCGGCGAAATGGCAAGAGTTGGAGGCCAAAGTCACCGCTCGCTTAGGACGCTGGACAGTATTGCTCCGAGTGTTGTCCTACAGGGGTCGAGCGATGGTCATAAACCAACTGGTGGCCGCCATGGTGTGGTACCGGTTCGTCACTTTGATCCCTCCCCCTGCGTTTGTCGCCAAGATACAGAAGAAGCTCGTCGACTTCTTCTGGGACAAAAGGAAGCACTGGGTCTCTGCCGCGGTTCTGAGTCTCCTGCTTAGGGAGGGCGGTCAGGCGTTGGTGTGCCTCCGCACCCAGGCTGCGACTTTCCGTCTTCAGACGCTGCAGAGATACCTGTACGTCGAGAATCCTCCGAGATGGTGTGCGCTGGCGACGTATTTTTTCCGCCAGCTGCACGGCCTCAATTACGACATGCAGCTCCTGTTTTTGGAACTGAGCGGCAGGCATGCCAGCCTGCGGGAGCTGCCTGTCTTCTACCAGGAACTACTATGGGTTTGGAGCTGCGTCGCCTCCAGGCGGAGCTCTCCCCCGTCAGGAATGGCGGCTGTCCTCCGGGAGCCGCTGTTCAGGAATCCGCACCTCCACGTCCGCGGGTTCGGGTGGCTGGCGGAGCGCAGGGCTGTGCCTGCCAGGTTGACTAGAGTCGGGGACCTACTCGATGGCGGAGGAGCGGGCTGGATGGCGCCAGAGGAGTTGGCGCGGCGCATGTCCTGGAACAGCGTCCGGCTCGCGGCCAATGCCATCGGGGCGTTGAAAGCGATGCTGCCCCCCGGCGCCACGAGGTGTATCGAGGCGGCTCGGGCGCGTGGGGCGATTCCGTCCGAGCTTACCCCCGTTCGGACGGAGTTCCTTATCGGCGCCCTGCCCCGAAACTCCCCTCGGGGATCGGCGCCTCACAACCTGAGCCGTCTCGAGGAAATGCCCTCCGTGCCTTTTCATTCCGCACGGAGGGGTTTCCTGTACGGGCTGCTCCTGCACACCTTCCACTTTGCCATCTTCGCCTGCCGTCCGGACACGCCGTGGCGTGCCGTTTTACTTTCCGACGGAGGCGGAGGTCCCCAATGGGGGGCTCTCTATGCGGGAGTCCTCCCTTGTTCTATTGGGGACTTGGCCTGGAGGGTGTTGCACAGAGCAGTCCCGTGCAATAGACTCTTAAGTTTGTTTACGGACTCCCAGGCCGCCTGTTTGTTTTGCGGTCTGGAGGAGTCCGTGTTTCACGCATATAGTGAGTGTGAGAGGTTGCAGCCCCTCTTTCATTATTTGAAGGGGCTGCACCTCAAGTTTTGGTTGCACTTCAGTCCCACGCTCTTGATCTACGGTCACCCGGTGCGGAGGGGAGCGGGCAGGTTGGAGGACCTCCTCGTGGGTCTGCTCCTGGGCCTGGCCAAGAAGGCCATTAATTGGTTCAGGCAGCGGGCGGTCGAGGGGGTCGTCCGACCGGATTGCCTCCCTCTCTTCCGTGGCCATGTTCGCGCCCGGGTGGCCCTAGAGATGGAGCACGCGGTGTCCACCGGCGCGCTCGAGCAATTTCGTGACCGGTGGGCGCCACGGGGACTGGAGTGCATAATTAGTTCAAACAACCAAATTTTAATTTGATTTGTTAAGGTTTATTTAAAGGGTTATTAGAGTTTTGTTTACAGTTTATTTGTTTAACTTATTTGTCTCGCAAAAAGAGGAACCAACCAGTGAAGGTGCCATCTAGGGGTTACTGAAGGAACTGACTGACACCCTCACAATAGCAATGTGGTTGACTTTTAACTGCCCCTCTGAAAGTAAGCCGCTCAGTTGTAACAAACTGCTACGATAAACAATAATAATAAAACCGGATGGACCACTTTCAGACACGACAACGACACACCCAGCCCAGTCGAACCTGCAAAGTCCTCCTCACCAACATCTGGGGACTTGTGCCAATTGGGAGAGCTGTCCCACAGACTAGTCAAGCAACAGCCTGACAGTCATACTCACAGAATCATACCTTTCAGCTAATGCCCCAGACTCCTCCATCACCATCCCTGGGTATGTCCTGTCCCACTGGCAGGACAGACCCACCAGGGGTGGCAGCACAGTGGTATACAGTCGGGAGGGAGTGGCCCTGGGAGTCCTCAACATTGACTCCGGACCCCATGAAGTCTCATGGCTTCAGGTCAAGCATGGGCATGGAAACCTCCTGCTGATTATCACCTACCGCCCTCCCTCAGCTGATGAATCAGTACTCCTCCATGTTGAACAGCTCTTGGAAGAAGTACTGAGAGTAGCAAGGGCACAGAATGTACTCTGGGTGGGGGACTTCAATGACCATCACCAAGAGTGGCTTGGAAGCACCACTACTGACCGAGCTGGCCGAGTCCTGAAGGACATAGCTGTGAGACTGGGCCTGTGGTAGCTGGTGAGAAAACCAACACGAGGGAAAAAACTTCTTGATCTCGTCCTCACCAATCTACCTGTCACAGATGGATCTGTCCATGGCAGCATTGACCACTACACAGTCCTTGTGGAGACAAAGTTCCATCTTCACCCTCCATCGTGTTGTGTGGCACTACCACCGTGCTAAATGGGATAGATTCAGAACAGATCTAGCAGCTCAAAACTGGGTATCCATGAGGCGCTGTGGGCCATCAGCAGAATTGTATTCCACCACAATCCATAACTTCATGGCCCGGCACATCCCTCACTCTACCATTACCATCAAGCCAGGGGACCAACCCTGGTTCAATGAGGACTGTAGAAGAGCATGCCAGGAGCAGCACCAGGCGTACCTAAAAATGCAGTGCCAACCTGGGGAAGCTGCAACACAGGACTACATGTATGCTAAACAGTGAAAGCAGCATGCTATGGACAGAGCTAAGTGATCCCACAATCAAAGGATCAGATCAAAACTCTGCAGTCCTGCCACATCCAGTCGTGAATGGTAGTGGTTAAACAACTAACGGGAGGAGGAGGTTCCATGAATATCCCCATCCTCAATGATGGTGGAGCCCAGCACGCTAGTGTAAAAAATAAGGCTGAAGCGCTTGCAGCCATCTTCAGCCAGAAGTGCAGAGTGGATGATCCATCTCGGCCTCCTCCTGAGGTCTCCACCATCACAGAAGCCAGTCTTCAGCCAATTCGATTCACTCAACGTGATATCAAGAAATGGCTGAGCACACTGGACACAGTAAAGGCTACGGGCCCTGACAATATCCTGGCTGCTGTACTGAAGACTTGTGCTCGAGAACTAGCCGCGCCTCTAGCCAAGCTGTTCCAGTACAGCTACAACACTGGCATCTACCCGACAATGTGGAAAACTGCCCAGGTATGTCCGGTCCACAAAAAGCAGGACAAATCCAATCCGGCCAATTACCAACCCATCAGTCTACTCTCAATCATCAGCAAAGTGATAGAAGGTGTCATCAACAGTGCTATCAAGCAGCACTGACTCACCAATAACCTGCTCACTGATGCTCAGTTTGGGTTCTGCCAGGACAACTCGGCTCCAGACCTCATTACAGCCTTGGTCCAAACATGGACAAAAGAGCTGAATTCCAGAGGTGAGGTGAGAGTGACTGTCCTGAACATCAAGGCAGCATTTGACCGAGTGTGGCATCAAGGAGTCCTTAAAAATTGGAGTCAATGGGAATCATGGGGAAAACTCTCCACTGGCTGGAGTCACACCTAGCACAAATGAAGATGACTGTGGTGGTTGGAGGTCAATTATCACAGCCCCAGGACATCGCTGCAGGAATTCCTCAGGGGAGTGCCCTAGGCCCAACCATCTTCAGCTGCTTCATCAATGATCTTCCCTCTGTCATAACGTCAGAAGTGGGGATGTTCGCTGATGATTGCACAGTGTTCAGTTCCATTCGCAACTCCTCAGATAATGAAGCCATCAATGCCTGCATGCAGCAAGACATGGACAACATTCAGGCTTGGGCTGATAAGTGGCAGGTAACATTTGCGCCACACAAGTGCCAGGCAATGACTATCTCCAACAAGCAAGAGTCTAACCACCGCTCCTTGACATTCAATGGTATTATCATCGCTGAATCCCCCACCATCAACATCCTGGGGGTCACCATTGACCAGAAACCTAACTGGACCAGCCACATAAATACTGTGGCTGCAAGAGCAGGTTAGAGGCTGGGTATTCTGTGGCGGATGTCTCATCTCCTGACTCCCCAAAGCCTTTCCACCATCTACAAGGCACAAGTAAGGAGTGTGATGGAATACTCTCCACTTGCCTGGATGAGTGCAGCTCCAGCAACACTCAAGAAGCTCGACACCATCCAGGACAAAGCAGCCCGCTTGATTGGCACCCCATCCACCTCCTCCTCCACCACTGGCGCACCATGGCTGCAGTGTGTACCATCTACAAGATGCACTGCAGCAAATTGCCAAGGCTTCTTCGGCAGCACCTCCCAAACCTGCGACCTCACCACCTAGAAGGGCAAGGGCAGCAGGCACACGGGAACACCATCACCTGCATGTTCCCCTCCAAGTCACACACCATCCTGACTTAGAAATATATCGCCATTCCTTCATCGTTGCTGGGTCAAAATCCTGGAACTCCCTCCCTAACAGCACTGTGGGAGTACTATCACTACACGGACTGCAGCGGTTCAAGAAGGCGGCTCACCACCACCTTCTCAAGGGCAACTAGGGACAGGCAATAAATGCTGCCCTTGCCAGCGACGCCCACATCTCAGGAACGAATAAAGAAAAAGCTGCACCCATCGAGGCAAGTGGAGAATATTCCATCACATCATTTCACTTATTAATTTTAACGACTGATAATTGGGGGGCAATGGACCATGGGGGGGGAGGGGAGGGGAGGGCAGGGTGCGGTGGGAAGAGGACGGGATCACTGTGCCCAATCTGAGCCCTCCCGTTGAGCGAGGACCCATATATTGTCGCTCTAACCCAGAAGATTTACACCCCCAGTTTGCAACAATGGTCTGTGACATAAGAAAACTACTAGGCACTTGGTCTAAGCGTTAAACAAAGCTTTAATCAACTGTTTTACAACATGAAGGTCTAGTTGTGTCCTTCATTAGTTCCTGTTAAGGATGTCCAGCGCAAGCTGGGCCCGTGCCCGAGTATTTAAACTCTCCCTGGACAGCGCCACCCACAGGCCGCTCAGTATTATTTCATAAGTCTTTCTTTCATGGATGACTGATTCATGTCAGTCTGCAAGGAGATAAATAACTGGCGCACTCATTCATACTCATGAAGTATGCTTCGGAGCATAGCTGCCCCTGTGTGAAGCAGCTCAGTAATGCCTACGGGGGGACGGTACACACCCCCGTACCGCACCACCCCTTCCCACTCAGCAGCAGCCAGCACTTCCTCAGCTGCCGACTCTGCTCCCCCTCCACGGACAGAACAGACGCAACCTTGTGAAACCTCGCTGGAACCTTCTCCCGAGCGTACGTCTCTGAGCTGGTGCCTCATTCGAGTGACAATGCTGAGGACTGCAATGCGGCTTGTTGCTGAGAGTGAATTGCTTGCTGCTCCTGGGGTAGTAAGGGGGAAAAAAAAGGACATTAACTGTTGAGTCTGTGTTTTCAAATGTAGTTATGCTGAATAACAGGACACAGACTACAGAAGTAATTAAACAGGTCTTTAGTGATTGAGGGTCAGGGCTGAACTGAGATACACTTTGCTCCGCAGGGTTTATATACCGGTGTGGTCACCACCGGTACTACAATGTACAGGAGCCATCAAAAAGTAGTCCATCACCTTAAGGTATCCTCTTAAGGTAGTACAGGTTACATACGCTACAATTCCTCCCCTTTTAGCTTAACAGTGTACACCCCAAATTAAACATTACATGGATAACATATGTACAATTTACACACAAAAACTGTTCAAAGATTCAGCCTCTGAGGAGGCCTCCTGATCCGGGCCGGATAATGCCTTTCAGGGGTCTCTGGTTCTCGTTGCTGGGGTGACTCATCCACTTGATCTCCTATGGATTTAACATCATCCAATACGTTCGAGTCTGAGGTAGGTGCTACAGGTTCAATAAGTTCTTCAACTGGTGTCTCTGCCGTAGACATGGGGTCAACCCTTGTTCTCGATTCCACCAGTTGGTCAGCATGACGTCGTATTACGTTCTCTCCAACGTCTACCGTGTACATCAAGGGTCCTTGTCGTGCACGAATTGTTCCAGGTTGCCATTTATCATCCCTATAGTCCCTGGCCAACACTGGTTGTCCTATTTCAAAACTACGAGTGGCCTTGTTATTTACATGCTGGAATTGCTTGTTTTCGACTTCCCTTCGCACATTGGGTTTTAGCAAATCCAACCGGGACCGCAACCTTCTGTTATAGAACATTATGGCGGGGCTTTGATTTGTCACTGCATGCGTGGCGTTTCGATACGCCATCAGGAAATTGTCCACCTTGTGTTGTAGTGGAATATGGTCTTCACTCATGGCCTTTATCGCCTTTTTGAACGTTTGTACAAATCTCTCGGCCAACCCATTTGCAGCCGGATGATATAGGGCAGATGTATAGTGTTTCACCCCATTCTTTTTCATGAATTTCTGGAATTCTTCTGACACGAACTGTGGTCCGTTGTCTGAGCATTTTTGCTCCGGCAACCCATTCCTTGCAAATATGGTTCTTAGAACTGCGGTTGTCTTCTCAGAGGTAGTGGTCGACATCTTAATCACTTCTGGCCATTTAGAATGTGCGTCTACTGCTATCAAAAACATGGAATCCATGAATGGACCTGCAAAGTCGATATGCACACGTTGCCATGGGGTTGAAGGCCATTCCCACAGATGCAGCGGTGCAATTGGAGGTGCATTTTGAACTTTTTGGCACCCTGAGCAGCTTTTAGTCAGATCCTGTATTTGTTTGTCGATACCTGGCCACCACACATAAGCCCTAGCAAGGCTTTTCATCTTGACTCCCCCCAGATGACCTTCGTGCAATTCTTTCAGAACTCTCTCCCTTAATTTAGGAGGAATAATCACCCTTGTTCCATACATCAATGTTCCTTGACATACGGACAGCTGTTCTCGTCTGGCTGAGAATGCTGGTAACAGTGGTTCGCCATGTGCTGGCCATCCCTTCACTGTCAAGTCGTAGACCCGAGACAGTGTCGGGTCATTTCGGGTCTCTCTCTCAATACCCGCATTGGTGACTGGTAGGCATTCGATGATGGTCGAGTGAAATATCTCGACAGGGTCAACTGCCGGTGCTTCTTCCTCTGTAGGTAGTGGCAGGTGCGACAGCCCATCAGCATTACCATGTTGATTTGTACCTTTGAATTCAATATCATATTGATGTGCCCCTAGGAAAAGGGACCATCTCTGAAGCCTCTGCGCCGTCATTACTGGAACACCCTTCTTAGAGTTGAAAATGGAAACCAACGGCTGGTGATCTGTCAGCAGCGTAAACTTTTGGCCTTGCAGGTAATGGTTAAATTTCTTAACTCCCCACACGAGGCTGAGAGCCTCCCTATCTATCTGCGCTCAGCGGAGGTCAATGATCTGGATGCGAAAGCGACTGGCCTTTCCGAGCCATCTGGAAACTTATGCAAGAGCACTGCCCCGATACCATATGGAGAAGCATCACAAGCTAAGCGAATAGGCAGCGTTGGGTTAAAGTGAGCCAACACTTCCTTGAGGTGATCAGTGCCTTGCTCTTTCGAAAAGCCCGCTTACAATCATCGCTCCACTTCCATGGTATTCCCATTTGCAAAAGAGTGTTTAGCGGGTGTAACACCGTGGATAAATTTGGAAGAAACTTGTGGTAATAGTTAACCAACCCGAGGAACGACCTCAACTGGGATACATTTTCCGGTGCAGGAGCTTTTACAACAGCTTCGATCTTGTCAGGTGACTTATGGAGCCCCTCCTGGTCAATGACGTGGCCGCAGTACGAGATTCGCTTTTGAAATAACTCACATTTCTGGCGATTAACTCTGAGCCCATATTCTTTCAATCTGATGAGCACCTGCTCCAAATTCGCGAGGTGATCCTTATCGTTATCTCCTGTAATCAGGATGTCATCCAGGTAGCATTGTGTGCCTGGGATTCCCTGCAAGACCTGCTCCATGGCCTTTTGCCAAATCGCTGGAGCCGATGCCACTCCAAAAACCAGTCTATTATACCGATATAAGCCCTTATGTGTGTTGATCGTGAGATACTGGCGTGATGCTTCATCAACTTCCATCTGTAGGTACGCCTGCGCCAGGTCTATCTTGGTGAAGTGTTTCCCGCCAGACAGCGAAGCGAAGATATCTTCAATCCGCGGAAGCGGATATTGCACCGTGTGAAGAACCGGATTAACAGTGATCTTGAAATCGCCACGGATGCGAACCTTCCCAGGTTCCCCCGGCTTGTTGCTCAACGAACGCTTCATGACAGGAACAATGGGTGCGGCCCATTTGCTCCAGTCCACCTTGGACAGTACCCCTGAACGTTCTAGCCCTTCCAGCTCTGCTTCCACAGCAGGTCGTATCGCATAAGGTACCGGTCTGGCTTTGAAAAATTTTGGGTTTGCATGTTCTTCAACCTTGATGTTTGCCGTAATTCCTTTCAGTGTTCCCAGTCCCTGTTGGAACACCTCCTTAGCATCGTCTAATATTTTGGACAGTCGTTTAGGTTTGACGTCGTCCTCCTTACAGGCATCTACAGTCAGTGCTTGTATGGAATGCCAGTCCACATTTATTCTCTGGATCCATTCCCGTCCCAGTAGTGGCGGACCTCCATCAGGTAACACATACAAGTCCATTTCCTGACTTTCTTTACCATTGTAGACCACATTTACTTTTATCTTTCTGATGGGGTATACTATTTGCCCCGTGTATGTTTTCAATACAATCTCCGTATCCCTCAGGGGAATGTGCGAGAATAACCTTTTGTAATCTTGCTTATTCATGACCGTTAATGCCGATCCAGTGTCCAATTCCATCTTCACTTGGACTCCTGCTATCCGAAGCATAACCCAGATAGTTTGGTGGTCTGCTGTGTTACCCACATTATGTATTTTTAGACAACCGAGTTCCTTACTGCTGGAGTCTGAATCCATCTTCTGTTCATCCGAACTGTTCTCTGTCACCTTGTGTACTTTTTTGTACTTCTCCTGCGGTGATTTTTTGCTGCTGGTCTTCTTTCCTGACCGGCATACTCTCACTATGTGACCAAGTTTGCCACATTGCCTGCATTCTTTATCTTTGAACCAGCACTGGTTCTGGTCATGCGTTGTCCTTCCGCAACGATAGCACTTTACTGCGCCCAATGCCATTTCATTGGTGCTGAATTCCAATGGCCTTTGCTGTATCTCTGCAGTGCCTCATGCTGCTGCCTCGTGCGATGCTGCAATGCTGAAAGCTTTGTCCAGCGTAAGGTCCTTTTCCTCTAGCAGTCGCTTCTGGGTTCCTTCCCTTAGGAGCCCACACACAAACTTATCTCTCAGTGCGTCTGCTAGTCCTGTACCGAACTGGCAGTACTTTGATAACTTGCGCAGTTCGGTTAGGAATTCAGTGTTGCTTTCTTCTTTAAGTTGAATTCTTTTGTAGAATTTAAATCGTTCCGCTATCAGCAGCGGCGTGGGGTTTAAATGCTCTTGCAGGATAGTAACAATATCCGCGAAACTCTTCCCTACCGGTTTGTCTGGTGTTATAAGGTTCCTTAATAACCCGTACGTCTTCGCACCCATCGAGTTTAATAGGGTTAGTGCTTTCTTATCATCCGGTACCTCGTTAGTTGTACAGTAAACTTCGATGCGTTCCACATAAGTGGCCCAATCTTCCACATCGTTATCAAAAGCAGTGATGTTACCCATTTTTGGCATCCTTGCTGAGTTTCTCCTCTCCCTTCGGATATTATTATTATTTTTATTTTTTTTATTTTCAAGATGGCGGCTTTTCCTGCGCTTGGCGGCTTTTCCCGCGCTTGTCTTCTTCCCCCGCCGACTCAAAATGGCACTTCCCGCGCTGTTGCCGTTCACGCCTCCCAGCGGTCCTTGTGGTCATAAACGCTTGTCTGGCTGCTGCGCGTCTCTGCCCTGATTGCAGTCCGGCCCCTGACACCGGCTGCGGTCGTGTTCTCCGCCCTTTTCGTCGTTTTCCCTCCCCTCCTCTCACTGACAACTCGGCCGACTTCTCCCCCCCCCATGCCGCTCGATCGGGCTTACCCGCCGCTGTCATCGAAGGGATGATCACTGATGTTTGACTTCGTGGCCAGAAACCAACCCGGGTTCCCGATGGCCTCCCATGCGATGCAGTGCCCAGCAGGATGTTGAGGGCGGATGCCCTTGTTCGATGCCCGTTTCAGAGGACGAAGCTTCCTTTGATACAAAACTGCCGCTAGGTAAGATCAGACTCGTCGCCACTGTTGAGTCTGTGTTTTCAAATGTAGTTGTGCTGAATAACAGGACACAGACTACAGAAGTAATTAAACAGGTCTTTAGTGATTGAGGGTCAGGGCTGAACTGAGATACACTTTGCTCCGCAGGGTTTATATACCGGTGTGATCACCACCGGTACTACAATGTACAGGAGCCATCAAAAAGTAGTCCATCACCTTAAGGTATCCTCTTAAGGTAGTACAGGTTACATACACTACATTAACTCTCACTTAAAAAACCTGAAAGGATTATCATTGGCGAATTCTCCCTCAGAAGATGAAATGGGTGGAATGGACTCCACGGCAAGGTAGACTGTATCTGGTCTGTGGGAGAAACGGACTTGGTTGGCATGAATGTGCTTTACTCATTCCATGCTTCTCATTCAACCTCTGGTTGTTCTTGTGGCTTAGCAATCAAATGCACCCTCTTGCCTTCTGCTTATTTTTGATATTATTAAAGAATTTTCTAACATAATGAATTCTTAGAGATTGCAATCTATCACCCCCTCTTGGTGCATGGGTTTGGGGGTTTCAATCCTGTTCCATAGAAACATAGAAACATAGAAGATAGGAGCAGGAGTAGGCCATTCGGCCCTTCGAGCCTGCTCCACCATTCAATGAGATCATGGCTGATCATCCAAATCCAGTACCCTGTCCCTGCTTTCTCCCCATATCCCTTGATCCCTTTAGCCTTAAGAAATATATCTAAATCGTTCTTGAATATATTTAATGAATTGGCCTCAACTGTCGTCTGTGGTAGAGAATTCCACAGGTTCACCACTCTCTGGGTGAAGAAATTCCTCCTCATCTTTGCCCTAAATGGCTTACCCCTTATCCTTAGACTGTGACACCAGGTTCTGGACTCCCCCGCCATCGGGAACAGCCTTCCTGCATCTAGTTCCAGATATGGCAGACCACTTGGTTATAGCCTCCTGGGCAATTGAGCCCAATTCTTGCTCATAAAACCTGGGCTTCCTAAATTGTTCCCTCTGTGGTGGCCTCACACTTTTCCCAATGGCATAATTTCTACACAGGGCCATAAGACATAGAAGTGTGCCCTCATAGAATCATACAGCGCAGAAGGAGGTCATTCGGCCCATCGTGCCTGTGCCGGCTCTTTGAAAGAGCTCTCCAATTAGTCCCACTCTCCTGAACCTGCCCCCATAGTCCTGCAATTTTTTCCTTTTCCAGTATTTATCCAATTCCCTTTTGAAAGTCACCATTGAATCTGCCTCCACCACCCTTTCAGGCAGCGCATTCCAGATCATCAGAACTCGCTGCGTAAAAAGAATTTTCCTCATCTCCCGTTTTGGTTCTTTTATAAATTATCTTAAATCTGTGTCCTCTGGTTACTGACCCACCTGCCAGTGGAAACAGTTTCTCCTTATCTACTCAATCAAAACCCCTCATCATTTTGAACACCTCAATTAAATCTCGGCTCATTAAATCACCTCCAACATGCAGGCAGTCATTTTTAAATCAATCTTCTCCCCTTTTTCAGCCTACTCAAATGACGAGCTCAAATGTGAGTATTGACGGTGCCATTTGAGCATGTGAGAGCAAGATTATCAGACCCAAGCCTGATTCTGTGTTGCCTTTCCAGCAAGGATCACTGGATAGCAATAAGGAGCAGTAATCTTGTTTCTCATTTCCTGTTGTCATCCCAGCTGAGTTGGGCTGACTGAGCGCCGACTGGGAATCAAACCTGGGAATATTCCAGTCAGCTTCTCAGCTGCATGCTAGCTTTTCCAACTGTTCAAATCCCTCCATGGCCTCGCCCCTCCCTGTCTCTGTAACCTCCCCCAGCCCGACAATGCTCCGAGATCTCTGCACTCCTCCAATTCTGGCCTCTGCCGCATCCCTGATTTCCATCGCTCCGCCATTGGCGGCCGTGCCTTCAGCTGCCTGGGCCCTAAGCTCTGGAATTCCCTCCCTAAACCTCTCCGCCTCGCTACCTCCCTCTCCTCCTTTAAGGTGCTCCTTAAAACCGACCTCTTTGACCGAGCTTTTGGTCACCTGTCCTAATGTCTCCTTATGTGGCTCGGTGTCAAATTTTTGTCTGATAACGCTCCTGTGAAGCGCCCTGGGACGTTTTACTACGTTAAAGGTGCTATATAAATACAAGTTGTTAAGCCATTGTGAAAGCTGTATCGATAGTCTTCAGAAGTCTGTCCGATGTAGCTCACTTGCTTCGTGTTAAATGTTTGAAAGGCTTGCCCTTTGTGTTTACCCAGATCGAATGTGAATGGGTCGAGGCGTAGATTTCCTGCCCCTTTTATAGTTCCTGTTCGATGTGTTTCAGCAGGCAGTGGTCAGTCTCAGTATCACTGGCTGTTTTACAGCTATGTTAGTCTGGATCCAGCTGACAGCGTGCAGTAGCTAAGAGAGCAGTAAGTTAAAGTACAGTCGGTTTAAGGATTGTAACTTTCAATTTCCTAAGTTTCGATTCAATTAGTTGCCTCTTGACACAGTGACATTTCGTCACGGTCAAAGCAAGACTTCCCAATCAAGGGTTGCAATAAATTTGCTCCTTGTCTATATTTAGTGATATATTTAAGACTTCAGTACCCAGTGGTGTTTAAACTGTGCAGAACATCTGGTTATAAAGTTTAGTCTGTGAATCTGGCTCTGCGGTGGTCCTTGCTCAGTGATGATTCAGACTAGGGCAGACAATGGAAAGCTGGAATAGTAGTGATACAGCACATCTGCCCTTTCGGATTATGGGGTTTGATTCTCAGAAGGGGAGGTCCTACAAGACATATACTAGATTCAGATACTATCATATTTCTTCCTGGCCCCTTGCTGAACAAGAAATTAAGAATTTCAAAACGTGATTGAAAACAATTTCAAAACGTAATTGAAATATTTTTCAGAAATGTTAAAAAAATTCCCCCCCTCCCCCGTCAAAAAGATGGAACTGAGATACTTCACAGAGATCGGTGTGCAACGGCAGCAGGTTACTTCAATCAGAATAGAGATTAGCCATATGCCAATAACACAGAGGTAAAGCAGGCCATGGTGAGGATCTTATTATTTATTTTACGTCCAAGCTCTGAATAACTAAATGCTGAAGCATTGTTGGATAGGATAATTGAGCATTTCCTTCATGGAAAATGTGCAACATTAATAGCGCAGCTGCAGATAAAGTGATTCTTGGGATAACAACAGAAAATGCTGGAAACACTCAGCAGGCCAGACAGCATCCGTGGAGAGAGAAACAGAGTTAACGCTTCAGGTCTGGGACCCTTCATCAGAACTGGAAAAGGCTGGAGATGTAACAGGCTTTAAGCAGGTGCAGAGGCAGGGGGAGGGGAGGATCTGAAAGAACATTCTGTGCTAGGGTGGGAGGCAGGAGAGATTAAATGTTGCAAATGGGGAAGGCAAAATAATAAACAGCCTGAAAAATGGGGGCAGGAGTTATGGTCTGAAACTGTTGAACTCGATGTTGAGTCCGGAAGGCTGTAAAGTGCCTAATCGAAAGATGTGGTGCTGTTCCTCGAGCTTACGTTGAGCTTCATTGGAACAGTGTAAGAGGCTGAGGACAGAGAGGTCAGAGTGGGAGTGAAGCGGAGAATTAAAATGACAGGCGACCGGAAGCTCGGGGTCACCCTTACGGACTGAACGGAGGTGTTCCGCAAAGCGGTCTCCCCAATGTAGAGGAGACTGCATCGTGAGCAGCGATTACAGTATACTAAATTGCAAGAAATACAAGTAAATCACTGTTTCACCTGGAAGGGGTGTTTGGAGCCCTGGACAGTGGGAAGGGAGAAGTTAAAAGGGCAGGTGTTGCATCTCCTGAGCTTGCACGGGAAGGTGCTGGGCGAAGGGGAAGGGCTGTTGGGGGTGATTGAGGAGTGGACCAGGGTGTCGCGGCGGGATGCTGAAAGGGGAGGTGAGGGGAAAATGCTTTTGGTGGTGGGATCATATTGGAGGTGGCGGAAATGGCGGAGGATGATCCGTTGAATGTGGAGGCTGGTGGGGTGAAAGGTGAGGACAAGGGGAATCCTATTGTGGTTCTGGGAGGGAGGGGAAGGGGTGAGAGCAGAAGTGCGGGAAATGGAATGGACACGGTCAAGGGCCGCGTCAACCACGGTAGAGGGGAATCCTCGGTTGAGGAAAAAGGAAGACATGTCGGAAACACTGGTGTGGAAGGTGGCATTGATGGAACAGATGCGGCGGAGATGGAGAAACTGGAAGAATGGAATAGAGTTCTTACAGGAAGCAGGGTGGGAGGAAGTGTAGTCCAGGTAGCTGTGGGAGTCAGTGGGCTTGTAGTGGATGTTTGTCGATTCTTGGGTATGAAAATCTGCTTCAGCGCTAGCCTTGCATCACTGTTGATGGTTTTTCATAATACAGGGCCATAAGATTAGCAGTGCGTTCAGCCAGGCCCCCAAGGTAGCATTCGTAGAACAGTATCAGATCTCTGAACTGTACCTGGGAGATCACTAAATTCTAGGTCATTGATTACCAGCTAAGGTGGAAGGAATGAGTCATCTAACTTGCCCAAATTCTACAATGATGCACTCCTCTTTGAGGTTGCAAACCCTATAAACTCCAAATACTGCGGCAGCAGGGATTGTGTCAGGTATTTTAGCCAAGTTTACCCAGCAATTATCGTGCGGACTAGTTTCTGCTCAGAAGCCAGGAAGCGCACATTTGATGGTGGCGTGTCAACAGATGGGAGTCTCCCATTCTTGCTGTTAGAGCTGGCATGCCTATGCTTTTTGCTCTGCCCTGCATGCAATCATCCTGACCTTTTATTATTTTTCATTATATTGGCTGTACACTCTGCTTTGGTAAGCACTTGCTGGAACCAGTACTCACATCCTTTTAACAACGATTATCACAAACCTCCAGATGGTGCTTGAGGGTTGAAGGTTTCGCCTCCATTAAGAAGAAATTATTTTACGCCGCTTGAACGTCTAAAGGACCATAATTACACTTGCTGCTTTGTCCATGTTAATCCCACCCAAAACAGTTGAAACTGGCTGCGAGCAATTTCTCATTAAATTGAACTGGTGGGAAAGAGTTGACATCACGATTAGTTGCAGATAGAAATCACAATATCTTACAAAACAGCTCTACTGATTCTGAATTGTGTTATTAACACAGCAACAACTTGCATTTATGTAGCGCCTTTAATGTAGTAAAACGTCCCAAGGTGCATTATCAGACAAAATTTGACACTGAGCCGCATAATGAGATATTAGGACAGGTGACCAAAAGCTTGGTCAAAGAGGTAGGTTTTAAGGAGCGTCTTAAAGGAGGAGACAAACAGAGAGGCGGAGAGGTTTAGGGAGGGAATTCCAGAGCTTAGGACCTAGGCAGCTGAAGGCACGGCCGTCAGTGGTGGAGCAAAGAAAATCGGGGACGCGCAAGAGGCCAGAATTGGAGGACGCAGAGATCGCGGAGGGTTGTAGAGCTGGAGGAGGTTACAGAGATAGGGAGAGGCAAGATCACGGAACGATTTGAAAACAAGGATGAGAATTTTAAAGTTGAGGCATTGCCAGACTGGGAGCCAATGTAGGTCAGCGAGCACAGGGGGGGGCTGGTGAATGCGACTTGGTGCGGGTTAGGACACGGGCAGCAGAGGTTTGGATGAGCTCAAGGTTGCGGAAGATGCAAGGTGGGACGGCGACCAGGAGAGCGTTGGAAGAGTCGAGTCTGGAGGTAACAAAAGCATGGATGAGGGTTCCAGCAGCAGATAAACTGAGGCGGGGCGGAGTCGTCCGATGTTATGGAGCTGGAAGTAGGCGGTCTTGGCGATGGAGCGGATATGGGGGTCGGAAGGTCAGCTCAGGGTCAAATAACACGAGAGATTAATTTACCCCCACTCCTAAAGAAGCGCCACTTCAACAAAAATGCATTCGAAGTTTAAAAAAAGTCTCGCTAAGCCCGGTGTTCCTCCATTTTTGTGTCAGGGAATGATTGTTTCCCGGGCACGAAGCTGACACAAAGATGAGGGGTCCACAATACTGGGTGTTTACCTCCATTTCTGTTACTCGGGGACTAGGAAGAAGAGGAGGATTAGGCACAGCCACGGCATTCCCATGAGTGACATTACAATGCCTCCTGGGTCTCCGCTCAGTGGATGCCCAAACATAGGATCACCTACTTTTTTTTAATTATTCGTTCCTGGGATGTGAGTGTCACTGGCAAGGCCAGCATTTATTGTGCATCCCTAATTGCCCTTGCAAAGACACCCATCTGCAGTGTGACCTGATTGGAATAATTTCAGGCCACTTTGAGTGTGCGTTTGCAAATTTCTTGCCTCAACTGAAATCTATAGCAATGGGATGGGAACCATTTACATCCTCTCAGCCTGGTCGGCAGATTCGGAGGAAGAGCAGTCGTGGCAGCTCCACAACCAACCACAGCAGCAGCACCAGGAGCGCCAACCTCCTCCTCACCCACCTGATGATGCACAGGGCGGAGGGCCTCAGTGCAGGGCTGCACCTCGTCGCAGGAGATGCCCCCAACACAGGATTTACAGGCCGAGGATCAGCTTCCTTAGCATGACTGAACAGCAGTGCCAAAGGAAGCTGAGACTTTCGAGAGAGATATTCGCTGGCATCTGCGCAATGCTGCAACAACACCTGGAGCCCAGAGGAGCATGTGGATACTCCTTACCAGTGGCTGTCAAAGTTACCACCGTCCTCAACTTCTTTGCTTTAGGCTCCTTCCAGGGATCATCTGCAGACATCAGTGGCATCTCCCAGTTGGCCGCACACACCTGCATCATGCAGGTCACCGATGCCCTCTTTGCAAAGGCGCAGAATTACATCCACTTCTCCACGGATGGCCCAAGTGTGACCGCGCGTGCGGTTGGCTTTGCCAATATGACAGGCTTGCCAATGGTGCAGGGCGTCATAGACTGCACACATGTAGCCATTAGGGTCCCCTATCACAACCCAGCTGTATTTGTCAACCGCATGGGACTCCACTCCCTGAACATCCAGCTGGTGTGTAACCACAGGAAGATCATTATGCATGTTTGCGCAAAGTATCCTGGCAGTTGCCATGACTCCTTCATCCTGCGCCAGTCTACTGTGCCTCAGTTCATCCATCCGCCAAACCAACTTTCCGGATGGCTTCTTGACGACAAGGGCTATCCCCTGAAAAAGTGGCTCATGATACCGATGAGAAGGTCATCAAACGAAGCTGAGGAGCTGTACAATGTGAGCCATATTTCCACCAGAAGCATCATAGAGCAAACCATCGGCTTGCTCTAAATGCGCTTCCAATGCCTCGGCAGACCTGGAGGAACCTTGCAGTAGGCACCAGCCAGGGTCTCCAGAATCGTCGTGGTCTGCTGTGCGCTGCACAACATCGCACAGCAGTGCGGCTTAGTGCTGCCAGACGAACAGGTGGCTCAGCACACAGCCTCCTCGGGAGAAGAGGAAGAGGACGAGAAACAGGATGAGGAGGAGGATGGGGAGCGATGCCTTGCGGGGCCGGATGTGGCCAATCCAGCAGCACGTGACCACATTGCTGGCCGTCAGTCAAGGGATGCACTCATCCATGCCAGATTTGAGTAAGCTTATGACTCAACTACAGGTGGCTGGCACATGGAGATGAATATAAATCCGACATTCTCAAAACCCCAGGCATCATCTATCTAATAAACGGTGGTTTGCGCTCAGTGTCACCACCAACATTCTAAATGGAATTCTCCCTGAGCCCTCACTCTTGAACTTCCATTTCTCAGAACACAGAGGCCACACTTTAGGTGATCTCAGCAGATCATGAAACCTTTTTCCACACTGAACCCATGTGCGTCTGCACACAGACCTCGAACTCACCTCCTCAGCAATTTGCAGCCAAGCTGCCTTGGTTTGCTGAGGAGGCCTCCTCCCTCCATTTCCAGGGAAGAGGACCTCCTGACGTCCTCTAACTCCCTCCACAAGAGCACGGACGGGGCCCTCATTGAACCTGGGTGCAGCCTTAGTTTTTGGCGCTGCCATTCCTGCAGTAGCCAACACCTTTAAGAGAAAAAAAGCTAATGCTTCTGCAAAGGGGACATGGCCCCTTTAAATCTTCACTGAAACAATGCGTCATCAGAGGCTGCAAGCAGTTGCCTGGAGGGACCCGCACGTCGGCCGTAACGAGGCCAATCAACCTAAAATCTCATCTGCGGGGCAGCGGCAACCGGGAGCAGGTCCTGAAGAACCACCGGGACCAGAAACAGCGGGCCCGCCGTCAACCCGCCTCCTTCATCAAAATCGAGCCCTCTGTGTTTCTTGTACGAGGACAACTAAATCTCTCTGAACACCAACATTTAATAGTTTTTCACCATTTAAAAAAGATTCTGTTTTTCTATTCTTCTTACCAAAGTGAATAATCTCACATTTCCCCATATTATACTCCATCCGCCACCTTATTGCTCACTCACTTAACCTGCCTATATCCCTTTACAAGCTCTTTGTGTCCTCCTCACAGCTTACTTTCTCACCTAGCTTTGTATCTTCAGCAAACTTGGATACATTACACTCGGTCCCTTCATCCTAGTTATTAATATAGATTGTAAATAGCTGAGGCCCAAGCACTGATCCTTGCGGTACCCCACTAGTTACAGCCTGCCAACCTGAAAATGACCCGTTTATCCCTACTCTCTGTTTTCTGTCCGTTAACCAATCCTCTATCCATGCTAGTATATCACCCTCAACCCAAGGAGCCCTTATCTTGTGTAACAACCTTTTATGTGGCACCTTATCGAATGCCTTTTAAAAATCCAAATATATTACATCCACTGGTTCCCCTTTCCCTGCCCTGCCCTTACATCTTCAAAAAATCTAATACATTTGTTAAACATGATTTCCCTTTCATAAAACCATGTTGACTCTATCTAATGGCCCAGAAATTCGGGTCTCCACGGGTGAGTACGCACGGGGTACTCACCCATAAGCCCAATGGAAGCGCCGGTTTCCTGCATGCACTGCGCAAGCGCGGGAAACCAGCACTTCTGTTCCCCTGAAAGAAGGGGTTGAGAGGTGGAACACGTGCGCAGGAGAGGCAGCGCGTGCGCATCGAACTTACTTTTTTTTGCAGGTTTTCCCGGGAGGGTATGTCTCCAGCAGTTACACATTTAAAAAGCAGTCGCAAGGCCTGCTTTTTACAAGGTAAGTGGTGAATTAATTAAAATTAAAACATTTTTTCCACAGGTTTATTATTTTTAAATACTTTAAAGAAAGATAAGTTTATTTTTAGCCCCGTTAGAAAATGTAATTAATTTTTTCAAAAATTTAAATTAATGTTTAAAATAGTTATTTCATGTAATTTATAATTTATTTTAAAAATATGATTAAAAAAAAATTTATTTGAAGATTTAGTGATGTTTTGGGGCTTATAGTATTTATAGGTTTGACAGGTCTGTCAAACTTATGAATGAAGCATTCACTGCTACCATTGGCTCTCCATGGCCCACGTGATCCCAGGGGACACGTCGAACTAACTGCGCCCCTGGGATACGCAAGCACTGCGCGCCAGCAGTTGGAGGAGGCCCAGGATCGGAATCCCACGCAGGCCCACAGCACAACGGCCGGCTGTGGATTCCAGCATTTTCCCGACAACTGGAGTCAGGCTAATTGGCCTGTAGTTCACTGTTTTCTCTTCCTCCTTTCTTGAACAGCGGGGCTACATTTGCTACCTTCCAATCCACTGGGATAATCTTGTGTACTGATGGAACAAACTCTAATGTTACAGAAAGTGTCTCAAATGTCAGGGACAGCTTCTGACGAAAGGTCATCTGATGAAAGGTCACAGACCTGAAACGTTGGGCTGGATTTTCTGAATGGGAAGCTTTTGGAGGCGGGACTGCTGCTTGCCGGGGTTCAGTCCCACCTCCATCAGCTTCTGGCCAACCAGCGGGATTTTCCCCTGATTGACCTTGTTAAGCCCGCCCAGCAGGCTCAGCAGGCCAATTAGGGGGAAGTCAGTGACAGAGTACGTCAAGGTCTGACGTGCCATCTGTCAAGAACTTATGAAAGAAGAATTGTCATTGTTTGACAGTTCTGTGAAGCTGTCAAACATTGACATTCTGTGTAGTTTGATGAGTCCTTGTGTTCAGGACTCATCAAACCTTTCTACTTTGCAGAAATTACCTGGCTGTTGGATCAGAGGATGCAACAGCCAGTCTGTGATATCTACAATGAAGATGTCGGGACTCCGGCTCCACAGCGGCTGAAGGCTATAGGTAGAAACAAAGGTAAGTTAACATTTTCTAACGCTTTAGACTCACCTCACATACTTACCACTCCACACTTGCACCCATCACTCACCTCTACAGCGCACTTTCAGAACCCATCGACCCCCGCAGACCTCCTACTCACCTCCTACACCCCAGCAGGGTTCCACCAGGTCGGGAAGCCCGCACTTCAGCACGAAAAATGGGGATAATCCTATTTTCTGCCTGTTAACTACCTGTTAACAGGCAGTTAATAGGCTTTAATCCCTTCCCGCCTCCAATGAGACAGGACCCGGGGCCAGACAGCTTCCCGCCTCCTGGCAAGAGGGCACGGAGGCGGGTTGGGGGGCGGGTTTGCCACCCGCCCCCAAATTCTGCAACTTTCCCGGCAGTCCCGCCTCCATACCCGCCTCCTCGGGGCTGAGAAAATCCAGCCCGTTGACTCTGTTTCTCTCTCCACAGATGCTGCCTGACCTGCTGAGTACTTCCAGCATTTTCTGTTTTTATTTCAGATTTCCAGCATCCGCAGTATTTTGCTTTTATGCTGTGGTAAGTAGAGGACATCAATTTAAGACCATCAGCAGAAAAACGAAGGGAGAGGTGGTGAGAAATGATTTAAGCAGAGTGTTGTTAGGGCGTTGAATGCTCGACCAGAAATAGATGGGTATAGCAAAGTCCATAATAAGCTTTTTAAAGGGAAGGGGGATAAATATTTGACAAAGAATATAATGACAAATCTGGAAATTATTACATGAAAGGGCGGTGGAAGCAGATTGGTAACTTTCAAAAAGGAATTGGATAAATATTTGAAAAGGAGAAATTTGCAGGGCTATGGGGACTAATTGGATCGCTCTTTCAAAGAGCCAGCAAGGGCACGATGGGCCAAATGGCCTCCTTCTGTGTTGTAAAGTTCGACGATTCTACGTTATCAATAATCAGATTACAATGAAGAGGTGATGTTGTACTACGAGTCCTCACCATCAACTAACTGCGAGCACATCTTACTTCTTAATGTTCAAAAAGTGCTCAGCGAGAGCATTTTGTTTAAGCCTGCTTATAATTCAAATAAATAATATAAGCATAACATCTACATTACATTCATTTCTCTATTTCTACTTAACTTGTTTTCATTTATTCTGCCGCGGCTCAGTGGGTGGCACTCTCTCGCTTCCGAGTCACAAGGTTCACATCATGTGGGTTCACATCCCACCCCGGAGACTTGAGCACAAAAATCTAGGCTGACACTCCCTGTGCAGTGTTGAGGGAGTGCCGCACTGTCAGAGGTGCTGCCTTTCGGATCAGACGGTAAACCGAGGCCCTCTGAGGTGGAGGTTAAAAGATCCCACAGCCACTATTTCAATCAGCAAAGGAGTTCTCCCCGGTGCCCTGGCAAATATTTATCCCTCAATCAACATCACTAAAAACAGATGATCTGGTCATTGTCACATTGCTGTCTGTGGGAGCTTGCTGTGCGCAAATTGACGGCCGCGTTTCCTACATTACAACAGTGAGCACACTTCAAAAAATTACTTCATTTGCTGTGAAGCGCTTTGGGACGTCCTGAGGTCGTGAAAGGCGCTGTAGAAATGCACGTCCTTTCTTTCCATCTGTCAGCTCTTTTTCTATTAGGAATTCCACAGACAGCCGGGAGGTGGTGAGCAGATTTGCAGACCTGCATCTGTGTGAACATGTGGATAGCTCTGATTCGCCTAATTTAAGATCAGTGAGAATGGGTATTAAAGTGGTGCCTATTTACAGCACTCTTCGAAATGTCCCTGCCACTTGATGTAGATTAACTGGCCCGTGACTAATTTGCCAAGCAGCGATGGTTCCCGAGAGGATTGTTCCCCCCACTCTGTTACACCAGCTGCCAAACGGGAAATCAAATGTTTAATTACTTCACTATAAAAATTAAATTAAATAAAGTCGCCCTTACAAACAGTAAGGGGCACATTAAATTTACAAACGGCACACACTTGCTTTAACATAAAGGCATTCTTCATAAGATGTAGTCTTGTGTATGGGGCCGACTGTCTAATATTAATGGTAATTTCAGAAAGATCTTGGCGATTTAGAAAGCAGCTGACAAATTAATTCTGGCTCGCACTGTATTCTACACTGTACTTTATAATTTAAATGTTCTGCACTCTCTGTTTCTGTGAAACATGCTTTCCTTCCCCAACTGATGGAAAAATGCTTGCTTGTTTACTGTGAATATGCCACTGTAACACTATGCATAACAGATGCATTCATTCAATGTCTCAGCTCCAAGACAGGCATGTTTTAGAAAATCTTATTAAACAGAAGTGCCATACATCTGTTGTCAAGGTACCTGAAACTTGCCAATTTGTTAATTCAGCAAAGTCGCACAATACTTTGCACAAGTTTTTTTTCCCCACAATTTATTTCCTGCTATCTCCTGAAGGTACTGACTCATGCCTGGCGTGTGGAATCACTGGTCTTCATCTGGGATTTAGCCCAGGATATCGTATTTCAGCCTGGACGGCTATCTTGCCATGAGGGTCATCGCAGCTGAATCAGGACCTCCACTAACCTGCTGTGCACACACATACAGACATGTACACTTTCCAACAGGCACTAGAGTCCAGGAACAGATAAGTCTGACTGTCCCAGGCTCAGGCAGCTGTGGCTCAGTGGGTGGGCGCTTTCGCCTCTGAGCCAATAGGTGGTGGGTCCAAGACCCACTCCAAAGACCTGAGCACAAAAATATAGGCTGCTGCTCCAGTGCAATACTGAGGGAGGGCTGCACTGTCGGAGGTGCCGTCTTTCGAATGAGATGTTAAACCAAAGCCTTGTCTACCTTCTCAGGTGGACGTGAACGATCCCATGATGCTATTTTGAAGAAGAGCACGGGAGTTCTCCTCTGTGTCCTGGCCAATGTTTATCCCTCAACCCACATCACTAAATACAGATTACCTGGTCATTGTCACATTGCTGTTTGTGGGAGCTCGCTGTGCGCAAATTGGCTGCTGCGTTTCCCATATTATGACAGTGACTGCACTTCAAAAGTACTTAATTGGCTGTAAAATGCTTTGGGATAT
This sequence comes from Somniosus microcephalus, assembly GCF_052327205.1. NCBI lineage: Eukaryota > Metazoa > Chordata > Chondrichthyes > Squaliformes > Somniosidae > Somniosus > Somniosus microcephalus. Next base: position 262,315,137 of record NC_140993.1, read on the forward strand.
CTTGAGGTCATGAAAGGCGCTATAGAAATGCAAGTTCTTTCTTTCTTTAAATGTATTACCCTGACTGGGATCAGCAAACTGTAAGGGGTGGTGCGTGGGGCAGCTTTGCCTCCAACTTATGAGCGGTTCGAATCGCTCCCATTCCCTTGGTTCTAGACCTGGGACTTATTTGGGGGTTGTGATGAAAAGTGCAGCAGACAACTGAATTTTGGGGAAAAAAAACAAGGGGGGAGAAATTCGGTATCGCCCCGTTTGGGGCACAATTATCAGCCGGGCGCAAAGTTTAGCGCCTGGCGCTAATTATTGCCTCCGACTGCAAACTTGGCTTCTATCGCCCCTGGAGGTGATTGAAGCACTAAATCAGGCGCTACACACCTCTCTTAAGGTGCTAACGCCAAGGAGCGAGGCGCTACATCAGAGCGCTGGCGAAGCCCATGTGATGTCAGCCAGCAATGGAACACATTGGTGCCGGCCAGTTCTTAAAGGGGAGGGTCGATCTTGTACTCCATCCACACCCTGCTCATTGCAGCCTTGAATCTCGGCCTGGAGAGACCTGTACATCAAATCTGCTGGAAAGAACAATGGAGAGGCCCAGGGAAAGAGCTCAGGGTGCAACCCCCATAGTCTCTTCTAAATCGATGCAAATAAGATCAAATCAAAATCAACCTGCAAAGTGCTGCTCAGTACCCAAAACTCCTTCACACAGCGTTGAATCTCTCCAGAAGTCTCTCTCTCTCTCAGAATGCGTGGTGCAAAAATGTCACCGACAAAAAAAGGCAGGAAGCGGTCGCCTTTAAATAACGCTCCCCCAGTCCCTTTCTGACAGCAAAACGCTCCCCTCAACCTGTCGTTGCTAGCGGCAGGCGGTAAGGCAGGGGGCGCCACTCAATATCCGGTCCGGGGCGCTAACGGGGCGTTGCACACTCGACTGACGTCACAATCTGCCGGCGCAGGAGATCGTGGTGGTAGTGTTTAGCGCCGCCGCAAATTGTCTAGTTAATTTCATGAGCGGCGCAAACATCGCCGCGCCCGGGCGCTAGTTACTTTGTGCCCCATTAGCGCCCTCTTAAGGCGCTAACGGGAGGTGCAAACAACTGAATTTTTCCCCAAAGATCTTTATTTCAGAAAGAAAATATACAACACAATAATCTCAACACTCTAAATTGGGGGAACACTTCGGAATATGCAAGGGAAAATAACAATAGACAGAATACGTCACCCTTCCGAATCCCACTTCACTAGTTAAGTTGGGCTCCAGAGGACCAGGGATAATGCTCACCAAAACGACTTCTTTTGACAGTTGTAGAGGTTTGCGATTTTGGAGTTCTCTAGATGTGTCGGTTGGGGCCTGCCGTACCCCGGACGTGGTAGAGGACTTCACCTGCGTAGCTGGTCAGTCTTCGCGAGTCGTTGATGTGGTAGGGTGCGTATTGGATCTATCAGGTGAGTACCCAATTTCTTTTGGTCAGAAGTAAGGTTTTATGGGCTAGATTTTCAGTATAGGCAGTTTTGGGGCGCTAACCTTAGCGCCCGCCCGAAGTTAGCGCCCGCCCCAAAGTAGCGCCCCGTTGCCGGAAATTCAGTGGCTTCGTCCTAAGAGGTTGGTGGAGCGCTAAAAGAGGCGTTCCACTACTATCTTTAGGCGCTAAGCCGGCGGTCCAGAGGGATAGCGCCCAGGCGGGGCGCAGCGCGGGTGCGGTCATTTTTGGACTGACAGCAGACCCCGTGGCGCCGACCAGCTCTTAAAGGGGGAAGGGACGAATTGGTCTGCTGCCACGCCCTGCACACTGCAGCCTTGCAAAGAGGCCTCAACACTGCTGCTCAGCCCCAGGGAGTCATGGCAACGCCAGAGAAGGCCCGTCAGCGTGCCCTGCGCTTCTCAGAGGGTGATCTGGACATAATGGTCACAGCCCTGGAGGTGAGGCGCAAGATCTTGTTCCCAGAGAGTGGGAGGAATCCAACCCACCACGACTACACCAAAGCCTGGAAGCAGATCGCCCAGAGGGTGACGTTCACCGGCGATGCCCCCAGGACCCACAAACAATGTCGTAAAAAATACAACGACCTGACCAGGATTGTCAGGGTGAGTACCCTTTCCAGTCTCCTCCTCATTCTTGCATGTACACCTGACATGATGGGCAAAGGGAGCTGAAAGTCCTATTGGCCAGCCCTCAGCCAGCAGCATTGGGACAGTCATGAGCATCAATTGGCCATTCGGCACTCTGCACTCTGGCCAAGCTATTCCACCATGGGAGGCTGTGCACACTACATCAGGGCTTCACTCTGTCCAAGCTATTCCACCATGGGAGGCAGTGCACACTACATCAGGGCTTCACTCTGTCCAAGCTATTCCACCATGGGAGGCAGTGCACACTACATCAGGGCTTCACTCTGGCCAAGCTATTCCACCATGGGAGGCAGTACACACTACATCAGGGCTACACTGCGCACTTACAGCCCGTCCTTTCTCTTGCAGGCTAAAGTAGCCTTTAATCGCCAGGCCCGTGCCAGGGGTGGCCGCGCCAAGCTGCAGAAGCTCACTCGGCTGGAGGAGCGCGTGTGTGTGCTCATGGGAGCCCGTGTGATCGTCCCCACAGCGTGCGGAGTAGCCGACCCTCCACTGCCCGGCAATGGTAAGGACCTCGCCTTTTGGCCCTCTCGCGTCGCACTGGCCCATCCGAGCTACCTCCTTTGCCACTGTCCCACCAATGCGCTGAATGCCACCAGTCCTAACTCCCTCGCTGACGCCGTCTCCTCACTCTGAAGCTACTCTTGTGCATTCCTGCTTTCAGCTGGTGACGACCAGGACCCTGAAGCTGCCAGTGACAGCACCTCCGAGCAGGAGGAGGAGGAGGAGCAAGCCGGACCATCGGGGGAACAGTCACGTCCCGCAGGAGAGGAGGAAATGCTTGACACCTCCTCACTGGACGAGTGCCTGGAGGAACTGTCGCAGGGCAATGCAGCTTCTGGGACCAGTGGCGTCCAGCCACCCAGGAGCCGTGCACGTGGCCCGCGGCCTTCCCCCCAAAGGGGGGAAGGATCAGAGGGGAGTGCTGCTGATCGGCACACTCGCCACCACCAACGTGGCAAGGGTCCCCTAGTTCGGCCCCCTCCTCCCCAGCGGGAGAGTCGCGACTCCAGTCCGGACACCTTCACCTCGGAGGAGGTGCGGAAGCTGGATAAGATGGCCGAGGATTCGGACCGGCGCCACACGGAGCTCATGAGCGTGGTGGGGCGCATGCCTGAAGCCATCGAGTCGCTGGCGACCAGTGTGCGCAAGTTCGGGGCAGCAACTGCCGCGAGTGGCCGCATGCTGACTGATGCCGTCAAGACCCTGGCGGATGTGATGCGGGCGCACACCAGGACAACAGGGGCACTCACTGCTGCCACACGCGCTGTCTCAGGCAGGCATCGCCAGGGCAGCCGCCGCGCTGGACCAGCCCAGCAAGCCGCCCCTCGGCTGATTGTTGCGGATCCTGCAGTGCGGGCCCGGCCGAGTGCCACCGCGCCACAGCACCAGCCAGCGCATCCCAGACGCCAGCTGGGCCACATTGCGCCATCCGTCGCCGCCATTCCCCCACTGGGGCGTCAAGGGCAAGCGGCTGCAGCTGATGGTGGCCAGGCTCAGGTGCGCCACTCAGCAGACGGCCCCTCGAGGCCCAAACGCCGTGTAGGCCGCCCCCCAGCGGCATCTGGCAGAAGGGCATCTGAGCCTCAGGCGCCTTCCCCCAGCCTCGCAGCAGCCACTGGGCAGAGCTTGCGAAGGAGCAGCAGGCCGGGCAGGGGAGGCAAAAGGCTGGGCAAGGTCTCGCCCTCGCGGGCCACTCAGTAGAGGGTGTGGCCAGCTTTCCTTTTATATGGCGGTGGCCATCTTTATTTTGCCCATGGTTGTGTTGTTGGAGGGCTTATTTTTTGCGTTAGGCCGACGTTGAGGCCCGGTTTGAAGAAATGTGGAGTGACTCCTCCCCAGTTTGTGGGAGTGAGTTGTTTGTTGGGCTTTTTGTGGGGCCCGTTTATTGTTTTTGGGGATTCATGTGGGAAGGGCTTTTCATTTTTGTGTAATAAATAATTATCTTTATTCATGCAGTCTCCATGGTTGTTCTTCTTAGTGTTTGTTGGCTTCGCCGGCTGAGGGCTTGCGGAGCGGCTGCATTCATCTTCCCTCACGGCCCCTGGCCATTCCCTGACAGGGGGCTTAGAAGTACCGTGTAATAAGGTGGCGTCGTGCGGCCCTTGGCCCTGGTCGCTCCCTCCTGGGAACGGACTCCTGCTCCTCCTCCTCCTCCTCCTCATGCTCCTCCTGCTCCTTCTCCTGAGGTGCTGGTCCAACGTCAGGTGGCAGTGCCTGAGTCCTGCGGATAGCCAGGTTGTGTTGCATGCAGCAAACCACCACAAATTGGGAGACCCGGTCCGGCGAATACGGGAGAGCTCCTCCGGAGCGATCAAGGCAGCGGAACCGCTGCTTGAGGACCCCAATAGTTTGCTCGATGATGTTGCGGGTGGTTTGATGGCTCTCGTTGTAGGCCTCTTCAGCAGCGGTCCTGGGCGCGCGGAGCGGGGTCATGAGCCAGGTGCACAAAGGATAGCCTTTGTCCCCGAGTAGCCATCCTCTTGGGGGAGGCTGTGCCTGGAACATGTCATGCACAGTACTCTGCCGCAGGACAAAGGCATCGTGGCTGCTGCCTGGGAAGCTGGCATTGACTGCCATGATGCGCTGCTTGTGGTCACACACCAGCTGCACATTCAGAGAATGGTAGCCCTTCCTGTTGCGATACTGCTCGCCATGCTCCAGATGGGCCCGCAAAGCCACATGCGTACAGTCAATGGCGCCCTGCACCAAGGGGAATTCCCCGAGTCTGGAAAATCCCAATGCGCGCTGATGCTGGCTCTCCAGGGCCATGGGGAAGGAGATGAATTGGCTTCTCCTTCTGAACAGTGCTTCGGTCACCTGGCGGATGCAGCGATGCGCGCCGTACTGGGAGATGTTTGCTATGTCCCCAGCAGCGTATTGGAAGGAGCCGGTGGCATAGAAGTTCAATGCCACCATCACCTTCACTTCCACCGACAGAGACGTCCTGCACCTGAGCTTTGGCCGCAGATCTCGGCGAAGCAGGTGGCAGATCTCTGCAATCACCTCCTTTCGGAATCGGAGCCTTTTAACACATCGCGCGGCACTCATGTTTAGGTAGGAGCGCTGCTGGCGGTATAGCCTGACTGGGTAAGGCCTACGTGGCCGACGCCTGTAGCCCCCTCTGCCTCTAGCCAGGGCTGCCCCTCTCACAATGCGTCTGCGAGCCCTACGGACATGGAGCTGCAGCTCCGCGTTGGCACCCCATGCAACCCCCATCAAATCCTGGCAAACACTCAAATTTCCAAAAGGCCACTTGCAGCGCTCTGGCCTGAGTCCAAAAATACCTGAGCTCTTGCTGCTTGAAACCAGTTAGCTATCCTCCTTGTTGTGTCTCCAGAAATGCGTTGCACAAGAGTGTTTTCTGAAAAAAGGCTGGCCTTTATACTGGAGAGCACGTCCCCTTTAATTTGCGCCCCCCGGGGCCCGCGCTGGTTGTGTTGCGTTCCTTTTTCCAAACGCTCCGGCCGCCAGCCGCACAATGGGGCGGTCCGACTGAAGTTTGGAATCGGGGCGGCCAAAGGGCGTTGCACGAGGATGTGACGTCATTTTCTGCGCGCGCATCCGGCCGGGCGCTAAACTTTGCGCCGGCGCTAACGGGCAACTTAATTTGGGGCGGGGCGCAAACTGCGCTGCGCACGGGCGCTACACGCATAGCGCCCGAAAATCACTTCTCTTAAGGCGCTAACTGCTGGCGCTAGCAACTGAAAATCTAGCCCAGAGTCTTTTCGATAAAATCTTACCCAGGGGTAAGTCAGGATAGTTTGTAGAGTGGAAAAACTTGCGGATCTTCGGTTTTCTTCCGAGTTGGGTTTTGTTGGTTGCGGTGGCCCAATATTACCCGGTTGCTGGTAATATTTGGTTGTTTGTTTCATGGGGCCCTGGCCTGCCGCGAGTTCTCCGATGGTGTGTTACTTCTTCGAGAGGGAGAACTGCTTCGAGATGCTTCTTCTTGGACTGGGCTGAACTTGATTTGAAATTTCTGATGAACCGAACTTCCTCCAGCACTGTTTTCTTGCACGAGCTAACTCGAACTGTTTTCTGTGAAAAACAGGCCTTCAATTATACTGATTGAGGCCTGCTAATCTGCGCGCCAAATCAGTTCTGGCTTATTGTTAGTTTTGGCGGGCTCATTCATATTGATTGGTGTGAATTGCTTAATTGGTTTCGGGATGGTCCCATCAATCTTAAGTTGTTTTAAGAACGTGTAAAGTGGTTTCGGGATGGTCTCATCGATTGTTTAACCTCTTGTTTAATTGCAGTAAAGTTGTCTTTTCCTGTGGGGGCCAAGGTTCTTTTGTTGGTTGGTGGCATGTTTTGCATTATGCAAGGATTGGATGGTTCTGTAATTTTGGTGGGAACTGCTTTTCCATTGGTCTATTGTCATTATGTAAAATGACTGAGACAGTCTAGATAAGTCCCCAGACAGCTTGGTTAATGCCAATACCCAAAACTGTCCATTTACAGAGGCCAATCCCAATTCCTTTATTGCAGCCTTTTTCCTTCCACAGACTCGAACATGTTTTTAAAATAAAAACCAAAACCCTGGGGTCCTTGATTTTTAAATCTCCCTTTAGGCCCAATATTCTTATACCATTCTGACATGGTTTATTAACAGTCCAAAAATCCCTTCTTTAGTGTAATCTTCTTGGTTTTGGGGAATCTGCTGAATTTTGCGAATCTTACTCAGGAATCAAACGTGTCAATTTCCTAATCTGCATAGTTGAGTCTCACACTTGACTAGGGCCACCCAGCAAAATTAAGTTCATGCCAATCTAGTTTCCTCTTAAATGACTCTCCCTGCGCTACAGTTGCCTCATCCTCTAACTGTTTTTCCATTAACGTCAAGACAATGGCTAAACTGTTCAATAGCAGAGTGGCAGAGGTTACCAGTGGATTGGCTGTGCTGAAAACCATACTGCCGACCATGACGTAGGCCAGGACTATCAAAGCAATGAACAATTTGGGAGTTTACAGCAACTTTTATAACTTTAGAAAGTACTGAGTTAGGACAATAGAACAGTTGTTTCAAGTGTAAGAGGGCAGCGTTTTTCTTAGGTGTCAAGCGTGGCTCAGTCGGTAGCACTCTCGCCTCTGGGCCAGAAGGTTGGGCAGGGTCAAGTCCCATTCCAGAGACCCAAGCTGACACTTCAGCGCAGTACAGAGGGAGAACTGCACTGTCGGAGGTACAGGTAGACTACCTTTTATCCGAACTTCCGAAAACCGAAACCCTCTAAAAACCGAAGGTTTTTTCGTTCAGCGTAAGTCGTGCGCACGACATGACCAGAGTGGCGCACGACCCCGACCCCCGCCGACGACCCCCCGCGGACCCCCCCGCGGACCCCCGCCGACCCCCCCGCCGACCCCGACCCCCGCCGACCCCCCCGCGGACCCCCGCCGACCCCGACTGCCGCCGACCCCCCCGCGGACCCCCGCCGACCCCCCCCGCCGACCCCGACTCCCGCCGACCCCCCCGCCGACCCCCCCGCCGACCCCCGCCGACCCCCCTGCCGACCCCGACTCCCGCCGACCCCCTGCGGACCCCCGCCGACCCGACTCCCGCCGACCCCCCCGCCGACCCCCCGCCGACCCCCCCCGTCGACCCCCACCGCCGGCCCCGACGACCCCCGCCGACCCCCCCGCGGACCCCCGCCGACCCACCCCCGACAAATTTCCCAGTCTTATAAGATACCTTCCAAAATCCGAAATTTTCCGAAAACCGAAACACGGCTGGTCCCGAGGTTTTCGGATAAAGGATAGTCTACCTGTACTGTCTTTTGGATGAGCGTTAAACTTTCAGGCGGACGTAAAAGATTCCATGTCTCTATTTTGAAGAAGAGCAGGGGAGTTTTCCCTGGTACCGTGGCCCATATTTATCCCTCAACCAACATCACTACAACAGATTATCTGGTCTTCATCACATTACTGTTTGTGGGAGCTTGCTGGGCGCAAATTGGTTGCCGCATTTCCTACATTACAACAGCGACTACACTTCAAAATTACTTCATTGGCTGTAAAGCACTTTGGGGTGTCCTGAGGTCACGAAGGGTGCAATAGAAATGCAAGTCCTTCCTTTATTTAAGGATAGGTTAGCACAAGAACATTTCCAAGAAGGATCAAAAAGCAAGAAAGGGAAGAAAGACTTGGAAATAATATCGTGCTTTTCAGGATCTCAGGATGTTCCAAAGCGCTTTACAGCCAATGAGATATTTTTTGAAGTACTAGATCAGGCGTGCGATGGCACAGGTAGAGTTACGTTTGGAAGTTCACATTTTAAAGGTGATCATGGATACCATCAAGATAAAAGATCTTATCAAAGCCAAGAGAGCAGAACATCCAACAGATCCAGCTAAGATCAAACTCAACACCGGTTATTGTGGTTAAATAGAATGGAACTGGTACTTGATTCTCTACCATGATGATTAAGGTCAGAGTTCGGGGAGAAATGTGAGCCAATTGGAGAGCTGGCAACTGTACCATCGGGATGAAAGAGACTTGAAAAAGAAGTTGCAGAAGATTCCTTTATAAAGTGACCAAAAGGAATAGTTGTAGAAGGAAGAGGATGATAACAATATGGCAGTCCTGCATGGTGTTCTAAAATACTTCTAAATTTTAACGTTTCATATAGACTGGATTGAATCCTGGGGTGAGAGAGCTGTCCTATGAGATTGAGTAGAATTGGCCTAAATTCTCTGGAGTTTAGAAGAATGAGAGGTGATCTCATTGAAACGTATAAAATTCTTAGAGGGCTTGAGAGGTTGTTTCCCCTGGCTGGAGAGTCTAGAACCAGGGGTCACAGTCTCAGGATAAGGGGTCGGCCATTTAGGACTGAGATGAGAAGGAATTTCTTCACTCAGAGGGTTGTGAATCTTTGGAATTCTCTGCCCCAGAGGGCTGTGGAGGCTCAGTCGTTGAGTATATTCAAGGCTGAGATCGATAGATTTTTGGACACTAAGGGAATCATAGAAACATAGAAACATAGAAGATAGGAGCAGGAGTCGGCCATTCGGCCCCTCGAGAATACTCCGCCATTTAATGAGATCATGGCTGATCATCCAAATTCAGTACCCTGTCCCTGCTTTCTCCCCATATCCCTTGATCCCTTTAGCCTTAAGAAATATATCTAACTCCTTCTTGAATATCTTATATATACATAAAGCGATGCTTCTGTCCTTCTGTCTGTCTGTCTGGCATTCTGTCTGTCTGTCATCACGTGTGCGTCTGTCAGGCTATGCGCTCGAAAGTTACAGGGCATACCTACGCGTGCGTTACGTCGAAAGAAAGTTTACCTTTCCAAAACGGTCTTAAGCGTATTTACGTTTCGGCCGGGCTAAAATCGCGCCCGCGGTATCCGAAAAACCTTCAACATTCCGCTCATTAGCATCTCATTATCCGCTCATTAGCGACAGAGTGACCTCGAGGTCGACCAATCGTACGGCGGCTTGCTGCCGCGTGCGGCCGGGCCCTCCTACGGTCGAGTGACGGGACGATTGACCAATCCTACGCTTTGGTCACCTGACGGTTGACCAATCGGTGCATGTGTGGGCGGGCCTTATCGTTCTGAACCGAGGTGAGTAGCCGCCATCTTGCTTCCATTCTTTTTCCTGCTTTCTGCGTCTTTCTTTTCAAATATACATTTCCACCAAAATAAAATTGAATTTATTAAATTGTTTTAAAATAAATCACTCATTTGTAAATATTTTATCTAACCTGAAGATTCTTTTTCCTACCTTTCCCCGTTTTTTTATTAGGCCTGAAAGCCTGGGCCTTTCTTGCCCAGCCAGGCCTGAGCTAGGTAATTGGGCTGCTGCTAAGCTCCTCACCACCCCCCCCCCGCCGGTGTCACGTTACCCGGGGCAACGGCGTCAGCCATGAGGGTCAGAGTGCGCGCGCAGCAGGAGCAGGTGAGACTCTGTTCCGCGCTCGGCTCTCGAGAGTGCGGATCTCGGCCTTGGTGAGCGGGAAGGGCTACCCCGGCAACGGGAGTGCGGGGCGGCTGGGGCTTGGAGAGCGGGGCTCTCGGGAGTGCGGGGCGGGCTCGGAGAGCGGGGCTCTCGGGAGTGCGGGGCGGGGTGGCGCGGCAGGGTTACCCCGGCAACCGGGCGTGGCCGTGGCCGTCTCTCAGCCTCAAGCCCTCCCTTCCTCCCTCCCCCCCTTCCCCTCCCCCCCTTCCCCTCCCTTCCCCTCCCCCTCCCCTCCCCCCTTCCCCTTCCCTCCCCCCCGCCCTCCCTTCCCCCCTCCCTCCCCCCCGCCTTCCACCCCCTCCCTCCCCCCTCCCGCCCTCCCTCCCCCCCGCCCCACCCTCCCCCTCCCCCGCCCCCCTCCCCCCCTCCCCCCCACCCGCCCTCTCTTCCCCCCACCCGCCCTCTCTTCCCCCCAGTCTCTCTCTCTCTTCCCCCCAGTCGCTCTCTCTCTACCCCCCAGTCGCTCTCTCTCTTCCCCCCCAGTCGCGCTCTCTCTCTCTCCCCCCCGCTCTCTCTCTCTCTCCCCCCCAGTCGCGCTCTCTCTCTCTCTCCCCCCCCAGTCGCGCTCTCTCTCTCTCTCTCCCCCCCCCCAGTTGTGCTCTCTCTCTTCCCCCCCCCGCCCCCCCCAGTCGCTCTCTCTCTCTCTCTTCCAACAACAACATGCCCTCCAAAAAGCCTCGGCACCGCCGGGCACTTCAGCTAGTATTTAATAAATTGGCCTCAACTGCCTTGTGTGGTAGAGAATTCCACAGGTTCACCACTCTCTGGGTGAAGAAATTCCTCCTCATCTCTGTCCTAAGTGGCTTACTCCTTATCCTTAGACTGTGACCCCTGGTTCTGGACTCCCCCACCATCGGGAACATCCTTCCGTCATCTAGTCTGTCTAGTACTGTTAGAATTTTATAAGTTTCAATGAGACCCCCTCTCATTCTTCTAAACTCCAGCGAATATAAGCCTAATTGACCTAATCTCTCCTCATACGTCATTCCTGCCATCCCAGGTATCAGTCTGGTGAATCTTCGCTGCACTCCCTCCATGGCAAGAGCATCCTTCCTCAGATAAGGCGACCAAAACTGCGCACAATGCTCAAGGTGTGGTCTCACCAAGGCCCTGTACAACTGCAGCAAGACATCCTTGCTCCTGTATTCGAATCCTCTCGCTATGAAGGCCAACATACCATTTGCCTTCTTAAACGCCTGCTGCACCTGCATGCTTACCTTCAGCGACTGGTGCACAAGGACACCCAGGTCTCGTTGCACTTCCCCTTTTCCCAATCTATTGCTGTTCAGATAATAATCTGTCTTCCTGTTTTTGCCACCGAAGTGGATAACCTCGCATTTATCCACATTATACTGCATTTGCCATGCATCTGCCCAATCACCCAACCTGTCCAAATCATACTGATGTTTCTCTGCATCCTCCTCACAGCACACATACCCACCCAGCTTTGTGTCATCTGCAAACTTGGAGATATTACATCTAGTTCCCTCGTCTAGATCATTAATATATATTGTGAATAGCTGGGGTCCTAGCACTGATCCCTGCGGTACCCCACTAGTCGCTGCCTGCCACTCGGAAAAAGACCCATTTATCCAACTCCTTGCTTCCTGTCTGCCAACCAGTTCTCTATCCAAGTCAGTACCTTACCCCCAATCCCATGTGCTTTAACTTTGCACGCTAATCTCTTATGCGGGACCTTATCGAAAGCCTTCTGAAAGTCCAAATACACCACATCCACTGGTTCTCCCTTATCTATTCTACCAGTTACATCCTCAAAAAATTCCAGTAGATTACTCAAGCATGATTTACCTTTTGTCTGATCCTGTCACTGTTTTCCAAGTGCTCTGCTATTACATCTTTTATAATGGACTCTAGCATTTTCCCCACTACCGATGTCAGGCTTACTGGTCTATAATTCCCCGTTTTCTCTCTACCACCTTTTTTAAATAGTGGGGTTACATTAGCTACCCTCCAATCCATGGGAACTGTTCCCGAGTCTATAGAATTTTAGAAGATGACCAGCAATGCATCTACTATTTCTAGGGCCACTTCCTTATGTACCCTAGGATGTAGATTATCAGGCCCTGGGGATTTATCGGCCTTCAATCCCATCAATTTCCCTAACATAATTTCCCTACAAATACTGATTTTATTCAGTTCCTCCCTCTCATTAGACCCTATGTTCCCCGACATCTCTGGGAGGTTATTTGTGTCCTCATTTGTGAAAACAGAACCAAAGTATGTATTTAATTGGTCTGCCATGTCTTTGTTCCCCATTACAAATTCCCTAATTCTGACTGCAAGGGACCTACGCTTGGTGTCACCAATCTTTTTCTCTTCACATGTCTTTAGAAGCTTTTACAGTCAGTTTTTATGTCTCCTGCAAGCTTACTCTCATACTCTATTTCCCCTCTCTTAATTAATCCCTTTGTCCTCCTTTGCTGAATCCTAAACTACGCCCAATCCTCAGGTTTGCTGCTTTTTCTCGTCAATTTATATGTCCTCTCCTTGGATCTTATGCTATCCCTAATTTCCCTTGTTAGCCACGGTTGCGCCACCTTTTTTGTTTTATTTTTATGCCAGACAGAGATGGACAAATTCTGTAGTTCATCCATGCTATCTTTAAATGTTTGCCATTTCCTATCCATCGTCAATCCTTTAAGTAATGTTCCCCAATCCACCCTAGCCAACTCACACCTCATTCCATCATAGTTTCCTTTATTTAAATTCAGGACCCTAGTCTCTGAGTCAACTACTTCACTCTCCATCTTAATGAAGAATTCTATCATATTATGATCGCTCCTCCCCAAGGGGCCTCGCACAACAACATTGCTAATTAATCCTTTCTCATTACATAATACCCAGTCTAAGATGGCCTGATCTCTAGTTGGTTCCTCGACATATTAGTCCAGGAAACCACCCCGTATACATTCTGGGAATTTGTCCTCCACAGTATTGTTACTAATTTGGTTAGCCCAATCTATATGTAAATTAAAGTCACCCATGATAACTGCTGTGCCCTTATTGCATGCATCTCTAATTTCCCATTTAATGCAATCCCCAACCTCAGCATTACTGTTTGGGGGTCTATATACAACTGCCACTAATGTTTTCTGCCCCTTGGTATTTCTCAGCTCTACCCATACAGATTCGACGTCATCAGAACTAATATCCTTTCAAGAGATATGGGGATAGGGCAGTAAATGGAGTTGAGGTAGATGATTAGCCATTATCTTTATTGAATGGCAGAGCAGGCTCGAGGGGCAGTATGGCCTCCTCCTGCTCCTATTTCTTATGTTATTATAGGGTTAGGTAGACCAATGCAATGGGATTTTAAAATGAACCGTGGCTATTTGTATTTCCTTTGTTCTTTGCCTTGAAGCCTCTGGGTAAAATGGATATACTGTACAGTGTGAGGGCTAGGAACAGGGAGATGGGCGGAAATAATCATCTCTGACTGCCACAGGGTATAATAGCAAAATTAAATACAATAGGGGAAAAATTTAGTATCGCCCTGTTTGGGGCGCGATTATCGGGCGTGCGCAAAGTTTAGCGCCTGGCGCTAATTATCGCCTCTAACTGCAAACTTGGCTTTTATCGCCCCTGGAGTTGATTGGAGTGCTAAATCAGGCGCTTCACACCTGTCTTAAGGTGCAGAGGCCGAGGAGCGAGGCGCTACCTCACAGCGCTGGCGAAGCTCATGTGATGTCAGTCAGTAATGGAACACAGACACACTGGCGCCGGCCAGTTCTTAAAGGGGAGGGTCGATCTTGCTCTCCATCCACATCCTGCTCATTGCAGCCTTGAATCTCGGCCTGGAGAGACCAGTACATCAATTCTGCTGGAAAGAACAATGGAGAGGCCCAGGAAAAGAGCTCAGAGTGCAGCCCCCACAGTCTCTTCTAAATCGATGCAAGGAAGGACAAATCAAAATGAACCTGCAAAGTGCTGCTCAGTATCCAAAACTCCTTCACACAGCGTTGAATCTCTCCAGAAGTCTCTCTCTCTCTCTCTCAGAATGCGTGGTGCAAAAATGTCACCAGCAAAAAAAGGCAGGAAGTGGTCGCCTTTAAATAGCGTTCCCCCAGTCTCTTCCTGACTGCAAAACGCTCCCCTCAACCTGTCGTTGCTAGCGGCAGGCGGTAAGGCTGGGGGCGCCACTCAATATCCGGTCCGGGGCGCTACCGGGGCGTTGCGCACTCGACTGACGTCACGATCTGCAGGCGCAGGAGATCGTGGTGGTAGTGTTTAGCGCTGCCGCAAAATGTCTAGTTAATTTCGTGAGCGGCGCAAACCTCGCCGCGCCCGGGCGCTAGTTGCTTTGCGCCCCATAGGCTTTGTTTTAGGGCTAAAGTAATAAAGAACATATCAAACAGCCAGAGAAATTCAGAAAGAATTGGGGGAGAAATTCATTACAGCCCCGTTTGGGGCGCTAACTTTTAAAAGTTGAGAAAATTAGCGCCAGGCACTAATGTTCCTCAACTTTTAAAAAATTCGGTTTTGCGCTCCATGAAGGATGTAGAGCGCTAAATCACTTTGTTCCTGGAGTGCAACAGGCAGTAGGCGGGGCGGTAGGTGAGCAGCACTGTCGCGTTGGAAGGCTCCTTCCCTCCCTTAAAGGGAAGGGCCATCGCTGCAGGCTCTGCAAGGAAAAAAACTTACCTGGTCCCCGACGGCAGCCGCGATGTGACCCGATCAGCCTGATGCGCTGCAGCAGAGTGCCGAGCTGATCGAAGGCTGGCGACAAAAATTCCCCCCCGCAAAAAACGCAAAGAGCATATCAGATTTTTTTTCACCTACCTCGGCCACCTTGCCTTTAAGCCTCATCCCCGCAGTGCCCGGCGTCCCGATCAACGCCTCCTGCCGCTGTCGGTGTCGTCGCCCGGCAATGCTGCAGGGGGCAGAAATGAATTTCGGATCCGCTGCGCTACCGGGGCGATGCGCAGCCGGATGACGTCACAATCTCCGAGCACAGGAGATCGTGGCGCTAGGGGTTACCGTCGCCGCAAACCGCTGGGTGAATTTCGTGGGAGGCGGTAACATCGCTGCGCCCGGGCAGTAAGTTCCCCGTTATCACCCCCTGGAGGCACTAATGGGAGGCGCTAAGGCACCGAATTTCTAGCCCCAATTGGATTTCTCTTCAAAGCCATTTGCCTGTTGTGATTTTTTGAACGGAGGGAGGATAAGGTGCCTGGAGAGGTATATTTGCCTATTCTTGAATTCACTCAGTCTGCAGAGAGGCAGACCTCTATAGAGCTCTGTGCCCATGTTGCATTCATTCAAGATTCAGTTAACGGACTCCGAAAAATGACTTTTAAGAATTTTGAAGCCCTTGATAAGTTGTTTTCAGAAAATGGTTTAATCTATTGGTTAAATACCACATTGCTGTTTATCTGCAGACTTAACTTGATTTTAAATAAATTTGTGTCTTGCGTAATCAAATTTCACTTCCAGCTTTAGCAGGCGTCGGCCGTGGCTCAGTGGGTAGCACTCGCGCCTCTGAGTCAGAAGGTCGTGGGTTCGCAGTCCCACTCCAGAGACTTGAACACAAAATCCACGCTGACACCCCCAGCGCAGTACTGAGGGGGTGCGGCTCTGTCAGAGGTGCCGTCTTTCAGATGAGACGTTAAACCGTCTGCTCTCTCAGCTTGGATGTAAAAGAAACGCCTTTCACAATCTCAGGATGTCCCAAAGCACTTTGCAGCCAATGAATTACTTTTGACATGCAGTCACTGTTGTAACACAGCAACCGCTTGTGCACAGCAAGCTCCCACAAACAGCAATGAGACAATGTCTGGATAATCTGCTTTAGTGATGTTGGTTGAGGGATAAACATTGGCCCAGGCCACTGGGGAGAACTCCCCAGCTCTTCCATCAAATAGTGTCAATGGAATCTTTTACACCCACCTGAGAGGGCAGATGGGGCCTCAGTTTAACATCGCATCCAAAAGGTGGCACCTCCGACAGTGCAGCACTCCCGCAGTACTGCACTGGCAGTGTCAGCCTAGATTTTGTGCTTAAGTCTCATGGGGTGGGACTTGAACCCACAACCATTCTGACACAGAGAGGAGAGTGCTACCCACTGGGCCACTGCTGACATACATATATTGCCTTTTTTCAAACTGTGAACAAAAGAAATGGCACCATTATTGATCTGTAGCTCTGTGCTTAAAACTAGGAAGAGGAAATCAATGACGTTGCAATACATAATTAGTGCTAGGCACGTTTGACAAGTCATGTTGGAACTACCCTTTTAAGAACGAGAAACTTGGTTTATAAACTGCACGATGACTCATTACGAAAGACTGCACCTTATTCTCCTTGTAGTTGGTATTTTACATCTGTATTTCTGCTTCTTCTGTCATTGTGGATGTGCGTTTGAATAATGAAGGGAGCAGATGTATCATAGCACTATACAGCACCTGTCAGCTGCCACAGTAAACAAGAAACTTAGTAATCTCCAGTGTCCCTTAGCTGCAACTTGCCACATACGAAATGTATGCGTATCTTATTTGTCACAGAATTGGGCTCCACCTCACTAAGCACTGCTTAGTAGGGTTTGGAGCTATCACATCTGGATTCCGCAAGAACAGCTGGACACTTAAATAACAATTCTCTGTCTCGAGCTAATGAAAGCAGATTCTGACTCTCGATTGCTGTTAGCAGTTAATCAAAGGTTGGATGCACAAGGGAATCAACTGGGCGGCGATCCAAATATCCAGCAGGGCAACTGTCTTTCACTGATTTGTATTCCATGTTGAGGATAGCCAGTGTTAAAAAGAATCCAGAGGGGAGGAAGTAAATGCTTTCTGACTCTGGTTGAATATGTTGATGATTATAGAATGAGTAAATAGAGCAAAGCTTTGATCCAGAAATAAAAAAATATACTTTGGATGTTAGGGACGATTGCTGAACCAAATTCCAGCCAATGTGATCTGGGTTTGGCCAATTTTGGGTTAATCCAAAAATATACCAATTCTATTCCTTTCCATTTCAGATTGGACTTCCCCTCCCTCTCTACAAAGAAAGGAGAAATACAGCATGAAAGGAAAGAGCGATCCAACACCCTTCCCTGTGGCTCAGTAGGCAGTGCTCTTGCCTCAGAGTCACATGGTCGTGTGTTCAAGTCCCACTCCAGTAGATCTAAGCACAAAACTCTAGGCCAACACTCCCAGTACAGTCCTGAGGGAGTGCTGCACTGTCAGAGGTGCTGTCTCTCAGGTGAGATGTTAAACCGAGGCCCTGTCTGCTCTTTCATGTGGACGTAAAAGATCCCATGGCACTATTTCGATAGAAGAGCAGCTACATTGTCCCTGGTTTTCTGGGGCCAATATTTATCCCTCAAATCAACATCACTAAAAACAGATTCTATGGTCATTATCACCTTGCTGTTTGTGGGAGCTTGCTGTGCGTAAATTGGATGTCATGTTGCAAAAGTGTAAGTACTTCAATGGCTGTAAAGCGCTGCAGGATGTCGTGAAAGGCGCTATATAAATGCAAGTTATTTATTTCTGTACACATGTACTATATTGATTGCATCCTGTCATTAGTTTTCCGATGTCATGTTAGGAGGTGGCCAGGCAGTTGCTGTCTGTGGACATCCAAAAATATAAGGGCCAGAGGTACTTTTTAAAAAATCATTCTTGATATTTACCTACTTGTCTGTTGGGAGAAAACATCTGGGCCTAGAAATTCGCTGGTGCCATGCCAGTGTTTCAGGCGTGAAATGAGCGCCTAAGCATCCAACATGGTGGGTGGGGCACGCTCATTAGGCCCCTCTCCCGGTTGCTCCCCCCCCACCAGGGCCTCCCCGGTATTGAAAACCTCTTCGCCGGCGAGCTGCCTGTGGGACACCCAGTGTGTGCCTGCAGCTCACATAAGTGAGGCCCGAGGTCCCAGTATCGGGTGTGCCTTGGGCCCACAGTGATGCTAACAATAACTCCTCCTCCTGGCCTTAGAGGATCCAGCAGCATGGTGAAATTAGTCAGCCTCATCAGGATGCTGTCGCTACAACATAAACAGGGTTTCCCCCCCCACCCACCACAAGCAGGAACAGCTCCCAAGGAACTTCTCGACCAAGGTGACTTCTCACTTTCTTATAACTATTCTCCCAAATTACTAACCTCTTCACCTCAGCGAAGCTCCTCACAGCTTTCCCTTTAACTACCATTGCAGCCTTCCTCTTTATACTCTTCTGGCAACCTCATTCCAATGTTAGCTTTGGGGTTAGTCAAACTGGCTATCACACAACCAAGAGCAAAATCCACCAGTCTAATTTAGGCAATGACCCTAATATAGATATTGCAATGGTAATGAAAGAAAGACTTGCATTTCTATAGCACCTTTCACGACCACCGGACATCTCAAAGCGCTTTACAGCCAATGAAGTACTTTTTGAAGTGGAGTCACTGTTGTAATGTGGGAAATGTGGCAGCCAATTTGTACACAGCAAGGTCCCAGAAACAGCAATGTGATAATGAGCAGATAATCTGTTTTTGTTTATGTTGGTTGAGGGATAAATTGGCCAGGACACCAGGGATAACTCCTCCTGCTCTTCTTCGAAACAGTGCCGTGGGATCTTTTACATCCACCTGAGAGAGCGGACGGGGCCTCGGTTTAACGTCTCATCCGAAAGACGGCACCTCCGACAGTGCAGCACTCCCTCAGCACTGCACTGGGAATGTCAGCCTAGCTTTATGTGCTCAAGTCCCTGGATTGGGACTATGAACCCACAACCTTCTGACTCAGAGGCAAGGGTGCTACCAACTGGGCCACAGCTGATGAGAGAAAGTGATCACGAGAATGGTAAACTATCAGATCAGGCAGCACAGAGGAAGGCCGTTTGGCCCATCGTGCCCATGCTGTCTCTTTGAAAGAGCGATCCAGTTAGTCCCACTCCCCTCGCACTTTCCTCAAAGCCCTGCAAATTTTACCTTTTCAAATATGTATCCAATTCCCCTTTTTCTTTCATTGTCTTCAGTACGGTGGTTCAGGTGGGGAGGGCGCCTGCATCTTAATCTATGTCTAGCAGCCCTGCTCTCCTGCGAATTTAACCATGTGAGAACGGAGTTTAACACAACAGTAACATTTTTCATATATACACCCAGGTCCTCCAATGGTGACACGGTCCTACATTACAACAGTGACTACACTACAAAAGTAGTTCATTGGCTGTAAAGCGCTTTGAGACGTCCGGTGGTCATGAAAGGCGCTAGAGAAATGCAAGTCTTTCTTTCAGTTTGAAATCCTGAAAGATGATAAATGCAAGCTTTTTGCTGGACCCGAATAGATTGGGAAAACAGAAAATTTCAAGTTTCATAAAGTTTATGTAAACTTTTTCAAAAGGGGAATGGGATATATGCTTGAAAAAGAAAGATTTGCAGGGCTGTGGGGAAAGAGCAGGGGGAGTGGGACTAATTGGATCGCTCTTTCAGAGAGCCGGCACAGACACGATGGGCCGAATGGCCTCCTCCTGTGCTGTATGTTTCCATGATTCTCCACAAGCTGGCCTATTGTGTGCTTTCAGAATTTTCTGTTTTTGCTTCAGATTTCCAGCATCAGCAGTAGTTTGCCTTTTTTTTTACAAGGATTTCAAGGGTTGCCTCATTCTGCCATTATTTGCATTAAATTCTCCAGGGAGCCAGTGAGCTCATAAACTTACTATCCTGTCGCACCTGCTCGCCCAGTTCTCGCCAAGAAAAACATTTCCCATCAGCAGCAATTTCTATGCTTTACATCTTTTACAATTTGTTATTTAATAGTTAAAATAATTAACAAAGTGACATTTATTTTCCCCAAATACAGGCTTAAATCCCCAAATGACCTATAAATTTGAGATGTGTCTAGGCCTTTGATCATTAGAAAGTTGAATGAGAACACTTATTACCTCAGAGACCTTTCAGGGTTAGTAAACACTAGAATTAAAGTCTTATGAGATAGATAAGTCACAGATAAAATCACAGTTACGTTTAAAGACTGCAGCATCAGATAAGAGTTTAAGGATTAGAAGACTACCCACTGCTCTGTACTGTGGGCCTACATTATTTAAGAAAGCAGTTTCCACAATGCGATGCTTGAGAATTGTTGTTATCTGTCAGGAAATGAGATAATTCAGCGAGTCAATCACTTCTATTTGCCTAAACAGAATGAGCTTGAAAGCTATTTAACATGAAACTCTTTACAGCTTGTTTTCTTTACTTTTGGTACATCAGTTAAAGATTAAAGTAAATTCTGTTTGGTTGCATACGATGGATGGGGCTCTACAGGAACAGCCATTTGACCTTTTATACCAATTGTGAGATATTTAATAAGGTGAAGAGAAGCTATGAAACTGCAGACTTCTGTAGGGAAGTTGATATGAATGGGTGACAGTTTCTTCAAGAAGTATCGCTAACATGCTAAGAGACTGACATCTTGCATTTATATAGCACTTCAACATAGTAAAACATCCCAAGACGCTTCACAGGAGCGTTATCAAACAAAATTTGACACTGTAGGGGGTGGTGCGTGCGCCCAGTCAGCTCTGCCCCTGACTGCCTGTGAGCGGTTCGAATCGCTCCCACACCCCTGGGTTCTAGACACCGGACTTAGGTACAGGCGGCGATATAGAAAACTCGAGTAGACAGGTGGTTTGGTGTAAGAAAACCAAGATTTTATTAAAACAGAAACGAAAACACAGTCTTATGAGAAATTACTGGTAGAAAAATTACAGGCATATAACAATAACTATACTTATACAGGGAATGGGGAACACACGGCACATCGAAGGAAAAACAACTACTTTAACAATCCCCTTATCCTTATCCCACCCCTATACCTAACTAGATTAAGGTATGAGGGGCCAGGAATTCATGCTCACCAATCCCAAGCAAAGCCTGTTGTTTTGGCAATTGCATTTTGAGGTCTGGTCTCCTGTCCTTTGGGGTACTCCGTCGCCACGTGGTCTCAGGGCGCGGTGCTGGAGCTGTTGCTGTGACACACCTTTCTTCTCCTCAGCTACCGTCATTGTCTCATCGCGATGGGTTCTCTTCTTCTCCCTCGGGCGGTCGTCGGCGGTAACATTGCGTCAGCGAGACGGTTGGCAGTTTTCACTGCTTAGATTTTCCTACCCATTCTTTGAACGTCGGTATATTCGTTATGGCGTGGACACCTGCGTTTAATGCCAGTTCATTCGCAGTGTTCAACTAGCCAACTTAGTCTCACTGTCCATATATGTATTTTCTTCCCCCAAGCGCCAGCTTATAACCAGGTGCTCGGTCTTAATTAATGCGTCTTCTGCTGCCCTTCTCTGCTCTTTGTCGGGTCTACCTTGTTCTTCGTCTCGGTTCGTTTTGCCTTGTTTCCTCTGCCCTCTCTCGTGGCCCGGGTATCCTGGGTGATTTTGGATTTGGGTCTCGTCCCCCACCCGCGATTGGTATGGATGTCCTTGGTTGCTTGCACAATGCGGGGAGCGAGAAGAGAACCCACCATGAGGCCAGGGCACGAGTATGGGCGGCGGCAGCCCAAGGCCCGACAAGAGGTCAGAGTCGAGAGAGCAGCGAGCAGAGAGCCAGAGAGCGATTGCTACTAAGGGCCTACAATTATACTCCTTTCGATGGCCCTTATCTGCGCGCCAAATCAGGTCAGTCCATTGTTTCACTTTTGGTGGGCTGTTTTAAATGATTATACCAGTCTAAACTAACTAGTTTTAGAGGGCCGTTTATCGCACCTGATGGCCTGATGTCAATCGGCCCGTCCAGCCTTGATGGCTTCCTTAAGCTGTTTCCGATTATTTATGCGGACAAACTAATGGCCTTGTGCTTAGGCCTAACTGGGTTGATCTGTTCCAATTTGACGAAATGCATATTCAATGTTTGCCTAGCTCTCTTTTTTTTTCAAACGCAAAAGCCCTTTTCACAGAAATGCATTTTAAGTTTCGGTTTCCCAAAGCTGCTTGTTCTGAGCTGCAGAGTCCAAGCTTTTAAAATCTTGCAGGCTTTTGGTCACGAGGTGCGGACACCATCTTTGGGTACCCTTTTTAAATTGTCCATAGGGTCCCTTTTATTAATAACCTTGGGAGAATGTGGAAATTTTGCGAATCCTACAACACCAAGCTAGATAAAGAGATATTAGGACAGGTGACCAAAGGTTTGGTCAAAGAGGTAGGTTTTAAGGAGTGGCTTAAAGGAGGAGAGAGAGAGGTAGAGAGATGGAGAGGTTTAGGGAGGGAATTCCAGAGCTTAGGGCCCAGGCAACAGAAGGCACGGCCGCCAATGGTGAAGCGACGAAAATTGGGGATGGACAAGAGGCCAGAATTGGAGGAGCGCAGAGATCTCGGAGGGTTATAGGAGGTTACAGAGGTAGGATGAGGCGAGGCCATGGAGGGATTGGGACACAAGGATGAGAATTTTTAAATTGAGACATTGCCAGACCGGGAGCCAATGTAGGTCAGCGAGCACAGGGATGATGGGTGAGCAGGACTTGGTGCGAGTTAGGATACGGGCAGTAGAACACCTCAGCGAATGTGAAGTGAAGAAATTCAGATTGAGAGTGCCAATTCGAATTTTCACACCCAGGTCGGGAAAGGATTGCTAGAACAGTGAACAAAAGCCGTTTTGATATTGTAGTAAGACCTATGTGAGTGGTGCCAGCTTCCCACACATGCATCTTGCACAGCTGGCCTTAACATGAAAGCAAATTTGTTGGCACTCACTATGGCCAGTGGCGGGGAGGCCTTAGTGAATCTGGACAAGTGAACTTTGAAGTACAGTCAGCTGCCCAACAAAAACTCACGTCGGGAGATTGAACCACTAACAATAATAATAATAACAACAGCAGCATGCATTTATCTTAGTACTTTCAATGTAGGAAAACACACTAAGCTGTCCACTTTGACTCAGTGGGTAGCACTCCTGCCTTCTGAGTCAGTAAGGCTGTGGTTTCTAAATCACACTCCAGCAAGTTGAGCACAATAATCCAGGCTGACACTCCCAGTGGAGTGCTACAATGTCGGAGGTGCTGTTTTTTTAGATGAGACATTAAACCGAGGCCCCGTCTGCCCACTCAGGGCAGTTCTCCCCGGTGTCCCTGGACAATGTTTATCTCTCAACCAACATCACTAAAACAGATGATCTGGTCATTATCACATTGCTGTTTGAGGGATCTTGCTGTGTGCATATTGGCTGATGCGTTTCCTACATTACAACCGTGACTATGCTTCAAAAGTACTTCGTTGGCTGTAAAGCGCTTTGGGACATCCTGAGGATGGGCAAGGTGCTATAGAAATGCAAGTCTTTCTTCCTTTCTTTCTAAGGCGCTTCACAAAGGTGTAGGAAGTAAAATGGGCGCCGAGCCAAAGAAGGCCGCATTAGAAGGGGGTGACCAAAGGTTTGGTCAAAGAGGTGGGATTGAATGCTCTGGTTAGGATAAGATAGGTATTAGTGGAACGAAGTGAGGGCAGTCACTTCAAAACTGGAGGAGAGGCAATCATAGAATCATAGAATCATACAGAACAGAAGGAGGCCATTTGGCCCATCGAGCCTGTGCCGAGTCTTTGAAAGATCTATTCAATTAGTTCCACTCCCCCGCTCTTTCCCCATAGCCCTGTAAATTTTTTCCCTTCAAGTATTTATCCAATTCACTTTTGCATGTTATTATTGAATCTGCTTCCACCGCCCTATCAGGCAGTGCATTCTAAATCACAACAACTCGCTGTGTAAAAAATCGTTTCCTCGTGTCGTCTCGGGTTCTTTTGCCAATCACCATCAATCTATGTCCTCTGGTTATTGATCCTTCTGCCACTGGAAACAGTTTCTACTTATTTACTCTATCAAAACCATTCATGATTTTGAACACCTCTATCAAATCTCCTCTTAACCTTCCCTGCTCTAAGGAGAACAATCCCAGCTTCTCCAGTCTTTCCACATAACTGAAGTCCCTCATCTGGTACCATTCTAATAAATCTCCTCTGCACCCTCTTTAAGATCTTGACATCTGTCGTGCATTGATTGCGAGCTTGACACCAGTCAATACGGTAATGTAATGTGCATTGCATTATGGGAATTACCCAGGAAAACGGCAGTCGGACATTTTATGCAATAAAGTGAACATCGCAGTTATAAGCCTGTCTGCCTGACTCTGATTTAATTCGACGTATCTACATGCTTGATTGAACACATTAAAGCATAGATACAACATTGGCGACGAGGATAACGAACGGAATCATTTTAGATAGGTAGTTGCCCAAGTTTGCTTCGAACGCACTGATTGGGGCATGTTTGCCCATAACGACATCGAGGAATACGCATCCACAGTGCTATTCTACATTAACAGCTGTGTCGAGGTCGTCACGACCCATAAAAATATCAGGACATACCCCAACCAGAAACCCTGGATGAACGGAGAGGTCCGCTCACTGTTGAAAGCACGCGACGCAGCATTTAAATCTGGCGACGCGGCGGCTTACAGTGCAGCTAGGACCAACCTAAAAAAGGGGATCAGGGCTGCAAAAAGGAAACAGACACTGCGGATAGAGGATAACTTCCGCAACAACTCGGACCCCCGGCGCGTGTGGCAAGGCATCCAGTCCATCACTGACTACAAGGGCAAAAAAGCCAGCCCCCCGGGTAACGATGCCTCCCTTCCAGAGGAGCTTAACAACTTCTACGCTCGATTCGACAGGGACAACAGGGAGCCGGCTACCAAAGCCTTGCCACCCCTGGAAGACCAGGTGCTCACTCTGTCGACCTCTGACATAAGGGGTGTTCTACGCAGAGTGAACACACGTAAGGCTGCTGGACCTGATAGCATCCCTGGACGGGTACTCAAGGAATGTGTTGATCAGCTGGCTGATGTCTTCACCGCCATCTTCAATCTGTCATTGGCCCAAGCAGTAGTCCCTACATGCTTCAAGACCGCTACCATTATTCCTGTGCCAAAACAAACGGCTGTGACGTGCCTGAACGACTATCGACCTGTCGCACTCACACCCATCATAATGAAGTGTTTCGAGAGACTGGTCCTGGCTCACATCAAAGCCAGTGTTCCCGCCTCTCTTGACCAACACCAGTTTGCCTATCGTGCAAACAGATCAATGGAGGATGCAATCACAGCT
Organism: Somniosus microcephalus; assembly: GCF_052327205.1. Taxonomy (NCBI): domain Eukaryota; kingdom Metazoa; phylum Chordata; class Chondrichthyes; order Squaliformes; family Somniosidae; genus Somniosus; species Somniosus microcephalus. The sequence continues at coordinate 262,340,320 of NC_140993.1, forward strand.
GCTCTACACTCGGCACTGAATCACTTAGATGGTAAGGAGACCTACATCAGAATGCTGTTCATAGACTACAGCTCAGCATTCAACACTATCGTCCCCAACAAGCTGGCCGCCAAACTCCAAACTCTTGGCCTGAACACTTCCCTCTGCAACTGGACCCTGGACTTCCTAACAAACAGACCCCAGTCTGTCAAATTAGGTAACCACACCTCCGCCCCCCTGACCCTGAACACGGGGGCCCCACAAGGATGTGTGCTGAGCCCCCTCCTCTACTCCCTCTTCACCCACGACTGTGTGGCTGTTAATGGTTCCAACACCATCATCAAGTTTGCGGATGATACCACGGTAGTAGGCCAGATCACCAACAACGATGAGTCAGCCTACGGGGAGGAGGTCCAGCATCTCGTGAAGTGGTACGCCGATAACAACCTGGCCCTTAACATCAAGAAAACCAAAGAAATCATTGTGGACTTCAGGAAGTCTAAAGGCGGTAGTCACACCCCCATCCACATCAATGGGGCTGTGGTGGAAAGGGTGGACAGCTTTAAGTTCCTCGGAGTCCACATCACGGAAGACCTCTCCTGGTCCCTCAATACCTCCTCTCTGGTGAAGAAGGCCCAGCAGCGCCTATATTTCCTAAGGAGGCTGAAGGGATGTAACCTGTCACCCCTGATCCTCTCTAACTTTTACCGCTGCACAATAGAGAGCATCCTGACAAACTGTATCACAGTATGGTATGGCAGCTGTAGCTACTATGACCGGAAAGCCCTGCAGCGGGTAGTCAAAACTGCCCAACGCATTACCGGCACCCGGCTACCGACCATAGAGCACATATACCAGAAACGCTGCCTACGGAGGTCACGGTCCATCATCAAAGACCCTACCCACCCCAGCCACAGTCTGTTCACCCTCCTGCCATCTAGGAGACGCTACAGATGCATTCGCACCCGTACGACCAGATTTAGGAACAGCTTCTTTCCCAGGGCTGTCATCCTACTGAACTCCACAAATAAACTCTAAAGCCTGCACATCTGTCAATGCACTTTATTATGGTTATGTTTATGTTAATGTATGTGGAATGTTTAAATGTCTTAATCTAAATGTACACTCTCGGGAGCCGCAAGCCTACATTTCGTTGTGCTGCACTTGTGCACTAACAATGACAATAAAAGTTGATTTGATTTGATTTGATTTGAAGTTTTAGTTAGCTAGGATGGAGAAGACCGGCATTCAAAATTTTGCATGCTTCGCCGAGCCAGCCACGTTGGGTCCAAGATGGATGAGGTGGTTAACGTCTTTTGAGCTTTATGCCGACGGCAAAGGACTCATTATCGATGATACCTCTACAGGTGCCACAAAGCAGAGGAGAAGAGCTCTACTTCTACACCTAGCAGAACCAGATGTCCAGGATATCTTTTCGACTCTATTGGACACAGGAGAGCCAGCAGACTACACGGCGGCAGTTAGTGCTTTGAATCACTACTTCATGCCCCAGGTCAACGCAGCATTTGCTAGACAGACTTTTCATAAGTTGTCTCAGAAGGCAGGTGAGACTGTGCAACAATTTGCTACTCGCTTGCGGCAGGCTGCTAAAGACTGTGCTTTTGGGGTGGATGTGGATAATCAAATAAGAGACGCTATCCTGAGAAGGTGCACGTCAGCCTATGTGCGGAGGAAATTGCTAGAGGAAGGGCAAGGTCTAACGCTCGCCCGCACATTACAATTGGCCTCACAATGTGAAAACGTTGAGGAGCAGATGTCAGCCATGTCATGTACAGAGAAGGCGGAGACAGATACTGTTTGTCGTGTTACACAGAAATGAGGATATTATGCGAAAAGCTCAACAGAGAAACCAAAGGGAAATGGCGATAGGAACAAAAGGAAATGTTACAGATATGGACACACAGACCACATGGGCAGTGATCCGAAATGCCCAGCACACGGACAAACGTGTCATAAGTGCAAGGGAAAGGATCATTTCTCCAAAGTATGCCGCATAAAGGGTACAAAGAAACACAGTGTGAACAACGTAGAGGAACAAAATGGCATTGCATTTGCTGTTACTGGAAATAACGTGACAGAGAGACTTACCTTTTGTGTGGGGGGAGTAAACCTGAGAATGTTAATTGATTCGGGTGCAACTAGTAATGTGATAGATGAGAATACATGGGAAAGATTAAAGTCAGAACACATTAAGTGTCGGTCATATGTCCCTAAGACAGAGAGAAAGTTATTCTCTTATGCTTCTAGCCGACCACTGTCAGTTAAAGGTGTATTCACATGTGGGATTACAATAGGTAAGAGAACTGAGCAGGCGGAGTTCATTGTGGTTAAAGGCCATGGAGAGCCGTTGCTAGGAAGGGAGACAGCCATGAAACTGGGAGTTTTAAAAATAGGCGCAGATGTCTCAGCTGTGGTAGATGTAAGACAGCTACTAGAACAGCGGTATCCAAAGGTGTTCCAGGGAGTAGGAAGGCTGAACACAAAACAGATCAGTTTGTATATCGATCCACAAGTGAAGCCTGTGGCCCAGCCACTCAGACGTATACCATTCAACTTAAGGGGGGCAGTAGAAGCCAAAATAAAACAATTGAGGGACATGGACATTATCGAACCTGTAACTGGTCCCACCCCATGGGTAAATCCTGTGGTTATTGTACCAAAAGCAGATAAGGATGTAAGGTTATGCCTAGACATGAGACGAGCAAACCAGGCAATAGTGAGGGAACGATATCCAATCCCCACCGTTGATGAGATACTCCAAGGTATGAACAGCTCGACGGTGTTTGGTAAGCTAGACCTGAAATGGGGTTATCACCAGCTAGAACTGACCCCTGAGTCACGAGAAATCACAACGTTTGCAGTACATAACGGAGTATACAGGTACAAGAGGCTGATATTCGGTGTATCTTCAGCTAGTGAACAATATCAGCACGAGATAGCTAATGCCTTAGCTGGAATAGAGGGTGTTGAAAACATCCCGTACGACATTATCGTGCATGCACATGACCAGGAAACGCAAGACAGAGGCCTGCACGCTGTCATGACCAGACTAATGGAAAGTGGACTGACACTAAACTCAGAGAAGTGCCAATTCAACATGGACCGATTGATTTTCATGGGAATCCTGTTGTCTGAAAAGGGCATCGGACCAACAGCAGAGAGAGTGCGAGTGGTGGCAGACGCTCGGGAGCCAGAGAATGCTACAGAGGTGAGGAGTTTCTTGGGACTCGTTGGGTACAGTAGCAGATTCATCCCGCAGTTTGCAACGCTATCAGAGCCACTGCGACGCCTGACGAGAAAAGACACACCATTTAAATTTGGATCACAACAGAGACAGTCATTCAGTGCACTCAAGGAAGAGTTGGCCAGAGCCGGCACTTTAGCATATTTTGATAAGAACGCACCAACCAAGGTGATAGCAGATGCCAGTCCTGTAGGTTTAGGCGCAGTACTAGTTCAGGACCAACAGGGACAAGAGGTGCCAATATGCTATGTAAGTCGTAGTTTAACAGACTGTGAGAGGAAATACTCTCAAACAGAGAGAGAGGCCTTAGCTCTTGTATGGGCTTGTGAGAGGCTGCATCCATATGTGTATGGCCGAAAATTTAACTTGGTAACTGACCATAAGCCATTATAAGTGATATACGACCCACACTCTAAACCCTGTGCCCGCATAGAGAGATGGGTACTTAGATTACAGTCGTACGATTTTAAGGTGATACACATTCCAGGCAAGCAAAACATTGCAGACCCACTGTCACGATTGCTGGGGGCGACAGCAAAACAGGAGAGACATTCTCATGGCTCAGATGAATACATGAGATTTGTAGCTGTGAGTGCGACACCAAAAGCACTCACTACTAGAGAGGTGGAGGAAGCCTCTGCTACTGACCCAGAGCTGATTGAGGTACGGAAGGCAATCACAAACGGACATTTTGTGAACTGTAAAGCTTATGCATCAATTGCAAATGAGCTGTGCGTAGTGGGGTACCTAGTTCTTCGGGGAACACGCATCGTGCTACCCACAGTGTTACACGCACGAGCCCTGGGGTTAGCACATGAAGGACACTTGGGAATAGTTGGAACAAAGCAACATCTCAGAACCAAGGTTTGGTGGCCTGGCATGGACAAGGCAGCTGAAAAACACTGTAAAGCGTGCCACGGCTGTCAGATAGTAGCCAGACCCGACCCACCTGAACCGTTGAGACCAACACCATTACCGGAGGGCCCCTGGCAGGATGTAGCTATAGACTTACTGGGACCCTTGCCATCCAACCACTCCATTCTTGTGGTAGTTGATTATTATAGTCGCTACTATGAATACGACATCATGACCTCCACAACAACAGAGAAGGTTATTGATAGTTTAGAGTCAATCTTCAGCCGTCATAGTTTGCCAATCACCTGCAAATCTGATAATGGTCCCCAATTCAGATATGAATTATTCAAAGAATACTGTGAAAACAACGAGATCAAACACCTGAAAACGACAGCAAAATGGGCTCAGGCTAACGGAGAAGTCAAGCGCCAGAATGCATCGCTGATGAAGAGAATCAGAATTGCTCAGTCAGAAGGACTAGATTGGAAACATGAACTTAGAAAATATGTGACTGTGTACAGGAGCATTGACCATGCCACGACAGGAAAGAGCCCGGCAGAGCTGCTCTTTAAATGGAAAATGAGAGGAAAGCTGCCAGTCATCACAGAGTCACGCGCAGACATGGAAGTACGTGACCGGGACGCAGAACAAAAAGGCAAGTCCAAACTGTACGCAGATGAACAGCGGAGAACACAATACTCAGAGGTGGAAGTTGGCGACACGGTGCTGGTACGGCAGGACAAAGTGGACAAGTTCACCACTCCTTTTAATGCTACACCCCACAAAGTTTTGAGTAAAACAGGGAGTCAAGTAGTAGTAGAACCTCCAGATGGAGCACGCTACTCGAGAAACTCTACGTTTGTGAAGAAATACAGAACCAATGGAGCAAAGGAGACACTCCATGAGCAGGAGGAAACACAAGGGACTGAGGACAGTATAGTAGACCCTGACACACATACCACTGTGACACAGGCAATACCCACTGACACCAACATGTCAGACATACCTAATACAGCCAGACCTCAAAGTGTTAAAAGAAAACCCCAAAGACTGTCTGATTATGTCACAACATAAACTGTGCGAGAACTGCATGTGTGATGTTAAATGTTTAAACCTGGGAATTATTTAGTTGTGTGGTAAGACACAAGTTTGTAAAAAGTTTATAAACCAAATAAGTTATGCAGTGTTATTGTAAGCAACTGTTTGTAAACTGCAAGTTTGTTTCCAAGGAAAAGGGGGATGTCGTGTATTGATTGCGAGTTTGACACCAGTCAATACTGTAATGTAATGTGCATTGCATTAGGGGAATTACCCGGGAAAACGGCAGTCGGCCATTTTACGCAATAAAGTGAACATCGTAGTTATAAGCCTGTCTGCCTGACTCTGATTTAATTCGACGTATCTACATGCTTGATTGAACGCATTAAAGCATAGATACAACAACATCCTTCCTAAAATGTGGTGCCCAGAATTGGACACAATTCACTAGCTGAGGCTTAACCAGTGCTTCATAAAGGTTTAGCATAACTTCCTTGCTTTTTCTATTCCTCTATTAATAAAGCCAAGGATCCTATATGCTTTTTTAACAGCCCTCTCAACTTGTCCTGCTACCTTCAAAGATTTGGTGTAAAATTGTACCATTTAGTTCATATTGCCTCTCCTCATTCTTTCTCCCAAAATGTATACTTCTCTGCGTTAAATTTCATCTGCTGTGTGTCTGCCCATTCCACCAGTCTGTCTATGTCCTCCTGAAGTCTGTTACTATCCTCCTCATTGTTTACTACATTTCCGAGTTTTGTATCCTCTGCAAACATCACTAAAACAGAATATCTGGTCATGGCCACATCGCTGTTTGTGGATCCTTGCTGTCCGCAAATTGGTTGCTGCATTTCCTACATTACAACAGTTCAAAAAGTACTTCATTGGCTGCCCCTTTAATCCCATGGGTTTTAATTTTGCTAACAAGTCTATTATGTTGTACTTTTTCAAACGCCTTTTGAAAGTCCATATACACAACATCAACTGCACTACCCTCATCCACCCTCTCCTTTACTTGGAGGAGGATGGTGGGATTTGTAGTGTCCGAGTATCAATAATACACGGACTGCAGGAGAACAATAATAACAGGTATTTACTGAACAGAGGGTAAGCTTAAACTGAAAGTACAGAAGCCTGCTATGGCTTTATATACAGGTGTGGTCACTGCTGGTACTACAGTATAAAATCAGTTCTCTCTTAAAGGTACATACACAACAATTCCTCCCCTTTTAGATAAACAGTACATAACATTCATTTAACAATTAAATAATAACTAATTACAATTACAATTTTCTCTGTACTATATACATCAACTGAAATAATCATTTATAAGTTCAGTCTTTGAGGAGGCTTCCTGATCCTGACTGGATAGCGCCTTTCTCGAGTATCCTGTTCTTGCAGCGGAGCCGATTCTGGCTCATTGTCATTGGTTGGTTCGTCAGCTTCCGATACCACTGATTCTGAGGTAGACGCAATCTGTACTTCAGGTTCATTACCAGGTGCACATGCTCATGGTACGGGTTTGGCTTGTTCCTGTGATGCTAGAATCTGGTCAGCATGGCGTCTCACGATGCTCTCTCCAACGTCCACTGTGTACATTAGTGGTCCCTGCTGTGTGCATATCATTCCTGGCTGCCATTTTTCTGTTCGGTAGTCGCGGGCCAAGACTGGTTGCCCTATCTTGAAGCTCCTGGTTGGCTTCTCATTGATGTGCTGGAATTGCTTATCCTCAACATCTCGTCTTATGTTTGGTTTGAGCAAATCCAGGCGACATCTTAGCCTTCGGTTGAAGAACATTATGGCTGGAGCTTGGTTGGTGACTGCATGTGTCGCATTCTGGTAAGCAAACAAGAAATTATCCACCTTGTGCTGTAGTGGTATGTCGTCGTTATACATCGCCTTTATGGCCTTTTTAAAGGTCTGAACAAACCTCTCTCAGCCAATCCATTTGTGGCTGGATGATATGGGGCAGAGGTGTAATGTTTCACCCCATTATTCCTCAGGAACCTCCGGAAATCCTCGGACACAAACTGTGGTCCATTGTCGGAGCAAATCTGTTCTGGCAAGCCATTCCTGGCGAAGATGGTCCGTAGGACTACAATAGTTTTCTCCGTGGTGGTGGAGGACATTTTGATGACCTCTGGCCATTTTGAATGGGCATCCACGGCGATTAAAAACATTGAGTCCATAAATGGACCAGCAAAATCAATGTGTACCCGTTGCCATTGAGATGAGGGCCACTCCCATGGGTGTAGCGGGGCCTGCGGTGGAGCGTTTTGGACCTTCTGGCATCCTGTGCATCTCTTGGTCATATCCTCGATTTCTTTATCGATTCCCGGCCACCACACAAACGCCCTGGCTAGGCTCTTCATTTTTACCCCTCCCAGATGACCCTCATGAAGCTCATTGAGCACTCTATCTCTCACCTTGGGTGGAATTACCACTCGGGATCCACACATCAAGGTCCCCCGGCACACTGACAGCTGTTCTCTCCTTGGCATGAATGCTGGCAACAGTGAGTCGCCATGTGCTGGCCATCCCTTCACCGTCAAATCATAGACCCGAGAGAGTGTCGGGTCATTTCGGGTTTCCTTCTCTGTACTTAAGTTTGTAACAGGTAGATGGTCGAATGGAATATCCCAACAGGGTCCACTGCAGGTGCTTCCTCCACCGTAGGCAACGGTAGGCGTGACAGCCCATCAGCGTTTCCATGCTGTTTCGTACCCTTGTACTCTATGTCGTACTGATGTGCCCCTAGAAAAAGTGACCATCTTTGCAGCCATTGCGCCGTCATCACCGGAACGCCCTTCTTTGTGTTAAAAATGGAGACCAGAGGCTGATGATCAGTCAGTAGGGTGAATTTCTGCCCGTGCAGATAGTGATTGAACTTCTTCACCCCCCACACCAGGCTGAGGGCCTCCCTGTCAATCTGGGCGTAGTTACGCTTGGCTGAGGTTAACGAGCGCGACGCAAAGGCTATTGGCCTCTCTGAACCGTCAAGGAATTTGTGTGACAGCACGGCTCCAATGCCATAGGGAGATGCATCACATGCCAACCGAATCGGTAGTGTTGGATTGTAGTGGGCCAATACTTCTTTTGAAGTGATTAGGCATTTACATTTCTGAAAGGCACGCTTACACTCATCACTCCATTTCCATGTTACTCCAGTTTGCAGCAGGGTGTTCAGTGGGTGCAGAATTGTAGATAAATTCGGCAAGAACTTATGGTAGTAGTTCACCAACCCGAGGAACGACCTCAGTTGCGACACATTTTCCGGTGCTGGAGCCTTGACTACTGCCTCAATCTTGTCTGGGGACTTGTGCGACCCTTCCTCATCAATCATGTGGCCACAATACGAGATTTGTCTCCTGAAGAACTCGCATTTGGGGCAGTTGGCTCGTAGCCCATATCGTTGTAATCTAGTGAGCACCTGCTCCAGGTTGGCAAGGTGTTCACTGTCTTTTTCGCCCGTAACCAGGATGTCATCTAAATAACACTGGGTCCCCGGGATCCCTTGCAGGACTTGTTCCATCGCCCTCTGCCAAATAGCCGGGGCTGATGCTACCCCGAATACCAGTCGGTTGTACTGGAAAAACCTTTGTGAGTGTTTATCGTGAGGTATTTCCTAGATGCTTCTTCCACCTCCATTTGTAGATACACTTGGGCCAGATCAATCTTCGTAAAGCGTTTCCCTCCAGATAGTGAGGCGAAAATATCTTCTATCCGTGGAAGTGGATATTGTACTGTGTGCAGGACTGGGTTCACAGTTACCTTGAAGTCCCCACAGATGCGAACCTTCTTTGGCTCCCCAGGCGTGCTGCTCAATGATTTCTTCATTACAGGAACGATGGGAGTGGCCCACTCGCTCCAGTCCACCTTGGACAGCACACCCGAACGCTCCAAACTCTCCAGCTCTGCTTCAACGGCTGGGCGGATCACGTACGGTACCGGTCTGGCCTTAAAAATTTTGGGTTTGCGTTATCTTCGATTTTTATCATTGCCGTTACGCCTTTTAGAGTCCCAAGTCCTTGTTGGAACACCTCTTTCGCGTCAGTTAGAATTTTTTGACAGTCGTCCAGGTGTGACGTCGTCATCCTTTTTGTCAGTCACAGTTAGCGCCTGAATGGAATGCCAATCCAATTGTATTTTTCGGATCCATTCACGTCCCAACAATGGTGGTCCTCCATCTTGTAGTATATATAGATACAGTTTCTGTGTTTCCTTGCCGTTGTATTTAACTGGCACCCTTATTTTTCCTCTGGGGTAGACTTTTTGCCCCGTGTATGTCTTCAATACAATGGACGTGTCCTTCAAGGGTATGTGTGAGAATAGCCGCTAATAGTCTCGTCGATTCATGACAGTTAGGGCTGATCCTGTGTCCAATTCCATCTTTACTTGGGACCCTGCTATCATGAGGGTGACCCAAATGGTTCGGTGATCCTCCTTTGCGATCACGTTGTGTAACTTTAGACAACTTAGTCTCCTGTTCCCGGAGTCATTATCACTCTCCTGATCATCTGAACTACTGTCTGTCATTTTTTTTACTTTCTTGTACTTTTCCTTAGTAGTTCTTTTAGTGTTGGTTTTCTTTCCCGACCTGCAGACTCTTGCTATGTGTCCCATTTTCCCACATTGCCTGCATACTTTGTCCTTAAACCAGCAGTCCTTCTGATCATGGGTTGTTCTGCCGCAGCGATAGCACTTTTCTGCTCCATATGCCATTTCGTTAGCGTTGTATTCTTGTGCTTTCTGTTGTATTTCCGCAGTTCCCGTGCTATTGCTTCGTAGGATACTGCCACGTTGAAAGCCTGTTCTAGCGTCAGGTCCTTTTCCGAAAGTAGTCGTTTCTGGGTTCCTTCACTCTGGAGCCCGCAGACAAACTTATCCCTTAAGGTGTCTGCCAGTCCTGCTCCGAACTGGCAGTGCTTCGACAACTTGCGTAGTTCCGTAAGATAATCAGCATTGCTCTCATCTTTGTGCTGGTTTCTTTTATGGAACTTGAATCTTTCTGCTATCAGCAGCGGTGTAGGGTTTAGGTGTTCCTGTAAGATATTAACAATTTCTTCAAAACTTTTCTCCATTGGTTTAGCTGGGGTAATTAAATTCGCAATAGGCCGTACATTCTCGCGCCCATCAAATTTAATAATACCGACGCCTTCTTTCCATCGGCCACCTCATTTGCCTCGCAGTACACTTCAATTCTTTCCACATACGTGGTCCAGTCTTCTACCTCGTTGTCGAAAGCAGTGATACTGCCACTCTTCGGCATCTTGGGTGGTTTAAAATGGTGCCTCCCGCGCTTTTTCTTCTTCCCCAATGGATTAAAATGGCGCCTCCCGCACTTTTCCTTCTTCCCCAATGGAATAAAATGGCGCCTCCCGCGCTTTTCCTTCTTCCCCTTGCTGCCACGCTGCTCCTAGCGTTCTACAGGGTAATGGCGGCAACCCGCGGCTTCGGTGCGTCTCACTTTTCCTTCCCCTCGTTTTATTTTCTCTACGCTGCCCGGTTCTTGAGCACCGACCACGCCCTGTGCACTCCACCCTCTCTCTCTCTCTTTTCCTCCCGACGATGCTGCATGGCCCCTTTGCAGAGCCGCTCGATCGAGCTCAAGCCCGCCGCAGCCCGGAAGGGTCAGCGCACTACCTGCTACCAGCACGATTTGCCGGAACACCTCGACTGGGGAGCCAAGCCGAGCTCTCCACAGCCTCCCCTGCAATTCTCCGAACTCCGATGGATCCCTGGGTGGTTGCCCACGGTCGACGCCCGTTGCTCTGACTTCGACCTCCAAGAAGCTTCTTTTCAGGGAAAAATCCCCGTGAGGTGATGCAGTACTGCAGGTGAATTCGAACCTGCTCGTCGCCAGTGTAGTGTCCGAGTATCAATAATACACGGACTGCAGGAGAACAATAATAACAGGTGTTTCCTGAACAGAGGGTAAGCTTAAACTGAAAGTACAGAAGCCTGCTATGGCTTTATATACAGGTGTGGTCACTGCCGGTACTACAGTATAAAATCAGTTCTCTCTTAAAGGTACATACACAACAGGATTAACCATGTCAAAGGCTGCATTTCAAGACTTTGGTGCAGTGGGTGGTGATTGGAGGGATTCAAACAGGGATAAAAACAGAAAATGCTGGAGAAACTCAGCAGGTCAGGCAGCATCTGTGAAGAGAGAATCAAACAGGGAGATTGATTTCTGCGCTCCTCCAATTCTGGCCACTTGCGCATCCTCAAATCCCTTTGCCCCACTATTACCGCCAGCTGTCTAGGCACCAAGCTCTGGATATTCCCTCCCAAAACCTCTCCCTCCTCCTTTAAGACACTCCTTAAAACCTACCTCTTTGACTGAGCTTTTGGTCACCTGTCCCAATACCTGCTTACGTGTCATATTTTTTCTGATAATGTAATCTGTGAAGCGCCTTGGGATATTTTTTAACTACATTAAAGGTGCGATATAAATGCAAGTTGTTGTTGTTGTGTGGCGGGAGAGATAATCACAGACCTGGGAGGCTTTAAAACAGATCGTAGCGCAATATAAAAACAGCTAAAGCTCCAAAGATCACAGGTACAGCTGGAAAGTAATGAAAGAGCGTAAACGTACTGCCTGCGACAAATGTCACGCCCCAAAATTTGCTTGCAATCAAAAAGAAAAGCAACACAGAGACAGAGATTTACCCAGTTCTGCAGCACTGGGGATCAGAGACAGATGCTGCCCAAGGCCATTCAGTCGGGAAATACCACCAGCGATAATACCTTTTTGTCATTAGGCCGCCAGAGACTGGAGGTCCCACTCCCAATGGACCACCAGGTAAATGATCGAAACAACAAGATTAATCCTAAGAACCTCCTTGTGTTGATCTTACTTCAGGCAAAGCTAGCAACTTTAAATATACAAAAACATCTTCTTGAGAAGAAAGAAAGATAGATTTGCATTTATACACAACGCCTTTCATGACCTCAAGACGCCCCAAAGCACTTTGCAGCCAATTAAGTACTTTTTGAAGTGTAGTCACTGTTGCAACCTAGGAAATAGGGCAGGCAAATTTGTGCACAGCAAGATCCCACACAGCAGCAAAAGTGATAATGGCCAGATAATGTGTTACAGTGATGTTGGTTGAAGGATAAATATTGTCCAGAAGTGGGAGGAGGAGGTTGGGAGGTGTCTCCCACGTCGGGCTAGAAAGCCACCAGTTGGATGTCAGCTGTGGCTCAGTTGGTAGCACTCTCTAGATGGGAGGAGCTAGGAGTGAGCAGGTGTTACTAGTTGCCTGATTGCTGCAGGGAGTTGGAGTGAGTTTGTAAAAAGTTGGTGGTGTTTTTTTTTTCAGGTTTTAGGGCCTTTTGGCCCATAAACAACAGCCAGATGGCTGCTGAGGGGTCCGGAGTGCCAGGCCCCTCAGAGGACAGTGTTCCCAAGGTGAATTTAATTCGGGGAGAAACTGTGGTTGGAAGGGAAAGAGAAAGGCCCAAAGATTTGGGCTGGGACCCCAGGAGGTTTGGAAAAGAATACACAGTGGTGGTTCAGTGCAAGGATAAGGAGATACAAGCTTGGGATATTATCCAAGCAGTACATGAGGACTGTGGCGAGGGAAGCTGCTTTGCCTGCCGACCAAAGCCGAATGTTGGGTTCGAGGTGACGGTCAGTGGCCGAGAGGAGGTGGAAAGACTTTCACTGAGTTTGAAAGTTGGCGATGAGTTCTTGGAAGTTTCTCTGCTATATTCGGAAGAGGTGGTGGTCTCATTCTTAAACTTGCCAGTTTATATTGAGGACGATGTGCTAATCAAAAAGTTGGAGTCATGGGACATTAAAATTTGCTCAGCAATAAAGAGGAGATACTATCCAGGAACATGGGTAGCAGATGGAACCCGTTACATAAAGGTGCAGTTCCCAGAGGGGGTGAAGTCATTATCGTACAGCATGAAATTCGAGACAATGGAAGGAGTGCAGTACTTCCAAGTACTGCATGATAACCAAGTGAAGGTTTGTTATTATTGTCTTGGACACGACCACCTTGTAAGAAACTGTCCAGACTTGGACTGTTATAATTGCGGCGAGTCTGGACAAATCACTCAGAGCTGCAAGGTGGAGAGCTGTGGGGTGTGTCACAAAGGCCCCACCCGCTGTGAGTGTGAGGCAGAAGAAAGCTCTATGAGTGATGAGGAGATGGGAGAAGGAGCAGAAGGAGTGAGTGGAACGGCCGGGGGAGTGGAGCAATCGGAGGACACAGCTGGTAAATTGAAGGAGAAAAGAGCACAGGAAGAGGCAGAAAATTGCAGAGCAGAGAACAGGATGGAGATGTTGGAAAACACACCAACTACAGTGGAAAAGAACAAAAACAGCAGAGGGCAGCACGGGTCGAGTGCAGACTCGAGCCTTAATACAGTTCAGCTCTCCCTAAAGAACCTGATGTCCACGGGGGGAGAGAAGGCAGGAGCGGGGAGCGGGGTGCGTGGTAAATATAAGTACTCCAAAGAAAGACTGGGAGTCGGACATCTCGGTGAGCAAGAGGGGGCAAGACAAGGAGAGGGTGCAAGAGGCAGGAGCCGTAAAGGGGCAGCAGGACGGGAGCAGTGAGACAAAGAGGCCAGAAGGGAGCAAGATAGGTGTGCCATTGTCCCAGAGAGAGAAGGATCAGGGAGCAAGGGTCAGAGGTGGAGAGGAGGTCGAAGGGAGCGGCACTGTTGGAGAAACCACGACAGCAGGAAGACTCTCTATGGGAGATGATGTATCTGACGGGGAGCAGGATTATGTATCTGACGGGGAGCAGGCACAGAGGGTTACAGAAGAGCTTGAGAGTGAGGAATTAGAGGGGGACAGAGACATGGAAGTGGGGGGTGGGGTGGCATCATGTGGAAAGGCAAAGGTTAGTGAGATGCAGAAGGAGAGAGAAAGGGCAGCTCCTTGACCCAAACTTAATGCAAGGAAGAGGCTGAAACAGCAGGGAAGGTTCAAACAGGAGGTGAAAAAGAGTCGGAGGCTGCAGGAAAAAGCAACAGCTCGCCGAAAAGTTGGGAAGGAGCATGAGAGGAGGGAAGGGCCAGAGATTAAATGATGGGGAGTTTATCAATCATACTTCCCTTCTTCGGAGCCATGATTACATTGGTCTCGATTAATGTGAACGGACTGAGGGGTGAGAAGAAATTGCAACAGTTGTTGCAGGGGTTTAAAGGCACGGACTTGTTGGGCTGGATTTTCATCGGGCAGTTGAGGCGGGATTGGAGGCGTGTGGGGGGTTAAAATCTCAAAATCGGGGGGCACGAACCCATCCCGCCCCCAACCCGCCTCCATGCCAGTTTCAAAGGAGGCGGATACCCGACCTGTGCTGGGACCCACCTCCCCGAGGCGGGAAGGGGATTAGTGCCAATTAACTGCCTGTTAACAGGTAGTTAACAGGCAGTTTTTAGCCTAATCCCTATTTTTATTCCTGAAGTGTGGGATTCCCAACGGCTCCAAACTATGCCAAGTTAGCGAGGCGGACCATCGGGCTGAAGGGCTTGGAGGGTTCGAGATGTCCGTTGTTCAGGTGAGTGATGGGTGCATGAGTGCAGAGGTAAGTGTGTTTGGTGTGTGTAAAGTGTTTAAATAAGTTATACTTAACTTTTGTAACATTTACAGCCTTCCTTCCTTCAGGTCTCAGGAGTCCCTCATCTCACCGGCACAGAAAGCAGAATGGCCGCGAGCTGTCAAAAGATGCAGCATTCAGCTTTCTGTTCTGGAGAGATCTCTAAATCAGCCTGAGAGGAAGGAATTAACTTAGAGTACAGATTGTCAGTGTTTGACAGCTTCAAAGAGCTGTCAAACGCTGATATTTCAGCTGTCAAAAGCTCTTGACAGATGAAATGTCAATCTGTGATGTCACCTGTTACCGGGTGGCCCTTAATTGGCCTGCTGAGCCCGCTGGGCGGGCTCAACAAGGTCAATCAAGTGAAAATTGCGTGGGCTGACCACAACTCGATGGAGGCGGGACTACAACGCCTCCTACACACCCCTCAATGAAAATCCTGCCCGTTGTGTCTGCAAGAAACCTTTTGGGATGAGGATATCCTGGAAAGAGTTCAGAAGGTTTGGAAGGGAGAGGTGTTTGCAAGTTGTGCAAACAATAACCGTAGAGGGGTGGCTGTTTTGGTGAGTCCGTCCATAAAAGAGAACGGTGCCTTGGTGGACAAGGACACAGAGGGGAGATTTTTACGGCTAAGGGTAAAAATGTCAGAATTTAATTGCGATCTCTTTAATATCTATGCACCGAACGACCATTGCAAGCGTCGTGAGTTTTTTCGGGGGTTATTCACTGAAGTGGCAGAGGTGGAAAATCCTTGTATAGTGGGGGATTTTAATGTATTTTTATCTCGGATGGACATTTCAGCCCAGATGACCTTTAAGGATGATAACTCCAGAGGGATGATTGTAAAAATGATGGCAAATTTAAATTTGGGAGGCTTATGGAGGGACCGGAACCCCATAAAAAAGGAGTTCTCCAGAACAGGTTGGGTGGGTGATGTTTTAAAACAGAGCTGAATAGATTTTGTGTTAATGCGGGAAGGGTTAAGTTCTGAGGTGATGGAGATTTATTATAAAAAAAGTATTTTTCGGCTTTGGTTCTTAGAATTAGGAACAGCACAGTTAAGATCGGTTCAGGGGTGTGGATTTTAAAAAATCAATACCTGAAAGAAATTGCTTATAAAGAAGGGATTTTAAATATAATAAAGAATGCTCGGAAGGAACCATTGTTCTTGAAAGAAAGAAAGAAGAGTTTGGTGGGAAAATTTCAAATATGAGGTAAAAGTTTTTTCGGTATGTTATGGGAAAAAGAGAGCGGCAGCTAACCGGCGTCGAGAAGAGAATATAAACAAAAGGTTTACGGATGTCTGTAAAGCAGTTGACGGAGGGGATAAGGGAGCTGAGACTAAGTTCCGGGTGCTAAAGGAAGAGTGGGAATTATTGCAAGCTGAAAAATGCAAGGAGGCCATTCTCTGTGCAAAGGCTAGAGATGAATTGGAGGGCGAAAGATGCACTAGATATTTTCTAGAGCAAGAGAAGCTGCGACAGAGATTACCATTAATTGGAGAGTTGAAGGTTGGGGAGAAGATCATTCATGAAAGTGGGGAGATTTTAGAGGTGGCTAGCAGCTTTTATCAAGAGTTATATACAAAAGAAGACATTTCCAATTTGGCAATGGAGAAGGTTAGTGCTTTTATTGAAGAGGGTTTAAAGGTGGATGAGAGAAGCATGTGTGACAAAGAAGTAGGATTAGCGGAAATAAAAGTAGCAATAAGTGGGATGAAGGGGGGGGAAAAGTCCAGGGTCCGATGGACTAAGTGCAGAATTTTATAAAGAATTTTTTGTGATTTTAAGTCCATTGCTCTTAGAAGTTTTTAAGGAAATTAAAATTGAGGGAAGCCTGGCCCCATCTATGAGGCGAGGTGTCATAAGCTTAGCTTATATAAAAATAAAGGGGAAAGAAGGGATCTGAAGAATTGGAGGCCCATCACATTATTAAATGTGGATTATAAGATCTTGGTGAGGGTTATGGCAAATCATATGAAGGAGGTGTTGCCGCAGATAGTTTCGCCCTCTCAGTCCTATGGAGTCATAGGCCGGGACATCGCAGACTCTGTGGTCTCAATCCGAGATGCGATAGAGCTCATGGAAGAGAGTGGGAGGGAGGCTTATGTATTTAATATAGATCAAGAGAAAGCCTTTGATAGGGTCTCTCATGAGTTTTTATTGAAGGTTTTGGAAGCATTTGGTTTCGGGGAAAATTTCATTGAGTGGATAAGGATTTTTTATTCAAACATATTTAGCTGTGTTAAATGTAATGGTTTTTTATCCAAGTATTTTCTGATACAGAGATCAGTGAGACAGGGTTGTCCCCTGTCCCCATTGTTGTACACATTGGTAGCAGAACCATTAGGTTACATGATGCAAAAGAAACAAGGTGTAGTTGGGATTGTGGTCCCCAGTTCTGGGCTGGTGTCGGTGATACACCAATATGCAAATGACACAACCTTAACATTGAGAAATGGGGAGTCAGTGAGGAAAGCTGTGGATGTAGTGGAGGAATATTGTAGAGCTTCAGGAGCCAGAGTGAATTATAGTAAGTCCCAATGCCTGGTTGCAGGAAGGGGTAGGGGGGAATGGTTGGGGGAAAGTCCCTTTAAGGTGGTGGAGGTTTTGGAAGTTCTGAGGGTGCATATGGGGTGCAAGAAAGACAGGGATGAAGTGGATCGATTAAATTGGGAACTGAAGGTTATGAAATTTTAAAAGATTTTGGGAAGATGGGAAAGAAGGGGGTTGAAAATGCAAGGAAGAGCGACAGTGGTGTTTGCTATCTAAGCTATGGTACTTATTGATGGTGGAGGATATTCTTGAGTGGGTGGAAAAGTCCATCCGAGAGGCTTGTGTGAGGTTTTTATGGGAAGGGAAACCAGCCTTGGTGGCTTACAATACTGTCATTGGATGGAGAAATCAGGGAGGACTCAATTTCCCAGATACTGATTTGAAGAAAAAATCCTTTAGAATCAAATGGGTGAAGAGATTTCTTTAGAAGTCAAATACAGGAAACTTTCGATTTACCGGCACCTAAATAACCGGAAATCTCGGTTAACCGGTAAAATTCAGGAGTAGGTTCAGGTAACTTTTATTACTTGCTTTCCTCCATTTGTTGCTGTGCAAGGGTGTGACTGCAGCTGTTGCTAAGCTACAGAGACGCTTGCAACTTGTGGCCATTGTTCTGAAG
Organism: Somniosus microcephalus; assembly: GCF_052327205.1. Taxonomy (NCBI): domain Eukaryota; kingdom Metazoa; phylum Chordata; class Chondrichthyes; order Squaliformes; family Somniosidae; genus Somniosus; species Somniosus microcephalus. The sequence continues at coordinate 262,358,194 of NC_140993.1, forward strand.
CCAACAGGGTTTGTTGCTTTATACGGAGCTCTCAGCTCCGTATCTTTTACTATAGCTTTCGGTTATCCGGAATTTTTGATGAACCGGCACAACATCGGTCCCGTCCGTGCCGGATAAAAAAAAGTTTCCTGTACAAGTTTTTGGAAGAGTTGTTTTGAGCATTTTTTAAAACGAAGTGGGATAGGAGGGCACGGGATATTGTATATGGAATACAATAATATGTTTTTGAAATCGATTAAACTTTCCCCTAGGTTTTATAAGGGGGCTGTAGAGACTTAGGCCCAATTTTTAAAAAGTGTGCAGTTTATGCCCAAGGGGGCTGAGGAATTTTTAGAACAGGCCTTATTTTTGAACAGGTGGGTCAACATCGAAGGAGAGGTTTGTGGTAAACCACTTTTATCGTTCACTATCGTTACTCTATAGTTATCACTGTTGTATTGTTATCACTGTTCTCACTGTTGTATCACTATACGAGGTCGCCTCTTGTTGCGCTGTTATACCTGGGCTGACCACCTCCGACTCCGCCCATGGCTCCACCTACCTGCCCAGGTATAAAGGTAGTCGACTGGCTGGTATTCCTCCTTGTTGGACCCGATCACCCACGAGGGTGGGCTCTGTTATTTAGTCAATTAGTTATTGACTAAATTTTAAAGATGTCTACTACTGGCCAGCCAGAAGCCCTCCCAGAAGCACAGCCACAGCAGCTTTCAGACACCGGGCTACGCCAGCCACACCAGCCGGCTTGGCTGCAAGCCCTCAAACCACCGTACCTGGATCTAAACCCACAGGCAGCAAACTCAGCCCTCAACTTCAAACACTGGCTGGACTGCTTCGAATCCTACCTGGAAGAATCCGGCGTCCCTCAGAGATCCAAACTAAGAGTTCTGAACGCCCAAGCGAGCCCGAGAGTATACGCACTCATCCAGGACACGACTACATACGAGGCCGCTATCAACCTACTGAAACAGCAGTACCGGAGCCCGGTAAATTACATGTACACCAGGCACCTCCTAAGATCCCGCCCGCAACAGCCAGGAGGGTCTGTAGCTGAATTTTTACGGGCGCTAAGAGCACTCGGCAGGAACTGTGACTTTAAAGCGGTGACGGCTGTTGAAAATACGGAAGATAATATCTGCGATGCCTTTGTGAAAGGCCTACGGTCCGACTACTCACGGCAAAGACTGCTTGAAGCTAAAGACCTCGACCTGGACAAAGCTGAAGCCCTCGCTCTCTCCCTAGAGGTGGCCCATCAGGACCAGGAGGCGTTTTCCAGGTACTGCTCGCGACCCTGGGACTCGGGCCTGACCCCTACCGCAATACCCTTCGCAGCGCCGCCCCCGGGACCTACCTCAGCGTCAGCGTCCCGGACCCGACCGGGACCGCCACCCCCGGTACCGGCTCCGACATCGGGCACCCACGATCGGGCCGCCGGCTGCTTCTTTTGCGGCCAGGAGAAGCACCCGAGGTCGCGCTGCCCAGCCAGGAACTCTACCTGCTCAACCTGCAGGAAGAAAGGCCACTTCTCTAAGGCCTGCAGGAGCGGATCTTCAGAGGCCAGCAGTGCCTCATGCGAACTGTGGGGGCGGCCATCTTCTTTCAAGGCAACTGAGGCCAGCATCCCCACACGTGAGTCATGGGGGCGGCCATCTTTGATCAAGGCAACCGACCCCAATAGTGCCTCATGTGAGTTATGGGGGCAGCCATCTTCTCCGCCATTTTGTCCTACCTCGTGGGAGACGCCATTTTACCCACCACGCCCGACTGCCACCGGGCCCCCGGACCCGACGACCGCCTCGCCCGCAGACGACAACGACTCGCTTACCTACACACTAGCCTCCGTCACTCTGGATCAAGCCCGCCCACACCACCTGTCCAAGTCGATGATGGACATCAAAGTAAACGGCCACGCCACGACCTGCCTGTTCGACAGCGGAAGCACGGAGCGCTTCATCCACCCAGACACGGTGAGCCACTACTCCCTCCCTGTCCTGCCAACGCGCAACCGAATCTCGATGGCATCGAGGTCCCACGCCACGGACATTAGCGGCTACTGTGTTGTGACCTTGTCGGTTAAGGGTACGGAGTATAAAAATTTTAAACTCCTCGTCCTCCCCCAGCTCTGCGCTGCCGTCCTACTAGGGCTGGACTTCCAATCCCACCTCCAAAGTGTAACCCTAGCATACGGTGGACCCCTCCCCCCACTCACAGTCGACAACCAGCGAATGTTAAACCGCCCACCGCGTAACACCTGCAGCCTATCCACCCTCAAGGTGCCGCCACCTTCCCTGTTCGCTAACCTCACCCCCGACTGCAAACCCGTTGCTACCAAGAGCAGGCGGTACAGCGCTGGGGACAGAGCCTTCATTAGCTCTGAGGTGCGGCGCCTCCTAAAAGAGGACATTATCGAGGGGAGCAACAGCCCCTGGCGTGCCCAGGTCGTGGTCGTTAAGACCGGCGATAAAAATCGCCTGGTCATCGACTACAGCCAGACCATAAACAGATACACCCAGCTGGACGCATACCCCCTTCCCCGCATATCTGACATGGTCAATCAGATTGCACAATACTGCGTATTCTCGACCATCGACCTTAAGTCGGCCTACCACCAACTCCCTATCCACCCCGAGGACCGCCAGTACACCGCCTTCGAGGCGAATGGGCGCCTATACCACTTCCTTAGGGTCCCCTTCGGTGTCACCAACGGGGTCTCGGTCTTCCAAAGGGAGATGGACCGGATGGTTGACCAGAACGGACTGCAGGCCGCATTCCCCTATCTAGATAACGTCACCATCTGCGGCCGCGACCGGCAGGACCATGACGTGAATCTGGAAAAATTCCTCCGTACGGCCCAACGGCTGAACCTCACCTACAATAAGGAGAAATGTGTGTTTAACACCTCGCGCCTTGCCATCCTTGGCTGTGTAGTAGAGAACGGACTCATCGGCCCCGACCCCGAAAGAATGCGCCCCCTCATGGAGCTACCCCTCCCCCACTGCCCTAAGGCACTTAAGAGAACCCTGGGGCTCTTCGCCTACTATGCCCAATGGGTGCCCAATTATGCGGACAAAGCCAGACCCCTCATGAAGTCCACATCCTTCCCCCTCACGGAGGAAGCGTGCGCGGCCTTCTCCCTCATCAAGGGAGACATAGCCAAGGCCACAATGCACGCAGTGGATGAGTCCATCCCCTTCCAAGTGGAGAGCGATGCATCCGACTTCGCCCTAGCCGCTACCCTTAACCAGGAGGGGAGGCCGGTGGCCTTCTTCTCAAGGACCCTACAGGGCCCCGAGATCCGACACTCGTCGGTCGAGAAGGAAGCCCAGGCAATTGTGGAGGCGGTACGGCGCTGGAGGCATTACCTGGCAGGCAAACGATTTACCCTCCTCACCGACCAACGTTCGGTTGCTTTCATGTTTAATAACAAGCTGAGGGGCAAAATCAAGAATGACAAGATCTTGAGGTGGAGAATCGAGCTATCCACCTACGATTATGATATCTTGTACCGGCCAGGTAAGCTGAACGAACCCCCTGATGCTCTTTCACGAATTACATGCGCCAGCGCGCATATTGATAGACTTCAGACCCTCCACAACGACCTCTGCCACCCCGGGGTCACCAGACTTTACCATTTCATTAAGGCCCGCAACCTGACCTACTCCATCGAGGAGGTCAGGACCATGACCAGGAACTGCCAGACCTGCGCCGAGTGCAAACCGCACTTCTATAGGCCGGACAGAGCAAGCCTGATCAAGGCCACCCGCCCCTTCGAGCGCCTGAGCATCGACTTTAAGGGGCCTCTACCGTCATCTGACCGCAATGTGTACTTCCTCAACATCGTTGATGAGTACTCCCGTTTCCCTTTTGCCTTCCCCTGCCCAGACATGACCAGTACCACGGTCATCAAGTGCCTGAACGACCTCTTCGCCTTGTTCGGGTTCCCGAACTATATACATAGTGACCGGGGCTCCTCCTTCATGAGCGAGGAACTCCGTCAGTTCCTACTAGCGAGAGGTATTGCAGCAAGTAGGACCACCAGCTACAACCCCCGAGGGAACGGCCAGGTGGAAAGAGAGAACGCGACGGTATGGAAGGCCGTCCTCTTAGCCTTAAAGTCTAAGGGCCTCCCAACCTCCCGCTGGCAGGAAGTCCTCCCGACAGCGCTGCACTCCATCCGGTCACTACTTTGCACTGCCGTTAACGCCACCCCCCATGAACGAATGTTTGTTTTCCCCAGGAAGTCGACTACGGGAACCACTCTACCAACCTGGCTGACCTCTCCGGGGCCCGTCTTGCTGCGAAAGCACGTGAGGGCTCATAAAACGGACCCCTTGGTCGAGAGGGTGAACCTCCTGCACGCCAACCCCCAGTACGCCTACGTGGCTTACCCAGACGGGCGGGAGGACACTGTCTCCTTACGAGACCTCGCACCCTCGGGCACTCCGGAGACACCACCTTTACCCCCCCCCACCACCCCCCCAATTCCAGCCCAGGTAGACGGCATGCCGGAACCCCACGAGCCTTCGCCGACCACGCAGACACCAGCATTAACACCGGATAACGCAGCACCGCCGCTGCGACGATCGGAGAGGCTTACGAGGCCTCCGGACAGACTGACATACCAGAACTGGTAGTACACTTCACCCCGCCGGACTCCAACCTAAACAAGGGGTGAATGTGGTAAACCACTTTTATCGTTCACTATCGTTACTCTATAGTTATCACTGTTGTATTGTTATCACTGTTCTCACTGTTGTATCACTATACGAGGTCGCCTCTTGTCGCGCTGTTATACCTGGGCTGACCACCTCCGACTCCGCCCATGGCTCCACCTACCTGCCCAGGTATAAAGGTAGTCGACTGGCTGGTATTCCTCCTTGTTGGACCCGATCACCCACGAGGGTGGGCTCTGTTATTTAGTCAATAAAAACCTTTAGTTACGTTCCTAACTCGTCGCTTTTTATTGGACGAATTGATAGGTATATCAAGGTTTTATTTAATCAAGCTTTTATAAAAGCTGGTATTATAGGTGTGAAAGATGTATTATACGAGGTGATTCCAGGTTGGTTGCCGGAAGCGATAGTGAGGGATAAGGTGTGGGAGGAGGATCAGGCGGTAGAGGAAAAAGCAATAGGGATCATGTATGAGAAGATTGTGAGGGCAATGCCACAGGATTGGATGGAAGAAATAAATGCGGAAATCTCCAAAGGAATTAAAATGCGTCCCGCTTTTCCATGCTTTCTGCTGGAGAAAGGGGGAGAGTTGGTCTAATTTGACAACTGTAATACTCGAGATTTCTATGAGGTATTTAGAGAATGGAGATTCAAGACACCTGCTGGTCAGGAGTTTTGGCAGAGTATATACCCACAGCTGGACTTCAACAAGATTTGGCAGGGAGTGTGGGCGAATTTTAAATGTCTAGAGTGGATTGAACTGGATTTCAAATTGGCTCATAACCGGATTTTTAGCATGACAGTCTTGTTCAAGATTGGATGACTGGAGGCGGCAACTTGCCCAATGTGTGGGACACGGGATGAGACTCTGTCCCATTTACTGGTGTTATGTCCGCAGTTAAATGATTTTAAGTACTACTGTAAGTTCAACAGTTGTGTGAAGTTTTTTTGCTGGGTGGAGACCGAAGAGCGAGAATGGGAATCCCATGGGACTCAATTTTGAGATGGGGATTGTAGGAGAGTCTGCCCGAGTCTCGCGGAGCGGCGAATAATTTAATGTTCAGTTTGGCTAGATTCGTGATTGTGCAAAGAAGGAATGTTCTGTTTTTTAAGGGGAGGAGATAAATCTAAAAGAATATTTTAAATATAAGCTAAAAGATCATTATAAGGCTCTGTGGATGTTTTATTCAGAAAGGAATTTAAAGATAGTTTTTTAAAATTAATTTTTAAAGTACAATCGATTAATATGTTACAGGAAACAAATTAAACTTCAGGTTTTGATGTTAATATGTGGTGGCGGAATGGCTGTGCAGAGCGGCGGAATTGATTTGTATAATACAATGAAATGATCATGATGTTGTAAATGTTCTTAATGTTCAATAAAGTATATTTTAAAAAAAAGTTGGTAGCACACTCGCCTCTGAGTCAGAAGGTTGTGGGTTCAAGTCCCACTCCAGGGACTTGAGTACATAAAGCTATGCTGACACTCCAGTACAGTGCTGAGGAAGTGTTGCACTGTCGGAGGTGCCGTCTTTTGGATGAGACATTAAACCGAGGCCCCGTCTACTCTCTCAGCTGGACGTAAAAGTTCCCATGGCCACTATTTCGAAGAAGAGCAGGGGAGTTATCTGCGGTGTCCTGGGCCAATATTTATCCCTCAATCAACATCACTAAAAGAGATTATCTGCTCATTATCACATTGCTGTTTGTGGGAGCTTGCTGTGTCCAATTGGCTGCTACGTTTCCCACATTACAACAGTGACTACACTCCAAAAATGTACTTCTTTGGCTGTAAAGCGCTTCGAGACATCTGGTGGTCGTGAAAGGCGCTATATAAATGCAAGTCTTTCTTTCTTCTTTCTTACTTTCAGAAGAAGTAATCCAGTTATCATTTTCCACCATTGTCACCCATCCGAACACTATAAAATTTCACCACGGGCGAATAAGCCACACCGCCTGAAAACTGAGCCATCCCGGGTTCCACTGAGATCGATTCGAATTGACTGGAATTCTGGAAGGGACTTTCGTTTCTACTCCACAGTGAGGAAAACTAAGTTGAGACAAAACATGCAGCGGAACTTCAAAAGCAAAACCATTTATAAAATTCCATTCATTTCCAAACAGCAGAGAGCGGGATCCTTACCATGCATGGAGATGGACGGAGCGGACGGAGGGGGGGGGCGGTGATTTCTGCCATTTGCTATTTGCAGTGAAATCAGAAACGCTGGCACAAAGAATACGTTTGTTGGTTTTCTTCTACCTGTAGCTATCAATGGAATTTTTCTCTCAACATTAGAAAAAGGATATTCTTATCAGGAAAGGCTGAACAGGCTGGGCCTCTTTTCTCTAGAAAAAGGAAGGCCGAGGGGTGGCCTGATAGAGGTCTTTAAAATTATGAAAGGTTTCAATAGGGTAGACGCAGAAAAGATGTTTCCACTTGTGGGGGAGTTCAAACTAGGGACCATAAATTTTTCTCTCTCCCACATGGCAGCTGTCTCTCATTCTGCCAGAACATTTCACACCTAATCTGAGCCGTCTTTTGTCTCCACTAGTCCTATCACCATCTCGTCTGGTTTTGAATACCTCTTAATGTCTCTTCACGTCTTTTGTTCTCTCCCAGCCCTGCCTTTCGATCTGTTTCATTTCCTTTCCAGTTTTGAAAAAGGGTTTCGACCCGAAACGTCGACTCTAATTTCTCTCCACGGATGTTGCCTGGCCTGCTGAGTTTTTCCAGCATTTTCTGTTGTTATTTCGGATTTCCAGCATCCGCAGTATTTTGCTATCGACCATAAATGTAAGATAGTCACCAATAAATCCAATAAGGAATTCAGGAGAAACTTCTTTACCCAGAGAGTGGTGAGAATGTGGAACTCGCTACCACAATGAGTACTTGAGGCGAATAGTATAGATGCATTTAAGGGGAAGTTAGGTAAGTACATGCGGGAGAAAGGAAAAGAAGGGTATGTTGATGGGGTGAGATGAAGTAGGGGTGGGAGGAGGCGCGTGTGGAGCAGAAACACCGGCACGGACCTGTTGGGCCCAATGGCCTGTTTCTCTGCTGTAGACTCGATGTAACTCGATGTAAATGGTTGCTAAGAGAGTGAAATGAGTTTTAAAAGCATGTAACGCTGCTGAGGAATTGTGAAAGGACATGAACTCCTTGCCTGCGATATGTGCCAAAGCAAAGAAAAATTGTTTGCAATGTGAATAAAACAGCACAACTGATTGGGCAAAGGTAAAAATATTAACGCAGGAAGAAAGGCTATAGCTTCTGCAATAAAGAGCTGACATCTTCGCTGTCTCCAGCAAATCTGATGAGCGCTACATTAAGTTATCAATATCCAATTGCTTCATGTGTAACTCTCTAAGCTACTATCAGTGTCTAACATGAACTGCAATTTTTTATAGCTGTATATAAAAGAAAAAGAAAGACTTGCATTTCTATGGCGCCTTTCCTATCCCAAAGTGCTTTACAGCCAATGAAATACTTTTTGAAGTGTAGAATCCCAAAGATTCACAACCCTCTGAGTGAAGAAATGCCTCCTCATTTGTCTTAAATTGCTTAGTCCTTATCCTGAGACTATGCCCCCTAGCTATAGAGTCATAGAGTTATACAGCACAGAAAGAGGCCCTTCGGCCCATCGTGTCTGCTGTGTTTTGAGTTTTGCTTCAATTAAGTTTGTCCCAGTTCCCGGGTGTCACCTGAAGGGGGTGCTGGGGGGCTCGGTTTTACTTTGTCTTTCACTTTCAGTTTAGGGTTCTGCCATGCAGACAATGTGCTGTAATGTCCACCCATTTACTCAGTAAATAGTAAAAGGTACATTCCGTCTCCTCTATTCATTACTGTTCGGTCAAGATGCAATACTGGCAACAAGGCGGCTGTTGAACTCTCTAGAAGGACGGAGATAGACATGCGAACCTACAGCCGTGATATTGGAAATTGCGACGAGCGGGCCACTCAGCTGGCAACATCAACGGCATTCTGATAGTTGGCGAGCTGTGACATAGACGGCGGACAGGGTATTGTGCGGGCCAGGCAACTACCGTGAGACTAGCTACCGTAACTCTGGCCGGAGGAGAAAAAGAATTTAAAAAAAAAGGAAAAAAGTCCGTGGATCTTAAAGGGACAGTGCACATTAAAACTATGACGACCTTGGGATGTACAACTCCAGGTGCTGGGTATGATGCATGTGGAAGTTAAGTATCAGGCAGTCAAGGACACACTTCCACTTTATGTAGTGGCGGGGCAGGGCACAAGCCTTCTGGGCAGAGATTGGTTTGAGCCCCTCGGTATTGAAGTGACAGGAGTACACACGGTACAGCGACAGCCCATAATGCCTATGTTGGAGAACTATGAAGAGGTTTTTGGTGAGTTCGGGGCCTGTCGGGGACCGCCAGTCTCAATTGAAGTGGACCCAGGGGTAGCGCCTAAGTTCTTCAAGGCGCGACCAGTTCCTTTTGCATTGCGCAAGAAGGTGGATGAGGCCCTGGATAAGCTGGTGAACCAAGGGGTTCTCTTGCCAGTGAAGAACTCCCATTGGGCCACCCCTATCGTGCCCATTGCAAAGAAGGATGGGGGCCTGCGAATCTGTGGAGATTACAGATGTACGGTTAATACTGCTGTGTTACCAGATGTGTATCCCTTACCAACAGTTACAGAGCTGTTTTCAACACTGGCTGGAGGCACTCTGTTCACCAAGCTGGATCTCAAGCAAGCATACCAGCAACTGGTCCTGGATGAAGAGTCAGCCGAGCTGTTGACAATCAACACCCACAGAGGACTTTTCCGAGCCACAAGGCTGCAGTTTGGGGTGTCTACGGCTGTGGCAATCTTTCAGAGGTTCATGGACACCCTGTTGGCTGGTGTTCCGGGAGTTCAGCCTTACTTGGATGACATACTGATTACAGGCAAGACACAGGAAGCCCATGATGAGCGGCTGCAGGAAGTACTACGCCGGCTGGCTGAGGTAGGACTACACCTTCAGAAGGAGAAATGTGTGTTCGCTGCCAATGGGGTGGAGTTCTTGGGATTCCGAGTGGACAAAGACAGAGTGCATCCAACTACGAGAAGGTGGAGGCTATCAGGAGCGCTCCCACCCCCAAGAATAAGATCGAACTGCAGGCATTCCTCGGACTGTTAAACTTCTACAGTTGTTTTCTCAAGGGCAAAGCCACAATCTTAGAGCCACTGCACAGGCTGTTAGACCAAGCAACAGTGTGGAACTGGACCTCAGCTCATGAAACAGCCGACAGACAGGCAAAGGAACTGCTACAAGCAGATAAGGCTCTGGCACACTATGATGAAAACAAGCCATTGGTGTTGGTGTGTGATGCCTCACCATACGGGCTGGGAGCTCTGTTGGGTCACATAGAGCCAGATGGCCGGGAAGCGCCTATCAGTTTTGCCTCAAGAACACTCTCAACAACAGAACGTAATTATGCCCAGATTGACAAGGAGGCCCTAGCCATCATATTTGGGGTAAAGAAGTTCAGCCAGTACCTGTTCGGGAGACAGTTCGTCATCTACACAGACCACAAGCCACTCTTGGGGCTCCTGCATCACTCCAAGCCCATGCCCCAGATCATATCACCGCGTATGCTTCGGTGGAGACTGATGTTGGGGGCCTACAGTTATGAACTTTGCTACAGGCCTGGGAAGATGCTGGCTAATGCTGATGCTCTGAGTCGCTTGCCTTTGAACCGGCCGATGGCTGAGACGCCACCACCCCTGGAGGTGCTGCTACTGGAGGAGGTTCCGGAGGCCCCACTCCATGCCCAGCGGATTGGCAGCCTCACACAGAAAGACCCAGTCTTATCACGGGTGCTACGCTGGCTGCTGCATGGCTGGCCCTCCGAGGTCCAGGAGGAGCATTTCAAGCCCTTCGTTCAGAGGCGCCATGAAATGTCTACACACAAGAATTGCGTGCTCTGGGGAAGCCGTGTGGTGGTTCCTGCCGCCGCAAGAGAGAAGGTGCTGAAAATGCTGCATGACTCACACCCTGGGATTGTGCACATGAAGGCATTGGCGAGAAGCTACGTCTGGTGGCCGGTGTTGGACCGAGACGTGGAGGAGGTGGTAAAGAGCTGTGAGACATGTCAGCTGACTCGCCATAGCCCATCCAAGGCTCCCCTTCACCCCTGGGAGTAGGACCACTCGTAAATGGTCAAGACTCCACATTGACTTTGCAGGGCCATTTCAGGGGAAGGTCTTTTTGATAGTGGTGGATTCTCATTCGAAATGGCTGGAGGTGGCTATCATGAGCTCCATGACATCCAGTGCAGTGATCAACGCGTTGCGTTTGCTGTTTGCCACACATGGGGTCCCCGACGTGCTGGTTTCGGACAATGGAGCAGCCTTCACGTCAGCGGAGTTCAAGGCTTTTGCAGGCAGAAACAGGATCCGCCACGTGACCACAGTGCCCTATCACCCCTCCTCTAATGGGCAGGCAGAGAGGATGGTGCAAACCACAAAAGAGGCACTGGTGAGGATATGGGTGGGGGACTGTCAAACCAGATTGGCCAGGTTCCTGTTATCACAGCATACCACACCAAACTCAGCAACGGGGAAGAGTCCTGCCGAGATGCTGATGGGTCGCCGGCTGGCGACTGCACTGGACCGCTACACCCGGACTACAGGGATGAGATGCACACAAAGCAAGAGGAGCTGGCTAAGAAGCACCAGGGCACCGCCAGGCAGTTTGAGCCGTCAGAGACTGTGTTTGCCCGTTGCTATGCAGGAGGAGACAAATGGATGCCTGCCGTGGTGGAGCAGGCCACGGGTCCCCTGTCATACAGCGTCCATACACCTGATGGCCAGCTGCACAGACGCCATGTAGACCAGCTATGGGGTCGTACTCTGGTGAGAGTAACAGAGACGTCACAGGCTAGGCCATTGTCTCCGCCACCTCCGCCAGGCAGTGAGGGCCTGCTTCCTGCAACAACGACGGAAGCCACATCGACAGAAGGTGTCACGGAGTCATCAGCCACGGAGGAAGGTTTTCCTGCGGCTAGCAGTTGCACCCCGACTATGCCTGTCCAGCGGCGCTCAAGTCGGGTTAGATTCCGTCCCAGACGCCTGGAGGACTAAGGGGTTTTATCTGGGGGAAAGGAGTGTTGTGTTTTGAGTTTTGCTTCAATTAAGTTTGTCCCAGTTCCCGGATGTTACCTGAAGGGGGTGCTGGGGGGCTCGGTTTTACTTTGTCTTTCACTTTCATTTTCGGGTTCTGCCATGCAGACAATGTGCTGTAATGTACACCCATTTACTCTGTAAATAGTAAAAGGTACATTCCGTCTCCTCTATTCATTACTGTTCGGTTAAGATGCAATAGTGTCCGTGCTGGCCATCAAGCCCTGTCTATTCTAATCCCATTTTCCAGCACTTGGTCCGTAGCCTTGTATGCTATGGTGTTTCAAGTGCTCATCTAAATGCTTCTTGAATGTTGTGAGGGTTCCTGCCTCTACCACCCTTTCAGGCAGTGAGTTCCAGATTCCAACCACCCTCTGGGTGAAAAAGTTTTTCCTCAAATCTCCTCTAAACCTCCTAAAGTTCTAGACTCTCCAGCCAGGGGAAAGAACCTCTCAGCATCTACCCTGTCAATCCCCCTCAGTATCTTAGATGTTGCAATGAGATCACCTCTCATTCTTCTAAATTCCAGAGGGTATAGGCCCAATCTACTCAATCTGAATATCACGGGGGGGGGGGGGGGTAGATCTTGACTTCGTGCATTAGTGTAAAACAGGTGATAGCGAGTGGGAAGCCCACTCGTTTTACATCTGTCCCCATTTTTATTTCCATTGATTTCGATGATCGGATCCGGAGATGGGGAGAGATGTTAAACGGGCTTCCCACTCACTATCACCCGTTTCACTCTATCGCACCAAGTCAAGATCTACCCTCAGTGAGTTATCTTTTCCGCTGAGAAGTTCGACAAGTTGTTAACTCTGTTGGAGAACCCGTCACCGTAATGTTGCCCCTCTACTTATCCCCTAAAGTCAGCCGTGGCTCAGTGGGTGGCACTCTCACCTTCTGAGTCAGAAGGTTTTAGGTTAAAGTCCCACCCAAGTGAGAAATCTAGGCTGACACTCCCAGTGCAGTACTGCGGGAGTGCTGCACTGTTGCAGGTGCTGCCTTTGGGATGAGATGTTAAACTGTCTGCCCTCTCGGGTGGACATAAAAGATCCCATGGCACTATTTTGCAGGGGAGTTCTTTGTAGTGTTCTGGCCAATAGTTATCCCTCAACTGACATCTCTAAAACATTATCCGGTCATTATCACGTTGCTGTTTGCGGGAGCTTGCTGTGCACAAATTAGCTGCCGCGTTTCCTACATTACAGCAGTGACTACACCTCAAAAGTACTATCGTTGGCTGTAAAGCGCTTTGGGACATCTTGAAAGGCGTGATATAAAGCACCTCTTTCTTACTCTTTTAGGAGAGCCCCTTTCTGTATTTGCAAACATGAAATGAGATGTTCCCTAATATTATGTACGTGAAAATATTAAACAAAAAGATGTGGAGCAATTATCTTCTTCCCCTTCGGAGAGCTTGGGGGAGGGGTGGGTTTATGAGCTCATGGATCTGCCTTGGAGCCACTGATGTATTCAATGCTGGGTCAAAATGAGCAGCTGTAAAACAGGATGAGTAGAAGATTCTCCAAGCGTTAGTTTCAACAGTCTAATTTAACAGAGAGAAACATGAGATGTTTATTTCAGTGTTTCTGATCTGTGGGACACTTCTCTCTCTCTCTCTCTCCCCCCTGGCTGATACAAAGGGCAGACTTATATTTAAGAGAGAAAAAGAATATTGCTGGCTTTCACAGTTACTATGGCAGCAAAAGTTTGTTATGGAACTAGTGACAGCCTGTTTTTGTCAAAGATCTTACTGATTTCATCTTGTATGGTCACATGTTGATTATTAAAACCGTTGCAAAGAACAAGTTGAGCACAAGGACCTTTATTTCAGTGCATAAAACACTCCAGCAAAAGCTTAATATAAATCACATCATTACATTCGGATTCCAACAATTAATTATAGGTTTTAAATACATTATAAATAAGTGCTGACCTGGTTCTTTCAAATTACTTTTCAAATTCCAGTTGTAATTAATTTTTAGGAGGACCTAAAGAACCTGACCAATTAAAAAAAATCACAGGCACGTTAACAGGAGATAAAACTGCCCCGTCTTGAAATGAAAGAAGTACAGATGGTTAAAATTCTCATCCTTGTTTTTAAATCCCTCCATGGCCTCGCCCCCCCTCCCTATCTCTGTAACCTCCTCCAGCTCTACAACCCTCCGAGATCTCTGCACTCCTCCAATCTTGGCCTCTTGTGCATCCCAATTTTTATTGCTCCACCATTGGCGGCCGTGCCTTCAGCTGCCGAGGCCCTAAGCTCTGGAATCCCCTCCCTAAACCTCTCCACCTCGCTACCTCTCTCTCCTCCTTTAAGACGCTCCTTAAAACCTACCTCCTTGAGCAATCTTTCCTAATGTCTCCTTTTGTGGCTTGGTGTCAAGTTTTGTTTGATAATCGCTCCTGCGCAGCACCTTGGGACGTTTTACTATGTTAAAGGCGCTAGATAAATGCACATTGTTGTTGATGTTGTGCTATGTGTATGGGGTGTGGGGGGGTGGGGGAGCACAGTGTGGCAGGGAAGCAGATCTGATTCCTCATGTTGCTTATTTGCCTGGTGCCTGGTGCAGCTGAACTCCTGTGGGGAAGCAAGCGAAGGCTAGTTCCCTCTCCTTGGTGGGTGTAGGGGAATTAGAAAGTTAAGCAACAGTCACCCCTTGGCTTACCAGTTAGAAAAAGACACAAGTATATAGAGGAACTGGAGAAGTTGCAAAAAAGATTTACAAGGACGATACCAGAACTGAGAGGTTATAACTATTAGGAAAGGATGAGCAGGCCGGGGCTCTTTTCCCTAGAGAAGAGAAGACTGAGGGGTGAACTGATGGAGGTCTTTAAGATTATGAAAGGGTTCGATAGGGTAGACATAGAGAAGATGTTTCCACTTGTGGGGGAGACCAGAACTAGGGGCCATAAATATAAGACAGTCGCTAATAAATCCAATAGGGAATTCAGGAGAAACTTCTTTACCCAGAAAGTGGTTAGAATGTGGAACTCGCTACCACAGGGAATACTTAAGGCGAATAACATAAATGCATTTAATGGGAAGCTAGATAAACACATGAGGGAGAAAGGAATAGAGGCTATGCTGATAGAGTGAGATAAATTAGTGGGAGGAGGCTCATTGGCAGCATAAACACCGGCACACTGTTGACTGAATGGCCTGTTTCTGTGTTGTAAATTCTATGCAGAAAGAAAGTAAGGTGTCAGCTTTGATTTGCGCCTGCACTGAGATCACCCAGACAGCTGATAGGGTTCCACAAATGACACAAGTCTCCCTGGACGATTCAACCAGAGTTCCGTACTTCTAAAGCCCTGCTGGAATGTGTGATTGTGAGACACAACTGGGCTCAGCTGTATTTCCCTTCTCGCCCTTTCCTCTTCCCCTCCCCTCCCCTCCCCCTCCCCCTCCCTCCCTTCCCCCTTCCCCTCCCTCCTCTCCCCTCCCCTCTCCTTCCCCTCCCCCTCCCCTCCCCCTCACCCTCCCTCCCTCCCCTCCACCTCCCCTCCCCTCCCCTCCCCCTCCCTCCCTCCCCCTCACCCTCCTCCCCTTCCCTCCACCTCCCCATCCCTCCCTCCTCTCCCCTCCCCCTCACCCTCCCTCCCCTCCCCTCCCCTTCCACCCCCCCTCCCCTCCCCTCGCCTCCCCCTCCCTCCCTCCAAATCAAATAAAACTAAAGCACATTTCTCCCACAAAAGCGATGTGCGAAAGCAGTTTAACAATTCCATTCCCGGTCTTTCGAAAAGGGGGCGAGATGCTTAAAGTGATAGCAGGAGCAGCCAGGCTTCTGCGCTGCTGGAGGTAGACAGGTGGAGCTGATTAGTTGAGAGGGTTTTTTTTTTACTTCAGACTGAGACAGGATACACTAAACGCACACAGCTTACAGATGGTGAGGGCTGAACTCATTACCAGGGCAGTGGTGGTGATGTGTAATGAAACACTTGACAGGACCTCAGGCAAACCTGCACATTTATGAGCAGCGTTGGGTAGATTTAATGCAGTAAAGGCGTAGCGCAGGATCGCCCCGTCCTCAAACAGTGTAACAATAATCACTGGCCTTTAGAAGGGGGTGGAACTCCTGGAGCCCAAGTGCACAGCAAAATCTTAAACCCCTTCTTTAGAAACAGGTTTAGAATGTTGTTTCCCCACAGCAGTGCAGCTGCTGGCAAATCAGGACTTAAAGAGGGCGCAGGGGAGGTTTACCTAGAATGGTACCAGGGATGAGGGACTTTCGTTATGGGAAGAGACAGAGAAGGTGGAAATGTTCTCCTTCGAGCAGTGAAGGTTAAGGTCAAAGCTTCGATGCTGGAGATGTTGGCCTGAGCGAGAACACTGACATTGGTGCGCCTATCCTGCCAATGGATTTGCAGGATCTTGCGGAGGCAGCGTTGGTGGTACCTCTCCAGTGCTTTGAGGTGCCTGCTGTACATGGTCCATGTCTCTGAGGCATACAGCAGGGCGGGTATCACTGCTGCTCTGTAGACCATGAGCTTAGTGCCGGGTTTGAGGTCCTGGTCTTCAAACACTCTCTTCCTCAGGCGACTGAAGGCTGCACTGTCACACTGAAGGTGGTGTTGGACTTCGTCATCGACGTCTGCCCTTGTTGACAGTGGGCTCCCGAGGTATGAAAAGTGGTTCACGTTGTCCATGGCCTTGTTGTGGATTTTGATAATCTGGGGGGTAGTACTATGTGGCGGGGGCAGGTTGGCAGGGGACCTTTGTCTTACAGATGTTCAGTGTAAGGCCCATGCTCTCGTACGCTTCGGTGAAGGTGTTGACGATGGTTTGGAGTTCGACCTCCGATCAGCTCCGATGGACGGGTCACATTGTCCGCATGCCCGAAACGAGACTCCCAAAACAAGCGCTCTACTCGGAGCACTGGCACGGCAAGAGAGCCCCAGGTGGGCAGAGGAAATGCTTCAGCGACACCCTCAAAGCCGCCTTAAAAAAGTGCAACATCCCCACTGACACCTGGGAATCCCTGGCCCAAGACCACACAAAGTGGAGGAGAAGCATCCGGGAAGGCGCCGAACACCTCGAGTCTCTTCGCCGGGAGCAAGCGGAAGCCAAACGCAAGCAGCGCAAGGAGCGCACGTCAACCCAAGCACCCCACCCACCCACCCCTTCAACCACCGTCTGCCCCACCTGTGACAGAGACTGTCAGTCGTGCATTGGACTCATCAGTCACCTGAGAACTCATTTTTAGTGGAAGCAAGTCATCCTCGGTTCCAAGGGACTGCCTAAGAAGAAGAGAAGGTTAAGGGCAGATTTAATAGAGATGTTCAAAATTATGAAGGGTTTTGATAGAGTAAATAAGGAGAAACTGTTTCCAGTGGCAGGAGGGTGGGAATCCAGAGGCGACATGAGGAAACATTTTTTATGCAGCGAGTTGTGATCTGGAACGCGCTGCCTGAAAGGGCGGTGGAAGCTGATTCAACAGTAACTTTCAAAAAGGGAATTGGATAAATACTTGAAAAGGAAAAAAAAATGCAGGGCTATGGGGGAAGAGCTGGGGGAAGTGAATTTCAGATCTTAACCACTCGCTGCGTAAAAAAGTTTTTCCTCATGTCGCCTTTGTTTTTTTTGCCAATCACCTTAAATCTGTGCCCTTTCATTCTCATGTTCCTCTCTATTAAATTAGATTGTTGAAACTAACGCTTGGAGAATCTTCTACTCATCCTGTTTTACAGCTGCTCATTTTGACCCAGCATTGAATACATCAGTGGCTCCAAGGCAGATCCATGAGCTCATAAACCCACCCCTCCCCCAAGCTCTCCGAAGGGGAAGAAGATAATTGCTCCACATCTTTTTGTTTAATATTTTCACGTACATAATATTAGGGAACATCTCATTTCATGTTTGCAAATACAGAAAGGGGCTCTCCTAAAAAGAGTAAGAAAGAGGTGCTTTATATCGCACCTTTCAAGATGTCCCAAAGCGCTTTACAGCCAACGATAGAACTTTTGAGGTGTAGTCACTGCTGTAATGTAGGAAACGCGGCAGCTAATTTGTGCACAGCAAGCTCCCGCAAATAGCAACGTGATAATGACCGGATAATGTTTTAGTGATTTCAGTTCACAGAAATCACAGAAACCTCACAGTGCAGATAGAGGCCATTTCGGCCCATCGAGCCTGCACCGACACATATACCATCCCCGATCCCCGTAACCCCAACACATATCCCACCCTATCCCCGTAACCCCACGTATTTAATCCCCCTAACACTAAGGGTCAATTTTATCATAGCCAATCAACCTTAACCTGCACATCTTTGGACTGCGGGAGGAAACCGGAGCACCCGGAGGAAACCCACGCAAACACGGGGAGAATGTGCAAACTCCACACAGACAGTCACCCGAGGCCGGATTCGAACCCGGGTCCCTGGAGCTGTGAGGCAACAGTGCTAACCACTATGCCACTGTGCTGCCCGTTGAGGGATAACTATTGGCCAGAACACTACAAAGAACTCCCCTGCAAAATAGTGCCATGGGATCTTTTATGTCCACCTGAGAGGGCAGACAGTTTAACATCTCATCCCAAAGGCAGCACCTGCAACAGTACAGCACTCCCGCAGTACTGCACTGGGATTGTCAGCCTAGATTTCTCACTTGAGTGGGACTTTAACCTAAAACCTTCTGACTCAGAAGGTGAGAGTGCCACCCACTGAGCCACGGCTGACTTTAGGGGATAAGTAGAGGGGCAACATTACGGTGGCGGGTTCTCCAACAGAGTTAACAACTTGTCGAACTTCTCAGCGGAAAAGATAACTCACTGAGGGTAGATCTTGACTTGGTGCGATAGAGTGAAACGGGTGATAGTGAGTGGGAAGCCCGTTTAACATCTCTCCCCATCTCCGGATCCGATCACTGCCTGAAAGGGTGGTAGAGGCAGCAACCCTCACAACATTCAAGAAGCATTTAGATGAGCACTTGAAACATCATAGCATACAAGGCTATGGACCAAGTGCTGGAAAATGGGATTAGAATAGACAGGGCTTGATGGCCGGCACGGACACTATTGCATCTTGACCGAACAGTAATGAATAGAGGAGACGGAATGTACCTTTTACTATTTACAGGGTAAATGGGTGTACATTACAGCACATTGTCTGCATGGCAGAACCCGAAAACGAAAGTGAAATACAAAGTAAAACCGAGCCCCCCAGCACCCCCTTCAGGTAACACCCAGGAACTGGGACAAACTTAATTGAAGCAAAACTCAAAACACAACGCTCCTTTCCCCCAGATAAAACCCCTTAGTCCTCCAGGCATCTGGGACGGAATCTAACCCGACTTGAGCGCCGCTGGACAGGCATAGTCGGGGTGCCACTGCTAGCCGCAGGAAAACCTTCCTCTGTGGCTGATGACGCCGTGACACCTTCTGTCGATGTGGCTTCCGTCGTTGTTGCAGGAAGCAGGCCCTCACTGCCTGGCAGAGGTGGCGGAGACAATGGCCTAGCCTGTGACGTCTCTGTTAAACTCACCGGAGTACGACCCCGTAGCTGGTCTACGTGGCGTCTGTGCAGCTGGCCATCAGGTGTATGGATGCTGTACGACAGGGGACCTGTGGCCTGCTCCACCACGGCAGGCATCCATTTGTCTCCTCCTGCATAGCAACGGGCAAACACAGTCTCTGACGGCTCGAACTGCCTGGCGGTGCCCTGGTGCTTCTTAGCCAGCTCCTCTTGCTTTGTGTGCATCTCATCCCTGTAGTCCAGGTGTAGCCGGTCCAGTGCAGTCGCCAGCCGGCGACCCATCAGCATCTCGGCAGGACACTTCCCCGTTGCTGAGTGTGGTGTGGTATGCTGTGATAACAGGAACCTGGCCAATCTCGTTTGACGGTCCCCCACCGATATCCTCATCAGTGCCTCTTTTGTGGTTTGCACCATCCTCTCTGCCTGCCCGTTAGAGGAGGGGTGATAGGGCGCTGTGGTCACGTGGCGGATCCCGTTTCTGCCTGCAAAAGCCTTGAACTCTGCTGACGTGAAGGCTGCTCCATTGTCTGAAACCAGCACGTCGGGGACCCCATGTGTGGCAAACAGCAAACGCAACGCGTTGATCACTGCACTGGATGTCATGGAGCTCATGATAGCCACCTCCAGCCATTTTGAATGAGAATCCATCACTATCAAAAAGACCTTCCCCTGAAATGGCCCTGCAAAGTCAATGTGGAGTCTTGACCATTTAAGAGTGGTCCACTCCCAGGGGTGAAGGGGAGCCTTGGATGGGCTATGGCGAGTCAGCTGACATGTCTCACAGCTCTTTACCACCTCCTCCACGTCTCGGTCCAACCCCGGCCACCAGATGTAGCTTCTCGCCAACGCCTTCATGTGCACAATCCCAGGGTGTGAGTCATGCAGCATTTTCAGCACCTCCTCTCTTGCGGCGGCAGGAACCACCACATGGCTTCCCCAGAGCACGCAGTTCTTGTTGTTATGTAAGGTTATTATGTAAGATAAGGACTCATGGGGTTGGAGCTAATATATTAGCACGGATAAAGGATTGGTTAACGGACAGAAAACAGAGAGTAGGGATAAACGGGTCATTTTCAGTTTGGTAGGCTGTAGCTAGTGGGGTGCCGCAAGGATCAGTGCTTGGGCCTCAGCTATTTACAATCTATATTAATGACTTAGATGAAGGGATCGAGTGTAATGTATCCAAGTTTGCTGACGATACAAAGCTGTCGGGGGGCATCTTTTCCGTGGTTTATGGTAATTTACCTGGTCAGCAGCCTTTGCCTGCACTCTGACCAATTCCAACCTTTTACCTGGTTTACGGTAATTCACCTGGTCAGGCAGCCTTTTGCTGCTACACTGTAAACCAATTTAAACAGCAGTTTCGAATCACTACCCCACCTTCCAGTTCTGACTGGAGGAACTTATAATTAATGATATATTAAAAACGGACAACTGATCTGGATGTGAGAAAGTCAACTTTTATTAAACTAAAGAAACTATAATCAAATTTTAAACTATACCACACGAACACAGTAATTACAGTAAATTGCTTAACAGGGTAAGGCAGACGGCAAAAATGAGGGATTAATAGCTACAATGTTAATTAAACAATCTTAGCAATTTCCCCTAAATTACCACCCCCTAACTCCTTACTAGGTTGCCTTACTGAGGAGCCAGAAACCTGCTCACCTGTGGTCCAAGGAACATAAGAGAGATAGCTTCTCAGGAGCTACCTTTATATCCTGCCAACTCCTGCTGTTTGGCGCTGAAAAAGGTCTGTGTGCAAAAGTCCGAATACACAAGAGAAAGGCTGTGATTGGCTGATTCAAAGTGGTTGGAGTGGTTTGGGTGTGTCTACCTTCTGGGGCCGAAGTGTACCCGCCCACATCTAGAGTTCACCTGGGCTAAAACAAAAGGGAATCCAACTGCCCTATTGTTCAGTGATGGGTGATTCAAAAACCCATTCAATCCAAACTGTTCTCTTTCAAAAGTCCTTTTCCAGAGTTTCATTGTGTCTCAGTGTGTGTAAGGGCTTTGAATGGGGCTGGATTACTGTGTAAACAGAAACCGATTGTTCTGCGGTTACTACTCAAGTGGATAATCCCTTAAGTCAATAAACAAACATCAATTGCTCCTGAGAAGGGAAACTCCCTTTGATTGGCAGGTCTGACTGCCACTGCTTGATCCTCCCACTTACACAGACATCCATGAGCTGCGAGCTGCTTTCTGTCTTTTGGCCATGCTTTCTGGCGGCCATTTTTTAAACCCCTTTACAATTACCAAACTCCAGGGAAAAATTTTATTAAAATGTACTGTCTTAAAGTGTGTGAATTTTTCCACAAAGTTCCTCGATTCCGGTGTTGTCCATGTGCTGCAATGCAGCCTTTTGCAGTTCTGGGCATGTTTTAAAACATTGTCCTACCCAGAGACAATTCAAATCACACAATTCTTCGTCCACGATGTGGACCAATATTTTCCGATCTTCAGGGATTTAGGGGATTTTTGTGAACCCCTACAGTCCCCTCTTTGGATACTTCCAACTTGATTGTAGTATCCACTCGAAGGAGTGAGCAAAATTTTCTGACCCCCGACAAACAACCATTCCCTGTGTTTACCTATAGCTACCTACCACTGATTCCCCGACCCGTCTATTCCCCTCAGATTCGAGAAAAAAAAACGTGGTACGGTAGGCATCTTACAGATACATCAGTTTACAATAAGGGGTCTCATACCCCTGCATCACTTGTTACATTATACAATGCAATCAAAATTTACAATCACTTGTTACATTACCACTTATTACAATATGTTGCAATCTTAGTCATACAATGTAATCAAAATGATCCCAAGCATGGAGAGGGTCCTACACCTCTGCTCAACTTGGAGTTGTCACAAAATGATCCCAAGCATGGAGAGGGTCCTACACCTCTGCTCAACTTGGAGTTGTCACAAAATGATCCCAAGCATGGAGAGGATCCTACGCCTCTGCTCAACTTGGGGCTGTAACACAAAATACAAAAAAAATCTTGAACAACATGCTTAAACAAACCCCGACCACCACGTGCCAATGATGGGTTGTGAAATTTGAGTGGGTATTGCTCCTCCCACTCGGGCAGTAAATGTTCCTTCCACCCCCCTTGAATGGTCTTAAACCTTTAAAACATACAGAATGGATTTACAGAACAGTCTGCTCCGCCAGCCCTGAGCCGTTCCCTTGTCCCTTTGTGGAGGCGGGGTACCCCTCATGTTTAAAATTACCTAGGCACAGACCGAGACCGGGGAGTATGGGATCGCGACTCCCAGTCCCTCCCCCTCCTGACTTCCCTCGACTGGCTGCAGAAAATGATGGGTGCCTGTGTGGCGGCTCTCCCTGGCCCCACGCTGAAACTTGGATCCCAGATCCGGCCACCCACTCATCCTCCCCAGCCACACTTACACTCTAACTTTTCCCGTGGGCCCCCGGGTGAGTTCCTCCCTTCCCCGAACGCACCCACGTGACTCTTAGTTCTCCCCCCTCCCCTTTACAATCTTTCCCGGGCCATCACCACCCACTCCCGGGGAACGCATCCCTATCTGACAAGGCGACCGCGCTTCCCCACCATGACTCCTCAACAGCGAGGTCTCCCGCAAGTGAACTTCAGTCAGGATAGTGCTGGGTTGGGGGCCGTGCCCCACCCAGCTGGGGCCATCTCTTCTGCGTAGGAGGAGTAGGCAAGTTCCTCTGGACCCTGTCCGGTTTCTCCTGAAGGTTGCTGCGGGGTTTCCTTCTGGATTTGTCCAGTGGCGAGGTGATCCCCAACATTCTGTATCTTCAAATCTTCATTCAATGCCCAGCTCGGGCTGGGCGAACAGGGCTGCTTCTTCGTCCAATCTCCTGCAAAAACTTAAAAGGACATGCAGCCAGGTCTCTGACTGACCTGCTGCCTAAGGTGGAGACGTGGTCGGGTTCCTCGACCTCGGACCAAAAATACAAACATTTGGCACACTTATAAGCTTAAACTTAAACGTAAACTACAACAGTTAATTTTAAACTTACAATTTACATCTTAAAGCAAGCTATATACACACATAGCTATAATACAAATGCCGCCCGTCTCCGGACAGCCAGGCTAATCTCTGGCACTGTCGCAGATTACTGCTGGCTGCAGCGAAGCTGGACTGCCTCCTGCCTCTGGTCCTTCGCAGCTTATGGCTGCTGGTTGGGGACCTCTACCCTTTGGCTTCTCCCTGGTTCAGGAGACCGCCCTACTCAACTGTAAAGTGGGTGACCATGCTTTCTTGGGCTGGGGCACCCGAAGAGACCTTCTGAGGGGCGTCTCTGTGGGGGAAACTTTGGCTGGCGGACCCTGAGCTTGGGTCACAGCCCTAGCTGGCTGGGAACCTTCTCCCCCTGATGCAAACATCCCAGACTGTATAAGATACCTGGCAGCCTGCCGGTACTCCAGGATGGTCTCCTTTTCCCTACCCACTCCTGTACTGGGGGCAGGTATTCCCTCACCACCCGCTGCTGGTGGCTGGAAATTTTCCTCCCCATGTCCAAAACCTGTTACCAGCTCCCTTGCAAGAGGAATTGCTATCCCTGCCTCCCCAGGGTCCCACATCATGGGGGGAACCACTCTAGAAGTGGGCTGGGAAGCTGGTCCCTTTAAACAGGCGACTGTGCCTGCGCGAATCCCCTCCCCTGAGTCCCTCGGCAGAGGCTGTGAAGCCTCTGTATTCAAGCAGGCGAGTGCGCCTGCGCAAACGTCCTCCCCGGAGTCCCTCGGCAGAGGCTGTGAAGCCTCTGTCTTCAAGTAGGCGACTGCGCCTGCGCAAGGAAACCGAAAAAGAGCCGCTGTGGTCCCGCCGGCAACTGCGCCTGCACGAACCTCCTCCTCGGAGTCCAGCGGCAGAGGCTGTGAAGCCTCTGGCTTCAAACAGGCGATTGCGCCTGCACGGGAAAACTGATGAGGAGCCGCTGGGGTCCCGCAGGCAACTGCGCCTGCGCGAACAATCTTTTCAAAGGGCCAGGGAACTGCTACACTCTCACAGGCCACCGCACCTGCGCGTTCGATTTGGGAAGCGGGGGCCTTTAAACGGCCGACTGCACGCTCAGCCTCACACAGAAAAGGAGTCGCTGGGGGTTCCAAGTTCGGGACTGCGCCTGCGCGGGCCCAGTGTTGGAAAACCTCTCCCCTCAGGCGCGCGACCGCACCTGCGCGGGAAAACTGAAGAAGATCCGCTGGGGGTACGAGCTGGGGAACCGTGCCTGTATGAGCCTGGTGTTGGGAAACCTCTCCCCTCAGGCGCGCGACTGCGCCTGCGCGGGAAAACTGAAGAAGATCCGCTGGGGGTACGGGCTGGGGAACCGCGCTTGCGCGAACCTGGTCTTGGGAAACCTCTCCCCTCAGGCGCACGACTGCGCCTGCGTGAACCTGCTGTTCAGAAGACTGGGGGATTCCTGTCTCCAGACCAGCGACTGCGCATGCGCGGGCAGTCTCCAAGCGATCTTCTGTGAATGGATTGGCAGCAGCCTGCAGATTTCTAATCTCAGGTTGCTGTTTCTTTGTTTCTGAGCCACATAACTTGTTCAAAGTTAAACTTTGGCCAAAACTTAGGTTCCACTGGGGCAGGGAGGTGTCCCAATTTGTGGGCTGGACAACTTTTCCCTGGAAACAAGCCACAGTGCCTGTCTTTACAGGCTGTAAACTTGAACTTGTCTGGTCAGATTTATACAATTTTCCTAAATTTCTCTGTGTCCCATCCCTGCCTGTAATCACTGCCACTGGCCCGGACCCATATGGGTCCCAGAAAGTGCCTGCACGTGCACCCTCCTTGACCAGCATATCGGCCAGTCATTGTGGGGAGGCAGAGGTGGGTGCAGCACCACTGATGGCTGCTACCTTTCCCTGGTTGGTCAGGAGAGACCGCATTGCTTCCAGTAGCGACTCGACTGAGGCAGGGGAAGTTCCTGTCTCTACCCTTTGAGTTGAGGCTGCGGGGGTCCCGGCTTTATCGTCTCTCTCAGGCCTTTTACAATCCCTGCGCCAGTGGCCCTCCTCCCCGCACCTGTAACAAGTGACCTTGTTCTGGGAGGGACGGCTCCCCTCCTGGCGCCACTCTTTCTTATATTGAGCCCCAGGTTTAACCTCGTGGACTTTACCCTTTTGCTGGGGGGTCTCACTATTCCTCCCATTTCTATATGCTACCGTGAGCTGCCGGATTACAGTCTCTTTGGTTACGAGGGGGTTTCGGTGGTCAAACCAAGTATCAGCTTTTACCTTTATCTGGGGCAGGCAATTGGAGACCAGGCAATGAAGCCATTGGGTCTGTTGCCGCTGGTTCAGTTGTGCCCTATCTTGTCCCCCTGCACAGGCACGGTTGTAGACTGGCCACAGCCTGTCTGCAAATGCCTGTGGGGTCTCCCCTTCATTCTACAGGGTTTTCCCTACGCGATCGAACGGATTGCTGTCGTTTGCACCCATGGCTTCCAGTATTTCCTCCTTCAGGTCCTCAAAACCCTTCTGCCCTCTCTTAGCCTCATCTGAAAGGGTCTGATAGAGCTTGCTATCCACAGAGAAAAGCAACATTCTGGCTTTCTCTTCATCATCACAGCCGTTAACACCGGCTGCCTGGGCTACTTGTTGGAAGTGCATTGAGGGGTCTCCCTTTTCAGAGAGCATGGGAATATATTTCACCATGCCTCTGAGCTGTTGGGTATCATAGGGTACCAGATAGGTATTTTGAACAGTCCCTGGGTTATTATCGTTCACGGGCGGACCGTACCTCCGTTGTCGGAGAGGGTAGACTGGTCCTGGTCCCCGCCTGCCTAGCGGGACCTGCTGGCGTTCTCCTACCACCCCATTGTCCACCCCTTCTTGCTGCCAGAGCTCCTCAAAACCCGGAGCTGTGGGCTGCTGTCTTGGGATCTCTAATTCCCTAGCCAGCCTTTCTCTGGGTGTTGCCTGTGGGGCGGTTTGATTTGGGCTGCTGGTAAAATCCGGCTGACCTGCCTTCAGACCGATCAGGCAAACCATCCCCCTTGCTCCTTTTAAAGCCACGTTAAGGCTTTCAACCTCTGCCCTACAGGGGCCATGATCGGCTTTACTAAACCTTTGGTTGTAGGCCAGCTTATAAGCTACTGCAACTCCTGAGATGAGGCGGACATTCTCTTCCCGCAGTCTCATCTCACTATCTCTGGCCTCAGTGACTTCCTGCACAAGGCGCTCTATCTCTGCCTGGCACTTTCCCAACTCTGACTCCCGATTCTTGGCCTCTGTCACCTGCTCCTGCTTCCTCATCTCACCCTTCTTAACCCAGCCACCTATGCTATAATAGGTCAGCTTACACGCTGCCGCTAACATCTGCAGGGCTACCCACAGACTGAAAGCAAGAAAGGCAAGAGCTGATGCTTTCTCCAGATCACTTATCATATCAAGAAATGCCTCCAGTCCTGCCGCGGTCGCCAATGTGTAGGGCGGCATCTTTTCCGTGGTTTATGGTAATTTACCTGGTCAGCAGCCTTTGCCTGCACTCTGACCAATTCCAACCTTTTACCTGGTTTACGGTAATTTACCTGGTCAGGCAGCCTTTTGCTGCTACACTGTAAACCAATTTAAACAGCGGTTTCGAATCGCTACCCCACCTTCCAGTTCTGACTGGAGGAACTTATAATTAATGATATATTAAAAACGGACAACTGATCTGGATGTGAGAAAGTCAACTTTTATTAAACTAAAGAAACTATAATCAAATTTTAAACTATACCACACGAACACAGTAATTACAGTAAATTGCTTAACAGGGTAAGGCAGATGGCAAAAATGAGGGATTAATAGCTACAATGTTAATTAAACAATCTTAGCAATTTCCCCTAAATTACCACCCCCTAACTCCTTACTAGGTTGCCTTGCTGAGGAGCCAGAAACCTGCTCACCTGTGGTCCAAGGAAGTAAGAGAGAGAGATAGCTTCTCAGGAGCTACCTTTATATCCTGCCAACTCCTGCTGTTTGGCGCTGAAAAAGGTCTGTGTGCAAAAGTCCGAATACACAAGAGAAAGGCTGTGATTGGCTGATTCAAAGTGGTTGGAGTGGTTTGGATGTGTCTACCTTCTGGGGCCGAAGTGTACCCGCCCACATCCGGCATTCACCTGGGCTAAAACAAAAGGGAATCCAACTGCCCTATTGTTCAGTGATGGGTGATTCAAAAACCCATTCAATCCAAACTGTTCTCTTTCAAAAGTCCTTTTCTGGAGTTTCATTGTGTCTCAATGTGTGTAAGGGCTTTGAATGGGGCTGGATTACGGTGTAAACAGAAACCGATTGTTGTGCGGTTACTGCTCAAGTGGATAATCCCTTAAGTCAATAAACAAACATCGATTGCTTCTGAGAAGGGAAACTCCCTTTGATTGGCAGGTCTGACTGCCACTGCTTGATCCTCCCACTTACACAGACATCCATGAGCTGCAAGCTGCTTTCTGTCTTTTGGCCATGCTTTCTGGCGGCCATTTTTTAAACCCCTTTACAATTACCAAACTCCAGGGAACAATTTTATTAAAATGTACTGTCTTAAAGTGTGTGAATTTTTCCACGAAGTTCCTCGATTCCGGTGTTGTCCACATGCTGCAACGCAGCCTTTTGCGGTTCTGGGCACATTTTAAAACATTGTCCTACCCAGAGACAATTCAAATCACACAATTCTTCGTCCACGATGTGGCCAATATTTTCCGATCTTCAGGGATTATGGGGATTTTTGCAAACCCCTACAAAGCTAAGTGGGAAAGTAAGCTGTGAGGAGGGCACAAAGATCCTGCAAAGGGATATAGACAGGTTAAGTGAGTGGGCAATAATGTGGCAGATGGAATATAATGTGGGGAAATGTGAGGTTATTTACTTTGGTAAGAAGAATAGAAAAACAGAATATTTTTCAAATGGTGAGAAACAATTAAATATTGGTGTTCAGAGAGATTTAGGTGTCCTCATACAGGAAACTCAGAGAGTTAGCATGCAGGTACAGCAAGCAATTAGGAAGGCAAATGGTATGTTGGCCTTTATTGCAAGGGGGTTGGAGTATAAGAGTAAGGAAGTCTTGCTACAATTGTACAGGGCCTTGGTGAGACCACACCTGGAGGACTGTGCACAGTTTTGGTCTCCTTATCTGAGGAAGGATATACTTGCCTTGGAGACGGTGCAACGAAGGTTCACCGGATTGATTCCTGGGATGAGAGGGTTGTCCTATGAGGAGAGATTGAGTAGATTGGGCCGATACTCTCTGGAGTTTAGAAGAATGAGAGATGATCTCACTGAAACATATAAAATCCTGAGGGAGATTGACAGAATAGTTGCTGAAACATTGGTCGAAATTTTCCCAGTCCCGAGCGTGCGGGTTTGCGGGGCGTGTCAGCAATAAAAATCACTGAAATTGCCAACACGTCAGGAACCCGGCATCATCCCGCTGACTTCCGCATTTAGCTCGGGCGCGTTTCCCCGTGCAGCACGGACCCGCTCGGCAGAGGCGGGTGACCTCACTGAAGCACTTAAATGCTTGTTGAGAGACCCTTAAGAGGGTTTTTAACATCAGCTTTTGGCTTTAACTTCAGGACCTCGGGAACCTCGCCTGTGAAGGGGAGGCGGAGGCTCAGTGGCCATTGTGCAAGTGCATTAACTGAGAGCTGGGAAAAGCACATAAATACTCCCACATTATATGTGATTACTTGGCTAAGGGAAAAGCTCTTGCTGACTCCATTTTGTGCAGGGATTTAGCTGTCAGCAGTTTGCAGGTCATTTCTGCAACCTCAGAAATCACTCTCACCACATTGCCATTCACTATCACAACATTGAGGGATTGTGCCTCTGATCTCCACTTGACCTGCCATCTATTACATCAACATGGGTATCACTTATGCTGTATCACCTTGGACCTCAGAATTGGACCAAGATGAGCCCCAGCACCAACAACACCAGCCACAACACCAGCAGCAGCAACCACAACAGCAGCCTTCTCCTCAACGACCTGATACTCCGCAGGAGAGAAGGGATCAGCACAGGGGTGCACCTCGCTGGAGGCGATACCCCCAACACAGGGTATACAGGCAGAGGATGAGCTTCCTGGACATGGCTGAACAGCAGTGCTTGAGGAGGCTCAGACTATCGCACCAGGTCGACGCAGACATTTGCAGCTTGCTGGAGCAAGACCTGCTGCCCAGAGGACCTGGTGGACATGCCTTACCAGTGGCTGTCAACGTCACCACTGCCCTCAACTTCTTCACCTCAGGCTTATTCCAGGGATCTGCAGCAGACATTTGCGGCATCTTGCAGTCGGCCGCCCACAGATGCATCACCCAGGCGACCGATGGCATTTTGTGGCAAATCAGCCAATTATGTGAACTTTGCCACTGATGAAGCCAGTGTTACTGAGTGGGCGCTGGGCTTTGCAGCTCTGGCTGGTTTCCCACAGGTGCAGGGCATCATAGACTGCACCCCTCATCACCCAGGAGTGTTTGTGAACCGCAAGGGCTTCCACTCCCTCAATGTGCAGCTCATCTGCAACCATAAAAAGATCATCATGCAAGTGTGCGCCAGATTCCCTGGAAGCTGTCATGGCTCTTGTGTTGTGAGTCAGTCCACCTTCCCTCAGCTCTTTGCACTTCCAGATTTACCAGCTGGCTGTTTTGGAGACAAGGGCTATTCACTGAAGACATGGCTCATGACACCCTTGAGGAAGCCAAGTACTGAGGCCCAGGAGCGTTATAATGAGAGCCACATGTCCACCAGATGTGTCATAGAGCAAGCAATAGGCATGCTTCAGATGTGCTTCAGATGCCTTGACAGATCTGGAGGAGCCCTTCAGTACGCACTAGCCAGGGTCTCTAGAATCATCGTTGTCCGCTGCGCGCTGCATAACATAGCGCAGCAGCGAGGATTGGAGATGCAGGAGGAGCAAGGCGCAGCACGCACAGCCTCTTCAGAGGAGGAGGAACAGGTGGAAGACGAGGAGGAGGAGGAACTTGAGGTGAAGATGGCACCAGCAGAGGTGCATATTGCTGCCTGGGAGGCCCAGGATGGCCTCATCATGGCCAGATTTACTTAACTTGCTCCAATGCACCCGTATGGCTGTAATAAGTTTCACCTCCTCCAACAACACCATAAAGCAGGCCTACAATGACCAAGCCATTCCTCTCACCCAAACCCCCATTGCTCGAGATTAAGTAATGTCTTCACTATTCACTCCAAATGACAAGGCCACTTCCCAGGTAGCAGGCAAAAATGGACAAGACTGGAAAGTGGTGCAAAGAAATACATTTGTTCATACATCCATGTGTATACACCCTTGTGCATCTAGGATTGTGTCTTTTTTCTTTTCCGAGTGCTTCTACGAGGTGCAACCCCTGTGGCTTCAGCAGAGGTCGAGGCAGGCTGCTCACTTCCCTGCTGCAACTGGTTAGACACTTTTGGCGGACGTCCTCTGGGTTTTGGAGCCTGTGATGGCCCCGCCAAAGGCTGCTCCTCCTGCGACTGTGCAGGGGCAGACTCAGCCATCGGGATCCGCGGAAGCATGTGGGACTCTGACTGAGGGGGAGGCAACAGGGGAGAAGTGGGAACGCTTTGAGAAGAGCCCCCACTTCCATGTCCCCTCTCACCATCATCCCTCTCATGAGCCACCCGCACTTCCCTGCTAGCAAGCAGCAGGAGAGCATCGTGCCGCACATCAGTGGGCAATGAATGCCGACGTCTACGTTTATATCCCTCCTCGAGATGAGGTGTATGAGCGTCTGCCATCTGTTGTCTACAGTAAGCATGTTCTCGTGTGACTGGTGCGTTTGCTGCTCCAGGCAGGTGGCCATCCTTTACATGGAACAACACATCATCGCCATCACCTGCGACATGGTGGTACTCATGTTGGAGATGGACTCCTCCATTCTCTGTATAGTCGCACACATCGCGGCTGGAGAAGCTGCCAGAGCCTCCTGCAATTGTTGCTGCCCCTCTAAGATCACCCTCTTTCTGGATGGCCCCCGAGGCTCAGCGTCTGCATACAGCTGAGCAGAGCTTGGAGCGTCCTGCGCCCTCCGGCGAGGAGTCTCCACTGCTGTCCCTGTCAACACCATCTGCTCTTGCTCACTTGTGATGTGAGAGACACCAGGTGACAGCACTACTCTATCTCGCACAGGACCCACCGAGGTGTGCGTATCTGTGCTGGTGCTGGGTGCACATGGGTCTGCTGATGGTGGACCCTCAGAGGCTGGAGCTTCCTCTGAGGAGTCGTCTTCCTCCTCTGGCTGGACAGTGGGTGTGGGGGGGGGGCGGGCGGGGGGGCACTTGATGGGCCTGTGGGAGAGTAAAGAGATGAATTAGAAGTGTTATATTAAGAATGGGTAATGTTACCATTATGCACATGACATTTCACTGGCTGCTGACATGAGTTACCATCTTTTGCGATCTCCAACCATGCCCTTTTTGTGTCTTTCGCTGGCCTTTTGTGTCTATCGCCAGGGAAGAGGACCTCCCTGCGTGCTCTTATTGCCTGCACCAGGACTTCCAGGGAAACATCGCTGAATCTTGGTGTGGCCCTCTGCCTTTGTGTCTCCATGACCCACACTTTTATTCGTTTTACGACGCTGGATGTTGAGCCGTTGAGTATATTCAAGACTGAGATAGATAGATTTTTGGACTCTAGGGGAATCAAGGGATATGGCGATAGGGCCAGTGAATGGAGTTGAGGTTGAAGATCAGCCATGATCTTATTGAATGGCGGAGCAGGCTCAAGGGGCCGAATGGCCGACTCCTGCTCCTATTTCTTATGTTCTTGTGTTCCCACAGATTTGGCAGGGAAGGGGCGGCTGGGATGTCTAACAGAGAACTGGATCAGACTGATAACTGTGTTGCATATTCCAGTGCTTTGATTTATTTTACAGAAATGCCGCTGCTGCCAGGTTGGCTTGGCTGTCGTTTTTTTTTTCTATGAGCCAATGCCGCTGCCTCCAGAATCACCAACACCCACTTTGAAGCGGTTTTTCATCCAAACACATCAACGCTGATCCTTCTAGCTTCACAATGTAAAAAGTCTGGGCCAGTTTTCCTTAAATGATAAACCCTCAATCTGGCATAGGTACTGGGGCTCGGGCTGGAATGGTTTAATCATGACACGCAATCTTTCTCTGATCAATTTATCTTTTGCAGTACATGTAATGACCCACGCTCTTCTCCCCCACCCCACTCCCCCATCTTATAATGAGGTCCTCCTCCCACCTTCTGGCCCACAGTGT
Organism: Somniosus microcephalus; assembly: GCF_052327205.1. NCBI lineage: Eukaryota > Metazoa > Chordata > Chondrichthyes > Squaliformes > Somniosidae > Somniosus > Somniosus microcephalus. The sequence continues at coordinate 262,390,690 of NC_140993.1, forward strand.
CCACACTGGGATAGCACGGCACAGTATTATTGCTCCGTATGGTATTTCGACGTGAGTTTAGATCTGGCTAATAAGCAGGCAAGACAGAATTTTGGTTTTTCGCGCATACCCTTTACGAAAAGTTACCATGACATTAAATTATTTTTTGGCAAGGTGCCCCAGTTGTCGAACTTCACTTGAAAGAGAATTCAGCAATCTTTTTTGTGAACGGGAGGGGAATTAAGAACTGTTAAGAGCTATTGCTGTCCCTCTACTTCAGTTGCAATATTTCAATATTGGAGCGTCGGCCTTGAGTTTGTTAATTGTCACTAAATTTACAATTTCTTTGAACACATCCTGTCTCCCTTTAAATAACTTTTATTTCTGCCTGAAGCACGCTATACTCCCTGTAGGACAGTCCGGGAGATCCCGGACCAGATTTCTGGAGACATACTGGAACCTACTTAAAGGGGCAGCTACCTCATAAAAGCTGTTTGAAAACTTGGCCCCATCGGGTGGATATAAAATATCCCAGGGCACTATTTTGAAGGAGTGGCAGGGGAGCTCTCCCCCGGTGTCCTGGACCAATATTTATCTCTCAACCAGCATCGCTACAGCAGATTATCTGGTCATTATCATAATTGCTGTTTGTGGGAGCTTGCTGTGCCCAAATTGGCTGCCACATTTTCTACATTACAGCAGTGACAATACTTCAAAAAGTACTTCATTGGCTGTAAAGCACTTCGTGACGTCCTGCCGTCATTGCAGGTGCTATAGAAATGCAAGTCAGTCTTTCCTTCTTTTCCTCCGGACTCTCAAGAAGTTCACCCATCCACACTTTTGGACAGAAAAAGAGGGAGTTTCTGTTTTTGTCCTGAGTGAGGTGACTTATGCTGGGGTACAGACCCATGGACACCCCTCAAGCATAGAATGTGATCACTGTTGAGCCCAATCCTGTTATCGCCCAGTGCTCATGCACGCCCTTTCCAGCAGGGGTCAGTAGATAGCGATCAAAAGTCGGGACCTGCCTGATTTTCCCCATCCCCAGGCCAGAGGCCAATAACAGCACCTCTACTGCCACCTGGCAGATCATCAGCAAACTCAAGGGATATAAGGGATCAAACCGGGAACACTTTTTTTTTAAATGAAGAAAAATGGGAGGAGAGAGGAAATAAAATTTAAGGTTTTAAAACTGAGTTAATTTAGATCGATCTAAATGTAATCACCAAACTATGATTTCTAGTTTGTTTCTGACAGCATAAATAGTTAATGGAAATAATCATCTGGACTCGACTAATTCCAATGCTCTCCTGCCCGGCCTTCCAGCTTCCACCCTTCATATGTTTGAGCTCATCCAAAACACTAACTCGCACCAAGTCCCGTTCACCCATTTCAATTTCAATTTTTTTTATTTGTCACACAACCAAATACAACAAGTGAAATCCAGTCAGTGAAATGCTTTTTTCTTAACGAGCCGAGCGCACCAAGCAGCAAAGGACACTTAGCTGCCTGGTACGCACGGAGCCCGCAAGGACGGCAGCCATCTTCATCGGCGCCATCACAACAGGGTCCGCTCTCGCCTCGCTCCGCCTTTCCCGCACTCCTGCCCGACAATCTTCAGCTGCCGTGGTACCGACGTCCCGGGGCCTGCTTCTCCCTGGCTCAGCCCTGAGCTCGCTGACCTACACTGGCTCCCAATCCGGCAACGCTTCTATTTTAAAATGATCGTCCTTGTTTTCAAATCCCTCCATGGCCTCGCCCCTCCCTCTCTATCGCTGTAATCTCCTCCAGCCCTACAACTCTCCGAGAATTCTGCGCTCCTCCCACTCTGGTCTCTTGAGCATCCCCGATGTTAATCGCTCCACCATTGGCGGCCGTGCCTTCAGCTGCCTGGGCCTTAAGCTCTGGAATTCCCTCCCTAATCCTCTCCGCCTCTCTACCTCTCTCTCCTCTTTTAAGATGCTCCTTAAAACCTACCTCTGTGACCAAGCTTTTGGTCACCTGTCCTAATATCTCCTTATGTGGCTCGGTGTCAATTTTTGTTTGATGACGCTCCTGTGAAGCGCCCTGGGACGTTTTACTACATTAAAGGCTCAATATAAATACAAGTAGCTTGTTGTTAAAAACCTTTCTAGTAAAAGTAAATATTTTACTTCTTGTGGTTGCAGTGGGCCTTTAACTAAAAGTTTCTAATTGGTAAAGCACAGTTGCTAACTTTGCTAACTCAGTAATGAGACCCATGTAGTTCGGCACATTCCTCGGAGACTTACTCAAAGTGGTTCGAGCTTTGAAGAGTAATTGGGATTGGAATATTTAATTGCATTTTCTGCGAGTTACGGCTCTGCGTTAAAATAAATCTTTAGGTCGTTGCCAGGAATAGTCTGTGCAGACACTCAAAAGCACATCTAACACTAGCCAGTCGACCTAAGATGGTTCGTTTTTACCGTTTCTGTGGCACTCATTTCGTTAAAAAGCAAATTTGTTCTCCAGCTGCTATCCACTCATGATGGAATGTCATTTTATCCTTTTTTGTGCCCTATAGGTCAAGTCCGCTACTGTGAGTCTAGATTTGATTTCTACATGTTAATTGACCGATACCACGTTCTATACGTTACACGGCAGAGGGAGAAGTGGCGTTTATCAAGCACCTTATCACGTTTCTCATGGCAAAGCAATTCACGTAGAATGAATTAGTTTGTCGTGCAGTGACTGTTGTTGTTTAGGCATACCCGGCAGCCATTTTATGTACAGCAAGATCCCACAAATACCAATGAGATCAAAAGGGTGGGTGGGTGGGAAACCAGCTTCATGAAGCTTTCTTTTTCTTTTCTTTATGCTAAGTGTTGTGTATGTAATATGTGTGCTACTTTGAACCTATGGACAGGACTGCACTACTTGTTGGGCGTAGTGATACGCAGTACCACTCCTGGCCATAGGGGTATAAATAGTACTGTGGGTACTGATCTCCCCTCAGTTCCCGCCTGTGGGCATGAAGTAAAGACCTATGTATAGTCCCTACCTCCAACCAGTAAAGACCTGTTTGAGTTATATGTTTAAGTCTTTGTGTTAATTGTTCAATACAATACACATACTTAACACTGGCGACGAGTCAGGTTCTTACCCTGCGGCAGTTGAAGAGAGGTTTCAAACATCACCACCCCACTAGAAGCGACAGGCTTTAGGACTCTGAAGCCTCCATCAGCGACTGAGCACTGGAGTGCAGCAAACATCCTGACAGCTTCCAGCGACTGACAGAAGTCTTTCTGCAGTTTCCTTGTTCAACCTAGGTGGTGGGGTAAGCCGTGCAGTGTTGGCTGCAAAGACAGGGCTGGGGAAGTTGGAGAAGATAAGGGCGATCGCAATCCCTGATAAGAGCCGCGGTGAAACGCGTGAGCGGGTAAGCCAGAGCCCGGGAGGGAGCGAGCAAGAGCCGCGCGAGCGGGTGAGCCAGAGGCCGGGAGCCGCTTCAAGTGCGAGGCGCAGCGCGGGCCAGCGATCGGGACCAAAGATAAGGGCCGCACTCGGGCGATCGCGGCGAAGATAAGGGCCGCACTCGGGGGCTGAAGGGAGACGGCGTCGGGGGACAGGTGAAGACCGCCAAGCGCGGGAAAACCGCCATTTTGTGGGCGGAGGACGACGGCAAGAGCGGGAAGCCGCCATCTTTGATAACAAGTAAAGAAAATAAAATCTGAGAAATTGCAAATCTACAATGCCTAAACACGGGAATATTAGCACCTTTGATAGTGACCTCGAAGATTGGGCCATATATGTTGAAAGAGTAAAAAATTATTGTAAGGCCAATAAAATTCGTGACCAAGATAAAGCTCTAACATTATTAAATTTAATGGGTGCGAAGACATACGGGCAATTGAAACACCTGTTATCACCAGATGAACCGGCGGATAAGACGTTCGATGAGATTGTTACTGTCCTGAAAGATCATCTAAACCCCACGCCGCTGATGCTAGCGGAACGATTTAAATTTTACGACAGAAGGCAGCTACAGCATGAAAGCAATGCTGAATATTTGCTGGAATTGCGTAAATTAGCGAAATATTGCCAGTTTGGAACGGGACTGACAGAGGCACTTCGAGACAAATTTGTGTGTGGTTTATTTAAACAGGATACACAAAAGCGACTGCTCGAGGAGAATGAGCTGACGCTTGAGAAGGCGGTCACTATGGCAGCAGCACACGAAGCCACAGCGAGAGGCACGGCAGTAATGCAGCTACGGTCACCGGAGCTCAGTGCACACAAATTGGGTGTGAGTTCTGGCAAATGTTATCGTTGTGGAAAGACAACGCATGATCAGAACCAGTGTTGGTTTAAAAACCAAGAATGTAGAACTTGTGGTAGGCTTGGACATATAGCTAGAGTATGCAGGTCAGCGAAGAAGACCAGCAACAAGAAGTCACCGCAAGGAAAATACGCAAAGGTACACAAGGTGACCGAACAGGAGTCCGATTCAGACGCTAGCAGTAATGAACTGGCTAGCTTAAGAGTACTCAACGCTGGTAAGGGTGCAGACCTCCAGACAATTTGGGTCACTCTTCAGATAGAAGGAGTCCAAGTAAAACTGGAATTGGACACTGGATCGGCATTGACGGTCATAAATAAGAAAGATTACGGAAAGTTATTCCAACATATTCCCCTACAGGATACGGGGATTATATTGGAAACATACACGGGGCAAAGAGTGTACCCCATCGGGAAAATAGAGGTTGCAGTGGTCCACAAGGGCGAAGACAGTCAAATAATGGACTTATATGTGATATCTGAAGGAGGTCCTCCACTACTAGGACGGGAGTGGATTAGGAAAATGAATATGGACTGGCATTTCCTACAAACAATAACGAGTGAGAACTCGGTGAAGATAGTCGGCCCAGACTCTGGAACGGATGATGGTAAGCCCAACTCAGGTGCAAAAGACAAAGTTTCAGCACAGAATTCCACTGAGCAACAACAACATAGTTTAACTGTGGATTCTGAGTCTGGCAAGTCTACTGATGTGCCCATTTCTGAGGGACACCGGGTCGAACTCAACTCCATTTCAAACTACAACAGCAATTAGAACAAATGCTTCGCCGTTTTGAGCAAGAGTTGAATGCAACGAAAGAGTTCTTTGATATAGAGTTGGAGAATCTGGAAAGACAACAGAAGCAGCTGATGGAGAAAATGGAGCAGGAGCACACAAAACGTCTGATGTCAGAGGAGTTAACGGTCAGCCAACTCCTGCATATGCTGAAGGACAGGACTCTGAAATGGGAAAAACTTGAACATGAACTTCAATATTCAAACGAAAGGGGTTCGGAGCTCTCAAAGGTTATTGGAAGAGCTGAGGTGGCAACACAGACTGAGATGACTGCAACAGAGCAGCCCTTGGATGCCAAAAGTACGCTGACTCACGTCAACGTAGAACAACAGACCGCTGAAACAGCTGCTCCGGTAGAGGGATTGCATAGTCCGATCAATCAATCTCCAAAGGAAGTTGAAGTATTAAAATCACAAATGAGGTCACTAGTAAACGACTTGCTGAAAGCCCAGAAAAAGCTGGATGCAGAGGTACACATGAAGAAGTCTCTTCAGGAAAGATGTCTGGATTTGGAACAAGAGCTGGCTAACGTCCAGCTGGGTATGGAGGAAATAGACGACCCTCTCACTGGTCTAGCTCAGGACGACACCGAATATTACTATGACCTGGTGGACGACACCGAATATTACGATGTCCTGTCCTGCCCAGCTTGTAACTTCAACTCCCAAAGTGCAGAAATCATGGAGGAGCACCAAAAGTCTACGGAACATCGGGAGAAGCTGGCTCTACGACGGAAACAGGAGGAAGAGAAGGAGGAACTGCGCATGCAGCTGGCAGCTGTGGCAGCTGACAATGGAGCCCAGAGAGTCTCCAAGAAGCAGAAAAGGAAAAGTAAAAACAGAAGATGACCCATCTGAACCATTATCACCTCTACCAGATCACACACGTGGTCCCTCCGAACGGAGCCAAATCAGTTCGGAAGTTCAAGCTGTTAAATCCATGAAAGGACTATTGAATGAGTAACGTGAACCGACTACACCACAGAGATTGAATCTGTGAACTGTTTTCCGCAGAGACTGAATCTGTGATATGTTACGTTAAACATGAAGTTATATATGTATATATGTTATTACGTTATGTTAAATGGGGAGATGACTGTAAAGCTAGGAAGGGAGGAATGTTGTGTATGTAATATGTGTGCTACTTTGAACCTATGGACAGGACTGCACTACTTGTTGGGCGTAGTGATACGCAGTACCACTCCTGGCCATAGGGGTATAAATAGTACTGTGGGTACTGATCTCCCCTCAGTTCCCGCCTGTGGGCATGAAGTAAAGACCTATGTATAGTCCCTACCTCCAACCAGTAAAGACCTGTTTGAGTTATATGTTTAAGTCTTTGTGTTAATTGTTCAATACAATACACATACTTAACACTAAGTGCCTACGTAAATCGCACTGGAAATGCATCGCCATCCCATTCGCACCTGACACCACTCTGATTAACAGCCACGCCGCCTCAGGGTAACTTTTGGACCTTCTTCCCCTCTCCAGATAAAAAAATACAGCTCGTTTTGCGTGAAAACAGTTCCCCCTCCGAAAGCGGGTGGTGCAAAAACAAAGTTAACGCGGCGGGGTGGGGGGGGATAAAAAGCACTCGCCTCCATTCCAACCTGTGAATAGGTCGGTTCCCGATTACGGCAGTTACTGTTTATTTTAATTTATTGGGACACCTAATTTGGTCTCGAGCAGACCTGGTTGAAAATTCAAGATTTCTCTCTTTTTTTTTCTGTTGCATAGAAGAGTTTTTAATTTGAATCTTGAAGGGGCGATGTTGGTGAGGGAGTGCAGATCCCCTTCATGTTCCTTGATGCTGCACATGGCCCCTGGTGAAAGGTACAGCCCAGAACTGAAGAGCTGTTGCCTCAAGCAACCAAGCAACAATATTAAGGCAGATAGCAAAATACTGCAGATACTGGAAATCTGAAATAACAACAGAAAATGCTGGAAAAACTCAGCAGGCCAGGCAACATCCGTGAAGAGAGAAATAGAGTCAACGTTTCGGGTCTAACCCTTTGTCAAGACTGAAGAAGCACAGGAAATGAAATAGATTAAAAGGCCAATATGGGGGCTGGGAGAGAACAAAAGAGAAGTGAAGAGACATTAAGAGGCATTCAAAATGAGACGAGATGGTGATAGGACTAATGGAGACAAAAGACGGCTCTAGATTAGGTGTGAAATGCGCTGGCAGAATGGGAGACAGCTGCCATGTGGGAGAGAAAAAAAGGGGGGGGGAAAGGGCCAAAACAAAGGTGTGGATAAAAAAAATATATAAGTAAAAATGTAATGGGGGCTGAGGTTATGATCTGAAATTGTATTAGGCAGCTCTGCAATAATGGCCAGACAAGATGGGAGCCTTACCAGCACCAAAGCATTTACAGTCACTGGCTACGATGTTAGGTGGTGTTCTTTTGCTAATGAGCAAGGCTTAAGAACATAAGAAATAAGAGCAGGAGGAGGCCATTCGGCCCCTGCATTCGAGCCTGCTCCGCCATTCAATAAGATCATGGCTGATCTTCAACCTCAACTCCACTTTCCCACCCGATCCCCATATCCTTCGATTCTCTTGGTGCCCGAGAATCTATCGATCTCTTGTCTTGAATATACTCAACAACTGAGCCTCCACAGCCCTCTGGGGTAGAGAATGCCAAAGATTCACCTCCGAGTGAAGAAATTCCTCTTCACCTCAGTCCTAAATGGCCGACCCCCTTATCCTGAGATTGTGCCCCCCTCCTAGTTCTAGATTCTCCAGCCAGGGGAAGTGCCAGTGAAAATGCAACTAAAAGCTGATAAAAGAATGAATAAAAGACCAATCTTCACAGCTGTGGTTTTGCGAGCCTTTACCCAGTTTAAATAGAAATAAAGAACTTGCATTTCTATAGCGCCTTTCATCATCTCAGGACGTCCCAAAGCACTTTGCAGCCAATGATGTACGTTTTGAAGCGTAGTCGCTGTTGGTCTTTATTTATTCGTTCATGGGATGTGGGCGTTCCTGGCAAGGCCAGCATTTTATTGCCAATCCCAAGTTGCCCTTGTGAAGGTTGTAACGTAGGAAACGCGGCAGCCAATTTGCGCACAGCAAGATCCCACAACAGCAATATGATAAATGACCAGAGAATCTGATGTTGGTTGAGGGGTGAATATTGGCCAGGGTACCAAGGGAGCTCTCCCTTGCTTTTATCCAAATAACACTCTTATGCTCATTAATAAATAGACATTCTTATTATGAACACAGCTAGCTTTTGCTAGTTACTTTATTGAGCACATGTGGACTGGGTACAGTATCTGTAGAGGCTTCCATCTTGACTGCTGCCTTGTGGGTAGCCTAGTGCCTCATGGGTAATGTAGTCTTAATCTACATACAGCTGGGTAGTGTAGTCTTATACATACAGCTATATACAGCTCTACGGCTCCACCTAGTGTCCACTATAGAATTACATGTTATTGATCGTTACATCCCCCTTTCTTTGAGGTTTAACAAAATCAATATCAATCAACCTTCAAGAAAACAATAAAGATAATATCAGTAACACTTTTGTTAGTGCTCTATAAACATAAACATTTTCAAAACAGTCAACACATTTTCAAAGCTTTACATTGTACTCAAAGATTAAGTCTATCAGGCTTTTTTACTTCATGTGTGGATCTTCTCAACACGGGTAAGTCTGATGTGTCTTCATGAGATTGTTCTGGCGGTGAATGACAAGATGCAGTTGCGGCATTGTCATCAATCTGCTCTTGTATAGATCGAGGTCTCCTTGCGATCTTTGCTTGGAGAGGGTTTCAGTGTTTCCTTCACTCTTCATGCCATAACTCTCAATGTAGTCAATGCACTCTCGAAAAACTGCTTAACAACATCTGCTGTGGTTATATCTTTGGACTTTTTCTCCTTGTGTTTTTCCTCTTTGTGCTTTTCTTCCTTTGGCTTCTCTTTGACCTTAAAGTCTTTTTCTTTCTTCTTGGAGAAACTAGGCTTTTTGAAGACATGGATACCCTTTGGCCTTTTCATCCTTGATGGGCTCTCTGCTTCATCATCTGAGTCATCTGGTCTGCTTATGGCACAGTTTATACAGTAGACTCTCTTGACCAGTTCTAAGTCTTCACAAGCTTTGTTACCTAGTATCGAATCAAGTCTTTCAGCCACAACAGAAAATATGAGATGATGCACTTTGTCTTTGACTGCCACTTTAATTCTGCATACACCTAAGCTATCTATTTTCTGTCCATTATAGCTCTTCAGTAGTACTGACTTTTTCTGTATTTTGGGCTTTTCTTTCATATTTTTTATGTCACTCATACTGATTAAGTTTGCTTTTGCCCCAGTGTCCAGTTTCAATGTAACTAATGCTCCATTTATCTGCAGTGGGATCATCCATTTGTCCACTTTTACTGCATTGACTTTATGTTCAGCATTGTCCATTTCTGAGGGCTGCACATTTTCTGTATCTTTTTTGATATCGTCACATGACACCATTCCTACAAAAAATGTCTCACTTAAATCAGTGTCCTCAATCACATTAACTTGTTGCCGTTTCGTTGTTTTTACTTTTGAAAAGCATTGTTTGGCAAAGTGATTCTTTCCATTACACTTTGTGCACATTTTTCCAAACGCTGGGCATTGTCTTAACTGGTGTTTGTAACCACAGCATTTACAATTAAAAATTTCATCCTCCGATTGCTTTTCATTTCTGTTCTGCCCATGTTTCTTCCCCTTGTAGGACACAGCACCGACAGCAGCATTATCACTTGTTACAATCGCATCATTATTGATTTCACTGAAAGTCTTCGCGTGCTTTCGAGCTAGCTCGCTGGCTTGGCATATTTTCACCGCATTTTCCAAATGTAGTTTGGTTTCTCTCAACAGACGTTCCCTGACTTTTTTATCATGAATACCAAACACAATCTGGTCACGAATCATGGATGCTTTGAGCTCAGAGAAATTACATGTCTGTGGTTTCAGTTTCAGATCAGTTATAAAGCTATCAAAAGTCTCATTTTGCTGCTGTGTCCGAGAACAGAAGATGTATCTTTCATAGGTCTCATTCTTTTTGGGAGAGCAATGTGCATCAAATTTTTTTAGCACATCTTCTAATTTTTCTCTGTTCTCCACTGGATTAAATACAAATGTATTAAATACCTCTATCGCCTGTGGGCCTGCAACCGTAAGCAGCAATGCTGTCTTCCTTGCATCTGGCTTCATACCGAATCTGATGGCTGCAATGTAGAGTTCGAATTGTTGTTTAAAAATCCGCCAATTGTAGTCGACATTTCCCTCGAGATTCAAACGCTCTGGTGGCTTCAAATTCTCCATGTCGCTTTTCACAATTTTTTAGCAGATATTTACAACTCTTGGTATCCTGGTACCATCTTATGTTCATTAGTAAATAGACATTCTTATTATGAACACAGCTAGCTTTTGCTAGTTACTTTATTGAGCACATGTGGACTGGTACAGTACCTGTAGAGGCTTCCATCTTGACTGCTGCCTTGTGGGTAGCCTAGTGCCTCATGGGTAATGCAGTCTTAATCTACATACAGCTGGGTAGTGTAGTCTTATACATACAGCTATATACAGCTCTACGGCTCCACCTAGTGTCCACTATAGAATTACATGTTATTGATCGTTACAAATACCACGGGATCTTTTACATCCAGCTGAGAGGGCAGACGGAGCCTCAGTTTAACGTCTCATCCGAAAGACGTCACCTCTGACAGTGCAGCGCTCCCTCAGCACTTAAGAGTGTCAGCCCAGAATTGTGCTCAAGTCCCTGGAGTGGGATTTAAACCCACAACCGTCTGACTCAGAGGCGAGAGTGCTCCCACTCAGCCAGGGCTGGCACCTATAGCAGTGAATCCTACTTGATACAGACGGTAAACTGGAATGAATCATACACAAAGCCCAGTCTGTACTTGTTATTGGACACTCGAAGCCACGTCTGTGAAGATTGTTTTTTTTATTGCTTCTTTTATTAGCTTTTAGTTGCATTTTCACTGGCATTTTTCGATGGCTAATGGTAAGAGATCAAACAGTCACATACAAAGTGTGTGGTCCTGAATTTCCATGTGACAAGCTGTGCCAGTTTTGTGCCAATGCGTGATAGGACAGAGTCTCATCCCGTGTCCCACACACTGGGCAAGTTGCCCCCTCCACTCGTCCAATCTTACACAAGACCATCATGGTAAAAATCCGGTTATGAGCCAATTTGAAATCCAGTTCAATCCACGCTGAACATTTAAAATTCACCCACACTCCTTCCAAATCCTGTTGAAGTCCAGCTGTGGGTATATACTCTGCCAAAACTCCTGACCAGCAGGTGTCTTGAATCTCCATTCTCTAAATACCTCATAGAAATCTCGAGTATTACAGTTGTCAAATTGGACCAACTCTCCCCCTTTCTCCAGCAGAAAGCTTGGAAAAGCGAGATGTATTTTACTTCCTTTGGAGATTTCCGCATTTATTTCTTCCATCCAATCCTGTGGCATTGCCCTCACAATCTTCTCATACATGATCTCTATTGCTTTTTCCTCTACCTCCTGATCCTCCTCCCACACCTTGTCCCTCACTATCGCTTCCGGCAACCAACCTGGAATTACCTCGTATAATACATTTTTCACACATATAATACCAGCTTTTATAAAAGCTTGATTAAATAAAACCTCTCCTTCAATGTTGACCCACCTGTTCAAAAATAAGGGCTGTTCTAAAAATTCCTCAGCCCCCTTGGGCATAAACTGCACTTTTAAAAAATTGGGCCCAAGTCTCTACAACCCCCTTATAAAACCTAGGGAGAAGTTTAATCGATTTCAAAAACATATTATTGTATTCCATATACAATATCCCCTGCCCTCCTTTGTTTTAAAAAATGCTCAAAACAACTCTTCCAAAAACTTGTATTTGACTTCTGAAGAAATCTCTTCACCCATTTGATTCTAAAGGATTTTTTCTTCAAATCAATATCTGGGAAATTGAGTCCTCCCTGATTTCTCCGTCCAATGATGGTATTGTAAGCCACCAAGGCTGGATTCCCTTCCCATAAAAACCTCACACAAGCCTCTCGGATGGACTTTTCTGCCCACTCAGGAATATCCTCCACCATCAATAAGTACCATAGCTTAGATAGCAGGAGAGCAGACACCACTGTCGCTCTTCCTTGCACTTTCAACCACCTTCTTTCCCATCTTCCCAAAATCTTTTTAATTTTTATAACCATCAGTTCCCAATTTAATCATTCCACTTCATCCCTGTCTTTCTTGCACCCCATATGCACCCCCAGAACTTCCAAAACCTCCACCACCTTAAAGAGACTTTCCCCCAAACATTCCCCCCTACCCCTTCCTGCAACCGGGCATTGGGACTTACTATAATTCACTCTGGCTCCTGAAGCTCTACAATATTCCTCCACTACATCCATAGCTTTCCTCACTGACTCCCCATTTCTCAATGTTAAGGTTGTGTCATCTGCATATTGGTGTATCACCGACACCAGCCCAGAACTGGGAACCATAATCCCAACTACACCTTGTTTCTTTCGCATCATGTAACCTAATGGTTCTGCTACCAATGTATACAACAATGGGGACAGGGGACAACCCTGTCTCACTGATCTCTGTATCAGAAAATACTTGGATAAAAAACCATTACATTTAACACAGCTAAATATGTTTGAATAAAAAATCCTTATCCACTCAATAAAATTTTCCCCGAAACCAAATGCTTCCAAAACCTTCAATAAAAACTCATGAGAGACCCTATCAAAGGCTTTCTCTTGATCTATCTTTAATACATAAGCCTCCCTCCCACTCTCTTCCATGAGCTCTATCGCATCTCAGGTTGAGACCACAGAGTCTGCAATGTCCCGGCATTTGACTCCATAGGACTGAGAGAGCAAAACTATCTGCGGCAACACCTCCTTCATATGATTTGCCATAACCCTCGCCAAGATCTTATAATCCACATTTAATAATGTGATGGGCCTCCAATTTTTCAGATCCCTTCTATCCCCTTTATTTTTATAAGCTAAGCTTATGACACCTCGCCTCATAGATGGGGCCAGGCTTCCCTCAATTTTAATTTCCTTAAAAACTTCTAAGAGCAATGGACTTAAAATCTCAAAAAATTCTTTATAAAATTCTGCACTTAGTCCATTGGACCCTGGACTTTCCCCCCCCCCTTCATCGCACTTATTGCTACTTTTATTTCCGCTAATCCTACTTCTTTGTCACACATGCTTCTCTCATCCTCCTTTAAACCCTCTTCAATAAAAGCACTAACCTTCTCCATCGCCAAATTGGAAATGTCTTCTTTTGTATATAGCTCTTGATAAAAGCTGCTAGCCGCCTCTAAAATCTCCCCACTTTCATGAATGATCTTCTCCCCAACCTTCAACTCTCCAATTAATGGTAATCTCTGTCGCAGCTTCTCTTGCTCTAGAAAATATCTAGTGCATCTTTCGCCCTCCAATGCATCTCTAGCCTTTGCACGGAGAATGGCCCCCTTGCATTTTTCAGCTTGCAATAATTCCCACTCTTCCTTTAGCACCCGGAACTTAGTCTCAACTCCCTTATCCCCTCTGTCAACTGCTTTACAGACATCCGTAAACCTTTTGTTTATATTCTCTTCTCGATGCCAGTTAGCTGCCGCTCTCTTTTTCCCATAACACACCGAAAAACCTTTTACCTCATATTTGAAATTGTCCCACCAAACTTTTCTTTCTTTCAAGAACAAAGGTTCCTTCCGAGCATTCTTTATTATATTTAAAATCCCTTCTTTATAAGCAATTTCTTTCAGGTATTGATTGTTTAAAATCCACACCCCTGAACCGATCTTAACTCTGCTGTTTCTAATTCTAAGAACCAAAGCCGAATGGTCACTAAAAAATACTTTTTTATAATAAATCTCCATCACATCAGAACTTAACCCTTCCCACATTAACAGAAAATCTATTCGGCTCTGTTTTAAAACATCACCCACCCGACCTGTTCTGGAGAACTCCCTTTTTATAGGGTTCCGGTCCCTCCATAAGCCTCTCAAATTTAAATTTGTCATCATTTTTACAATCATCCCTCTGGAGTTATCATCCTTAAAGGTCATCTGGGCTGAAATGTCCATCCTAGATAAAAATACATTAAAATCCCCCACTATACAAGGATTTTCACCTTGCCACTTCAGTGAATAACCCCCGAAAAAACTCGCGACGCTTGCAATGGTCGTTCGGTGCATAGATGTTAAAGAGATCGCAATTAAATTCCTCCATTTTTAGCCTTAGCCGTGAAAATCTCCCCTCAGTGTCCTTGTCCACCAAGGCAATGTTCTCTTTTATGCACGGACTCACCAAAACAGCCACCCCTCTACAGTTATTGTTTGCACAACTTGCAAACACCTTTCCCTTCCAAACCTTCGGAACTCTTTCTAGGATATCCTCATCCCAAAAGGTTTCTTGCATACACAACAGGCTAGATTTTATCAATGGAGGCGTGTAGGAGGCGGGACTACAACTTTTGTGGTTGTAGTCCCGCCTCCATCGAATTGTGGCCTACCCACTCGATTTTCCCCTGATTGACCTTGTTGAGCCCGCCCAGTGGGCTCAGCAGGCCAATTAAGGGCCACCCGGCAACAGTTGAGCTTTTGACAGATGAAATATCAGCGTTTGACAGCTCTGTGAAGCTGTCAAACACTGACAATCTGTACTCCAAGTTAATTCCTTCTCCACAGACTCAGTTAGAAATCTCTCCAGAACAGAAAGCAGAGGCTGCAACTTTTGACAGCTCACGGCTATTCTGCTTTCTGTGCCGGCGAGATGAGGGACTCCCAAGACCTGAAGGAAGGAAGGCTGCATTTGTAAGAAAAGGTAAGTAAAACTTATTTAAACACTTTACACACACCAAACACACTTACCTCTGCACTCATGCACCCATCACTCACCTGAACACTGGACATCTTGAACCCTCCAAGTCCTTCAGCCCGACAGTCTGCCTCGCTAACTTGGCGTGGTTTGGAGCCGTCGGGAAGCCCACACTTCAGGAATAAAAATAGGGATTAGGCTAAAAACTGCCTGTTGACTACCTGTTAACAGGCAGTTAATTGGCACTAATCCCCTTCCCACCTCGGGGAGGCGGGTCCCAGCACAGGTCGGCTACCCACCTCCTGTGAAACAGACATGGAGGCGGGTTGTGGGCGGGATGGGTTCGTGCCCCCCGATTTTGCTATTTTAACCCCCCACATGCCTCCAATCCCGCCTCAACTGCCCGATGAAATTCGAGCCCAACAAGTCCATGCCTTTAAGCCCCTGCAACAACTGCTGCAATTTCTTCTCACCCCTCAGTCCGTTCACATTAATCGAGACCAATGTAATCATGGCTCCGAAGAAGGGAAGTATGCCTGATAAACTCCCCATCATTTAATCTCTGGCCCTTCCTCCTCTCATGCTCCTTCCCAACTTTTCGGCCAGCTGTTGCTTTTTCGTGCAGCCTCCGCCTCTTTTTCACATCCTGTTTGAACCTTCCCTGCTGTTTCAGCCTCTTTCTTGCATTAAGTTTGGTCCAAGGAGCTGCCCTTTCTCCCTCCTTCTGCCCCTCACTAACCTTCCCTTTTCCACATGGTGCCACCCCACCCCCCACTTCCATGTCTCTGTCACCCTCTAATTCCTCACTCTCAAGCTCTTCTGTAACCCTCTGTGCCTGCTCCCCGTCAGATACATAATCCTGCTCCCCATCAGATACATCATCTCCCATAGAGAGTCTTCCTGCTGTCGTGGTTTCTCCAACAGTGCCGCTCCCTTCGACCTCCTCTCCACCTCTGACCCTTGCTCCCTGATCCTTCTCTCTCTGGGACAATGGCGCAACTATATTGCTCCCTTCTGGCATCTTTGTCTCGCCGCTCTCGTCCTGCTGCCCCTTTAAGGCTCCTGCCTCTTGCACCCTCTCCTTGCCTTGCCCCCTCCTGCTCACCGAGATGTCCGACTCCCCGTCTTTCTTTGGAGTACTTACATTTACCACGCACCCCGCTCAAGCCTCCTCTCCCCCCGCTGATACCAGATTCTTTAGGGAGACCTGAGCCGTATTATGACTCGACTCTGCCCTCAACCCATGCTGCCCTCTGCTGTCTTTGTTCTTTTCCACTGTACTTGGTGTGCTTTCCACCATCTCCATCCTGTTCTCTGCTCCGCAATTTTCTGCCTCTTCCTGTGCTCTTTTCTCCTTCAATTTACCAGCTGTGTCCTCTGACTGCTCCACTCCTCTGGCCATTCCACTCACACCTCCTACTCCATCTCCCATCTCCTCATCACTCACAGAGCTTCCTTCTGCCTCACACTCACAGTGGTTGGGGCCTTTGTGACACACCCCACAGCTCTCCGCCTTGCAGCTCCGAGCGATGTGTCCAGGCTCGCCGCAATTATAACAGTACAAGTCTGGACAGTTTCTTACAAGATGGTTGTATCCAAGACAATAATAACAAACATTCACTTGGTTATCATGCAGTACTCGGAAGTACTGCACTCCTTCCATTGTCTCGAATTTCTTGCTGTACGGTAATTACTTCACCCCCTCTGGGAACCGCACCTTTACGTAATGGGTTCCATCTGCTACCCGTGTTCCTGGATAGTATCTCCTCTTTATTGATGAGCAAATTTTAATGTCCCACGACTCCAACTTTTTGATTAGCACATCGTCCTCAATATAAACTGGCAAGTTTAAGAATGAGACCACCACCTCTTCTGAATATAGCAGAGATACCTCCAAGAACTTATCGCCAACTTTCAAACTAAGTAAAAGTCTTTCCACCTCCTCTTGGCCACTGGCCGTCACCTCGAACCCCACATTCGGCTTTGGTCGGAAGGCAAAGCAGCTTCCCTTGCCACAGTCCTCATGTACCACTTGGATAATATCCCAAGCTTGTATCTCCTTATCCTCGCACTGAACCACCACCGTGTTTTGTTTTCCAAACCTCCTGGGGTCCCGGCCCAAATCTTTGGGCCTTTTTCTTTCCCTTCCAACCACAGTTTCTCACCTAATTAAATTCATCTTGGGAACACTGTCCTCTGAGGAGCCCGGCACTCCGGACCCCTCAGCAGCCATCTGGCTGTTGTTTATGGGCCAAAATGGCCCTAAAACCTGAAAGAAAACACCACCAACTTTTTACAAACTCACTCCAACTCTCTGCAGCAATCAGGCAACCAGTAACACCTGCTCACTCCTAGCCCCTCCCACTTAGAGAGTGTTACCCACTGCGCCACGGCTGACACTCGGGAGGGGTAATGTCCGATGGACATGTCCTTCGCAAGTGCTGCTCTGTTCCTGCATCTGCCTCCTCCTCCTCCTCCTTCTCTATGTAATAGCATACAATGGGATGACCAAAGGGAATACAAGCTCTGAGAAGCCCTCACTGTGGGTGGAGGAGGTGGGGGTATTGAAAGTTCCCAATGCTCTAGAACTCTCAGGAGTAGTGAGATGCAAATCCAAGACTGCATTGTCAGAATGCAAAAAAAAAAGGTTTTGGAGATTGCTCCCAGCTGCAGCAATTGCTACACAAATTCTTCATACTCTTCATGCTCAGAAACTCCTCCCACCTGCCTCGCTTCATCTGATCCATGCAGCAGCTGTGCCTTATATATCTCTCAATCTAACTTACCCCAGTACATTACGAGCATTAAAAACCAGGAAATCCGGGGCTACAGTTCCACTGGCCCTCGTTACCATATATTACAATGAGCTCACTCC
This sequence comes from Somniosus microcephalus, assembly GCF_052327205.1. Taxonomy (NCBI): domain Eukaryota; kingdom Metazoa; phylum Chordata; class Chondrichthyes; order Squaliformes; family Somniosidae; genus Somniosus; species Somniosus microcephalus. The sequence goes on from NC_140993.1 coordinate 262,408,477, forward strand.
CGTCCGATTTCGCTGTCCCAAATCAAAAAGCCGTCCCCAGTTTTTTGCGCAGGAAGAATGCGGGAAAACTGCTTGGGAATTCCGCGACGTACATTCACCAAGGTAAGCAATATCAATCATTTCGAATGGAAAACGTTGCTATTTAGTTTCATGGGCAACTAAACACTGCCAGAGATTAGACACTTGAGCGGCAAAGGGAGATTGAGTGAGCTGGGAATGTTTACACGGAGGGGAAAAAGTGACCCATGGAAACCTGACAGAAATGTTCCAAATTTTATGTAGTTTAGATAAACTGAAGTGTAATAAATTGTCTGATATAAACACAAATTGTATAATGAGGGGGTGGGTGCAGGGGGCATGGACCCGAGCTCGGTAAAGGGAGGGCACTGAGTGCAATGCTAACTGAGTGCCTCGTATACAGAGTGGGAAGTTGAGAATTTGGTGAGGGTGGGAATTCGGTGCAGAGGGGGAAGGAAGTGCTCCTTTTAGTTAAATTAATTAGTTTAAAATAAACTAAGTGAAGGTAACCAGACAGTTACACAGAGAGGATGGTGAAAGTGTGGAAGAAACTGTCCGGGGAGAAAGTGGAGATGGATTTGTATCGGCAAGTTCACAAGGCGAATTAGTTTCTGGCAGGAACAAAGGTTGAGGGCTCTGAGACGGTCCATGGTATTCTTTGTACTACTCGGCTGGCTAGATAGACTGCAATAACTATTTCCCGACTTTTATATCCTGCTGTCAACCACAGCTCAGTGAGTAGCACACTCGACTCTGAGTCCGAAGGTTGTGGGTTCGAAATCCCACTCCAGCAACTTGAGTATAAAAATCTAGGCTGGCACTTCAGTGCTAGTACTGAGGGGGTGCGGCGCTGTCGGAGACACCTTCTTTCGGTATGAGACGTTAAACCGAGGCCCCGTCTGCTCTCTCAGGAGGACGTAAAAGATCCCATGTGAAGAAGAGCAGGGGAGTTCTCCACGGAGTCTTGGCCAATAATTATCCCTCAACAAACAGCTAGCATTAGATGATCTAGTCCCTGCTGTTTGTGGGAGCTTGCTGTGTGCAAATTGGCTGCAGTGTTTCCTACATTAAAACGGTGACTACACTTCAAATGTACTTCATTGGGTGTAAAACACTTTGGGATGTCCTGAGATCGTGAAAAGCACTATATAAATGCCAGTCCTTTATATCCTTGATGATCCCCTGCAATATGGTCCATCACTTTGGTTTCTCAATTTAAAAAAAATCACATTCATTCATTTGTTGTGTTCTCATACTGCAGAAATAATTTCTTAATAATAAAGCAAAAGGCTTTGAATAAAACAAGTATTGTTGTAAAAGACCGTTCCTTTGATGTGCAGGAAGCAAGGATCTTGAAGTGATTGCAACCCTATGGATGTGTGTGCAATTTCCCCTCTATCCTGGGAAATGTAAGTAACATTAAAGCCATAATAGGTAACCTAATGATTTGTGTTCCTTCCTGTACATCAGCCTCCCTTCCCTCATCCTGCGAGCAATATGTCGTAGAATCCGGAGCCGCTGACTATTTGCACGCACTGACTCGGTCTAGGAAGATTCTGGATAGTGACAGAGGGAGATGTATCAAATTTCAGGACATCTCTGGGGGAATAGGAATCCAGTGTACTTAATAAGACCACAGAGTGAATACCATGGCTTCTTTTGTTTCTAAAGAGAACATGAAGTATTCCTCTTTGCAAGACCACACAGGCTGTATCCCACAGTTCTTACAAGTAAATTGGACACTAAGAATGTTGCAAAATGTTCATATTTGACAATTAGTCATAGCTCTTAATGGAAGCCTTTTCTTGTGGCCAGCTAGCTCCAGTGATTGATCATCAGATTCTGGAGCAGCGTCGCAAATTTAACTCCCCACCATTGACAGTCAAACCTTGGGCCTACCCTAATTTAGGGAGTTTTGATCATTTTCACTTGACTTCCAAATGTGCCACTGTGGAGAAGTCAATCCCTCTGTGATGACCGAGAGGACACTGGGGGGTGGGGGGGGGGAGGTCGGGGGAGCGGTGGGCGATTAGAAATTCCTCCGCCAAATTTTAGAGCGTGGATTCAACACTGGGCTTGCAAATGCTGCAGCCGGACATCTCGCCCACGGAACGCAAAAGGTGCCAGCCGCCATATTGGTAAAGGCGGACATTAGGCGTCCCTGGTAACTGCCTGAAATCAATGCTGGCCTCATTAAAATGTGTTAAAAGGGGTCCTGCGCTCAAATTAGGAACCCTTTAGGAAATTGGTACCTGGGAGCCTTTCATTCACACCAGGAGCGAGTTGGGTAGGATTGATTGGGGAATGGCACTCAAAGGGTTGACGGTGGATAGGCAATGGCAAACATTCAAAGACCGAATGGAGGAGCTACAGAAATTGTTCATCCCAGTTTGGCATAAAAATAAAACAAAAAAGGTGACTCAACCGTGGCTAACAAGGGAAATTAGGGATAGCATAAGATCGAAGGAGACGACATATAAATTGGCCAGAAAAAGCAATAATCCTGAGGATTGGGAGCAGTTTAGGATTCAACAAAGGAGGACAAAGGGATTAATTAAGAAAGGGAAAATAGAATATGAGAGTAAGCTTGCAGGGAACATAATAACTGACTGTAAAAGCTTTTATAGATATGTGAAGAGAAAAAGATTGGCGAAGTCAAGCGTAGGTCCCTTACAGTCAGAATCAGGGGAATTTATAATGGGAAACAAAGAAATGGCAGACCAACTAAATTCATACTTTGGTTCTGTCTTCACAAAGGAGGACACAAATAACCTCCCAGAGATGCCGGGGAACATAGGGCCTGATGAAAGGGTGGAACTGAAAGAAATCAGTATTTGTAGGGAAATGGTGTTAGGAAAATTGATGGGACTAAAGGCCGATAAATCCCCAGGGCCTGATAATCTACATCCCAGGGTACTTAAGGAAGTGGCCCTAGAAATAGTAGATGCATTGCTGGTCATCTTCCAGAACTCGATAGACTCTGAAACAGTACCCATGGATTGGAGGGTAGCTAATGTTACCCCACTATTCAAAAAAGGTGGTCGAGAAAAAGCGGGGAATTATAGACCGGTAAGCCTGACATCGGTAGTGGGGAAAATGCTAGAATCTATTATAAAAGATGTAATAGCAGAGCACTTGGTAAGCAGTGACAGGATCGGACAAAGTCAACATGGATTTACAAAAGGTAAATCATGCTTGACTAATCTACTGGAATTTTTTGAGGATGTAACTGGTAAAATAGATAAGGGAGAACCAGTGGATGTGGTGTATTTGGACTTTCAGAAGGCTTTCGATAAGGTCCCACATAAGAGATTAGCGTGCAAAATTAAGGCACATGGGATTGGGGGCAAGGTATTGACTTGGATAGAGAACTGGTTGGCGGACAGAAAGCAAAGAGTTGGAATAAACGGGTCGTTTTCCGAGTGGCAGGCAGTGACTAGTGGGGTACCGCAAGGATCGGTCCTAGGACTCCAGCTGTTCGCAATATATATTAATGATCTGGACGAGGGAATTGGATGTAATATCTCCAAATTTGCAGACGACACAAAGCTGGGTGGGAGGGTAAGCTGTGAGGAGGATGTTGTGAAACTCCAGTACGATTTGGACAGATTGGGTGATTGGGCAGAAACATGGCAAATGCACTATAATGTGGATAAATGTGAGGTTATCCACTTTGGCGGCAAAAACAGGAAGGCAGATTATTATTTGAATGGCAATAGATTGGGAGAAGGGGAAGTGCAAAGAGACCTGGGTGTTCTTGTGCACCAGTCGCTGAAGGTAAGCATGCAGGTGTAGCAGGCGGTTAAGAAGGCAAATGGTATGTTGGCCTTTGTAGCAAGAGGGTTCGAGTACAGGAACAAGGATGTCTTGCTACAGTTGTACAGGGCCTTGGTGAGACCGCACCTTGAGTATTGTGTGCAGTTTTGGTCGCCTTACCTGAGGAAGGACGTTCTTGCCATGGAAGGAGTGCAGCGAAGATTCACCAGGCTGATACCTGGGATGGCAGGAATGACGTATGAGGAGAGATTGTGTCGATTGGGCTTATACTCACTGGAGTTTAGAAGATTGAGAGGGGATCTCATCGAAACTTATAAAATTCTGTCAGGCCTGGACAGATTAGATGCAGGAAGGATGTTTATGATGGCCGGGGAGTCCAGAATCAGGGGTCATAGTCTAAGGATAAGGGGTAAGCCATTTAGGACTGAAATGAGGAGGAATTTCTTCACCCAGAGAGTGGTGAACCTGTGGAATTCTCTGCCACAGAGGGCGGTGGAGGCCAGTTCATTAAATATATTCAAAAAAGAGTTGGATATATTTCTTAAGGCTAAAGGGATCAAGGGATATGGGGAGAAGGCACGGACAGGGTACTGAATTTGGATGATCAGCCATGATCTCATTGAATGGCGGAGCAGGCTCGAAGGGCCGAATGGCCTACTCCTGCTCCTATCTTCTATGTTTCTATGTTGTACCCACCCAATGAAACATGGTGCCAACACTCGGGAAGCTGGCTGAAGCAGCACGATTTAAAGGGGCTCCCCGCCTCTGTCAAGGCAAGTCACTGGAAAGTCGTTTTTTGGCTACTGGGAGTTTTTGGTGCCATTTTTCTTGGCTATTTGGCGGGAGTTCAGAGTGCAGAGCAGTTGGCCATGCGGGCCTTTGGCTGCAGCTGCACTGTTTGACACCATTGACTGCGGGAGGGCCAGAAAAGATGGGATTGTTGCTGGGATTTACCATCGAGGCTGACACAGCGGCAGCAACAGCAGCAGCACAGACCCGCGGAGGGCCAAAGAAGATGGCCAGGGACGCCTTACAGCTCGCAGGTCTTCCGGAACAGGATGTGTCACACCTCAATGCTTCAGAGAAGCAGCGGGTGAGGAAGCTGTGCTTCAGCAGGTCGGCAGTTACTGACCTCTGTCACCTGTTGCCGCGGGAGCTGGAGCCAAACACCAGGACACGCACAACGCTGCCCGGGGCTGTGAAGGTTATCGTGGCTCCCAACCTCTACACCACAGGCTCATTGCTGGCTGCAACAGTCAATTTGCTGTCCATCCGGCCATCAAGCAGATGACTGATGGCCTCTTCGCAAGGAGGCAGCAATACCTCAGGAGGAGAGACCGACGTGTCACGTTCCCAATGCAGGGTCTTGATAGCAGTGACATGAACCTTGTCATTCATGTGGAAATGACTTATGAAATATTACTGGGCGGCCTGCTGGTGGCGCTGTCCAGGGAGAGTATAAATACTCGGGCACGGACCCAGCTTGCGCAGGACATTCTTTAACAGGAACTAGTAAAGGACACAACTAGATCTCCATGTTGAAAAACAGTTGATTAAAGCCTTGTTTAATACTCAGACCAAGTGCCTAGTAGTTTTCTTACATCAAGCAGTACATCACCTTCCCCTATAGAGGCTGCTGCACCCGGATTTGCCCTCATAGTTGGGAAGTCCCCAGGTGCGCAGCCTCATTGACTGCACGTTGCCCTGCGCTGTCCCCGTCTGGAACCCGCCACGTTTTATAACAGGAAGGGGTTCAGCTGGTGTGTGATAGCAGGCAGCAAATAATGGTCGGGTATCCTGACAGCAGTGATGGCATCTTCACACTGCGTCAGTCCTCCATCCAACCACCTCTGTCTTCGATCCAGACCAGCGGGGGGGTAAGGCTTGCCCCGAGCGAGTCTCCAAATTAGCAGTGGTTTGCTGCACGCTGCGCCAAGGAGGAGCCAAGGGTTACCGCCGCCACAGGAGGAAGAAGTGTAGGAGCAAGATGAAGAAGGGGACGAGGAAGATGATGAGGAAGAGGAAGACCAATGGCCAAGCAGAGCTGCGAGAGCTGTAGGGGAAACGCATTAATGAGGAGAGAGGCCTAGAAATTCATTATAGCCACTTTTGGGGCGGTAAAGTCGGGCGGCCGCTAAAGTTTGCGCCTGGCGCAAATTCGAGGCCACTTCCCCGATATTCATTAGCTTCGCCCTAAGAGTTTGCTCGAGCGCTAAAACTGGCGATGCACGGCTCTCTTTAGGCACTAAGCCAGCGGCCTGGGCGCTAACACCGGAAGGTGGGCGCTGGGCAGGTGCGGCGAGCTGCTGATTGACGGCAGACACTCTGGCTCCGGTGAGCTCTTAAAGGGGGAGGGTGGATTTGGTTTTTTGAAAGGCCGAGACTGCTGTATTTGTGTTGTTGGGGAGGGCTTCTCTGCACCAGTTTGTTATGTGGTACCGGACCACCGCCGCCGCCGCCGCCACCGCCACCACCACCACCACCATCTTTGTCTCTCACAAAGTGTTGCAAAACGGCTGCCTTTTCTGCTGCAGGAGTGCCCTTTAATTTGCGCTCCCCGCGGCCCGCCTCGGCTGTGTACTCTTCCACTTCACAGTCGTTAGGGCCGCCCGGCGCACAATGGGGTGGCGCGAGTGAAGTTCCGGTTCCGGGCGCACAAAGGGCGTTGCACGACGAAATGACGTCATGATCTGCGCGCGCAGCAGGGCGCGCGCTAAGACTTTGCGCTGGCGCTAAATGTCTACTGAAGTTGGGGCGAGGCGCAGATCGCGCTGCGCCCGGGCGCTAAGCGCCTAGCGCTCGAGATCTACTCCTCCTAAGGCGCTAACGGCTGGCACGCCCAACTGAATTTCTAGGCCAGAGTCTCCTAAGCAAACCCTGCCCCCAGTACACCAACCGTCCCACACTTTTCCCCACTCCTTCCACCTTCTCAATGCCCTCCAACACCTCATTGATCTTCCTCCTATATAGCTATGATTATGAAGACCAACAGCAAAGCCAAGCAAACAAAAGCTGTTTAATTGACCGCGCAATTGTGTATTTTGCAACTTTTCCCTCCTCGTCACGTTGAAATAAAATCACCCTGGTGCAGGCCCTTAGTGCTTGGTCTTGGCGCTCGTTGACCTACTCTAGTGTTTTTATGTAGGGTCTCCCCTGTCGCAGTTGCCTGGGAGACTGATGATCATCAATTGAGGGCACTTGCGATGTCCGTGGTGGGCGACCTCGAACAGTTCTGTGCCTTGAGGGCCTGGCTGCAGACTGGGCATTGGGCCAGGGCAGTCTGGGCTCGCTGGCTGTGTGAGACCAACAAAGGCACTGATTCAAAGGCTGGCAGAGGAGCAGGGGGTCCTGTCACCCTAAGAGAGGACAGCATGAGCCTCTCCCATGGAGCCAATACCACTATCATGTGAGTGCGTCGCGACACTCCCTTCTTTCTACGCAAGAACAAAGGAGTCTAGTGATGCTCTGGAAGCCCCTGTACATGCTCTCCACCCTCCTGTCCATTCTATCCTTCATGGATTGAAAGGCTGAGGAGATGCTAGACATGAGCTCCCAGTGACGCTACCAGAACTGTCACTCCATCATTGTGCACCCCAATGCAACGTTCATAGAGCTGCCCACTCACTCCATGGTTGCCCGCATGATCTCAGTGCTGTTCTGAATGTTCCCACACAAGCTAGAGCTGGACTCCTCCATGCCAGAAATGTCATACTTTAATCAATGACCCCTTCCCTTTCCAGGCTGTTCATTCAGACCGTCTCAGACCCTCAGTCCCGCAATCTTGGCATCTATTCAACTCTGAGCTGAGCTTCAAGTCCCATATCTGGTCCCTGCACTAAGACTGCCTTCTTACAGCTTCCTAACTTTGCCCCGACATCATCTCCACCACTGTTGGAGTCTCCCGCCATACATTCATCATCCCACGCCTTGATTTCTCCAGTGATTTTATTATCAGCATCTCGAGCTCCACTCTAAATAAACTTCAATTCATCCACTAAAACCCATCGCACCTATCACCATTGTCCTCATTGATCTCCATTGGCTCCCCATTGTTCAGAACACATTTACAATTTTGTGAGAAATAGCAATCAGAGGAAATTTCCTCACTATGTTTATGATGTAGCTGAAAAACAAGAGTTAATTTTCAGCAACAGCAAAGTAATATCTGCCCTTGCCTCAGTTCATCTGCTGCTGAAACCCTCATCCTTGCCTTTGTTACCTCTAGACTTGACTATTCCAACGCACTCCTGGCCGGCCTCCCTCTCCAAGGCATTGACATCCTTCCGAACGTGTGTTACCAGAAGACAGCAGTGCTGCTTGCCTGGCAGGGAGTGGAGGCAAAAAAAATTGACGGAGAAGGTGATGTTAACTGTAGTCGTCAAAATGGTCACTAAGCTGTACGTTGGCCGCAGACGTCCCACAGCAGAAGGCCCAGACCTGCCATTGGCTCTGTGTGCACTCTGGGCCTGTGGAGTCCGTTCCCTTATAACCTACCACTTTGACCAAGCTTTTGGTCACTGGTCCCTAATATCTCCTCACGTGGCTCGATGTCAAATTCTGTCTGATAATCGCTCTTGCGAAGCGCCTTAGACGTTTTACTATGTTAAAGGAGTTATATAAATGCAAGTTGTTGTTGTTAAATGGGGGGCCTGCTGTCTGAAGGAGGCAGTCGCTTTGGCCTTCTCAGCAACCTCATTTTAACGCCGTTAGTGCCCCATTAATACTGGTCTCAGCAAGTTAAAAATCGACGCTATTAACTGGTCATTTATCTCATTGGGCCAGAAATTCGGGTCCCCACGGGTGAGTACGCGCTGGGTACTCACCCGTAGGCCCAACGAAAGTGCCGGTTTCGTGCATGCACTGCGCCTGCGCTGGAAACCGGAACTTCCGTTCCCTTGAAGGAAGGTGTTCACAGGTCGAACGCGTGCGCCGGAGAGGCAGCGCGTAGACCTTGAACTTCCATTTTTTTTTACAGGTTTCTCCGGGAGGGTAAGTCTCCAGCAGCTGCGCATTTAAAAAGCAGTCGCAAGGCCTGCTTTTAACAAGGTAAGTGGTGAATTAAATAAAATTAAAACATTTTTTCCACAGGTTTATTATTTTTAAGTACTTTAAAGAAAGGTAAGTTTATTTTTAGCCCTGTTAAAAGCTGTAATTAATTTTTTCAAAAATTTAAATTATTGTTTAAAATAGTTATTTTATGTAATTTATAGTTATTTTAAAAATGTGATGTTTTAAAAAAAATGTATTTGAAGTTTTAGTTAGGTTTTGGGGCCGATCTCTATTCATAGATTTGACAGGTCTTCCTGTCAAATTTATGAATACAGATTCCCTGCAAACGATTGGCTCTCCATGGCCCACGTGATCCCAGGGGACGCTTCGAACTAACTGCGCCCCTGGGATATGCAAGCACTGCGCGCCGGCAGCTGGAGGAGGCCCAGGATCGGAATCCCACGCGGGCCCACAGCTCAACGGCAGGCACGCTAGGTAAGTGTAGGTCGGGGGCTTGCACCCGCGGGAAGCCTCCGAACGGAATTTCTGGGCTATTGTTATTAATGGATGGTTACATAGAATAGAATACAGCACAGAAACAGGCCTTACAGTCCAACTAGTCTGTGCTGCCTCAGAATGGTCTACAGAATAATAGCCACTGTATTCCAACAGTTCATAAAGGAAGGAAATGATAAGCCAGTTAACCGTAGGCCGGTCGTCCTAATATCAGTAGCGCGTAAACTTCCAGAGGCCATAATATTGGATTAAAACTAACACTCACCTACGCAGGCATGTGTCCATTAACATAGAAACTAGGAGCAGGAGTAGGCCATTCGGCCCTTCGAGCCTGCTCCGCTATTCAACGAGATCATGGCTGATCATCCAAACCCTAGCACCCGGTCCCTACACCGACAGCCATCCCACCCAAGCCCTATCCCCGTAACCCCGTAACCCCACATATTTAATCCCCCCTAACACTAAGGGCCAATTTTTATCATGGCCAATCAACCTAACCCACACATCTTTGGACTGTGGGAGGAAACCGGAGCACCCGGAGAAAACCCATGCAAACACGGGGAGAATGTGCAAACTCCACACAGACAGTCACCCGAGGCCGGATTTGAACCCGGGTCCTTGGCGCTGTGAGGCAACAGTGCTAACTACTATGCCACCGTACTGCAATTAAGGACAGCACGGTGGCATCGTGGTTAGCACTGTTGCCTCACAGCGCCAGGGACCCGGGTTCGAATCCGGCCTCGGGCGACTGTCTGTGTGGAGTTTGCACATTCTCCCCGTGTTTGCGTGGGTTTACTCCGGGTGCTCCGGTTTCCTCCCACAGTCCAAAGGTGTGCAGGTTAGGTTGATTGGCTATGATAAATTGACCCTTAGTGTTAGGGGGATTAAATACGTGGGGTTACGGGGATCGGGTGGGATATGTGTCGGTGCAGGCTCGATGGGCTGAAATGGCCTCTATCTGCACTGTGGGGTTTCTGTGATTCTGTGAATTGCTACATAGGAGTCGTGTTGATTTGATTATGGTGCGGTAAAACTTGATCAACTTTATCCCTGTGTGGAGTACTTTGGTGATGTATTAAGGTGCTTTTTAAATACAAGTTTTCTTTTATTTTTAATTAAGGTCAATATTGCAGTGATACAATTGTTTGTGATGGTTATGCAGTGTAATTATTGTAACATTAGTATTATTTTCAGGTCACTGGGTTTAAAAGGCAAACAAAGCTGGTTGGCCCAGGCAGACAGGCTTTCCCTGGACTTGACAGGGTTAATTTGGTCTGGCAACACTGCTGCTATTTTCCAACTGATCTCATTTAGGAAATAAGCTTCTAGTAAACATAGCTCATGTAATGTAGCCTTCTGTTACCTTGATAATGTAGACAATGTTCACATAAATCATCATCTCAAGGCTTAAGCCAGGAATAAAAAAAACATCAATAATTTACTGCCTCAGGGATTTGCACTCTCTGTTAAACAAGTGATACATCATCATGAACATAATATAGAGATTGTTAGCAGTGGGACTCATTGAAAATGTTCTTTGTCACAACCAAACAAGCAATTGTCAGTTTTGGTTTGTGATAGCACTCTCGCCTCTGAGTCACAAGAGCGTGGGTTCAAAAACCCACTCCGTGAGGTTTGAGCACAAAATCTTGGCTGACGCTCTGGCGCAGTGCTGAGGGAGTGCTGCACTGTCGGAGGTGCTGTCTTTCGGATGAGACGTTAAACCGAGGCCCTGTCTGCCCTCTCAGGTGGATGTAAAAGATTCCATGACCACTATTTTGAAGAAGGGCAAGGGGGAGTTCTCCCCGGGGTCCTGGGCCAACAGTTATCTTTCAACCAACATCACTGACGTAAGAAAACTACTAGGCACTTGGCCTAAGCGTTAAACAAAGCTTAAATCAACTGTTTTACAACATGGAGATCTAGTTGTGTCCTTCACTAGTTCCTGTAAAAGAATGTCCTGAGCAAGCTGGGCCCGTGCCCGAGTATTTATACTCTCCCTGGACAGCGCCACCAGCAGGCCGCCCAGTATTATTTCATAAGTCATTTCCACATGAATGACAAGATTCATGTCAGTCACTAAAACAGATTATCTGGTCGTTATCAGATTACTGTTTATGGGAGCTTGCTGTGCATAAATTGGCTGCTGCGTTTCCTGCCCTGACTACACTTCAAAATAGTGCTTCATTGGCTGTAACGTGCTTTGGTACGCCCTGAGGTCGTTAGCATTGTTATTAAAAATAAATACAGAAGGTTCAGAATCTCTTGGTTACACTTTTGCAAAGGGGACCGGTCTACAAGTCAATTTGCTCAGTATATCTTCTCTCATTTGTTTGCAAACGCCCAACACAGCAACCTAACACCTGTAGAAATGCATCACCCATGGCCCTTGCAGGTGAGATTTGGTTCAATGTAAATGATAATTGTCTCTTGTGTCCCCTGTCCCTCCCTCCCAGCTTTAAAAAGATTTTCCATACCCTTTTCTTTATGAAGAGAGTACCCCTTGAAAGTACTGGCCCAGAATTTGTTGGAGTGGGGCATCTCGCAGTGTGCCGTGTGAGTTGAATTTTTTTCCTCACCCTTCAGCGCGAAAAGAATTCCCCCCTGTAACTTGCTGGGAGTGCGAGCTGATAACGGGGCATCTGGGACCTCGGTGAACAAGGGGACCAACAGTCTATTGGGCTGGGCTGCCTTGAGGATGAGTTCATTGAGTGTATTAGGGATGGGTTTCTTGAGCAGTATGTAACTGAACCAACCAGGGGGCAAGCAACCTTAGATCTGGTCCTGTGTAACGAGACAGGATTAATTAAAAATGTCCTAGTAAAGGATCCCCTTGGAATGAGTGACCATAACATGGTTGAATTCCATATTCAGTTAGAGGGTGAGGAGGCTGTATCTCAAACAAGCGTGCTAAGCTTGAATAAAGGAGACTATGAAGGTATGAGAGCGGAATTGAGTAAAGTGGATTGGGAAAATAGGTTAAAGGATAAGACGATACATGATCAGTGGTGTACATTTAAGGAGTTATTTTACAAATTCCAAAAAAAGTATATTCCACTGAGAAAAAAAGGGTGTAAAAGAAAAGACAGCCATCCGTGGCTAAGTAAAGAAATTAAGGATAGTATTCGACTAAAAACAAGGGCATATAAGGTAGCCAAATCTAGTGGGAGGATAGAGGATTGGGAAAACTTTAAAAGACAGCAAAAAATAACAAAAAGATTGATTAAGAAAGGGAAGATACATTATGAAAGTAAATTAGCAAAAAATATAAAGACAGATAGTAAGAGTTTTTATAGTTATATAAAAAGAAAAAGGGTGGCTAAAGTAAATGTTGGTCCCTTAGAGGATGAGACCGGGAAATTAATGGTGGGAAATATGGAGATGGCAAAAACACTGAATGAATATTTTACATCAGTCTTTACAGTAGAGGACACCAAGAATATCCCAACACTTGACAAGCAGGGGGCTATAGGGGGGGAGGAGCTAAATACGATTAAAATCACTAAGGAAGTAGTACTTGGTAAAATAATGGGACTCAAGGCGGATAAATCACCTGGACCTGATGGCTTACATCCCAGGGTTTTGAGGGAAGTGGCGGTAGGGATTGTGGATGCATTGGTAATAATCTTCCAAAACTCCCTGGACTCAGCAAAGGTCCCGGCAGACTGGAAAACTGCTAATGTAACACCCTTATTTAAAAAGGGCAGTAGACAGAAGGCTGGAAACTATAGACCGGTTAGCCTAACATCTGTGGTAGGTAAAATTTTGGAGTCCATTATTAAGGAGACAGTAACAGGACATTTGGATAATCATAATTTAATAAGACAAAGTCAGCATGGTTTTATGAAGGGGAAGTCATGTTTGACAAATTTGCTGGAGTTCTTTGAGGAAGTAACATATAGGGTGGATAAAGGTGAACCAGTGGACGTAGTGTATTTAGACTTCCAAAAGGCATTTGACAAGGTGCCACACAAAAGATTATTGCTTAAGATAAAAAATCACGGGATTGGGGGTAATATTCTGGCATGGATAGAGGATTGGCTATCTAACAGAAGGCAGAGAGTTGGGATAAATGGTTCATATTCAGACTGGCAATCAGTAACCAGTGGTGTTCCGCAGGGGTCAGTGCTGGGTCCCCAACTCTTTACAATCTATATTAATGATTTGGAGGAGGGGACCGAGTGTAACACGTCAAAGTTTGCAGATGATACTAAGATGGGAGGGAAAGTAGTGAGTGAGGAGGACATAAAAAACCTGCAAGGGGACATAGACAGGCTAAGTAAGTGGGCAGAGATTTGGCAGATGGAATACAATACTGGAAAGTGTGAGGTTATGCACTTTGGCAGGAAAAATCGTAGAGCAAGTTATTATCTTAATGGCAAGAAACTTGAAAGTACTGAAGTACAAAGGGATCTGGGGGTCCTGGTGCACGAAACTCAAAAGGTTAGTATGCAGGTGCAGCAAGTGATTAAGAAGGCCAATGGAATGTTGGCTTTCATTGCTAGGGGGATAGAATATAAAAATAGGGAGGTATTGCTTCAGTTGTACAAGGTATTGGTGAGACCGCACCTGGAATACTGCATACAGTTTTGGTGTCCATACTTAAGAAAGGACATACTTGCTCTCGAGTCGGTACAAAGAAGGTTCACTCGATTAATCCCGGGGATGAGGGGATGGACATATGAGGAGAGGTTGAGTAGATTGGGACTCTACTCATTGGAGTTCAGAAGAATGAGAGGCGATCTTATTGAAACATATAAGATTATGAAGGGGTTGGATCGGGTGGATGCAGGGAGGATGTTCCAGATGATGGGTGAAACTAGAACTAGGGGGCATAGTCTTAGAATAAGGGGCTGCTCTTTCAAAACTGAGATGAGGAGGAACTACTTCGCTCAGAGGGTGGTAGGTCCATGGAATATGCTGCCCCAAAAAGCTGTCGAAGCTACATCATTACATAAATTTAAAACAGAAATAGACAGTTTCCTAGTAGAAAAGGGAATTAAGGGTTACGGGGAGCGGGCAGGAATTTGGACATGAGTCTAGGTTCGGATAGGTCATGGCCCTGTGGGTAGCGGAGCGGGCCCAGGGGCCGTGTAGCCTGATCCTGCTCCTGTTTTCGTGTGCCTAATGCTGTTAGATTCAGGAGATAGTCCTGTCATAGTGGATTGGCGGTTAGGATCAGATCAGCCATGATCTTATTGAATGGCGGAGCAGGCTCGAGGGGCCAATTGGCCTACTCCTGCTCCTATTTCTTATGTTCTTATGTTCTTATCTCCTTAACCAATGAGATTTAAGGGTTGAGGAAGAAATAATGGAATGATGGAGAAGGAAATAGGGTGAATTAGAGTCAAATCAGGTACACAAAGAAGAATAAAGAGAGGGAAAGAAAGATTGGGTTAAGAGAGAGAGAGAAAAAAAGAGACAGAAAGGAAAATTAAGAAAAAAGCAAAAATTTAAAAATATTTAGGAACAATTTACTACCTGCAGGAATGAGACTCCACAGCTTCAATTGTTCCCTTTCTGGGCTGGAGAGGTTGAGTGGCATTGCAGGAACATAAATCTCCTCATTAAAAAGGTACTTACACCATTAAGTACCAGCTCCAACTTTCGGCAGCAAGTTTTATTGGTAATTAATGCGCAAATGCAGCAATCTCTTGAAGCTCACGGGGAGGTTGAGCGCGAGTTGCCGTTTTTGCGAGACTAACGGCGGAGCGGCGCAAATCGCCCAGCAACTCGTGGCGATTCGCAACTCTACCTCGCCACAATTTGTTGTTTTTTTTAACGCCCTAATAACGATGAGCGCCGTTAAACTCACTGTTAATTTCCCAGCAAATTCAGAGGAAACAAACCATTAGGCATTGCAATATTTTAGAGTCAGATATGAAGTCAGTTTTCATGTTATACACAGAAACAGGAAGCGTGGTTCATTCTTTGCATGAGAAGGTTTGTAAATCACTCTTAGATTAAATGTCAAAAGGCAGAAATTTCAAACTACCAATCATTAACTCCCGAGTTACTGGATTCTGATATAGTCAACTTGCTGACAATAGCAAGAAATGGAGACTAGTGCAAATACAGGATATGGCAAATTGCCTCATTGGTAGCTTTGGCCCACACCTGTGTTCGACATCATGGAGCCTACACCCTGATCTAGTGTCGCCAACTCTGGTTGGACGTATTCCTGGCGGTGTTGTCACATGACCTCCCGCCTACAACAGGCCCCGCCCCCACACTCCCACCATTGGTCGCCCGGCACGTCCATCCTCGCAGCACCCAGCCTTCCCACGGCCAATTGGATGATTCTTAACTGTCAGTCAAGCAACACCTACCCTAATCGCTCTGGATAATAGGGCGCGATCTTGTCAGCCCTGGGGAGGCGGGTATGGAGGTGGGACTGCCGGGAAAATGGCAGAGTCTGGGGGCGGGTGCCCATCACGCCCCCAACCCGCCTCCGTGCCATCTTGCCAGGAGGCGGGTAGCCGACCCGTGCCGGGTCCCATCCCCTGGAGGCGGGAAGGGGATTACAGCCACTTAACTGCCTGTTAACAGGTAGTTAACAGGTAGCTAACAGGAAGATGAGAGGATTATCTCCATTTTACCCACACAAGTGCAGGCTTCCCGAAGGCTGTGAACCCCGCCAGGGTCACTGACGCGAGCAGTGGGTCTGCGGAGGTCGGAGGGGTGCAAAGGTGCGCTGTGAAGGTAAGTGATGGGTGCAAGTGTGGAGAGGTGAGTATGTGAGGTAAATGGAAAGTGTTAGAAAAAGTTTACTTACCTTTGTTACTTCCTGCAGGCTTCAATCGTTGGGTATGCGGAGAGTCTCGCATTTCCATGGCAGAGATGACAGATGGCTGCTCCATTCTCCAATGCAGCAACCATCTAATTTCTGCTAAAGAAAGAGGTTTGATGAGTCTTGAATTCAAGAACTCATCAAACTACAGAGAATGTCAGTGTTTGACAGCTTCACAGAGCTGTCAAACGATGACAATTCACCTGTCAAAAATGTTTGACAGATGAAACGTCATACGCTGACATTCTCTGTAACCGGCTTTCCCTTAATTGGCCTGCTAAGCCCACTGGATTAACAAGGTCAATCAAGGAAAAATAGCGTGGGTTGGCCACAAATCGATGGAGGCAGGACATCGACCCGCCAAGCAGCAGTCCCGCCTCCAACGCGCCCCCATTGGCAAAATCGCCCCCTAAGTGTTCAATGCAGCAAATGAATTAGGGGGTTACAGAGGTGGACAAACATATACAGTACAAGATGTAGGGCTAGACTTCCGCACCGCAGTATGACAGTGTATCTAAAGCACTGGCTCCTGAGTATGAAAAATGGTTTAAAAAAATCTCAAGTCACCTTAATGTTGCAGTGCATTACTTTCACCGAAATTGAAGATAAATATTCTAAGGGAGATTTTCTTTACTTTAGCAAGAAATCGTTTTTTTTTAAAACTTTTTTTTAATAGATTTTAACAGCTGCCAATCAAAATGCTGGTATGTCAGGATGTTCCTGTGGTTGATTTCAATAAATGTGCGTTCAGTAGCGGGAACGGAAAACACAGCCAATCCGCTACTTTTGCTTAATTGCCAATTAGCCAGTATAAATGGTGAATGGGTAATTTGTCCAGCTGTGCAGTGGGCAAGAGAAAACAAAACCTTTGAAGTTATGGCTTGGGGTCCAATTCATAAAACCAGAGCTAATGACCAGGACACGGAGATGACAGTAAATGATAACATGCTGGAGAAAATAAATGATGCTTCTGGTGCCTCAGGCCATTCAGCTACTAAACAGCACAGTTCAGCTGCGCGGTGATACTTAACAGAGCAGATCTAGAATCGTAGAATCATACAGCACAGAAGGAGGCCATTCGGCCCATCATGCCTGTGCCGGCTCTTTGAAAGAGCGATCCCATTAGTCCCACTCCCCCGGTTCCTTGCCCATAGCCCTGTTCAAGTATTTATTCAATTCCCTTTCGAAAGTTACTATTGAATCTGCTTCCACCGCCCTTTCAGGCAGCGCATTCCAGATCACAACAACTCGCTGCGTAAATAAAAATCCTCCTCATCTCCCCTTTGTTTTCTATTTGCCGATTATCTGTGTCCTCTGGTTACCGACCCTCCTGCCAGTGGAAACAGTTTCTCCCGATTCACTCTATCAAAACCCCTCATCATATTGAACCCGAGACCATGTCACAAATATCTCCATTTTCAGGGCCCCACGTTTCTAGCATGTTACGAACATGTCGAGGGGGATCTGAGCTGCTATTTCTAATTGACTTCCAATTGTGGCTAACTCTCTTTGTGGTCAATAGCAGGCACCTACAGCACTCACCAGTCTCATCCCTATTACCGAGGGTGTTATATATTGTATGAATCTACTTATTGTAATCAACAACCCCTTAAATGACACATGATCTACTGGGCCGGAGTCCCTTCTTTGCTTCAATGGTTTAGACGGAGGTTCGGAGAATATAGGTGGTTTTCTCACAACACAAAATGTAATTTCACCATTGGGCAATCTCACATGATGCAATGTATGAATGTCCTGTTCCAGTTCTAGACGCAGCTCATGCAGTGAGCTGGCACCATCTATTCAATAACAAGATAATGTCAAGTTGGAACATCTTTTGCTGTAATATTTTTCAGGCCTTCAGTTGGAGAGCAGAGAGAACAATTTAGCAATTTTGGAAGCTAAGCTGTCAGATTCAAATGATATTAGGATCAGATTCCAGCGCTCTTTGTGCACTAAATGATGGAAGTTTTGAGCACGTATTATATCCAGCCACATTCAGAAGCGCAAGGGATGTACAATCCCTCGTTCAGATGTTCGAAGAACCTTGCTGTGTGCAAATTGGCTGCCGCATTTCCTACATTACAACGGGGGCGACAACTCAAAATGGCACTTCATTGACTGTAAAGCGCTTTGGGACGTCCTGAGGTCGTGAAAGGCGCTACATAAATGCAAGTTCTTTCTTTTTTCTTAATGTTCTTATATTGGCGATTCCTGTTCCAGAGGGTGCAGGCCCAGTTCACTGATAAAGCAGGATGCAGGCCCAGTTCACTGATAAAGCAGGATGCAGGCCCAGTTCACTGATAAAGCAAAGTGCCTCAGCAGTGCTAGGTGTCTGCAACTGTACGTTTGCTACATTTTTTTCAAGAGGGAATTTTCAAACTGAGATTCCAGTCACGAAATGCAGAGGCCATTTCCAGAAATTTAGCTCTTCGTGCACTGTTGTGTGAGGACAGGCTTCAGTTATGATACTCCCACAGTCGAATAGCTTGTCCTCGCCCGTTGTCTGGCTTCACATATCACAAGATGATGAAGAACGATTTTCATAGGATCGAACTGATTCCTAAATAATTTAAATCTCAACTGCCTTAGCTGTAAACCCACTCCATATATTGATTACTGATTGCCAGCCTGGGCTCAGTGGGTAGCGCTCTCGCCTCTGAGTCAGAGGTTGTGGGTTCAATAGTTGATTTGGCCATTACCTCATTGCTGTTTGTGGGATCTTGCTGTGCGCAAATTGGCTTCTGCGTTTCCCACATTACAACAGTGACTACACTTCAAAAAATACTTAAATGGCTGTAAAGCGCTTTGGGACATCCTGCGGTCCTGAAAGGTGCTATATCAATGCAAGTCTTTCTTTCTTTCTTTCTGTCTTTCTTTTCTTTCCTTCTATGAAAAAGAACTTCTTGACTCTACTCCTAAATTAGCCCCTCCCCAGTTTGAGCCTGTACCCCTTGTCCTACTGTCACAGTTAAATTTACCTTTCCTACACTTCTTGCTCTATGAGGTCCCTCTCTGTTGGTGTCAAAAACAGGAAGGCAGATTATTATCTGAATGGCAATAGATTGGGAGAAGGGGAAGTGCAACGAGACCTGGGCGTCCTTGTGCACCAGTCGCTGAAGGTAAGCATGCAGGTGCAGCAGGCGGTTAAGAAGGCAAATGGTATGTTGGCCTTCGTAGCGAGAGGGTTTGAGTACAGGAACAAGGATGTCTTGCTGCAGTTGTACAGGGCCTTGGTGAGACCACATCTGGAGTATTGTGTGCAGTTTTGGTCACCTTATCTGAGGAAGGATGTTCTTGCCATGGAAGGAGTGCAGCGAAGATTCACCAGGCTGATACCTGGGATGGCAGGAATGACGTATGAGGAGAGATTGGGTCGATTGGGCTTATACTCGCTGGAGTTTAGAAGAATGAGAGGGGATCTCATTGAAACTTATAAAATTCTAACAGGACTGGGCAGACTAGATGCAGGAAGGATGTTCCCGATGGTCGGGGAGTCCAGAACTAGGGGTCATAGTCTAAGGATAAGGGGTAAGCCATTTAGGACAGAGATGAGGAGGAATTTCTTCACCCAGAGAGTGGTGAACCTGTGGAATTCTCTACCACAGAAGGCAGTGGAGGCCAATTCATTAAATATATTCAAGAAGGAGTTGGATATATTTCTTAAGACTAAAGGGATCAAGGGATATGGAGAGAAGGCAGGGACAGGGTACTGAATTTGGATGATCAGCCATGATCTCATTGAATGGCAGAGCAGACTCGAGGGGCCGAATGGCCTACTCCTGCTCCTATCTTCTATGTTTCTATGTTTCCCCTGTCAAGGCTGTAAACCCCAGGTTTTTTCAGTCCTTTCTCAAAACTCAGTTCTCCGATGTGCGGGACCAGTCTTCTGGCTCTTCTCTGTGCCACCTCCAGGGTTTCAAAACTCCCCTTCTATTTCAGTGACTGAAACTTTTTTTAAATTCGCTTATGGGATCTGGGCGTCGCTGGCAAGGCCAGCATTTATTGCCCATCCCTAATTGCCCTTGAGAAGGTGCGCCACCTTCTTGAATCGCTGCAGTCCTTGTAGTGAAGGTACTCCCATAGTGCTTTTAGGTAGGGAGTACCAGGATTTTGACCCAGCGATGATGAAGGATCGGCGATATATAAGTCAGGATGGTGTGTGACTTGGAGAGGAACTTAGAGGTGGTGTTGTTCCCATGCACCTGCTGCCCTTGTCCTTCTAGGTGGAAGAGGTCGTGGGTTTGGAAGGTGCTGCCGAAGAAGCCTTGGCGAGTTGCTGCAGTGCATCTTGTAGATGGTACACACTGCAGCCACGGTGCGCCGGTGGTGGAGGGAGTGAATGTTTAAGGTGGTGGGTGGGGTGCCAATCAAGTGGGCTGCTTTGTCCTGGATGGTGTCGAGCTTCTTGAGTGTTGTTGCAGCTGCACTCATCCAGTCAAGTGGAGAGTATTCCATCACACTCCTTACTTGTGCCTTGTAGATGGTGGAAAGGCTTTGGGGAGTCAGGAGGTGAGACACTCGCTGCAGAATACCCAGCCTCTGACCTGCTCTTGTTGCCACAGTATTTATGTGGCTGGTCCAGTTAAGTTCCTGGTCAATGGTGACCCCCAGGATGTTGATGGTGGGGGATTCGGTGATGGTAATGCCGTTGAATGTCAAGGGGAGGTGGTTAGACTCTCGCTTGTTGGAGATGGTCATTACCTGGCACTTGTGTGGCGCGAATGTTACCTGCCACTTATCAGCCCAAGCCTGAATGTCGTCCAGGTCTTGCTGCATGAGGGCATGGACTGCTTCATTATCTGAGGAGTTGTGAATGGCGCTGAACACTGTAGTCATCAGCGAACATCCCCATTTCTGACCTTATGTTGGAGGGAAGGTCATTGATGAAGCAGCTGAAGATTGTTGGGCCTAGGACATTGCCCTGAGGAACTCCTGCAGCGATGTCCTGGGGCTGTGATGATTGACCTTCAATCACCATAACCATCTTCCTTTGTGCTAGGTATGACTCCAGCCAGCGGAGAGTTTTTCCCCCTGATTCCCATTGACTTCAGTTTTACTAGGACTCCTTGATGCCACACTCAGTCAAATGCTGCCTTGATGTCCAGGGCAGTCGCTCTCACCTCACCTCTGGAATTCAGCTCCTTTGTCCATGTTTGGATCAAGGCTGTGATGAGGTCGGGAGCCGAGTGGTCTTGGCGGGACCCAAACTGGGCATCGGTGAGCAGTACTCACGGTGCAGTCTGACCAGGGACTTATATTATGCTGTTCTGGTTATATAAAGAAAGAAAGAACTTGCCTTTATACAGCAACAGTCAGCAAGCTCAAGAGGAGGAGGCGGAGGAGACAATTGGGAAGAAAACATTTTGGCTTCTGAAAATGTTTAATTTCAACAGCCTTTGCTCTCATGCATTTTACGGTGCAGACAGTCACAACAACTTTCTTCTCCCCTCTGTTGCCCCCTCACATCTCCTGAGCCAAAGGTTGATGTAGGATCAAGGTTCCATTGCGCTGATCCGATCATCAGGTCATTTGTCCAAGCGGTCATTCATCACGCGCGAAACCTGACGCTAAAGCCTCGATTATCCGCTCTGTGTTATTCTGCATCAGCTGGGGCTCAGTGGGGAGCACTCTCGCCTCTGACAGCAGAAGGTTGTGGGTTCAGGTCCCACTCCAGAGCGCATTAATCTTCGGCGGACACTCCAGTGCAGTACTGAGGGAGTGCTGCACTGTCAGAGGTGACGCCTTTTAGATGGCATGTTAAATTGAGGCCTCTTCTGCTCTGAGGTGAACGTAAAAGATCCCATGGCACTATTTAAAGAAGAGTGGGGGAGCTCCCCCCGGTGTCCTGGGGCCAATGTTTATCCCTCAACCAACATCACTAAAAAAACAGAAAGGCGCTATATAAATGCAAGATTTTTTTTTAGTAATGGAGAAACTTGAGATCATGGCTTTACAGGACTTGTTACTCCTACTTGAGAGACCCACATTTACTTATGCTGAACCCTTATAAAGCGTTGGTTAGGCCACAACTGGAGTCTTGCATCCAGTTCTGGTCACCACACTTTTGGAAGGATGTGAAGGCCCTTGAGAGGGTGCAGAGGAGATTTACCAGAATGGTTCCGGGGATGGGGGATCTTATCTACAAGGACAGGTTGGAGAAGCTGGATTTGTTTTCATTAGAGCAAAGGAGGTTCAGGGGTAATTTGATAGAGGTGTGCAAGATTATGACGGGTTTGGATAGGCTAGACGGGGAAAGGCTGTTCCCACTAGTTGATGGTACAAGGACTAGAGGACACAGATTTAAGGTTTTGGGCAAGAGATACAGGGGGGGATGTGAGGAAAAACATTTTACGCAGCGAGTGGTGATGACCTGGAATTTGCTGCCGATGGAAGTGGTGGAAGCGGAGACACTGTGGGCTGGATTTTGTCAATGGAAACATGCTGGAGGCGGGACTACTGCTTGCCAGATCTCAGTCCCGCCTCCATCAGCCTCTGGCCAACCAGTGGGATTTTCCCCTGATTGACCTTGTTAAGCCCGCCCAGCGGGCTCAGCACGCCAATTAGGGGGAAGTCACTGACAGAGCACGTCAATGTGACAGCTCTGTGAAGCTGTCAAACACGGACATTCTGTGTAGTTTGATGAGTCCTTGTGTTCAGGACTCATCAAACCTTTCTACTTTGTAGAAATCAGATGACTGTTGGTTTGGAGGATCCAACAGCCAGTCTGTGAAATCTACAATGAAGATGTCGGGATTCTGGATCCAAAGCGGCTGAAGGCTGTAGGCAGAAGCAAAGGTAAGTGAACATTTTCTAACAATTTACACTCACCTCACATACTTACCACTCCACACTTGCACCCATCACTCACCTCTACATCGCACTTTCAGACCCCTCCGACCCCCGCAGACCTCCTACTCGACTCCTCCACTCCGGCAGGGTTCTCCGAGGCCGGGGAGCCTTCACTTGGAAAGGTAAAATGGGACTAATCCTTTTTTCTGCCTGTTAACTATCTGGCACATTCTGCAACTTTACCGGCAGTCCTGCCTCCATACCCGCCTCCTTGGGGCTGGCAAAATCCAGCCCTCAATGTTTTCAAGGGGAGACTGGATAGACACTGAGGGAAATAAACTTGCAGGGCTACGGGAATAGAGTGGGGGAATGGTACTGACTAGATTGCTCCTCAGAAAGCCAGCACAGACTCGATGGGCTGAATGGCCTCCTTCTGTGCCGTTATGACTCTATATAGGCCAGAATTTTGCCGGTGCTCAGGGGCGGGTTTGGAGGTGGGACATCCGGCAAAATCGCAAAGATTGACAGCGGGTCAGAAACCCGCAGTCATCCCGCCTCCAATCAATCTTCCTGGGTATCGGCACCCCGATTTGTGCATGGACCCAACACCTAGCGGCAGGAAGAGGATTATAGGCACTTAACTGCTTGTTAACAGGTTGTTAACAAGCAGTTAAGAGGCTTTTTGTAATTTTGACAGGTCTACTGCGGGCTTCCCGACGTCCGAACACCATGCCAGGGTATGTGTGGCGTGCTGTGGGTCTACTGTAATGTTTCTTCATTGATGACAGCTGCAGAAGTGGTGTGAAGGATCCAATGGTACACTGGTGAGATTCAGAGGTAAGAAAATGTTGGGAAAATAATTTTTAATGTATTTAGACTTTTCTGTAGGTAACAAATTTTGAAGTGTTTGTATAGTCCCACCTCATTGGGAGAACCTCCCTCGCCAGTGACAGGTCGCTTCTGTAACCTCACCTACAGCCGAAGGAGGGAGTCACTGGAGAGCCTGGGTGCAAGGACTCACCTTTGTACAGTGATTGTCAGTGTTTGCAGCACCTCAATGCTGTCAAACACTGAAAAATCACCTGTCAAAAAAGATTGATCGTGGCCCTTTTAAGAAAACCGTCCGATGACACGTCATCAACTGATGCCATCTGACACCGGCTTTCTCCTAATTGGCCGGCAAGCCCGCAAGGCGGGCTTAACAAGGCCAATTGGTGCAAAATAGCGTCTGTGCATCGTACGTCGTTGAGGGTGGGATCGGAACCTGGAAGGAAGCTGTCCCGCCCCTAGGCCGCACCGAAAGGTAAAATCCAGCCCTATGACTCTATGACTATGATTTACTTATAATGCCACTTACTAAATGACAATACAGTATTCAGATAATGGGAGTGTTTTTCTGGTTGTGGAAGAATTCATTTTCAAATCACTGTATAATCTTGTCATTGTTGTTGTATCAAACTTATAGCAGTTTAATCTTTCAAAGTAGAACAATGTTAAAAAAAACTGACATAAAAGTCATCACATATTCAAAATAAAACTACAGTGAGAGAACCCTGGATGATTCAAAGGGTGAATGTGTCCCTAGTCTATTACTGAGCCACATTGACCAGCAAAGTTCCAGGTTTAATTTTTGAGAATGAGCTAACTAATCTCAGTCAGGCTGGCTGCTAGTGGACGATAATTAGATTCAGTGTCCCAGGGCTAGTAGGGAGAAAAATCAACCTGACCTACTTTGGTCCGGCAATGCCTCAAATTTAAACTTCTTATCTTTATATTCAAACCCCTCCATGGCCTCATTCCCGACTGATTTTAATCGTTCCACTTGTGGCAGAGCCACCAAAGGACTCAGAGCGGTTGTACATAATTCCTTTAACAGCAATGTAGTTACTGTCTGTGCCTGTACCTTTAATTACACTGTTTGACTGTACAATGTCTAGTTACCTTTACAGCGCGGTTTCAACGTGATGACGTCATGCCGTTAGTCACGTGATGCCCCAATGGTGAGAAGAACGTGATGACATCATGACGTCAGTCTTCTGACCGGGGGATCAGTCCTCGTGGAGCCCTCAAGGAGAGTAGACCTGTAATTGATGTGTTCCAGCAGTTTCCAGTTTAAACCTGTTTCGTTTCATTAAAGTTCATTGTTTTAATTGCCTGAGTCGAACTCAGTCTTTTTGATAGGAACCTCCGTTCCTACACACTATTGGTTGCCGTGCCTTCAGCTATCAAGGCCCTAAGTTCTGGAATTCCCTCTATAACCCTCTCCGCCTCTCTATCTCTCTCTCTCCCTTTAAGACGCTCCTTACAACCTACCTCATCTGCCATAATGTCCCCTTATGTGGCTCGGTGTCAAATTTTGTTTTATAATCGCTCCTGTGAAGCAACTTGGGACGTTTTACTATATTAAAGGCGGTATATAAATACAAGTTGTTGTTGTAACCTCCTCCAGCCCGACAATCCTCCGAGATCCCTGCACTCCACCAATTCTGGCCTCTTGTCCATCCCCCATTTGCCTCGCTCCACCATTGGTGGCCGTGCCTTCAGCGGCCTAGGCCCTAAGCTCTGGAATTCCCCTCCCCTGAACCCCTCCGCCTCTCCACCTCTCTCGCCTCCTTTTACTATGTTAAAGGCGCAATATAAATGCAAATTGCTGTTGCTGTTGATGGGTTCTTGCTCCTGATTGTCATCCAGTAAACCCAGCGGGAAAGTACGTGTATTTGCATGTGTGTGTGTTTTTGTGTGTGTGTCTTTGTGTGTGTTTGTGTGTGTGTTTGTGTGTGTGTGTGTGTTTGTGTGTGTGTGTGTTTGTGTGTGTGTGTTTGTGTGTGTGTTTGTGTCTGTGTGTGTGTTTGTGTCTGTGTGTGTGTTTGTGTGTGTTTGTGTGTGTGTGTGTGTGTGTGTGTTTGTGTGTGTGTGTTTGTTTGTGTGTGTTTGTGTGTGTGTGTGTGTGTGTTTGTGTGTTTGTGTGTGTGTGTTTGTGTGTGTGTTTGTGTCTGTGTGTGTGTTTGTGTCTGTGTGTGTTTGTGTGTGTGTGTGTTTGTGTGTGTGTGTGTTTGTGTGTGTGTTTGTGTGTGTGTTTGTGTGTGTGTGTGTTTGTGCTTGTGTGTGTGTGTGTTTGTGTATTTGTGTGTGTGTGTTTGTGTGTGTGTGTGTGTTTGTGTGGTGTGTGAGTGTGTGTATGTGTGTGTGTGTGTGTGTTTGTGCTTGTGTGTGTGTGTGTGTATTTGTGTGTGTGTGTTTGTGTGTGTGTTTGTGTGTGTGTGTGTTTGTGTGTGTTTGTGTGTGTGTGTGTTTGTGTGTGTGTTTGTGTGTGTGTGTGTTTGTGTGTGTTTGTGCTTGTGTGTGTGTGTGTTTGTGTATTTGTGTGTGTGTGTTTGTGTGTGTGTGTGTGTTTGTGTGGTGTGTGAGTGTGTGTATGTGTGTGTGTGTGTGTGTTTGTGCTTGTGTGTGTGTGTATGTGTGTGTGTTTGTGTGTGTGTGTGTGTGTGTGTGTGTGTGTGTGTGTGTTTATGTGTGTGTGTGTGTTTGTGTGTGTGTGTTTGTGTGTGTGTTTGTGTGTGTGTTTGCGTGTGTGTGTGTGTGTGTTTGTGTGTGTGTGTGTTTGTGTGTGTGTGTGTGTTTGTGTGTGTGTGAGTGTGTGTGTGTGTGTGTGTGTGTTTGTGTAGACATTATGTGAGGGCAGAATTGAGCTTGAGTAGAATGGTCCTCTCATGGTCATAAGCCCCCACCAATACGCATTATCATGTCTCATACATGAAGAATGGTCCCAAGGATCCATTTCCCAGCGTGAGTCAGCATCACTGCGAGAAAAGGAAAGCATGATGTGTAAAAGCAAAAGTGGGAAGTCGACGAGGGTTAAAAAAAAAGTCTATCTTTGATATGCAGCACTTAACAGCTCTGGGGATGTAATACTGAAAGCATACAAAGCACAGAGCCAGAAAGGGGGGTTTCTGTTTTAACTCCGCACAAGTGTGCTGTAGAAATGAGAATATTTGTGGGACATTTGGAATGAGGAATGTCTACTGCCAGCTCACAGACTCCAAATGTGGAGTTTATTTCTCCCACCTCATGGCTCTCGCTCAGAAGAAGTGCCTCTTTGTTCTGCTAGTATTCATTTCAACATTTAAGAAAAAAACTCTATTTCCAGCCACTTGTTCTGACACATGGGCTGTGGTGTAAAATAGAGTAAATGTGAAAGCTTGTGAGTGTGGCCGATTCTCTGGAGGTGAGGCAGTCAGCCTGGGGCACATGCATTCTGGTCAGTTTAAGCACTGTTTACTTACGCACACGTCTTTAACTGAATCAAGGCACACACTGAGCAGCATCTGGTGAAATCAGGCTTGAGTTACCGTTAATCCCCGTTTTTTTTTTGGGTAACCACACTTTTATGTAAACTGTGTGGCAACTTCATCAAATTTCCAGATGTGAGATGCGAAATTTGAGCGAAGGATCTTCTGAATGTTGAGATAGAGCTTAAAAAAAATTCTGCTGCTGCAACCTTACAAGAGTGCAAAGACCAGGTTCGATTCTATCTGCTGCCAGTGGAGGGATCCCCCCTGGTGTTGGGGAGTGACAAGTGGGAACTACAATTACTCTTGTTCAGCATTGCCATTGTCTTTTCATAGTTTCTGCAGTGGTCATCGTATGGGAGGACAATCTTGTAAGGTAGCAGAGTTGATTGATGTATTGCAACATTTTCTTTTGCCCCCCCCCACCCCAATTTCCCCTCTTCTCTCCTAGTTTGCTTGGGTGGTAATTTTTTGAGTTTGGACGCTGGTGTAAAGCGGGTAATATCGGCTCGGCCTCCCATTACACACCTCTCCCTAGTTTCCATTTCCATTGGAGTTCCAAATGACTCCCCATTGTGTTTTCTAGTGCCTCCAGGTTGCTCTCTCGGCTTTCTCTTTGCTGCTCGTGACTGCACAGCAGGGCCCCTGGAATTACCGGTGCGTTGTGTGAAATCTCCGTCGCTATCCGTCTTGAGTTTGCTGGAGCGTCTTTTGGTGAGTTTATTCTGTCGTTTCTCCCCCGGTGTCCTGACCAACATTTATCCCTCGATCAGCAACTAGAACAGATGATCTGGTCATAAGAACATAAGAACGTAAGAAATAGGAGCAGGAGTAGGCCAATCGGCCCCTCGAGCCTGCTCCGCCATTCAATAAGATCATGGCTGATCTGATCCTAACCGCCAATCTACTATCACAGAACCATCTCCTGAATCTAACAGAATTAGACACACGAAATAGGAGCAGGATCAGGCTACATGGCCCCTGGGCCCGCTCCGCTACCCACAGGGCCATGACCGATCCGAACCTAGACTCATGTCCAAATTCCTGCCCGCTCCCCATAACCCTTTATTCCTTTTACTTCTAGGAAACTGTCGATTTCTGTTTTAAATTTATGTAATGATGTAGCTTCTACAGCTTTTTGGGGCAGCATATTCCATGGACCTACCACCCTCCGAGTGAAGTAGTTCCTCCTCATCTCAGTTTTGAAAGAGCAGCCCCTTATTCTAAGACTATGCCCCCTAGTTCTAGTTTCACCCATCATCGGGAACATCCTCCCCGCATCCACCCGATCCAACCCCTTCACAATCTTATATGTTTCAATAAGATCGCCTCTCATTCTTCTGAACTCCAATGAGTAGAGTCCCAATCTACTCAACCTCTCCTCATATGTCCATCCCCTCATCCCCGGGATTAACCGAGTGAACCTTCTTTGTACTGACTCGAGAGCAAGTATGTCTTTTCTTAAGTATGGACACCAAAACTGTAGGCAGTATTCCAGGTGCGGTCTCACCAATACCTTATACATTGCTGTTTGTGGGAGCTTGCTGTGAGTAAATTAGCTGCCGCGTTTCCTACATTGCAACAGCGAATACACTCCAAAAGTACTTCATTGGCTGTAAAGCGCTTTGGGAAGTCCTGAGTTCGTGAAAGGGGCTATGGAAAGGCAAATTCTTTCTTTCTTTCTTTTTTATAGATATGTTTTGGGTCAGATTAAGTTTTTCATTTTAGAAAACAATTGTTACTGTTTCATCCAAAACTCTGCTGCCCGTGTCCTAACTCGCACCAAGTCCCGTTCACCCATCACCTCCTGTGCTCGCTGACCTACATTATCTCCGGTCCGGCAACGCCTCAAGTTTAAAATTCTCACCCTTGTTTTCAAATCCCTCCACGGCCTCGCCCCTCCCTGTAACCTCCTCCAGCCCCACAACCCTCTGAGATCTCTGCGCGCCTCCAACTCTGGCCTCTTGCGCATCCCCCGATTTCCATCGCTCCACCATTGGCGGCCGTGCCTTCAGCTGCCAAGGCCCCGAGCTCTGGAGTCCCCTCCCTAAACCTCTCCGCCTCTCTTTCCTCCTTTAAGATGCCCCTTAAAACCTACCTCTTTGATAAGCTTTTGGTCGCCTGTCCTACTATCTCCTTATATGGCTCGGTGTCAAATTTTGTTTCATAATGCTCCCATGAAGCCCCTTGGGATGTTTTACTATGGTAAAGAATCTACATAAATGCAAGTTATTGCTATTGCTTTTTATCATTGTCTTATCACTGTGACTCTCTAAATCTGAAGTTAGACTGAAAAATAAAGGACAGTTGTTTGATTTTCAATCAAGTTCCAATCCGATGAAGCTGCTGAATTAATGCCATGTACTTTAAAAGTTAAAGACCTCATTGATCTGGCAAAGCCTGGTACTAAAATCAATTAAAGGTTTGAAATCAGCTTCACGCTTTGTAATTATCCCACCCCAACCATTTTTCTTTGAAGGCCTAATTTGATTTTATTGCATCCATTGCTCAATGGTGTCCCTATCCTCTGCTGTAACTTTAACCTAAATGGCCAGAAAATCCACGATTGGTTGATTCCGAATGGACGAAACTGATCTGAAATTGACAGGACCACGACTGGGAAATAGGTCAATGCCGCCAGTGTGAAGCTGGTTCTGGGTTGAATGGGATTACAGTCCTGCCACTATCCATCTAACTCAAGTTATGCTCTTCCTCTGCAGCACCTCAGCAATGCACGCCCAAGGGGATCTTACAGTCTGCAGTCTGAATGAATGGGTTTAACACAACCAGGCAAGCAGCCCAGAATTGGTGGTTTAACCCTAGTGGAGCTCTACACTGAAAGGACAGCTGGAAGCTCCATACTGACCTCATCCCTGAATCCCATTATCATTGCTTGCTGAATCAAGTTTAGCACTGTAGATGTGATCGTTGGGAGTTTACTACGTGACTCATCAAGGTTTAATTGTTTCCGAGCTCATAGATTGTAAATTATTGCATTTTTCCCTTCCCATTTAACTCAGTGCTTTCTTGAGGGAGAGTGCGTTCTAACTGAGCAGCCACTCAGTGTGCACGCTCAATAACGTTACTGGATAGAATTACATAGAAGCTTACAGCACAGGAACAGGCCATTCGGCCCAACTGGTGCATGCTGGTGTTTATGCTCCACACCAGCCTCCTCCCACCCCTCTTCATCCCACTCTATCAATATATCCTTCTATTCCTTTCTCCCTCATGTGCTTATCTAGCTTCCCCTTAAATGCATCTATGTTATTCACCTCAACCACTCCTTGTGGCAGCGAGTGCCACATTCTCACCACTCTCTGGGTAAAGAAGTTTCTCCTGAATTCCCTACTGGATTTATTAGTGACTATCTTATATTTATGGCCCCTAGATTTAGACTCACCCACAAGTGGAAACACCTTCTCTACGTCTACCCTATTGAACCCTTTCATTATTTTAAAAGACCTCTATCAGGTCACCCCTCAGACTTATTTTTTCTAGAGAAAAGAGCCCCAATCATTTTAATGAGGAGTGAGGACGAATTTTGCGTGCAGCCTAGACGATTTTCACCTGGCACTAATTCACCATTTTTAGTCTAAACACTGCCCATTCCTCAGCTATAACGAATTTCTAGCCCAATCCAGCTGGAGCAGAGAAAAGATTGCTTCCTGGAGGAGATCCTTGAGCTTATACTCGATGGCAAACTGTCCTGTATAATTCTGAAGGATTCTCAACTAAAGTGGTAACTGATTGATTGCTTGGTGAGCCAATCCTCAACACACAAAGCTGTGGGAGTGATTATAGATCAGCCCTTTCATCTCTATCCTTCTTCAACGCTCTTCTCGATCTTCCGTGCTGCAATGCTCCATCTCACCCCCAGTAAGCTCCCCGCTGGAGTTAAGCTAATTTACAGAACAAACAGGAAACTGTTCAACCTCCGTTGCCTCCAGTCCAGATCCAAGGTCGTCCCATCCTCTGTCATCGAATTACAGTATGCAGATAACGCTTGCATCTGTGCTCACTCAGAGGTCGAACTCCAAACCATCGTCAATACCTTCACCGAAGCGTACGAGAGCATGGGCCTTACACTAAACATCCGTAAGACAAAGGTCCTCTACCAACCTGCCCCTGCCACACAGTACTGCTCCCCAATTATCAAAATCCACGACAAGGTCTTGGACAACGTGGACCACTTTCCTTACCTCGGGAGCCGACTGTCAACAAGGGCAGACGTTGATGACAAAGTCCAACACCGCCTTCAGTGTGCCAGTGCAGACTTCGGTCACCTGAGGAAGAGAGTGTTTGAAGACCAGGACCTCAAACCCGGCACTAAGATCATAGTCTACAGAACAGCAGTGATATCCACCCTGCTGTATGCCTCAGAGACATGGACCATGTACAGCAGGCACGTCAAAGCACTGGAAAATAACACCAACGCTGCCTCCGCAAGATCTTGCAAATCCATTGGCAGGATAGGCACACCAACGTCAGTGTTCTCACTCAGGCCAACATCCCCAGCATCGAAGCTTTGACCACGTCCGATCAACTCCGATGGAGGGGTCACATTGTCCGCATGCCCAATACGAGATTCCCAAAACAAGCGCTCTACTCGGAGCTCTGACACGGCAAGAGAGCCCCAGGTGGGCAGAGAAAACGCTTCAAGGACACCCTCAAAAGCTCCTATAAAAGTGCAGCATGCCCACTGACACCTGGGAATCCCTGGCCCAGGACTGCACAAAGTGGAGGAGAAGCATCTGGGAAGGCGCTGAATGCCTCGAGTCTCTTCGCCGGGAGCAAGCGGAAGCCAAGCGCAAGCAACGGAAGGAGCGCACGTCAACTCAAAGGGTTGACGGTAGATAGGCAATGGCAAACATTCAAAGACCACATGGATGAACTACAGAATTTGTTCATCCCAGTTTGGCATAAAAATAAAACAAAAAAGGTGACTCAACCGTGGCTTTCAAGGGAAATTAGGGATAGCATAAGATCCAAGGAGAGGACATATAAATTGGCCAGAAAAAGCAGTAAACCTGAGGATTGGGAGCAGTTTAGGATTCAACAAAGGAGGACAAAGGGATTAATTAAGAAGGGGAAAATAGAGTATGAGAGTAAGCTTGCAGGGAACATAAAAACTGACTGTAAAAGCTTTTACAGATATGTGAAGAGAAAAAGATTGGTGAAGTCAAGCGTAGGTCCCTTGCAGTCAGAATCAGGGGAATTTATAATGGGGAACAAAGAAATGGCAGACCAATTAAATACATATTTTGGTTCTGTCTTCACAAAGGAGGACACAAATAACCTCCCAGAGATGTCGGGGAACATAGGGTCTGATGAAAGGGAGGAACTGAAAGAAATCAGTATTTGTAGGGAAATGGTGTTAGGGAAATTGATGGGATTGAAGGCCGATAAATCCCCAGGGCCTGATAATCTACATCCTAGGGTACTTAAGGAAGTGGCCCTAGAAATAGTAGATGCATTGCTGATCATCTTCCAACATTCGATAGAATCTGGAACAGTGCCCATGGATTGGAGGGTAGCTAATGTTACCCCAATATTCAAAAAAGGTGGTCGAGAGAAAATGGGGAATTACAGACCGGTAAGCCTGACATCGGTAGTGGGGGAAATGCAAGAGTCCATTATAAAAGATGTAATAGCAGAGCACTTGGGAAACAGTGACAGGATCGGACAAAGTCAACATGGATTTACAAAAGGTAAATCATGCTTGACTAATCTACTGGAATTTTTTGAGGATGTAACTAGTAAAATAGATAAGGGAGGACCAGTGGATGTGGTGTATTTGGACTTTCAAAAGGCTTTTGATAAGGTCCCGCATAAGAGATTAGCGTGTAAAGTTAAGGCACATGGGATTGGGGGCGAGGTATTGACTTGGATAGAGAACTGGTTGGCAGACAGAAAGCAAAGAGTTGGAATAAACGGGTCTTTTTCCGAGTGGCAGGCAGTGGCTAGTGGGGTACCGCAGGGATCGGTCCTTGGACCCCAGCTATTCACAATATATATTAATGATCTAGATGAGGGAACTAGAGGTAATATCTCCAAGTTTGCAGACAACACAAAGCTGGGTGGGCGTGTGTGCTGTGAGGAGGATGCCGAGAAACTCCAGTATGATTTGGACAGGTTGGGTGATTGGGCAGAAGCATGGCAGATGCAATATAACATGGATAAATGCGAGGTTATCCACTTTGGTGTCAAAAACAGGAAGGCAGATTATTATCTGAATGGCAATAGATTGGGAAAAGGGGAAGTGCAACGAGACCTGGGTGTCCTTGTGCACCAGTCGCTGAAGGTAAGCATGCAGGTGCAGCAGGCGGTTAAGAAGGCAAATGGTATGTTGGCCTTCGTAGCGAGAGGGTTTGAGTACAGGAACAAGGATGTCTTGCTGCAGTTGTACAGGGCCTTGGTGAGACCACATCTTGAGTATTGTATGCAGTTTTGGTCGCCTTATCTGAGGAAGGGTGTTCTTGCCATGGAAGGAGTGCAGCGAAGATTCACCAGGCTGATACCTGGGATGGCAGGAATGACGTATGAGGAGAGATTGGGTCGATTGGGCTTATACTCATTGGAGTTTAGAAGAATGAGAGAGCATCTCATTGAAACTTATAAAATTCTGACAGGACTGGACAGACTAGATGCAGGAAGGATGTTCCCGATGGTCGGGGAGTCCAGAACCAGGGGTCACAGTCTAAGGATAAAGGGTAAGCCATTTAGGACAGAGGTGAGGAGGAATTTGAGGAATTTCTTCACCCAGAGAATGGTGAACCTGTGGAATTCTCTACCACAGAAGGCAGTGGAGGCCAATTCATTAAATATATTCAAGAAGGAGTTGGATATATTTCTTAAGGCTAAAGGGATCAAGGGATATGGAGAGAAAGCAGGGACAGGGTACTGAATTTGGATGATCAGCCATGATCTCATTGAATGGCAGAGCAGACTCGAGGGGCCGAATGGCCTACTCCTGCTCCTATCTTCTATGTTTCTATGTTTCTATGTTTCAACCCAAGCACCCCACCCAGCCGCCCCTTCAACCACCGTCTGCCCCACCTGTGACAGAGACTGTAGGTCCCGCATTGGACTCATCAGTCACCTGCGAACTCATTTTTAATGGGGAAGCAAGTCATCCTCGGTTCCGAGGGACTGCCTACGAGAAGGAGAAGATCCCTCTCTGGAGATGGCCTGCTAGGGGTAGTGTTGTCTCAGATGTTGGCCACTTACCACATCTGGCTAATTGTTAACCCAGATGTGGTGAATTGCATTTTTGACTTGTAAGCATGAGTAATAGGTCCTGTTGGGCGTGTGACCTCAATACAGATCCCACTGTTTACAGCTGGCACGTTCGTGCGAACGTGATTTTCCCGCTATATGCGATGGCCGGTATAACTCTTGAAGAAAGTTTATTTTCTCTCTCTCTCCCTCACTCTATCGCATTACCACATTGCTGTTTGTGGGAGCTTGCTGTGCTCAAATCGACTGCCTCATTTCCCTTCATTACAACAGTGGCTACACTTCAAAAGTACTTCATTGGCTGTGAAGCGCGTTGGGACGTCCTGAGGTCGTGAAAGGCGCGATATAAATGCGCGTCTTTCTTTTTGCAACGAGCCGCCCGCAGCTGCCCGATTTCCAAACATTTGTTCTTCTTGCAAAGTTGACGTTTCCACAGTTGTTTCAGCGGGACATCTCCAGAGCACTGTTCCCCATAAGGTGCATGGCAGTGTGGCCGTGCACCAATCGGGAGGTCCCGCGCAGGCCACTCACCAGCTACCGCTGCTGGAAAGGGTACCGTGCATGTGCGACCATGCAGCAAACTTAAAGGGACTGCGCACCAAAAAAAAAATGAGGGAACGTTGATCCAGACAGGGAGAGAGAAAAATCAGCTTACTGCGGGGGTTAAACCAGCCACGATAATACAGGAAACTCTTTTTTATCTGGCACCAATGGGACCGGCGTGGTGCCGGTTTATCAAAAAGTCCGGATTACAGAGGTATAGTAAAAGGTACGAGAGCCACAGAGCCAGGCGTCCCTGTTGCTACGCAACAGGTGCAGGAACCCCGGCCACAAGATCCAGGCATCCCTGATGCTCAGCAACAGGTACAGGAACCCCGGTTACACGGCCACAGATCCAGGAATGGCCACTAATATGAAGTAAAACTTACCTGAATCTACTCCTGAATTTTGCTGGTTAACAGAGATTTCCGGTTATTTAGGTGCCAGTAAATCGAGAGTTTCCTGTACATCGGGGTCTCCGTTTGCACAATACTAATTAATTCTTCGCACATCAAAGAAAAGCTACTGAAGAGCCGAACGAAGAGAAATCGGAAAAACTCTCGCAGAAAAGAGCCTCGTCCTTTTCAGCGGCAGTGGCTGACTGACTGACGGTGTAAAACCGGCGGGATAGTGAATTGGGCAGCAAATTCGGAGTGCAACAGGTGCAACACTCCAAAGTAGGTCAAACGAGGGGAAAGGACTGGATGCAGCGGTGGATTTAATGAAAGAGAAAGTTTAGCGAGGTGCAACGAGTCAGCCCGAAATACACGAAGCTCTTAGGAGGCTCTAACCGGCAACTTTGACATTGATGTTAACGCAAATAGCTAATTGTGATTGCTTTTTGGCCGATTATAAGCAACTGCCCGTTCTAAGTTCGGATAATTTAAGTGGTGGGGGCTGTACTCATATTCGCATGGTGTGTGCGTGTGAACTTTAACCCTTTTTGTGCGATTGTTGGTGAAATGGTGAGACAGAAAGCGGAGAGTGCGAATCTTTTACATAAGACACAGGAGCAGGAGTAGGCCATTCGGCCCCTCGAGCCTGCTCCGCCACTCAATAAGATCATGGCTGATCTGATCTTGGCCTCAACTCCACTTCCCTGCCCGCTCCCCATAACCCTTGACTCCCTTATCGTTCAAAAACCTGTCTATCAGATCGCTGTATATGGTTTACTACCTTGGTTTCTGCTCACTGGTTATCAACAACAACAACGTGCATTTATATAGCACCTTTAATGTAGTAAAACATCCCAAGGCACTTAACAGGAGCGCTATCAGAGAGAAATTTGACACCGAGCAACATAAGGAGATATTAGGGCCGGTGACCAAAAGCTTGGTCAAAGAAGTAGGTTTTAAGGAGCGTCTTAAAGGAGGAAAGAGAGGCGGAGAGGTTTAGGGAGGGAATTCCAGAGCTTAGGGCCCAGGCAGCTGAAGGCACGGCCGCCAATGGTGGAGCGATTAAAATCGGGGATGCTCAATTGTCCAGAATTAGAAGAGCGCAGATATCTTGGAGGGTTGTGGGGTTGGAGGAGCTTACAGAGATAGGGAGGGGGTGAGGCCATGGAGGGATTTATAAACAAGGATGTGAATTTAAAATCAAGGCTACAATTACCTGCTAAAATGGTGTGCAACATGGGTGAAAATGCCAGACTTCAGCACCATGGAAACGCTATAGGAATAGAGGGGGAGGGTCACATATGTTTATTATTTTATGATAGAAGGAGCAAATAATTAATTGAATCTTGATTGAAAATTGTATTCTGTTCATTCATGTATTCTACGCAGAAGAAACCAGTGTGTTGGATCACAATTGTCTTACTAGAGTGTTTATCATTTCACATTCGGGAAAGATAGTTGCACACACCTGACATCATGTACAAGATTATAGTGTCCAGTCCACACAACAAGGGCCCATTGTTAGATCTCCGGGTCACCGGGTAGTAAAGGGGCTCTCCAGAACTTAAGGAACATGAAGTTAGCTTCCTGGATTGCCCAGTGATGCTAAACCCGAGATAATATCTACAGCAGACACATTACTTTGTAACATTACATTACTCTGTATATATTACGCTCTTTAAATTTGATATGTTGCCAATCCTTCAATCTGTTGGTGCTTAAATCTTATCAACAATGGATTAAACAGCATCGCCCTGTAGGCTAATTCAAGGAATTATAGAAAGGACCATGTTATGGGAATTGCAGTTCTTTATTTCAAACAAAAAAGATTGTGGGTACTTATAGTGGGGAAAAAGCACAGGGGGGTGAAATTGGACCTCGTTGCACCCATTTCCCAGGTGGAAAACAGGTGCCAAGAGGTCCTGTATCGGGGGCCAATGCCCCTTGCCTGAACGATATTGGAATCACCTCCAGCGCTATATTGGTTTGGGAGCTATAGAAATATCCCTGATGACCACTTAAAACAAGTGTTAGGCTCCTTGAGTATGCTAATAAGGGGCCTTGTGATTGTTTTAAGGCCAAAATCAGAAATTGGTTTACCCTGAATTACACAGCAGGGTAATTTAGTGCAATGATAGTTTTCACTGCCACAGAGACTGCTTTCAGAATCTTGCTTCTTGACGAGGGAAATTAGAGAAGCGTGCAATAAGAGCACAGCTGTCATCATAGGTGACTTTAACTTACATATAGATTGGACTAGCCTAATCAGTAAAAATAATGAGGAGGAGGAATTCCTTGAGTGTTTAAGGGATGGTTATCTGGATCAATATGTCGAGGAACCAACTCGGGAACAGGCTATATTGGACTGGGTACTGTGCAATGAGAAGGGACTAATCAGTAATCTTGTTGTACGGGGACCCTTGGGTCAGAGCGATCATAACATGATCGATTTCTCACTCGAAATGGAGAGCGAAGAAATTGACTCAGAGACTAAGGTCCTGAATTTAAACAAGGGGAATTATGATGCCATGAGACGGGAACTGAGTAGGTCTGATTGGACAACATTCCTGGGAGGACTGGAGGTAGATAAACAATGGCAAACATTTAAAGATAGAATGACAAAATTGCAAAAATTGTTTATACCAATCTGGCATAAAAGGAAATCTAAAAAGGTGACTCAACCGTGGATAACAGGGGAAATTAGAGACAGCATAAAATCCAAAGATAGGGCGTATAAAATAGCCAAAAAAAGCGCCAGAGCGGAAGATTGGGAACAGTTTAAGATAGAGCAAAGGAGGGCAAAGGGCATGATCAAGAGGGGCAAAATAGCTTACGAAAACAAGCTGGCGGAAAATATAAAAACTAACTCCAAAAGCTTTTATAAATATATCAAAAGGAAAAGACTGGTGAAAACCAAAGTTGGTCCATTGCAGTCAGATACGGGGGAATATATAATGGGAAATAAGGAAATGGCAGATCAACTAAATGCATACTTTGGGTCAGTCTTTACGAAGGAAGACACAAAAAACCTCCCTGGGATATCGGGAAAAATAGGGACATTGGCAAAGGAGGAACTGACGCAAATCAATATCTCTAAGGATATGGTGTTAAGGAAGCTAAAGGGATTGAAGGTGGACAAATCCCCAGGGCCTGATAACATGCATCCTAGGGTACTGAAGGAGGTGGCCCTAGAGATAGCGGATGCACTAAGGATGATTTTTCAGAATTCATTAGACTCGGGAACAGTGCCGATGGATTGGAGGGTAGCTAACGTTACCCCACTATTCAAAAAGGGGGGTAGGGAAAAAGCAGGTAATTACAGACCTGTAAGCCTTACATCAGTTGTGGGCAAAATGCTGGAGTCCATCATTAAGGATGAAATAGCGGAGCACTTAGCAAATGGGGACAGGATAGGACAGAGTCAACATGGATTTACAAAGGGTAAATCGTGCTTGACTAATCTATTGGAATTTTTTGAGGGAGTAACTGGTAGAATAGATGGGGGAGAGCCAGTAGATGTGGTGTACCTGGACTTCCAAAAGGCCTTCGATAAGGTCCCACATAAAAGATTAGCATGGAAAATTGAGGCTCATGGGATAAAGGGGAAAGTATTGGCGTGGATAGGGAACTGGCTGTCAGATAGAAAACAGAGAGTTGGAATAAACGGCTCATTTTCTGAATGGCAGGCAGTAACAAGTGGGGTACCACAGGGATCTGTCCTGGGCCCCCAGCTGTTCACAATTTACATTAATGACCTGGATCAGGGAGTCGGATGCAGCATTTCCAAATTTGCAGACGACACTAAACTAGGAGGGGGGGTGGGCTCAGAGGAAGAGACCAGGAAGCTCCAGAGCGATTTGGACAGACTGGGCGATTGGGCGGATAAATGGCAGATGCACTATAATGTGGACAAGTGCGAAGTTATCCACCTTGGGTGCAGGAACGGGAGGGCAAATTATTATTTAAATGGCAATAGATTGGGAGAGGGGGAAGTACAGAGAGACCTGGGTGTTCTTGTACACCAGTCACTGAAGGCGAGCATGCAGGTGCAACAGGCGGTCAAGAAGGCAAACGGTATGCTGGCCTTCATAGCAAAAGGGTTAGAATACAGGAACAGGGATACCTTGCTGCAGCTGTACAGGGCACTGGTGAGACCACACCTCGAGTACTGTGTACAGTTTTGGTCGCCTCATCTGAGGAAGGATGTTCTTGCCATGGAGGGGGTGCAGCGGCGATTCACCAGGCTGATACCAGGAATGGCGGGAATGACCTATGAGGAGAGACTATGCAGTTTAGGGATGTACACACTGGAGTTTAGAAGATTGAGAGGGGACCTCATAGAAGTGTATAAAATTCTGACAGGTCTAGACAGACTGGATGCAGAAGGAATGTTTCCCTTGGCGGGTGAGAACAGAACTAGAGGACATAATTTAAGGATAAGGGCTAAACCATTTAGGACAGAGATGAGGGGGAATTTCTTCACTCAGAGAGTGGTGAACCTGTGGAACTCATTGCCACAGAGGGCAGTGTACGCCAGCTCATTAAATATATTTAAGAGGGAATTAGATATATTTCTACGGGCAAAAGGGGTTAAGGGTTACGGAGAGAAGGCGGGGACGGGATACTGAATTAAAGGATCAGCCATGATCTCATCGAATGGCGGAGCAGGCACGAAGGGCCGAATGGCCTACTCCTGCTCCTATCTTCTATGTATCTATGTATTCCAACACCCTCCTGGCTGGCCTCCCATGTTCTACGCTCCGTAAACTTGAGGCCATCCAAAACTCTGCTGCCCGTGTCCTAACTCGCACCGAGTCCCGTTCACCCATCACCCCCTGTGCTCACTGCCCCGTGTCCTAACTCGCACCAAGTCCCGTTCACCCATCACCCCCTGTGCTCACTGCCCCGTGTCCTAACTCGCACCAAGTCCCGTTCAGCCATCACCCCGTGCTCACTGCCCCGTGTCCTAACTCGCACCAAGTCCCGTTCACCCATCACCCCCTGTGCTCACTGCCCCGTGTCCTAACTCACACCGAGTCCCGTTCACCCATCACCCCTGTGCTCGCCGACCTACATTGGCTCCCGGTCCGGCAACGCCTCGAATTAAAAATTCTCATCCTTGCTTTCAAATCCCTTCATGGCCTCGCCCCCTCTCCCTATCTCTGTAACCTCCTCCAGCCCTACAGCCCTCCGAGATCTCTCTGGCTCGGTGTCAAGTTTTGTCTGATAACGCTCCTGTGAAGCGCCTTGGGATGTTTTTACGATGTTAACGGTGCTATATAATTGCAAGTTGTTGTTGTTGCCAATACAGAAGTTTTGTAAATTCAGAAGCAGATAAGGTTGTCGAGGAGATGAGATGAAGATTGGCATGACGCAGTCAACATGTGAATCCAAATATATGGGCCCAGGAGTGAACTGCAGGATCTCGCATTTAATTTTACTTTCTGCGAAACAAGAATGATCTGGAGCACGTTATATGCGTTACCCTCTTTAATTTTGATATACTGCCAATCCTTCAATCTGTTTGTGTTTAAATCTTATCAACAATGGATTAAACGCCATCACTCTGGAGAACATTTCAAGGAATTATAGCAAGGACCATATTATGGGAATTGAAGAAAGAGGGTTGTGTTCTCATGAAAGACGTGTTTGGCAAACCGTTTCTTTCATATGGCAGAAAGGCTAACGTAAGAAAACTACTAGGCACTTGGTCTAAGCGTTAAACAAAGCTTTAATCAACTGTTTTACAACATGGAGATCTAGTCGTGTCCTTCACTAGTTCCTGTTAAAGAATGTCCTGAGCAAGCTGGGCCCATGCCCGAGTATTTATACTCTCCCGGGACAGCGCCACCAGCAGGCCACTCAGTATTATTTCATAAGTCTTTCTCTCATGAATGACTGATTCATGTCAAAGGCCACACCTCATCTTCATCAGG
Organism: Somniosus microcephalus; assembly: GCF_052327205.1. Classification (NCBI taxonomy): domain Eukaryota; kingdom Metazoa; phylum Chordata; class Chondrichthyes; order Squaliformes; family Somniosidae; genus Somniosus; species Somniosus microcephalus. Next base: position 262,449,758 of record NC_140993.1, read on the forward strand.
AAGGCATGCCGCGCAAGTGGGGCGAAGATGCAGTTTGATACATAGAATTACAAATAATTTAAAAGGGGGAAACAGGTCCTTCGGCCCAACAGCCGGTGTTTATGTGGAGAGAGAAACAGAGTTAACGTTTCAGGTCGATGACCCTTCGTCAGAACTGGAAAAAGCTGGAGATGGAACAGGTTTTTAAGCAAGTGTAGGGGCAGGGAGAGGGGGGCGGGGAAGGAAAGAACAAAAGGGAAGGTCTGTGATAGGATGGAAGGCAGGAGAGATTAAGAGACAAAAGGGATGATGGTGCAAGGCAAAAGGAGATGGTAATGGGACAAGTTAAGAAACAAAAGATGGCTCTAGATGAAATGTAACTGGCAATGGCTGAATGATCGACAGCTGCCCAACAATCTGTAACCTCATGGCCCGGCATATCCCTCACTCTACCATTACCATCAAGCCAGGGGACCAACCCTGGTTCCATGAGGAGTGTAGAAGAGCATGCCAGGAGTAGCACCAGGCGTACCTAAAAATGAGGTGCCAACCTGGGGAAGCTGCAACACAGGTCTACATGCATGCTAAACAGTGGAAGCAGCATGCTATAGAGAGAGCTAAGCGATCCCACAATCAACGGATCAGATCAAAGCTCTGCAGTCCTGCTACAACCAGTAGTGAATGGTGGTGGACAATTAAACAACTAATGGGAGGAGGCTCCATGAATATCCCCATCCTCGATGATGGCGGAGCCCAGCACATGAGTGCAAAAGACAAGGTTGAAGCGTTTGCAACCAACTTCAGCCAGAAGTGCCGAGTGGATGATTCATATCAGCCTCCTCCTGAGGTCCCCACCATCACAGAAGCCAGTCTTCAGCCAATTCGATTCACTCCACGTGATATCAAGAAATGGCTGAGTACACTGGATACAGCAAAGGCTATGGGCCCCGGCAACATCCCAGCTATTGTGCTGAAGGCTTGTGTTCCAGAACTAGCCGCGCCTCTAGCCAAGCTGTTCCACTACATCAACAACACTGGCATTTACCCGACAATGTGGAAAACTGCCCAGTTATATCCTGTCCACAAAAAGCAGGACAAATCAAATCCGGCGAATTACCGCCCCATCAGTCTACTCTCAGCAAAGTGATGGAAGGTGTCATCGACAGTGCTATCGAGCGGCACTTACGAATAACTTGCTCACCAATGCTCAGTTTGGGTTCCGCCAGGACCACTCGGCTCCAGGCCTCATTACAGCCTTGGTCCAAACATGGACAAAGGAGCTGAATTCCAGAGGTGAGGTGAGAGTGACTGCCCTTGACATCAAGGCAGCTTTTGACCGAGTGTGGCATCAAGGAGCCCTAGTAAAACTGAAGTAAATGGGAATGAGGAGGAAAACTCTCCACTGGCTGGAGTCATACCTAGCACAAAGGAAGATGGTTGTGGTGGGTGAAGGTCAATCATCACAGCCCCAGGGCATCACTGCAGGAGTTCCTCAGGGCAGTGTCCCAGGCCCAACCATCTTCAGCTGCTTCATCAGTGACCTTCTCTCCATCATAAGGTCAGACGTGGGGATGTTCACTGATGATTGCACAGTGTTCAGTTCCATTTGCAACTCCTCAGATAATGAAGCAGTCCATGCCCACATGCAGCAAGACCTGGATGACATTCAGGCTTGGGCTGATAAGTGACAGGTAACATTCGCGCCACTCAAGTGCCAGGCAATGACTATCTCCAACAAGCGAGCATCTAACCACCTCCCCTTGACATTCAATGGCATTACCATTGCCGAATCCCCCACCATCAACATCTGGGGGTCACCATTGACCAGAAACTTAACTGGACCAGCCACATAAACACTGTGGCAACAAGAGCAGGTCAGAGCCTGGGTATTCTGCGGCGAGTGTCTCACCTCCTGACTCCCCAGAGCCTTTCCACCATCTACAAGGCACAATTCAGGAGTGTGATGGAATACTCTCTACTTGCCTGGATGAGTGCAGCTCCAACAACACTCAAGAAGCTCGACACCATCCAGGACAAAACAGCCTGCTTGATTGGCATCCCATCCACCACCTTAAACATTCACTCCCTCCACCACCAGCGTACCGTGGCTGCAGTGTGTACCATCTACAAGATGCACTGCAGCAACTCGCCAAGACTTCTTTGGCAGCACCTCCCAAACCCGCAACCTCTTCCACCTAGAAGGACAAGTGCAGCAGGCACATGGCAACACCATCACCTCCAAGTTCCCCTCCAAGTCACACACCATTCTGACTTGGAAATATATCACCGATCCTTCATCGTCGCTGGGTCAAAATCCTGGAACTCCCTCCCTAACAGCACTGTGGGAGCACCTTCACCACACGGACTGCAGCGGTTCAAGAAGGCGGCTCACCACCACCTTCTCAAGGGCAATTAGGGATGGGCAATAAATGCTGGCCTTGCCAGCAATGCCCACATCCCTTGAATGAATTTAAAAAAATACAATTTATGCCTTTGCATTGTGTAGCTGTAAAAACGATTTGGCAAACACCATCTGTTCTTTTAGACAAAAGCCCAGCTCCAGATCATCACGTTGAAGTGAAAGGCCATTTATTTTACATAATTTTCTTCCCTCCAACTAAGTCTAGACAAAGATCCAAAAAAGAGGATTTAGTAATTCTAAAATAATCTGTACATAACATAACCCGGCTGTTTAAATGGGTCTGGTGCCAAGCGTAAATACCACAGAGAAATCATGTCTATTTCTGTGGCTTACTTTCTAACAGACATATGCAATGAAAATCACACATTTGGTTGGAAAGCTTCATGTATATCTCAAACTCCTGGCCGGCCTCCCTCATTCTACGCCCCATAAACTTGAGGTGATCCAAAACTCGGCTGCCCGTGTCCTAACTCGCACCAAGTCCCGTTCACCCTTCACTCCTGTGCTCGCCGACCTACATTGGCTCCCAGTTAAGCAACGACTCGAATTTAAAATTCTCTTCCTTGATTTCGGATCCCTCCATGGCCTCGCCCCTCCCTATCTCTGTAATCTCGTCCAGCCCCGAAACCCCCCCGAGATATCTGTGCTCCTCTAATTCTGGCCTCTTGAGCATCCATCATTGGTGGCCATGCCCTCAGCTGCCTGGGCCCTAAACTCTGGAATTCTCTCTCTTAACCTCCCCGCTGTATTGATACAAGTTGTTGTTGTCATGGTTGTTGTTACAAAGTCTACACAGGTCGTGGAGTTAACACAAAAAGCAGCAACGTTGTTGATAACCTGCTTGAAGTCCCAAATTACCGCAAGGTGCAGTAATATTTTTGTAACGCATTTATTTATTTGTTTTATCAACAAATATCACCCCTCTACTTTCCGAAGCGCACTGGCTCCTTGCTGGGGTACAAGTTCCAGCAGCTGATTATCAGACCATCTCATATCCTTCGTAACCTCCTCAAAGAGCTGGCACAGGAACGGCGGGCCGAATGGCCACCTTCTGCACCGTAAGATTCTATGATCCTAGCCTTTATTCACATCCACACACACCCATACGTCAAAGCAGGAGTCACGGGATGGCTAGGAGGAGCGAGGGGCCTCAGCAAATTTGGCCGTCTCTAACCAAACATAGAAACCTAGAAGGTAGGAGCAGGAGTAGGCCATTCGGCCCCTCGAGCCTGCTCCACCATTTAATGAGATCATGGCTGATCATCCAAATTCAGTACCCTGTCCCTGCCTTCTCCCCATATCCCTTGATCCCTTTAGCCTTAAGAAATATATCTAACTCCTTCTTGAATATATTTAATGAATTGGCCTCAACTGCCTTCTGTGGTAGAGAATTCCACAGGTTCACCACTCTCTGGGTGAAGAAATTCCTCCTCATCTCTGTCCTAAATGGCTTACCCCTTATCCTTAGACTGTGACCCCTGGTTCTAGACGTCCCCGCCATCGGGAACATCCTTCCTGCATCTAGTCTGCCTAGTCCTGTTCGAATGTTATGTTTCAATGAGATCCCCTCTCATTCTTCTAAACTCTAGTGAATATAAGCCTACTCGACCCAATCTCTCTTCATACGTCACTCCTGCCATCCCAGGTATCAGTCTGGTGAATCTTCGCTGCACTCCCTCCATGGCAAGAACATCCTTCCTCAGATAAGGCGACCAAAACTGCACACAATACTCAAGGTGTGGTCTCACCAAGGCCCTGTACAACTGCAGCAAGACATCCTTGCTCCTGTACTCAAATCCTCTCACTATGAAGGCCAACATACCATTTGCCTTCTTAACCGCCTGCTGCATCTGCATGCTTACCTTCAGCGACTGGTGCACAAGGACACCCAGGTCTCGTTGCACTTCCCCTTTTCCCAATCTATTGCCATTCAGATAATACTCTGTCTTCCTGTTTTTGCCACCAAAGCGGATAACCTTGCATTTATCCACATTATACTACATCTGCCATGCATCTGCCCAATCACCCAACATGTCCAAATCATACTGGAGTTTCTCTGCATCCTCCTCACAGCACACACGCCCACCCAGCTTTGTGTCATCTGCAAACTTGGAGATATTACATCTAGTTCCCTCGTCTAGATCATTAATATATATTGTGAATAGCTGGGGTCCTAGCACTGATCCCTGCGGTACCCCACTAGTCACTGCCTGCCACTCGGAAAAAGACCCGTTTATTCCAACTCTTTGCTTCCTGTCTGCCAACCAGTTCTCTATCCAAGTCAGTACCTTGCCCCCAATCCCATGTGCTTTAACTTTGCACACTAATCTTTTATGCGGGACCTTATCGAAAGCCTTCTGAAAGTCCAAATACACCACATCCACTGGTTCTCCCTTATCTATTCTACCAGTTATATCCTAAAAAATTCCAGTAGATTAGTCAAGCACGATTTACCTTTTGTAAATCCATGTTGACTTTGTCCAATCCTGTCACTGTTTTCCAAGTGCTCTGTTATTACATCTTTTATAATGGACTCTAGCATTTTCCCCACTACCGATGTCAGGCTTACCGGTCTATAATTCCCCGTTTTCTCTCTACCACCTTTTTTAAATAGGTTCCCTAACATTGCCCCCAGGCAATCCACCATCTTATAAAAAATTACAAAGTGCTCAAATGATTTAACAATCATTTTCTAATGAAATGATATGCTTACATAGCACCTGCGTTTCAGAAGGGAAGCAACTCGGACCCAGGAGAATCTAGGCCCATTAGTCTAACAGTGGCTCTGTGGTAGCACCCTTGATTCTGAGTCAGTAGGTTGTGGGTTCATAGTTCCACTCTGGAGACTTGAGCACAAAAATCTAAGCTGACACTCCAGTGCAGTGCTGAGGGAGTGCTGCACTGTCGGAGGTGCCGTCTTTTGGATGAGACGTTAAACCGAGGCTGGGTCTACTCTCTCAGGTGGATGTAAAAGATCCCATGGCACTATTTGGAAGAAAATCAGGGGTGTTCGCCCCAGTGTCCTGGCCAATATTTAACCCTCAGTGAACATCGCTGAAACAGATTATCTGGTCATTATCACAGTGCTGTTTGTGGGAGCTTGCTGTGCGCAAATTGGCTGCTGAATTTCCTACATTACAACAATGACTACACTTCATAAAAGTACTTCAATGGCTGTAAAGCGCTTTGGGACATTGTGAAAGGGGCTATATAAATGCAAGTCTTTCTTTTTTTTCAGTCTGGCGGAGGTGTTCCATGGGCTTCCATAGGAGTGAGTATCTAATCTACATTAATGGCTTGCATATCAAAACGATGTGCAATGTTCCGGCAACACAAAAATAGGGGCCGCAGTAGAAACAAAGGATGTCGGAAAAGGTTTGCTGGAAGAATTTAGATCCGCTTTGTGATTGGTCAGACAATTGAAATTTATCATTGGCAAATGTAAAAAAGAAACAGTTAAGGGTGTCTTCTTCTCCTCTTCTTAGGCAGTCCCTCGGAACCGAGGATGACTTGCTTCCACATTAAAAATGATTTCGCAGATGGCTGATGAGTCCAATGCGGGACCTACAGTCTCTGTCACAGGTGGGGCAGACGGTGGTTGAAGGGGCGGGTGGGTGGGGTGCTTGGGTTGACGTGCACTCCTTGCGCTTGGCTTCCGCTTGCTCCCAGCGAAGAGACTCGAGGTGTTCGGCGCCTTCCCGGATGCTTCTTCTCCACTTTGTGTGGTCTTGGGCCAGGGATTCCCAGGTGTCGGTGGGGATGTTCACTTTTTCAAGGAGGCTTTGAGGGTGTCCTTGAAGCGTTTCCTCTGCCCACCTGGGGCTCTCTTGCCGTGTCGGAGCTCCGAGTAGAGCGCTTGTTTTGGGAGTCTCGTATCGGGCATGCGGATGTGACCCGTCCATCGGAGCTGATCGAGCGTGGTCAAAGCTTCGATGCTGGAGATGTTGGCCTGAGCGAGAACACTGACATTGGTGCGCCTATCCTGCCAATGGATTTGCAGGATCTTGCGGAGGCAGCGTTGGTGGTACCTCTCCAGTGCTTTGAGGTGCCTGCTGTACATGGTCCATGTCTCTGAGGCATACAGAAGGGCGGGTATCACTGCCGCTCTGTAGACCATGAGCTCAGTGCCGGGTTTGAGGTCCTGGTCTTCAAACACTCTCTTCCTCAGGCGACCAAATGCTACGCTGGCACACTGAAGGCGGTGTTGGACTTCGTCATCGACATCTGCCCTTGTTGACAGTAGGCTCCCGAGGTATGGAAATTGGTCCACGTTGTCCAAGGTCTTGTCGTGGATTTTAATAATTGGGGGGCAGTACTGTGTGGCGGGGGCAGGTTGGTAGAGGACCTTTGTCTTACGGATGTTTAGTGTAAGGCCCATGCTCTCGTACGCTTCGGTGAAGGTGTTAACGATGGTTTGGAGTTCGACCTCCAAGTGAGCACAGATGCAAGCGTCGTCTGCATACTGTAATTCGACAAGAGGATGGAACGACCTTGGATCTGGACTGGAGGCGACAGAGGTTGAACAGTTTCCCGTTTGTTCTGTAAATTAGCTCCACTCCAGTGGGGAGTTTACTGAGGGTGAGATGGAGCATTGCAGCAAGACCGAGAAGAGCATTGGTGCGATGACATGGCCTTGCTTGACCCCTGTTCGTACGTGAATTGGGTCTGTGGTGGAATCGTTGGTCAGGATCATGGCTTGCATGTCGTCGTGAAGCAGGCGGAGGATGGTGACAAACTTTTGAGGGCAGCCGAATTTGAGGAGGACACTCCATAATCCTTCACGGTTGACAGTGTCAAAGACCTTTGTGAGATCAAAGAAGGCCATGTACAGTGGTTGGTGCTGTTCCCTGCATTTCTCTTGTAATTGACGTGCGGTGAAGATCATGTCCATTGTGCCCCCTAGTGGGTGGAATCCGCATTGCGACTCTGGGAGGTGCTCTTCGGCCACGAAATGCTTAGTGTTAAGGGTGTATCTTTACAATTAAAGACAACCTTCATATTATTCAATCTGTGGTATTATTGTATCTTCAGTAATTCACTGCGGGCTTCATGAGGTTTTGGTGGGCTTCATTTGATGGGACTATCAGACGAACGTGTCTTGAATGGATGTATTGTGTTGTTCGTGCACATTCTCATTGAGATTCATTTGAACCCCACATCAAAAGCGATTGTGGTATAAATGGGACTCCTCTCAGCAACTCTGTAGTACATATGCCTTTCTTAAGGGCCTTTGAGACTTGAGTTCTATGGCTTACATTTTCCAACTGAAACTCCCTACCTGAGGGGATATAGTTTGAGTCGACCTTCTGTTACAAAGGGATATGAAAAGTCTGAACTTTTATCGTCCATCATAGTTGAAGTACTGAGGACTTGTGTTTTCATTCCAAGAGACTGTTCTAACTGCTGCAGAAGAGCTGATGAATTGTGTCTTATAAATGATAGTTGTTCTGCATTCTTGCTATTATTATAATCCTCTGTATTTTATAACTCGGATTGATTTTTGTGTGAAACGGTTTGGGGAAGTTTCAGGGCCAGTGCGTGTCCTGTGGAAACAACAAAAATTGCCTGAGTAAACAGGATTGAGGTTTCTTTCACTGTCCTGGGCTGTCAAATCTCTGACCGGTGTCATTTTTGCACCTATACAAAGTTAAGGTGAGATCCCAGTGATAGACTGTTGCTTCCTGCAGTCGCAGAGCTGCAGAGCTTGATTGTAAAATTCTCATCCTTGTTCTCAAATCCCTCCACGGCCTCGCCCCCCCTCCCTATCTCTGTAACCTCCTCCGGCCCTACAACCCTCCGAGATCTCGGCGCTCCTCCAATTCTGGCCGCTTGTCCATCCCCGATTTTAATCTCTCCACCATTGGCGGCCGCACCTTCAGCTGCCTTGGTCCTAAGCTCTGGAATTCCCTCTCCGCCTCTCTACCTCTTTGACCAAGCTTTTGGTCACCTGCCCTAATATCTCCTTATGTGGTTCGGTGTCAAATTTTGTTTGATAATCGCTCCTGCGAGTGGGGGGATTGTCAATGCCGCAGTTCATGCACCCTGCCAGGTCGGAGGATGAAAAGCCCCGGATTTCAGGTCAACGACACACAGTCAGTTTACACAAGCTGTCGCCAGGCTGCGGAATAACAAATAAAACAGCCCAAAAGAACCAGAGGCTGCATCTAATAAGTTAAATGGGGGTTGCAGTGGGGGTGGAGGAAAGAAGCAGTTTAGCAGAAGCAACGTTCTATGAGATGTTGGCGTACAGCTTTGACTGCAAGTCACTGTTCAATCCATCAGCTTCCTCCTCTTCATCAGGATGTTAACGATCCCATGGCACTATTTCAAAGAAGAGCAGGGGAGTTCTCCCCGGTGTCCTGGGACCAATATTTATCCCTCAGCCAACAGCACTAAAACATATTATTATCTGATCATTATCAAATTACTGTTTGTGGGAGCTTGCTGTGCACAAATTGTCTGCCGCGCTTCCTACATTACAACACTTTGGGGGTGGGCAACCAATCCGCTCTCAGGAGCCAGATCGGTCATTGAAACCTTTTAAGGAGGCAGCGAGCCTTCATTTTAACAGTGTTTTTATTTATAACCCATGGTGGCCAGGTTCCTCGGCAGGTAAAAGTAGGCAAGAAGGACTGGATCCATCAGGTAAGTGCCTTTACAGCATTGCTTGTGGGCCTGGAGGAGCAGGAGCCCATCAAGTGATCTGTCTGCTCCCCGCCCTGCGATATCTCCCCTCCGACCACCATCTCGCTCCCCCCCGACCACCATCTCGTTCCCCCAAACCACCATCTCACTCCCCCTAAAACCACCATCTCGCTCCCGCAAACCACCATCTCCCCGCCTCCTGACCACCATCTCCCCGTTCCCCCGTGATCTCTCCCCCCGACCACCATCTCGTTCCCCCCTCGCAATCGCTCCCCGCCACAAGACCCCCCCTGGCTGCAACTTCTCCCTGCCTCCCTACCTGCTCCTCCGTTATGTACTTCTGCTGCAGGCTTTCCCGCCCGACAGGCAGCTGGCCTGTCATTCAGCCTGTCAATCAGGTTGGCTGTCGGGCAGGAAACCCGGAGAAAAAATTTGAAAGGCGTTCGTCCGGGGAACCAGTACTTTCGGGTTTCCCGCCCATACGTTCTCCCTCCAGCTCCAATTGTGCATCTCCTTCAATATCGAGGCCTTTGTGTGAGGTTGCAGGGCTGGTTACACATATAGAGAGGGGTGAAGCCTTGCAGGGATTTAAATACGAGGATGAGAATGATAAATTTGTGACACTGGGGGGATTACATAGGTCAGCAAGGACAGGCGTGAGGGGTGAATGGGACTTGGTGTGAGCTAGGATACGGATAGCAGAGTTTTGGATGAGCTGAAGATTACGGAAAGTGATGGATGGGAGGCTAGCCAGGAGAGCGTCGGAATAGTCGCGATTGGAGGTAATAAAAGCGTGGCTGAGGGTTTCAGCAGCAGATGGGGTGAGGCAAGGGCGGAGACGGGCAATGTTACAGCATAACAGCAGAGGGGGAGGAAAGCATGGAAAGAAGAGGAGAAGGCTCCAGGAATGGGGCAGTAAAAAGGCAGGTAGACCCCTGGAGCGCGGACCACACCACCGGCCGTGTATCGATAGGGGATCCCAGATTTTCCACGCTACCCTCCCCCTCTGCTATTCTCCTCTAACCATTTACACCTCCTCTGCACCCATCTTTTGTTTCTTTACTTCTCTCATTGTCACCCTCTTTAACCTTGCACCATTATCCCTTTTGTCTCTCCTACCCGCCACCCTGTCACAGACCTTCCCTTTTGTTCTTTCCTCCCCTCCCCTTCCCCATTTACGTTGGCTCTGTATTTGCTTAAAAGCTGTTAATCTCTAACACCGAATTACATTGAATTTACAGCACAGAAACAGGCCATTCGGCCCAACTGGTCTCTGCTGGTGCTTATGCTCCACACGAGCCTCCTCCCACCCCTCTTCGTCTCACCCTATCAGTATATCCTTCTATTCCTTTCTCCCTCATGTACTTAAAAGTATCTAATACATCTCCCAGTTCTGATGAAAGAAAGGAAAGATCACAGACCTGAAACATTGGGCTGGGTTTTGTCAATGGGGAGCTTTTGGAGGCGGGCTCCCACTTTTTGGGTTGTAGTCCCGCCTCCATTGACTTGTGGCCAACCCATGCTATTTTCCCTTGATTGACCTTGTTAAGCCCAGCGGGCTTAGCAGGCCAATTAAGGGACACCTGGTTACTAGTGATGTCAGCGATTGACATTTCATCTGTCAAGAGCTTTTGACAGATGAAAAATCAGCATTTGACAGCTCTGTGAAGCTGTCAAACACTGACAATCTGTCTTCTAACTTGAGTCCTTCTACTCAGACTCAGTTAGAGATCTCTCCAGACCAGAAAGCAGAGGCTGCAGCTTTTGACAGTTCAGCGGCCATTCTGCTTTCTGTGCCGGTGAGCTGAGGGACTCCCGAGACCTGAAGAAAGGAAGCCTGCAGGAGAAAGTAAAGGTAAGTAAAACTTATTAAAACACTTTACACTTACCTCACACACTTACCTCTGCACACATGCACCCATCACTCACCTGCACAATGGACATCTCGACCCCTCCAACCCCTGCAGACCAACGGTCCACCTCGCTAACTTGGCGTGGTTCGGAGCCGTCGGGAAGCCCACACTTCAGGGCTAAAAATAGGGATTAGGCAAAAAACTGCCTGTTAACTACCTGTTAACAGGCAATTAATTGGCACGAATCCCCTTCCCGCCTCGGGGAGGCGGCTCCCAGCACAGGTCGGATACCCGCCTCCTGGGACATTGGCACGGAGGCGGGTTGGGGGCGGGATGGGTTCCTGCCCCCCGATTCTGCAATTTTCCCACCATTCCCGCCTCCAAACCCGCCTCCTCGGGGCTTGGAAAATCGAGCCCATTAACTCAGTTTCTCTCTCCACAGATTTTGCCTGACCTGCTGAGTGTTTCCAGCATTTTCTGTTTTTATTTCAGATTTCCAGCATCCGCGGTATTTTGCTTTGTTTCCTTTAACCAGGGAGCAGCTGGTTCCCAATTGAACTACAGCCTTCAGGAGAGGAGGTGAGATTTTTGTTGGGTAAGAGTATTAAGGGTTATGGAAGCAAGGTGGGTAGATGGAGTTAAGATGCAGGTAACCCGTGATCACATTGAACGGCACAGCGGGCTCGAGCGGCTGAATGGCCTCCTCCTGTTCCTGTGGAAAATTCTCATCCTCGTTTTCAAATCTCGACATGGCCTCGCCCCTCCCTATCTCTGTAATCCCCTCCAGCCCTACTAACCCTTGAGATCTCTGCGCTTCTCCAAGTCTGGCTTCTTGCACATCCCCGATTTTAATCACTCCACCATTGGCGGCCGTGCCTTCAGCTGCCTGGGCCCTGAGCTCTGGAATTCCCTCCCTAAACCTCTCTGCCTCGCTGGCTCTCTTTCCTCCTTTAAGATGCTCCTTAAAACCAACCTCTTTGACCAAGCTTTTGGTCGTCTCTCCTGACATCTCCGTCTGTGGCTCGGTGTCAAAAATTGTTTTATTGATATCGCTCCTGTGAAGCGCCTTGGGATGTTTTGCTACGTTAAATGCGCTATATAAATGTAAGTTGTTGTTGTTGTAGTCAGGGGCCGAATTCCAAGACAGGTAGGATCTTTCAAGGTTAAGAAGGGTTAGTGAAATGGTGGAAGAGAAGTTGCAATTGATTTCTAAAGTGACTTATCCTCATCAGAATTCAAAAAAAGCAACTGATGGTACTTGACTGGGAGAAATTCGCAGGGGCTGTGGGTAAAGAGCAGGTGAGCGGGGCTAATGGGACGGCTCGTGCAAAGAGCCGTCACAGGCAGGATGGGCCGAATGGCCTCCTTCGGTGCTGTATGACTCTCTGTGACTCTGTGATAGTAATATCCTTGATCCTGTAATTAGGCTGGCTGGGACTCCCCATCAGAGCTTCGAATGAAAACAGAGGCGAACAAAGAAATTGTTATTAAGAAATTAGAATATTTATAATGGATTAGTCCCAGATGGCATGCGTTCAAGTGTACAAGAGGAAGTGAAAAAGGAAACCGGGGATCGCTGGCTAAAATGCTGCAGTTTATTGAAAACAGGGGGACTGTAACAGACTGGAAAGTAACAAATGTGATTCCAATCTTCATAGACAGACATGAAGGCGGGTCCTTGGCAATTACATATTAGTTAGCTTAACATCGATAGGTGATAACATAATCAGGCCCCTTTCTTCATTTGTCAATTAATGACCATTTATCTGTTTTTCAAGTGATAAACATGAATCGTCAGGCTTTTGTTTTGGCTGCACAATTCACTAAGTTAATTTAGGAAGGAAAATGTAATTAATGCATATCTCTGTATCAGGACACCCTGTCATACATGCTGTGTGTCTTGGCGTTAGTACAGCTCACACAGACCATCTGAGTTCACAGGGCCACTAACATGGAGGCAAGCAGCAGCATATAACTGCATTGTACGTGGATATTATCCTGCTCTTTCTTGCTGAATTTGCTATTCTCAAAGCTGTTGAGCAAGTTTGAATTTAACCAGCGACGCAGATTGAAGTTAATTGGCAAAAGAACCAGAGGGGGAGATGAGGAGAATTTTTTTTACTCAGCGATTTGTTGTGATCTGGAACGCGCTGCCTGAAAGGGCGGAGGAAGCAGATTCAATAGTAACTTTCAAAAAGGATAAATACTTGAAGGTGAAAAATTGCAGGGCTATGGGGAAAGAGAAAGGGAGAGTGGGACTCATTGGACAGCTCTTTCAAAGAGCCGGCACAGGCACGATGGGCCGAATGGCCTCCTTCTGTGCTGTATCATTCTATGATTCTGTATAGTGACACCACTATTCCCGGCCAGAATGGAGATGATTGGGTAATTTCCCCGCCAATCACACCTGGAGACCGCACTGCTGTCAGTGACTGGGATTGATTTTACGCACATCATTTGTATTATGTAACTATCCTCCACTCACTGCATTCTGCTGGAGAAATAATCCTGCTTTTATCGGGAGACGTTGCTGTAGTTTCGGTCATGAGTTCAGAGACAAAACCACAAGTCACGCCCCCGCCTCCAACAAAATTGGCTGACACAGCGCTGTCAATATTCACTCCGTTATAAAATTATGGGCTTCATCTGTGAATGTGAAACGGCTTTGGTTTGTTGCCCATAAGTGATTGTAACCGAATAACCGCCTTCTGTTCCATATGAGTCTATGTTTAAATTCAAAACATGCACTTTTTAAAAATCTAAATTCACATTTTAAAGTTAATTGAATTTTTCCTCAGCAAAAGAAGTCACAATTCTAATTAACGCAGGATTTAATTCATAATAAATTGCACAGAAACTCATGAAGGGTGTATTCTTTCTTCTCGGAGCCATATCTAATTCCCATGCAGTTGGATGTCAACTATCAGAATCCTTGGTACAGGAAACTCTCGATTTACCGGCACCTAAATAACCGGAAATCTCTATTAACCGGCAAAATTCAGGAGTAGGTTCAGGTAAGTTTTACTTCATATTAGTGGCCGTTCCTGGATCTGTGGCTGTGTAACCGGGGTTCCTGCAGCTATTGCTAAGCAACAGGGACGCTTGGATCTTGTGGCTGGGGTTCCTGCACCTGTTGCTAAGCAACAGGAAAGCCTGGATCTGTTGCTGTGTACAGAGCTCTCGTACCTTTTACTATACCTCTCTGTAATCCGGACTTTTTGATAAACCGGCACCACGCCGGTCCCGTCGGTGCCGGATAAAAAAGAGTTTCCTGTACTAGCTTATAACATCAAGAAAGCCCCAAAGCTATCTCAAGCTTTTCAATAAACAGCGTGTGTAGCTTTATTAAAACACTTGTTCACAAGATGTGGGCGTCACGAGCAAGGCCAACATTTATTGCCCATCCCTGGTTGCCACTTGAGAAGGTTGTGGTGGGCCTTCTTCTTGAACTGCTGCAGTCCGTGTGGTGATGGTGCCTCCATGATGGTGTTAGGTAGGGAGTTCCACGATTGTGGCCCAGAGACGATGAAGGAATGGCGATAAATGTCCAAGTCAGGATGCCACCTTCACAGATTTGTGCACAAACACTCCCAGGTCTCTCTGTTCTTTCACCCCCTTTAAAATTGTACCATTTACCTTGTATTCCTTTAGCTTCTGCTAAGTACTTCTACTACTTTGCGCAAGAAAAGAGCAAAGATTCAGTGGAGACCTGGAACTCTTAATAACAAGTACAATGGTAATATGTTTTGTCTACGTAGATTCATAACCTTTAGAGGATCCACTTATTCAAATCTCGTTCTGCATTTATATAACACCTTTCACGACCTCAGGATGTCCCAAAGCAGTTTACAACCAATGAAGTACTTTTGAAGTGTAGTCACTGTTGTAATGTAGGAAACACGGCAGCCAATTTGCGCACAGCAAGCTCCCACAAACTGCAATTCAATAAGTGGCTTTAGTGATGGTGGTTGAGGGATAAATATTGGCCAGGACACCGGGGAGAACTGCCCCTGCTCTTCTTTGAATACTGCCATGGGATCTTTCACATCCACCTGGGAGGCTAGATGGGGTGGGACTTGAGCCTCAATTTAACACCTCATCCGAGAGATGGGCGGGACTTGAGACCCACAACCTTCTGACCCAGAAGCAGGAGTGCTACCCACTGAGCCACAGCTGACACTAACAGGTCAATGGGAGCCTCAAACATGAGGAAGGGCTACTTTGACACACTTCTGGCGAGGTCTCAATAGCACCCAGGCCCAAACCCCAGCATGACTTTGGAACTTCAGGGGAGGAAAAGGGAGAACATTGGGGTGGGGGTGGGGGGGGGCGGGTGGTGGGGAAGAGTAAAGATGGTGTAAACATTTTTATTTTTCCTGCTGTATCCTAAAAAACTAGCATCACATGTAGGAAATGGTTTCAGTGGGAGGGTGGAGAGCAGCAATTAGTCTTTGTAGCACACTGGGAACAGTGGAGTTAATTTTCTGTACTCCGCATTTTCAATGTCATAAAAAACATACATTTGTTTGAAAAGTATATTTTGAACATGTGGCATAAATTAAAATATGTCAGGACCTGCAGCAAGATGTGATAAATATCCCGACTTGTAAGGCCGACCATAATTTACGAGTGACAAAGTCCACCGTAAGTTGTCCAATCAGCCTCACTTGTGGAAATATTTATCATATCACACATCTCGCTGCTGTTCATAAGATGCCCCCCTTTTGTCTGTCCAGGTTCATTAAATCCATGCTGCAACTTCTCCTCGAAACTGTTAAATTGCAACCATATGACTTGATTGGCCAGATGTTGATTTTGAAGGTCACAGTCCACGGGACAAGTGAAAGTATTTCTAATCAGACAGTCCTGACATGACCTTTTAAATCTTGCTTTAAAAAAAAAACTACAGGTTTGTAAAGATAGAGTATGCACATGGGAGCAGCCTACAAGCCAGGGGTAGAAAAGTTTAACGCATTGTATCAAATGCAGGCCTGAATGACAGTTCAAATATCAGTAACAGAGCCATTGATGGGGCGAGCCAAAGAAATAGCCGTGGGTTTAAGGAGAAGCGCCATTGGCCATCTCACTTATTACGGTGAATGGAATCTTTGTGCTGTTTTCCAAAGTCTTTGATATATGTTGTTGAGGGAACACTTAACCCATCAGTTATGAAACACCTGGCACCGTTCAATGTTTTGATGTTCACTTAAAATGCAGTCGGACGCTCAGAATGGCATTTCTGTCTCAGCGAGCAGTCTCGTACAGTCAGTGAGGGCGCAGTGTTGCAGTGTGAAGCGTAACATCAAAGTGTAAATCAGCCATGCTTTATCAGTGCGGAGAAATGCTCCACCAGGTTTAGTGCCTGGTTCAAGAAATGGGAGGGATGGAGGGGGGAGGGGAATGGGGTGAAAGGTCAGCGACCTGAAACGTTAACTCTGTTTCTCTCTCCACAGATGCTGCCTGACCGGCTGAGCATTTCCAGCATTTTCTGTTTTTAGTTCCGATTTCCAGCATCCTCGGTATTTTGCCTTTGTCTTCAAATTACATAATTTGCATGAAATCTTCTCTCTCTGTTTTCCTCTTCTTTTCCCGTCACAGCCTGCTGGCTGATTCCCCACCCCGCCCCGCTAATATCCAAAAAAGCCTGGGTTGTGAGGTACGTAATTTCTGCTCTAAATAAAATCACTAAAATGGCTTTTCTCGTGACAAAAGATGTTGTCGGAACAATCGTCACTGGAAGTCCTTCTGCCATTGCTGAAGCCAAGTTGACCCTAAAGATCAGAGCAATTAGGCTTTTCGCGCTCAATGTGTGCAGTTCAGATCTCTCTCCTTTGACCTTTCGAAAGGGCAGCAATAAGTGGTGTTATTTGGGTTTAAACAATCTGACAAATGAAAGTCTAGTATTCAGTTTGGCATGTTTCTAGTGTAACATAATATTAGGCAAACTGAGTCGGCCAATGTTTACAGCCTGTTAAATACAGTGGAGCATATTTTAACAAAAGGACCTGCATTTTTATGTAGGCTTCTATGCCTATCTGAGATGGTAATATACTTTTTTTATGTGAAAGTTAGAGTCAAGTGAAGATTTTTAAACAAAAGAACCCTGTTAATCAAATAACATAGGCAGCCTTGAGCCTTTCTGGACTTGAGCCTGCAAGCTTCCCTCCCACAGACTGCAAGAGAAATTCACATAATGCTTTGTTGTTCAATCTTACACATTCTGCCAGTCAGAATCAGTGCAGTGTATCAGCCGTCATTTACGCTATCGTGAGTTATTGTTACATCACAGGGAACGTTGCTGAGCCCTTGAGATAGAGTTTTCATTAAACCATTTTACTCCACAGACTAGCATAGCAGAAGACGCTCATTCTTTGACCTTGGATAGCCGTCTCACTTTCACCCCATATGATAAAAAGAAAACCCATGCACGGATTATTTCTTTCCTCCTTTTATCAGTTTTTAGCAACTCAGGGGCCTTGGCCTTTCACAAAGGCTTCTCGTCGCCAAAACATTTTCCCTAGCAACCACAATCAGGACAGTCCAGGCAGTCATAACCTCAAAAGCTGAAGGTAGAACCGGCAATCTGTTTGCCTGCTCCGAACAGACATCGCAGGGTGGGCTTTTCTCAGCCCACATCCCCAACATGGTGCCTCCGCTTCTGGGAGCACGTCTCAGGAAATTGGGGGCACATTCTCTGTAATTTTTCTGTTATGGTGGAAAATCATAGGGAGTAAACTCACAATGGTTGAAGAAAGATTTACTTTATACAGCGCCTTTCCTAACCTCAGGACGTCCCAAAGCGCTTTACAGCCAATGAAGTACTTTTGAGGTGCAGTCACTGCTGTAATGTAGGAAAAGCAGCAGCTAATTTTGCGCACAGCAAGGTCCCACAAACAGCAATGAGATAAATGATAATCCGTTTTAGTGACGTTGGTTGAGGAATCACTATTGGCCAGGACCCCGGGGAGAACTCCCCTGCTCTTCTTCCAAATAGCACTGACATGAATCAGCCATTCATGTGGAAATGACTTATGAAATAATACTGGGCGGCCTGCTGGTGGCGCTGTCCAGGGAGAGTATAAATACTCGGGCACGGGCCCAGCTTGCTCAGGGCATTCTTTTACAGGAACTAGTGAAGGACACAACTAGATCTCCGTGTTGTAAAACAGTTGATTAAAGCTTTGACCAAGTGCCTAGTAGTTTTCTTACGTCAAGCACCATGGAATGTTTTATGTGCACCTGAGAGGGCAGCCTCAATTTAATGTCTCATCCAAACAACAGCACGTCCAACTGTGCAGCACTCCCTCAGTACTACACTGAGGGCATCAGCTTAGATTGTGTGCTCAAAGTCTCTGGAGTGGGACTTGAACCCACAACCTTCTGACTGAGAGGAGCCACGGCGGACACCATGAGAGCTAAATGCACCTTAATGCACCAAAGGAGAAACAACCCCAGTGGTTATACATCCTGACTGCATTAACAGCCCTCATCTTTAGATCGGGTTCAAATTGGGTTGATTTGAATTTATTTAGAAATATCTAAAATTTGACTGAGTTTGGATGATTGAATGGGCTTCCTCTTTAAATAAAATATCCCATTGAGCACTTGCAGTATTATTCTGCTTTACTGTTGTCTGGTCTACTGAAGCATTACACACTGAGATAGTGTCATATTGAAGACTAACATATCGAAAGTCTCAATGGCCCCCTCACTTACTATGACCTCCATCTGGAAGATAAAGATGAGTAAATGTTCTTATTTATCATTTAAGTGTAACCAATCCCCCTGGCCCTGTAGAGGGAGAAATGGACGTTTCATCTCCAGTGAAGTTTATGAATTCCTTGTAGTTCAGTGGGGGTGGGGGGGGCGGCGGGGGCGGGTGGTGGAGGTGGTGGTGGTGGCTGCTCAGTTCCATCGTCTCATTGTTGGGGCAATAGGAATATTCAACAATAGAAAGCAAGCTAGCTGATCCAATTGAGATCCGATCAGACCCTGAATTCAGTTAGGCTTCGTATTCAGACCAAATATTATTCAAATTCACTTCTTCACTTCACAATTGTGTCTGCATTTGACTCTTGAGAGAACACAGCAAGCATACGCAGCCCACATACAGGATGGTTTCAGTAAAAGGTCACATCCCACCTACATAAGAATGACTTTGTGCTGATAAAGTTGTCCTTCAGAAGGAATGTGTTACAATTCTTTTTCGCCACAGGGAAAGATCATCTAATTTTTTTTTACGCTGATTTTAAACTCTCAAACACATTGGCCTAGAAATTGGGTTGGGGCGCCAAAGTGGCGCAAAAGTCGCCTGAGCGCAGGATTTAGCGCAGCGATCGGAGTAATACCGATCGCCAGAAATTCAGTTTCAGTGCCGCTCGAGGGACACGGGGCGAGGCTCGAGACGCTCCGCGTCCCTCTTAGGGCGCTGAAACTGATTATTGCAGCGCAACGTGCCGCAGCGCCACATGCTGCGGCACGGCACGCTGCGGTACTGCAGGCCTTCCTCCCACTGTTAAGGGGGAGGGGCCTGCAACAGCGTGATCCCCGCTCGCGAGTGCCGGCAAATGAGCCCGGCACCAAGGAGAAGTGCCGGGCTCTCCGGAAACAGCCGGCAATGCTGCGGGGGGGGGGGGGGGGGCGGTTAGGAGGCCGGGGACGGAGGTGCTGGCAGGCGGCCGCCGAAAAAGCGGCCGCCCCGCACCTCCACCTTAACTTGCACCGCTGCCGGCACAGTAAGGCCCCGTGAACCGGGCGCGGGTAGCGAGCGGCGCAACTGCGGCGTTCGCTACCAAATATCGCGAACGGGGCACGAATGGGGCGCTGCGCACACCGATGACGTCATCGGTGGCGGCACAGCGCAAATGCCTAACGCCACCATTAGCGCCCCTACTGAATATCGCCGGAGACGCAGCCAGTGGCGCTACAGCCACTGACTGCCTCTTTAGGCACTAACAGGTGGCGCTACTCACCCAATTTCTCCCCCATTATGTTCTTCAAATTTAAAATTCTCACCCTTGAGTTCAAGTCGCTCCATGGCCTCGGCCCTCCCTATCTGTGTAACCCCCGCCAGCTCCACAGCCCTCTGAGATATCTGTGTTCCTTAACCTCTCCGCCTCTCTACCTCTCTTTCCTCCATCCTTTAAGATGGACCTTAAAACCTACCTCTTTGACCAAACTTTTGGTCACCTGCCCTACTATCTCATTATGTGGCTCGGTGTCAAATTTTACTTGATAATCGCTCCTGCGAAGCACCTTGGGATGTTTTACTACGTTAAAGGCGCTATATAAATGCAAGTTGTTGTTGTTACGCTGCTGTAGATCCGGGAATACTCGTCAGGGCTTGTGCAGTGCAAGCTCCAATTAGTCGCAACAAATTTAGCAACTGGGCTGTGAAGCCGGCTGAGGGAAGCCTGCGGACTTTTTTAGGCATCCATCAGGGCCACCTAACAAAAATTGCAAACACCCAGCCTGTCATTTTCCATCCATTAAAATGACCTGACCAAAAGTAACAGAATGGGAGAATGCAATTTTGCTTCTGGTATGTGTTAAGTCTGTGTGTCCCAGTTATGCTTATTATAAATCACTGGACACAGACCACAAGAATAACTTTAACAGGTCTTTACTATTCGGAGGTCAGGGCTGAACTGCCCAGTAAATCACTACACAACGCTTATATACCGGTGTGGTCACCACCGGTACTACAGTATACAGCAGCCAAGAGAAAGTAGTACATCTCTTAAGGTGGAACAGGTTACATACACCACAATCCTCCCTTTTTAGCTTAACAGTTATATCCCCATTTAACATACATAATAACATATATACAACTTCATGCAAAACAGTTCAAAGATTCAGTCTCTGAGGAGGCCTCCTGATTCGAGTTGGATAACGCCTTTCAGGGGTCTCTGATTCTCGTTGCTGGGGTGACTCATCTAGTTGATCTCTTATGGATTGGACATCATCATCAGGTACATTCACTTCTGAGGTAGATGCTTCAGGTTCACTAACTTCTTCCACGGTTGTCTCTGCCGTAACCCTGGGTTCGACCCTTGTTCTCGATTCTACCAGTTGGTCAGCATGACGCCGTATTACATTTTCACCAATATCTACCGTGTACATCAGGGGTCCTTGTCTGGCCCGAATTGTTCCAGATTGCCATTTCTCGTTTTTATAGTCCCGGGCTAACACTGGTTGTCCTATTTCGAAACTCCGAGTGGTCTTGTTATTTATATGCTGGAACTGTTTGTTTTCAACTTCCCTCCGCACATTTGGTTTTAACAAGTCCAACCTGGACCGCAACCTCCTGTTACAGAACATCATGGCAGGACTTTGGTTTGTCACTGCATGAGTGGCGTTTCGATATGCCAGTAGGAATTTGTCCACCTTGTGTTGTAGTGGAATCTGACCTTTGCTCATGGCCTTTATTGCTTTTTTGAACGTTTGTACAAATCTCTCGGCCAACCCGTTTGTAGCCGGATGATATGGGGCAGAGGTATAATGTTTCACCCCATTCTTCTTCATGAATTTCTGGAATTCTTCTGACACGAACTGCGGTCCGTTGTCTGAACATATTTGTTCTGGCAATCCATTTCTTGCAAATATCGTTCTTAGCACCGCGATCGTCTTTTCCAAGGTAGTGGTAGTCATCTTAATCACTTCTGGCCATTTAGAATGTGCGTCCACCGCAATTAAAAACATGGAGTCCATGAATGGACCAGCAAAGTCAATATGTACATGTTGCCATGGGGTTGAAGGCCATTCCCATGGATGCAGCGGTGCAATCGGAGGTGCATTTTGCACTTTTTGGCACCCTGAGCAGCTTTTCGTCAGATCCTCTATCTGTTGGTCGATACCCGGCCACCACACATAAGCCCTAGCAAGGCTTTTCATCTTGACTCCCCCCAGATGACCTTCATGCAGTTCCTTTAGAACTCTCTCTCTTAACTTAGGAGGAATAATCACCCTTGTTCCATACATCAATGTTCCTTGACAGACGGACAGCTGTTCTCATCTTGCTGAGAATGCCGGTAACAGTGGATCACCATGTGCTGGCCATCCCTTCACTGTCACTTCGTAGACCCGGGACAGTGTCGGGTCGTTCCTGGTTTCTCTTTCAATACTTGCATTGGTGACTGGTAAACATTCGATGATGGTCGAGTGAAATAACTCAACAGGGTCAACCGTCGGTGCCTCCTCCTCTGTAGGTAGTGGCAGGCGCGACAGCCCATCAGCATTACCATGCTGCTTTGTACCTTTGAATTCGATCTGATATTGATGTGCCCCTAGGAAAAGGGACCATCTCTGGAGTCGCTGTGCTGTCATCACCGAAACACCCTTCTTAGGGTTAAAAATGGATACCAACGGCTGGTGGCCTGTCAGAAGCGTAAACTTTTGGCCCTGCAGGTAATGATTAAACTTCTTTACTCCCCACACAAGGCTGAGAGCCTCCCTATCTATCTGAGCATAGCTGCGCTCAGCGGAGGTCAATGATCTGGATGCGAACGCAACTGGCCTCTCCAGGCCATTTGGCAACTTGTGTGAGAGTACTGCCCCAATACCATATGGAGAAGCATCACAAGCCAAACGAATAGGCAGCGTTGGGTTGAAGTGAGCCAACACTTCCTCTGAGGTGATCAATGCCTTGCTTTTGCGAAAGGCCCTCTTACAGTCCTCGCTCCACTTCCATGGTACTCCCTTCTGCAAAAGAGCGTTCAGCGGGTGCAGCACCGTGGATAAATTTGGCAGAAACTTATGGTAATAGTTAATCAACCCTAGGAACGACCTCAACTGGGATACATTATCCGGCGCGGGAGCCTTCACAACAGCTTCGATCTTGTCAGGAGACTTATGAAGCCCCTTCTGGTCAATGACATGACCACGGTACGAGATCCGCTTCTGAAAGAACTCACATTTCTGGCGATTAACTCGAAGTCCATATTCTTTCAATCTGGTGAGCACCAGTTCCAAATTTGCAAGGTGTTCCTCGTCATCATCTCCTGTAATCAGAATATCGTCCAGGTAACATTGTGTGCCTGGAATTCCCTGTAATACCTGCTCCATGGCCCTCTGCCAAATTGCTGGAGCCGATGCCACTCCAAAAACCAGTCTATTATACCGGTACAAGCCTCTATGCGTGTTGATCGTGAGATACTGGCGTGACTCTTCCTCAACTTCCATCTGTAAGTACGCCTGCGCCAGGTCTATCTTGGTGAAGTGTTTCCCGCCAGACAACGAAGCGAAGATATCCTCAATCCGCGGAAGCGGGTACTGCACCGTGTGAAGCACCGGATTAACAGTGATCTTGAAATCTCCACAGATGCGAACCTTTCCCGGTTCCCCCGGCTTGTTGCTCGATGAACGCTTCATGACAGGGACAATGGGCATGGCCCACTCACTCCAGTCTACCTTAGACAGTACTCCTGAACGTTCTAGCCCTTCCAGCTCAGCTTCCACAGCAGGTCGTATCGCATAAGGTACCGGTCTGGCTTTGAGAAATTTCGGGTTTGCATGTTCTTCAACCTTGATGTTTGCCGTAATTCCTCTCAGTGTTCCCAGTCCCTGTTGGAACACCTCTTTAGCATCGTCCAATATTCTGGACAATCGTTTAGGTTTGACATCTTTTTTACCAGAATCTACCGTTAGTGCTTTTAAGGAATGCCAGTCCATATTTATTTTCCTAATCCACTCCCGTCCCAGTAGTGGTGGACCTCCCTCAGGTAGCACATATAAGTCCATCCCTCGGCTTTCTTTGCCCTTGTGGACCACCTTTACCTCTATCTTCCCGATGGGGTATACTCTTTGCCCCGTGTATGTTTTCAATACAATCTCCGTATCCCGTAGGGGAATATGTGGGAATAACCTTTTGTAATCTTGCTTATTCATGACCGTCAATGCCGATCCAGTGTCCAATTCCATCTTCACTTGGACTCCTGCTATCTGAAGTGTGACCCAGATTGTTTGGAGGTCTGCTTCATTACCAACATTGTGTACTCTTAGACTACCCAGTTCATTACTGCTGGAGTCTGAATTTGACTTCTGTTCGTTCGAACTGTTCTCTGTCACCTTGTGTACCTTTCTGTACTTTTCCTGCGGTGACTTTTTGTTGCTGGTCTTCTTTCCTGACCGGCATACTTTAGCTATGTGACCAAGCCTGCCACATTTTCTGCATTCCTGATTTTTGAACCAGCACTGGTTCTGATCGTGCGTTGTCTTTCCACAACGATAACATTTTACTGTACCCAAGACCATTTGATTGGTGCTGAGTT
This sequence comes from Somniosus microcephalus, assembly GCF_052327205.1. Lineage (NCBI taxonomy): Eukaryota > Metazoa > Chordata > Chondrichthyes > Squaliformes > Somniosidae > Somniosus > Somniosus microcephalus. Next base: position 262,473,925 of record NC_140993.1, read on the forward strand.
CCGGTGACCGTAGCTGCATTTCCGCCGTGCCTCTCGCTGCGGCTTCGTGCGATGCTGCAATAGTGACAGCTTTATCAAGCGTAAGATCATTCTCCTCAAGCAGTCGCTTTTGTGTTCCTTCTTTTAACAATCCACACACAAATTTATCTCTCAGCGCATCTGCTAGTCCTGTTCCAAACTGACAGTACTTTGATAGCTTACGCAGTTCAATTAAAAATTCAGCGTTGCTTTCGTCTTTCAGCTGCGTTCTTCTGTAAAATTTAAATCGTTCCGCTATCATCAGCGGCGTGGGGTTTAAATGATTTTTCAGGACAGTAACAATATTCGCGAAAGTCTGATCCGCCGGTTTATCTGGTGATAGAAGGTGCTTCAATAGCCCGTATGTCTTCGCACCCATTGAGCTTAATAAGGTTAGTGCTTTCTCATCATCTGGTACCTTATTTGCTTTACAATAAACTTCCATGCGTTCTACATACATGGTCCAATCTTCGATATCGCTATCAAAGGTATTAATGTTCCCATGTTTAGGCATCCTTGCAAGTTTTTAAATTTTTCTTTTTCTCAAAATGGCGGCTTCCCGCGCTTGTCTTCTTCCCCCGCCTACTAAAATGGCAGTCTTTCCCGCGCTCGTCTTCTTCCCCCGCCGACTACAATGGCGGATTCCCGCGTTTGCCTTCTTCCCCCGCTGGCTGCAATGGCGATTGCCGTGCTGCTGCCGTTCTCGCCTCCCCAGCGGTTCTCAATTACCCGATGCTGCTTTTACTCCCCCGCGGTTCCCGTGGGCATTCACGCTTCCCCTGCTGTTGCGCCTCTCAGCCCCGCATGCAGCCCGGTCCTTTACACCGGCTGCGTTTGAGTTCTCTGCGGCTCTCGTGCCTTAAGCTGCCCCAGTCGCTGCGCCTCTCGGCCTCGATTGCAGCCCGGCCCTTTTCACCGGCCGTGGTCGAGTTCTCCGAGCTTTTTCCTCCGTTTTCCCTCCCCCACTCCACAGTCAACGCGGCCGACTTTCTGCTCGTGTCGCTGATCGGCTTACCCACCACCATGGTAGAAGGGATGATCACTGCCTGTCGCTGATGGAGGGCTTCGTGGTCAGAATTTTTCTTTTTAACCCGGGTTCTCGATGCCTCCCGTGCGATGGTGCTCAGCAGGATGATGAGGGCGGATGCCTCTTCTCGACGCCCGTTCTGAGGACGAAGCTGCCTTGGATGTAAAACTGCCGCAGGGTAAGATCGGACTCGTCGCCACTGTTAAGTCTGTGTGTCCCAGTTATGCTTATTATAAATCACTGGACACAGACCACAAGAATAACTTTAACAGGTCTTTACTGTTCGGAGGTCAGGGCTGAACTGCCCAGTAAATCACTACACAACGCTTATATACCGGTGTGGTCACCACCGGTACTACAGTATACAGCAGCCAAGAGAAAGTAGTACATCTCTTAAGGTGGAACAGGTTACATACACCACAGTATGGACAGGAGTAGAGGAGCAGAACTTATACCTTATGGTCAACCCTTCTTCACGTAATAAATCTGCAGAAGACTGGTGGGTAGTGCTCTGGTACAGTCCCCACCATTTATAGTGGGTGTGTTGGTGTGACGGCGATTTGCCCACTACACGCGATGGCTAGTATGACGGGGTAGCGCTGTATAACAAGAATGTTGTTGTCACTCATCAGCATCTGCAAAGTACTGAACCGCTACCTGAATGAACCTCCTTACTGTCAGACCCTAGACCTGACCCGAGGCCTGACCCTGGGCACTAGACCTAATCCTGGACCCTCGACCTGATCCTGGACACTAGACCTGACCCTGGACACTAGACCTGACCCTGGACACTAGACTTGACCCTGGACACTAGACCTGACTAGGCCTGACCCTGGACACTAGACCTAATCCTGGACCCTCGACCTGACCCTGGACTCTTGACCTGACCCTGGACACTAGACCTGACCCTAGACCTGATCCTGGACACTAGACCTGACCCTGGACACTAGACCTGACCCTTGACCTGACCCTGGACACTAGACTTGACCCTGGACACTAGGCCTGACTAGGCCTGACCCTGGACACTAGACCTAATCCTGGACCCTCGACCTGACCCTGGACTCTTGACCTGACCCTGGACACTAGACCTGACCCTAGACCTGATCCTGAACACTAGACCTGACCCTGGACACTAGACCTGATCCTCGACCTGACCCTGGACACTAGACCTGACCCTGGGCATTAGACCTGACCCTAGACCTAATCCTGGACCCTTGACCTGACCCTGAACACTAGATCTGACCCTGGGCATTAGACCTGACCCTAGGCCTGACCCTGGCCACTAGACCTAATCCTGGACCCGACCCTGGACACTAGACCTGACCTTGAACACTAGACCTGACCCTGGACCCTAGACCTGACCCTAGACCTGATCCTAAACCTAACCAAGGACCCTAGACCTGACCGGGACCTGACCCTAGACTTAACCAAGAACCCTTGACCTGACCCAAGGACCCTGATCTCTGCTGTGCCAACCTGACCCTGCCCACAGCCATGAGGAGACTGGAGGGAGCAGGACCCACCATTCAGAAACAAGCCATTACCAGGTAGAGAATCTCAGCAAGATCGAGAGAGGAGAGAAAATCACACAAATCTCAACTCCTTCACCGAACAACCATCTAAACAATCCAATCACCTCATTGTGGCTCTAAAATTCGACTGCTGGGGTTATTGTGCAGGAAGTGTTATTTTTGTTAAATAGAAATAGATTTTTAAAATAACGCATCAGTTTTTTTATATGTACTTCACTCAAAAAATATCACAGGGATGATTCTGGAAACAGTTGTTTGCGTCTGAAATAAACGGAGCACTTAAGACGATCTAACTTAGAATTTTACAGCACAGAAACAGGCCATTCGGCCCAACAGGTCCATGCTGGGGTTTATGCTTCACACGAGCCTCCTCCCGCCCCTCTTCATCAAACCCTATCGACAATAACCTTCTATTCCTTTCTCCCTCATGTACTTATCTAGCTTCCCCTTAAATACATCTATAACTGGCAACTCGGCATCTTGATAACTGCAATCACTTTGTTAGAAGGTACACCTCTGAATCAAACTTTCGTAGCTGGGTTGAGTAGAAATCTTTTCCCCTCACACCTAGCAACAAAGTAGCGTGGAGTAACCCTTTAGAGACCAGCACAAAAGCTGCCTCTCCGGGTCGCTTCTTTCTATTCAGACAGCTTCCTCGATTGGTAACGGGCATCGAGTGGCCTGAGCGACCAAGTGTCCACTGTGGCTCAGTTGGTAGCCCTGTCAGCTCTGAATCATAAAGGTTGTGGGTTCAAGAAGCACTCTGGAGGTTTGAGAAAAAAATCTAGGTTGAGATGCCAGGGCAGTACTGAGGGAGTGCTGCACTGTTGGAGATGCTGCCTTTTGGATGAAATGTTGCTCATCCAAAAGGCAGAGGCTGAGGCTGCTCCTAAAATGGCTCCAAAAAAAGGATATGTCAATAGGGTGAGATGAAGAAAGAAAAGAAAGAAAGACTTGCGTTTATAGCACGCCTTTCACGACCTCAGGGCATCCCAAAGTGATTTACAGCCAATTAAGTACTTTTGAAGCGTAGTCACCAATGTTCCCTCTAATTATTTTTTTTTGGTGCGCAGTCCCTTTAAATTTGCCGTGCGGATCTTTCCCAGCGGCAGCAGTTGGCGAGCGGCCTGTGGGGACCTCCCGATTGGTGTACATTCACGCACCTTAGAGGGAACATTGGTAGTTACTGTTGTATTGTGGGAAACGTGGCAGACAATTTGCACACAGCAAGCTCCCACAAACAGCAATGAGATGAATGACCAGATAATCTGCTTTGTTAGTGACGTGGGTTGAGGATTAAATATTGGCCCGAACACCGGGGAAAACTTCTTCTTCAAGATAGTGCCTTGGGATCTTTTCCATCCACCCGAGAGGGCAGACAGCAGCATCTCCAACAGTGCATCCAAAAGGCAGCATCTCCAACAGTGCAGCATTCCCTCAGTACAGCCCTGGGGTCAAGGTAGAAGCGTTCACGTCGCGGCCCTGTTTCAACCAATTCTACCACCACCACACACAGCAAGTAGTGTATACATCGATTTCGTACCGCTAATTTGATCAAGTACCAACATCATGCCTGAAGACGGAAGTAGTCGTCGATGTCAGAAACACGGGTCTTTTTCAAGACCGGCATTGACTGTTATATCTGCTAATGTTGACGGGTTCTCTATAGCTAAACAAAACATCCTCGCTACATTATGCAATGAGTTGGAGTGTGATGTCCTCTGCCAGCAGGAGACACATAGAGGAAGTGAGAACAACCGCCCAAAAATACCAGGAATGGTCCTGGCTATTGAAAGACCTCATCGACAATATGGCAGTGCTGTATTTGTTAGAGCTGGTTCAGTTGTAGAAGCCACTTCTAAAACAGAGGAGGACAACATCGAAATTCTAACCGTAGAGCTGAGCAAAGTAGTAGTGACCTCAGTGTACAAGCCACCTGGCACAGATTTCAGCTTCTCTAACCCTGTACCCAACCTGCACAATAAACCACAGATCATCATTGGAGACTTTAATAGCCACAGTACCCAATGGGGGTACAAGGAGACTAACAACGATGGAGAAGCAATCGAAGAATGGATGGACGCTAACCAGCTTAGTCTCATCCACGATCCTAAATTGCCAGCCTCCTTCCACAGTGCCCGCTGGAAGTGTAGATATAATCCAGATCTTGCCATTGCTAGCAGCGACATCGCTGGCCTCTGCAAGAAGCTTGTCACAGACCCAATACCACAGATACAACACCGTCCTATTGGTATCCAGGTAAATGCAGCAGTGTTACCAACCATCATACCATTCAAAAGGCGCTTCAACTTCAAGAAGGCCGATTGGAACGGTTTCACACGAGCACTTGACCGCAAGGTTAAACGCATTAAACCACTACCTGAGCACTACAACCTCTTTGCAAAAGCTGTCCAAAATACAGCTAGAAGGAAGATCCCCCGAGGTTGCAGAGTACACTACATCCCTGGTCTCACCAAGGAGAATGCTGAACTCTACTGGGAGTATGTCTCAATGTTTGAATCTGACTCCTTCTTAGAGGAAACAATATCTACCGGTGAGAGGGTGATGTTAAGTATCTCTCAAGAACATCAAAACACCTGGAACACCTTGATAGAGACAACAGATCTTACAAAAAACAGCAAGAAGGCATGGTCTCTCATACGCAAACTTAGAGGTGATCCCAAGAAAGCTGCCCAACATCCAAATGTGTCTGCTAACCAAGTTGCACACCAGTTGCTCCTAAATGTAAAAATCAACAAGAAACAACCAAGAGCACAACTAGATAGGAAGAAGTACAGCGATGATCCTGGCTTCACTAGACCATTCACCATGGAAGAGCTGGAAACTGGTACATCTAATCTAAAACACGGGAAAGCAATTGGTCTTGACAACATAGCAACGGAGCAGATAAAGCATTTTGGACAGCAAGCAAAGAAGTGGCTCCTACAATTGTTCAACCACTGTTTGGCAACACACAAGCCACCTAATATCTGGCAGAAGGCACATGTAACAGCACTATTAAAGCCTGGAAAAGATCCCTCAGATCCTAAGAGTTTTCGGCCAATTTCACTGCTTTGCCACACCTATAAGCTGTTTGAACGCCTGATACTCAATAGGATAGCACCAACTGTAGATGAGAAGATAATTCCAGAGCAAGCAAGTTTCCGCCCCGGCAAATCAACAACAAGCCAACTGCTCAACCTCACACAACACATCGAAGATGGTTTTGAGCAAGGGATGGTAACAGGTGCTGTTTTTGTAGACCTGTCAGCAGCCTACGATACAGTGAACCATAGACGTCTCCTCTGCAAGATTCTAGAGATGACAAAAGACATTCACTTAACAGAGCTGTTAGAAAGCATGCTTCAGAATCGCCGGTTCTATGTTGAACTAGGTGAGAAGCGCAGCAGGTGGCGTATTCAGAAGAATGGTCTTCCTCAGGGAAGTGTGCTTGCACCGCTGCTGTACAACATCTACACGAATGACCAACCTATAGACGGTGTCACACGCCGTTTTATATATGCTGATGACTTATGTGTCACTGCCCAAAGCACTGATTTTAACACCGTGGAGAAAACGCTTTCTGAGGCCTTGGAGGGACTAAAATCCTACTATGAAGAAAACCACCTTCGTGCAAACCCATCAAAGACGCAAGTTTGTGCATTCCACCTCAGAAACCGTGAAGCCAAACGCCAGTTGAAAGTAACCTGGTGTGGAGCAACACTGACGCATTGCGAGCACCCTATCTACTTAGGAGTCACCCTTGACCGATGCCTCACCTTCAAGAACCACATCGAGAAGACAAAGGCAAAAGTGAGCGCACGAAACAACATCCTGAATAAGCTCACTAACACAAGATGGGGAGCAAGCCCGAAAACATTGCGAACCAGTGCACTTGCTCTTTGCTATTCCACTGCCGAATACGCCTGCCCTGCATGAGAAAGGTCTACTCATGCCAAGAAGATGGATGCCGTTCTGAATGCAAGCTGCCGATTTATCACAGGTTGCTTAAAACCAACAAACACCAACAGCCTATATATCCTGGTGGGTATCGCTCCCCCTGATATAAGAAGAACGGTAGCCAGCAAGAAAGAGCGACTCCGTCAAACATCAGATGAGAGGCACCCTCTGCATTGTCATACACTTACACCCAGCCGCCTAAAGTCAAGGAAGAGCTTCATGAACAGTGTTGTTCCATTGCAATCAACCTCATCTGAAGCCCGCATCGCCTTGTGGAAAGACCGGCTGGCCAGTCTTGAACAACCCCCAGCGATGGAAATTTTACCTGATGAAAGCCTTCCCCCGGGAGCTAATTGCAACTGGGCAACCTGGAAGTGCCTTAACAGACTTAGGACCGGTGTAGGTTGCTCAAAGGTGTCACTAAGCAAATGGGGATATTCAACCAGCCCGACAACTTGTAAATGTGGAACTGAGGCACAGACTATGCAACATCTCCTGCAATGCCCATCGTTAGAGGAACCCTGCACTGTTGCAGATCTTGCCGAATCCAACAACAAGGTGCAAAAATGTGTCCAGTTCTGGCTGGGCTATATATAGACTGTCCGTGGACACGATAAGAAGAAGTACAGCCCTGGCATCTCAACCTAGATTTTTTGCTCAAACCTCTAGAGTGGTTCTTGAACCCACAACCTTTATGACTCAGAGCTGACAGGGCGACCAACTGAGCCACAGTGGACACTTGACGGGTGGGAGGAGGCTCATATGGAGCATAAACACCGGCATAGACCAGCTGGGCCGAGCGGCCTGTTTCTGTGCTGGGGATTCAATGTAATTCCATGTAACTTTGAAACCGATGGTAATGCAAATGGTTAATGGTCATCATGTTTTGGCCGATATAAATGACTGTCTGCTTTTAAAGGTGTTCATTTTAAGTGGTGGGGACTGTAGACTTTTCCTATTGCTCAGTGGGATTGAGATACTTTTCTAGCTGTGCGGACCTGAACAATAGTAGGTTTCACCAACATCCAAGGACTCAACCACAATTAAACCCTTCTGCCGGTTCTCAAGCTTGAATTCACAGGCTGCGGAATGACTGTCTTTTTAAGTTAAATCCCTAAGTATATATCTAGCAGAATTTCAATGTAACCATTTGTTGCAGCACAATAGGAAATGTCCTATATAATTATGATCTCTCTGATGAGGTATCCAATAAATTAATACCATATTTTGTGTGCAACCAAAAATTACAACGTGACAATAATGTCCCTACCCTCCCAAAATTTCAGGAAAAGATGTTGAGGCGGAAATTCAGCTTGGCCGGTATCGCTAGATGGCCGTTATCCCATGGGCCACCCTGTTATGTGAAACACCCTGAATGGAAAAGTCGCTGGTTGGCGATCTGGTCTGTGCTGATTCAGCTGATCCCAGCTATGAGGGGACAGGAGAAGCATTGGGAGTGGGACAACTGGCCCAGTATCCCCAGGTTAAGGAGGAGGAGTAGAGGCAGCCAGGGATTACACATAATTCCCATTCCTGATTAATATCCAGGTTATTGACCAATGGAGAAATACAGTTAGAATGACCACACATCCTGTTTTATGCCAATAACATGGTGTGGAATAATGCCAGTTGGATGATCGGCAGCCCATCCAGCACCTCAACACATAGGAAGATAGGAACAGGAGGAGGCCATTCAGCTCCCCGAGCCTGGTCTGCCATTCAATGAGATCATGGCTGATCTGCAACCTAACTCCATATACCCGCCTTTGGCCCATATCCCTTAATACCTTTGGTTAACAGAAAGCTATCAATCTCCGATTTAAAATTAACAAATGATCTAGCATAAATTGCTGTTTGCAGAAGAGAGTTCCAAACTTCTACCACCCTTTGTGTGTAGCAGTGTTTCCTAATTTCACTCCTGAAAGGTCTGGCTCTAATTTTTAGACAATGCCCCCTAGTCCTAGACTCCCCAACCAGCGGAAATAGTTTCTCTCTCTCTACTCTATCTGTTCCCTTAATATCTTGACAACTTCGATCAGATCTCCCCTTAACCTTCTAAATTCCAGGGAATAGAACCCTAATTTGTGTAAAGTCTCTTCATAACTTAGCCCTTGAAGTCCAGGTATCATTCTGGTAAACCTACGCTGCACTCCCCCCAGGCCAGAACTGCTCACAGTACTCTAGGTGTGGTCTAACCAGGGTTTTGTACAGTTGCAGCATAACTTCTATCCACTTGTAAGGGAAATTGTGTTTGACAAATCTGTTAGAGTTTTTTGAGGTTGTATCTAGCAGAATAGATAAGGGGGAACCAGTGGATGTGGTGTATTTGGATTTATTGAACAAAATTAGGGCTCATGGGATTGGGGGTAATATACTAGCATGGATTAAGGATTGGTTGACAGACAGAAAACAGAGAGTAGGAATAAACGGGTCATTTTCAGGTTGGCAGGCTGTAACTAGTGGGGTATCGCAAGGATCAGTGCTTGGGCCTCAGCTATTCACAATCTACATCAATGATTTGGATGCGGGGACCAAATGTAATATATCCAAGTTTGCTGATGATACAAAGCTGGGTGGGAATGTAAGTTGTGAAGAGGATGCAAGGAGGCTTCAAGGGGATATAGACAGGCTAAGTGAATGGGCAAGAACATGGCAAATGGAATATAATGTGGAGAAATGTGAAGTTATCCACTTTGGTAGGAAAAATAGAAAAGCAGAGTATTTTTTAAATGGTGAGAGATTGGGAAATGTTGGGGCTGGATTTTCATTCAGCAGTCGGGAAGGAGGCGGGACTACAACTTTTGGGTTTTAGTCCCGCCTCCATCGACGTCCAGCCAATCCACACAATTTTCCCTTGATTGACCTTGTTAAGCAGGCCAATTAAGGGCCACCCAGCAACAGGTGACGTCACAGGCTGAAATTTCATCTGTCAAGAGGTCTTGACAGATGAAATATCAGTGTTTCACAGCTGTTTGAAGCTGTCAAACACTGACAGTCTGACTTCTAACCTGAATCCATCTACGCAGACTCAGAACTCTCACCAGCACTGAAAGCTGAAGGCTGTCACTTTTGACAGATCGCAGCCATTCAGCTTTCAGTGCCAGCTGAGTAATGGACTCCCGACGCCTAGAGGAAGAAAGGCTGTTAAGGTAAGTACAGGTAATTTAAACTTCTTTACACACTTTAAACACACCAAACACACTTACCTTTGCACTCATGCACCCATCACTCACCTGAACACTGACATCGCGACCCCTCCAAGTCCTTCAACCTGACGGCCCGCCTGCTCTAACCTGGCGTGGTTTGGAGCCGTCGGGAATCCCACACGACACCCCTCAAAATAGGGATTAGGCTAAAAACTGCCTGTTAACTACCTGTTAACAGACAGTTAATTGGCACGAATCCCTTCCCACCTCGGGTCGGTGGGTCCCAGTGCGGGGCGGGTGCCCGCCTCCTTTGAAACTTACGTGGAGGCGGGCATTGGGCGGGATGGTGTCAGGACCCCCGAATTTGGGATTTTTGCCCCCCGCACGCCTAAAAGCCCGCCTCATGGCACACTGAAAATCTGGCCCTTGGTGTTCAGAGGGACCTGGGTGTCCTTGTACACGAATCACTGAAAGTTAACATACAGGTACAGCAAGCAATTAGGAAAGCAAATGGTATGTTGGCCTTTATTACAAGAGGATTTGAGTATAAGAGTAAAGACGTCTTACTGCAATTATATAGGGCCCTGGTGAGACCACACCTGGAGTATTGTGTACAGTTTTGGTCTCCTTACCTAAGGAAGGATATACTTGCCATAGAGGGAGTGCAACCAAGGTTCACCAGACTGGTTCCTGGGATGGGGGGATTGTTCTATGAGGAGAGATTGAGTAGACTAGGCCTATATTCTCTGGAGTTTAGAAGAATGAGAGGTGATCTCATTGAAACATACAAAATTCTTACAGGGCTTGACAGGGTAGATGCAGGGAGGATGTTTCCCCTGGCTGGGGAGTCTAGAACCAGGGGTCACAGACTCAGAATAAGGCGTCGGCCATTTAGGACTGAGATGAGGAGAAATTTCTTCACTCAGAGGGTGGTGAATCTTTGGAATTCTCTACCCCAGAGGGCTGTGGAGGCTCAGTCGTTGAGTATATTCAAGACAGAAATCGATAGGTTTTTGACTATTAAGGAATATCAAGAGATATGGGGATAGGGCAGGAAAGTGGAGATGAGGTAGAAGACAGCACCTCCCAAACCCGCGACCTCCACCACTTAGTAGGACAAAGGCAGCAGGCGCATGGGAACACCACCAACTCCAAGTTCCGCTCCAAGTCACACACCATCCTGACTTGGAATTATATCGCCGATCCTTCATTGTCGCTGGGTCAAAGTCCTGGACATCCCTACCTAACAACACTGTGGGAGCACCTTCACCACACAGACTGCAGCAGTTCAAGAAGAAGGCTCAAGATACAACTAGCCTAGGGATGGACAATAAATGCCCATCAATCAATTTAGCAAGAGATTTCCCAGCTAACTTGTCGGGCTGACTTCCGTGGTGGTCAAGCACGGATACCCATGGTTACCCATCCTTTTCCTAGATAGATTGGCCTGAGGAGGGTGAGTGAGCTCTGTCTGCACCCGACTTGGAATCAAAGTTTTCCCCTAGATTATGGTACAGTTGGTTCACAGTGCCGTATTCCATATTATTCTGTGCAAACCCTCCCTCTATGTTTCCCAAGCAGGGATTCCCGCCCATCCACCACACAGGGAAATGCTCCTCCAAGCCGTGGTATCCCAGAAGAAGGGAATGACGAGGTTTTAAGAAGCGTCTTAAAGGAGGAAAGAGAGGCAGAGAGGTTTGTGGGGGGGGATGGATTTCCAGAGTTTAGGGCCTAGGCAGCTGAAGGCACGGCCACCAATGGTGGAGCAAAGTAAATCAGGGATCCGCAAGAGGGCAGAATTGGAGGAGCGCAGGGATCTCACAGAGTTTTCTTTGATTCATTTATGGGATCAGGGCATCGCTGGCAATGCCAGCATTTATTGCCCATCCCTAGTTGCCCTTGAGAAGGTGGTGGGGAGCCGCCTTCTTGAACCGCTGCAGTCCATGTGGTGTTGATACTTCCACAGTGCTGTTAGTTAGGAAGTTCCAGGATTTTGACCCAGCGACGATGAAGGATCAGCGATGTACTTCCAAGTCAGGATGGTGTGTGACTTAGAGGGGAACTTGGAGGCGGTGGTGTTCCCATGCGCCTGCTGCCCTTGTCCTTCTAGGTGGAAGAGGTCACGGGTTTTGGAGGTGCTGCCGAAGAATCCTTGGCGAGTTGCTGCAATGCATCTTGTAGATGGTACACACTGCAGTCACGGTGCGCCGGTGGTGCAGGAAGTGAATGTTTAAGGTGGTGGATGGGTGCCAATCAAGCAGGCTGCTTTGTCCTGGATGGTGTCGAGCTTCTTGAGTGTTGTTGGAGCTGCACTCATCCAGACAAGTGGAGAGTATTCCATCACACTCCTTACTTGTGCCTTGTAGATGGTGAAAAGGCTTTGGGGAGTCAGGAGGTGAGACACTCGCCGCAGAATACCCAGCCTCTGACCTGCTCTTGCTGCCACAGTATTTATGTGGCTGGTCTAGTCAAGTTTCTGGTTAATGGTGACCCCCAGGATGTTGATAGTGGGGGATTCGGCGATGGTAATGCCATTGAATGTCAAGGGGAGGTGGTTAGACTCTCGCTAGTTGTGGGGCTGAAGGAGATTACAGAGATAGGGAGGCGCGATGTTATGGAGGGATTTGAAAACTAGGAGGAGAATTTTTAATTCGAGGCATTGCTGGACTGGGAGCCAATGTAGGTCAGCGAGCACAGGGGGGATGGGTGAACGGGACTTGGTAGGAGTTTGGGCGGCAGAGTTTTGTATGAGCTCAAGTTTACGGAGGTGGGAGGGTGGCAAGAGTGCGTTGGAATAGTTGAGTCTGGAGGTAACAAAAGCATGGCTGAGGGTTTCAGCAGCAGATGAGCTGAGGCAGGGGCGGAGACAGGCGATGTTATGGAGGTGGATGGAGGTGGTCTCGGTGATGGAGAGGTGCTGTGGTCTGAAGCTCAGCTCAAGGTCAAACAGGACACCAAGAATAGCGTTGAAACGAAGAAATTTATTTCTTAGAGTACATTGTGTGAAAATGCCAAATAGGCTCGTGGATCAGCTGAGAAGGAGCAGCTTTTTTCACATCCTCTAGACATCATGGAACGAAGGCATGCTGCCGTCATCAGGGAACATGGCTCTCTCTCCAGTGAACTTAACTGGCACAGAAGGCAAGCAATTTGGAATGATCAAAGACCCAGGGCTGATAAATAACACAATCAGAGATGCATTTGCAGCAGCTGCTCTCTCAGGTGGACGTAAAAGATCCCATGGCATTATTTTTAAGAAGAGCAGGGGAGTTCTCCCTGGTGTCCTAGGCCAATATTTATCCCTCAACCAACATCACTAAAACAGATTACCTGGTCATTATCACATTGCTGTTTGTGGGAGTTTGCTGTGCAGATTGGCTGCTGTGTTTCCTACATTACAACAGTGACTACAATTCAAAAGTACTTCATTGGCTGTAAAGCACTTTGGGACATCCTGAGATCGTGAAAGGTGCTATATAAATGCAAGGTTTTTCTTTCTTCGATGCCGAAGGCACAACGATCTCCCCCTCCCCCTTCCCCGCCGCCTGCATTTCTGCTCCAATAAAAGCCTCAGATGGATTCCTGCTGGTGGATCAAGACGCGATGATGGAGAGAATACTTCAGCGGCCTACATGATGGCTCACCCGCCCCTCCTTCTGATCGTTGTCCCAGGCAGCCTCCATGGCGGCGCCCGATCCAAGCATTTCAGGGTCTGCTCCATCACGGAGAGGAAGTCGCTAAGGCAATTACAAGCCCGAAGTTGGGCAAGATTGCGGTGGCCTACTAGCGGAACTTCTCAGGTCTGGTGGGCTGCAGCGATTGACTATCTGCACCATCTCTTTGCTGGGGTACAGGAATTCGAAAATGATTGCTCAGGATTGGCTTCATGGCGTTGCCTTGCCAACCTATGAGGGCAGAGGAAGCAGAGCTGGGTGCGGTGATCATGGGGGAACCATACTTCTTTCTTCCACAGTAAAGGCATTTGCTCAGCAGATTAGGACCTTCTTATACAGAAGAAGAGAAGCCAAGAACAAAGCAGCTTCATCCCTGATAGATTGACGGTCGGTCTGATATTGACAAAGTGACTACACTTCAGAATGTACCTCATTGGCTTGGGGACACCTTGGGACGTCCTGAGGTCGCGCAAGGTGCCGTATAAATATTAGAAATATAAACATCCAGCACAGGCACGATGGGCCGAATGGCCTTCTGTGCTGTAAGATTCAACGATAAACCCAAATTCTACTTCTTCTTAAGCATGATGTAAGCAAACTAAGCATTGGGTTTATTTCTAGAGGGATAGAATTGAAAAGTAGAGAAGTTATGCTAAACTTGTATCGAACCCTGGTTCGACCACACTTGGAGTATTGCGTACAGTTCTGGTCGCCATATTATAAAAAGGACATAGAGGCACTGGAGGGGTTGAAAAAAGGATTTACAAGGATGATACCAAAAATGCAAGGTTATACCCATCAGGACGGGCTGGGTCTTTTTTCTCTTGAAAAGAGAAGGCTGAGGGGTGACCTAATAGAGGCTTTTAAAATTATGAAAGGTTTTGATAGAGTGGATACAGAGAGAATGTTTCCACTTGTGGGGAAGAGTGTAACTAGAGGCCATCAATATAAGATAGTCAACAAGAAATCCAATAGGGAATTCAGAAGAAACTTCTTTCCCCAGAGAGTGGTGAGAATGTGGAACTCGCTGCCACAGGGAGTGGTTGAGGCGAATAGCAGAGATGCATTTAAGGGGAAGTTAGATAAGCATAAGAGGGAGAAGGGAATAGAGGGTTATGCTGATAGAGTTAGATGAGGAAGGGTGAGAACAGTCTCGAGTGGAGCATGGACTGGTTGGGCCGAATGGCCTGTTTCTGTGTTGTGTATTCTATGTAATATTATGTATGAAAAGGCACATGAATGGTTCACATATAAATGGGAGAAAATGGGAGTGAGAATAAAGTTAGTGTTGTGCCTTTTGAAGGTGTTACTCTACATCATAGGCACAGTCACCCCACTGAGGCTCAGCAATCAACAAGCATTTGCAATCGGAATATCTTTGATACTCCAGCACTCGAGTTGGCACTTTGTGTCATTTCTGACGCAGTCAGTTCACATGCTCTCTTGCATGTCTATAATAAACTGCTGCAGCACAAAAGCAACCTTATTCCCTGAGCATTGCCAATGATAAGCCATTGGAGCTAATCTTCCAGGGCTGGTGTCAGAGATCCAGTAACTCTCGTTTGTTTGAACAAGACTTTGTGGTGACTTGACTTGGATTCATTCAGTTTAATTTTTTTAACTTATTTTGTGAAAGTGGCTTACTAATTATTCGTGCTGTGATTCGAGTTCTAGGGGGGGCTTTAATCACTGACGGAGGTGCTAATTGATAGTTGAGCTGGTGCAGTTTGAGGGGTGTCCTATCAGATTGTTGCAGATTGTTTCGTTAACACAGCTGGATCTTTTGATCTGCAAGACTTTCCTTGCATGAAAGTCTTCAGATCCCTAATCAAAACAGACCAAGTTACACAACAACCAATTACCATGTTCCATTATTTGATCTGTGAAAATATGGGGATCTTCTTCAGATGAACTGTCGTCATTAAACAATTATGCTCTTCAGTGGTCAAGGCCCCTGTTCACCAAAGGACTTTGAACTAATGCCTTTATTGCAGTTATATTCTTACCTGTAAATTGACAGAGCAACCTTTATCATTGCTAAGTGGCTCTCTGCTGCAATGTCTCCTCATCATTATATTAAATGGATATAGAAACATAGAAGATAGGAGCAGGAGTAGGCCATTCAGCCCTTCGAGCCTGCTCCGCCATTCAACAAGATCATGGCTGATCATCCAAACCCTAGCACCCGGTCCCTACACCGACAGCCATCCCACCCAAGCCCTATCCCCGTAACCCCGTAACCCCACGTATTTAATCCCCCCTAACACTAAGGGCCAATTTTTATCATGGCCAATCAACCTAACCCGCACATCTTTGGACTGTGGGAGGAAACCGGAGCACCCGGAGGAAACCCACGCAAACACGGGGAGAATGTGCAAACTCCACACAAACAGTCACCCGAGGCTGGATTTGAACCCGGGTCCCTGGCGCTGTGAGGCAACAGTGCTAACCACTATGCCACCGTGCTGGTTAAGGTTAAGGGCATGTAATAAATTGGCTCAATATTTTTGCAAAGTAATAGTTTCTTACAAGGTAGCATCATAGAATGTTACAGCACAGAAGGAAGCCAGCCGGCCCATCGTGCCTGTGCCAGCTCTTTGAAAGAGCACTCCAGTGAGACCCACTGCCCTGCACTTTCCCCATAGCCCTGCAATTTTTCCCCTTCAAGTATTTCTCCAATTCTCTTTTGAAAGTTACTGTTGAATCTGCTTCCACTGCCCTTTCGGGCAGTGCATTCCAGATCACAACAACTCACTGCGTAAAAAAGATTCTCCTCTTCTCTCCTCTGGCCTTAAATCTGTGTCCTCTGGTTACCAGCCCTCCTGCCAGTGGACACGCTTTCTCCTTATTTACTCTATTAAAATGCTTCATAATTTTGATCCCCTCTACTAAACCTCCCCTTAAACTCCTCTGCTCTAAGGAGAGCAATCCCAGGTTCTCTCATCTCTCCACACGTACAATACAGTTAAATAAATAAATAGTTCCTCAGCGTGGCAAAAGCATGTTTTCGCCCAGCAATGGGTGTTATAGCAGTCAGTAGTTAATCGGCTCCTGTGTTTATATAAATTAATGATTTATGACTGAGGAAACAGCATTGATAGAGATAGTTTTACTAGTGGAATTACAACCTGATCTAATCGCTTCCACCCCACAAACTCTAGCAGCCTAATTGCCGGTAAACTACACTAACACAAACCGCTGAGTATTGCTGCTCCAACTGAATGTGATCTTTATAAGGATGGTAGTATAAGGGTTCACTATGCTAGCATAACACTGTTTTCCTTTGATATAACAGTAGTTTGAAATTTATTGACTTTCGAAGGCTACATTTCATTACACATTTTCAGAAGGAGATTGGATTTAATTTTCATTGCGACACAATGCCAGAAGTGTCCATCGTGGACATTTTCCAAGATTGGAAGTGACAAGAATAAATCAAAGAAAGGAATACATTTTGTCAGACTGATTTAAGAATCTGACTTTCCTATTGAGCTTTCCAGCTATTGGCCCATATTTTCCGACCCCCACGGGTGCATACGAGGTGTGTACACGCCCACAGGGGCCGCGCAAGTTCTGGGTTTAGGCTTGCCATTTTAATTAATTTTATGTATGTAATGGTTTTTCTTTATTTATTTCAGTGTGTTGGTGCATACCGAATTGTCAAAAGTATGAAGGAGGATTCCATTTGTTGTGTATGTGCCTTTAAGAGAAGAACTGATTCTATACTGCAGTACCGGCAGTGACAACCCCTGTATATAAAGCCATAGCAGGCTTCTGTATTTCAGTCTTGAATTACTCTCTGTTCAGTAAATACCTGTTTTATTGTTCTCCTGCAGTCTGAGTATTATTGATCCTCGGACACTACACTGGCGACAGGCAGGTTTGAACTCACCTGCAGTACTGCATCACCTCACGGGGATCTTTTCCCTGAAGAGAAGCTTCTTGGAGGTCGAAGTCAGAACGGCGGGCGTCGACCACGGGCAACCGCCCAGGGATCCATCGGAGAGTTGCAGGGGAGGCTGTGGAGAGCTGGGCCTGGCTCCCCAGTCGAGGTGTTCCAGCAAGTCATGCTGGTAGCAGGTAGTGCGCTGACCCTTCCGGACTGCGGCGGGCTCGGGCTCGATCGAGCGGCTCAGCAAAGGGGCCATGCAGCGTCATCGGGAGGAAGAGAGAGAGAGAGGGTGGAGCGCACAGGGCGCGGTCGGTGCTCAAGAACAGGGCAGCGTGGAGAGGGTAGAACGTGGGGAAGGAAAAGTGAGACGCGCCGAAGCCGCGGGTCGCCGCCATTACCCTGTAGAACGCTAGGAGCAGCGTGGCAGCAAGGGGAAGAAGGAAAAGCGCGGGAGGCGCCATTTTATTCCATTGGGGAGGAAGGAAAAGCACGGGAGGTGCCATTTTAATCCATTGGGGAAGAAGAAAAAGCGCAGGAGGCGCCATTTTAAACCACCCAAGATGCCGAAGAGTGGCAGTATCACTGCTTTCGACAACGAGGTAGAAGACTGGACCACGTATGTGGAAAGAATTGAAGTGTACTGCAAGGCAAATGAGGTGGCCGATGGAAAGAAGGCGTCGGTATTATTAAATTTGATGGGCGCGAGAACGTACGGCCTATTGCGGAATTTAATTACCCCAGCTAAACCAATGGAGAAAAGTTTTGAAGAGATTGTTAATATCTTACAGGAACACCTAAACCCTACACCGCTGCTGATAGCAGAAAGATTCAAGTTCCATAAAAGAAACCAGCACAAAGATGAGAGCAATGCTGACTATCTTACGGAACTACGCAAGTTATCGAAGCACTGCCAGTTCGGAGCAGGACTGGCAGACACCTTAAGAGATAAGTTTGTCTGTGGGCTCCAGAGTGAAGGAACCCAGAAACGACTACTTTCGGAAAAGGACCTGACACTAGAACAGGCTTTCAGCGTGGCAGTATCCTACGGAGCAGCAGCATGGGGAGCTGTGGAAATGCAACAGAAACCACAAGAATACAGCGCTAACGAAATGGCATATGGAGCAGAAAAGTGCTATCGCTGCAGCAGAACAACCCATGATCAGAAGGACTGCTGGTTTAAGGACAAAGTATGCAGGCAATGTGGGAAAATGGGACACATAGCAAGAGTCTGCAGGTCGGGAAAGAAAACCAACACTAAAAGAACTACTAAGGAAAAGTACAAGAAAGTAAAAAAAATGACAGACAGTAGTTCAGAATATCAGGAGAGTGATAATGACTCCGGGAGCAGGAGACTAAGTTGTCTAAAGTTACACAACGTGATCGCAAAGGAGGATCACTGAACCATTTGGGTCACCCTCATGATAGCAGGGTCCCAAGTAAAGATGGAATTGGACACAGGATCAGCCCTAACTGTCATGAATCGAAGAGACTATGAGCGGCTATTCTCACACATACCCTTGAAGGACACGTCCATCGTATTGAAGACATACACGGGGCAAAAAGTCTACCCCAGAGGAAAAATAAGGGTGCCAGTTAAATACAACGGCAAGGAAACACAGAAACTGTATCTATATATACTACAAGACGGAGGACCACCATTATTGGGACATGAATGGATCCGAAAAATACAATTGGATTGGCATTCCATTCAGGCGCTAACTGTGACTGACAAAAAGGATGACGACGTCACACCTGGACGACTGTCAAAAATTCTAACTGACGCGAAAGAGGTGTTCCAACAAGGACTTGGGACTCTAAAAGGAGTAACGGCAACGATAAAATCGAAGATAACGCAAACCCAAAATTTTTAAAGGCCAGTCCGGTACCGTACGCAATCCGCCCAGCCGTTGAAGCAGAGCTGGAGAGTCTGGAGCGTTCGGAGCGTTCGGGTGTGCTGTCCAAGGTGGACTGGAGCGAGTGGGTCACACCCATCATTCCTGTAATGAAGAAATCATTGAGCAGCACACCTGGGGAGCCGAAGAAGGTTCGCATCTGTGGGGACTTCAAGGTAACTGTGAACCCAGTCCTGCACACAGTACAATATCCGCTTCCATGGATAGAAGATATTTTCGCCTCACTATCTGGAGGGAAACGCTTTACGAAGATTGATCTGGCCCAAGCGTATCTACAAATGGAGGTGGAAGAAGCATCTAGGAAATACCTCATGATAAACACTCACAAAGGCCTTTACCAGTACAATCGACTGGTATTCGGGGTAGCATCAGCCCCGGCTATTTGACAGAGGGCAATGGAACAAGTCCTGCAAGGGATCCCGGGGACCCAGTGTTATTTGGACGACATCCTGGTTACGGGCGAAAATGACTGAACACCTTGCCAACCTGGAGCAGGTGCTCACTAGATTACAAGAATATGGGCTACGAGCCAACCGCCCCAAATGCGAGTTCTTCAGGAGACAAATCTCGTGTTGTGGCCACATGATTGATGAGGAAGGGTTGCATAAGTCCCCAGACAAGATTGAGGCAGCAGTCAAGGCTCCAGCACCGGAAAATGTGTCGCAACTGAGGTCGTTCCTCGGGTTGGTGAACTACTACCATAAGTTCTTGCCGAATTTATCTACAATTCTGCACCCACTGAACGCCCTGCTGCAAACTGGAGTAACATGGAAATGGAGTGATGAGTGTAAGCGTGCCTTTCAGAAATGTAAATGCCTAATCACTTCAAAAGAAGTATTGGCCCACTACAACCCAACACTACCGATTCGGTTGGCATGTGATGCGTCACCTTACGGCATTGGAGCGGTGCTGTCACACAAATTCCTTGACGGTTCAGAGAGGCCAATAGCCTTTGCATCGCGCTCGTTAAC
Source organism: Somniosus microcephalus (assembly GCF_052327205.1). Taxonomy (NCBI): domain Eukaryota; kingdom Metazoa; phylum Chordata; class Chondrichthyes; order Squaliformes; family Somniosidae; genus Somniosus; species Somniosus microcephalus. The sequence continues at coordinate 262,494,058 of NC_140993.1, forward strand.
CTCAGCCGAGCGTAACTACGCCCAGATTGACAGGGAGGCCCTCAGCCTGGTGTGGGGGGTGAAGAAGTTCAATCACTATCTGCACAGGCAGAAATTCACCCTACTGACTGATCATCAGCCTCTGGTCTCCATTTTTAACCCAAAGAAGGGCGTTCCAGTGATGACGGCGCAACGGCTGCAAAGATGGTCACTTTTTCTAGGAGCACATCAGTACGACATAGAGTACAAGGGTACGAAACAGCATGGAAACGCTGATGGGCTGTCGCGCCTACCGTTGCCTACGGTGGAGGAAGCACCTGCAGTGGACCCTGTTGAGATATTCCATTCGACCATAGTCGAATGTCTACCTGTTACAAACTCAAGTATAGAGAAGGAAACCCGAAATGACCCGACACTCTCTCGGGTCTATGATTTGACGGTGAAGGGATGGCCAGCACATGGCGACTCACTGTTGCCAGCATTCTCGCCAAGGAGAGAACAGCTGTCAGTGTGCCGGGGGACCTTGATGTGTGGATCCCGAGTGGTAATTCCACCCAAGTTGAGAGATAGAGTGCTCAATGAGCTTCATGAGGGTCATCTGGGAGGGGTAAAAATGAAGAGCCTAGCCAGGGCGTTTGTGTGGTGGCCGGGAATCGATAAAGAAATCGAGGATATGACCAAGAGATGCACAGGATGCCAGAAGGTCCAAAACGCTCCACCACAGGCCCCGCTACACCCATGGGAGTGGCCCTCATCTCCATGGCAACGGGTACACATTGATTTTGCTAGTCCATTTATGGACTCAATGTTTTTAATCGCCGTGGATGCCCATTCGAAATGGCCAGAGGCCATCAAAATGTCCTCCACCACCACGGAGAAAACTATTGCAGTCCTACGGACCATCTTCGCCAGGAATGGCTTGCCAGAACAGATTTGCTCCGACAATGGACCACAGCTTGTGTCCGAGGATTTCCGGAGGTTTCTGAGGAATAATGGGGTGAAACATTACACATCTGCCCCATATCATCCAGCCACAAATGGATTGGCTGAGAGGTTTGTTCAGACCTTTAAAAAGGCAATAAAGGCGACGTATAACGACGACATACCACTACAACACAAAGTGGATAATTTCTTGTTTGCTTACCGGAATGTGACACATGCAGTCACCAACCAAGTTCCAGCCATAATGTTCTTCAACCGAAGGCTAAGGTGTCGCCTGGATTTGCTCAAACCAAACATAAGACGAGATGTTGAGGATAAGCAATTCCAGCACATCAATGAGAAGCCAACCAGGAGCTTCAAGATAGGGCAACCAGTCTTGGCCCGCGACTACCGAACAGAAAAATGGCAGCCAGGAACGATATGCACACAGCAGGGACCACTAATGTACACAGTGGACGTTGGAGAGAGCATCGTGAGATGCCATGCTGACCAGATTCTAGAGTCACAGGAACAAGCCAAACCCATACCATGAGCATGTGCACCTGGTAATGAACCCGAAGTACAGATTGCGTCTACCTCAGAATCAGTGGTATTGGAAGCTGACGAACCAACCAATGACAATGAGCCAGAATCGACTCCGCCGCAAGAACAGGATACTCGAGAAAGGCGCTATCCAGTCAGGATCAGGAAGCCTCCTCAAAGACTGAACTTATAAATGATTATTTCAGTTGATGTATATAGTACAGAGAAAATTGTAATTGTAATTAGTTATTATTTAGTTGTTAAATGAATGTTATGTACTGTTTATCTAAAAGGGGAGGAATTGTTGTGTATGTACCTTTAAGAGAGAACTGATTTTATACTGTAGTACCGGCAGTGACCACACCTGTATATAAAGCCATAGCAGGCTTCTGTACTTTCAGTTTAAGCTTACCCTCTGTTCAGTAAATACCTGTTATTATTGTTCTCCTGCAGTCTGTGTATTATTGCTACGCGGACAATACAGAATGGGTATTGGGTTTGAAGTTCTACCTTCCCAGGGGAGGCGGCCAATGGTTTGAAGTCGTGGGTCCCAAAATTTTTCCTGAAAAGAACGATGTTTGAGAAATATCAGACCTACGTGCAGGCTCTGAGGTCAATCTCATTTGATAGGTCAACTGACAGACGTGACTCGCGACTTCATTGGAACGGAAAATCAGGCGGGGTGTATAATGGGCGCCTGATCGACTATCACCCATTTCGTGCCCCCGCCAAAGTTGAATTTTTCTCCCCATAATTTTTCTGCCATGGTGAGATCTGCAATATGAATATGGACAGACTAACCTATCGAATCCAGCAGAAAGCAGCCAGGTCTGTAAGATGTGGTGCTTTCTGTTTATAATAGTTCATGTTTTCTGTTTCTATGGTTTGATTTCCTCTGTTTTTGAGGAAAATCACGTTGGGATATTGAACCTCCCTATCAGCTACTTGTAGACTTGTCTATCTACTTTCCTGGCTCACTAATGTTCTTAGTGCAAGCCTGATTCAATTTATCTTTTGGAACCGGTTTCCTGTTAAGTGTGTATTTTGGACATGATGGCCTGTACTCCCTTTTATATCTGTATGTGTAAAATCTCACGGTGTTTTACATTACATTAAGGCTAAGCCTGCCTGGCTACTGCTTGTTTAATGCTAACTTGTGGAGAGGAGGTTTGAAGCTGGAAACTTTATTAGAAAGCTATGTTTTTGGGCGGGGGGATCGAGAGTTTAAGACTTGGCCCACTTACAGACTTTGCATTGTGCAACTTTTATATATGTTAACTAAAACATACAATTACAAAACACAAATGTTACTGAAGTTCTCAATGGACTATTCAAGTTTAATGTACCCCACCCCACCCCCCACACACATCACACAGGAAGTGGTCCCCTCCTCAGAAGTAAGGTTGTAAACCCCAACAAGAGGAACTAAACCCACCAAAGTAAGCGAACATCAGGAAATGTTACGCTATTATGTGTTTAGTAATTTGGTATAAACATACTTCTTGAACTAGAGAAACACTCTCTATGGTTGAGGGGGAGAGAGGGGGAGACAGAGGGATGAGAGGGGAGGAGAAGAAAAAAGGATAGAGGAGAGAGAGGTGGGCGGAGAGGATGAGGAGAGGAAACCCCTTCTCCGATTCCCCTCTCTCGCTGCTCTACTCTCCCCCCTCCTCCTTTCATCCTTTCTCTCTTCTTCTCCCATCCTCATCCTCGCTTCTCCTCTCTCCCTTGCTCCCTCCCCTCTCCATTTCAACATATCATGAAATTTAACTCTACACACCAGCCAAGATAATTTTACAAGCTTAATATATTGTGAGCGAAGTTGTAAGTCTGCAACGAATAACTTGTAGTTTAGTCCTTTGAAAACAGAAAGAACAATATGGCAAAGCCATATTGAAGAAAACCTTATTAATAACATACTATTATTAATTACAGCTACGGCCAAATAAAATAAAACTGAGCCAGTGTGTTCCTCCCCTATTGCTGAAAGACAGAGGGCGTTTCTATAATCATATATTTCATTATAAAGCTCTGTCTGAGGGAGCGACAGATCCAATAATTGGAATTTGTAATATGCCAAAGATGAGATTCGCATCATATACGCTCAGAGCATTAAAAAAAATACTTACAATAATAATATTGCAATGCAGCAGTTTTACCTCAGGTTTACAAAAAAAATCAACCAATCTAAATGGTTGCCCACAGCTGCTAAGCAGCAGTAAAGGATCGTGGAAAGCATACAGCAATATTTTAGCCATTTTAAAGCCATTTTTCCCCTTTTGGTACTTAGGTTCTCATTAACCCTTCTGCCAATTGATGGAGCTTATTCCCACCCCATCCCAGCCCCACTACTGGCACCAATGGGTTTCCCAATGGGAATCCCCCTATTGGATGTGTTTGAAAGGAGAGGGGGACCAATGGAGGAATTCAGAATGGGATGAAGGATGCTATGCACCTACCCGCACTCCCACATCTACAGACAGGGATGATCATACTCTCCTATCCCCTTTCCATCCTTTCCCGCTTTCCTTCCCCGCCACTCCCTAAATCTCCCCCTCTTCTGTTCCCCTTAGCCCATCCCCAGCACCCCTTCCATGTTCTCACACTCTCCAACTCCTCGCTTGCTCTCGGACCTCTCCCTCGCCTCTCCTTCTCTCTTCCTTTCCTCTCCCCGTCGCCTCCTCTTTCCTTCCTATTAAGTATTAAGGAAAGATGCCCGGGAGGTACCAGTCTTATCTGGCGTTGTCTGAATAATTGATGCAGTGGGCTAACCCATTATTTTTGTTACCTCTTGGACCTGTGTTGAAGTCCAGAACAACACAACAACAACAACTTGCATTTATATAGCGCCTTTAGCATAGTAAAACGTCCTAAGGCACTACACAGGAGCGATTATCAAACAAAATTTGACACTGACCCACTGAAATAAAGAATAGATTTGCCTTTCTAATCTAGGCTTTATTAACTTAAAAATCCGGTAGCACATCTTCAACACCCAGTCCCAACTAAAGGCTGGAAAGAACTGAATTTAAGATGGCCACCACAAATCACATGACACCAACTACCAATGAGATTACAGCATATATCCCAAGGCAGGAAACAACAACCAATCACAATACTTCTTACTAAACATAAAGAATAATCACCACATTCACCCCTCCTTTTAAAATATACTCCAACCTAAATAACCTTTACAATTTATAATTAATTATTTACAACTAAAACTATGCACAGACAAAATAAAACTATTCAACATGACACAATACTAAGTGAGCAACAAATAGTAACATTGCACATAAGTATTAAGTATCTCTCAACTAAAACAATATAATATAATATTTCAACAATTTTAAAACATTACTATCAATTTAAAAGTCCATTTTCAATCGGCCGACCGGATATCTTGTTCGTGTCGACCTTCTTAACCTTGGTGAAATTCCTTGCCCTCCCACACCAGGAGACACAGAAGTATCTTCTGCAGGAAGGCTATCCATATCCCGATTTTCAACGGTTTCCGGATTAGAAATCCCATCAGGAGGTAAACTGGGACGGTCATGAACATCCATCGAGGGCTGACTAATAGAAGTATAATTATCTGCAGTCGGATTGGAAATATTCGTAGTATCTGTAACAGCATCCACATTATCTGAACCATGACTATTGTTAATATCCTCAGAAGAGGGCTGGCCACCACAAGGAGCCAAGTCTTTAATTGAAACGGTACTTTCTTTCCCATCTTGGAATCGAATATGAGCATATTGGGAATTTGCCTCCAACAGCTCCACCTCCTCCACTAAAGGATCATATTTTGACAATCTAACATGGCGTCGAAGCAGCACAAGTCCCTGCATAGTAAGCCATGAAGGTACCAAATATCCCGTAGTAGATCTCCGCGGATAGTTAAAGAGCCTTTCATGGGGGGTCACATTAGTAGCCGTTGAAAGCAATGATCTAATGGAATGCAGGGCATCAGGCAGTACCATTTCCCACTGTGTATTCTTAAGGTTCCGGGATGTCAAAGCCAACATAACTGCCTTCCAGATCACCCCATTGTATCATTCGCACTGTCCATTACCCTGGGGATTATACGGGGTAGTTCTGCTAGTAGAAATTCCCCGACTCTGAAGGTATTCCTTCAACTGGGAAGACATAAAAGAACTTCCCTGATCCGAATGGATATACGCAGGCATCCCAAAGATGACAAAAAGTTGAGTCAGACATTTGATAACTGTAGCAGCTGATACATCTGCGCAAGGAAAAGCAAAAGGGAACCTTGAAAACTCATCCACAACAGTAAATATATATCGGTTTTGAGTAGTTGAAGGAAGAGGCCCCTTGAAATCGACGCTCAAACATTCAAAAGGAGAAGTAGCTTTTATAAGATGAGCTCGTTGAGGCTTAAAGAAATTCGGTTTAAACCGAGCACAGATAGAACATGATGAAGTCATCCGCTTGACGTCTTCAACTGAAAAGGGCAAATTCTTACTGCGTACGAAGTGTATCATCCTCGTAAACCCAGGATGGCATAAGGCATTGTGAAGATTAATAAGCGTATCTCCGTGAATCACAGAACAATAAGCCCTCGACAGCGCATCAGCAGCAACATTATCCTTCCCCGGACGATAAACTATATCAAAATGGTAACATGCCAACTCAATCCTCCACCTCATTATTTTATCATTCTTAATCTTTCCAAAATGTTTGACATCAAACATAAAGGACACAGACTTTTGATCAGTTACCAACGTAAAATGTCGCCCCGATAAATAATGTCTCCATTTACGCAGTGCTTCTACTATTGCATACGCCTCTTTCTCTATTGAAGAATGCCTTTTTTCACTATTGTTCAAGGTACGTGAGAAAAAGGCCACAGGTCTTCCATTTTGGTTCAGAGTAGCCCCAATTGCAAAATCAGAAGCGTCCGTCTCAATCACAAAAGGAACCTGCTCATCAATAGAATGCACAACTGCTCCAAGGATATCCTTTTTAAAATTATCAAAACACGTCCTGGCCTCCCATGATAGAGGATATGTCGTAACCCGAATAAGAGGCCGGATCTTCTGTGAAAAATTTGCAATCCAATTAGAATAGTAAGAAAACAGTCCAACAACTCGTTGCAAAGCCTTAGAATTAGTAGGACTTTTAACTATCCGCGGAGAGATTAGGCAAAACAGATAAGCATATATCAGTATACGTATTACCTAGAAGAATCAATTTCACAAGGCAACAACCAGCTACTTGTGAAGTGAGAGTCGTCTGAGCCATACACACCTGATAGGAAACAGGCGAAATTTTCAAATGCTTCTCCTTTGCAAACTGAAGACTTATAAAACTCTCGGTACTGCCCGTATCTATAAGGGCCTTCACTTCCAACCCATTAACTTGGGCCGTAACTATAGCTTTGTTTAGGCCATGAGCAAATGCAGCAGAAATTGATGCAATAAACGCCCTATCTAAAGGCTGAATAGTCACAGAGGAGGTAATTGAACCTGATGATTTACACACACGTGCGTAATGACCTCTCTTGCCGCATTTACTACACACAGCCTCCCGAGCAGGACACTTCAGACGAGGGTGCCGGACGTTCCCACAAAAATAACACTTCTGAATCCTAGAGGCAACAGCCGCTGAAATAGAAACTGTTTCAGAATCTAGTAAACCACTCCTATTAAGTCCACATAATTCCTTTTCATCCGGAACTGCCGAAACCACAGTCACAGGCTGATTAAAAAGAGCATAAGAATCCGAACTTCTCTGAGCCACATCCAATGTAGAAGCTTGCTCAAAAGCACTCTTAAGATCCAAAGTCTTATTTTCTAACAACCGTTGACGAATTGATCTAGACAGTAATCCATTAATAAAAGCATCCCGTACCGATTCTTCCTTATATTCTTCAGCCGTCACGGCCTTATAATTACAGTTAACACTAAGGCACCGAAGTGCTTGTAAATAAGTATCCAAAGATTCTCCCACCTGCTGCCTACGGGCAGATAGAAGGTGACGTGCAAATACCTCATTCTTTGGTTTAACAAAAATCTTTTCCAATGTAGAAATAGCCACTTCGTAAGTTTTACAGTCCAAAATATACTTATACATATCCGGAGCAATGTAGTTGATCAGCATATTCAGCTTATTTAGAGACTCTTGATCCAACACGCCCAAAAAGTTTTTAAATGTACAATACCAATGTTTCCATTTATCATCCACTCCTGCAGAATTAGGGTCAGCATTGAATCGTTCTGGTTGAAGATATCACTCCATTCTGACATAAAGTTAATAAATTGAAATAAAGAATAGATTTGCCTTTCTAATCTAGGCTTTATTAACTTAAAAATCCGGTAGCACATCTTCAACACCCAGTCCCAACTAAAGGCTGGAAAGAACTGAATTTAAGATGGCCACCACAAATCACATGACATCAACTACCAATGAGATTACAGCATATATCCCAAGGCAGGAAACAACAACCAATCACAATACTTCTTACTAAACATAAAGAATAATCACCACACCCACATAAGGAGATAGTAGGACAGGTGACCAAAACCTTGGTCGAAGAGATAGGTTTTAAGGAGATGGAAGTTTTTCTCGCTCCCTACTGGCAGTAAGGGTTATATGTGTAATACGTTTGGGCAGTCTCGACCCAGCTCCCTGGGCCAACAGAACATAATCGCCCCCGAATACATCACCAATTGTTGCTGTCACTCAAAGTGCTCAAGGGTGGCGGTGTGGGAAACAGAAAGTTTCACACTGGTGTGGTTCTGAGACCGAGGTCTAGGCATATTGTTGAAGTTGAAGATACCACGGATGAAGGACAACAACAACTTGCATTTATATAGCGCCTTTAACGTAGTATCACCTCCCAAGGCGCTTCATAGGGCCGTTATAAGACAAAAATTTGACACCGAGCCACATAAGGAGATACAGGAAACTCTTGATTTACCGGCACCTAAATAACCGGAAATCTCTATTAACCGGCAAAATTCAGGATTAGGTTCAGGTAAGTTTTACTTCATATTAGTGGCTGTTCCTGGATCTGTGGCTGTGTAATCTGTAGTGTATGTACCTTTAAGGGGAGAACTACTTTTTACAGCTCCTGTATACTGTAGTACCGGCAGTGACCACACCTGTATATAAACCCTGAGTAGGGATCTGTACAGTTAGTTTTTAGAGTAACCCTCATCCAGTAAACACCTGTTGATTGTTCCCTGCAGTCTCGTGTCTAGTTATTGAAGGACACACAACATCAAGATACACGGATCTAACATTGGCGACGAGAAGATTCAAACCTACCTGCAACTCTGCATCACCTCCCAGGGATTCGCTCCTGGAGAAAAGTGAAAGAAGAAGGCCGAGTCTAGAAGCACGGGCGTCGACCATCCAGCGGAGACTTGAGCATCGCAGGGGAGGCTGTTGAGAGCTGGGCTTGGTTCTCCAGTCACGGTGGTCCAGCGAAACGGGCTGGCAACAGGTACGGCGCAGACCCTTCCCGGACAGCGGTGGCTAGAGCTGACCGACGGCACAGAAAAAGGCCGAGCAATGTCGACAGGAGAAGAGGGAGGGTAGAGCGCACAGGGCGCAGCCGGTGTTCAGGACCGAGCGGCATCGATGGGAGAAGAGAGAGGGTAGAGCGCACAGGGCGCAGCCGGTGTTCAGGACCGAGCGGCATCGATGGGAGAAGAGAGAGGGTAGAGCGCACAGGGCGCAGCCGGTGTTCAGGACCGAGCGGCATCGATGGGAGAAGAGAGAGGGTAGAGCGCACAGGGTGCAGCCGGTGTTCAGGACTGAGCGGCGTCAACGAGAGAGAGCAGAGCATAGCCGGTGTTCAAGGGCCGAGCAGCGTCAACGAGAGAGAGAGGCGCGCAGGAAAACGCGCAGAGCGCAGCCGGTGTTCAAGGGCCGAGCAGCGTCAGCGGGGAAGAAAGGAAAATGCGCAGAGCGCAGCCGGTGTTCAAGGGCCGAGCAGCGTCAGCGGGGAAGAAAGGAAAGCACGGGAGACGCCATTTTGAGCCGCAGCGGAGAAGAAGGGAGGGTGCGGGAAAATGCCATTTTGAGCCGCAGCGGAGAAGAAGGGAGAGCGCGGGAAAACGCCATTTTGAGCCGCAGCGGAGAAGAAGGGAGAGCGTGGGAAAACACCATTTTGAGCCAGTCTACCCACACCCAGGGATGCAGAAGAGTGGCAGTGTCACAGCGTTCGACAATGAAGTCGAAGATTGGACGACATATGTCGAACGCATAGAATTGTACTGCAAGGCGAATGAAGTGCCAGATGAGAGGAAAGCGCTGGTATTGTTGAATTCAATGGGTGCAAAAACATATGGCTTACTGCGAAACCTAGTAACCCCAGAGAAGCCAGTGGAAAAGGATTTTGGAAACATAGTGTCAATCCTACAGGACCACTTAAACCCCACACCGCTGCTGATAGCAGAAAGATTTAAGTTTCACAAAAGGAACCAGCATAAAGATGAAAGTAATGCTGAGTATTTAACGGAACTGCGCAAGCCATCGAAACACTGCCAGTTTGGAACGGGACTAGCAGATACTTTAAGGGACAAGTTTGTGTGTGGGCTTCAAAGTGAAGGAACCCAGAAACGGCTTCTATCAGAAAAGGATCTTACGCTGGACAAGGCTTTCAGCAGGGCAGTATCACACGAAGCAGCAGCACAGGGCGCTGCAGAGATACAATGGAGACCGCAAGAATATGGCACAAATGAAATGTCATACAGAACAGTGAAGTGCTATCGCTGCGGCAGAACAACACACGACCATAATGATTGCTGGTTCAAGGACAAAGTGTGCAGACAGTGTGGAAAAGTAGGACACATAGCAAGAGTCTGCAGGTCGGGAAAGAAAACCAGCAGCAAGAAATTTCCACAGGAGAAGTACAAGAAGGTACATAAGGTGACAGAGAGTAGTTCAGATGAACAGAAAAGTGATACAGACTCCGAAAGCAAGGAGCTGGGTTGTCTGAAACTACATAAGGTGATCAAAACGGAGGATCACCAAACTATCTGGGTCACGCTCAAGATAGCCGGAGTCCAAGTGAAAATGGAATTGGACACAGGATCAGCCCTAACAGTCATAAACCGAAGGGACTACAAGCGGCTATTCTCACATATACCCTTGAGAGATACAGAGATTGTCTTGAAGACGTACACGGGGCAAAAAGTCTACCCCAAAGGAAAAATAAGGCTGAACGTTATATATAACGGCAAGGAAACACCAAAAATGGACCTATATGTATTGCCAGATGGAGGACCACCACTACTAGGACGTGAATGGATCCGGAAGATACAGCTAGATTGGCATTCCATACAAGCACTGACTGTAGATGCCAAAAAGGATGACAACGTCACACCTGGACGACTGTCAAAAATGCTAACTGACACACAAGAAGTGTTCCAGCAGGGACTCGGAACACTAAAAGGCATAACAGCGATGATCAAAATAGAGGAAAATGCAAGCCCAAAGTTTTTTAAGGCCAGACCGGTGCCTTATGCGAACCGCCCAGCCGTCGAAGCAGAGCTGGAAGGTTTGGAATGTTCAGGAGTACTGTCCAAAGTGGACTGGAGCGAGTGGGCTACACCCATCGTTCCTGTAATGAAGAGGTCGTTGAGTAATACGCCTGGGGAACCAAAGAAGGTTTGCATCTGTGGGGACTTTAAGGTGACAGTGAACCCAGTCCTTCACACGGTACAATATCCGTTTCCGCGGATTGAAGATATTTTCGCCTCGCTATCTGGAGGGAAACGCTTCACTAAGATTGATCTGGCCCAGGCGTAACTGCAAATGGAGGTAGAAGAAGCCTCGAAACAGTACCTCACGATCAACACTCATAAAGGTCTCTACCAATACAACCGGCTGGTGTTCGGGGTAGCATCAGCTCCGGCTATTTGGCAAAGGGCAATGGATCAAGTCCTGCAAGGGATTCCAGGGACCCAGTGTTATTTGGACGACATCCTGGTCACGGGCGAAAATGACAGTGATCACCTCGCCAAACTGGAGCAGTTGCTCACTAGATTGAAGGAATATGGGCTACAAGCAAATCGCCACAAATGCGAGTTTTTCCAGAAGCAGATCTCGTATTGTGGCCACGTTATTGATGAAGAGGGGTTACATAAGTCCCCTGAAAAGATTGAGGCAGTAGTCAAGGCTCCAGCACCGGAAAATGTGTCACAACTGAGGTCGTTCCTCGGGCTGGTGAACAACTACCATAAGTTCTTGCCGAATTTGTCTACAGTACTACACCCACTGAACACCCCACTGCAAACGGGGGTACCATGGAAGTGGAATGACGAATGTAAACGAGCTTTCCAGAAGTGCAAAGAATTGATCACATCAAAAGAGGTGTTGGCTCATTTCAACCCAGCACTACCAATTCGGTTAGCGTGTGATGCATCACCCTATGGCATTGGAGCGGTGCTGTCGCACAAATTCCCGGACGGCTCGGAGAGGCCAGTAGCCTTTGCGTCTCGGTCACTAACCTCAGCCGAGCGTAACTACGCCCAGATTGACAGGGAGGCCCTCAGCCTAGTGTGGGGAGTGAAAAAGTTCAACCACTATCTGCACGGGCAGAAGTTCACCTTGCTGACTGACCACCAACCACTTGTCTCCATCTTTAATCCAAAGAAGGGCGTTCCAGTGATGACTGCGCAACGGCTACAAAGATGGTCCCTTTTTCTAGGGGCGAACCAATATGAAATCTAGTATAAGGGCACGAAACAGCATGAAAACGCTGATGGGCTATCACGCCTGCCACTGCCTACTGCGGAGGAAGCACCAGCAGTGGACACTGTCGAAATATTTCATTCAACTATAATTGAACGCTTGCCAGTAACTAAAACTGATATAGAGAAGGAGACCCGAAATGACCCGACACTGTCTCAGGTATATGACTTGACGGTGAAGGGATGGCCAACACATGGCGACTCACTGTTGCCAGCATTCTCATCCAGAAGAGAACAGCTGCCAGTATGCCAGGGGACCTTGATGTGTGGATCCCGAGTGGTAATTCCACCCAAGTTAAGGGAGAGAGTGCTCAATGAACTTCACGAAGGCCATCTGGGAGGGGTGAAAATGAAAAGCCTTGCTAGGGCTTATGTGTGGTGGCCGGGGATCGATCAGCAAATCGAGGACCTGACAAAGAGCTGCTCAGGATGCCAGGAGGTCCAAAATGCACCACCACATGCCCCTCTACACCCATGGGAGTGGCCCTCATCTCCATGGCAACAGGTGCATATTGATTTTGCTGGTCCATTCATGGACTCAATGTTTTTAATAGCCGTGGATGCGCACTCCAAATGGCCTGAGGTGATCAAAATGCCGTCCACCACCACGGAGAAAACTATTGCAGTCCTATGGACCATATTTGCCAGGAACGGCTTGCCAGAGCAGATTTGCTCTGATAACGGACCACAGTTTGTGTCCGAAGAGTTTCGAAGATTCATGAAAAGGAATGGGGTAAGGCATTACACATCCGCCCCGTATCATCCAGTCACAAATGGATTGGCTGAGAGGTTCATACAAACCTTTAAAAAAGCAGTAAGGGCCATGTGCGATGACGACATTCCACTGCAGCATAAGGTGGACAATTTCCTGTTAGCCTACAGAAATGCGACACATGCAGTCACCAACCAGACCCCGGCCATGATGTTCTTTAACCGAAGGTTGCGATCTCGTCTGGATTTGCTCAGACCAAATGTACGAAGAGATGTTGAGAATAAGCAATTCCAGCACATCAATGAAAAGCCGACAAGAGGCTTCAATGTAGGGCAACCAGTCTTGGCCCGCGACTACCGAACAGAGAAATGGCAACCAGGAACGATATGCACACAGCAGGGGCCACTAATGTACACCGTGGATGTTGGGGAGAACATTGTGAGACGCCACGTCGACCAGATCCTAGAGTCACAGGAACGAGTCAACCCCATGTCTCGCGTACCTGGTGATGAACCCGACATACAGGTAGCACCTACCCCAGAAACAGTAGCATCGGAAGCTGATGAACCAACTGATGACAGGGGGCCTCCGCACCAAGAGCAAGACACTCAGGAAAGGCGCTATCCAGAAAGGATCAGGAAGCCGCCCCAAGACTGAATTTATAAATGGACTATTTTCAGTTAATCTTGCATGTTAAAAGTGTTAATTGTTAAATGAATGTTATGGTACTGTTAATCTAAAAGGGGAGGAATTGTAGTGTATGTACCTTTAAGGGGAGAACTACTTTTTACAGCTCCTGTATACTGTAGTACCGGCAGTGACCACACCTGTATATAAACCCTGAGTAGGGATCTGTACAGTTAGTTTTTAGAGTAACCCTCATCCAGTAAACACCTGTTGATTGTTCCCTGCAGTCTCGTGTCTAGTTATTGAAGGACACACAACATCAAGATACACGGATCTAACATAATCGGGGTTCCTGCAGCTGTTGCTAAGCAACAGGGATGCTTGGATCTTGTGGCTGGAGTTCCTGCACCTGTTGCTAAGCAACAGGGAAGCCTGGATTTGTTGCTGTGTACGGAGCTCTCGTACCTTTTAACTATACCTCTCTGTAATCCGGACTTTTTGATAAACCGGCACCACGCCGGTCCCGTTGGTGCCGGATAAAAAAGAGTTTCCTGTATTAGGACAGGAGACCAAAAGTTTGGTCAAAGAGGTAGGTTTTAAGGAGTGTCTTAAAGGAGGAGAGAAAGGTAGAGAGGCGGAGAGGTAATGTGGAGAGACTAGAGAAGCTGGGATTGTTCTCCTTAGAGCAGAGAAGGTTCAGGGGAAATTTAATAGAGGTGTTCAAAATGATAAAGGGTTTTGATAGAGTAGATGGGGAGGAGGACCAGTAATCTGAGGACACAGATTTAAGGTAATTGGCAAAAGAACCAGAGGGAAGATGAGAAGAATTTTTTTTTACGCAGCGAGTTCTTATGATCTGGAATGTACCGCCTGAAAGGGCGGTGGAAGCAGATTCAATAGTAACTTTCAAAAGAGGAATTGGATAAATACTTGTAAAGGAAAAAAAGGGCTATGGGGGAAGAGCAGGGGAGTGGGACTAATTGGAGAGCTCTTTCAAAGAGCCGGCACAGGCACGATGGGCCAAATGGCCTCCTTCTGTGCTGTATCATTCTATGATTCTACTAACATCGCTTACTCAGTATACTAACATGAAAAAAATCACCAAAGAAAAGTTTCAAGAGTGAAACTCAGTAATCTGCTTTGCTCTCCATCATACATGTCATTTACATTTTCAACTAGGCACAGAAACCAGCAGAACCCTACAAAGAAACACAACTTAAAAGAATATATATATATATATAATAATTGAAAGCAGATGTTCTGAAATAAACTTAAAGGAGCTCTGTTTTAATTTCGACCTTCTGAAGAGTTTTGTTGACTAAAGCAATGTATATCTTCAGCATTTTACACCAAAGGGCTTCATTTACCCATAATTTTATTCTTTTTAAAGTATTTATTTACACAAAAAGTTACTTAACCGAAGAGCGATTCAGACTGCATGTTCTGTACTTTGCAGTTTGAAGGTCCATCCCCCATATAAACAGAAAGTGACTCTGGCTCACAATGTATGTAAATGTCAGAGACTGAAATAGGACATAGTACTTCCTGTCACTTGATTAAAAATAATAATCTTTAGAGAGTGCCTCCAGTGCCTCAATCAGCAAACATCCATTATGGGACTGAGACGCACAGAACTAGAAGGTCATAGGTTCAGTTCCTGATCTGTACTGAGTTAAGTGATCTCATCTAAGGTTGAAGTATAGGCCCCACATTTTGCCTTAATACCAATGGGTGAGGGTTGAAGTATAGGCCCCACATTTTGCCTTAATACCAATGGGTGAGGGTTGAAGTATAGGCCCTACATTTTGCCTTAATACCAATGGGTGAGGGTTGAAGTATAGGCCCTACATTTTGCCTTGATACCCATGGGCTAATTAAGGGAAAAATAAATCAGTCACTGAATATATTTAAGAAGGAGATAGATAGATTTCTAGACACAAAAGGCATCAAGGGGTATGGGGAGAGAGCAGGAATATGATATTGAGAGAGAGGATCAGCCATAATCATATTGAAAGGCGGAGCAGGCTCGAAGGGCCGAATGGCCTACTCCTGCTCCTATTTTTCTATGTTTCTATGTTTCTATCAGGCTTCCCACTACTGAACATTCCTCAATCTTCATTTGCAGCCCCACCACTAACTCCCTACCCTTGCCATTGATTCCACCCCCCTCCCCAGCCACTGTCTCAGGTTGAACCAGACTGTTTGCCACTTCAGTGTCCGATTCAACCCCAAGCTTCCGACCCCATGCCCTCTCTATCATAAAGATCGACTACTTCCACCTCCATAACATCGCCTGCCTCAGCCCATCATTTGCTGAAACCCTCAGTCATGGTCTCAAGTATATTTATCACTGCGTAAGACCTTTTGTAGAATGCACATGGCAAGCTGGAATGTGTAGACTTTAAGGCACGGGACAGGTGAGAGGTATAGATCTTAGAGACACCAACAGAGGCATCTCAAAGATATGGAGTGAAGCTATTTCAGATTGGAAGGGAGGAGGGAATCTCAGATGTGGAGAAAGGACATGAAAAGGGAGAGAAGATAACAAGCAGAAGAAGGGAGTCTTGAAGAAATGAAGTGAAGAACTCTTGTGGAAGTTGAGTGGGAGCAAGGAAACTCTCTGAGACATGGATGGAAGTGATTTCAGAGTCTTGGGATGGGTGGGAACCACATGTGGAACTACTCTGGATCATGGACATATAGAATCTCAAGGACATGGAGTCAAAGAGATGAGGGGGTGGAAATTGGTTATGGCTCATTTCCCTTGTGGGGGGGCGGGGAAACCAAAATTAGGGACTATAAACATAAGACAGTCACTAATAAATCCAATAAGGAATTTAGGAGAAATTTCATTACCCAGCGAGTGGTGAGAATGTGGAACTCGCTGCCACAGGAAGTGGTTGAGGCGAATAGCACAGATGTATTTAAAGGGAAGCTAGATAAGTACATGAGGGAGAAAGGAATAGAAGGATATGTTGATAGGGTGGGACAAAGTAAAGTGGGAGGAGGCTCGTGTGGAGCATAAACGTTGGCACAGGCCTGTTGGGCCGAATGGCCTGTTTCTGTGCTGCACGTTCTATGTAATTCTACGTATGCATATTGTGATGTCACAACGCCATGATGTATGTTAAAGCTCAATGTACCATACTTAGCTATCCCTTAGAACAGTAGATAGTGCAGTGGTAGGCGTATATGATTGGTGTTCTGTAGGGTATACTAGGGGTGAGGGGAGATCTCAGACACAAGGAGCAGGAAGGTGGACTGATGCCAGAAACATTAGCAGACAGGAAGGGGAAGAGAAAGCTGTCTGGCTGGTAAGCTGATGTCATTTTAAACATTGTGAACTTTTTTTTCCACATCTCTTTTAAATAAAATGTTTTATTGGAATATTGCTGTAATAATGAATGCTTTGCTGCTTTGGATTTCTCAGTTCCTTGCCTGTACTGTGTGTGTATGTCTAGACCCTAAGCTCTGGAATTCCCTCCCTAAACCTCTCCGCCTCTCTCTCTCCTCCTTTAAGATGCTCCTTGACACCTACCTCTTTGACCCAGCTTTTGGTCACCTGTCCTAATATCTCCTTATGTGGCTCAGTGTCAAATTTTGTCTGATAACGCTCCTGTGAAGCATCTTGGGACGTTTTACAGGAAACTTTCTGATATCCGGCACTGACGGGACCGAGCTGGTGCCGTACCATCATAAGTGCCGGACATACCAGCGTTAATGTTGAAACATACGGAGCTTTTGAGCTCCGTGTGAATCAACAAACCCTGTTGCTTAGCAACAGCTTCAAAACAGTCGGCTGCAGCTGCAAGCGTCTCTAGCTGAAGCTGTTGCTATAGCTACAGACCTTGCAGTGCCTGACTGGGAAAAAAAAAGCAACGAGAACTAAAAAAACTTATAGAAAACGGCTCCTGATTTTTGCCGTTAGATCGAGTATTCCGGACATATAACCTCCGGATAAACCAAAGCTTCCTGTATTACATTAAAGGCTCAATATAAATGCAAGTTGTTGTCGTTGTTGTTGTGCACGAGGGAGAGAGAATGTGGATAAACACGTATAATGTGTTTGTGAAAGAGAAAGAGAGTAGCATTTATGGGCTTGAAAATATGAGTGTGCGAGATACTTCAGGCTAGGGTTCCCAAACCTCCAGGATTGTCCTGGAGCCTCCAGGAATTAAACATTAATCCACTGCAGCAAGCAACCCAGGAGAAATTTCAGCGGGCCAATAAAATATAATTGTGTGTTATTCTCATTTTTTTTTGAACACTTTCATTTATCAGTGATTAAAACAGTGGAAAAAGGGGGGGAAAAAAGGCTGTTTGACTGGGCGGGTCGGTTGGAGGTGCGAGGTCATGGGATAAAATCTCCAGGAATACATCCAGGCAGAGTTGGCGACCCTACTTTGTACCTGCGCGTGTCTGTGCACATGAGTGTGCAAGGGAGCCGCAGACACACCTCATGCCATCTGGTCCTTTTCCCCCCATTAGCACCAGTTCTTCCAAAAGCCCTGGAGCAAGACTGTAGCACTCAACCACTAGGGGAGCAGACAGCAACAGAGAAATACACATTCATCTGTTACACAACATATGAATAGAAACATAGAAACATAGAAGATAGGAGCAGGAGTAGGCCATTCGGCCCCTCGAGCCTGCTCCGCCATTTAATGAGATCATGGCTGATCATCCAAATTCAGTACCCTGTCCCTGCTTTCTCCCCATATCCCTTGATCCCTTTAGCCTTAAGAAATATATCCAACTCCTTCTTAAATATATTTAATGAATTGGCCTCAACTGCCTTCTGTGGTAGAGAATTCCACAGGTTCACCACTCTCTGGGTGAAGAAATTCCTCCTCATCTCTGTCCTAAATGGCTTACCCCTTATCTTTAGACTGTGACCCCTGGTTCTGGACTCCCCCGCCATCGGGAACACCCTTCCTACATCTAGTCTGTCCAGTCCTGTCAGAATTTTATAAGTTTCAATGAGATCCCCTCTCATTCTTCTAAACTCCAGCGAGTATAAGCCCAATCGACCCAATCTCTCCTCATACGTCATTCCTGCCATCCCAGATATCAGCCTGGTGAATCTTCGCTGCACTCCCTCCATGGCAAGAACATCCTTCCTCAGATAAGGCGACCAAAACTGCACACAATAGTCAAGATGTGGTCTCACCAAGGCCCTGTACAACTGCAGCAAGACATCCTTGTTCCTGTACTCGAATCCTCTCGCTACGAAGGCAAACAGGTGTTAGGAGCAGGTGTAAACCATACGGCCCCTCGAGCCTGCTCCGCCAGTCAATATGATCATGACTGATCTGCTACCTCAACTCCACCTTCCCACACTATCCCAATATCCATCAATCAAGGGGTGATGAAACTTTACTTAATCTTTTCTCATCGCACAGTTCCTGTTCCAAGGCTTCCATTAGGACCACCATAGTGTTGCCAAGACTCTATTAAGATCCCCTAGATTTTACAGCAAGCAGCAGAATTTACATTGCAAGAACCCCTGTAAACATTGAGGTGAGGGAAGTCACAATTGCTTTTCATACTCTAGATATTCAGATAAGGGTAGTTAGAGATATGGAGCAAGGGCGGATAAATAGAGTTGAGGTACAGATCTAGCGGAACAAACTAGAGGGGCTGAATGACCTACTCTTGTTCCTATGCTCCTGTACGCTTTAAACTTGTCATGAAGAGGGGAATGGCCCCTTCAATTAAAGACTATTCCAACACACTTCTGGCTGGCCTCCCACGTTCTTCCCTCCGTAAACTTGAGGTCATCCAAAACTCTGCTGCCCGTGTCCTAACTCGCACCAAGTCCTGTTCACTCATCTCCCCTATGCTCATTGATTTACATTGGCTCCCGGTTAAGCAACACCTCAATTTTAAAATTCTCATCCTTGTTTTCAAATCCCTCCATGGCCTCGCCCCTCCCTATGTCTGTAATCTCCTTCAGCCCTACAACCCCCCCCCCCGCCCCCTGAGATATCTGCGCTCCTCAAATTCTGGCCTCTTGAACATTCCCAATTTTCAGCGTTCCACCATTAGTGGCCATGCCTTCAGCTGCCTGGGCCCTAAGCTCTGGAATTCCCTCCCTAAACCTCTCCGCCTCTCTACCGGAAGTCACACCCACATCCACATCAATGGGGCTGTGGTGGAAAGGGTGGACAGCTTTAAGTTCCTCGGAGTCCACATCACGGAAGACCTCTCCTGGTCCCTCAATACCTCCTCTCTGGTGAAGAAGGCCCAGCAGCGCCTATATTTCCTAAGGAGGCTGAAGGGATGTAACCTGTCACCCCTGATCCTCTCTAACCTTTACCGCTGCACAATAGAGAGCATCCTGATGAACTGTATCACAGTATGGTATGGCAGCTGTAGCTACTATGACCGGAAAGCCCTGCAGCGGGTAGTCAAAACTGCCCAACGCATTACCGGCACCCGGCTACCGACCATAGAGCACATATACCAGAAACGCTGTTTACGGAGGTCACGGTCCATCATCAAAGACCCTACCCACCCCAGCCACAGTCTGTTCACCCTCCTGCCATCTGGGAGACGCTACAGATGCATTCGCACCCGTACGACCAGATTTAGGAACAGCTTCTTTCCCAGGGCTGTCATCCTACTGAACTCCACAAATAAACTCTAAAGCCTGCACATCTGCCAATGCACTTTATTATGGTTATGTTTATGTTAATGTATTACAAGCCAAATGTATGTTGAATGTTTAAATGTCTTAATCTAAATGTACACTCTCGGGAGCCGCAAGCCTACATTTCGTTGTACTGCACTTGTGCACTAACAATGACAATAAAAGTTGATTTGATTTGATTTGAAACCTCCCTCTCCTCCTTTAAGATGCTCCTTAGAACATCGCCTCAGTTTAACGTCTCAGCGGAAAGATGGCACCGGAGACAGTGCCGCACTCCCTCAGTAAAGAAGAATTTAAAATAACACAACTTAAAATCCCTGTGGGAGCTCAGTGTAAAGAAGGTTATAACATTAGATGGTATTGTGCTTTTATAATTAGTTACTCCTTGAAGTTCTTCCTCCGAATCATCCTACGCATTTTCCTTGATTTCAAAATAGAACAGCCAAGATGTCTTCATTGAGACCGCTTCTTAAACAAGCATCCTTACTGTAAGAGGAGAAAGTGCGTGTCATTATTACAGATCACATCCTGTTCCATATTTCTGTCAGAATGACGGAGAGACTCGGCAAATTGCTTCTTTTAACAAATGTTCACTGTTGAACGGAAATCAACTGGGGAGTGGGCAGGGAGGGAGCGAGGGGGGGAGAACTCATTGGGCTAGGCGAGACACATCAGGCATGGGTCTTCTTGAAAGATCCTTTTAAGAGGCTCAAGAGATTTCTTTTTTTTTTCCCCACGCAGAGTCTTATTAATGATTAAGAAGCAGGACGAAAGAAGGGCTAGAACTGAATGAAAGAGTCATAGAGTCATAGAGTTTTACAGCACAGAAAGAGGCCCTTCGGCCCATCGTGTCTGCGCCGCCCATCCATCCCTGTCCAGTCTAATCCCATTTTCCAGCATTTGGTCCATAGCCTTGTATGCAATGGCATTTCAAGTGCTCATCCAAATGCTTCTTGAATGTTGTGAGGGTTCCTGCCTCTACCACCCTTTCAGGCATTGAGTTCCACATTCCAACCACCCTCTGGGTGAAAAAGTTCCTCCTCAAATCCCCTCTAAATCTCCTGCCCCTTACCCTGAATCTATGCCCCCTTGTTATTGACCCCCCCACTAAGGGGAAAAGTTCCTCTTTATCTACCCTATCTATGCCCCTCATCATTTTGTACACCTCAATCAGGTCCCCCCTCAGCCTTCTCTGCTCCAAGGAAAACAACCCCAACCTGTCCAGCCCCTCTTCATAGCTGAGGCGCTCCATCCCAGGTAACATCCTGGTGAATCTTCTCTGCACCCTCTCCAAAGCAATCACATCCTTCCTATAGTGAGGCGACCAGAACTGCACACAGTACTCCAGCTGTGGCCTCACCAGCGTTTTGTACAGCTCCATCATAACCTCCCTGCTCTTATATTCTATGCCTCGGCTAATGAAGGCAAGTATCCCATATGCCTTTTTAACCACCTTATCTACCTGCTCCGCTGCCTTCAGGGATCTATGTACATGTACACCAAGGTCCCTCTGACCCTCTGTACTTCCTAGGGTCCTACCACTCATTGTGTATTCCCTTGCCTTATTTGTCCGTCCAAAATGCATCACCTCGCACTTTTCAGGGTTAAATTCCATTTGCCACTTTTCCGCCCATCTGACCAACCCGTTTATATCGTCCTGTAGCCGGAGGCTTTCCTCCTCGCAATTTACCACCCCACCAATTTTCGTGTCATCTGCGAACTTACTGATCATACCTTTTACATTCTCATCCAAATCATTTATGTAGATCACAAACAGCAAGGGTCCCAGCACCGATCCCTGAGGTACCCCACTGGACACAGGCTTCCAGTCACAAAAGCAACCTTCAACCATCACCCTCTGCCTCCTGCCACTCAGCCAGTTTAGGATCCAACGCGCCAAGGCACCCTGGATCCCATGGGCTCTTACCTTCTTAACCAGAGGGTTATGAAATGTTTATAATTGGCCACTGGATCGTGTGTATCCACAGTGCTTTCTTGTCCTGGTATCAAACCGAAATGTTGTAAATCATTTTGCCAGCTAGCCAGAACTTCTCCCGCTGGTAATGTGATAGCACTTGTTTTCCCGCCCCCCTCCCCCCACCCCCCCCCCCACCTCTACTATTGACCTTAACTTATCTCTTCAGGCTTAAAACAGACAGTCTTGTCAGCATTTGATTCCAGCTGTACTGGGCATGAAAGGGACTTTTTGCTTGTTCATCCTGAAGCTATGCGCTTTCACAGTGCTTCATAGAATCTTCGAGGACCTACTGGCAAGGGTTGGTGTTCAACCCAAAAACCAGTTGGCAACAATTAGTGTCTTGTATACAAGGGAGAGAATTTCACACACAGACTTGTAGCACTAGCATTGCAGAGCCTTATCACGTGCAAACTGTTTAGTTAAATTATTGTCCGTATTATAGATGCTAAATGAGAGCAGTGTACATGTAATTCTGTACCCTACGGTGGCATAATGCACATGCAATACGTTGATATACTGCACCCTCTACTGGCTGCGTTCTGCAAATTTACAAGCTACCAGAATATTAGTGAATAGATTCTGTTAATCTTGTAAAGCCTGAAATTACTGTTGGTGACATGTGTGACAAATACTTAGCATCGTCACTGGGTCAAAATCCTGGACTCAAGGGGCTCAATAACCTACTCCTGTTCCTATACCCCTCCGTGGCCTCGCCCCTCCCTATCTCTGTAATCTCCTCCAGCCCCTCAACCCCCCCCCACCGAGATATCTGCACTCCTCTAATTCTGCCCTTTTGAGAATCCCTGATTATAATCGCTCAACCATTGGCGGCCGTGCCATCTGTTGCTTAGACCCTAAGCTCTGGAATTCCCTGCCTAAACCTCTCCGCCTCGCTACCTCACTTTCCTCCTTTAAGACGCTCCTTAAAACTTACCTCTTTGACCAAGCTTTTGGTCAGCTGCCCTAATTTCTCCTTATATGACTCAGTGTCAAATTTTTTGTCTTATAATAATAGTCCTGTGTAGCACCTTGGGACAATTTACTACATTAAAGGCGTTATATAAATACAAGTTGTTGTTGTCGTTGCTCCTAACTCCCCACCTGACAGCACTGTGCAAGCAAGTTGACCACACGGACTGCAGCGTTTCAAGAAGAAAGCCCACCGCCACCTTCACTCGGAGTAACTAGGGATGGGCAATAAATGCTGGCCTTGCCAGCGACACCCACAACCCCAGGATGATGTTCATATGATGTCAAAATAACAACAGAAAATGCTGGAAAAACTCAGCAGGTCAGGCAACATCCGTGGAGAGAAATTTGAGTTGACGTTTCGGGTTGGACCCTTCTTCAAGAACGTCAACTCAAATTTCTCTCCACGGATGTTGCCTGACCTGCTGAGTTTTTCCAGCATTTTCTGTTGTTATTTCGGATTTCCAACATCTGCAGTGTTTTGCTATCGTTCATATGATGTCCACTGTTTTAGCTGCAGTGTGACACACGTGTCTGCTATATCGTCAACACGAACTTCAAGACGATAATCTACTTACAGCTTGGCCCATTGTAACTTATTTTACTGAAGGGAATACACTTTGGGCTCCAATTTTGCCCAAGCTGCCCAGTGCATTTTATGTTTTGAATCATATTTCGAAGTCGGACGCACAATGTTGGCAGGCTATTGTACACATTATAGTTAAGCCTGATTCTGTCCTGGCCTGTCACGCATACACATGCACTTTGTTCAAGCAGGAGTCAGTGAATAATATCCAGGAGCGAGAACCCAGGCCAATTGATAGACAACTCTTGGTCCTTCTGGTCTCCTTCTCTGGTTTTGGCCGCCTTAGGGGGTCAGAGAGGAGTTTTCTGGAATATTTTTTCCCTTATGGGCCCTGGATTTTTTAACTTTTTTTTTTACCTCTCCCAGGAGATTACATGACTGTGGGGAGTAGGAAGTGTCTGGTCATGATGTTTTAGCCAGCATGGTATGTGAGGCAGGCTTGATGGACCAGCTGGTCCTTTCCTGCCTGCCAATTTCATATGTTCCCATGTTTCCATGTTTGTCTATTCCTCTGTTCCCATGTTCATATATTCCCATGTTCCCATGTTTGTATATTCCCATGTTTCCATGTTTGTATATTCCTATGTTCCCATGTTCATATATTCCCATGTTCCCATGTTTGTATATTCCCATGTTCCCATGTTTGTATATTCCCATGTTCATATGTTCCCATGTTCTGATGTTCCCATGTTTCTATGTTCCTATGTTTGTATATTCCTATGTTCCCATGTTTGTATATTCTATGATCCCATGTTCATATGTTCCCATGTTTGTATGTTCCCATGTTTGTATATTCCTCTGTTCCCATGTTTGTATATTCCCATGTTCCTATGTTCCCATGTTCCTATGTTCCCATGTTCATATGTTCCCATGTTCATATGTTCCCATGTTCCCATGTTTCTATGTTCTCCTCCCTAACCCAGCAGCACTGTGGCTAATGGTTGCAGTTTCACTTTGAAAGAGAAAAAAGAAAGAACGTGCATTTCTGTCGCACCTGTCACGACCTCAGCGTTTTACAGCCAATGAAGTACTTTTTGAAGTGTAGTCACTGTTATAATGTAGGAAACGCAGCAGTCAGTTTTGCTCACAGCAAGCTCCCACAGACAGCAATGTGATAAATAACCAGATCATCTGTTTTAGTGATGCTGATTGAGGGATAAATATTGGGCCAGGACACCTGGCAGTACGCCCCTGCTCTTCTTCGAAATAGCGCCGTGTGATCTTTTATTGGTGGAAATCTGGTAACTGAACATAGACTGGGGACCGACTGTCGAACGTCAAAGTAGTCATGTGGGAAATACAATAGGAAATGGATTTTAAACTTTTTTCCTGACTTTTCTCCCCTATTCTCGCTCTATCCTGAAGCTGCTGGCACACATTGAGGTAATGTTCTACGGGAGCTGCTCGACCTCTGGTCGCTCACAGCTGCTTCATGTACAGACTCAGGTTTGCATGTTGTTTTATCATAAAGGGCCTCATGGCCGCACCCAATCCTTTCCTCACCCAATATCCATCCGCAAGTATGCTCTTTCCTGCAAGGATCGCCGGATAACATCCAGGAGTAGGAATAGGGCACTGATGGTGCTAACATTCAATGTTAATCATTAATACAAGTTATAGTAATCTGGGATGTAATGTTTAAGTTATCCACCAGATGGAGCCAAATATTAAGGGTTCACATTTACCAGTATTTAAGGTAATGGGTCATGTATTCAATGTCCTGGTACACCAGTTAACACGGTAATGTGGCATTGAATTATGGGTATGACTCAGAGGTTGATCCTCCATCTTGGCTCGTGCAGCAAGAATTGTGTGCCTGGCCTCCAGCTTGTAAGAGATATGTTCCTCTGCTACACCGTGTAAATAAACAGTTGGGTTTATTCCTAATATCTCGCTTCTCTCAGTTTCTGACCTTACCACTCGGATATCACACAAGTCTTTGTGCAAAGTTAAGTATGGAGTCCCATTTTGCAAATCTAGCATCTTTTGTGAAAAGTTGTTTGTAATTTTTGCTGATACATATAGAGCCCCCACCACTTCAAACAGCAGATTTAAAACAGGCAGTCACTTATATCGACCAAAACCCGATAACCATTCGGCTATTTGCATTAATGTCAATTTCAAAGTTGCCGGTTACTGCATCTTAAGTGCTCCGATTATTGTGGCAGAAACTGCAGGGCTTACTCACCTGGGATATTGTATGAGTAAAGTACACATGAAAAACTGATGGGAGCCTTTTAAAAAATATATTTATATATAAAAAAAATAACACATCCTGCACAATAATCCCAGTAGCCGAGTCTTAGAGCCACAATGAGGTGTTTGGGTTATTTAGACGGTCGTTCAGTGAAGGAGTTGAGATTTGTGTGTTTTTCCCTCCTCCCTCGATCTTGCTGAGATTCTCTACCTGCTAATGGCTTGTTTCTGAATGGTGGGTCCTGCTCCCTCCAGTCTCCTCATGGCCGTGGCCAGGGTAAGGTTGGCGCAGCGGAGATCAGGGTCCTTGGGTCAGGTCTTGGGTCAGGCCGAGAGTCAGGTCTACGGTCAGGTCTAGGGTCTTTGGTCAGGTGCAGGGTCAGGTCGAAGGTCCTTGGTCAGGTCTGGGGTCAGGTCGAGGGTCAGGCCTAGGGTTTCCCGCTGCCTCCCTCACAGTTTGTAATAGAAAGTAAGACTTGCATTTATATAGTGCCTTTTACAACCTCAAAGCGCTTTATAATCAATTAAATGCTTTTTCAAGAATCGTCATTGTTGTAATATAGGAATCACAGCAGCCAATTTGTGCACAGCAAGCTCCCACAAACAGCAATGTGATAATGACCAGATAATCTGTTTTTAGTAATGTTCGTTAAGGAATAAATATTGGTCAGGACACCGGGGAGAACTCCCCTGATCTTCTTCAAAATAGTGCCGTGGGATCTTTTACATCCACTTTAGAGAGCAGATAGGGCCTCGGTTTAACGTCTCATCCGAAAGACGGCACCTCTGACAGTGCAGCACTCCTTCAGCACTGCACTGGGGTGTCAGCCTAGATTACATGCTCAAGTCTCTGGAGTGGGACTCGAACCCACAACCTTCTGACTCCGAGGTGAGAGTGTTGCCCACTAGGCATGGCTGACGCATTTCAGAGAAGCTTCTCCTGGCTGAGCTGCAATCAAGACTAAAGAGTCCCGCCTATCCTTCATGGTTGGGGAGGGGGGGAGGTCACCCAGCGGAGGCAAGTCCCCCCGCTGGACATCAATCCAACATTGAGAGCCAGCGCTCTGGCCTCTGCTCTCTGAGTTGGCCCTAAACCTTCTAACTCCGAGGCAGCAACACTACCACTGAGTCAGTTGTCCTTCTGTCCGGACATGAGTTCCCCACTGGATGTGCACCTTCTGACCAAGTGGTGGAAACTCCTACTAGCATAGTATGCGAAAGGAATAATTTAATCTAACTCCACCTACCACCTCCAATTCAATGGTAGAAAGACTTGTGCACTTATAAGGCAGACTGTTAAAAAAACATACAGGATCTTTGGCTCTATAAGTAGAGGCACAGGGTACTAAAGCAAGGATGTTATGTTAAACCTTTATAAATCACTGGTTAGTCCTCAGCTGGAGGATTGTGTCCAATTCTGGGTGCCACACTTTCGGAAGGATGTCAAGGCCTTGGAGAGGGTGCGGAGGAGATTTACTGGAATGGGACCAGGGATGCGGGACTTCAGTTATGTGGAGAGACTGGAGAAGCTGGGGTTGTTCTCCTTAGAGCAGAGAAGGTTAAGAGGAAACATTTTTTTGCACAGGTTAAGGGGGAGATTTGATAGAGGTGTTCAAAATTATGAGAGGTTTTGATAGAGTAAATAAGGAGAAACTGTTTCCACTGGCAGGAGGGTCGGTAACCAGAGGACACAGATTTAAGGTCATTGACAAAAGAACCAGGGGGGGAGATGAGGAGAATTTATTTATGCAGCGAGTTGTTGTGATCTGGAACGCACTGCCTGAAAGGGCGGTGGAAGCAGATTCAAAAATAACTTTCAAAAGGGAATTGGATAAATACTTGAAAAGGAAAACATTGCAGGACGATGGGGGAAAGAGAAAAGGAGAGTGGGACTAATTGTTGAGCTAGTCAAAGAGCCGGCACAGGCATGATAGGCCGAATGGCCTCCTTCTGTGCTGTAAGATTCCACGATTCTATATAGTGCCTTCTAGTGACGCATTCAAAAAATGTCTGAAAATACTTAATGTATGTCATGAATCTTACCATTCATGAAGAAATGACTCATGAAATAACACTGGGCGGTCAGCTGGTGGCGCCATCCAAGGAGTATAAATACTTGGGCGTGGGCCCAGCTTGCCCAGGACGTTTTTGCAACCAGGAACTAGTGATGTAACTAGAATCTCATGGTTGTGAAACAGTTGATTAAAGCCTTGCTTTATACTCAAACCAAGTGCCTAGTGAGTTTTCTTACGTCAATGTGCAATTAATTACTTTGAGTGAACTGGCTGTGATTATACGGCAGCCAGTTTACACACTTCAAGTCCCCACAAAGAGCAGTGTCTTGGTGCATTTGTTGGCTAGGACATCAGATGAAGTCTGTGGAGACCCCTGTGAGTGTGGATACTCCTCCCTTCCTTTGTTTATCAGCACATGTCCTCCACCTTCTTTGCTATTCACATGCAAAGGGTATCTCCCAAAGCGTGCTGCCGCAGGAGATTAGTTAGAATGGACTTCAGCTGAGGAGAGACCCGTGAGGATCAGAGGAGAGGTTGCCAAGCGCTGGAGAACAAATTGGCAACTAACAACCAGTAACGCTGAAGATACATGGAAATATTTTTACAAAAATTAAATGTTCTGGCTGGTGTTAAAGGAGAAGCACAATTTCTTATGGAAAACAAAACACCTCTTTAAAATCTTGAAAAGGTTAAAAACAATTTGATCTGCAATGCTGGAGGATAGTTTCAAGGCTACTGGTTTCGCTGCAGCCCCTCACCCAAGTGGTCATTCTTCATACATGAGCCTCAGCAGTAGGCTATTCGACTGTGTAGACCCTCAAAGCTGAGCCCAAGATCATTGTATAAACACTCTCAAAGGATCAGGAGTGGGAACCAGATGTTCCCAGCTGGAACAAGGCTGATTGCAGCACCTTCATCATGGCTCTGACTGAGGTCAGGTAACTTAGAGTAGACCAGGATGTCCAGGGCTCATTGCTGGACAGTCACTCAGGTGTTGGAATATCAGAAGGAGCTTTATGATAACAGTACTAAGCAGTCCCTTTTAATATTCCTAAGAGTGTTGTTAATAATCAGTGTTTAAATCCTCAATGTCTCATTTTGTAAATGCACAAACAGATTGGGGGAGGAAAAAAGAATGGCTTGCATTTCTGTAGCGCCTTTCATGACCTCAGGACGTCCCAAAGCGCTCTATAGCCAATTAAGGTGAATGGTGGTGGACAATTAAACAACTAACGGGAGGAGGAGGCTCCCTGAATATCCCCATCCTCAATGATGGTGGAGCCCAGCATGTGAGTGCAAAAGACAAGGCTGAAGCATTTTCAGCCAGAAGTGCCGAGTGGATGATCCATATTGGCCTGCTCCCGAGGTCCCCACCATCACAGAAACCAGTCTTCAGTCAATTCGGTTCACTCCACGTGATATCAAGAAACGGCTGAGCGCACTGGATACAGCTAAGACTATGAGCCTTGACAACATCCTGGCTATCGTGCTGAAGACTTGTGCTCCATTACTAGCCGCGCCTCTAGCCAAGCTGTTCCAGTACAGCTACAACACTGCCATCTATCCAACAATGTGGAAAACTGCCCAGGTATGTCCTATCCGCAAAATGCAGGACAAATCCAATCCGGCCAATTACCGCCCCATCAGTCTACTCTCAATCATCAGCAAGGTGATGGAAAATCTCGTCGACAGTGCTATCAAGCGGCACTTACACACCAATAACTTGCTCACTGATGCCCAGTTTGGGTTCCGCCAAGTCCACTCGGCTCCCGACCTCATTACAGCCTTGGTCCAAACATGGACAAAGGAGCTGAATTCCAGAGGTGAGGTGAGAGTGACTGCCCTTGACATCAAGGCAGCATTTGACAGAGTGTGGCATCAAGGAGCCCTAGTAAAACTGAAGTCAATGGGAATCAGAGGGAAAACTTTCCACTGGCTAGAGTCATACCTAGCACAAAGGAAGGCGGTTGTGGTGGTTGAAGGTCAATCATCACAGCACCAGGACATCGCTGCAGGAGTTCCTCAGGGCAGTACCCTAGGCCCAAACATCTTCAGCTGCTTCATCAATGACCTTCCCTCCAACATATGGTCAGAAATGGGGATGTTCGCTGATGACTGCACAGTGTTCAGCACCATTCACAACTCCTCAGATAATGAAGCAGTACATGCCCACGTGCAACAAGACCTGGACGACGTTCAGGCTTGGGCTGATAAATGGCAGGTAACATTCGCGCCACAGAAGTGCCAGGCAATGACTATCTCCAACAAACGAGAGTCTAACCACTGCTCCTTGACATTCAACGGCATTCAAATCCCCCAGCATCAACATCCCGGGGGTTACCATTGACCAGAAACTTAACTGGACCAGCCACATAAATACTGTGGCAACAAGACCAGGTCAGAGGCTGGGTATTCCATGGCAAGTGTCTCACCTTCTGACTCCCCAAAACCTTTCCACCATCTACGAGGTACAAGTAAGGAGTGCGATGGAAGACTCTCCACTTGTCTGGATGAATGCAGCACCAACAACACTCAAGAAGCTCGACACCATCCAGGACAAAGCAGCCCGCTTGATTGGCAAGCCATCCACCACCTTAAACATTCACTCCCTCCACCACCAGTGTACCGTGGCTGCAGTGTGTACCATCTACAAGATGCACTACAGCAACTTGCCAAGGCTTCTTCGACAGCACCTCCCAAACCCGCGACCTCTTCCACCTAGAAGGACAAGAGCAGCAGGCGCATGGGAACACCACCACACCCAAGTTCCCCTCCAAGTCACACACCATCCTGACTTGGAAATATATCGCCATTCATTCAACGTCGCTGGGTCAAATTCCTTGAACTCCCTCCCTAACAGCACTATGGGAGGACCTTCACCACATTGACTGCAGCGGTTCAAGAAGGCGGCTCACCACCACCTTCTCGAGGGCAGTTAGGGATGGGCAATAAATGCTGGCCTTGCCAGCGACGCCCACATCCCATAAACAGATAAAGAAAAGTTCTTTTGAAGTGTAGTCACTGTTGTAATGTAGGAATGGCGGCAGCTAATTTGCGCACAGCAAGCTCCCACAAACAGCAATGTGATAATGACCAGACAATCTGTTTTAGTGACATTGGTTGAGGGATAAATATTGGCCCAGGACACCAGGGAGAACTCCCCTGCTCTTCTTCGAAATAGTGCCGTGGGATCTTATACATCCACCTGAGAGGGCAGACTTGGTTTAATATCTCATCTGAAAGACGGCACCTCTGACAGTGCAGCTCTCCCACAGTACTGCACTGGACAGTCAGCCTAGTTTTTGTGTTCAAGCCTCTGGAGTGGAAAGCTTGAGCCCACGACCTTTGGAGTACAGAGGTATGTGTGCTACCTGCTGAGCCACAGCTGAGGACCAGGGAAATGAGCTTAAACTTGGCAAGAGTAGGAATAGATTGGGTGTTACGCTGTTCTTCTTTTCTCAGGGAGTAGTGAGACTACGATTCTATGGCCTAGAAATTCGCCGGTGCCACCGTGGGCCAAAGTTAACAGCCACCCGCAAAAAGAGTGCAGGGAGCACCAGTATTTTGGTGCTGCCTGTTGATTAAAATTAGCGCAGTGCAAAACCTACAGTGTAACACTCTGATTCGGGCGGTAGCCTCAGCAGAAAGCCCAATGTAGCGTGGACATAGCATCCCTGGAGCGAGGCAGCATTCTCTTAAAGCATGGCTGTCATTTTAGAAAGCAGTGTCGATCCCCTAAAGGGGAACTGCATTCTAAAATGAAAAAAATAAAAATCATTTAAAAATAGGCATTCTTTAGCCCTTAGAGCTCAACTTCTTTTTTAAAACTTAAATAAACATTAAAAATAATTCCGAAGTGGCAGTCGTCAGCTCTTGAAGCTGAGTTGCCTTCCGCACCTAAACAAAAATGGGAAAAGTGCTTCAGCACTAACACAAATGGCTCAGCAAGCCAGGGAAGGGGCACCCAGGGTCTTGCACGCAGCACTCCAGCTTTGTGCAGGGGGTCAACACTGCAATTGAGATTCTCTACCCACAGGGGCCAGGAGGCCCTCCAGAAAGAACGATGTGCGACCACATCACAGAGGCCGTCACTGCCAGCAGTGTCACTCCCACCACCTGGCTCCAGTGTCCAAAGAAGTTTCATGACCTCAGACCAGTGGTCAAGGTCAGTGAATGCATCTTCAAAAGCCGTCTCCTACCAACTGCACCACTAGCCTCACACACACTGCTCAATGCATGACTCCCACCCCCAATCACTCACCTACCAACAATCTGTACCAGACACGAGCCATAGCCATTCCTAACTTCACCTCACCCCCTTGGAGGAGACGGTGCTGGCCATTCTTGGCAGGGGCATAGCTGAGCCCTTGGCTGAAAGGTTAAAAGATGCTGGTGTCCTCATATGTTATCCTCCTTCCCACATCCCACTTCCCCCTCATCCCACAATATCTTCTGATTTACAAGGTGCGCATGGTGTAAGCATGCAACTCTTGATTTCCTGCCGTCCCCGCACCACAACTGCACCCTTGTGTCTTCCTCATTTCACACATCCAAGAAATGCAGCCCGCCCAGCCAGTGGGTGACCAAGAAGAGGGAGAGGAGAGTGAAGAAGAAGAAATACCATCACTCGATTTCACACTCCGAGCCACCAGCTCCTCAAGGTCGACCAGCAAGGCCATTTGCCGTGTCCCCCACTGAAAGTCAGCAGCCTTCCACCAGCCATGCTGCAGCCACTGGGGCAGCACTGCATGACATCACGAGGATTGTCAAAGGCACACGCAAGACAGTCACTAAGGGAATGCACCGGGATGATTAGTTGGTTTCTTGGTGTCATATTGGATGGATAGATGTATAAAGTTGGATTGGAACGTTTGCTTTGTGATGGCTTTTATTTCAGCATCATGGCCAAGAGGACGCTGTGATGGTCAGTAACAGAGGGAAGGTAAGGTGTGGGGCTAATATTGAAAGGGGAATTGGGGTTGTGGTCACTGGTACCGCAGGCGGATGTTTCCATCCCGAATATCCCGGCCAGAAAGGGGCTGTCTGGGTTGCTTCCTTCTTTCCACTTCCTCCTCTTCTGTGTCTTCCTCTTCTGCACCTTCCTCTTCCCTCTGCACGCGGATGCTGGAAATCTGAAATAAAAGCAGAAACCACTGGAAATACTCAGCAGGTCAAGCAGCATCTCAACCTGAGACGTGGACTCTGTTTCTCCCTCCACAGAGGCTGCCTGACTGGCTGAGTATTTCCAGCATTTTCTGTCTTCTCAGAGGCCTTCCTTTACCATCCGAGGCCTTGCAAGCATCAAGTGGCACTCCCTGCGCTCTTTATAAACTTTTAAAATCTATTGCACCAAGCCACTACTTCAATAAAACTTACCTGAAAGATGTGTTTGCCCCTTTGAGAAGTGCTGGCAGCATCTCTGCATGGCTGCTTCACGCTCGCTTTTCTGTGCGTGGTTAGGACACAGCATAAAGGAAAACGTCCAAATTAGCAGTTGTGGCCTCAAGTTGGGCATTGAATGTCGATTGATGTCAGAATCTGCTGATTTACATTTGAGAGGCCAGTTCCGTCAATGGCAGGCACTATGGCCCTCACCAACATGGCAGCCGCCATGTCCCACGCAGGAGGCGGGTGGAAGCAAGGCGGCCGCCATTTTCTCTACAAACGGGGCCTTCACGACCGGTGCTAAACCATCCAATTTTTAGGCCTACGATTCTCTATTGTTAACTGCATTGACGCTTTAGTCAGTAAATACTGCAGCAAGCCAGCAGATAGGAATGCCAAAAGGAAGCTGTCAGCAGCATCTAGTACCACCCTTTAGCTTCCATTGCCGCTTCAAGGTGTATACAGGGCATGTGTAGCCCACAGTCAACTGCCCTTCCTTAAGGAATAATGTAAAGAGAGCAGTTTCAGTGGGTGTTGAGCTCACCACTGCACTGGCTAGTGATACAAACAGAGGTTTGATAATCAGAGAAACACGTTGGTCACATTGGTGTTAACTTTCACAATGAGGTAAAGCTTAGCTACTTTGTGTTCGCTGACCTACATTGGCTCCCGGCTAAGTAGCGCCTCGATTTAAAAATTCTCATCCTTGTTTTCAAATCCCTCCACAGCCTCGTCCCTCTTTATCTCATTAATCTCCTCCAACCCTACAACCCCCCCAAGATCTCCGCGCTATGCCGATTCTGGCCTCTCGAGCATCCCCGATTTTCATCACTCCACCATTGGCGGCCGTGCCTTCAGCTTCCTGGACCCTAAGCCCTGGAATTCACTCCCTAAACCTCTCCGCCTCGCCGCCTCTCTCTCGTCCTTTAAGATGGACCTTAAAACCTACCTCTTTGGCCAAGCTTTTGGTCATCTGAAATAAAAACAGAAAATGCTGGAGATACGCAGCAGTTCAGGCAGCATCTGTGAAGAGAGAAACAGAGTTAAGGTTTCAGGTCGATGACCTTTCGTCAGAAATGGAAAAAAGTAGGAAATGGAACAGATCTTTAAGCAAGTGAAGGAGCTGGGAAAGAGGGGAGGGGATGAAAGGTCACCTGTCCTTATGTGGCTCGGTGTCAGATTTTGTTTGATAATCGCTCCTGTGAAGCACCTTGGGAAGTTTTACAATGTTGAAGGCGCTATATAAATGCAAGTTGTTGTTGTTGATATCAATTCTGTGCATTTCATAAGGTGATAGAGTCAAGGGGCCAAAGCCCATGGCGCCATAAATTACGGAGCTAACTGGATAGTAAATATGTTAGATTTCAAGGAGCTCTTTCCTCAAACAATGTTTAGCAAACCCTCATATTATTTGGCAGAGAAAAAAGAGCAGGAGGAGCCATATGGGGCATTTTCGTTGTGTGAGTGTGGTAAACTACTTTTATCGTTCACTATCGTTCACTATCGTTACACTATGGTTATCACTGTTTATATCGTTACACTATGGTTATCACTGTTTACACTGCTGTATCACTACACAAGGTCACCTCTTGTCACGCTGTTATACCTGGGCTGACCACAGCTGACTCCGCCCATGGCTCCGCCTGCTTGCCCAGGTATAAAGGTGGTCGACTGGCTGGTATTCCTCCTTGTTGGACCCGATCACCCACGAGGGTGGGCTCTGTTATTTAGCCAATAAAAACCTATAGTTAATATCTTAACTCGTCGCTTTTCATTGGATGAATTGATAGGTATATCAATTTTATTGGCTAAATTTTGAAATGAGTGGATCGGAGCAGCAAAACGACCAGCCAAACGGCCAGCTACAACAGCCACAGCAGCCGGCCTGGCTGCGAGCCCTCCGACCGCCGTACCTGGATCTAAACCCACAGGCAGCGAACTCAGCCCTTGACTTCAAACACTGGCTGAGCTGTTTCGAATCCTACCTGGGAGAATCCGGCGTGCCTCCGGGATCCAAACTAAGAGTTCTGACCGCCCAAGTGAGCCCTAAAGTATTTTCATTCATCCAGGACCTTACTACATACGAGGACGCCCTCAACCTGCTGAAAGAGCAGTACCGGAGCCCGGTAAATTCTATGTATGCCAGACATCTCCTAAGATCCCGCTCGCAACAGCCAGGAGAGTCTGTAGACGAATTTTTACGGGCGCTACAAACACTCGGCAGGGACTGTGACTTTAAAACTGTAACGGCTGCAGAAAATACTGAAGGGAATATCCGCGATGCCTTCGTGAAAGGCCTTCGGTCCGACTACTCACGGCAAAGACTGCTAGAATCAAAGGACCTCGACCTGAATACAACTGCAGCCCTCGCTCGCTCTCTGGAAGTGGCCCATCGGGACCTCGAGGCGTACTCCAGGTACTGTGCTGCACGACCCTGGGACTCGGGCCGGACCCCGGCCGCAATACCCCTCGCACCGCCACCTCTGGGACCTACCTCAGCGTCGGCATCCCAGAACCGATCGGGACCGCCACCCCCGGTACCGGCTGCGACATCGGAGCCCCGCAATCGGGCCGCCGGCTGCTTCTTCTGTGGCCAGGCGAAACACCCGAGGACGCGCTGCCCTGCAAGAAACGCGACTTGCTCCGATTGCCACAAGAAAGGCCACTTCGCGAAGGCCTGCAGGGGGAGAGCCACAGACGCCAGCAGTGCCTCATGCGAGTTGTGGGGGCGGCCATCTTTCATCAAGGCCACAGATGCCAGTATCCCCTCGTGTGAGTCGTGGGGGCGGCCATCTTTCATCAAGGCCACCGACGCCAGCAGTGCCTCATGTGAGTTGTGGGGGCGGCCATCTTCTCCGCCATTTTATTCAACGTCGTGGGCGCCGCCATTTTGTCCACCACACTCGACCGCCACCTTGTCTCCAGACCCGACCACCGCCTCACCCGCAGACTACAGCAGCTCGTTCAGCCATACACTAGCCTCCATCACACTGGACCAAGCTCGCCCGCATCACCTGTCCAAGTCCATGATGGACATCAAAGTAAACGGCCACGCCACGACCTGCCTGTTCGACAGCGGGAGCACGGAGAGTTTCATCCATCCAGACACGGTGAGCCACTACTCCCTCACTGTCCGGCCAACGCGCAACCGGATCTCGATGGCGTCGAGGTCCCATTCTACAGACATCAGCGGCTACTGTGTTGTGACCCTGTCGGTTAGGGGCACG
The DNA here is from genome assembly GCF_052327205.1 of Somniosus microcephalus. Lineage (NCBI taxonomy): Eukaryota > Metazoa > Chordata > Chondrichthyes > Squaliformes > Somniosidae > Somniosus > Somniosus microcephalus. The sequence continues at coordinate 262,530,575 of NC_140993.1, forward strand.
GAGTATAAAGATTTTAAACTCCTCGTCCTGCCCCAGCTGTGCGCTGCCGTCCTACTAGGGCTGGACTTCCAATCCCACCTTCAAAGTGTCACTTTGTCATACGGTGGACCCCTCCCCCCACTCACAGTCGACAACCAGCAGCCTCTAAACCGCCCACCGCGTACCACCTGCGGCCTATCCACCCTCAAGGTCCCGCCCCCCTCCCTGTTCGCTAACCTCACCCGTGACTGTAAACCCGTCGCCACCAAGAGCAGGCGGTACAGCGCCGGGGACAGAGCTTTTATTAGCTCGGAGGTACAGCGTCTCCTGAAGGAGGGCATCATCGAGAGGAGCAACAGCCCCTGGCGTGCCCAGGTCATAGTCGTTAAGACCGGCAATAAAAACCGCCTGGTCATCGACTACAGCCAAACCATAAACCGGTACACCCAGCTGGACGCATACCCCCTTCCCCGCATATCTGATATGGTCAATCAGATTGCACAGTACCGGGTATTCTCTACCATCGACCTTAAGTCGGCCTATCACCAACTCCCTATCCGCCCTGAGGACCGCCAGTATACCGCCTTCGAGGCGAATGGCCGCCTCTACCACTTCCTTAGGGTTCCCTTCGGCGTCACCAACGGGGTTTCGGTCTTCCAAAGGGAGATGGACCAGATGGTCGACCAGAACGGGCTGCAGGCCACGTTCCCTTATCTAGATAACGTCACCATCTGCGGCCGCGACCGGCAGGACCACGATGTTAATCTGGAGAAATTCCTCCGTACGGCCGAACGGCTGAGCCTCACTTACAATAAGGAGAAATGTGTGTTTAACACCTCGCGTCTTGCCATCCTCGGCTGCGTAGTAGAGAACGGAGTCATCGGCCCCGACCCCGAAAGAATGCGCCCCCTCATGGAGCTTCCCCTCCCCCACTGTCCAAAGGCGCTGAAGAGAACCCTGGGACTCTTTGCCTACTATGCCCAATGGGTGCCGAATTATGCGGACAAAGCCAGACCCCTCATGAAGTCCACCTCCTTCCCCCTGACGGCAGAAGCGTGCACAGCCTTCTCCCTCATAAAGGGAGACATTGCTAAGGCCACAATGCACGCGGTGGATGAGTCTATCCCTTTCCAAGTGGAGAGCGATGCATCCGACTTCGCCCTAGCTGCAACCCTTAACCAGGCGGGGAGACCTGTGGCCTTCTTCTCAAGGACCCTCCAGGGCCCTGAGATCCGACACTCTTCGGTCGAGAAGGAGGCCCAGGCGATCGTGGAGGCAGTACGACGCTGGAGGCATTACCTGGCAGGCAAACGATTTACCCTCCTCACCGACCAGCGTTCGGTCGCTTTTATGTTTAATAACAAGCTGAGGGGCAAAATCAAGAACGACAAGATCTTGAGGTGGAGAATCGAGCTCTCCACCTATGATTATGATATCTTGTACCGGCCTGGTAAACTGAACGAACCCCCAGATGCTCTATCACGAAGTACATGCGCCAACGCGCAAATTGATAGACTGCAGACCCTCCACAACGACCTCTGCCACCCCGGGGTCACCAGACTTTACCACTTCATTAAGGCCCGCAACCTGCCCTACTCCATCGAGGAGGTCAGGACCATGACCAGGAACTGCCAAACCTGTGCCGAATGCAAACCGCATTTCTTTAGGCCGGACAGAGCAAGCCTGATCAAGGCCACCCGCCCCTTCGAGCGCTTGAGCATCGATTTTAAGGGGCCCCTCCCGTCCTCTGACCGTAATGTGTACTTCCTCAACATCATTGATGAGTACTCCCGTTTCCCCTTTGCCTTCCCCTGCCCAGACATGACCAGTACCACGGTCATCAAATGCCTGAACGACCTCTTCGCCTTGTTCGGGTTCCCGAACTATATACATAGCGACCGGGGCTCATCCTTCATGAGCGAGGAACTTCGCCAGTTCCTACTAGCGAGAGGCATTGCTGCAAGCAGGACCACCAGCTACAACCCCCGAGGGAACGGCCAGGTGGAAAGAGAGAACGCGACTGTCTGGAAGGCCGTTCTCTTAGCCTTAAAGTCTAAGGGCCTGCCAACCTCTCGCTGGCAGGAAGTCCTCCCGGCAGCGCTGCATTCCATCCGGTCACTGCTTTGCACGGCCATTAACGCCACCCCCCATGAACGAATGTTTGTTTTCCCCAGGAAGTCGACTACGGGAACCTTGCTACCAACATGGCTGACTTCCCCGGGGCCCGTCTTGCTGCGAAAGCACGTAAGGGCCCATAAAACGGACCCCCTGGTCGAGAGGGTGGACCTCCTGCACGCCAACCCCCAGTACGCCTATGTGGCATACCCAGACGGGCGGGAGGACACAGTCTCCTTACGAGACCTTGCACCCTCGGGCACCCCTGAGACACCACCGTTACCCCCCACCACCCCCCCAAATCCAGCCCAGGTAGACGGCATGCCGGAACCCCACGAGCCTTCGCCGACCACGCAGACACCAGCATTAACATCGGATACTGCATCACCGCCGCCGCTGCTGCGCCGATCAGAAAGACTTACGAGGCCTCCGGACAGACTGACGTACCCGAACTGGTAGTACACTTCACCCCGCTGGACTCAAATCTAAACAAGGGTGAATGTGGTAAACCACTTTTATCGTTCACTATCGTTCACTATCGCTACACTATGGTTATCACTGTTTATATCGTTACACTATGGTTATCACTGTTTACACTGCTGTATCACTACACAAGGTCACCTCTTGTCACACTGTTATACCTGGGCTGACCACAGCTGACTCCGCCCATGGCTCCGCCTGCTTGCCCAGGTATAAAGGTGGGCGACTGGCTGGTATTCCTCCTTGTTGGACCCGATCACCCACGAGGGTGGGCTCTGTTATTTAGCCAATAAAAACCTATAGTTAATATCTTAACTCGTCGCTTTTCATTGGATGAATTGATAGGTATATCAGTGAGGCCATGATTTACAGGAAAGGAATGAAATTGGTCTTGGGTGGTAGCACGAAACCAGGGTTAGCGAGTCGGCAGCTGGCTTTACACCCCCCGCCTGATTGAAATCAATGGAAAAGAAATCAAGCTGCGGGTGTGAACCGAGCAGGCGATTGGCTATCGCTCGTATTGTCCCATTGCCCAAGGTCCAATTTCACCCCTCAACATTTACAAGCAAGAAACAATCAGCCCGACCCTTCTTCACAACGACAGTTCGGGGGCAATTTTAACCCAATCTGCCCGTCGGGGAAACTGACGGGATCGGGAGCGACACTGGTTTTACATACCGCCCTTCTCTCCCCCCCCCACCCCCCAGATATTAATCCCCATTGAAGTCAATATTGGGTGGGGTGTAATACCATTGGGTTAAAATTAACCCCGTGCTATCCCTTTAAGTCCAACATTCAACTCTCCCGATCAAAGCAATTTAAAAACAGCATTCTCTCCACGTTGAGCAGTTCTGCAAACCCATACTTGACAGTGCCTTAAATATTGCAAATCCCATTGCTAAATGAACAATACTTACTCAGAGGACAGGCTGCATAAACTACCATCAAAGGGCTGTTAAAGCCTGACTCAGAGAATTAGCCTGAAGTTCAAAAAACTCAAAATCTGGATGAGTTTGTCTGCATTTTATTAAATCCAGTCACCTTATAAAAACAGACCATTGAGAGAACAATGTGGTAAGTATTAGGAATACTGGAGAGGGGAGCCTGTAAGACCCCATGCATCTTCCTGCCTTCTGCTGCAGCTAGTTTGTACCCTACTGGCCAAACTTTATTGAGAACAGAGGTCAGTTGGTTAGTCATCTGTCTTTAACTGCGCTGCCAGATGAGCAAAAAGTCACTCCCATTATCCTAAATCACACAAAATCATTCCAGCATGTTCGGTAGAATCTGTGCAAGTTGCGGATCAGGTTGGGCCCAAGCTTGCCAAGAAGTTTTGCGCTTGGATCAGGGATTAGGACATTCCTGACCCTACCAGAATTAAAAAAGAGAAATTGAAAGTTTCCTGAGCCTTCATGTAGGGGTTCCCAACCCTCCAGAATTGCCCTGGAGTCTCCAGGAATTAAAGATGAATCTCTCGGACACTGCCGCGGGCAACATCCAGGAGAACAATCACTGGGGCGCTAAAATAAATTCTGAGGTTTTTCAAAAAAAATTCTTTGAGGTTCTTTCATTTAATAGTTAGCGAATTATTGGAGATGGAGGAGAAACAAAACTGCCGTTCGATGGTTGGACACCTCCGTAAACTGAAGGTCATCCAAAACTCTGCTGCCCATGTCCTAACTCGCAACAAGTCCCATTCACCCATCACCCCTTGTACTCGCTGACTGACATTGGCTCCCGGTTAAGCCTTGATTTTGAAATTCTCATCCTTGCTTTCAAGTCCCTCCATGGCCTCGTCCCCCCCTCCCTATATCTGTAACCTCCTCCAGCCCTACAACCCTCCGAGGTCTCTGCGTTCCTCCAATTCTGACCTCTTGAGCATCCCCGATTTTCATCGCCCCACCATTGGCAGCTGTGCCTTCAGCTGCAAAGACCCTGAGCTCTGGAATTCCCTCCCTAAACCTCTCAGCCTCTCTTTCCGCCTTTAAGACGCTCCTTAAAACCTACCTCTTTGACCAAGTCTGCCTTAATATCTCCTTATGTGGCTCGGTGTCAAATTTTGTTTGATAATCACTCCTGTGAAGCGCCTTGGGACGTTTTACTACATTAAAGACGCTGTATAAATACACGTTGTTGTTGTTGTTGGAGGGTCAGGTGATGAATCCTCCAGGACTATGTCCAATAGTAGAATTGATGACCTTAGCCCTCCAGGTCGCACAACGCCTGGTACGAATGGGCCTTGCCAGCGACGCCTACGTCCCATGAACGAATAAAAAAAAAACTCCTAATGGGACAACTGTAAAGGATGGTGTACATAAGCATAAGCAATTGATGATCTGGTGATGAATAGTAAATATTTCTGTCAAATGGGTGGGCTTTCTCTCCCAGCACCGCTTAAGGAATACACATAAACAGAGGTCAGACAGCTCTCTTTGAAGTGGACATGCTGGACAGTTTGGGGTATTTTTCACCTTTCGTTATACAACAACAGCATCAACCACAACGACAAATTTACTAGAATGGTTTCAGGGATGAGGGACTTCAGTTATGTGGAGAGACTAGAGAAGCTGGGATTGTTCTCCTTAGAGCAGAGAAGGTTAAGGGGAGATTTAAGATATCAAAACCCTTCGTAATAATTCAATATTATGAAGGGTTTTGATAGAATAAATGAGGAGAAACTGGTTCCACTGGCAGGAGGGTCGGTAACCAGAGGACACCGATTTAAGGTAATTGGCAAATGAACCAGAGGATGGATGATGAGAATTTTTTTTGCAGTGTGTAGGATTCGCAAAATTGGACTTTGTATTAATAAGGGTCAAATGGCAGAAGAGGTCATGATTTTAAAGACTGTTTTAAAAGAAGCCCAGAAAAAGGGGCATACAAAATGGCCACCATACCATGTGACCAGCTTATTGGGACACTTTAAAATGGTTCCTGCGCAACCTCAGACAGATTTGTGGATTCAACCCACAGTAAGTTCTGGAAGCCGTTTTTGAGAGAACGAAACCAGACCCACAGGTGTGCATATGGATTAGATGCAGATCCAGTCAAGATCGGCCTGGAGACAGAGGCCATCAAAATGTTGCCCCAGACAAAAGGGGACAATTTCATATTCATGAGAACAGCACCCAGGACTAGATAACGCGATCAGCAGGACATTAAAAACAATGAAGGTAATTCCAGACCAGAGATGGGCCTTTTACCAGCCGTTTAAGACATTTTAAAATATAATGACTACTCCACTGTGCTCCCAGCCCGCCAAAAATAAAACAAAGACTAACCTGATTTTGGGCGGGAGACGGAGGTTTCTGGAAGAAAGTACATCTGGAAGACTTTTTCGCAGTTGGGCACACAGGCAGACACGCAGGGTTGGAGAGCTGGAAACACACAGCTTGAATCCGGACACCCAGAAGAAGAAGCAGGCAATCGCAGGAGGAAGAAGAAAGCCAACATCAAGAAGGCCGTCTCGAAACCGGCGTTCCGCCCTGGGGAAGCACATCGGGAGATCATCGACCGTCCCCGGGCCGTTGCCGGAACGAGAGGCCATTGACCCAACTTGGGAGAAGAGACAAAAAAATAAAGGTCCCAAGAGAAGAAACCTTCCAGCCACCCCGGCTCGGGAGAAGAGATAAAAAACTGAAGAAGCGATGGGAGCCAGCCCAAGGCTCCTCTAACCAGGGTCGAGCCAACGATCCTCGACCCCGCCGACATCCAGGCCCGCCGGTGTCCAGCCGCCCCCGACCCCCACCTCAGGAGAGAGGTGTGGCGCAGCTCACAGGGGCTCCACGATCCACGTGGAGACAAAACGCCTGAAAGGACCAAACACAGACTCGATTTCAAAACCGTGCACTTCCTAGTGGGATTGGTGAGCATGTTTCTGGCCCTTCACAATCAGATCTAGATAGGTTTAATAAGGGGGTGGATTTAAGGGTACAATTAACATGAGTTGTTGTCCCTCGATGTTCCGTGTGTTTCCTTATTTCATGATGATCTTTGTAGAGTATAAGATGCCTGTATTTGCTTTAGTTAGTACTGTGTCGTTATGATTTGCTTGTGTGTTTTTCCCTCCCATGTACTCCCTTATCTGCTTGCATTTGATTTGATATTTTTCGTTATGCAATAAAATTTCATTTTGTTTCATCAAACTTGGTCTACACGAGTTTTCTCTACATTGTAGTTCCTGCGCCTAAGTCCAGAGTACAGAATCTAAGGGGCGAGTGGGTCGAACCACTCAAGGTTTACTGTGCAAGAGAGAGAAACCTCAGGGAAACCTCTCGAGGAAAACCCCTTACAAGTGAGTTGTTGTGACCTGGAATTCACTGCATGAAAGGGTGGTGGAAACTAATTCAATAGCAACTTTCAAATAATTTTGAACATCTCTATTAAATCTCCTCTTAACCTTTTCTGCTCTAAGGATATTGGTCAGGACACCAGGGAGAACTCTCTTGCTCTTCTACAAAGTAGTGCCATGGGATCTTTTATGTCCACCTGAGAGGGCAGGCAGGGCCTCAGTTTAACGTCTCATCCATAAGACATAGAAGATAGGAGCAGGAGTAGGCCATTCGGCCCCTCAAGCCTGTTCCGCCATTTAATGAGATCATGGCTGATCATCCAAATTCAGTACCCTGTCCCTGCTTTCTCCCCATATCCCTTGATCCCTTTAGCCTTAAGAAATATATCTAACTCTATATCTAATATCTATATCTAAATAGACGGCACCTCCGACAGTGCAGCAGTGCCTCAGTGCTGCACTGGCGTGTCAGCCTAGATATTGGCTCGAGTCTCTGGAGTGGGACTTGAACCCACAACCTTCTGACTCAGAGGCGAGAGTGCTATCTTACATTCATCCACTAGGTGGCGCACTATCCAGCCTTCCACCGAGGTCAGGAGTCAGTTCCTGTGGCGTAGAAATTCAGATCTTTTTAATTCACTGGCTGCACATGGCAACACCACAAATCCTGGCCAGAATAGAGATGATTGCTTAATTCGCCCGTTAACTGCGCTCCGCCTACAACTCATTGGCTGTCACAACAGTCAATATTCACTCCATTTAGTAATTTGTCGTTATACACAGCATCAGGTCTCCCCACACTCTATTGGCCCACGCATCTGTTGAATGTGCCAGTGACAGAAATGAGAGGGTTCTGAGGAGGTGGCAACTATCCCAAGAGGCCACAGTGGAAGGTGAAAGGGGCTGTACGGTGCTGGGGATACCGGGATAGATATAGGGGACCTGACCTTAAAATTAGAGCTAGGCCGTTGAGGGGTGATGTCGGGAAGCACTTCTTCACACAAAGGGTAGTGGAACCTGGAACTCTCGCCCCCAAAAAGCTGCTGAGACTGAGGCGGTTAATTGAAAACTTCAAAACTGAGATTGATAGATTTTTGTTAGGTAAGGATATTGAAATTTTTTGAGGATGTAACTGGTAAAATAGATAAGGGAGAACCAGTGGATGTGGTGTATTTGGACTTTCAAAAGGCTTTCGATAAGGTCCTGCATAAGAGATTAGCGTGTAAAGTTAAGGCATATGGGATTGGGGGCAAGGTATTGACTTGGATAGAGAACTGGTTGGCAGACAGAAAGCAAAGAGGTGGAATAAACGGCTCTTTTTCCGAGTGGCAGGCAGTGACTAGTGGGGTACTGCAGGGATCGGTCCTTGGACCCCAGCTATTCACAATATATATTAATGATCTAGACGAGGGAACTAGATGTAATATCTCCAAGTTTGCAGATGACACAAAGCTGGGTGGGCGTGTGTGCTGTGAGGAGGATGCAGAGAAACTCCAGTATGATTTGGACAGGTTGGGTGATTGGGCAGAAGCATGGCAGATGCAATATAATGTGGATAAATGCGAGGTTATCCACTTTGGTGTCAAAAACAAGAAGGCAGATTATTATCTGAATGGCAATAGATTGGGAGAAGGGGAAGTGCAACGAGACCTGGGCGTCCTTGTGCACCAGTCGCTGAAGGTAAGCATGCAGGTGCAGCAGGCGATTAAGAAGGCAAATGGTATGTTGGCCTTCGTAGCGAGAGGGTTTGAGTACAGGAACAAGGATGTCTTGCTGCAGTTGTACAGGGCCTTGGTGAGACCACATCTTGAGTACTGTGTGCAGTTTTGGTCACCTTATCTGAGGAAGGATGTTCTTGCCATGGAAGGAGCTCAGCGAAGATTCACCAGGCTGATACCTGGGACGGCAGGAATGACGTATGAGGAGAGATTGGGTCGATTGGGCTTGTACTCGCTGGAGTTTAGAAGAATGAGAGGGGATCTCATTGAAACTTATAAAATTCTAACAGGACTAGACAGACTAGATGCAGGAAGGATGTCCCCGATGGTCGGGGAGTCCAGAACCAGGGGTCACAGTCTAAGGATAAGGGGTAAGCCATTTAGGGCAGAGATGAGGAGGAATTTCTTCACCCAGAGAGTGGTGAACCTGTGGAATTCTCTACCACAGAAGGCAGTAGAGGCCAATTCATTAAATATATTCAAGAAGGAGTTGGATATATTCCTTAAGGCTAAAGGGATCAAGGGATATGGGGAAAAAGCAGGGACCGGGTACTGAATTTGGATGATCAGCCATGATCGCATTGAATGGCGGAACAGGCTCGAGGGGCCGAATGGCCTACTCCTGCTCCTATCTTCTATGTTTCTATGAAGATTACAGAACCAAGGCAAGTAGATGGAGGTAGGATACAGATCAGCCATGATCTAATCGAATGGCGGAACAGGGTCAAGGGGTTGAATGGCCTCCTCCTGCTCCTTTGTTCCTGGATTTGCCTCCATTAATTGCATTCTTTTGTTGTCTTGTGAAGGAATAAGCAATATATCTATTCAGAAAAATACACCATTCTATGAAAGAATTCTGGCTTTATTAAACATGACAAACTGGGTTTGGAAATCTAAAAACCTAACAATGGAGAAGCTGTATTGTTAACAGCATTCTGGCTATGGAGATGGGATGGTTGTTGACACTGAATCAATAACCTTGTTGAAACAGAAGGTTGGAGGTTCCTGACGGTCTGAATCTTTGGGGGCAGACAATGGTACATCCTGGTTAAGGTGTTCTAAAGTACACTTCGCAAACAGGCACATAAAAGAAGCAGAAACATATGTCTTCGTAAAAATGACATCAAATAGATGCGCCTGCTGTTACACCTTTTTTTATGTTAAGCTTAAGACACCTACACAGAAGACATGATTCTTAATGCTATCAGCTGAACTGACTGTAAGAATAGCAGGGATCAGCAGAAAAATGACTAGAGATAATTAGCTTACATCAGCAGAAAACTTCAAAGGAAATACCACTGAAAAAGGATATAAATATTGAACTTTCAAATGGGATGGTAGACTCGCTGTAAAGGGGCAAAGTGATTCTCGGCTTCAGAGGCAGGCTCTGTAAGTCTACAAATCTTTGTACCTCGGGAATCAAAGGTATCAAAGGTATTTGATTTTGGTGGATATCCTGGAATAAGAACTGTAAAACTGTAATGAAGTTAAGATTTGAGAATAAGGATCTCTGATAATAAGATTGTAAAAGCTTACTCTTTTTGGAACTGTTAATGTTGCGATTGAAACACCTACTGTAATTACAAGTTGGCTCTTTAATAAATCTATATATTTTTAGAATTGTCTCACATAATACTTCTGTATCAAACTCGCGAACTCAATCTCTGTACGCTCTTTGGTGAGGAGTTGCAGAATTCTGAGGGAGTTTTCTGGACCCTCATAATATCCGGAAGGTTACAGTCTAGTTAAACTTATTAGAAGCGCTATCTGGAGGACGGTAACATCTTCAGGTTGTTCCTTTCCTTTAGGGAGAGATAGTCTGGACCTTTAGACCCAATTAAGCATCTTTAGGATTCGACTACCTCAAACTTTAGTTGAAAGTGAACATCTGAGGAATACGCCTGATCCGGGGTAGCCCTAAAGGGGCTAGGACTAGTAATTATCCCTTCAGTCTCTTACTAGAGAGAGGGTGAGAACTACACAATACTGGCAGCAGCAATTGCAGACAGCGGAGTAGGCTAGCGATGGAGAGAGGGAGAGACAGAGAGAGCGAGACAGAGGCAAAGAGACAGAGAGAGAGAGAGAGAAAGAGAGAGAGGCAGAGAGACAGAGAGAGACAGACAGACAGAGTGAGAGACAGACAGAGAGGGACAGAGAGAGAGACAGAAAGAGAGACAGAGAGACAGAAAGAGAGAAAGACAGATAGAGACAGAGGGAGATGGACAGAGATAGAGAGAGAGAGAAAGACAGAGACAGAGACAGACAGAGAGAGGAAGACACAGAGAGGAAGAGAGACAGGGGGAGAGAGAGACAGAGAGTCAGAGAGAAAGACAGAAAGACAGACAAACAGACAGACAGACAAAGACAGAGAGAGAGTCAGACAGAGAAAATCAGAAAGAGAGAGACTTGGGACAGCAGTTTTGGCATTTATTAATCTGGCCTAGGCTAGTATTTGAGCGCTGTCCATAAGGGGGTGGGTGGGCTGCGGGTTGTATTATGAGTACTCTGGAAGAGATATGTCGAGCCAAGCAGGCAGCTCCGCAATAACGGACAGTGACAGCATTCGGTGGTAGCAGAACACCGGGATGTCTAGGTAGCAGCAAACATATAATTTAACATGAGAAATCCCCCAGCAGAAAGGTTTTGATAGTATCACTGAATGGCTCTGAATCCCTGTAAGCAATACCCTTGAGAAGCGGATAAAACACTGCAGCAAACTGCTCACTTAACAGGAATTGGCTGCACCAGAGGGGGGAAATATTCCCCGTTCCTTCCTTCCTTTATCCCATAAAAGAGAGCTTTTGGTTGGTAGCTTAAAGGACATTTTACCAAATGCAGCAAAGGTACCTCTGTAATCCCATCTGGTTTCAGGCCAATTATCAGAAGTAAGGAACAATCCCTGGAGACAAGTTTCGAAGATGAAACTCTCGAGAACTTTTTCTTTCCCGCCCCCCCCACCCCCGGACCAATCCCCACCTGCAGAGTCACGTTCTCTGCCCTTGATTAAAGGGCTCCAGAGAAAGGAAGGCGTATTACTTTACCACTTCCTAATTGTTGCAGGTTTCTTCCTGATCGTAGCTGCCGAGACGACAGCAAAAAAAAAGCAAAGCCTTGGCGGTTCCTAAAAAGAGGTGGTGGGGTTGGGGTTGGGGGCATGGGGGGGGTGGGGGTGCGGGAAATAAAGGCTCTTTGAAGAAAACACCAGAGGGCATCCCACTGAGCTCAGTGAACAGAGAAGATTATCCTGCTTGTGAAACTGCATTTTGGTCGCTAGCCCCCACCAGGCGAAGCAGAGCTAAGGTGGTGTGCAGCCAATTGGGTATTGCCTTAATGCCACCGTTAGTCGCTAGCCTTGAGGGGAACAAAGAGGAAGCCCGTCACTTGTACGAGAGTTCCACTGCATTACTGTGTCCTAGAGTTCGATATGTGTTTCCTCTATAAACAGCTGCTGAGTAAGAGAAAGAAAGAAATTGCATTTATATAGCACCTTAGGACCTCAGGGTGACCTCAAAAACGCTTTACAGCCAATGAAATACTTGTTAAAGATGTAATCACTGTTATAATGTAGGGAAACGCAGCAGCGAATTTTGCACACAGCAAGCTCCCACCAACAGCAATGAGGTAATGACCAGATAATCTGTTTTTTTGTGATTTAGTGATGCCTTTGTTACCTCTAGACTTGACTATTCCAACACACTCCTGGCCGGCCTCTCACATTCCACCCTACGTAAACTTTGAGGTCATCCAAAACTCGGCTGCCCGTGTCCTAACTCGCACCAAGTCCCGTTCACCCATCACCCCTGTGCTCGCTGACCTACAATGGCTCCTGGTTAAGCAGCGCCTCGATTTCAAAATTCTCATCCTTGTTTTCAAATCCCTCCATGGCCTCGCTCCTCCCTATCTCTGTAATCTCCTTCATCCCCACAACCCCCCTGAGATATCTGCGCTCCTCTAATTCTGCCCTCTTGAGGATCCCTGATTATAGTCGCTCAACCTTTGGTGGCTCTGCCTTCTGTTGCTTAGGCCCTAAGCTCTAGAATTCCCTGCCTAAACCTCTCCGCCTCGCTACCTCTCTTTCCTCCTTTAAGACACTCCTTAAAACCTACCTCTTTGACCAAGCTTTTGGTCACAAGCCCTAATTTATCCTTATGTGGCTCGGTGTCAAATTCTTTTGTCTTAAAATACTCCTGTGCAGCACCTTGGGATGTTTTACTACGTAAAGGTGCTATATAAATACAAGCTGTTGTTGTTGTTGATTGAGGGATGAACATTGGCCCCAGGACACAGGGAGAACTCCCCTGCTCTTCTTCGAAATAGTGGCATGGGATCTTTTACATCCACATGAGAGTGTTTTCGGTTTAACGTCTCATCTGAAAGATAGCACCTCTGACAGTGCAGCACTCCCTCAGAACTACACTGACACTGTAAATACTCAGTATCTTCCTTTGAATTGCAGTCAGGCTAACAACTAGTATGTACGTCACAGGGAAGCATTGGGCGGATCACTTTGACTTCGGACGGTAGTATAAAACTGGTGATATCGGCCCGGCCCCCCCACCCCCCCCCCCCGTTAAGCACCTCTCGCCAATTGAAGTCAGCGGAATCGAACATCGGGGCGAGGTGTTTATCGGGGTGGGAGGGAAGGGGGGCGGCTGCTTTTTCCCGTTTTACACTTTCACCCAAAATCAGAATTACAGGAAACTTTTTTTTATCCGGCACGGACGGGACCGACGTGGTGCCGGTTCATCAAACATTCCGGATAACCAAAAGCTATAGTAAAAGATACGGAGCTGAGAGCTCCGTATAAAGCAACAAACCCATAGCTTCAGAACAATGGCCACAAGTTGCAAGCGTCTCTGTAGCTTAGCAACAGCTGCAGCCACACCCTTGCACAGCAACAAATGGAGGAAGGCAAGTGATAAAACTTACCTGAACCTACTCCTGAATTTTGCCGGTTAACCGAGATTTCCGGTTATTTAGGTGCCGGTAAATCGAAAGTTTCCTGTACCCCCATTGAATATTCTGCCTGTTGTGCTCACTGGGGGCAATTTTAACTTTGTCCGTTGGTGTGAAACCGGTGATATGGAATTAGCCGCTCGTTCTACACCTCGCCCCATTTTCCTATCCATTAAAGTCTATGGTCATATCAAGGTTTCTCGTGTCAACACTCTGACCATACATGCAAAGCAAGGCTTCATGTCCAGGTGGTATCTGGTCATAGAAATATCATTATGGACATCGATGACTGTCATCCAGCGAGTAGCTACAATGCCATCAGTAAACGGTAGTCGGCGCTGGTACTGCAGTTTTGGAAGGAATGGCTCTCAGTAGACTGTGTACCCATGGCTGCAGCGGCCAATCACCTATCAGCAAAGAGTCGCCCTGTGACGGAAGCCTGGATTTGCAGACCCATGCTCTCCTAATCCACCTGCAAGAGAAAAGTGAGAATCAGCTTTGACAGAATGAAAAACAGGTAATGGTTGTGCAGCTGCCGGTGGGCATGGGAGTTCCCATCTTCATGTCAGCCGTGGCTCAGTGGGCAGCACTCTCGCCTCTGAGTCAGAAGGTTGTGGGTTCCAAATCCCACTCCAGAGACTTGAGCACAAAAGTCTGGGCTGACACTCCCAGTGCAGTACTGAGGGAGTGCTGCACTGTCGGAGGTGCCGTCTTTTTGTTATTCTGTCTCAGTGGGGAGCACTCTCCCCTCTGACATCAGAAGGTTGTGGGTTCAAATCCCACTCCAGAGCACATAATCTTAGGCTGACACTCCCCATGCAGTACTGAGGGAGTGCTGCACTGTCTTTCGGATGAGACATTAAACCGAGGCCCAGCCTGCCCTCTCAGGTGGATGTAAAAGATCCCCTAGCACTATTTCGAAGAAGAGCAGAGGAGTTCTCCCCGGTGTCCTGGACAATATTTATCACTAAAGACAGATTACCTGGTCATTATCACATTGCTGTTTGTGGGAGCTTGCTGTGCGCAATTTGGCTGCCGCGTTTCCTACAGTACAACTTTCAAAATGCTTTCTTTTTTCTTTCTTTTTTCAGTCTGTGACGTGTTTGATGGGCTTCACAAGAAATGCACGCTACTGTGAGGAGTGCACGTACCGTAGCTTTCCTCCTGACATCAGCTAACTTCTTCTTCACTTTCAGGGATCTGGGTGGACTGCATGGACACGACCAACCCTCAATGCAGCTTGTCGGGTGGTCTTGCGACAGTGGGACCTCCAATTCTTCAGCATCCAAGGGAGCCATGTTGTCCAAGTATTTCTGTCGGGCCATTTTGATCAACGTCATTGTCTCCCACCACAACGTGCCCTTTCAAAGGCTAGCTACACATAGCCCTTCAGAAGCTGTGCCACAGCTGGATTTCCCCCTAAACCCCCCTCAAACCAAGTGTGCTCCAATCCAGACTCACTGAGGGAAAGCTCTTACGAGAGCAAAATACTGCGGATGCTGGAAATCCGAAATAACTGCAGAAAATGCTGGAAAAACTCAACAGGCCAGGGCAGCGTCCGTGGAGAGAGAAACGGAGTTAACGTTTCAGGTCGAAGACCCTTCGTCAGAACCGGAAAAAAAGCAGGAAAAGGGATAGATTTTAAAGCAAGTTGGGGGCTGGGAAAAGGGGGAGGGGGTGAAAGAACAAAAGGGAAGGTCAGAGATAGGATAGAAAGCAGGAGAGATTGAGAGACATTGAGAGACATTAAGAGATATACAAGGAACAAAGGATGGCTCTAGATGAAGTGTGAATGGCCCTGGCAGAATGAAGGACAGCTGCCTTGTGGGAGGGAAGAAAAAAGCCCCGACGAAAGTGCGGATTAAAAAAAAGAAAGGGAAAATATATATATATATAGGAAACTTTCTGGTATCGGCACTGACAGGATCGAGCTGGTGCCGTACCATCAAAACTGCCGTAGAAACCAGCGCTAATGTTAAAATATACGGAGCTTTTGAGCTCCATGTGAATCAACAAACCCTGTTGCTTAGCAACAGCTTCAAAACAGTCGGCCGCAGCTTAAAAGCGTCTCTGTAGCTAAGCAACAGCTTCAGCTAGACCTTGCAGAGCCTGACTGGAAAAAAAAAACAAGAAGTAAAAAAACTTATAGGAAACGGCTCCTGAATTTTGACGGTAGATAGAGCTTTCCGGACTTTTAACCTCCGGTTAAACGAAAGTTTCCTGTATGTGATAGGGGCTGAGCTTATGATCTGAAATTGTTGAATTGAGGGAAAGCTCTTCTTGGATCTGTCGTCTATTCGAATTAAGGGGGAAGGATTCTCATTGAGAACTTGGACAAAGCCAAATCTTTTGCTCTGTAGGTGCAAACAAGCCTGTGCACAATCTCGTTTTTCCCATTACTGGAAACGGACTCTAAATCCGGAGTCCGGGCTGATATGACGGAAAACGGAATGAGACTTCTTGGAGAAGCTAGTTTCACTTCACTTCACACCTGATCAGATTGGCCTTTAATTCCGAATTACACTGTACAAGTTTAGCGTTGGTGCAAAAACAGAAATCGCTTCACACCCTATCTAAATTTCTGGTGTAAATGTGCCTTAAATCGTCCACCCCTCTTAATGTGACCCAAAGAGGTAGATTATAGGAACAGGAGGAGGCCATTCAGCCCCTCGAGCCTGTTCCACCGTTCAATTAGATTGATGTGCCTCAATAATCCCGAGACTCGATGTTAGCGAAACAAAACAAGGCTTTTATTAACTTAGAAGATAACACGCAGTGGAGAGAGGTATCTTCCCTGGAGGTCTGCAGTACTGGCTGTGAGGCCAGACTGAGCTGGCTTACATAGAGGCCAGGTATGGGCGGAGCCCTACACACAACACATTCCATACATTCCAATACACAATACAATGGTGAGGAGAAACCTGAAACCAACCACAGTCACAGGCAATACAATGGTAAGGGGGAACCTGAAACCAACCACAGTCACAGGCAGTGATGAATGGAATATTTCATCACATTCACCCCTTCTATAGATTTAGTCTGTTCGGGGGTTTGGTAGTCCTCTGCGACCGACGTGGCTGTTGTGGTGTCGCGGGTGTCGGCTGGGTGTCCCCGGTGGCCTCCTGGGTCTCTGCCGGGGGTGCCGCCAGGGTTGTTGAAGGGGTAGTTGGCGGGGGTGCCATTGGTCGATGTTCTTCCGGGGGTGATGAAAGAGTAGTGGGTGGGTAAGAGTTGCTGTGGTCGTTGTTGCTGCTATTGCCGTGGTTGTTGTCGTTACCGGCTGGGGCGACGTCTTTTATTGACACGGTGTCCTCCCTTCCGTCGGCGTGCCGGACATACGCGTATTGGGGGTTGGCGTGGAGTAGGTGCACTGGCTCCACGAGAGGGTCCGTCTTATGGCCCCTCACATGCCTTCGCATGAATACCGGACCCGGGGTGGAGAGCCATGACGGCATGGATACGCCTGAGGTGGATTTCCGGGGGAAGCTAAACATTCGTTCATGAGGCGTGGCATTAGTGGCAGTACACAATAGCGACCGTATCGAATGGAGCACATCTGAGAGGACTTCCTGCCAGCGGGAGATAGGGAGGCCCTTGGTCCTTAGAGCTAGAGTGACTGCTTTCCATACTGTCCCGTTCTCTCGCTCCACTTGACCGTTACCCCGGGGGTTGTAGCTGGTGGTACGGCTCGTGGCGATACCCCTGGACAGCATGTACTGGCGTAGCTCTTCACTCATGAAGGATGCCCCCCTATCCGTGTGGATGTAGCTCGGCATACCGAACAGGCAGAACAGGCTGTTGAGGCATTTAATGACCGTGGCGCTGGTCATGCCTGGGCAGGGGAAGGCGAATGGGAACCGGGAGTATTCGTCCACAATGTTCAGGAAGTAAACATTGCGGTCGACGGACGGGAGGGGGCCCTTGAAATCTAAGCTGAGTCGCTCAAAGGGCCGTGTAGCTTTGATTAAGTGGGCTCTATCAGGGTGGTAGAACCGAGGCTTGCACTCAGCGCAAGTGCGGCAGTTCCTGGTCAGAGACCGAACTTCCTCAATCGAGTAGGGTAAGTTGCGGGACTTTATGAAGTGGAACAGCCGCGTGACCCCTGGGTGGCAGAGGTCATTGTGGAGGGTCTGTAGCCGATCCCCGGTGGCGCTGGCACACATCCCTCGTGAGAGGGCATCTGGGGATTCGTTAAGGGCCCCTGGCCGGTAAATGATGTCATACTCGAAGGTGGAGAGCTCGATCCGCCACCTAAGAATCTTATCATTTTTGATCTTCCCCCTCTGTTTATTATTGAACATAAACGCTACCGACCGCTGGTCGGTAAGTAGGGTGAAGCGTTTGCCGGCTAGGTAGTGGCGCCAGTGGCGCACTGCCTCCACGATGGCTTGGGCCTCCTTTTCCACGGAGGAGTGTCTGATCTCGGGCCCTTGGAGGGTCCTCGAGAAGAAAGCTACGGGCCGCCCCGCCTGGTTGAGGGTGGCCGCCAAGGCAAAGTCAGACGCATCACTTTCCACTTGAAATGGAGTGTTCTCGTCCACTGCCTGTAGCGTGGCCCGCTCAATATCCTGCTTAATGCTTTTGAAGGCGGCGTGGGCCTCAGCAGAGAGCGGAAAAGAGGATGCTTTCAAGAGGGGGCGGGCTTTGTCGGAGTAGTTGGGGACCCATTGGGAATAATAAGAAAATAACCCCAGGCACCTTTTCAGGGCTTTGGGAGTGTTGGGCAGGGGCAGCTCCCGTAGGGGGCGCAATCGGTCGGGGTCTGGTCCGATTTCCCCATTCTCCACCACGCTGCCTAGTATGCAGAGGCGCATGGTGTTGAAAACGCACTTGTCCTCGTTGTAGGTGAGGTTGAGTTTTTGTGCGGTTTTCAGGAACCTCTCGAGGTTCGAGTCGTGATCCTGCTGGTTGTGACCGCAGATGGTGACGTTGTCGAGGTAGGGGAAGGTTGCCTGCAAGTGGTGGTCATCGACCATGCGATCCATCTCCCTCTGGAAGACCGAGACCCCATTCGTCACCCCAAAGGGGACTCTGAGGAATTGGTAGAGGCGCCCGTTCGCCTCGAAGGCGGTGTACGGGCGGTCCTCTGGTCTGATAGGGAGCTGGTGGTACGCTGACTTGAGGTCGATGGTGGAGAACACCCGGTATTGGGCGATTTGGTTCACCATTTCTGATATGCGGGGTAGCGGGTAGGCGTCTAGTTGGGTGTACCTGTTGATCGTTTGGCTATAGTCGATCACCATCCGTTTCTTCTCGCTACCCCTTACCACCACCACTTGGGCGCGCCACGGGCTATTGCTGCATTCAATAATGCGCTCTTTCAGGAGCCTGTCTACCTCGGTTGCGATAAACCGCCTGTCCTCCCAGCTGTACCTCCTGCTTTTGGTCGCTATTGGCCGGCAGTTAGGGGTAAGGTTCGCGAATAGCGAAGGCGGCTTTACCTTCAGGGTAGCCAGGCCGCACACTGTGAGGGGCGGCTGGGACCCACCGTACTTGAGCGTGATGCTTTGGTGGTTGCACTGGAAATCCAGGCCCAAGATCACGCTCGCGCATAGATTCTTCATGATTAATACTTTAAAATTATCGTATACAGTCCCGTTAACGGACAATTGTACCATGCAGTAACCCAGAATGGTCGATGTCTGGGTTTTATCAGCCATAGAGATGGTACCCCGAGTAGGGACCACCTTTAGGGAGAGTTGTCGTGCCAGTTCCGGGTGGATAAAACTCTCCGTGCTTCCACTGTCAATTAAACATTTAACCCCGCACCCGTTTACCTCGATGTCCACCATTGATTTGGATAGCGGGTGGGGCCTGGTCTGGTCCACTGTGACCGATGCCACTGTAGGGCCCTGATCGAGACAAGATGGCGTCCGCGCTGTCTGCTCACAAGATGGCGGACCCCACGAGGTCGGGCAAGATGGCGTCCAAGATGGCCGCTCCCACGGCGCACACGCGGCGGTGGCGGGTTTTGGTTTTCCAGCGGGGTTCCCTCTGCACACCTTCCCAAAGTGCCCCTTCTTACCGCACTTAAAGCAGGTGGTGCCTTTCGCCGGGCACAGGTTTCTGGTGTGCTTTGGCTGCCCGCAGAAGTAGCAGTTGGGTCCCCGACGCGTCGCGGCTGTCGTAGGGCTTCTGGGGGGAGAGCGGGGCCCCGATGGTGTCGGGCTGCCGGGCGGGGAAGATGCCTTCCAAGATGGCGGCGCCCTTGGTGCACACGTGGCGGCGTGGACGGCGCGGGCTGAAGAATAGGCGTCCGAGTTTCTCTGGGCCACATCCAGGGATCGCGCGGTGTCCGCTGCCTGTTTCAGGTCCAATCCTGTTTTTTCCAGCAGTCTTTGCCGGATGTAAGTGGAGCTGAGGCCTGTGATAAAGGCATCGCGAACAAGCTCGTCGGTGTACACTGCGGCTTTTACATCTCGGCACTTGCAGTCTTTGCCAAGCATTTTCAGGGTGCCTAGGAACTCCTCCACCGATTCCCCAGGTCGCTGTGCGCGAGTGGCGAGCAGATGCCTCGCATACACCTCATTCGTAGGCTGCTGGTAATGCGCCTTTAAGGTGTCGCAGGCGGCCAGGTACGTGTCGGCGTCTTGGATGAGGGGGTAAACCCGGTGGCTTACCCAATTCCGCAGAATTCCGAGTTTCATACTCGCAGCGTCCGTAGTGTCTTTGACGGCTGCGGAATTGTCCAGGAAGAATTCCATACACATAAACCAGTGTCTGAAGCGTGCTGATGCATCCGGAGCATGCTGATCCAAATCCAAACGTTTGGGTTTCAGGAGTTGATCCATTGTGTTGAAAAATAAGTTAATAAAATTGATGTGCCTCAATAATCCCGAGACTCGATGGTAGCGAAACAAAACAAGGCTTTTATTAACTTAGAAGATAACACGCAGTGGAGAGAGGTATCTTCCATCTGGAGCTCTGCAGTACTGGCTGTGAGGCCAGACTGAGCTGGCTTACATAGAGGCCAGGTATGGGCAGAGCCCTACACACAACACATTCCATACATTCCAATACACAATACAATGGTGAGGAGAAACCTGAAACCAACCACAGTCACAGGCAATACAATGGTAAGGGGGAACCTGAAACCAACCACAGTCACAGGCAGTGATGAATGGAATATTTCATCACATAGATCATGGCTGATCTGTATCTTAACTCCATTTACCCTTGGTTCTGTAACCCTTAATGCCCTCACCTAACAAAAATTTATCAACAAAAGCAAAATACTGCAGTTGCTGGAAATCTGAAATAAAAACAGACAATGCTGGAAGCACTCAGCAGGTCAGGCAGCATCTGTGGAGAGCGAAACAGAGTTAACGTTTCAGGTCATCTTTCAGGACCTTTCATCAGAACTGGAAAAAGAGATGTAACAGGTTTTAAGTAAGTGCAGAGGCAGGGAAATGGTGGGAGAGGAGGATAGAACAAAAAAGAAGGTCTGTGATAGGTTGGAAGGCAGGAGAGATTAAATGACAAAAGGGAGGATGATGCGAGGCAAATGGGGGTGGTAATGGGACAAGTAAAGAGACAAAAGATAGGGCTAAAGGAGGTGTAAATGGGAATAGCAGATTCATTACCAGCACCTGCTGTCTGATAAATGGGAGTGGGGGTTATCTGAAATTGTTGAAATCGATGGTTGTAAAGTGCCTCATTGAAAGATGAGGTGCTGTTCCTCCATCTATCAATGTTAGTTTTGAAATTTTCAATTGACCCCCCCAGCCTCAACAGCTTTTTGGGGGAGAGAGAGTCTCCAGTATCCACTACCCTTTGTGTGAAGAAATGCTTCCTGACATCGCCCCTGAGCAGCCTGGCTCTAATTTTAATGATTTAGACCAATACGTGGGAGCGGGTGAGTTTTCTAATTGATCAGATCACCGTGGGAAAGAAACTAGATATGCTGTCAAATCTGTCCAATGAAACTGCACCTCCCAGTGACTGAATCACAAGTTAATGAGGTAATTATTCAGTCATCTCAGCTGTTTCAACAATGCTCAGTGACAAAACGAGATTTGTAACCAGCACAGTGTTTTTTTTTCTAATGCTGATCGGATTGTGGTGCTTTTTAAAAAAAAAATCCCTCTATTTTATGATGTGAGATTAGTCACTTTTTTAGAGGGGCAATGCAGGACAGTTAGAATCGCGCACACACACTTCAATACGGGAGGCGTAGGGGGTGGTAACGGGGAGGGAGGGGGGTTTGCTGCTGACTGTGAGAGCATCGCAAAATCTGGTTCATTTCTGACTGCACTTCTTCCAATTGGCAATGAATTGTGATTTCACATCGGGAAACATGGGCCTAGAAATTCACTGGCCTTAGCGCCGCTTTTGAGGCGCTAGAGGGCCTAGCGGCGAAGTTATGGCCAGTTTTGAAATTGACAGGGGCCCTAAATCGGCGTTAGGCCGGTAGCGCTGCGCCGGCACCGATGACGTCATCGGTGTGCGCAGCGTCCCGGTTGCCATGGTAACCCGCCCGAACTCGGAAATTGAGTTGCGGCCGCCTCGCCCGTGGCAGCCGCAAGCAACGTTCTGGCAGAGGTGCCTTACAGAACGTTGCGCTGGCGCATTAAAGGCCCCGCGGCGGCCGGCCGCTTTCCCGCCGCCCGCCTGGCCGCAGCTCCCTCCCCGGACTTCCCCCCCCCCCCCCCGGAACAGAAGCAAGCCCGGCACTTGTCCGAGGTGCCGGGCTCATTTTTAAAAAGATTATCGCGGGCCGCGGCCGGGTGCAGGCAGCTCCTCCTTAAGGGAAGGAGGAGGCCTGCACTTCCCGAACCTGCCGCACCGCAGCGGGCGCCGCAGCGCCGGAATAGCGCCGAAATTCAGCGCATAGCGCCAGTTTTCAGGCGCTAACAGCTTTCAGCAGCGCCGGCAGCCGTTTGGGCGCAGAAGTAGTGAATTTTTGGCCCGCCCAGCGCGACTTAGCTCCGGCACTAACTTCCAGCGCTAAAGCCGTCGCTGCGCCAAAACCCAATTTCTAGGCCATGGAGTTTTTTTTTTCCCGATCCCATTGTGGAGAAAAGATTTCTCACACATAAAAGGATGGGAAAAGTTAAAAAAAAATGTTCTATCCTTTTCCTCCCCCGCTCAGGCCACCTGCTATTCCCCCAGGAATCCTGCTGGAAGATTTGTTTTGCATATGGTCCCAGGGAAGATATAAAGCACTTTAAGATTTTTACCTCTGATTCTTGAACAGACGGGGCCAAATAATGATTGCGAACACAACTTTAGAATAGAAAACGGATGCAGCCTTCTGGTTTAGTTTGTGGTGTTAAAATGGTCCAAATCCAGCTGGGAAAAATAACGGAGTGTTACCAACACCTGCCATTGTTAACGCACAAATCTGCCAGCAAGTTCAGGTGATTAAGGGATACGCAGTGAGTGGTGAATCTCCAAAACATGTTGGTCGATTTACGTCGCTTCGCAGTTTGCTTTGCCCAAACGGTATCTCGCCCTCAACCGCCCCCCAGCCCCCACCCATTATTTTTAAGAACTTGCTGGATTTGCACATTAATTGCCCATTAAACTCACCGCCGAGAGTTAGGGTTCATAATTAACAGCGTATCTTTTTAACAAAAGGATAATTATTAATGCAATGCCAATTAACCTTTCTGGCCCAGAAATTAAACAATTTAAACTGTTCAATCTCATTCCTGTAAGTAGTCAAATGTTCTTAGAGATTTAAAAAATGTCAAATTTTAATTTGACATTTTTTTTTCTTACTTTTCCTTTCTCTCTCTTTTCTCTCTCTCTCTCTGAATCCAATCTTGCATTCCCTCTCTTTGGCTGTGATTTTCTTCTTGGAGACGGGTTGGCGTCGGAAACGGTAGTGGGCGGGTTGCCGTCCCGCTGCCGGTTGCCGACCCGCTGCCGGTTCCTGCAGGCCTGCTGACACAATTTCTGGTTAATTGGGCTCGTGTGGGTTACCCGCCCTGATCACAGGGTGCGGGTCTGGTCAGCTGATATGCTGACACGCTTGCAGCCGGTGCATTTAAGGGGGCCATTTCCCCATTACATCGCAGGTCATTTCTGGTGCGTCTGTCTGCTGCTTCTCACCACGATATCTGCAGAGAAACAAAAGGCAGCTCCCCGCTTCAACGAGGACTCCCTCCGTATTCTTGTGGAGGGAGTCAGAGGACGTCGGGAGGTCCTGTACCCATCTGATGGAAGAAGGAAACCTCCTCAGCAGACAAGATCAGAGGAGGTCAATGCCAGGTTTGTGTATAGACGCACCTGGGTCCAATGCAGGAAAAGGTTTAATGATCTCCTGCGTTCTGGAAAATTGAGTATAAAAGCTCACTTACCTTAATTCTGCTGAGCCTGTCATCACATCCCCATCACTCTGCATCGCCAACCCGACTCCTGCACATCCTGACTCAACCTAACATCACTTGCACCATCCCCCATCCCTCTCTCCCAATGCACAGATTCACTTCCCCATCTTACTATACACCCCTCACACCCACCCTCAAGATTATGCACTGACAACAACTAACAACTCAAAAGGAGGGAATTTTGTTATGGGAACCCACTCCATCACAGTCTCCCTCTAAACATCTATCGTATCCATTCTTTACACTCATTCCATCACTCTCACTGAAACTCCACTTCTTTCCCTCATCGCAGGAAAAGAGAGCCCACAATAAGAGGGAGAGGGCGAGAGCAGGAGGAGGATCACCATCCTTATCACAGCTAACCAAAGCTGAGGAGGCCGCTCTGTAAATTGTGGGATCAGTGGAACAGCTCGAAGTGGGGGACGGAGAGACGGGCTCAGTTGAATAACCTGGTGACAGAATGCTTCTCCACCCATCTTATTTGGTTTTCACGAGTAACACAGATGACATCTGATGTCATTAGAAATGGAATCCACAATGGGATGTGTCTGCAATCCACATATCACATGTCTAACTCATGTCTTTACTCTCCCACAGGACCATCAAGAGCCCCCCTCACTACTGTCCATGAGGAAGAGCAGGAGGACTCCTCAGAGGATGCTGCATCCTCTGAGGGAGCAGCGTCAGCAGAAATGAGCGCACCCAGCGCCAGCGCAGTGACGCACACCACGGTGGGTCATTCACGAGTTAGAGTAGTGTTGTCACCAGTGAGCAAGAGCAGATGGTGGAGACAGGGACAGCAGTGGAGGTCCTCGTCGGAGGGCACAGGACGCTCCTAGCTCTGCTGAGCTGCATGCAGACGCTGTGCCTTTGGGGCCATCCAGAAAGGGAGCGGTGCTGGATCTTCAGGAACAAGTGCAGGAGGCTCTGACTGGGTTTGCAGCTACAGTGACTGCGAGCGTGCAGAGAATGGAGGAGTCCATCTCAAACATGAGCAATGCCGTGGTGCACGGAATGGCGAATGTAGGTCCCGTCATGGAAAGGATGGCAACCTCCATGGAGGACATAAATCACCAGACTCAAAAGCAACATGGTGACTCTTCTAAATAGATGGTCAGCTATGGAGGATAGATGGGCATCTATCGTGGAGAGGAACCAGAGGTACATGGATGTTCCCGTTATGAGGACTGTCAGTACAGGGATGGGTCCTCGTGGCCCCACTGATGTGCAGCAAGGTGCTCTCCAGCTACTTGCTAGCAGAGAAGTGTGGGTGGCCCATGAGAGGGATGATGGTGGGAGGCGACATGCAAGTGGGGGCTCCTCTCCAGGCGCTCCAACTTCCATCCCCATTGCCAACCCCTCGGTCAGAGCCCCAGAGGACTGCCGGAGCAGTGATGGCTGAGTCTGCCTATGTGCATCTGCAGGAGGAGCAGCCTTTGGCGGGGCCTTCAGAGACTCCAAAACCCAGAGGATGACCGCCAAAGGCGTCTAAGCAGGCACAGCAGGGAAGTGAGCAGGCTGCCTCCACATCTGCTGAAGCCACAGGGGTAGCACAATGTAAAAGCACGCGTAAGAGAAAGCTGACACATAAATGATCACAAGGGTACTCACTTGGGTGTTCTGATAGAATTCAATGTTAAGTTTCTGTTCTTTTATTATGTTGGAATAAATTAATCTTGTATGAACGTTTTACATTGTTGCCATGTGTGTGATCCCAATTTGAGGTGGTACAGTGAAAGGTGAGGGTGCCTTTTATGTCCAGCAATGCAGGTGACAGTGGATATAGAGTTAACACCACACACTTACAGCCTCAAGACAGTCTCCCACATCGTGAAATCAGCAAGCTCTGACATCTGAAATTGAGCAGATTTGAGAGTGCAGCTGTGAAGTTTCCAGCTCGTTGGTCTTCCCAACACACTTACCTGGCGTGATCTCCGAACGTCGTGAAGCCCGAATCAAATGTTGGAAAATTGCAAAAGGCTCCCAAAATTGCAGTTAACAAGCACTTAACAAGGAGTTAAGTGCCTTAAATCCCTTACCTGCCGCTTGGTGTTGTGAAATCACAGACCTGACGCTCTTGAAACTCACACGGAGGCGGGTTCACGGTTGGTTCAACCCACCGTCAATCATTGCGACTTTAACACCTGACCCGTCTCCAAAACCCGCCCCCTGAGCACCAGCAAAATCGCGGCCTTTATTTCGCTTTCTGTACCTGATTTGACTCTAATTCGCCCGATTTCCCTCTCCAACGTTCCTCCGTTTCTTCCTCAATTCTTAAATCTCATTGGTTAAGGAGATGGACTGTTGGTCCCATCGTTCACCGAGGTCCCAGATGCCCCATGGCCCTCGCACTTCCAGCAAGTTACGGTGCAAATTATATTCAAATTAATGGGTGAGGAGAAACAATCATTCTTTCTGGCACGAGTTAAACGTGGCCTTTTTACAAGTAGTTGCAGCCCACCTCAATGGTGCCTGATATCCCACTCTTGAATCAGCGAGCGCCCCGTTAACCAGAAAACTGCACAAAGGGAAGCTCACAAGCCATACATAATTAGGCCCAACTTCCAGAAGGTTAATTTGGGGGGTGGGGGTAGGGGTGGGGGGGTGAGGCAGAGTGTTCATGCCTGTGCTACTCGAATAGCCACACAACCCAGGCCGTAAGCTTCCCTCACGGCCTGTGACCAATTGGGCCCCAATGGTCTTAAGTGGCTCGGAGCACATAACTAGGCACAAGGATTCATTCTGTTGCACCGGGCCGCAGGGAAAATACGGCAGATTTTTCCATCCTACGTAATGAATAGCAGAAGTAGGACTGAAAGGGAGACAGAGGTGATGGAGGAAGAAACTTAATCCTGGCATCGACTGTAGATGAAAGTCTCCCTTCTTTCTGACAGCTCTGATTGTCCAAAATGAAATGGGTTTGGACAGCCCTGACGGAGCTCAGAGTTGACACAAACTCAGAGCACACAACTGCCAGTAATTTGGCACTAATTTGATAAACTCTCCTGAGGGGGGCCCCATAAGACTGGGGTTGCGGTGTTGTCTTGATTGTGGGTGGAAGAGAATGTTCTAAGACTGGAGTTAAGGACAAGTGACTTAGCGCAGCAAGACACCCCATAATAATTTCTTGCGTTCTTACCCCACTACCACAGCGGCGCATTAAAAAATGTCCTGGGGGACGTGGGGTGGATGGGGGTGGGGGGTGCGTGGTGTTGGTGGCAAGTGAAAATGCTGTTTTCTGAGCAGATATAAGTGATAAATGATGTTTGTCAATGAGATAAAAGGCCAGAGCATCTGTTTTCTGTTTAGTGATGTTGGTTGAGGGATAAATATTGGCCAGGACACCGGGGAGAACTCCCCCTGCTTTTCTTCAATATAGTGGCTGTGGGATCTTTTACATCCACCTGAGAGGGCAAACGGGGACCTCAGTTGAAAGCGTCATCTGAAAGACGGTTGTAAGAAATGGGGGAAGGAGGGTTGTCCTGTTTGTGACATTCTAGGACAATCCTTCCCTCAAGATCATTTGCCCTAGTTAAGGGACGGTGGAGCTACTGACAGTGCTTCAGACTGATAATGGGTGCAAAAAGCTAGATAAGTGTTTGATCTCCTAGTATTAAGTGGGCAGCAGTCTCCCCTCTGAAGGTTGTGGGTTCAAGTCCCACTCCAGAGACCTGAGCCCATAATCCAGGCTGACACTCCCAGTGCAGTACCGAGGGAGTGCTGCACTGTCGGAGGTGCCGTCTTTCAGATGAGACGTTAAACCATCTGTCCTCTCGGGTGGGCATAAAAAAGCCCAAGGCACGATTCTGAAGAAGAGCAAGGGTGTTATCCCCCGGTGTCCTGGCCATTATTTATCTCTCAAACAACACCTAGAACAGATTATCTGGTCATTATCCGGCATGGACTGGTTGGGCTGAATGGCCTGTTTCTGTGCTGTATATCCTATGTTATGTAATTGTCACATTGCTGTTTGTGGGAGCTTGCTGTGTGCAATTTAGCTGCCGGATTTCCTACATTACAACAGTGACTACTCTTCAAAAGTATCTCATTGGTTGTAAAGCACTTTGGGGTGTCTTGAGGTTGTGAAAGGCGCTATATAAATGCAAGTCTTTCCTTTCTTTCTCCCTCGCAGAAAATATAAGGACATAAGTGAGGAATTGTGTATTACACTCCACCAAAGAGAGAAGCAAAAAGTAAGACACGCCTGGGCCACGCCTCATCACCATTTACACACCTTTTTGTTGACAGGCTCCAGCAATCCCTTAAAGGACCGTCGGTTGGGTTGCTGAAGCGCCTAAAAGGTTGGGCAGGGTTGACCC
This sequence comes from Somniosus microcephalus, assembly GCF_052327205.1. NCBI lineage: Eukaryota > Metazoa > Chordata > Chondrichthyes > Squaliformes > Somniosidae > Somniosus > Somniosus microcephalus. The sequence continues at coordinate 262,558,767 of NC_140993.1, forward strand.
CGTTCAGCCCCACCCAATTACACATACATGGGGCTTGATGCCTGGTTAGGCAGCCGTCAAGGCTGCCTGAATATCATCCGACACAATATGAGGTGCGGGGCAAAAGCGGTGTGAAATTGGATGCTCCTTGCCCCCTCGTTCTGGCCCCCTGAAAAACAGGAGCAATTTCTAGGCCAATGTTACTGATCTATTGGGCAAGCAGAATATCATGCTTGTTCGGAAGGTGACGCCACACTGAAACAATTAGAGAACCTAACTGGACAAACACATCAGCGGTCAAGTCCATTGGTACGAATCTGGTCCCGATAAGATCTCCTCCACCTCTTTCTCGAAGAGAAATTAGAACCATCAATTGAAATTGAAGTAGAATTAAATCAGGCAACGATTACATAGAATTTTACAGCACAGAAACAGGCCATTCAGCTCAACTGGTCTATGTCAGCATTTATGCTCCTCACCAGCCTGATACAGGAAACTCTCTTTTAACCGGCACCTAAATATCCGGAAATCTCTCTTAACCGGCATAATTCAGGAGTAGGTTCAGGTAAGTTTTACTATATATTAGTGGCCGGCCGTGTAACCGGGGTTCCTGGATCTGTGGCCGTGCAACAGGGACTCCTGGATCTGTGGCCGTGTAACTGGGACTCCTGCTCAAGTGCCGTGTAACCAGGGCTCCTGCACCTGTGGCCGTGTAACCAGGGCTCCTGCACCTGTGGCCGTGTACGGGGCTCTCGTACCTTGGTAACTATTCCTCTCTGTAATCCGGACTTTTTGATCAACCGGCACCACGCCGGTCCCGTCAGTGCCGGATAAAAAAGAGTTTCCTGTAGTTGGTTTGGGTTCAGCTAACAAGTTTCCATTGTGCGATTCTTTTGGAATGGAACTTTTCTGACAATGTGTACTTTATTGTGGGGGGTGGGGGGGTGGTGGTTGGAGGGTGGAGGGGGGCGGGGGAGAGTTCCTGTGTTTAGAATAAGGATTTGGTTGTATGGATTTATTTTGGTGAGTTCAAGAAGATGCTTGACTTAGTTTTCAATGATTCTGTATTTAATCTGTCTTCTTGAAAAGGAGAATTTTAAGCCTAATAAGGCTTAATTGTTTATCCGGGGCTGATGCGCACAGCCACATCTGAGAATTTTGGACAGAATATTGTTTTGTTTTGTATTGGCATGAAACAGACTGCAAAATGTTTCCAAGCAAACATTAAAAGAACTCAAGAGCCAACAGCTAAAAGGAATATACGTTAAGATTTTAAGCTCCATTTCCACGTTAAGCTCGAAAAGGAAAAAATGAACAGGAGAGAGTCTCTCCATCTCTGTCTCACTCTCTCTGCCTCTCCAGGTTAACCTCCTCTTAAACTGTCCCACATAACTCAATAACCCAGTGATACATTTTCCTTACTGACAGGCAGCCAAAGATTAATTCCTCTTTAAATTCAAAGGCCTAGAAATTCATTGTAGCCACTTTTGGGGCGGTAAAGTCGGGCGGCCGCTAAAGTTTGCGCCCGCCGCCAAATCGAGGCCACTTCTCCGATATTCATTAGCTTCGCCCTAAGAGTTTGCTCGAGCGCTAAAACTGGCGCTGCACGCCTCTCTTTAGGCGATAAGCCGGCGGGCCGGGGTGCTAAACCGGAAGTTGGGCCAGGGCAGGTGCGGCGAGCTGCTGATTGACGGCAGACACTCTGGCTCCGGTGAACTCTTAAAGGGGGAGGGTGGATTTGTTTTTTTGAAAGGCCGACACTGGTGTATTTGTGGTTTTGGGGAGGGTTTCTCTCCATCAGTTTGTTATGTGTTCCCGGCACACCAGTAGTAGTAGTACTCCTCCTCCTCCTACTCCTCCTCCTCCTCCTCCTCCTCGCCAGCCGTACCATTTCTAGTACAGGAGGGCCCTTTAATTTGCGCTCCCCGCGGCCCGCATCGGCTGTGTACTGTTCCACTTCACAGTCGTTAGGGCCGCCCGGCGCACAATGGCCCGGCGCGAGTGAAGTTCCGGTTCGGGGCGCACAAAGGGCGTTGCACTAGTAAATGACGTCATGATCTGCGCGCGCAGCAGGGCGCGCGCTAAGACTTTGCGCCGGCGCTAAATGTGTACTGAAGTTGGGGCGAGGCGCAGATCGCGCTGCGACGGGCGCTAAGCGCCTAGCGCTCAAGATCTACTCCTCCTAAGGCGCTAACGGCTGGCGCACCCAACTGAATTTCTAGGCCAAAGAATTTAATTTAATTCAATCGCTCCACCATTGGCGGCTGTGCCTTCAGCTGCCGAGACTCGAAGCTCTGGAATTCCCTCCCTAAACCTCCCTCCCGCCAATCCCCCAACCCCCCCACCTTCTCCTTTAAGTTGCTCCTTAAAAAACCTCCCTCTTATATCTTCTTATGTGGCTCAGTGTCAAATTTTGTCTGATAACGCTCCTGTGCAGCGCCTTGGGACATTTTTACTGTGTTAAAGGCGCTATATAATTGCAAGTTGTTGTTGTTGAATAATATGCATTTGAAAGGGGGAAGACAGCTACAGTTATGAAAGAGTCAAGCAGGTGAAAACATACAGTTAAGGTTTTGCAACTGAGAATTACCTGAGCGGACATCTTTACATTTTGATACCGCAGCTATTGACTATTATACTTATACTGACTATATATTTCCTACATTACAGCAGTGACTACACTTCAAGAAGGTTTTAATTTGGCTGTAAAGCGGTTTGGGACGTCCCAAGGTCGTGAAAGGCGCTATAGAAATGCAAGTCTTTCTTTCTGCCCAGGACGTAAGAGTGAGGTTCTCAGAAGATTCAAAAAATGTTATTAACATGTCAACTTAATAGTTGTTAGACGCTAGAACAATGGCCCGTATTTTCCGATTGGAGGCTTCCTGCATGCGGAGGCCTCTGATCTGGAACAAGATCTACGCCCTTACCTGAGGTCTCCGGAGGTGCGGACATTTCCGCTCCTGGGTCTCTCCTGGTGCACGTGCGTGCAAAGGCCCGAGTATCCCAGGGGCGCAGGCGGTTCGCAGGCAGTCCCTGGGATCACGTGGGCCATGGGGAACCAATCAAAGAAGGGAATCCCCCTTCATACTTTTGACAGGGCTCTCAGCTTAAACCCGTCAAAAGTATGAATGGGGATCACTCAAAAAACACATCAAAACATTAAATAAAAAACACTTTAAATCTCATTTTTAAAATTAGTTAAAATTACATTAAATTAAATATTTCAAACAAAAATTTAATTTTTTTAAATTAAAGTTTTTACGGGGCTAAAAATATATTTACCTTTTTTAAAAGTATTTTAAAATTATAAATGAGTGGGAAAAAAATTATTTTTTTACTTTTTTAAACTCTTATGCTGGTAAAAGCAGGCCTTACGTCTGCTTTTACCAGGCGTAAGATTTCTAAGGGTTTTCAGCAGGCGGAGGTTCTGCAGAAAGCGGAACTCTCCCCCCGCAGAGGCCCTTCTCCAGGGCAGGCGTCCGATCTGTCAAGAGCATTCTTAACAGATTGGAAGTGCCGGTTTTCAGTGCATGCGCTTTGCACGCCTGAAACCGGCACTTGCAAGGCCCCCACGGGCGCGTGCGCACCTCGTACACACCCGCAGGGATCGAAAAATACGGGCCAATAAATTAATTCAGGGAGGAAGAGCGTGAGGCAGAAGGAGCTTTGTTAAATACACTTAAAAGTGCCATTGATTAACGCAGCTTTACTAGTACCCAGCACTTTGTTGAGAATGTCACATTTGGATCTCGGAACCAGGTTTGACCAGGCTATCAGTTACACTCATTCACCGTGCCGCTTTCCCGTCCCTCCTAAAGTGCCTCAAGATGTTTTGCTACTTCAAAAGCGCTATATAAGTGTAAGTTTGTTGTGATTGTAAAGAGCAGCAGTGAAGTCCTGCATGATCCTCAATGAAAGCATCCAACCAAGCTTCAGAAGTTCCGTCCCAATGATATAATCACGGGGTAGAATTCCCAAGCTGCATATAACAGCAGCTTTTATTTTTATTTCCTATAATGGATTTTCGAGGAAATACAATTACATATATATTTTATGAGACCTGCCACTGAAGGAACTAGAGGGCAGAATTAAATGGATTGCTGAAATTATATTGGCCTGTAATTTGCGGTCAGTGGCGGCGATTGCCGCTGGCCTGGAAGAGAGCTGCCCAGAGAGATCTCGCGATCTCTGTGGTGAGAACTTTAGCTTCCGCGACGTTAAATTGATTGTAGCGCTGTCAATAGGGAATTCTTAGTGCAGAGCAGCAGTGACATCATCAAGCTGTCTATGCAGCCAATCACATTGACGAATTCTCACAAACAGCAAACCAGGAAATAAAAAGCACTGATTATCTGCACTTTTTAAAAATGTTATAGAGAGCGGAATAAAGATTGGGACATATACTGGGATTGAGGTAGAAGCTGAAATATCATGAACAAACTTTTAAAAACATTTGTAATTATTTTTAAAATCTAGTCATTTTTATTATAATGGAGAAATTTGACATTCCACAAAAATAAAATTAGTTTTTCAGGGCCAGAAAGGTTGTTTAGCAGTCAATACGCTGTTAAAACCACAGTTACACTGTTATAAATCCCATCATTCATCAAGAAACTACTCAATGTTATAAATCTCATCATTCATCAAGAAACTACTCAATGTTATAAATCTCATCATTCATCAAGAAACTACTCGTGAAATAACGCTGGACGGCCAGCTGGTGGTGCTGTCCAAGGAGTATAAATACTCGGGCGTCGGCCCCAGCTTACCAGGGACATTTTGTAAGACAAGGAACTAGTGAAGTACAACTAGATCTCCACGCTCTGAAACAAGTTGATTAAAGCCTTGCTTTATGCTCAAACCAAATGCGTAGTGAGTTTCATTACGTCATACACCTATTCCAACAAGGCTTAACATTTACTGGGGTGTTTATATTAGCGTGGAAAAGCTTAAGTTTGTTAATTCCACAGATTTCACTAATTGCCGGCTATGGAGAGCCACAGCGCAGTCTGTGTCAGAGCAGTGAATGACTGATCGCAACCTCAGGATTTCCACGTTTAGCTGCGGATGCACTAAATCCTGAAGTTACGGTCAGTTTCAGAGGGGTAATGACGGTGAATGCTGACAGTTCATAAGAACATAAGAACATAAGAAATAGGAGCAGGAGTAGGCCAATTGGCCCCTCGAGCCTGCTCCGCCATTCAATAAGATCATGGCTGATCTGATCCTAACCACCAATCCACTATGACAGGACTATCTCCTGAATCTAACAGAATTAGACACACGAAACAGGAGCAGGATCAGGCTACACGGCCCCTGGGCCCGCTCCGCTACCCACAGGGCCATGACCGACCCGCACCTAAACTCATGTCCAAATTCCTGCCCGCTCCCCGTAACCCTTAATTCCCTTTTCTTCTAGGAAACTGTCTATTTCTGTTTTAAATTTATGTAATGACGTAGCTTCAACAGCTTTTTGGGGCAGCATATTCCTTGGACCTACCACCCTCTGAGTGAAGTAGTTCCTCCTCATCTCAGTTTTGAAAGAGCAGCCCCTTATTCTAAGACTATGCCCCCTAGTTCTAGTTTCACCCATCATCTGGAACATCCTCCCCGCATCCACCCGATCCAACCCCTTCACAATCGTTTATGTTTCAATAAGATCGCCTCTCATTCTTCTGAACTCCAATGAGTAGAGTCCCAATCTACTCAACCTCTCCTCATATGTCCATCCCCTCATCCCCGGGATTAACCGAGTGAACCTTCTTTGTACTGGCTCGAGAGCAAGTATGTCCTTTCTTAAGTATGGACACCAAAACTGTATGCAGTATTCCAGGTGCGGTCTCACCAATACCTTGTACAACTGAAGCAATACCTCCCTATTTTTATATTCTATCCCCCTAGCAATGAAAGCCAACATTCCATTGGCCTTCTTAATCACTTGCTGCACCTGCATACTAACCTTTTGAGTTTCGTGCACCAGGACCCCCAGATCCCTTTGTACTTCAGTACTTTCCAGTTTCTTGCCATTAAGATAATAACTTGCTCTACGATTTTTCCTGCCAAAGTGCATAACCTCACACTTTCCAGTATTGTAGTCCATCTGCCAAGTCTCTGCCCACTTACTTAGCCTGTCTATGTCCCCTTGCAGGTTTTTTATGTCCTCCTCTCTCACTACTTTCCCTCCCATCTCAGTATCATCTGCAAACTTTGATATGTTACACTCGGTCCCCTCCTCCAAATCGTTAATATAGATTGTAAAGAGTTGGGGACCCAGCACTGACCCCTGCGGAACACCACTGGTTACTGATTGCCAGTCTGAGAATGAACCATTTATCCCAACTCTCTGCCTTCTGTTAGATAGCCAATCCTCTATCCATGCCAGAATATTACCCCCAATCCCGTGATTTTTTATCTGAAGCAATAATCTTTTGTGTGGCACCTTGTCAAATGCCTTTTGGAAGTCTAAATACACTACGTCCACTGGTTCACCTTTATCCACCCTGTATGTTACTTCCTCAAAGAACTCCAGCAAATTTGTCAAACATGACTTCCCCTTCATAAAACCATGCTGACTTTGTCTTATTAAACTATGATTATCCAAATGTCCTGTTACTGTCTCCTTAATAATGGACTCCAAAATTTTACCTACCACAGATGTTAGGCTAACCGGTCTATAGTTTCCAGCCTTCTGTCTACTGCCCTTTTTAAATAAGGGTGTTACATTAGCAGTTTTCCAGTCTGCTGGGACCTTTGCTGAGTCCAGGGAGTTTTGGAAGATTATTACCAATGCATCCACAATCCCTACCGCCACTTCCCTCAAGACCCTTGGATGTAAGCCATCAGGTCCAGGCGATTTATCTGCCTTGAGTCCCATTATTTTACCGAGTACCACTTCCTTAGTGATTTTGATCGTGTTTATCTCCTCCCCCCCTATAGCCCCCTGCTTGTCCAGTGTTGGGATATTCTTGGTGTCCTCTACTGTAAAGACTGATACAAAATATTCATTCAGTGTTTTTGCCATCTCCATATTTCCCACCATTAATTTCCCGGTCTCATCCTCTAAGGGACCAACATTTACTTTAGCCACCCTTTTTCTTTTTATATAACTATAAAAACTCTTACTATCTGTTTTTATATTTTTTGCTAATTCACTTTCATAATCTATCTTCCCTTTCCTAATCAATCTTTTTGTTATTTTTTGCTGTCTTTTAAAGTTTTCCCAATCCTCTATCCTCCCACTAGATTTGGCTACCTTATATGCCCTTGTTTTTAGTCGAATACTATCCTTAATTTCTTTACTTAGCCACGGATGGCTGTCTTTTCTTTTACACCCTTTTCTTCTCAGTGGAATATACTTTTTTTGGAAGTTGTAAAATAACTCCTTAAATGTACACCACTGATCATGTATCGTCTTACCCTTTAATCTATTTTCCCAATCCACTTTGCTCAATTCTGCTCTCATACCTTCATAGTCTCCTTTATTCAAGCTTAGCACATTTGTTTGAGATACAACCTCCTCACCCTCTAATTGAACATGGAATTCAACCATGTTATGGTCACTCATTCCAAGGGGATCCTTTACTAGGACATTTTTAATTAATCCTGTCTCGTTACACAGGACCAGATCTAAGGTTGCTTGCCCCCTGGTCGGTTCAGTTACATACTGCTCAAGAAACCCATCCCTAATACACTCAATGAACTCATCCTCAAGGCAGCCCTGCCCAATTTGATTTGTCCAGTTAATATGATAGTTAAAATCCCCCATAATTATAGATGTTCCCTTATTACAAGCCTCAACTATTTCTTGATTGATACTCCGTCCAACCGAGTTGCAACTGTTCGGAGGCCTATAGACTACGCCCACTAGTGCTTTTTTTCCCCTTATTATTCCTTATCTCCACCCAAACTGTTTAATTATCCTGATCTTTTGACCCAATATCATTTCTCTGTATTACAGTGATTCCTTCCTTTATTAACATAGCCACCCCACCTCCACTTCCTTCCTGCCTGTCCTTCCTGATCGTTAAATAACCTGGTATGTTTAATTCCCAGGCATTGTCACCCTGCAGCCATGTTTCTGTAATGGCCACAAGATCATACCCATATGTAGCTATTTGTGCCATTAACTCATCTATTTTGTTACGAATGCTACGTGCATTCAGATAGAGAACTTTCAAATGTGTTTTTTGACACTTAGTTCCTGCTTTTGCCCTTTTTATTACTTTACCTTTTACTCCATACCTTCTGCCCCTTCCTGACACGCTCTGGTTTTGCATTTCCCCACTGCTACCTAAGTCTATGACCTTCTCTGTTGTCATTTTTATTATTTGTTCTCTAGGAACCTCCCCCCCACTACCGCCGTCATTACCCACCGCAAATTCCGGGCCCATGAATATTGTTGGGAATTAGGGTTGTCACCTCTGGTTGGACGTATTCCTGGAGTTTTCATCACGTGACCTCCTTCCTCCAACCACCCCACCCCCCCCCACCCCACACTCCCACCATTGGTCACCTGACACCTCCATACTCATGGCACCCCGCCTTCCCGTAGCCAATCAGGGAGCGAACAGAATCTTCGTTCCTCAATTGGATGATTCTTGACTTGCAGTCAACTTGACTTTTTCCCCCATCTCCAATATTTTTAGAATTAATGAGCAAAAGCATTCAAAGAAAATGAAAAGAAGAACACAATTATTTTTGTAACGCCCCGATGATTTCTCCCCTGGGTTTGATCACAGTAGTGTCCTGGAGATCAATCATCAATTCCTAGAAACTCCTGGAGGATCAGCAAGCCTGTTGGGAATATAAAGGTAAAGCCAACAGGATAGATTCGCCTAGTGGCTTGGGGATATTAGAATGTCAATCCAGACTCAATTTTGAGATGGGGATTGCAGGAGAGACTGCCCGAGTGTATTTTTAAAGTACAATAGATTAATCTATGACATGGGATACAAATTTAAATTTAGGGGGTGATTTTATCAATGGGGTCGTGATGGAGGCGAGACTCCCACTTGTCAGGTTTTAGTCCCGCCTCCATTGACGTCTGGCCAACCCACGCTATTTTCCCTTGATTGACCGTGTTAAGCCCCACCCAGCAGGCTTAGCAGGCCAATTAAGGGAAAGCCAGTGACAGAGAACGTCAGCGTATGACGTTTTTTGACAGATGAATTGTCATCGTTTGACAGCTTTGAGAAGCTGTCAAACACTGACATTCTCTGTAGTTTGATGAGTCCTTGTACTCAAGACTCACCAAACCTCTTTCTTGAGCAGAAATCGGACAGCTGTTGCTTCGGAGAATGCAGCAGCCATTCTGTCATCTCTGCTGTGGAGATGAGGCAGACTCCGCAGCCTAAAGGGATGAAGCCTGGAGGAAGAAGCAAAGGTAAGTAATCTTATTAAAACACTTTAGACTCAGCTCACACACTTACCTCTCCGCACTTGCACTCATCACTCACCTGCACACTGGACATCTCGGCCCCTGCAACCCCCGTAGACCCACGGCTCGCCTCGCTGACCCTGGCGAGGTTCGGAGCCATCGGGAAGCCCACACTTGAGGGCTCAAAATAGGGATTAGCCAAAAAACTGCAACAGGCAGTTAATTGGCACTAATCCCCTTCCCGCCTCGAGGAGACGGGACCCGGCACGGGCTGGGTACCCGCCTCCTGGGAAGATGGCACGGAGGCAGGTTGGGGGGCGGGATGGGTACCCGCTCCCAGATTCTGCCATTTTCCCGGCAGTCCCGCCTCCATACCCACCTCCCCCGGGCTGGGAAAATCGCCCCCTTAGATTTTGACGCAGATAAGTGCTGGGGGAATGACTATGCCGAGTGGCGGAACGGTGGTGAGATTGTCTATGTTTTAGTCATGACTTTGTTTCTGGTGGTAGAAGCCAGTGACGGGTGATTGTAGGGTACAATGGAATGATCACAATCTTGTAAGTGTTTTTATTATTGAATAAATCCAATTAAAAAAAAACAGCAATCAAAAGGTTGTCAGTTCAAATCCCACATGTTTCACTAATATCCTGCCACCCCCTACCCGGTCTGGGCCTACACGTAACTCCAGTCCCAAACTAGACAGTTAACTCTTAAAGCCCACAGAGCAACTAAGGGTAGGCAATACATTCTGATACCCGTATCCTGAACAAATATAAAACAAGTAGGATTGAGGGTAGTGTGATGAAATATGTCATTCATCAGACTCTGTAGTTAACTACATATATTGTATTGCCTGCTCCGGTGTCTTACCTTGTATTGTGTATAGTGCACCGCCCCCTTTGTGTGTCGGCTCCGCCCATACCTGGCCCTACTTAAGACAAGCCCAGGCTTGTCTTGCAGCAGAACAGCAGCATGCTAGGTGAAGCTAGGTGAAGACACAGGCATCTTTTCTTTGCTAATAAAAGCCTTGTTTTATTCAGTTAACTTTGAGTCTTGAAGTTATTGAGGCACATCAGGTAGAACCTGAGATAGCTTGAACGGGAGAAGCAGGAGTAAACTTAGCCACAAGAGATCCTTTTCTGGTTGAAATAGGCTACTCTAGCTGGCTCTGGATTTACCTCAGTATCTGAGAACATAGGAACAGGCCATTCAGCCCCTTGAGCCTGTTCCGTCATTCAGTTAGATCATGTATCTTAACTTCATTTAGCCGCCTTGGTTCCGTAACCCTTAGTAACCTTACCTAACAAAAATCGATCAATCTCAGTTTGGGATTTTTCGATTGACCCCCGGCCTCAACAGTTTTTTGAGGGAGAGAGTTCCATTGCCCTTTGTGTGAGGAAGTGCTTCCTGACATCACCCCTGAACGGCCTGGCTCTAACTTTAAGGTTATGCCCCCTTGTTCTGGACTGTCCCCCACCAGAGGAAATAGTTTCTCTCTATCTACCCGATCAACTTTAATCACCTTAAACACCTCAATTAGATCACCCCTTAATCTTCCATACACAAGGGAATACAAGTCTAGTCTATGCAACCTGTCCTCAAAATTTAACACGTTTAGCCCCCGTATCATTCTGGTGAATCTACGCTGCACCTGCTCCAAGACCAGTATATCCTTCCTGAGGTGCAGGGCCCAGAGCTGAACACCGTGCTCCAGGTGGGATCTGACCAGAGCTTTATACAACTGAAGCATAACTTCCACCCCTTTGTGTTACATCCCTCCTGCGATAAAGGCCATCATTCCATTATCTCTACCCTGTAGCAGTATTTGACCCCTTGTGACCCCACCTCATTGTTCTTTGATGTAATGTTTTCCTGACTGACCTGTTTGGACACCATTCACACCTTTGATTGCTGTGATTAGCTCTCTGCCGAGGTGTGATAAAGGGCAGTTAGAAAGATTACCTGTAATCACCTGGCAGTGTTCTCTGACTATATAAGCTGTGCCTATATGCATCTCTTCACTTCACCTGATGAAGGAGCAGCGCTCCGAAAGCTTGTGATTTCAAATAAAGCTGTTGGACTATAACCTGGTGTTGTGTGACTTCTCACATTTGTAGCAATATAAGCTGAGCCACAAGAGTTGAATGGTCTTGTAAAACTATGAATGGCAGCGACTGGTAAAATCACGGAGTCATTGTGGGAGGCTGTTTGTTTTTCTTGTGATACTTTGCTTTGCTTCTGTTATTTAAGTCACAGTCTATACCACAGGTACGTTAAAACTTAAGAGAGGTCAAACCACCAGCGGAAAATAAGAGGAATTAAAGACTATATGGGGCCTGAATTTGCGGTCGGAGGCTTCCCACGGGCCTACCTGACGGTCCTGGATCCACGGCAATTCGCGCTCCTGGGCCTCGATGCGTAGACATGCGTAGAGGCCCACGTATCCCAGGGGTGCAGGCGGTTTGCAAGCGCCTCTGGGATCATGTGGGTTGACCCAACGAATGACAGAAGGGCATTCCCATTCATGATTATGGGGATTCCGGATGTACGGAACCCCCATAAGCATGAAAGGGAATACCCCTAAAAATACATGTACATGTCAAATAAATTTTAAAAAAATTACATTATTAAAATTAATTCAAATGCCATTTAATTAAATATTTTTTTAAAAATGTTTTAAATGGGCTAAAAATAAACTTATTTCACTGGTTTTCAAATGTTTAAATACTGAAAAAATGTATTTTTATGTTCATTTAAACTCTTACGCTGGTAAAAGCAGGCCTTACGCTTGATTCTACCAGGCGTAAGAATTTCAAGGGCATTCTCCGGGCAGAAGTTGGGCAATCAGCCCAACTCTCCACCCGCGGAGGCCCTTTTCCCGGGGAGCGCAAGTTCTGAGTTTTAGCACAGGCGCTTCACGCGTGTAAACCCGGAACTTGCGCGGCCCCTACGTGCGCATGTCCACCTCGCATGCGCCCGTGGGGCCGCAAATTAAGGGCCATGTTGAAAATGACAATGGCCCAAAATTTGCGGTCGGGATTGTAATGTATTACCACATGGTTTGTCACATGGTTTAGTATGAGCATGCTCAGTTCGCTCTGGCCTAGTAAAGCGAGCACATGGACGAGCAACTCATCCTGTCTCTGTCGTTCATTTGTTCTACCCACATATATTACATTTTGGCGACGAGGATGGGATCCCAAAGCCATTTTTAGGGATCATGGAAGGACACAGCGTTCAACCTTCGAGTGGAAAAGGTGAATTTGTGACACCTAAACTGAATTTTTGCGATGTTTTACTGTTAATGCTGATGCAGAATCATCTGCGCTTCACCTTTGTGTGTATGTACACACAGCAACAGCGGCATTGATTCTCATAGCTACACAGCTAACGTGCTGAGTCACTGTTTGACGGGATCGGCACAATTATGGCCAAGCCTGTGGGATTCATCGGCAGCCTCAGCCTGTATGACCGAGCTCACGAACCATTCAGTTCTTACATTGTGCGGATGGAGATGGTTTTTTAGGGCCAATAACATTACTGAGACCGAAGGTGCAAATGAGAATGGTCAAGCTCAAAATAAAGTAATTTGTGAATGGAAGAAAGCAATTTTTCTAACGGAGATCATAAGAACATAAGAACATAAGAAATAAGAGCACGATTAGGTAATTCAGCCCCTCGAGCCTGCTCCGTCATTCAATAAGATAATGGCTGATCTTCTACCTCAACTCCACCTTCCTGCCCGATTCACATATCCCTTGATTCCCTTAATATCCAAAACTCTATCGATCTCTGTCTTGAATATCCTCAATGACTGAGCCTCCACAGCGTTCTGGGGTAGAGAATTCCAAAGATTCACCACCCTCTGAGTGAAGAAATTTCTCCTCATCTTAGTCCTAAATGGTCGACCCCTTATTCTGAGACTGTGACCCCTGGTTCTAGACTCCCCAGCCAGGTGAAACATCCTCCCTGCATCTACCCTGTTAAGCCCTGTAAGAATTTTGTATGTTTCAATGAGATCACCTCTCATTCTTCTAAACTCTAGAGAATATAAGCCTAGTCTACTCAATCTCTCCTCATAGGACAATCCCCCCGTCCCAGGAACCAGTCTGGTGAACCTTTGTTGCACTCCCTCTATGGCAAGTATATCCTTCCTTAGGTAAGGAGACCAAAACTGTACACAATACTCCAGGTGTGGTCTCACCAGGGCCCTATATAATTGCAGTAAGATGTCTTTACTCTTATACTCAAATCCTCTTGTAATAAAGGCCAACATACCATTTGCTTTCCTAATTGCTTGCTGTACCTGCAGGTTAACTTTCAGTGATTCGTGTACAAGGACACCCAGGTCCTCTGAACACCAACATTTCCCAATCTCTCACCATTTAAAAAATACTCTGCTTTTCTATTTTTCCTACCAAAGTGGATAACTTCACATTTCTCCACATTATATTCCTTTTGCCATGTTCTTACCCACTCACTTAGCCTGTCTTTATCCCCTTGAAGCCTCCTTGCATCCACCTCACAACTTACATTCCCACCCAGCTTTGTATCATCAGCAAACTTGGATATATTACATTTGGTCCCCTCATCCAAATCATTGATGTAGATTGTGAATAGCTGAGGCCCAAGCACTGATTCTTGCGGTACCCCACTAGTTACAGCCTGCCAACCCGAAAATGACCCATTTATTCCTAGTCTCTGTTTTCTGTCTGTTAACCAATCCTCAATCCATGCTAGTATATTACCCCCAATCCCATGAGCCCTCATTTTGTTTAATAAACTCCTATGTGGCACCTTATCGAAGCCTTCTGAAAATTGAAATACATCACATCCACTGGTTCCCCCTTATCTATTCTGTTAGTTACAACCTCAAAAAACTCTAACAGATTCGTCAAACATGATTTCCCTTTCATAAATCTGTGTTGAATCTGCCCAATCCTATTATTATTTTCTAAGTGTCCTGTTAACACGTTCTTAATAATAGATTCTAGCATTTTCCCTACTACTGATGTCAGTCTAACTGGTCTGTAGTTCCCCATTTTCTCTCTCCCTCCTTTCTTAAATAGTGGGGTTACATTTGCTACCTTCCAATCGCAGGAACCGTTCTAGAATCTAGGGAATTTTGGAAGATGACAACCAATGCACCCACTATCTCTATAGCCACCTCTTTCAAAACCCTAGGGTGTAGGCCACCAGGTCCAGGGGATTTATTGGCTTTCAGTCCCATTAATTTCTCCAGTACTTTTTTTTTACTACAGTAATACTAATTTCTTTCAGTTCGTCATTCTCACTAGACCCTTGGTACTCTACTATTTCCAGGAGGTTTTTTGCATCTTCTTCTTGAAGACAGACACAAAGAATTTGTTTAATTTCACTGCCATTTCCGTATTCCCCATTATAGTTTCTCCTGTCTCAGCCTGTAAGGGACCCATGGTTACTTTCGCTAATCTTTTCCTTTTCGCTAATCTTTTCTTTTTTCCAGGGTCAATAAGATCAGAGAGTTGGATGCATGGCTCAAGGATTGGTGTGGGAAAAATGGGTTTTGATTCCTGGGGCACTGGCACCAGTACTGGGAAAGAGGGAGCTGCTCCGTTGGGACGGGCTTCACTTGAACCATGCCCTGGCGAATCGAATAACTAGGGCTGTAGCTAGGGCTTTAAACTAAATAGTGCTGGGGGGAGGGTTCAGGTGAGCGAGAACTTAGAAAGTTAAAGAGAAAGGACAGGGTAGCGATAGGGGTAATGATAACCAGAGTGTGACAGGAAGGGACAGAGTGTACAAGCATACGAGTGCACCAGCAAATAGGATCAGAGTAGGGAAAAATGGTAAAAAGACAAAATTAAAGCCTCTTTATCTGAATGCATACAGCATTTGTAACAAGATAGATGAATTGATGGCACAAATAGAAATAAATGGGTATGATCTGATAGCCATTACAGAAATGTGGTTGCAAGGTGACCAAAGCTGGGAACTGAATATTCAGGGGTATTTGACATTTTGGAAGGATAGGCAGAAAGGAAAAGGAAGTGGACTAGCTCTGTTAATAATGGATGAGATCAGTACAGTAGTGAGAAATGATCTGGGTTCGGAAGATTAAGATGTAGAATCAATTTGGGTGGAGATAAGAAATAATAAGAGAAAGAAGTCACTGGTGGGAGTAGTCTATAGGCCCCCTAACAGTAGCTACACTGTAGGACAGAGTATAAATCAAGAAATAATGGGGGCTTGTAAGAAAGGTACTGCAATAATTGTGGGCAATTTTAATCTTCATATAGATTGGATAAATCAAATTGGCAAAGGTAGCCTTGAGGATAAGTTCATAGAGTGTATTCAGGACTGTTTCTTTGAACAATACGTTGTAGAACTAAACAGGAAACAGTCTATTTTAGATCTGGTAATGTATAATGAGACAGGATTATTTAATGATATCATAGTAAAGGATCCTCTAGGGAAGAGTGATCATAACATGATAGAATTTTGCATTCAGTTTGAGGGTGAGAAACTTGGGTCTGAAACTAGTGTCTTAAACTTAAATAAAGGAAATTACAAGAGTATGAAGACAGAGTTGGCTAGAGTGGACTGGGAAAATAGATTAAAAGGTAAGACGGTAGATAAGCAGCGGCAGACTTTTAAGAAGATATTTCATAACTCTCAACAAAGATATATTCCAGTGAGGAAGAAAGACTACGAGAAGGACGAACCATCCGTGGCTAACTAAGGAAGTTAAGGAGGGTATCAAATTGAAAGAAAAGGTATACAATTTTGTGACGATTAGTCGTAGGCCAGACAATTTGACATTTTTAGAAACTTGCAAAGGATGACTAAAAAATAATAAAGAGGGAGAAAATAGATTATGAGAGTAAACTAGCAAGAAATATAAAAACAGACAATAAGGGCTTCTACAAGTATATAAAAAGAGAGTAACTAAAGTAAACATTGGTCCCTTAGAGGATGAGACTGGGGAATTAATTATGGGAAACAAGGAAATAGCAGAGATTTGAACAAATATTTTATATCTGTCTTCACGGTGGAAGACACTAAAGGCATCCGAATAATAGTGGAAAATCAAGGG
The DNA here is from genome assembly GCF_052327205.1 of Somniosus microcephalus. Taxonomy (NCBI): domain Eukaryota; kingdom Metazoa; phylum Chordata; class Chondrichthyes; order Squaliformes; family Somniosidae; genus Somniosus; species Somniosus microcephalus. Next base: position 262,575,197 of record NC_140993.1, read on the forward strand.
GCAAAAGGGAGAGAGGAACTTAAAACAATCACTATCACTAGAGAAAAAGTACTAGGCAAACTAATAGAACTAAAGGCTGACAAGTCCTGTGGACCTGATGGCCTGCATTCTAGGGTCTTAAAGGAAGTGTGCAGAGAAAGTGGATGGTTGTAATCTTCCAAAATTCCCTAGATTCTGGAAGGTCCAAGCGGATTGGAAAACCGCAAATGTAAAGCTCCTATTCAAGAAAGGAGGGAGACAGAAAGCAGGACACTATAGGCCAGTTAGCCTAACATCTGTCATTGGCAAAATGCTGGAATTCATTATTAAGGAAGTAGTAGCAGGACATTTAGAAAATCCAATACAATCAAGCAGAGTCAACATGGTTTTATGAAAGGGAAATTGTGTTTAACAAATTTATTGAGTTCTTTGAGGATGTAACAAGCAGGGTGGATAAAGGGGAACCAGTAGATGTAGTTGATGCGCTATTAATTACTCATAAAAGACGGAGAGTTAGGAGAGTAACTAAAAGGCTTTTATTAACAAAGAACAGAGCATGCCTCTCGTGGTTGACTGGTTTCCAAGAAGGCAGGGGGCTGCAGAGCAGTCACCTTTATACCTGGGAGTGTGGGTGGAGCCAGGGGCGGAGCCAGCTGAGGCATGCATAGATACAACAGTGTGCAACAACAACAACAACGGTGAGCAACAATTACAGTGGTTTACCACATTCACCCCTTGTTTAAATTTGAGTCCGGCGGGGTGAAGTGTACTAAAGGTTCGTGTAAGTAAGTCTATCAGGTGGCCTTGTATGCCGTCCTGATCGTCGTGGTGGCGGCGGTGATGGTGCAGCATCCAACGTTGAATCTGGCGTCTCATTGAGTGGTTGGGTGGTCAATGACGGGTCCTGGGGCTGCGGCATGCCGTCTACAGGGGTTGGGTTGTGGGTAGTGGTGGATGGCAATGGTAGTGTTTCAGGGGCACCCGAAGGTGCGAGGTCTCGTATGGAGACTGTGTCCTCCCGCCCGTCCGGGTACGCCACGTAAGCATGCTGGGGGTTGGCGTGGAGGAGGCTCACCCTCTCGACCAGGGGGTCCATTTTATGGGACCTCACATGCTTCCGCAGTACGACGGGTCCTGGAGACGTCAGCCATGTCGGTAGCGAGGTCCCCGATGTGGACTTCCTGGGGAAGGTGAACATTTTTTCATGGGGGGTGGCATTGGTGGCCGTACAAAGCAGTGACCGAATGGAGTGGAGCGCCGCAGGGAGGACCTCCTGCCAGCGAGAGGTCGGAAGGCCCTTAGATTTTAAGTTTAAGAGGACGGCCTTCCAAACCGTCGCATTCTCTCTTTCCACCTGGCCGTTCCCCCGGGGGTTGTAGCTGGTGGTTCTGCTTGTAGCAATACCTCTCGTGAGCAGGTACTGATGGAGTTCGTCGCTCATAAAGGATGAGCCCCGGTCGCTATGGATATAGCTAGGGAAGCCGAACAAGGCGAAAAGGTCATTCAGACATTTAATGACCGTGGTACTGGTCATGTCTGGGCAAGGGATGGCAAACGGGAAATGGGAGTACTCATCAATTATGTTGAGGAAGTACACATTGCGGTCAGAGGAGGGGAGGGGCCCTTTAAAATCGATGCTCAGGCGCTCGAAGGAGCGAGTGGCCTTGATCAGGCTTGCTCTGTCTGGCCTATAAAAATGCGGTTTGCACTCGGCACAGATTTGGCAGTTCCTGGTCATGGTCCTGACCTCCTCGATGGAGTAGGGCAGGTTACGGGATTTGATGAAATGGAAGAACCTGGTGACCCCCGTGTTAAGTCTGTGTGTTATAGTGAGAATTACTACACACCACAAGAGTAAATTCAACAGGTCTTTACTGGTTGGAGGTCGGACTATACTGAATACAATATTATTACACTGTGCTTATATACCGGTGTGGTCACCACCGGTATTACGTATACAGCAGCCAAAGAAAGTAGTACCTTTCTTAAGGTGAACCAGGCTTAAGTTCTCTTAAGGTGGAACAGGTTACATACACCACAATCCTCCCTTTTTAGCTTAACAGTCATATCCCCAAATACACATAACATATGTACATATATAACTTCAGGTATAACAGTTCAAATGTTCAGTCTCTCAGGAGGCTTTCTGATTCGGCTTGGATAACGCCTTTCAGTGGTCTCTGATTCTTGTTGTTGAGGTGCCTCCTCTAGTTGGTTGCCAATGTATTGGGTGTCATCATCATCAAATACATTCTCGGCCGAGGTAGATGCTTCAGGTTCATGAACGTCTTCCACAGCTGTCTCTGTCACAACCATGGGTTCGACCCTTGCTCTCGACTCTACCAGTTGATCCGCATGACGCCTTATCACATTATAACCAATATCTACGGTGTACATCAGAGGTCCTTGTCTGGCCCGGATTGTTCTGGACTGCCATTTGTCGTTTCCATAGCCCCTTGCCATCACTGGTTGTCCTACGTCGAAAGTTCGAGTGGCCTTGCTGTTAATATGCCGAAACTGTTTGTTTTCCACTTCCCTCCGCACATTTGGTTTTAACAAGTCTAACTTGGACCGCAACCTCCTGTTATAAAACATCATAGCAGGACTTTGGTTAGTCACGGCATGATCGGCGTTTCTATATGACATCAGGAACTTATCGACCTTGTGTTGCAGTGGAATCTGATCATCATTCATGGCCTTAATAGCCTTTTTGAATGTCTGGACAAATCTTTCAGCCAACCCGTTTGTCGCCGGATGATATGGGGCAGAGGTATAATGTTTAACTCCATTCTTCTTTAAGAATTGTTGGAATTCTTCCGATACAAACTGTGGTCCGTTGTCCGAACAGATCTGTTCTGGCAATCCGTTCCTTGCGAATATTGTTCTTAACACCGCAATTGTCTTTTCTGAAGCAGTGGTATTCATCTTGATGACTTCTGGCCATTTGGAATGTGCGTCCACCGCGATTAGGAACATGGAGTCCATGAATGGACCAGCAAAGTCAATGTGTATGCGTTGCCATGGGGCTGAAGGCCATTCCCATGGGTGTAGAGGTGCTATCAGAGGTGCATTTTGCACTTTTTGACACCCAGCGCAGCTTTTCGTTAACTCCTCAATCTGTTGGTCAATACCCGGCCACCATACGTAAGCCCTAGCAAGACTTTTCATTTTAACTCCCCCCAGATGACCTTCATGTAGTTCTTTTAAAACTCTTTCCCTTAACTTGGGAGGAATAATCACTCTTGTCCCGTACATCAAAGTACCATGGCAGACGGACAGCTGGTCTCGCCTTGCCGAGAATGCCAGTAACAGAGGATCACCCCGTGTTGGCCATCCTTTCACTGTCACCTCGTAGACTCTGGACAGTGTCGGGTCGTTCCTGGTTTCTCTTTCAATACTTGCGTTGGTGACAGGTAAACACTCGATAATGGTCGAATGAAATAACTCAACAGGGTCAACTTCCGTCGTGTCTTCATCTTCAGGTAGCGGTAGGCGCGACAGGCCATCAGCATTACCATGCTGTTTCGTACCTTTGAATTCTATCTGATATTGATGTGCCCCTAAGAAAAGAGACCATCTCTGGAGACGCTGTGCTGTCATCACCGAAACACCCTTCTTAGGGTTAAAAATGGACACCAACGGTTGATGGCCCGTCAGAAGTGAGAATTTTTGGCCCTGTAGGTAATGATTAAACTTCTTCACTCCCCATACAAGGCTAAGGGCCTCCCTATCGATCTGCGCATAGTTGCGCTCAGCGGAGGTCAATGATCTGGATGCAAACGCGACTGGCCTTTCCGTGCCATTTGGCAATTTATGTGAGAGTACTGCCCCAATACCATATGGAGAAGCATCACAAGCCAACCGAATAGGCAGTGTCGGGTTGAAGTGAGCCAACACTTCCTCTGAGGTGATCAATTCTTTGCTTTTGCGAAATGCCTTCTTACAGTTTTCGCCCCAGTCCCATGGTACCCCTTTCTGTAAAAGAGCGTTCAATGGATGCAGCACCGTGGATAGATTTGGCAGAAATTTATGGTAGTAGTTAATTAATCCTAGAAACGACCTCAACTGAGAGACATTCTCCAGAGCGGGAGCCTTTACAACTGCCGCTATCTTGTCAGGAGACTTATGAAGCCCCTCCCGGTCAATGACATGACCACAGTACGAGATCCGCTTCTGGAAGAACTCACATTTCTGCCGATTTACTCTAAGTCCATACTCTTTCAGTCTGTTGAGCACCAGTTCCAAGTTAGCGAGATGCTGTTCATCACCATCACCTGTGATCAGAATATCGTCCAGGTAACATTGTGTGCCTGGAATTCCCTGTAATACCTGCTCCATGGCCCTCTGCCAAATTGCTGGAGCCAATGCCACACCAAAAACCAGCCTATTGTACCGGTACAACCCTCGATGCGTGTTGATCGTGAGGTATTGGCGTGACTCTTCTTCAACCTCCATCTGCAAGTACGCCTGCGCCAGGTCTATCTTGGTGAAGTGTTTCCCGCCAGACAGTGAAGCGAAAATATCCTCAATCCGTGGAAGCGGATACTGCACCGTGTGAAGCACCGGATTAACGGTGATCTTGAAATCTCCACAGATGCGAACTTTCCCTGGATCTCCTGGCTTATTGTTCGCAGGACGTTTCATAACGGGAACAATGGGCGTAGCCCACTCACTCCAATCTACTTTAGACAGTACCCCTGAACGTTCTAGTGCTTCCAGCTCCGCTTCAACCGCAGGTCGTATTGCATAGGGTACCGGTCTGGCTTTAAAAAATTTTGGTTGTGCATGTTCATCAATCTTGATGTTTGCCGTAATTCCTCTCAGTGTTCCCAGTCCCGGCTGGAACACCTCTTTAGCCTCATCCAATATTCTGGACAATCGTTTAGGTTTGACAGCTGTTTCCCCGGAATCTACCGTTAGTGCTTTCAAGGAGTGCCAGTCCATATTCATTTTCCTAATCCACTCCCGTCCTAGTAGTGGTGGACCTCCTTCAGGTAGCACATATAAGTCCATTACTTGGCTTCCTTCGCCCTTGTGGACCACTTCTACCTCTATTTTTCCGATGGGGTACACTCTTTGCCCCGTGTACGTTTTCAATATAATCTCCTTATCCTGTAAGGGAATATGTTGGAATAACCTTCTGTAATCTTTCTTATTCATGACCGTCAATGCCGATCCAGTGTCCAATTCCATTTTTACTTGGACTCCTGCTATCTTAAGAGTGACCCAAATTGTCTGGAGGTCTGTATCCTTACCAACGTTGTGTATTCTTAAGCTATCCAGTTCATTACTGCTAGCGTCTGAATCTGACTTCTGTTCAGTCAAACTGTTCTTTGTCACCTTGTGTACCTTTGCATATTTTCCTTGCGGTGACTTTTTATTGCTGGTCTTCTTTCCTGACCGGCATACTTTAGCTATGTGGCCAAGCCTGCCACACGTTCTGCATTCTTGGTTTTTAAACCAACACTGGTTCTGATCGCGCGTTGTCTTTCCACAACGATAACATTTGACAGAACTCAAACCCAATTTGTTTGTACTGAGTTCCGGTGGCCGTAGCTGCATTACTGCCGTGCCTCTCGCTGCGGCCTCGTGTGCTGCTGCCATAGTGACCGCCTTCTCGAGAGACAGCTCATTCTCCTCGAGCAGTCGCCTTTGTGTATCCTGTTTAAATAAACCACACACAAATCTATCTCGAAGTGCCTCTGTCAGTCCCGTTCCAAACTGACAATATTTTGCTAGCTTACGTAATTCCATCAAATATTCAGCATTGCTTTCATTTTGCAGCTGTCTTCTATCGTAAAATTTAAATCGTTCCGCTAGCATCAGCGGCGTGGGGCTAAGATGATTTTTTAGGACAGTAACAATCTGTTCGAACGTCTTATCCGCCGGTTCATCTGGTGATAACAGGTGTTTCAATTGCCCGTATGTCTTCGCACCCATTAAGTTTAGTAATGTTAGTGCTTTATCTGTCTCAGGAATTTTATTTGCCTTACAATAGTTTTGTATGCGTTCTACATACATAGCCCAGTCTTCTATATCACTGTCGAAGGCATTAATGTTCCCATGTTTCGGCATCGTAGCAATTTATCGGATTTTTAATGTTATCTAAGATGGCGGCTTCCCGCTCTTGCCGTCGTCCTCCGCCCACAAAATGGCGGTTTTCCCACGCTTGGCAGTCTTCACCCGTCCCCCGACGCTGTCTCCGCTTCACCGCGGCTCTCGCGCCTTCAGTTTCCCCAGACGCTGCGCCTTTAGCCCGAATGCGGCCCTTATCTCCGGTCGCGATCGATGTCCCGCGCTGCGCCTCTCGCTCGAAAGCGGCCCAACCCTTATCTCTGGTCGCGATCAACCTCACCACCCTTATTCCTCCGTCTTCCCAGCCCCGTCTGTACAGCCAACGCGGTTGACTTTCTGTCGCGTCGCTGCCCGGCTTACCCACCATGAGGTAGTAGAAGAAGCTGACAGTCGCTGATGGAGGCTTCGAGGTCAGGATGTCTTCTGCACTCCGGTTGCTCGATGCCTGCCGCTCGACGTGTCTTCCCGTAGGTGATGAGGGTGGCAACCTCTCTTCGACGTCCTGTCTGTGGACGAAGTCGCCGTGGAAATTACTGCAGCAGGGTAAGAATCGGACTCGTCGCCACTGTTAAGTCTGTGTGTTATAGTGAGAATTACTACACACCACAAGAGTAAATTCAACAGGTCTTTACTGGTTGGAGGTCGGACTATACTGAATACAATATTATTACACTGTGCTTATATACCGGTGTGGTCACCACCGGTATTATGTATACAGCAGCCAAAGAAAGTAGTACCTTTCTTAAGGTGGACCAGGCTTAAGTTCTCTTAAGGTGGAACAGGTTACATACACCACACCCCGGGTGGCAGAGGTCATTGTGGAGGGTCTGCAGTCTATCAACCTGCGCGTTGGCGCATGTACCGCGTGATAGGGCATCTGGGGGCTCATTGAGTTTCCCGGGCCGGTACAAGATATCGTAATCACAGAAATCACAGAAACCCCACAGTGCAGATAGAGGCCATTTCGGCCCATCGAGCCTGCACCGACACATATCCCACCCGATCCCTGTAACCCCTACACCAACACATATCCCACCCTATCCCCGTAACCCCACGTATTTAATCCCCCTAACACTAAGGGTCAATTTATCATAGCCAATCAACCTAACCCGCACATCTTTGGACTGTGGGAGGAAACCGGAGCACCCGGAGAAAACCCACGCAAACACGGGGAGAATGTGCAAACTCAACACAGACAGTCGCCTGGGGCCAGATTCGAACCCGGGTTCCTGGCGCTGTGAGGCAACAGTGATAACCACTATGCCACCGTTGTAGGTGGAGAGTTCAATTCTCCACCTCAAGATCTTGTCGTTCTTGATTTTGCCCCTCTGCTTATTATTAAACATAAAAGCCACTGAACGCTGGTCAGTGAGCAGGGTAAATCGTTTTCCGGCCAGCTAATGCCTCCAATGTCGCACCGCTTCCACAATGGCCTGGGCCTCCTTTTCGACAGAGGAGTGTCGAATCTCGGGGCCCTGGAGGGTCCTTGAGAAAAAGGCCACGGGTCTCCCCGCCTGGTTAAGGGTTGCAGCTAGGGCGAAGTCGGATGCGTCGCTCTCCACTTGGAAAGGGATGGACTCACCCACTGCGTGCATTGTGGCCTTCGCAATATCTCTTTTTATGAGAGTGAAGGCTGCACATGCCTCTGCTGTCAGGGGGAAGGAGGTGGACTTGTTGAGGGGTCTGGCTTTGTCCGCATAGTTGGGCACCCGCTGAGCATAGTAAGAGAAAAACCCTAGGCATCTCTTCAGTGCTTTTTGGCAGTGGGGGAGGGGGAGCTCCATAAGGGGGCGCATTCTGTCGGGGTCGGGGCCGATGACTCCGTTCTCCACTACGCAGCCAAGAATGGCGAGGCGCGTGGTGCGAAACATACATTTGTCCTTGTTGTATGTTAGATTCAGCCGCTGGGCCGTACGGAGGAATTTCTCTAGGTTAACGTCATGGTCCTGCTGGTCGTGGCCGCAGATGGTGACGTTGTCTAGATAGGGGAAGGTGGCCTGCAGCGCGTTCTGGTCAACCATTTGGTCCATCTCCCTTTGGAAGACCGAAACCCCATTGGTGACGCCGAAGGGGACTCGGAGGAAGTGGTAGAGACGACCGTCAGCTTCAAAAGCTGTGTACTGGCGGTCCTCAGCCCTGATGGGGAGCTGGTGGTATGCCGACTTCAGATCAATCGTCGAGAACACCCGGTATTGTGCTATCTGATTGACCATGTCAGATATGCGGGGGAGTGGGTATGCATCTAACTGGGTGTAGCGATTGATCGTCTGGCTGTAGTCAATAACTAGGCGCTGTTTTTCGCCAGTCTTCACTACCACCACTTGTGCTCGCCATGGGCTAGTGCTACCCTCAATAATCCCTTCCTTCAGGAGTCTTGCTACTTCGGATTTAATGAAGCTCCTATCCCCGGCACTGTACCGCCTGCTTTTGGTAGCGATGGGCTTACAGTCGCGGGTGAGGTTAGCGAACAAGGGGGGGGGGAGACTTTAAGCGTGGAGAGGCTGCAAATGGTGCGCGGCGGGCGATTTAAAAGCTGCTGGCTGCAGACTGTGAGTGGGGGGAGGGGTCCGCCGTACGCTAATGTGACACTTTTAAGGTGGTACTGAAAATCCAACCCCAGTAGAACGGCAGCGCAGAGATGGGGCAGGACTAGAAGTTTACAATTTTTGTATTCTGTGCCCCTTACTGAAAGGGTCACTACACAGTAGCCACCGACGTCTGCTGAATGGGATTTGGAAGCCATAGAGATCCGATGGCACGTTGGCAGGACTGGGAGAGAGTAACTGCGCACCGTGTCGGGGTGGATAAAGCTCTCCGTGCTCCCGCTGTCGAAAAGGCAGGTAGTGGCGCGGCCGTTTACCGTAATGTCCATCATGGACTTGGACAGTTGGTGAGGGAGAGATTGGTCCAGCGTCACGGAGGCCAGCGTATGGTCGAGCGAGTCGCTGTGGTCGTCAGATGAGGCGGTGGTTGAGTCCGGGTCACCCGCGATTGGAGTTGGAGGCGTCCAAGATGGCGGACAAAATGGCTGCGCCCATGATCCCGATCCCCACGCGGCTGGAGGTGTCCAAGATGGCGGACAAGATGGCTGCCCCCACGGTTCACACGCGGCGCTGCTGGCGTTAGCGGTTTTACCTTTGCAGGCGCTGACGTAGTGTCCTTTCTTCCCGCAGCCAGAGCAGGTAGCATTTTTCGCCGGGCAGCGTGCTCTGGGGTGTTTTGCCTGGCCACAAAAGTAACATTTCGGGCCCTTGGACATCGCTGCAGCAGTTGGTGCCGGGGGTGGCGGTCCCATGACCCAAGGTTGCAGCGTCCACGGTGCGGAGCGGTTAGGGGAGAATGCGTCCATATTCCGGTGGGCCGCGTCTAGCGAGAGCACGAGGGACACTGCCTTCTTCAGGTCGATTTCGCCCTTCTCCAACAGTCTCTGCCGGGAGTAGTCGGACTTGAGGCCCGCAACGAAAGCATCTCGGATAAGTCCCTCCGTGTGTATCGCGGCCGATACCGCTTTACAATCGCAGGCTTGGCCGAGTATCTGTAGTGCCCATAGGAATGCCTCCACCGATTCCCCGGACTGCTGTTTGCGGGATCTCAGGAGGTGTCTGGCATAAACCGTATTTACCGGGCGTGTGTATTGTCCTTTTAGCAGATCGATAGCCGCCGCGTAGGTAGTCGCGTCCTGGATGAGCGTGTAGACTTGGTGGCCCACCTTGGAGGCCAGGATTTTTAGTTTGTTTCCATCTAGTGTCACGGCTGAGGCTTCCAGGTAAGCTTCGAAGCAACGCAGCCATTGTGCGAACTTGGTAGACGAACCCGCCTCTTGAGGGTCTAGGTCCAGGCATGTTGGTCTGAGGGCATGCAGCAGCGCCTGCTGCTCAGCGTTTGGTGCCGTCATTTGCTGCAGCGCCTGCTGCTCAGCGTTTGGTGCCGACATTTTGTTCTTTGTTAATAAAATTGATGCGCTATTAATTACTCATAAAAGACGGAGAGTTAGGAGAGTAACTAAAAGGCTTTTATTAACAAAGAACAGAGCATGCCTCTCGTGGTTGACTGGTTTCCAAGAAGGCAGGGGGCTGCAGAGCAGTCACCTTTATACCTGGGCGTGTGGGTGGAGCCAGGGGCGGAGCCAGCTGAGGCATGCATAGATACAACAGTGTGCAACAACCACAACAACGGTGAGCAACAATAACAGTGGTTTACCACAGTAGTGTATTTGGATTTCCAACAGGCATTTGATAAGGTGCCACATAAAAGGTTACTGCACAAGTTAAGAGCTCATGGTGTTGGGGTAATATATTAGGTTGGATAGAGGATTGGCTAACTAACAGAAAACAGAGTTGGGATAAATGGGTAATTTTCAGGTTGGAAAACTGTAACTAGTGGGGTGCCACAGGGATCAGTGCTGGGGCTCCAACAATTTACAATCTATATTAATGACTTGGATGAAGGGACCGAGTGTACTGTAGCCAAATTTGCTGATGATACAAAGATAGGTGGGAAAGCAAGTTGTGAGGAGGACACAAAAAGACGGCAAAGGGATATAGATAGGTTCAGTGAATGGGCAAAAATTTGGCAGATGGAGTAAAATGTGGGAAAATGTGAGGTTATCCACTTTGGTAGGAGGAATAGAAAAGCAAAATATTATTTAAATGGAGAGAGACTACAGAATGCTGCGGTAAAGAGGGACATGGGGGTCCTTGTACATGAAACACAAAAAGTTAGCATGCAGGTACAGCAAGTAATTAGGAAGGCAAATGGAATGTTGGCCTTTATTGCAAGGGGGATGGAGTATAAAAGTTGGGACGTCCTGCTACAGCTGTACAGGGCGTTGGTGAGACCACACCTAGAGTACTGCGCACAGTTTTGGTCTCCTTATTTAAGGGGGGATATATTTGCATTGGAGGCAGTTCAGAGAAGGTTCACAAGGTTGATTCCTGGGATGAAGGGGTTGTCTTATGAGGAAAGGTTGAGCAGGTTGGGCCTATACTCATTGGAGTTTAGAAGAATGGGAGATGATCTTATTGAAACATATAAGATTCTGAGGGGGTTGGACAGGGTAGATGTTGAGAGGATATTTCCCCTCGTGGGGGAATCTAGAACTAGGGGTCATAGTTTCAGGATAAGGGGTCACCCATTTAAGACGGAGATGAGGAGGAATTTCTTCTCTCAGAGGGTCGTGAATCTTTTGGAATTCTCTACCCCAGAGAGCTGTGGAGGCGGAGTCATTGAATATATTCAAGGCTGAGATAGACAGATTTTTGAACTATAGGGGAGTCAAGGGTTATGGGGAGCGGGCAGGGAAGTGGAGTTGAGGCCAAGATCAGATCAGCCATGATCTTATTGCATGGCGGAGCAGGCTCGAGGGGCCAAATGGCTGACTCCTGCTCCTATTTCTTATGTTCTTATGTTCTTACATACCTACAGAAGCTTTTACAGTCTGTTTTTATGTCTCTCGCTAGTTTACTTTCATTCTATTTTCCCTTTCTGTATCAATTTCTTGGTGCTCCTTTGCTGAATTCTAAAATTCTAGGGCCTAGAAATTCACTATGGCCCCGCCAGCTGGCTAGCGCCCAAAAGTTAGCGCTGGGCGCGGAGCCAGTTGCGACTGTCAGATATTCAGTTTTTGCGCCCCAAGTCGGAACCGGGCGCTATTCCAGGGTGTGCCCGCCCCCGCTTGGGGCACTGAAACTGAATATCAGCGCTCTAGGTGCCGCTGCGCCACCCGATGCGGTGCGGCAGGCTGCGGTACTGCAGGCCTCCTCCTTCTCTTAAGGTGGAGGTGCCTGCAACGGGGAGATCGCCGCTGGATTGTGCCGGCAAATGAGCCCGGCACCACGGAGAAGTGCCGGGCTTGCGGAAAGCAGCCGGCAATGCCGCGGGGGGGGTGGTGGAGGAGGCTGGGGAAGGAGGTGCGGGCAGGCGGCCGCCGAAAAAGCGGCCGGCCGCACCTCCACCTTTATGCGCCCCACTAAGGCTGCAGTAAGGTCCTGGTCTCCGGATGTTAGTAGCGGCCGCCACGGAGGAGGCGGCGGCAACTGAATATGGGCGTCGGGCCGGCATCGGGGCGGAAACGGGGCACTGCGCACACCGATGACGTCATTGGTGCCGGCGCAGCGCTACCGGCTACCGCCGCCATTACCGCCGAGCTCAATATCAGCGCAACCTCCTCTACTGGCGCAGAAGCCCTCTTTAGGCGGTAACTGGGCGCAAAGCTTGCAGCGCCTTACTGAATTTCTAGGCCTAGAATTCTAAAATTCTCCCAATCTTCAGGCTTACTACTCTTTTTGGCAACATTATAAGCCTCTTCCTTTGATCTAATACTATCTTTAACTTCACTTGTTAGCCAAGGCTGGACCACTTTTCCGGTGGGGTTTTTGTGCCTTAAAGGAATGTATATTTGTTGTAAATTATGTATTAATTCTTTAAATGCTAGCCATTGCTTCTCTACCATCATACCTTTTAATGTAGTTTCCCAATCTACCTTAGCCAACTCGCCCCTCATACCTACGTAGTTTGCTTTGTTGAGATTTAAGACCATAGTTTCTGACTTAACTAAATCACTTTCAAACTTAATATAAAATTCTATCATATTATGGTCACTCTTCCCTAAAGGCCCCTTTACTGCAAGGTTATTAATTAACCCTTTCTCATTGCACAACACTAGATTTAAAATAGTCTGTTCCCTAGTTGTTTCCTCAATATGCTGATCTAGAAAACTATCTTGCATACATTCTATGAATTCGTCCTCCACACTGTTACTACAGATTTGGTTTGCCCAGTCTATATGTAGATTAAAGTCCCTCATGATTACTGTATTACCCTTGTTACATGCCTCTAATTTCCTGATTTATACCCTGCGCTACATTACAACTACTGTTTGGGGGCCTATAAACAACTCCCACCAACGTTTTCTGCCCCTTGCTGTTTCTTAGCTCCACCCAAACTGATTCTACGTCTTGATTTTCGGAGCTAAGATCCTTTCTCTCTACTGTTTTTATCCCATCCTTTGTTGTCAGGGATACCCCTCCTCTTTTTCCATTTTGCCTATCTCTTCTAAAAGTTATGTATCCTGGTGTAGTAATGTCTAGTTCCTATCCAAAGACTGAGGTCCACTCAGGCGATCAAACAAAACGAAGTTTAATGGAAACAAACAGGTTTAAACAAGTAACTGCAGGAGAACATCGAGTGTAGGTCTATTCAGTTCGGAGGCTCCACGGGGACTGCTAGGGTGGTCCCGTGGTTGACGTCATGATGTCATCACGTTCTTCCCGCCAGTGGGGGATCACGTGATGAACGGCGTGACGTCATCGCGTTTACCTGCGCTGTTAAAGTAATCACGCTCTGTACAAGTAAACAGTATAAATAAAGATACAGACTCAGGCTGTAGCTAACATGTTGTTAAAGGGAATTATATACAAACGATCTGAGTCCTTTAGTGGCTCCGCCACATGCGCCCCCCAAGAATTGTCTTTAACAGCAAAAGTGAGACGGCGAGGAGGCCCGACAAGCCTGTCCGCGCGACTTCTGTAACCCTGAAGTGGAAGCTGATGGACGATGGTTGAGCTGGCGGGCGGTTGTGGTGGATCTGGCACGGCGACTGTGGGTGGTCGGCCACGTTTTGGCGGTTGAGCGATTTCGCTGGGCGGTCCAGGTCTAAGTGTGCCGGCTTCAACCGGTCAACCGAAATGTAATCCGGTTTACCTCCGATATCGACCGAAAAGGTTTTGTCTCCCGGCTCTATGACGCGGAAGGGACCAGTGTAAGGAGGCTTGAGCGGGTACTGGTGAGTGTCGTGGTGGATAAACACGTACTCGGTGCTTTTCAGCTCAGTTGGGACGTGGGAGCTCTGTAAGCCGTGATGCGACGTAGGCACTGGAGCGAAACATCTGGCCACTTCCTGGTGGCTGACGAGTTGCTGGGATGCAGACCATGGCTCTGTTGGTGACGGGAGGAAATCCTCTGGTACTCGTAGTGGCTGGCCATATACGAGTTCCGCCGAGGACGATTGCAAATCTTCTTTGGGCGCCGTACGAAGACCCAAAAGGACCCAGGGAAGTCTGTCCACCCATCCCGCGCCTTGAAGACTGGCCCGCAGAGCGGCTTTGAGCGACCTGTGGAATCGCCCGCACAGGCCGTTCGCCTGTGGATGATAGGCGGTGGTGCGATGTAGTTTGGTGCCGAGCCCCTGAGCCACAGCATTCCAGAGCTCAGAGGAAAACTGCGGTCCACGATCGGAAGAGATGTCCGCCGGTACCCCGAAACGAGCAACCCAAGAGGAGATGAAAGCTCTGGCTACGTCTGCCGAAGTGGTGGAAACCAAAGGAACTGCCTCTGGCCATCTGGTGGTGCGGTCTACCATTGTGAGGATGTGTGTAAAACCTGAGAAGGTGGAAGCGGCCCCACGAGGTCCACATTCACGTGGTCGAATCGACGCTCCGGAACAGCGAAAGTGGCCAATGGAGCTTTTACATGACGCTGTACCTTGGCCTTTTGGCAGACCACGCAGGTGTTGGCCCAGTCGCAGACGTCCATGTGCATACCCCTCCAGACGAATTTTGACGACATCAGCCTTTGCGAGGCCTTCATGCCAGGGTGTGACAACCCATGTATGGCGTCGAAAATTTTACGGCGCCAGGCGACTGGTACGATAGGGCGGGGAGCTCCCATGGAGACATCGCAAAGTAGAGTGGTGCCTGTGGCATGGAATTTGACGTCGGCTGCTTGGAAGCTAGAGGGGCTGGTCCTGTATGCTTGGACCTCTGGGTCCGAGGCTTGATCCGCAGCCATGAGGGCATAGTCGATTCCGAGTTGGACTGCGTGCACAGTCGCGCGGGAGAGACAATCCGCCACCAGGTTGTCTTTGCCGGACAAATGCTGAATGTCCGTGGTGAATTCTGAAATGAACTTCAGGTGACGTTGTTGCCGAGCTGACCACGGTTCGGCAGTCTTGGCCATAGCGTACGTTAGTGGCTTGTGGTCTACAAAAGCCGTGAACGGACGTCCCTCTAGTAAGAACCGGAAATGGCGGATGGCTAGAAAAAGGGCCAGCAACGCCCGGTCGAAAGTGCTGTACTTTCTTTCGTTTCACCGTAGTTGACGGCTGAAAAACGCCAGTGGTTGCCACGTCCCATTCACCCACTGTTCCTGCACTGTGCCGATTGCGTAGTCCGACGCGTCGGTGGTAAGGGCAATGGTGGCACCTGGAAGCGGGTGTGCCAGCATGGTTGCGATGGCCAAGGCGCCTTTGGTGTCGACGAACGCCCGGTCCATCTTGGCCGTCCAGCTGATCGGATCCTTACCGGACTTGGCCTTGAGGGCCTCGTACAAAGGCTGCATAAGCAGAGCCGCCTTAGGGACGAACCGGTGATAAAAATTGACCATCCCGAGGAACTCTTGCAGGGACTTGACGGTCTGCGGGCGCGGGAAAGATGTAACTGCCTCTACCTTCGTCTGTAAGGGAATTGCGCCGTCTGATGTGATGCGGTGGCCCAAGAAATCAATCTGCTGCAGGCCGAACTGGCACTTGGCCGGGTTGATAATCAAACCGTGTTGACTGAGGCGTGTGAAGAGGGTGCGCAAATGGCAGAAGTGCTCCTCTTTGCTAGGGCTTGCGATGAGGATGTCATTGAGGTAGACTAAAAGAAATTTTAGGTCCCGAAGCACGGAGTCCATCAAGCGCTGGAAAGCCTGTGCAGCGTTCTTCAAGCCAAACGGCATCCGCAGAAATTTAAACAGGCCGAATGGGGTGATGACTGCGGTTTTCGGGACATCTTGCGGGTGCACGGGGACCTGGTGGTAACCACGGACGAGGTCGACTTTTGAAAAAAAAGTATTTCCCGCCAAATGGGCCGAGAAATCTTGAATATGCGGGATCGGGTACCGATCGGGAGTAGTGGCATCATTCAGGCGTCGGTAGTCGCCGCATGGCCGCCAGCCGTGGAGAGGCGAAGACCAGGGACTATTCGACCGGCGAATGATCCCCAGCAGCTCCATCGTGTCGAACTCCGCTTTCGCAGCCGCGAGCTTGCTGGGTTCGAGTCGTCGGGCCCGTGCGTAAACCGGGGGGGCCGGTGGTGGTGATGTGATGTTCTACACCATGTTTAGTGGCCGAGGAGGAGAAGGTGGGCCTGGTCAGATCCGGGAACTCTCCGAGGAGGCGAGTGAAGTCGTCTGGAGGTGGGACCGCACAGGAGACAGTGCGCGGCACGGCGTTACCGCGGTGGCACGGGATGGAGTGGAACGTGGCCGCATTGATCAACCGGCGGTGCCTGACATCGACCAGGAGGCCGTTGGCACACAAAAAATCTGCCCCAAGGATGGCCTGCGTGACTTTGGCAGTGATGAATTCCCAGTGGAAGCGCTGGCCGCTGAAACACACCTGGACCCGCCACCTTCCGAAGGTCCGAATGGCCGCGCCGTTAGCCGCCGCGAGGGCGGGGCTGTGGCCCCCAGCTAGTATTTCGAGATTTGACGCTGGTAGGATGCTACACTGCGCCCCGGTGTCGCAAAGGAAACGTCGACCAGATAGGGAGTCGGTGATGAAGAGAAGCTTCCTCGAATTTCCAATGGCCATCGCAGCCACGGGGCACTCGTTAGACCCGGTCCTCTTTCGCCAGGGTGGCTGTAGATGTTTTTTTTTGAGCGAAAAACTGCAGGGAGGGCGGCAGCATCTTGCTTTCACGCCAAAACGGGCGTGGTAGAAGCACAACCCCACTGATTGAGGAGCTGGAGCAGCGTCTGTGGGGGATGGGCGCCTCGTGGCAGCGCAGAACTGCTGTGTCACTGCGAAAATCTTGTCCGCTTCGGCAGCAAGCTCCATGCAGTCTGTGACTTCGGACCTGGCTAGGGCAGCCTGAACTTGTTCCGGGAGTAGGCTGAGGAATAGCTCCCTGAAGAGGAAGCATTCCGGTTCGGAACCAAGGAGCGTGAGCATCTGGCTCATGAGCTCGGACGGCTTGGAGTCCCCGAGGCCGGGCATAGCGAGCAACCGGCGGGCGCGCTCCGACTTCGTGAGCCCGAAGGCCTGCAGCAACCGCGCCTCTAACGTGTCATACTTGCGATCAGTAGGCGGACTACCAAGTAGGCTGACGATCCGCGAGGCTGTGGTGCTGTCGAGGGTAGAGACCACGTAATAATAACGGGTCTGATCCACAATGATGTCCCTGATGGCGAACTGGGCTTCAGCCTGGATGAACCATGTGGCTGGTTGTTGCTCCCAGAACTGCGGTAGCTTCAAGGTAACGGCGTTTGCTTCCATGTTGAGTATCTTCTGTGAAAACCGTTCGTAAAAGTTGGGGTCACCAATGTAGGAATGTCTAGTTCCTATCCAAAGACTGAGGTCCACTCAGGCGATCAAACAAAACGAAGTTTAATGGAAACAAACAGGTTTAAACAAGTAATTGCAGGAGAACATTGAGTGTAGGTCTATTCAGTTCGGAGGCTCCACGAGGACTGCTAGGGTGGTCCCGTGGTTGACGTCATGACGTCATCACGTTCTTCCCGCCAGTGGGGGATCACGTGATGAACGGCGTGACGTCATCATGTTTACCCGCGCTGTTAAAGTTATCACGCTCTGTACAAGTAAACAGTATAAATAAAGATACAGACTCAGGCTGTAGCTAACATGTTGTTAAAGGGAATTATATACAAACGATCTGAGTCCTTTAGTGGCTCCGCCACACTGGAATATTTAGTTCCTAACCTTGGTCACTTTGCAACCACATCTCCGTAATGGCTATTAGATCAAACCTATTAATTTCTATCTGAGCTATGAATTCATCTATTTTGTTGCGAATGCTTCGCAGATTCAGATATCATGACTTTAGCTTTGACTTTTTTCTATTTTTCCCTGATGTCACCTTTAGTCACTGATGCCCTATTACCTTTGGTACCCTCTCTGTCCCTTCCTGACCCACGCTGCTTATTTTTACCCAAAACACTACTCTGCTCTAGAGCCTTGACATTACTCTCGCTGCTTTTAAATTTACTCTTTCCTGAATCCTCCCACACCCCCCTTCATTAGTTTAAGGTCCTGTCTACTGCCCTAGTTATTTGATTCGCCAGGACACAGGTTCCAGCCCGGTTTAAGTGGACCCTGTCCGAACTGAACATCTCCCTCTCCCCAGTACTGGTGCCAGTGCCCCAAAACCCCTTCCTCCCACACCACTCTTTGAGCCATGCATTTAACTTTTTAATCTGCTTATCCCTATGCCAATTGGTGCGTGGCTCAGGTAACAATCCAGAGATTATTACCTTTGAGGTTCTGTGTTTTAATTTGGACCCCAACTCCTCAAACTCTCTCAGCAGAACCTCATTCCTAGTTCTACCTATGTCGTTGGTTCCTACGTGGGCCACAACAACTGGATCCTCCCCTTCCCACGCCAAGTTATTCTCCAGCCATGAGGAGATGTCTTTAACCCTGGCAATACAACCTTCGGAACTCTCGGTCGTGCCTGCAGAGAACAGTATCTATCCCTCTGCCTATACTGCCCCCTACCACAACTACATTCCCTTTCACTCCCCCCACTTGAATGGCCTCCTGCACCATGGTGCCATGGTCAGCTTGCTCATCCATCCTGCAGGCTTTTCCCTCATCCACACAGGCAGCAAGAACCTCATACCTGTTGGATAAGGACAAATTCTGAGGCTCCTCCAGCACTGCACCTGGGGTCTCCTTACCTGCCTGAGTTGCAGTCACATCCTCCTGTCCCTGACCACTAACCAGAGCTGTACCACTACCTAACCCAAGGGGTGTGACTGCCTCCTGAATCAAAGTGTCCAGGTAACTCTCCCCATCCCTGATGCCCTGCAATGGCTGCACCTCAGACTCCAGCTCAATAACTCTGAGCTGAAGTTCCTCAAGATGCAGGCACTTACTGCAAACGTGGTTGTCCAGGATCACAATGCTCTCCAAAAACTCTCATATGCTGCAGTTGTGGCACGCCGCCTGCACTGCCATCCCTATATGACCTTGTTCTATTTAATTAAATGTAATTACATTTATATTTAAGTAACTTAGTTTACAGTTTAGTTTCTTGACTACTTACTTGATCTAGATTAAGTTATGGGTTATGAAATTAAATATCTACCTGTAACACAAAGCACTGCAAGTAGTGCAGGCAAAAAGTAGCAACTCCTTCCCCCCTTTCCAAATTCCCAAATAAAACACTGTTTACGTGCACTCCGTTTCATGCCGTTCTGTGTAGACTGCTCTGTGCTCTGCAGAACTGTTTACTTTTATACACTAGGAGCCTCACCCAATTTACAGGTGTTGACCCAGCTCCCCTGCTCCCTGTGATTAGCGTCTATTCAAGACAAACACTTACACTGACTGATGTTTAACTGCCACTGGCAGGCAGCTTCTGTTAACTACAGTTTTTGAAGTTCTAGGTTTAAACCAAAATGTTACACTAAATTTCACTTTTTACAGCTTCTACTTACCCAAAACTTACCAGAAATTCCCACTCTTTCCAAATTCCAAAATAAAACTCTCTGTTTACGTGCACTGCATTTAATGCCACCCTGTGCAGATCAGGCCAGGTGTCTACGGAATGTTGACAAACCTACTGGCGCCAGGGAAAGCGAAGAATGCGTTGTTTGATGACATTGTTGAGAAACTCGAGGACCATTTCGACCCAAAGCCGTTAAAAATAGCAGAGAGCTGGAAGTTTGGTACTAGAAACCAAAAAAAAAGTGAAACCATCAGTGAGTACATTGTAGCTCTTAAGAACCTGTCTTTGCATTGTAACTTCGACACATTTTTGGATCGTGCGTTGCGAGATAAGTTTGTGTGTGGACTGGTGGATTAGCGCACACAGTCCAAGTTACTGAACACTCCGAATATAACGTTTGACATAGCATGCAAAATTGCCCTACCTATGGAGATGGCGTATAAGAATACTAGGGAGCTCCGTCCAACTCAAGTGACTAGAGCAGCTGAGGTCTACAGTCACAAAGCCACTGCTGAACCTAAAGCTGTGAGACTGAGTTAAAAGCATGTCGGTGAGAGCAGTTCAGTGAAATGTTATCACTACAATGGAAATCACTCACCACAGTCCTGCCAATACAGAAATGCGAAGCGTTTTCACTGCCAGAAGCAAGGCCATATTTCAACAGCTTGCAGAGCTCGATCTAAAGCAGGAAGCAAGAACCATTCTAGTGACAATGCAAAGCAGCGAGAACAAAAGGGAGAAATTCAAAATATTGAAGTGAACACACCTGATGTTGGAGAACTAGGCATCTACAGTATCTATGCCACTAGCAGCAATACCAGCAGTTGTGAAAAAAACTTCCGTACAAAACTTTTGATCAACGAGCCGTGTCAATATTGACACGGTGGCGGACTGCTCTATCATGAGTAAGGACACATCTGAGAGTAAGTTTAACCAAGTACCACTTACAAAGAGTACCGTAGAATTAAAAACCTACTCCAGAGAAATCCTAGAGACATGTGGACAAATGGAATGTACAGTTCAACACAATGGCCAGTCAGTAAAGCTGCCTATTATTGTAGCGAGCTACAACAACAGGCCAACCCTCATGGGTAAAGATTGGTTGAGAAAGGTAAAACTAGACTGGAAAAGCATCTTCAGTGTTGATGCTTCAAAGAAGTGACTCGACACAATGCTGAAGAGTATGAAAGCATGTTTACAGATAGTTATGAGGGCATCACTGGGCATGATGCGCATATTCGCATCAAGCCCAACACGGAGCCAGTCTACTGTAAGGCAAGGCTGGTCCCCTATCCATTGAAAAGTCAGGTGGAGGAAGAGCTAGCGAAGCTCAGAGAGAATGGAGTGCTAGTAAAAACTGACAAAAGTGAATGGGCTGCCCCAATCGTGGCAGTGCCCAAAGTAGACAAAACTGTACTCTTGTGCAGTGACTACAAAGTTACTATCAACCAAGCAGCTAACGATGAGCAGTACCCGTTACCTACATCGCAAGATGTGTATGCAGCACTCTCTGGGTCAAAGGTTTTCTCCAAGCTTGACCTGTCGCACGCTCAGCTGAATGTTGACAAAGAGAGTCAACAGTATCTCACTATCAACACACACAAGGGACTGTACTCATACACCAAGCTGTCGTATGGTGCAAAGTCCTTCCCCAAAATCTTCTAGCCTACGATGGAAAGATTTTGCAAGGAGTTCCAAATTTCTTATGCAATCAAGACGATGTGCTAATCGCAACAAGCTGTGAGGAAGAAAATCTAGAAGTGTTAGATTTAGTGCTTCAAAGGTTGAATGCCCACAATGTCAAATTGAAAAGGAGCAAATGTGCTTTTGTGCAGCCCGAGGTTGTGTACCTTGGTCTGAAAGTTGATGCAAAGGGCTTGCAACCAGTTAAGGAAAAGGTTGATGATGTCATCAGAGAACGTGTCTGAGTTAAGATCTTTCCTTGGAATGGTCCAGTACTACGTATGTTTCTTACCTGAGTTAGCGACCATGTTAACTCCATTGCACGAGCTCCTCAAGAACGATGTCCAGTGGAAGTGGACGACAGCACAACAGGAAGCCTATGATGCTTGTCAGCGAAGTCTCTCTAGCGATGCTCTACTTGTGCACTATGACACAGGGCGTGAGCTTAAGTTAGCGTGTGATGCTTCTAGCTATGGTGTGGGAGCTGTCATAAGCCACGTAATGGATGACGGCCAAGAGAAACCAATCGCGTTTGCAACGCGAACCCTCACAAAGAGCGAAAGAAACTACGTGTAAATTGAAAAGGAAGCACTCGCCATAGTGTTTGGAATCAAGAAATTCCAACAGTTCCTGATCGGCAGAAAGTTTACCCTGATAACCAATCACAAACCGCTCCTAGCAATATTGGGGCCCAAATCTGCCATCCCTGCAATGGTTGCATCAAGAATGCAACGTTGGGCAGTGTTGATGTCACAATGTGACTAAACAATTGAATATCGCACTTCAAAGCAAAATGCAATCGCAGGTGCCTTGTCCAGGTTGCCACATGAAGACTCATGTGTTGGGAGTGAAGGTGAGATTTTCACGCTAGGTGAAGTTGACAAAAACTTTCCCATGAATGCAATTGAGATTGCAGATGAGACTCAAAAGGACTCAGTATTGAAACAAGTGTATGAAAACACCTTGAATGGATGGACTGGTCAGTGTATGGACAGAGAATTGAAACCATTCCATAACCATCATACTGAATTGTCTTGTGAGCAAGGTTGTATCAAGTGGGGAAACAGAGTGGTGGTACCTACTTCTTTGAGAGATAGAATTCTGATCGAACTTCATACTGAACATCCAGGAATCGTCAGTATGAAATCAATTGCAAGAAGCTTTGTTTACTGGCCTGGATTGGACAGTGATCTTGAATCACTTGTCAGCAAATGCGGCAATTGCCAAAATTGCAGAAACAAACCACCCAAAACTCCACTACAACCCTGGTCATGGCCAAGTGGACCTTTTCAGAGAGTACACGTAGGCTTCTGTGAGAAAGCAAATGATTATTTCCTGGTACTTGTAGATAGCCACTCAAAGTGGATTGAAGTGAAACACATGGGTTCAAATACTACAACTGAACGTACCATAGATGTGTTGAGGTCTACCTTCGCATGTCATGGTTTACTTGTTTCTGACAATGGCCCTCAGTTCTGTTCTGCTCTATTCCAAGAGTTCATGAAATGGAATAGTATCAAACACACTCCCGTTCCACCATATCATTCAGTTTCAAACAGAGCAGCCGAAAGGTCAATCAGAATAGAATAGAAGCTCTCAAAAAGCAAGTGTTGCAGGGTTGTTCGGGACTCAGCATGAAGCAACGTTTGGCAAATTTCTTGCTGAAGCACAGAACTACTCCGCACACTGCAACTGGACATACCCCAGCAGAACTCTTGATGAAGAGGAGATTGAGAACACGATTGAATCTTGTTCAACCAAATTTGGCCTCAAGAGTTGAACAGAAACAGTTGAACTGTTGAGTCAGAAACGTTATTATGACAGCAATCAGAAAGAACGCAGTTTCAAACAAAATGAGTGTGTTCGTGTTCTCAGTCTCCCTGGCAGGTCGAATTCACACAAGTGGGATATAGGAACTGTGGTAGAGGTTGGTGGAACCAAGAGATATTTGGTTGAAATTGGTGACAACATCCAAAGTGTTCATGTAGATCAAATGATCTCTGCTAGAGATGAACCAAGACGTGATTGTGAACCACTTGATCATGAACACATACATGAGTTTGACTCCGTTCAGACTTCAGAAACTGAAGTACCAGGTTCAAACAAATCTGAGATAGAAACAGGATCATCTTTGAGTTCGGAACCAGAACAAAACAGCCTGAAAATTGGTTCAACACCAAAACCTTCTGTAAGGAGATCAGGAAGGCTCCGCAAACCTGTCATTAAACTGGATTTGTAGTTAATTTGTAGCAGTTGTAGTTGATTCAAAAGAAAAAAAGGTAGGAGTTTCTGTTATGTGGTACACGTAGTGCTGGGAAAGGTGGGACCATCGTTTGTTGGATTCGACAGGGGAATATGATCGTTTTTTTTTTAAGGGGGAAAGCAGTGTAATGTATGATCACATGGTTTGTCACATGGTTTAGTATGAGCATGCTCAGTTCGCTCTGGTCTAGTAAAGCGAGCACATTGACTAGCAACTCATCCTGTCTCTGTCCTTCATTTGCTCTACCCACATATATTACAGGGATGATGGCAAACTGTCAGCGTTCGCTGTCATTCCGCCTTTGAAACTGACCGCAACTTCGGGATTTGGCGCAGGCGCAAGTGGAAATCCCGGCGTTGTGATCAGTAATTGACAGCTCCGGAACAGGCTGCGCTGTGCTCACCTCCCCCGCCCTGCCATAGAGCCGGCAATCTGTGTAATCAGGCAAATCATTGAAACTGACGAAAACTTTGGCTCTTCCGCAGTAATCACGCTGTTAAATTCCGCACTAAAAGTTAGACCCAAAGGGAATAGGTGTAACTGGGGTTTTAATAGCGTTCTTCTGCTAAACAAATGTAAAGGGCCTGGAAAACTAATTATAATTTTATGCAGTCTGAAATTTGTCCATTTTGGGAACATAGAACCATAGGAACAGGAGGAGGCCATTCAGCCCCTCGAGCCTGTTCCTCCATTCAACAAAATCATGGCTGATCTGCGATCTAACTCCATATACCCGCCTTTGCCCCATATCTCTTAATACCTTTGGTTAACAAAAATCTATCAATCTCAGATTTAAAATTAACAATTGACCTAGCAACAATTGTCGTTTGCGGAAGAGAGTTCCAAACTTCTACCACCCTTTGTGTGTAGAAGTGTTTCCTAATTTCACCCCTGAAAGGTCTGGCTCTAATTTTTAGACTATGCCCCCTAGTCCTAGACTCCCCAACCAGCGGAAATAGTTTCTCTCTATCTACCCTATCAGTTCCCCTTAATAGCTTGAAAACAAATCACCCCTTAACCTTCTAAATTCCAGGGAATACAACCTTAATTTGTGTAATCTCTCGTCTTAGTTTAACCCTTGGGTATCATTCTGGTAAACCTACGCTGCACTCCCTCCAAGGCCAATATATCCGTCCTAAGGTGTGGTGCCCAGAACTGCTCCCAGTGCTCCAGGTGTGGTCTAACCAGGGCTTTGTACAGCTGCAGCATAACTTCTACCCCCTTGTATTCTAGTCCTCTAGATATAAAGGCCAGCATTCCATTAGCCTTTTTGATTATTATCTGTACCTGTTCATGACCTTTTAATGACCTATGTACCTGGACCCCCCAAGTCTCTTTGGACCTCCACTGTTTTTAGCCTTTCACCATTTAGAAAGTACCCTGTTCTATCCTTTTTAGGTCCAAAGTGGATGACCTCACATTTGCCTACATTGAAATCCATTTGCCACAGTTTTGCCCATTCACTTAGTCTATCAATATCTCTTTATAATTTTATGCTTTCGCCTACACCGCCTACAATGCCGCCTATCTTTAGGTCATCGGCAAATTTGGATATATGACTTTCTATCCCACCACCATCATTAATAAATACTGTGAATAGTTGAGGCCCCAACACAGATCCCTGCGGGTCACCACTAGTCACATCCTGCCAATTAGAGTACCTGCCCATTATCCCTACTCTCTGTCTCCTGCCGCTCAGCCAATTTCCTAACCAGGTCAAAAATTTGCCTTCAACTCCATAAGCTTCAACTTTAGTTAACAGTCTCTTATGAGGAACTTTATCAAATGCCTTCTGGAAGTCCATATAAATAACATCCGTAGACATTCCCCTGTCCACTACTTTAGTCACCTCTTCAAAAAATTAAATCAGGTTTGTCAGGCATGACCTACCTTTTACAAATCCATGCGGGCTCTTCCTGATCAGCTGAAAATTTTTGAGGTGTTCAGTCACTCTATCCTTAATTATAGACTCTAGTAATTTCCCAACAATAGATGTTCGGCTAACTGGTTTTTAATTCCCTGGTTTTAATAAAAATTTAATTTTTTAAGAACCTTTTCAAAAAAAAAGTTTTACTTTTTTTAAAAGTTTGTCCACCTTTATTTTAGGTTTGCCTTTTTCCCATGTGAGAGCCTCAATCTTTTTGTTACTCTCTCTAACATTTTTTAAAAGTTCGAATTTTAAGGGCTTACACACGATTTGCACATGGACCCGACACCTAGCGGCGGGAAGAGGATTATATCCACTCAACAGGTTGTTAACAGGCAGTTAACAGACTTTTTCCAATTTTGACACTTCTACTGTGGGCTACCCGATGTATGGACACCACGCCAGGTAAGTGTGGCGTGTTGTGAGTCTGCTGTAATGTTTCTGCATTGATGACAGCTGCAGAAGTGGGGTGAAGGATCCAATGGTGCACTGGTGAGTTTCAGAGGTAAGAAAATGTTGGGAAATTCATTTTTAATGCATTTAGACTTTTATGTAGGTAACAAGTTTTGATTTGTATGTGTAGTCCCACCTCATTGGGAGAACCTCTCTCACCAGTGACAGATCGCTTCTGTAACCTCACCTGCAGCTGCCATCTATTCTAGCCTAAGGAGGGAGTCACTGGTGAGCCCGGGTGCAAGAGCTCACCTTTGTACAGTGATTGTCAGTGTTTGCAGCACCTCAATGCCGTCAAACACTGAGAAATCAGCTGTCAAAAAAAAATGTGCATGGCCCCTTTAAGAAAACCGGCAGATGATGCATCATCAAATGACGTCATCTGACACCGGCTTCCTCCTAATTGGCCGGCAAGCCCGCAGGGCAATTGATGCAAAATCACATCCGTGGGCCGGATGTCATTGGGGGCGGGACTGAAACCCGGAAGCCACCTGACCCACTCACAAGCTGCATCGCTCGATAAAATCGCGGCCTTCGGGTTTTGTGATGTAATATAAATTTTATTTTAAGACAACTTTAAGAATGATGTCAGCCGTGGCTCAGTGGGTAGCAACACTATTTAATAGTTAGATTGGGGTACAGTCATGGGTTCCTTAGCAATTAAAAAAAAATCATTCAAAACTTTTCAAAATGTGCCTATTAGTGACCTTGCACCCAAAAGATCCAGCTTAATTTTTGGAGCCTCCTCGAAGGCCCACAAACGAGTGCCATTAATGGAAACTGGCCATGGTGATTAATTCGCTCTGGGGGTGTGGCCAGTTTTGTGGGCGGGGCCAGCTTCTAGCGTAGCGCGATGTTTTTAAAACTAGTCGTGGAAACTCGAGCAGAGCTCAACGCAATTTGCGCTTAAAATTCCGTGATCTTTTGCACCGGATATGCCGATATCAGGGGGAAAAAACAGGGGAAGCGAGCGGAAACTCCAGTCCCTGATAGCCACACGCATCTGTTCCAGCATTGAATAATCCCCAGGGTCAGGACCGAAGTCTCTTTGAAACAGCAGCATCCAGATTAAACAATTAAATTCTTTAGTTACAATTAATTTAAAAAATGAAGCCGGAAAATTGACAAATGCTTAAATTATATTATGATGTGGAGATGCCAGTGTTGGACTGGGGTGGACAAATGTGGGAAGTCACACAACACCAGGTTATAGTCCAACAGCTTTATTTGAAAGCTTGTGATTTCAAATAAAGCTGTTGGACTATAACCTGGTGTTGTGTGACGTCTCACTTAAATTATATTAGTTAGCACTGATTGCCCTCTCCCGCACTCCCAACAGAGAGTGGTGAATTGAGCGAAAGCACTGGTGTAGAAACACACATCCAGCAGAAGCTGGCCAATTTTATGGGTAAGTTGATTTCTCTGCCCCACCCAAGCCTGTCCTTGTCGAGGTGATATGATCAATTCTAGCCCCCTCCTACCCAACTAACTTGGCACAGACTAGAGATCAAACAAACCTTGGGCCTTCCTAGTCCATGTGGCTTTAATAACACTCTGGGCAGCTCATCTCACAATGAGGAGCTTGAACTGCTCATTTAGTTTAACGTCTCATCTGAAAGACGGCACCTCCGACAGTGCAGCGGAGTCCCTCAGTACTGCACCGGGAGTGCCAGCCTGTTCAAGTTTCTGGAGTGGGACTTGAACATAGAAACATAGAAGATAGGAGCAGGAGTAGGCCAGTCGGCCCCTCGAGCCTGCTCGCCATTTAATAATATCTTGGCTGATCATCCAAACTCAGTACCCTGTCCCTGCCTTCTCCCCACATCCCTTGATCCCTTTAGCCTTAATAAATATATCTAACTCCTTCTTGAATATATTTAATGAATTGGCCTCAACTGCCTTCTGTGGTAGAGAATTCCACAGGTTCACCACTCTCTGGGTGAAGAAATTCCTCCTCATCTCTGTCCTAAATGGCTTACCCCTTATCCTTAGACTGTGACCCCTGGTTCTGGACTCCCCGACCATCGGGAACATCCTTCCTGCATCTAGTCTGTCTAGTCCTGTTAGAATTTTATAAGTTTCAATGAGATCCTCTCTCATTCTTCTAAACTCCAGCGAGTATAAGCCCAATCGACCCAATCTCTCCTCATACGTCATTCCTGCCATCCCAGGTATCAGTCTGGTGAAACTTCGCTGCACTCCCTCCATGGCAAGAACATCCTTCCTCAAATAGGGTGACCAGAACTGCACACAGAACCCACAACCTTCTGACTTCAGAGGCGAGAGTGTTCCCCACTGAGCCCCAGCTGACTCTGTTAGGATTCATTGTCCATTCACAGGTCATTACAGTCTAAATGACAAAATTATATGTTGGTTCCTTTTCAGTGCGCGGCACTGGCAAATGAGTCATATGGTTACAGGTTGCTCGTCACAGCTTCGAGTGGATACAAAAGGGAACAATCTCCAGTGCAGTGTGTAACAGCGGGGGTGGATCTTTTATCCTGATTTACTTTTCTCAATCTGGAGGAGCGCGGAACATAATCTACAGCGAGAATAAAAAGCAGTTCATTCAAACACAGGCAAGTAGCTAAGTCATTTACCCTACAGAAATGGACCACCTGCTGTTTGATAGCAAGAATGGGACAGTTGCCATCACTGAACAGATAAGTGCAATAAGCAAGAAGATGGAGAAAACATACAGTATGAATAAACTCACACTGCTGTTACCCCAGCAGCTTCTGCCTGCGGCCAGAGACTCTAATGAGGACACTGTGAACAACCGCTGGCCAGTTTCCATAGTACCATGGAATGGCAGAAGTTTCAAGTTTTATTTTGGAAACTGTGCTTGGAATCAGCAGTCACCACAATACAATCGGAAAAAAAAACAAGATGTAGGGGTTTTGATGGAGTAAATAAGGAGAAACTGTTTCCACTGGCAGGAGGGTCAGTAACCAGAGGACACGCTTAAGGCAATTGGCAAAGGAACCAGAGGGGGAGATGAGGATTTTGTTTTTTACGCAGCGAGTTGTTGTGATCTGGGATGCTCTGCCAGAAAGGACGGTGGAAGCAGATTCAATAGAAAGAAAGAAAGACTTGCATTTATATAGCAACCACTGGACGTCTCAAAGCACTTTACAGCCAATGAAATTCTTTTGGTGTGTAGTCACTGTTGTAATAGCAACTCTTAAAAGAGAATTGGATATATACTTGAAGGGGAGAAATTTGCAGGGCTATGGGGCAAGTGCAGGGAGGGAGTGGGACTAATTGGAGAGCTCCTTCAAAGAGCTGGCACAGGCACGATAGGCCAAATGGCCTCCTTCTGTGCTGTATGATTCGATGAAGTTATCCCAGTACAATTCAGCTGTAATAATTAAAAATTACTGCCTTAACGACCCAAAATAAGTTACTTCCTGCATGTAAATAAATGTTTTTTCCCCTAATTCACACAGGGAACAAAACAAAACGGTATTCTATATTCTCCGCCTTGGCTTTGAACGGCTTGTAAAATAATTTAACAAATCTCCAAAGGCGTGAAATTACTCTTAGTTCACAGGTAATGCATTGAATGAATGTAAAAAAAAATTACCAGAATTCACAGCTTTATTCTCTGTGCTTTCTGGAAACTAAGTTCTAAAAGTTAGCCAGTAAAAACAGCACATGTAAGAATACTGCTCAACTAGTTAAACTAGTTAAACCGCTGCTTAACTGGGTGTAAGTAGCTCACTGTGGGCCAGAGGGTGGTGGGGGTCTGGAACTCATGACCGGAAAGCCCTGCAGCGGGTAGTCAAAACTGCCCAACGCATTACCGGCACCCAGCTACCGACCATAGAGCACATATACCAGAAACGCTGTTTACGGAGGTCACGGACCATCATCAAAGACCCTACCCACCCCAGCCACAGTCTGTTCGCCCTCCTGCCATTTGGGAGATGCTACAGATGCATTCGCACCCGAACGACCAGATTTAGGAACAGCTTCTTTCCCAGGGCTGTCATCCTACTGAACTCCACAAATAAACTCTAAAGCCTGCACATCTGCCAATGCACTTTATTATGGTTATGTTTATGTTAATGTATTACAAGCCAAATGAATGTTGAATGTTTAAATGTCTTAATCTAAATGTACACTCTCGGGAGCCGCAAGCCTACATTTCGTTGTACTGCACTTGTGCACTAACAATGACAATAAAGTTGATTATGATTATGATTATGATGACAGGGTGGTAGAGGCAGAAACCCTCATCGCATTTAAAAAGTACTTGGATATGCACTTGGAGTCCCATAACCTACAAGGCTACGGACCAAGAGCTGGAAAGTGGGATTAGGCTGGATAGCTCTTTGTCAGCCGGCACAGACAAGATGGGTCGAATGGCCTCCTTCTGTGCTGTAAATTTCTATGATCCTATGATTCTATGATTCAATCTAGTCATTGAGTATACAGCAGAAGCAGAGTAACTATATCGTGAAGCATTGGCATAATGGCACATCATATTAAGCACAAACATCATATTAAGCACAAACATCATATTAAGCACACTCTAACCCTTCACTATTATTTCCATTGGATAGAATATAATTACTATTTACTTTTGAAATGAATAATTTCCACATAAACAGCATTACTAAAGGTTCTGACGAAGGGTCATCGACCAGAAACGTTAACTCTGTTTCTCTCTCTACAGATGCTGCCTGACCTGCTGAGTATTTCCAGCATTTTCTGTTTTTATTTCAGATTTCCAGCATCTGCAGTACTTTGCTTTTGTATTACTAAAGATTGGTTGTTTAGATATATATATAAAAAATTCCAGTGAAATATAACGGTAGGCTTAAATGAAGGAACTGCTCAATCAGAGACTGATGGAACCACAGCACTTCCTGAAGTGACCTCTTAATGGCCCAGAAATTCGGGTCGGGGGCTTCCCACGGGTGTAAGCCCCCGACCTGCACTTGCCTAGCGCGCCGGCCGTTGTGCTGTGGGCCCGCATGGGATTCCGATCCTGGGCCTGCTCCAACTGCCGGCGCGCAGTGCTTGCGTATCCCAGGGGCGCAGTTAGTTCGAAGCGTCCCCTGGGATCACGTGGGCCATGGAGAGCCAATGGTAGCAGGGAATGCTTCATTCATAAGTTTGACAGGAAGGGCTGTCAAACCTATAAATACTATAAGCCCCAAAACATCACTAAATCTTCAAATAATTTTTTTTTTAAATCACATTTTTAAAATAAACTATAAATTACATGAAATAACTATTTTAAACAATAATTTAAATTTTTGA
The DNA here is from genome assembly GCF_052327205.1 of Somniosus microcephalus. Lineage (NCBI taxonomy): Eukaryota > Metazoa > Chordata > Chondrichthyes > Squaliformes > Somniosidae > Somniosus > Somniosus microcephalus. Next base: position 262,606,299 of record NC_140993.1, read on the forward strand.
AAAAATTAATTACATTTTCTAACGGGGCTAAAAATAAACTTACCTTTCTTTAAAGTATTTAAAAATAATAAACCTGTGGAAAAAAATGTTTTAATTTCAATTAATTCACCACTTACCTTGTAAAAAGCAGGCCTTGCGCCTGCTTTTTAAAAGTATAACTCCTGGAGACTTACCCTCCCGGGAAAACCTGCAAAAAAACCGGAAGTTCGATGCGCACGCGCTGCCTCTCCGGCGCACGCTTTCGAACTCTGAACCCCTTCTTTCAAGGGAACGGAAGTTCCGGTTTCCCACGCATGCGCAGTGCATGCAGGAAACCGGCACTTCCATTGGGCTTACGGGCGAGAACCCCGTGCGTATTCACCCGTGGAGACCCGAATTTCTGGGCCAATATCTTCCTATGTTTATCTGATCCTCCTGTGTCGTGGCTTCTTCCTGCTCTACTTCCACAAACATTCATCCTTTGACAGCATTGCCTTTTCTTGCTTTTTCCAGGACATATTTCTGAAATATTTGAAGTTCAAAGTTGATGCAAAGTTTTACTGTGACTCTGTCAATTCTGACTCTTGCGCATCCGCAATTTTCATCGCTCCACCATTGGCGGAAGGCCTTCAGCTGCCTAGGCCCTAAACTCTGGAATTTCCTCCCTAAACCTCTCTACCTCTCTCTCCTCCTTTAAGGCGCGCCTTAAAACCTACCCCTTGGTCATCTGTCCGAATATCTCCTTATTTTTTAAAATTTGTTTATGGGATGTGGGCATTGCTGGTGAGGCCGGCATTTATTGCCCATCCCCAATTGCCCTTGAGAAGGTGGTGGTGAGCCACCTTCTCGAACCGCTGCAGTCCGTGTGGTGAAGGTACTCCCACAGTGTTGTTAGGGAGGGAGTTCCAGGATTTTGCCCCAGCGAAGATGAAGGATCAGCGATATACTTCTAAGTCAGGATGGTGTGTGACTTGGAGGGGAACTTGGAGGTGTTGGTGTTCCCATGCGCCTGCTGCACTTGTCATTCTAGGTGGAAGAGGTCGCGGGTTTGGGAGGTGCTGCCAAAGAAGCCTTGGTGAGTTGCTGCAGTGCATCATTGTGGATGGTACACACTGCAGCCACAGTATGCCGGTGGTGGAGGGAGATGTTTAATATGGTGGATTGGTGCCAATCAAGCGGGCTGCTTTGTCCTGGATGGTGTCGAGCTTCTTGAGTGTTGTTGGAGCTGCACTCATCCAGGCAAGTGGAGAGTATTCCATCACACTCCTGACCTGTGCCTTATGTAGCTCAGTGTCAAAGTTTGTTTGTTAACGCTCCTGTGAAGCGCCTTGGGATGTTTTATTACATTAAAGGTGCTATATAAATACACGTTGTTGTTGTTGTTGAAAGAATAATTCTTTATTTTATCAAAGTCAGTATTGACACCAATGTGTCAGCCGATGAGTCAGAGGTGGGGCGGGATTTACAGCGAACAGAGTCTATTTAAACAAAGTATCTACAAACTACAGCAAACAGAACTCATGAAACTACAGCAAAGTCTCCCGATAAAGGGAAGGCTATTTCTCCAGTAAAATCCAGTGAGTAGAGGATAGTTGCATGATACGAATTATGTGCGTAAAATCAATCCCAGTCACTTACAGCAGTGATTAACGGGGGAAATTACCCAATCATCCAAACTCAGTACCCTGTCCCTGCCTTCTCCCCACATCCCTTGATCCCTTTAGCCTTAATAAATATATCTAACTCCTTCTTGAATATATTTAATGAATTGGCCTCAACTGCCTTCTGTGGTAGAGAATTCCACAGGTTCACCACTCTCTGGGTGAAGAAATTCCTCCTCATCTCTGTCCTAAATGGCTTACCCCTTATCCTTAGACTGTGACCCCTGGTTCTGGACTCCCCAACCATCGGGAACATCCTTCCTGCATCTAGTCTGTCTAGTCCTGTTAGAATTTTATAAGTTTCAATGAGATCCTCTCTCATTCTTCTAAACTCCAGCGAGTATAAGCCCAATCGACCCAATCTCTCCTCATACGTCATTCCTGCCATCCCAGGTATCAGTCTGGTGAAACTTCGCTGCACTCCCTCCATGGCAAGAACATCCTTCCTCAAATAGGGTGACCAGAACTGCACACAGAACCCACAACCTTCTGACTTCAGAGGCGAGAGTGTTCCCCACTGAGCCCCAGCTGACTCTGTTAGGATTCATTGTCCATTCACAGGTCATTACAGTCTAAATGACAAAATTATATGTTGGTTCCTTTTCAGTGCGCGGCACTGGCAAATGAGTCATATGGTTACAGGTTGCTCGTCACAGCTTCGAGTGGATACAAAAGGGAACAATCTCCAGTGCAGTGTGTAACAGCGGGGGTGGATCTTTTATCCTGATTTACTTTTCTCAATCTGGAGGAGCGCGGAACATAATCTACAGCGAGAATAAAAAGCAGTTCATTCAAACACAGGCAAGTAGCTAAGTCATTTACCCTACAGAAATGGACCACCTGCTGTTTGATAGCAAGAATGGGACAGTTGCCATCACTGAACAGATAAGTGCAATAAGCAAGAAGATGGAGAAAACATACAGTATGAATAAACTCACACTGCTGTTACCCCAGCAGCTTCTGCCTGCGGCCAGAGACTCTAATGAGGACACTGTGAACAACCGCTGGCCAGTTTCCATAGTACCATGGAATGGCAGAAGTTTCAAGTTTTATTTTGGAAACTGTGCTTGGAATCAGCAGTCACCACAATACAATCGGAAAAAAAAACAAGATGTAGGGGTTTTGATGGAGTAAATAAGGAGAAACTGTTTCCACTGGCAGGAGGGTCAGTAACCAAAGGACACGCTTAAGGCAATTGGCAAAGGAACCAGAGGGGGAGATGAGGATTTTGTTTTTTACGCAGCGAGTTGTTGTGATCTGGGATGCTCTGCCAGAAAGGACGGTGGAAGCAGATTCAATAGAAAGAAAGAAAGACTTGCATTTATATAGCAACCACTGGACGTCTCAAAGCACTTTACAGCCAATGAAATTCTTTTGGTGTGTAGTCACTGTTGTAATAGCAACTCTTAAAAGAGAATTGGATATATACTTGAAGGGGAGAAATTTGCAGGGCTATGGGGCAAGTGCAGGGAGGGAGTGGGACTAATTGGAGAGCTCCTTCAAAGAGCTGGCACAGGCACGATAGGCCAAATGGCCTCCTTCTGTGCTGTATGACTCGATGAAGTTATCCCAGTACAATTCAGCTGTAATAATTAAAAATTACTGCCTTAACGACCCAAAATAAGTTACTTCCTGCATGTAAATAAATGTTTTTTCCCCTAATTCACACAGGGAACAAAACAAAACGGTATTCTATATTCTCCGCCTTGGCTTTGAACGGCTTGTAAAATAATTTAACAAATCTCCAAAGGCGTGAAATTACTCTTAGTTCACAGGTAATGCATTGAATGAATGTAAAAAAAAATTACCAGAATTCACAGCTTTATTCTCTGTGCTTTCTGGAAACTAAGTTCTAAAAGTTAGCCAGTAAAAACAGCACATGTAAGAATACTGCTCAACTAGTTAAACTAGTTAAACCGCTGCTTAACTGGGTGTAAGTAGCTCACTGTGGGCCAGAGGGTGGTGGGGGTCTGGAACTCATGACCGGAAAGCCCTGCAGCGGGTAGTCAAAACTGCCCAACGCATTACCGGCACCCAGCTACCGACCATAGAGCACATATACCAGAAACGCTGTTTACGGAGGTCACGGACCATCATCAAAGACCCTACCCACCCCAGCCACAGTCTGTTCGCCCTCCTGCCATTTGGGAGATGCTACAGATGCATTCGCACCCGAACGACCAGATTTAGGAACAGCTTCTTTCCCAGGGCTGTCATCCTACTGAACTCCACAAATAAACTCTAAAGCCTGCACATCTGCCAATGCACTTTATTATGGTTATGTTTATGTTAATGTATTACAAGCCAAATGAATGTTGAATGTTTAAATGTCTTAATCTAAATGTACACTCTCGGGAGCCGCAAGCCTACATTTCGTTGTACTGCACTTGTGCACTAACAATGACAATAAAGTTGATTATGATTATGATTATGATGACAGGGTGGTAGAGGCAGAAACCCTCATCGCATTTAAAAAGTACTTGGATATGCACTTGGAGTCCCATAACCTACAAGGCTACGGACCAAGAGCTGGAAAGTGGGATTAGGCTGGATAGCTCTTTGTCAGCCGGCACAGACAAGATGGGTCGAATGGCCTCCTTCTGTGCTGTAAATTTCTATGATCCTATGATTCTATGATTCAATCTAGTCATTGAGTATACAGCAGAAGCAGAGTAACTATATCGTGAAGCATTGGCATAATGGCACATCATATTAAGCACAAACATCATATTAAGCACAAACATCATATTAAGCACACTCTAACCCTTCACTATTATTTCCATTGGATAGAATATAATTACTATTTACTTTTGAAATGAATAATTTCCACATAAACAGCATTACTAAAGGTTCTGACGAAGGGTCATCGACCAGAAACGTTAACTCTGTTTCTCTCTCTACAGATGCTGCCTGACCTGCTGAGTATTTCCAGCATTTTCTGTTTTTATTTCAGATTTCCAGCATCTGCAGTACTTTGCTTTTGTATTACTAAAGATTGGTTGTTTAGATATATATATAAAAAATTCCAGTGAAATATAACGGTAGGCTTAAATGAAGGAACTGCTCAATCAGAGACTGATGGAACCACAGCACTTCCTGAAGTGACCTCTTAATGGCCCAGAAATTCGGGTCGGGGGCTTCCCACGGGTGTAAGCCCCCGACCTGCACTTGCCTAGCGCGCCGGCCGTTGTGCTGTGGGCCCGCATGGGATTCCGATCCTGGGCCTGCTCCAACTGCCGGCGCACAGTGCTTGCGTATCCCAGGGGCGCAGTTAGTTCGAAGCGTCCCCTGGGATCACGTGGGCCATGGAGAGCCAATGGTAGCAGGGAATGCTTCATTCATAAGTTTGACAGGAAGGGCTGTCAAACCTATAAATACTATAAGCCCCAAAACATCACTAAATCTTCAAATAATTTTTTTTTTAAATCACATTTTTAAAATAAACTATAAATTACATGAAATAACTATTTTAAACAATAATTTAAATTTTTGAAAAAATTAATTACATTTTCTAACGGGGCTAAAAATAAACTTACCTTTCTTTAAAGTATTTAAAAATAATAAACCTGTGGAAAAAAATGTTTTAATTTCAATTAATTCACCACTTACCTTGTAAAAAGCAGGCCTTGCGCCTGCTTTTTAAAAGTATAACTCCTGGAGACTTACCCTCCCGGGAAAACCTGCAAAAAAACCGGAAGTTCGATGCGCACGCGCTGCCTCTCCGGCGCACGCTTTCGAACTCTGAACCCCTTCTTTCAAGGGAACGGAAGTTCCGGTTTCCCACGCATGCGCAGTGCATGCAGGAAACCGGCACTTCCATTGGGCTTACGGGCGAGAACCCCGTGCGTATTCACCCGTGGAGACCCGAATTTCTGGGCCAATATCTTCCTATGTTTATCTGATCCTCCTGTGTCGTGGCTTCTTCCTGCTCTACTTCCACAAACATTCATCCTTTGACAGCATTGCCTTTTCTTGCTTTTTCCAGGACATATTTCTGAAATATTTGAAGTTCAAAGTTGATGCAAAGTTTTACTGTGACTCTGTCAATTCTGACTCTTGCGCATCCGCAATTTTCATCGCTCCACCATTGGCGGAAGGCCTTCAGCTGCCTAGGCCCTAAACTCTGGAATTTCCTCCCTAAACCTCTCTACCTCTCTCTCCTCCTTTAAGGCGCGCCTTAAAACCTACCCCTTGGTCATCTGTCCGAATATCTCCTTATTTTTTAAAATTTGTTTATGGGATGTGGGCATTGCTGGTGAGGCCGGCATTTATTGCCCATCCCCAATTGCCCTTGAGAAGGTGGTGGTGAGCCACCTTCTCGAACCGCTGCAGTCCGTGTGGTGAAGGTACTCCCACAGTGTTGTTAGGGAGGGAGTTCCAGGATTTTGCCCCAGCGAAGATGAAGGATCAGCGATATACTTCTAAGTCAGGATGGTGTGTGACTTGGAGGGGAACTTGGAGGTGTTGGTGTTCCCATGCGCCTGCTGCACTTGTCATTCTAGGTGGAAGAGGTCGCGGGTTTGGGAGGTGCTGCCAAAGAAGCCTTGGTGAGTTGCTGCAGTGCATCATTGTGGATGGTACACACTGCAGCCACAGTATGCCGGTGGTGGAGGGAGATGTTTAATATGGTGGATTGGTGCCAATCAAGCGGGCTGCTTTGTCCTGGATGGTGTCGAGCTTCTTGAGTGTTGTTGGAGCTGCACTCATCCAGGCAAGTGGAGAGTATTCCATCACACTCCTGACCTGTGCCTTATGTAGCTCAGTGTCAAAGTTTGTTTGTTAACGCTCCTGTGAAGCGCCTTGGGATGTTTTATTACATTAAAGGTGCTATATAAATACACGTTGTTGTTGTTGTTGAAAGAATAATTCTTTATTTTATCAAAGTCAGTATTGACACCAATGTGTCAGCCGATGAGTCAGAGGTGGGGCGGGATTTACAGCGAACAGAGTCTATTTAAACAAAGTATCTACAAACTACAGCAAACAGAACTCATGAAACTACAGCAAAGTCTCCCGATAAAGGGAAGGCTATTTCTCCAGTAAAATCCAGTGAGTAGAGGATAGTTGCATGATACGAATTATGTGCGTAAAATCAATCCCAGTCACTTACAGCAGTGATTAACGGGGGAAATTACCCAATCATCTCCATTTTGGCCGGGACTTGTGGTGTTACTATCGAGAAAATGTCAGTTAAGCACTTACATCTCCACAGATACTTCTTACACATTCGCATCTTCAGCAATTATTGCATTCTCAGAGGAGGAGGAGGAGATGTTGTCCTAGCACTAGGACTTGGGTCCAGCCGAGGACCAAACAGATGGAACAGAGCACGCATAGGGAACAGACTGTCTAGTGTACGATTGGCGGGCGGTTACAGTTATATCCTCCAAAAGACACGAGGTCAAAAAATGGACTTTGGCCAGAGCTCATGAAGGTTGCCGATCTATCTCACCCTATTACAGTCCCATTGCGCACAGGGGAGGGAACTTAGTTTCAATCTGCAGATACCACAGGTACTCTTTTAAATACCAGCCTAGAAATTAGTTTGTGCCAGAACGGGTAGGCCTGAGGCAAACCCGATATTGGGCCTCATTAACATCAGACGGCGAGCTGCAGACAGCTGCTGGGCCTCCCTTAGGCAGCTCGCCGGTCAAGACAGCTGGAAGTTTGAGCGGCGGCCGTGATATTTCTTAAAGGGATGGGGAGGGCTTGATCGGAAGGGTGGGGGAAACCAGGAGAGGGTGGATCGGGCGATCGGGAGGGTGGATCTGGATGGGGGCAATCGAGTCAGTGGGGGGTGGGTGGAAATCAGGATGGGGGGCAGGAATTGTGTGATCTGGGCCAGGGGGGTGGGGGTGGTTGCGGGTGGATCGGGGTCCTATGGCACTATTTTGAAGAAGAGCAGGCGAGTTCTCCCCGGTGTCCTGGTCAATATTTATCCCTCAACCAACATCACCAAAACAGATTATGTGGTCATTATCGCATTGCAGTTTGTGGGACCTTGCTGTGCACCAATTGGCTGCTGTGTTACCCACATTATAATAGTGACTACACTTCAAAAGTACTTCATTGGTTATAAAGTACTTTGGGTCTTCCTGAGGTTGTGCAAGGCGCTATAGAAATGCAAGTTCATTCGTTCGTTTTAATGCTCTTATTATACAATTAGCCTGACTCTAAATCTACATTTTATAATCCTAATAAAATAATTGTTCCTAAACAATATTGATAAGTAGGCTTGAATTTCCCAAGAGGATTGAAAGAAAGACTTGCATTTATATAGCGCCTTTCACAACCACCGGATGTGCCAAAGTGCTTTATAGCTAATGAAGTACTTTTTGAAGTGTAGTCACTGCTGTAATGTAGGAAACGCTGCAGCCAATTTGCACACAGCAAGTTCCCACAAACAGCAATGTGATAATGACCAGATAATCTGTTTTAGTGATGTTGGTTGAGGGATAAATATTGGCCAGGACACAGGGGAGAACTCCCCTGCTCTTCTTCGAAATAGTGCCATGGGATCTTTTACATCCACCTGAGAGAGCAGACAGGCCTGTGGTTTAAACATCTCATCTGAAATACAGCACCTCCAATAGTGCAGCACTCCCTCAGCACTGCACTGGAGTGTCAGCCTAGATTTTTGTGCTCAAGTTTCTAGCGTGGGACTTGAACTCATAACCTTCTGACTCAGAGGCAAGAGTGCTACTCACTGCGCCACAGCTGAAATGCAAACCTCACCCAGCTAGAATCTCCCTTTTAGATACACACAATCTTTCCTTTGTGTGAATGTTTCTGGGGCACAGCTTCAGGTGATTTGAAGTCCCAGTTGTATTATACATGCTTGGCGTTGCGACAGGATGACCATTCACACTGCCAAACGGGCAGTAAAACGCCGCTGAATACTTAACAATTCACTAGGTAGGCATCGATCATGAGGCCAGCTGGCATGATGTTCTTGCAGCATAGCAGGTGTGCAGCTCTATAGGTGGTGCACAGCCAACTTTTTAAACTTTAAAGTTTGATAGAAACTAGTGCACAACCTGTGGCATTGCTCATTGTCCAAAGCTGTATTCTCTCCCTCGTTGACCCACGGCGCCTCTTTCTGCTGTTCTACACCCTGCTCCCTTCTCTATCTGCCCAGTCTTACCTCTGCTCTCTCTCTGCTGATGTTTCTTGGTTTCTTTATTGTCGTCTCTGTACAATAACACAGATTTAAGATAATTGCCCAAAAATCCAGTGGGGAAATAAGGAGATTTTATTTTATGCGGTGAGTTTTTGTGATCTGTAATGCATTGCCTGAAAGGGTGGTGGAAGCAGATTCACTAGTAACTTCTGAAAAGGAATTGGATAAATACTTGAAATCAAAAAATTTGCAGGGCTATGGGGAAAGAGCAGGGGAGTGGGACAAATTGGTTAGCTCAAAGGGCTGGCACAGGCACGATGGGCCGCATGGCCTCCTCCTGTGCTGTATGATTCTATGGTAATAAACCAACCTCTAAAATCAACAGCACCTATTCTACCATGACATCATAATTGAAGGGTCATTAATGATGTCACAGTAAGGCCACCAATGATGTCACAGTAAGACCACAAATGATGTCACAGTAAGACCAACAATGATGTCACAGTAAGACCAGCAATGATGTCACAGTAAGGCCACCAATGAGGTCACAGTAAAACCAACAATGATGTCACAGTAAGACCACTAATGATGTCACAGAAAGACCACCAATGATGTCACAGAAAGACCACCAATGATGTCACAGTAAGACCAACAATGATGTGACAGTACTACCAACAATGATGTCACAGAAAGACCACCAATGATGTCACAGTAAGGCCACCAATGATGTCACAGTAAGACCAACAATGTTGTCACAGTAAGACCAGCAATGATGTCACAGTAAGGCCACCAATGATGTCACAGTAAGACCAACAATGATGTCACAGTACTACCAGCAATGATGTCACAGTAGGACCAGCAATGATGTCACAGTAAGACCAGCGATGATGTCACAGTAAGACCAGCAATTATGTCACAGTAAGGCCACCAATGAGATCACAGTAAAGCCACCAATGAGGCAGGAGCAGCGGCCGTTTCCCTGGAAACACACGGAGGCTGGCTCCTAATCATAGGGAAATCTGACAACGAGAACTTACATATTAACGGTGAAGTTTATTATGCATTCATGTAGGGTTTTGTAGGTAGGTTTTCATTAGGCAAGGGTATTAAGGGTTATGGGACCAAGGCAGGTAAATGGAGTTAAGATACAGATCAGCCAGAACCTAATTGAATGACATAACAGGCTCGAGGGGCTGAATGGCCTTCTGCTGTTGCTATGCTCTTAGGTTCAATGATATTGAATTTTAGATTGATAAGTATTTGCACATGTTGATGCCATTACCTTATAAACTGAAACCCACTGAATCCCCACCCCATCCAGTTTGCCCTTACTGGCATTAGACCAAATTCCTGTCAATCAAAAATGGAACCAAACAGTTGACATGAATCTTGTCATTCATGTGGAAATGACTTATGAAATAATACTGGGCGGCCTGCTGGTGGCGCTGTCCAGGGAGAGTATAAATACTCGGGCACGGGCCCAGCTTGCTCAGGACATTCTTTAACAGGAACTAGTGAAGGACACAACTAGATCTCCATGTTGAAAAACAGTTGATTAAAGCCTTGTTTAATACTCAGACCAAGTGCCTAGTAGTTTTCTTACGTCAACAGTCACGTGATTAAAATTGACCAATGAGATTGCTAGATAGTGGCACATACAGCACGGTGACTAGATTAGTATTGACCAATGAGATTGCTAGATAGTGGCACATACAGCACGGTGACTAGATTAGTATTGACCAATGAGATTGCTAGAAAATGACATTAACAGTTGGAATGATTACCGTTGGCCAATAAACTGGTTCAAGGTAAAAAAGTATTGTTTTTATTCATTTAGATAAGCTGACTATCCTGATAGCTGTTTTATGAAGCAAACACTTTACTGGTCATTGGCGCTGATGTGCAGTGCCCTGTGCATGCAGCTAAGCATACTTGGCTGAAGCTGTACTTTTCTTGACGTACAAAAGGCACACACGAGCAAAACTGGGGCATAGATCACTACTGACATCATCCGAACACATGCCAATGAATGGAGCGATTCAGCTCTGACCAGTTTCCGAATTCACCCATTCACCTCTATTGGAAAACTCGGGATACTGAGAAGCATTCAGTGCTGATTTTTACAGCCCTGCTATGTCCCTCTGGGAGCTAATCCATTCAGCAACCCTCCCTCTGAACTGGGAAGGAAGAGTTTAGCCTCCAATGCTGCGACAATCAAGTCCTATTGTTTCATCAGCATGAGCATGTTTTAAAAACAGTCAGGCAAACACATGCTGAAAAGTCTCCAGATCCCACTGGCTACCAATCCAGGATTGACAGTATGCCATGGATTTCAGTGGTGGTGAGAACAATCCAAGTTTATAACCTGTTTGTGCATTTGCTACTAAGGCAGTTCCTTTGGCACTGCTGTCGCCAAAGTTGCAGTTCTAAGTATTAAAAGTAGAATTTTCACTTTGCTTAAGGAGATGCTACATTGTGCTAATCATGTGAGCTTTTAAGTATATAACAATTTGGAATCGGAAAAGTGACTGAGATCATTCCGTCAGTAGTACAGGGTCTGTATGTAAAAATAGATCACCATTCAGACTCATTAGCATCATTAATCTGGATTAAACATAGGCACTTAACCTGCATTTTGGGCCATCCTTCAAGTGAGCTGTTAAACCGAGGCCCTGTCTGCCCTTTCAGGTGGGTGTAAAAGATCCCATGGCATTGTTTCGAAGACGAGCAAGGCATTTCTCCCCGCTGCCCTGGGCCAATATTTATTCCTCAACCAACCTCACTCACAAACAGATTATCTGCTCATTATCACATTGCTGTTCGTGGGACCTTGCTGTGCGCAAATTGACTGCCGCTTTTCCCACATTACAACAGTGACTACACTTCAAAAGTACTTCATTGGCTGTAAAAGTGCTTTGGGTCGTCCTAAGGTTGTGACAGGCGCTATAGAAATGTTCTTTTGAGTTACAGCACAGGACAATATCAAAGCCTGCAGTCCTTAACATGTTTTGGAATCAGTTACTATATTTTCATAGAAAAGTTTTTTGTGTGAGATCACATTTTTGAACCTGTCCAAAATAAATTGTGCCAGCATCCACCCACCATACTGGATGCTGCACTCCAGACTGTATACACACCAGAAGGCATGCCTCACAGCTCAGATTCCTAACAGCAATGTACTGTTAAATGCAAATAAGATCCACTGTGTAGCTTACGTGTCAGCTGTGGCTCAGTGGATACCGCTCTTGCCTCTGAGTCAGAAGGTTGTGGGTTCATAGCCCTCCTCCAGGGACTTGAACACAGAAATCTAGGCTGACACTCCAATGCAGTGCTGAGGGAGTGCTGCACTGCCGTCTTTCGGATGAGACGTTTGAACCGAGGTCCCCTCTGCCCTCTCAGGTGGACGTAAAAGATCCCAGGGCACTATTTCGAAGAAGAGCGGGGGGTTCTCCCCGGTGTCCTGGCCAATATTTATCCCTCAATCAACATCACTAAAACAAATTATCTGCTCATTATCACATTGCTGTTTGTGGGAGCTTGCTGTGCGTAAATTGGCGGCTGCGTTTCCTACATTACAACAGTGACTACACTTCAAAAAGTACTTCATTGGCTGTAAAGCGCTTTGGGACGTCCGGTGGTTGTGAAAGGTGCTATATAAATGCAAGTCTTTCTTTCTTTCTCAGAGAAAGTGTCAGCAAGCAAGAAATGATATTGAAATTAGGATTGGAAAGCATGTTAAAAGTTGACTTTGAGACACGGTGACTTGTGAAGCGACGATCTGAAAAGGTCTGATGTCCTGTTCTTTCTGAACAACGCCACTGTAGAAAATGTTAGTAAATAAAGCAACACACTCCTGGCCGGCCCCCCTAGTTCTACCCTCCAAAACTCTGCCGCCCTATCTCATGTCCTATTTCGCACCAAGTCCCACTCACCCATCTCACCTCTGCTCGCTGACCTACATTGACTCCCAGCTATACAATGCCTCGATTTTAAAATTCTCATCCTTGTTTTCAAATCCCTCCGTGGCCTTGCCCCTCCCTATCTCTGTAATCTCCTCCAGCCCAATAATCCCCTGAGATCTCTGCGCTCTGCCAATTCTGACCTCTTGAATATCCCCGATTTTCATCGCTCCACCATTGGCGGCCGTGCCTTCAGCTGCCGAGGCCGTAAGCTCTGGAATTCCCTCCATAAACCTCTCCGCCTCTCTCCTTCTCTTTCCTCCTTTAAGACGCTCCTTAAAGCCTACCTCTTTGACCAAACTTTTGGTCATCTGCCCTAGCATCTCCTTATATGGCTCAGTGTCAAATTTTTGTCTTTTGATAACGCTCCTGTGAAGCGCCTTGGGGCGTTTTACTACATTAAAGGCGCTATATAAATACAAGTTGTTGTTGTTGAATCGCTTCTGTTGGGGCTAAATAATCCAGTCCATAAACAAGGGCAATGTAGAAATTGAACAAAAGAAACAACTGACCTGGCTCTGCTTTAATTGATGCTCAATAAATGTGATTAGCTCGCATCTGCAAACAGTTACTACTCTTCTTCCCATTGGATCTGCTGGTCCACAAAGAGTGGCTTTTACGGCTATCACAGATCAAATCCAGACATTATCTCATTGTTGCGTCAAGCTGCTGAAAACTTTCCAATCCAACCTCTGGCAGCTGATTCAGATTTTGGCCATTGTTTATTTCATGGTTGCAGATTATGGCAGTGTTCTTTTAGTGCTACCGTGACGTTGGGCAATTAAAGCAACGTTAGCTTTATCGCGGTTGAATGTATGAGCAGGGGTTGTGAGTGGGAAGAGACAATTCACAGATCAGACATTCAGCTTTGCTTTTTCCCCTGTGAGAGCCCCAATCTTCCTTTTGCTCTCTCTAACATTTTAAAAAAGTTAACGGGAAAAATTTGGTTCATTTGCATCTCCCTAAGAGGGCGCTAATGGGGGGTGCAAAGCAACTAGCGCCCGGGCACGGCAGCGCTAACGCCTCCCGCGTAATTCAGTGGGAGGTTAGTGGCGGCGGCAGCATCCATTAGTGCCCCGCGCTGCTGCGCCTCCGGCGATGACACCATCGCCGTGTGCAGCACCCCGCTCGCGCCCCGGCTGCGATTTTCGGTAGCGTCCCCTGAATTACCGCCGGACGCTATGTCCAACAGGGTCAGGGGGGCCTACCTGCAGCTGTGGCAGCGCAAATTAAAGGGGAGCCCCCGTTGCTGTCCCAGCCTCCTGTGGAGCCCCCCCTCCCCCCCCCCGCCGGGTGCCAGCTGCGCTCCGTGAGCCCGGCACTCTGATCCCTGGTGGCCTAGCTGGGCCCCGGGTCGCGCTACGCAAGGCCCCTCCCCTTTAATAAGGGGAGAAAAGCCTGCAGTACCACGGCGCGACGTGCCGCAGCACCACATAGCGCCACGATATTCACTCGTAGCGCCCCAGGAGGGAGGCGGGGTGCTTCCAGTAGTGAATTTTGGGCGTGGGGGAGCTAACATTTCTGGGGCGCTAAAAGTAGCACCCCGGCGAAGTTAGCGCTCCAGAGGGGGCACGACCCAATTTTGCCTCCGTAGAATTTTAAGAGCTCACGGGGTACGGAAGCATAGTGCTTATATTACTGGGCTAGTAATCCAGAGGCCTGGACTAATGATCCAGAGACGTGAGTTCAAATCCCACCACGGCAGCTGGGGAATTTAAATTCAGTTAATTAACTAAATTTGGAATAAAAAGCTAGTGTCAGTAATGGTGACCAAGAAACTACCAGATTGTTGTAAAAACCCACCTGGTTCACTGAAGTCCTTTAGGGAAGGAAATCTGCTGTCTTTGCCTGGTCTGGCCTATATGTGACTCCAGACCCACAGCAATGTGGCTGACTCTTAATTGCCCTCTGAAATGGCCTAGCAAGCCACTCAGTTGTAACAAACCACTACAGAGAAGTATACATTGACCTCGGCACCGGACACGACAACGGCACACCCAGCCCACTCGACCCTGCAAAGTCCTCCTCACTAACATCTGGGGACTTGTGCCAAAATTGGGAGAGCTGTCCCACAGACTAGTGAAGCAACAGCCTGACATAGTCACAGAAACATACCTTTCAGCCAATGTCCCAAACTCCTCCATCACGATCCCTGGGTATGACCTGTCTCACTGGCAGGACAGACCCACCAGGGGTGGTGGCACAGTGGTATACAGTCAGGAGGGAGTGGCCTTGGGAGTCCTCAACATTGACTTCAGACCCCATGAAGTCTCATGGCATCAGGTCAAACATGGGCAAGGAAACCTCCTGCTGATTACCACCTACTGCCCTCCCTCAGCTGATGAATCAGTACTCCTCCATGCTGAAAACCACTTGGAAGAAGCACTGAGAGTAACAGGGCACAGAATGTACTCTGGGTGGGGGACTTCAATGTCTAACCACCACCCCTTGACATTCAACGACATTACCATCACTGAATCCCCCACCATCAACATCCTGGAGGTCACCATTGACCAGAAACTTAACTGGACCAGCCACATAAATACTATGGCAACAAGAGCAGGTCAGAGGATGGGTATTCTATGGCGACGTCTCACCTCCTGACTCCCCAAAGCCTTTCCACCATCTACAAGGCACAAGTACGGAGTGTGATGGAATACTCTCCACTTGCCTGGATGAGTGCAGCTCCAACAACACTCAAGAAGCTCGACACCATCCAGGACAAAGCAGCCCGCTTGATTGGCGCCCCATCCACCACCGTAAACATTCACTCCCTTCACCATTGGCTGCAGTGTGTACCATCTACAAGATGCACTGCAGCAACTCACCAAGGCTTCTTCGGCAGTACCTCCCAAACCCGCGACCTCTTCCACCTAGAAGGACAAAGGCAGCAGGCGCATGGGAACACCACCACCTCCAATTTCCCCTCCAAGTTACACACCATCCTGACTTAGAAGTAGATCGCCGTTCCTTCATCGTCGCTGGGTCAAAATCCTGGAACCTTCTTCACATGGACTGCAGCGGTTCAAGAAGGCAATTCACCGCCACCTTCGCGAGGGCAATTAGGGATGGGCAATAAATGCTGGCCTTGCCAGCGACGCCCACATCCCAGGAACAAATACAAAAAAAATCTTACCCACTTCCTTGTTCGCTGCCTGTGCAAATCTGCATTTTAATTGGCTGCTTAGACTGCTTGTTGATGTCACAGCAGCTCGCACGATGGGATTCCCCCAATACTAAGTTGGTTTGAATTACACGTCGGTAAACCCAAACTTCTCCACACAGAGATCGTGAGATCTTTGTGCGAAGCTTACTTTGGGGCTAGTGTCGAACACCTTTGCTTCGCCGCTGACCGCAAATTCCAGGCCTATGTGAACCACGATGCTTAAAGATTGTGTTAGAGCAGGCTTGAAGGAGCAGCTGGTCTATTCCTGTCAATCACTTTCGTATGCAAGGTTACTGGTGAAAGAGCAGGGGGGAGTGGGACTAATTGGATAGCTCTTTCAAAGAGCCGGCACAGACATGGCGGGCCGAATGGCCTCCTTCTGTGCTGTATGATTCGATAATATGTTATTGTGTGCAGTTTTGGTCGCCTTATCTGAGGAAGGGTGTTCTTGCCATGGAGGGAGTTCAGCGAAGATTCACCAGGCTGATACCTGGGATGGCAGGAATGACGTATGAGGAGAGATTGGGTCGATTGGGCTTATACTCGCTAGAGTTTAGAAGAATGAGAGGGGATCTCATTGAAACTTATAAAATTCTGACACGACTGGACAGACTAGATGCATGAAGGATGTTCCCGATGGCGGGGAGTCCAGAACCAGGGGTCACAGTCTAAGGATAAGGGGTAAGCTATTTAGGACAGAAATGAGGAGGAATTTCTTCACCCAGAGAGTGGTGGAATTCTCTACCACAGAAGGCAGTAGAGGCCAATTCATTAAATATATTCAAGAAGGAGTTGGATATATTTCTTAAGGCTAAAGGGATCAAAGGATATGGGGAGAAGGCAGGGACCAGGTACTGAGTTTGGATGATCAGCCATGATCGCATTGAATGGCGGAGCAGGCTCGAGGGGCCGAATGGCCTACTCCTGCTCCTATCTTCTATGTATCTATGTTTCTATGTTCCCCTTCCATATGAACAGCATTGGAGAATAAAACTAACGTCGGATTTTGTAAACATTTTGGTATCTGGTTTTAACCTCACTAAGCGGTCAGTCCTCGTCGATCTGTTTATAAAGCATGCAATGGCAGCTGGGCTAATTCACCGTCAACGATTCAGCAAAATGTCAGGTTAGGAGAGGCAGAAGAAAGTAAACTTCAAACTTCAGCAAATTATTCTGATTTCAGAAGCAGTCAGAATTGAACTTTGACCTGTCTCTGAGTAACCTACATTTGCTTTGATAAGATTACCCATGGGCTAGTCACAACCGATTAGGAAATCGAGCTGTTGTTGTATCATTTTCTTGGCAGCGTGGTATTGACGGCATTATTCACTTAGCAAGACAGAATGGCCTATTGTGACATCATTGGCTAAGGCTTAGAAAAGAGTGTTGGTGAGTAGCTGTTATCCCCTGGTCTTCCATACTTTGAAAGGTTTCAGCTGTGCACGGTTGGTAATTATGGGATTGTAAATTGTTCTGTTTGGTTCCACAGTCTCCAGGAAAATGCAAGTCTCATTTTTTGAAGAAGGGAAAAAGGCCCTACTGAAAATCTTCATTGTGCTGTCGCCAAGAGGTTTAATTATAAATCAGTTTTGTAATTTTTCTCTCCTGGCTCCGTGATTCCCATTATCGATGGCCATTTTAACATGTTTCAGTTGAACGACCCGTCCATTTCCTATGCTGTACCTTAATGAAATCACAGAATCATACAGCGCAGAAGGAGGCCATTCGGCCCATCGTGCCTGTGCCGGCTCTTTGAAAGAGCTATCCAATTAGTCCCACTCCCCCCTGCTTTTTCCACATAGCCCTAACAAATTTTTCCTTTTCAAGTATTTATCCAATTCCCTTTTGAAAGTTACTATTGAATCTGCTTCCACCGCCCTTTCAGGCAGCGCGTTCCATAAGAACATAAGAAATAGGAGCAGGAATAGGCCACTTAGCCCCTCGAGCCTGCTCCACCATTGAATAAGATCATGGCTGATCTTGGGCTCAAAGCCACTTCCCAGCCCACTCCCCATAACCCGACACTCCCTTATCTTGCAAAAATTTGTCTATCTCCACTTTAAATGTATTTAATGACCCAGCCTCCATGGCTCTCTGGGGCAGAGAATTCCACAGATTTACGACCCTCTGAGAGAAGAAATTCCTCCTCATCTCAGTTCTAAAAGGGTGACCCTTTATTCTGAGACTGTGCCCCTGGGTTCTAGATTTCCCCATGAGGGGAAACACCCTCTCTGCATCTACCTTGTCGAGCCCCCTCAGTATCTTATATGTTTCGATAAGATCACCTCTCATTCTTCTAAATTCCAATGAGTATAGGCCCAGCCTGCTCAACCTTTCTTCATAAGTCAAACCCCTCATCTCTGGAATTAACCTAGTGAATTGTCTCTGAACTGCCTCCAATGTAAGTATATCCTTCCTTAAATAAGGAGACCAAAACTGTACGCAGTACTCCAGGTGTGGTCTCACCAATACCCTGTACAGTTGTAGCAGGACTTCCCTGTTTTTATACTCCAACCCCTTTGAAATAAAGGCCAACATTCCATTTTCCTTTTTGATTATTTGCTGTACCTGCATGCTAACTTTTTGTGTTTCATGCACAGGGACCCCCAGGTCCCTCTGAACTGTAGTATTTTGTAATCTCTCTCCATTTAAATAATAGTTTGCTTTTTTATTTTTCCTGCCAAAGTGGATAACCTCGCACTTTCCCACATTATACTCCATCTGCCAAATGTTTGCCCACTCACCTAGCCTGTTTATATCCCTTTGCAGATTCTTTGAGTCCTCTGCACAACTTGCTTTCCCACCCATCTTTGTATCATCTGCAAATTTGGCTACATTACACGCGATCCCTTCCTCCAAGTCATTAATGTAGATTGTAAATAGTTGGGACCCCAGAACTGATCCTTGTGGCACCCCACTAGTTACCGTTTGCCAACCAGAAAATGACCCATTTATCCCGACTCTCTGCTTTCTGTTAGTTAGCCAATTCTCTATCCATGCTAATATATTACCCCCAACTCCGTGAGCTCTTATCTTATGCAGTAACCTTTTATGTGACACCTTATCGAATGCCTTCTGGAAATCCAAATTCACCACATCCACTGGCTCACCCTTGTCCACCCTGCTTGTTACATCCTCAAAGAACTCCAGCAAATTTGTCAAACATGATTTCCCTTTTCCTAAAACCATGCTGACTCTGCTTGACTACATTATGATTTTCTAAATGCCCTGCTACTGCTTCCTTAATGAAGGACTCCAGCATTTTCCCAACGACAGATGTTAGGCTAACTGGTCTATAGTTTCCTGCTTTCTGTCTATTTCCTTTCTTAAATAGGGGTGTTACATTTGCGGTTTTCCAATCCGCTGGGACCTCTCCAGAGTCCAGGGAATTTTGGTATATTGCAACCAATGCATCCACTATCTCTGCAGCCACTTCTTTTAAGACCCTGGGATGCAGGCCATCTGGTCCAGGGGACTTGTCGTCTTTTAGTCCCATTATTTTACCAAGTACTATTTCCTTAGTGATAGTGATTGTCTTTAGTTCCCCACTCCCTGTGGCCCCTTGATTATCCATTATTGGGATGTTGTTAGTGTCTTCTACAGTGAAGACAGATACAAAATATTTGTTCAGAGTCTCTGCCATTTCCCCATTCCCCATTATTAATTCCCCAGTCTCATCCTCTAGGGGACCAACGTTTACTTTAGCTAACCTCTTCCTTTTTATATACCTGTAGAAGCTCTTACTATCTGTTTTAATGTTTCTTGCCAGCTTACTTTCA
The DNA here is from genome assembly GCF_052327205.1 of Somniosus microcephalus. Taxonomy (NCBI): domain Eukaryota; kingdom Metazoa; phylum Chordata; class Chondrichthyes; order Squaliformes; family Somniosidae; genus Somniosus; species Somniosus microcephalus. Next base: position 262,625,963 of record NC_140993.1, read on the forward strand.
TAATTCATATTCTCTCTATTATTTTTTTAGTCCCCTTTGTCGGTTTTTAAAAATTTCCCAATCCTCTGGTCTCCCGCCAATCTTGGCAACATTGTATGCCTTTGTTTTCAATTTGATACCATCCTTTACTTCCTTAGTTAGCCATGGATGGTGCTCCCTTCTCTTAAAATCTTTCTTTCTCACTGGAATATATTTTTGTTGAGAGTTATGAAATATCTCTTTAAATGTCCGCCACAGCATTTCAACTTTCTTACCCTTTAATTTGTTTTTCCAGTCCACTTTAGCCAGTTCTGCCCTCATGCCGTTATAATTGCCTTTGTTTAAGATCAGGACACTGGTTTGGGATACAACTTTCTCACCCTCCAACTGAATTTGAAATTCAACCATGCTATGGTCATAACAACTCACTGAGTAAAAAAAAAAGTAATAATTCTCCTCACTTCCCCCCTTAATTTTTTGCTAGGCTTTGCAAGCATTCAGATTCAGCATAAACTGCAAGTTGGCTTTAATTTTAATACACTTGTGCACAAGACCGAATTTTTCCTCATTGTGTGCAAATTACAAGCAGCATAATCCTCATCTAAGGTCAAATAGATTCATCATTTTCCACCATTAAGTCAATTATTTCTCAAACTCTTGTGGATGTCTGAGTTCGAATCTTCTAACTGCTTTATTATATGATTAGAGTACTTTGTTGATCCTGGGCAACTCCATTCAAAACATGGCTCATCTAAGACCTAGTTGGAAAGTAATAATGAGCTTCAGGGTACATTTGAGATTTTAATTTGGAATTATAAAGTTCAAAATCTGGTCATCCAATCCCAAATTTGAAAATTGAAACATGGTTGAGCTATGAATAGGGAGAGACTTCACACTAGAACGCCAATGATCAGCTCTATGCACCTGAACCACCATCAAACGATGAAATTGTGGATTCATATCTTTCACATTCTTAATGATACGACCAGGGAAAAACATTGCCATCCATGAAGAAATGACCACACAGCTACCTTGATAACCTTCGTGATTAAACGTTCCCTGCCTGGTGTAGCACCAAGTCATACAGATTGGAAGGCTGTGCTGAGTTAGTTTATCTGAGCCAAGGCATCAATCATTTGGCACATTAAAATTTCATCTCCATGTCCCCCAGGATCAGTTAGGAACATAGGAACAGGAAGAGGCCATTCAGCCCCTCAATTCTGATCATTCAATTAGATCGTGGCTGATCTGTATCTCAACTCCATTCACCAACCTTGGTTCCATATCCCTTAATAACCTTGCCTAACAAAAATCTATCAATCTCATTTTGGACATTTTCATCATTACAGGATCATCAAATGAGGCCATATAGGTTGAACTGAAGAACAAAAAAGGGGCAATCACACCGCTGTACTATAGACCCCCAAACAGTCCGAGGGGATAGAAGAGAAAATATGTGGGCACATTTTTGAGAAGTGCAAAAACAATAGGAGAGTAATAGTAGGAGATTTCAACTACCCTAATATTAACTGGGATAGAATCAGTGTAGAAGGTATAGAGGGTGCAAAATTCTTAAAATGCATTGAGGAGAACTTTTTTAGGCAGTACATAGGAAGCCCAACAAGAGAGGAGTGGTCAGGACTTAGTTTTAGGGAATGAAGCTGGGCAGGTGGAAGGGGTATCAATGGGAGAGCATTTTGGTGGTAGTGATCATAATTCAGTTAGATTTAGTGTAGTTATGGAAAAGAACAAAGATAGACCAGGAATCTTAATTGGGGAAAGGCCAATTTTACTAAGGTGAGATGTGATTTAGCAAGAGTGGACTGGAAACAGCTACTCAAAGGTAAATCAGTGTCAGAGCAGTGGGAGGCATTCAAGGAGGAGCTAGTGAGGGTTCAGACCAAATATGTTCCCACAAAGAAACAGGGTGGGACTAACAAATCTAGAGCCCCCTGGATGTCAAGGGGCATACAGGGTAGGAGAAGGAAAAAAAGGGAAGCTTATGACAGATACCGAGAGCTCAATACTGCAGAAAGCCCAGAGGAGTATAGGAAGTGCAGGGGTTAAATTAAAAAGGAAATTAGGAAAGCAAAGAGAGGACATGAAAAAGTATCGGAGTGACTGCTGCCAACGAACCAGAAGCTGCGCAGAAGCGTACTGCGCACTCCAAAAACCGGAAGCACGATGTTCATGCTTTTTTCACAATGATCATGCAAACCAGCTCGCCCCCTTCCCAGCTTCCCAGCTTTTTCACCAGTTCACTCCCTTCCTGGCTTCCCAGTTTTTTCACCAACTCGCTCCCTTCCCGGCTTTATCACCAGCTCGCTCCCTTCCCGGCTTCCCGGCTTTTTCACCAGCTCGCTCCCTCCCCGGCTTTTTTAATGTTTTTTTAATGAACCCACTCCCGTGACAAACCAGCAGCGCACATGCGCAGACCGCTTCCAGTTCGTTGCCAGCAGTTGTGTCCTAAAGACAAGGTAGGGCCTATTAGAGACCAAAAAGGTAGTCTGAGTGTGGAGGCAGAAAACATGGGCACGGTTCTGAATGAATACTTTGCGTCTGTCTTCACAGAAGAGAGGGACGATGCAGACATTGCAATCAGGGAGGAGGAGTGTGAAATATTAGGTGAGAGAAACATAGTGAGAGAGGACATATTAAGGGGTTTAGCATCTTTGAAAGTAGATAAATCGCCAGGCCCAGATGAAACATACCCCAGGCTGTTAAGAGAAGCAATGGAGGAAATAGCAGAGGCTCTGACCATCATTTTCCAATCCTCCCTGGCTACAGGTGTGGTGCCAGTGAACTGCTAACGTTGTATTGTTGTTTAAAAAGGGAGAAAGGGGTAGACCAAGTAATTACAGGCCAGTTAGCCTAATTATTGGAAACATTTCTGAGGGGCAGTACTAATCATCATTTAGAAAGTCACGGATTAATCAAGGACACTCAGCATGGATTTGTTAAGGGAAAGTCCTGTCTCACTAATTTGATTGAATTTTTTGAGGAAGTAACAAGGTGGGTTGATAAGGGTAGCGTGTTTGATATAGTCTACGTGGATTTTAGCAAGGCTTTTGACAAAGTTCCACATGGCAGACTGATCAGAAAAGTAAAAGTCCATGAGATCCAAGGGAAAGTGGCAAGTTGGATCCAAAATTCGCTCAGTGGCAATGGTTGATGGGTGTTTTGTAGGGAATTTGCGGGGCTGGGGTTATTTGTCTCTGGCCAGTCAGAAGCCTCTGAGCTGCTCCAGGGACCCCCTTGCAGTTTTGAAGCGCTCCCCTATTCCTGAGTTCTGACCCCCAGACTTATTCGGTGGCGATGTGGACAGAAAACAACGTGACTCGTGGTTTGGGTGCAAAACAGAGCAGTATTTATTGGAAACAAAAGAAAGAAACAACTTAAAATAATTGATATGGCTCTTATGCCTGGTACAACACTTTGCTTAAACGCAATACACTTAGTGTCCACTAGAGGGCTCCCTACTCAGTGCAACTCTCCTTTGATTAATACACGCAGTACACTCAGTGTCCACTAGAGGGCTCCCTGCTCAGTGCAACACTGCTTTTATTTTAAATCCAGTACCTTTTACTTAAAAGACCCTTTACTCACTACAGCACCTTAGCTTAGTGGCTTTTACTTAAAACACAGCACTTTAATGCAGTTACTTTAAAAACAGCTAACAGCGTTCACCACAGCACTCCTTTGCTTGGTGCAACAACCCTTTTAATACAGTTTTTAAATACAGTACTTTAAAACAGCTACTCCCTTTTAATACAGTTTTAAATACCGAATTCAGTGTTCACCATCGCACTTCTCTGCTCGGTGCAACACTGTCTTACTTAAATAGGGGAGGAAAAATGGACAAAATGAGGGAAATCAACTAAAATCACAATTCTATCGAAATTCCAACTTTACTCCCACCCCTATGCCTATCCTAAGTTGCCTTGTGGAAGGCCAGAAAAATATATGCTCACCACTGCAATGCCAGCTCCGTGCCCTGCGAACTTAGCTCTGCACTGCCCTGAAGTGAAAAAACACCTCAGTGTTTTAAAAGTAAACTGCTGGTGTTTCGCTCCCACGCTGTAGAGACACACGGAGGCAAGGCCAGAGAGAGAGAGAGCTTCTGGGAAGCTATCTTTTATACCCCCATTTGGGGCCCGCCCAGCTCCGGAGGTTTCTGGGATATAAAAAAGGGATCCAACTGCCCCATTGTCCAGTAATGGGTGATTCATCCAAACCCATTCATTTTAAACTGTTCCTTTTCTTAGTTCAAATGTCTCTTCTGCGCTGAGCTTTGAATGTAAAGCTGCAGTTTGGATGTGTCTTCATTGTTTCCATTCATCCTGATGGGTTTTGAATGGAGCTGTATTACTATTTAAACAGCTTGGGAGGAGTGTAAACAGAAGGCCATTGTTCTGTGGTCACCCGAAACCGCAGTCTCAAGTGGTTACTCCCTTGTGTACACAAAGTAGCAGTTTCTGTAAACACATCAATTGTCTCTGCAGGGAGGGGGAAACTCCCCTTTTGATTGACAGATTTGGCTGCCATTGTCCTTTTCTCACAGACACAAGCTGCTTTCCAAGTCCTTTGTCTTCGGCCATGCGGTCTGACGGCCATTTTTGATCCCTGAAATTTTTAAAGGTAAATCACCCAGGGATTCTTTAATCAAAGAAATTACTCTTCAGAACTGTAAATTATTGCGAATTCTTACAGTTTTTGTGACTGGAAGGCTGTTTACAGTGGGGTTCCACAGGGCTCAGTACTAGGTCCCTTGCATTTTATGGTATATATCAATGATTTAGACTTTAATGTAGCGGGCATGATTAAGAAGTTTGCAGATGGTATTAAAATTGGCCATGTGGTTGATAGTGAGGAAGAAAGCTGTAGACTGCAGGAAGATAGCAATGGACTGGTCAGGTGGGCAGAAAAGCGGCAAATGGAATTCAATCAAGTACGAGGTAATGCATTTGAGGAGGACTAACAAGGCAAGGGAATACACAATAAATGGTAGGACACTGAGAAGTGTAGAGGAACAGAGGGCTAGATTTTCAGTTGCTTGCGCCAGCAGTTAGCGCCTTAAGAGAAGTGATTTTCGGGCGCTATGCGTGTAGCGCCCGGGCGCAGCGCAGTTTGCGCCCCGCCCCAAATTAAGTTGCCCGTTAGCGCCGGCGCAAAGTTTAGCGGCCGCCCGGATGCGCACGCAGAAAATGATGTCACATCCTCGTGCAACGCCCTTTGGCCGCCCCGAATCCAAACTTCAGTCGGACCGCCCCATTGTGCGGCTGGCGTCCAGAGCGTTTGTAAAATGGAACGCAACACACCCTGGGGAGCGCAAATTAAAGGGCACTCCTCCTGCCCTATAAAAGGCAGTCTGCATGTGTTGTGTGGAAGGATCCAGTGTGTTGTTGTGAACGGTGTAATTATGTTTCCGACCACCACCACCTCCTCCTCCTCCCCCTCCCCCTCCCCCTCCCCCTCCTCCTCCTCCTCTTTTCCCCCCCAGACTCTGCCTTTGAAAAAAACACATGCACCCTTCCCCTTTAAGAGCTCACTGGCACCAGAGTGTCTGCCGTGCGCTGCGCCCGAGCTCGGGTGTTGTGCTCTGCACCGCCGGCTTAGCGCCTAAAGATAGTAGTGGAATGCCTCTTTTAGCGCTCCACCAACCTCTTAGGGCGAAGCCACTGAATTTCCGGCAACGGGGCGCTACTTTGGGGCGGGCGCTAACTTCGGGCGGGCGCTAAGGTTAGCGCCCCAAAACTGTCTATACTGAAAATCTAGCCCTGAGGGACTTTGGAGTGCATGTCCACAGATCCCTGAAGTTAGCAGGACAGGTAGACAAGGTGGGTAAGAAGGCATGCAGAATACTTTATTAGCCGAGGCATAGAATATAAGAGAAGGGAGGTTATGCTTGAACTGTATAAAACACTAGTTAGGCCACAGCTAGAATACTGCGTGCAGTTCTGGTCACCACATTATAGGAAAGATGTGATTGCACTAGAGAGGGTACAGAGGAGATTTACAAGGTTGTTGCCAGGATTGGAGAATTTTAGCTATGAGGAAAGATTGGATAGGCTGGGGTTGTTTTCTTTGGAACAGAGGAGGCTGAGGGGAGACTTAATTGAGGTGTATAAAATTATGAGGGGCCTTGATAGAGTGGACAGGAAGTGGACGTATGAGGAAAGGTTGAGTAGATTGGGACACTACTTATTGGAGTTCAGAAGAATGAGAGGCGATCTTATCGAAACATATAAGATTGTGAGGGGGCTTGATCGGGTGGATGCGGTGAGGATGTTTCCACTGATGGGTGAGACTAGAACTAGGGGGCATAATCTAAGAATAAGGGGCTGCCCTTTCAAAACTGAGATGAGGAGAAACTTCTTCACTCAGAGGGTAGTAAATCTATGGAATTTGCTACCCCAGAAAGCTGCGGAAGCTGCAACATTAAATAAATTTAAAATGGAGATAGACAGTTTCCTAGCAGATAAGGGAATTAGGGGTTACGGGGAGAGGGCAGGGAAGTGGACGTGAGTCTAGATTCGGATCAGCCATGATCCTATTGAATGGCGGAGCAGGCCCGAGGGGCCATATGGCCTACTCCTGCTCCTACTTCTTATGTTCTTATGTTCACCTATTTCCCTTAGCAGAGAGGTCGATAACCAGGGGACATAGATTTAAAGTGATTGCTAGAAGGATTAGTGGGGAGTTGAGGAGAACTTTTTTCACCCATAGGGTGGTGGGGGTCTGGAACTCACTGCCTGAAAGGGTGGTAGAGGCAGAAACTCTCATTGTATTTAAAAAATACTTGGATATGCTCTTGAAGTGCCGTAACCTACAGGGCTACGGACCAAGAGCTGGAAAGTGGGATTAGATTGGATAGCTCTTTTTCGGCTGGCACAGACACGATGGGCCGAATGGCTTCCTTCTGTGCTGTAAATATCTATGATTCTAAATTTCTATGGTTTTCAATTGACCCCCCCCCAGCCTCAATAGCATTTCGGGGGAGAGAGTTCCAGATTTGCACTACACTTTGTGTGAGGAAGTGCTTCCTGACATCACCCCTGAACGACCTAGCTCTAAATTTAAGGTTATGCCCCCTTGTTCTGGACTCCCCCCACCAGAGGAAATAGTTTCTCTCTATCTACTCTACAAATCCTTTAATCGTCTTAAACATTTAGTTGCGGGTGTGGTGGGGAAGGGACAGAAGGCTATCAGCCAGGGTTCCTACTCCTAATGACTCCTGTAGGAAAGTACTTTTGGACATCAGGTAAGAACAGAAGCCCATTCTGATAGTTTCCATGATTATTCAACCTGTTTAGGCACAGAGATGGAGAATGACTTGGAGAGGTACCAGGAGACTGTTAGCACACAACAGAACAAAGAGAGGAGGAGGGGAAGGGAAATAGAAATAGGCAAAAAAAAGTGTCAAAAAGGCAATGAAAAATATTATCATAGAACCAGACAACATAAAAGGAGGCCATTCAGCCCATCATGCAGCTGCCAATTCCCTTTTGGAAGTTATTATTGAACCTGCTTCCACCATCATTTCAGGCAGTGCATTCCAGATCACAAAACCTCGCTAAGTAAAAAATTGTCTCCTCATCTCCCCCTCTGGTTCTTTTGCCAATTACCTTAAATCTGTGTCCTCTGGTTATCGACCCTCCTGCCAGTGGAAACAGTTTCCCCCTAATTACTCTATCAAAACCCATCATAATTTTGAACACCTCTATTAAATCTACCCTTAACCATCTTTGCTCTAAGGAGAACAATCCCAGCTTCTCTAATATCTCCACATAGCTGAATTACTCAGAAAAAGCAATAAGTACTTAACACGCACTGCCAGGAGCATCCTCCGACACTTGCCAAAAGCGCCTTGTACATGTGCAAAAGAACATGTTGTCTCTATTTGTGTTTGGATTTTTGCAAAAACAACAACAAAAAAATCCAAGTTGGCTCATTTGAGATGTGAGGCAATCCTTCCTACGAAAGGCTAAGATGGACGACAGAAAACAACTGACCACTCCATACCTGCAGTCACCAATTTCTTTGTGAGGGTTCAAAATTCTCAGCTCCTCACTGCAAGTGAAACTTAATGACTAAGAAATAATTCTGAACACATCAACAAAAGTTGACCTAACTTACACAGTATAACATAGAAGGAGCCAATTGGTTTGTGCTCCACACGAGCCTCCTCCCACCCTACCTCATCTCACCGTCTCAGCATAACCTTCTATTCCTTTATCCCTCACGCGTTTATCCAGCTTCCCCTTAAATGCATCTATGCTATTCACCTCAACTACTCCCTATGGTAGCGCGTTCCACATGCTAACCACTGGCTGGGTAAAGAAGTTTCCCCTGAATTCCCGATTGGATTTATTAGTGACTGTCTTATATTCATGGCCCCTCATTTTGGACTCCCCACAAGTGGAAACATAGGGGGTGATTTTCTCAATGGGGAGCTTTTGGAGGCAGGACTCCCACTTGTTGGGTTTTAGTCCCGCCTCCAACAACTTCTGGCCAACCCACGCTATTTTCCCTTGATCAAGCCAATTAAGGGAAAGCCAGTTGCAGAGAATGTCAACGTATGACATTTCATCCATCAAAAATTTTTGACAGATGAATTGTCTTCGTTTGACAGCTCTGTGAAGCTGTCAAACACTGACATTCTCTGTAGTTTGATGAGGTCTTGAATTCAAGACCTCATCAAACATCTTTCTTTTGCAGAAATTAGATGGTTGTTGCATTGGAGAATGCAACGGCCATCTGGCATCTCTACCGCGGAGGTGTGAGACTCTCCGCATACACACCGACTGAAGCCTGCAGGAAAAAACAAAGGTAAGTAAACTTACCTCAGATACTCACCTCTCTGCACTTGCACCCATCACTTACCTTCACACCACACTTATGCACCCCTCTGACCCCCGCAGACCCACTACTCGCTGAGCTGAGCTGGCGGGTTTCAGAGCCTTCGGGAAGCCCGCACTTGTGAGGGCAAAACGGGGATAATCCTATTTTCTGCCTGTTAACAGAATCACAGAATCCCCACAGTGCAGATGGAGGCCATTTCGGCCCATCGAGCCTGCACCGACACATACCCCACCCGATCCCCGTAACCCCTACACCAACACATATCCCACCCTATCTCCGTAACCCCACACATTTTAATCCCCCTAACACTAAGGGTCAATTTATCATAGCCAATCAACCTAACCTGCACATCTTTGGACTGTGGGAGGAAACCGGAGCACCCGGAGGAAACCCATGCAAACACGGGGAGAATGTGCAAACTCCACACAGACAGTCACCCGAGGCCGGATTCAAACCCGGGTCCCTGGCGCTGTGAGGCAACAGTGCTAGCCGCTATGCCACCGTGCTGCCAACAAGCAGTTAATAGGCTTTAATCCCTTCCCACCTTCAAGGAGACGGGACCCGGCGCGGGATGGCTACCCGCCTCCTGGGAAGATGGCACGGAGGCGGGTTAGGGGCGGGATGGGCACCCGCCCCCAAATTCTGCCATTTTCCCGGCAATCCCGCCTCCATACCCACCTCCCCAGGGCTGGCAAGATTGTGCCCGTCTTCTCTATGTGTACCCTATCGTAATTTTAAAGACCTCTATCAGGTTGCCTCTCAGTCTTCACTTTTCTAGAAAAAAGCGTCTCAGCCTCTTCAGTCTTTCACTTTTGTGAATACTCCTAACTTCCTGTATAGCAAGCCAAGCAGCTTGAACTCCTAATATGGAAAAAAATGCATAGACCTTCGAGCAGCCAGCATGGGCTGGAAAAATGCATCTCCGCTGCCAAATGACTTAATGCAGCAGGTGGAGGTGGAGAAACCACCGCAAACAATCCCCAAAGTCAGCAAAATCCATAGAATTCCCATATTTATATTGGGCCAAATTAACTGGAAAATGGAAAATGAAAGCGACGGCGAGCGCCAATACAGGGCTGGTTCGTAATCCAAAATGTGGAATATTTTAAGTTCATTCCCCAGAATGCAGTTGCGGATATAGCAAATGGATTGCAACCTGGTCTGGGAGGAAAGAAATAAAGAGTTAGATTCATACTGTGCCTTTCTGAAATGTGGTCACTGTTGTAATGTAGGGAAACGCGGCAGCCAATTTGCGCACAGCAAGGTCCCATAAACAGCAATGATATAGTCTAATTATGGGGTTGCTTGAGAGATAAATATTGGTCAGGACACCGGGGAGAACTTCCCTGCTCTTCTTCGAAATAGTACCGCAGTGAAGTGCTCAAGTCTCTGGAGTGTCTCTACAGACACTTTGGGCTGGATTTTATCAATGGGGGCGAGTAGGAGGCGGGACTCCCACTTTTGGGGTTGTAGTCCCGCCTCCATCGAGTTGTGGTCAACCCACTCGATTTTCCCTTGATTGACCATGTTGAGTCTGCCCAGCGGGCTCAGCAGGCCAATTAAGGGCCACCCGGCAACAGGTGACGTCACAGATTGGCATTTCATCTGTCAAGAGCTTTTGACAGATGAAATATCAGCGTTTGACAGCTCTTTGAAGCTGTCAAACACTGACAATCTGTACTCTAAGTTAATTCCTTCCTCTCAGGCTGATTTAGAGATCTCTCCAGAACAGAAAGCAGAGGCTGCAGATTTTGACAGCTCGCGGCCATTCTGCTTTCTGTGCCGGTGAGATGAGGGACTCCCGAGACCTGAAGGAAGGAAGCCTGCATTAGTAAGTAAAGGTAAGTAAAACTTATTTAAACACTTTACACACACCAAACACACTTACCGCTGCACTCATGCACCCATCACTCACCTGAGCAGCGGACATCTCGAACCCTCCAAGTCCTTCAGCCCGACGGTCCACCTCGCTAACTTGGCGTGGTTTGGAGCCGTCGGGAAGCCCACACTGCAGGGATAAAAATAGGGATTAGGCTAAAAACTGCCTGTTAACAGGCAGTTAATTGGCACTAATCCCCTTCCCGCCTTGGGGAGGCAGCTCCCAGCACAGGTCGGGTACCCACCTCCTGGGAAACGGGCATGGAGGCGGGTTGGGGGCGGGATGGGTTCGTGCCCCCTGATTTTGCGATTTTAACACCCCACACGCCTCCATTACCGCCTCCACGGCCCTGGGAAATTCTAGCCCTTTGGGTTTGGCTAATGACCTTTGGCTCCCAGTGGGAACCATCAGATCTACTCTCTCGTTGATTGGTGGCCAACTTGAACCTCTGCCCAGTACCAGTGGCATGATCAGAGTCATCCAACATGATGCAGATTCTTCTCAAGATTCCCATGCCAGGCCCTCCCACCAAGTCCCCTCAGAGGCCTACAGAAAAGCATCTGAGAACGGGGCCAGGCTACCCCAGCAGTCAGTTACACAAGAGAAGCAGCTCAGAGCGAGTCCTTCCCAGGACCCAGCTCTCATCAAGTCCCACCGCAGTCCTAAGAGGCCCTTGTTTCATGTGTGCAACACTTGTCTTCAGGCTGCACCTAGAGGCAGCGCTAGGTTCAGCCGTAGCAACGCCTGGCTAGGCAACCAGGGGGAAAGAAACATGATGATTAAAAAGTAGAGACTTTTATGAACTGTGTCCAGAAGAGTAATTATTAAACAGATGTTGATGTTTGCATTGGCTCTGTTGTTCAATGAGCACATTAAGTTTCATGAGTTCTTGTTGTGCTGAATTGGCATGATTGGTTTGTGAGACCCAAAACCAGATGTTTTCGCATGAAAGGACTGGACAGCTATGAACAGCTATGGGGAGGTGTTGTGATGGTTGTGTGGTCAGGGGAGTAATGTTAATCATATGAGAACGTACATCTAATAATCTACCTACCTATTTCCCTGGAAGCTGTGATCACAGACTCCTCTGAATCAAGATCATCTTGATCTTGGTTTCCAGATGCCTCCGCCTTCGCAGAGATCCTGCTCCTCTTCCACCAGCGCCGCAGGATCTTTTGCGTCCACCTGAGAAGGCAGGCGGAGTTAAACGCCTCCGCCCAAGGACTCACTGAAGATTGATTTGTCCAAGCCAACAGCAAGTATGGATAGAGAACAAAAGGGAATCTTTAGCAGAGCTTGTAGCTGCTTCCGCTACCTTCCCGCAGAAGAAGAATGGTTGGAAACAATCATACAGGATCGGCAGAGGCAATCAGATGTGGCCCAGTACGCGTTTAGCAATGCAAGTCTTTTCTGGAAAATTGGTGGAAAAATAGGATCAGGGAGAATCATGTGGTCTGTCCCCTTAACGGCTGAAAGGTCATCCCGCAACCTCAAAGACAAAGACCATGATTGTTGGGAGGCTATTCACGGGAACAAGGACAGTTAGGAATAAGGGTGTGTTTTTAATGTACATAAGGAAAACGTAAAGCATAGATTATTAGAAAATTCTCGGAGCGGAATGGGACATGCTCAAAGCAAAGCAATCCAAGCCTGATCGCCTTGGAACCTTGTAGCTATTACCAGGTTGTAGTTCAACGTATTACTCATTGTGTTGACCTTTGTATTGTAACTTCAGTGTCCACCGTGGCTCAGTGGGCAGCACTCTCGCCTCTGAGTCAGAAGGTTGTGGGTTCGCAGGCAATCCAGTGCAGTGCTGGCTTTCAGATGAGATGTTAAACCGAGGCCCTCGTCTGCCCTCTCAGCTGGATGTAAAAGATCCCGTGGCACTATTTTGAAGAAGAGCAAGGGAGTCCTGGCCAATATTTATCCCTCAATCAACACCACTAAAACTGATGATCTGGTCAGTATCACATTGCTGTTTGCGGGAGCTTGCTGTGCATAAATTGACTGCTGTGTTTCCTACACTACAACAGTGAGTACACTTCAAATGTAAAGCGCTTTGGGATGTCCTGAGGTCGTGAAAGGCGCTAGCTAAAAGCAAGTTCTTTTTTTGCATTACTTCTTGTATTGTAGTCTCTTTTGTAACTGTAATAAACATAAATACTGTGGGAAAGGACTCCCTCCAGTATCATGGAACAAATCTAATATATATCACTTACGGCAATAAAAAAGTGAGAAGCATACCGCTTGGATTTTAGCTCCCATCCCACCAGGCAGAGGGAGGGGAGGACACTCAATGTGGGTAGTTAAAATTGCATCGAGGTCCTAATGGCATCATAGAACCCTAATTTGCATCAATTCCAATGATTAGGGTATCCATATTAATATCGACCCGTAATTTGCGGCAGCGGCGAAACAAAGGTGTTCGCCACCGGCCCCGAAGGAAGCTGCCCACAAAGATCTGGTGATCTCTGTGGCGAGAAGTTTGGCTTTTTCGGCGTTCAATTGAGGCCAGTGTAGTATAGTATAGTGTAGGCCTGTGACATCAACAAGCTGTCTAAGCAGCCAATCACAATGCAGAATTCTCACAGACAGGGAACCAGGAAGTGAAGAAGTTGTGGTTATTCGGCCTTTTAAAAATGTTACAGAGTGCAAAAAAACAAAGATTGGGGCTCCCACACAGGGAAAAGGTCAACCTGAAATAAATAGGAACAAACTTTTAAAAAGTATTAGCCCAAAATTTCGCGATCGGATGCCACCGACTTGTAAAAAATCTATGAATTTACCTGGTGGCCCGCGAGGTATGGAGACTTGAGATCCTGTGCCTCTCCGGGTACGCGCGGGCAGAATCCCACGTATCCCAGGGACGCATGCGGTTCGCAAGCACCCCGACATCACGTGGGCCGGTCCAACCGATATAACAAGGGAATCCCCATTCATACTTATGGGAGTTGTGTACGTACTGAAACCCCATAAGTATGAATGGGATCACTTAAAAAATACACAAACACACGAAATAAATAAGAAAAAAAATTACATATTTAAAATTAATTAAAATGCCACATTTGAAAGAAAATTTTTAATTTTTTGAAGAAAAAATGTTTATGTTTTAACGGGGCTAAAAATAAACTTACCTTATGGGACAGGGTTTTTAATGTATAAATGAGTGATACAATTTTATTTTTCTATTTTTTAAAACTCTTATGCTGCTAAAATTTCATGGGCATTTAGCGAGTGGAAGTTGGGCAAATAGTGCAACTCTCCACCTGCAGAGGCCCGTCTCCCGGGGATGCAGAGGACAGATTGCAAGTTCCGGGTTTTAGTACATGCGCTCCGCACGCCTAAACCTGGAACTTGCGCGGTCCCTACGGGCGCGTGCGCACCTCGTACGCACCCGTAGGGGTCGCAAAATACGGCCCATAATTTTTTTAAAGTATTTTTTTTAAATTGTCGTTTTTATTATAAAGGAGAAATTTAACACTCCACAAAATTAAACTTAGTTTTTCAGGGCCATAACATTTGTTTAACAGTCAATACGCTGTTGAAACCCCAGTTACACCTAAACCAACAAGGTCTAACTTTTAATGGGGTATTTAACAGCGATATTACCGCGGAAAAGTCGAAGTTTTCGTCAGTTTCCCTGATTTGACAAATTACACTGATTACTGGCTGTGGGGCGGGTACAGCACAACCAGTGTCAGAGCAGTGAATTACTGACCACAACTTCCAAAGATGTGCGGGTTAGGTTGATTGGCCATGATAAAAATTGGCTCTTAGTGTTAGGGGGGATTAAATACGTGGGGTTACGGGGTTACGGGGATAGGGCTTGGGTGGGATGGCTGTCGGTGTAGGGACCGGGTGCTAGGGTTTGGATGATCAGCCATGATCTCGTTGAATGGCGGAGCAGGCTCGAAGGGCCGAATGGCCTACTCCTGCTCCTATCTTCTATGTTTCTATGTTTCTATGTTTCAGGATTTCTGCGTTAGGATGTGCATGCGCTACATCCTGAAGTTGCGGTCAGTGTCAAAAGGGTGATAACAGTGAACGCTGTTCGTTCGCTGTTATTACCCACCGTAAATTCCGGGCCGATATTGCTTCCAGTTTTGGGTTCGCTATTTTAGGGAGGAAAGAAGAGACTCATTAAGGTGATACCAGGGATGAGTGGCTTTAATTACGAGGGAAGGCTAGAGAAACCCAAGGCTATTTTCACTGGAACAGAGAAGGTTACGAGAATATCTGATAGAGGTGTTCAAAATGATGAGAAATGTTGACAAGGTAAATAGGGAAGAATTATTTCCATTGGTTGGTGAGTCAGTAACTACAGGGTATAAAATTCATCACCAAGAGAGAAAAGGGAGAGATTTTACACAGAGGGTTATTTCAATGTGGAATGCCCAATCAGAAACTGTGGTGGAAGCAGATTCAAGAATAGCTTTTACAAAGGAAGCGGATAAATATTTGGAAAATAATTTTGTTTTTAGGCGTACGAGGTAAGAGCAGGGGATTGAAACTAAGTGCGTAGCTCGTTCAGCGAGCCGGCACAGGCACAATGGGCCAAATGAACTTCTTCTGTGCTCTACAGTCCTATGATTCAATACGGTAAAAAATAGCACACACAGGGTAGATGGTACCCAGTGTTGAAAGCAATTCATGAACGGTTTCTATAGGGAAAAAAGCAAAGGAGGGGGTGGCAGGGATAGCAAGAGGAAGGTGTTACCTGGATAGCAGACACTACAATAATATTCCACACGGAGAGCTTTGATTCCGATTTGGCAACACGATATGTAAGTTTATCCTGTTTCAGTTCATGCTAAAAGTATCTTCATTCATTGAGACAAATAAAAGCCAGTACTTGTTTGTTCATAACAGCGTATTTGACTGAAGAAATTGCAATGTACTGTCTTACCCAGCAAAAGAATATGGAGAAAAACACACTTTAGGAAGGACATCAAGGCCTTGGAGAAGGTGCAGAAGAGATTTATTACAATGGTGCCTGGGCTGAGGGATTTCAGTTACACGGAGAGATTAGAGTGGGTGTGGGAGGATTCAGGAAAGAGTAAATTTAAAAGCAGCGAGAGAAATGTCAAGGCTCTAGAGCAGAGCAGAGTTTTGGGTAAAAAAAAGCAGAGTGGGTCAGGAAGGGACAGAGAGAGTAACAAAGGAAATAAGGCATCAGTGACTAAGGTGACATCAGGGAAAAATAGAAATAAGCCAAAGCTAAAGGCACTATATCTGAATGAGCGAAGCATTCGCAACAAAATAGATGAATTAATAGGTTTGATCTAATAGCCATTGCGGAGACTCAGTTGCAAAGTGGCCAAGGTTGGGAACTAAATATTTCAGGATACTTAACTTTTAGAAGAGATAGGCAAAATGGAAAAGGAGGAGGGGTAGCCCTGATAATAAAGGATGGGATAAAGACAGTAGCGAGAAAGGATCTTAGCTCCGAAAATCAAGAAGTAGAATCAGTTTGGGTGGAGCTAAGAAACAGCAAGTTGCAGAAAACATTGGTGGGAGTTGTTTATAGGCCCCCAAACAGTAGTTGTAATGTAGGGCAGAGCATAAATCAGGAAATTAGAGGCGCATGTAACAAGGGTAATACAGTAATCATGGGGGACTTTAATCTACATATAGACTGGGCAAACCAAATTTGCAGTAATAGTGTGGAGGATGAATTCATGGAATGTATGCAAGATAGTTTTCTGGATCAGTATATTGAGGAACCAACTAGGGAACAGGCTATTTTAGATCTAGTATTGTGCAATGAGAAAGGGTTAATTAATAACCTTGTAGTAAAGGGGCCTTTAGGGAAGAGTGACCATAACATGATAACATTTTATATTGAGTTTGAAAGTGATTTAGTTAAATCCAAAACTAGGGTCTTGAATCTAAACAAAGCAAACTACGTAGGTATGAGGGGCGAGTTGGCTAAGGTAGATTGGGAAACTACATTATAAGGTATGATGGTAGAGAAGCAATGGCTAGCATTTAAAGAATTAATACATAATTTACAACAAATATACATTCCTTTAAGGTACAAAAACCCCACAGGAAAAGTGGTCGAACCGTGGCTAACAAGAGAAGTTAAAGTGCGTATTAGATCAAAGGAAGAGGCTTATAATGTTGCCAAAAAGAGTTGTAAGCCTGAGGATTGGGAGGATTTTAGAATTCAGCAAAGGAGGGTCAAGAAATTGATAAAGAAAGGGAAAATAGAATATGAGAGCAAACTAGCGAGAGACATCAAAACAGATTGTAAAAGCTTCTATAGTTATGTAAAAAGGCAAAGATTAGCAAAGGTAAATGTGGGTCCCTTACAGGCTGAGACAGGGGAAATTATAATGGTGAATAAGGAAATGGCAGAGAAAGTAAACAAATACTTTGGGCTGGATTTTACCTTTCAATGCGGCTTGGGGGTGGGTCAGCTGCATTTAGGGTTTCGATCCTGCCCCCAATGACATCTGATGCACAGACGCTATTTTGCATCAATTGGCATTGTTAAGCCCGCCCTGTGGGCTTGCCGGCCAATTAAAAGAGAGCTGGTGTCAGATGACGCGTCATCTGCCAGTTTTATTAAAGGGTCAGCACAGAATTTTTTTTGACAGGTAATTTTTCAGTGTTTGACAGCATTGAGGTGCTGCAAACACTGACAATCACTGTACAAAGGTGAGCCCTTGCACCCAGGCTCTCCAGTGACTCCCTCCTTAGGGCTAGAACAGATGGCAGCTGCAGGTGAGGTTACAGAAGCGATCTGTCACTGATGAGAGAGGTTCTCCTAATAAGGTGGGATTACACAAACACTTCAAAACTTGTTACCTACAGAAAAGTCTAAATACATTAAAAATGATTTTCCCAACATTTTCTTACCTGTGAAACTCACCAGTGTACCATTGGATCCTTCACACCACTTCTGCAGCTGTCATCAATGAAGAAACATTACAGTAGGCCCACAGCACGCTACACTTACCCTGGCATGGTGTCTGGACATCGGGTAGTCCGCAGTAGACCTGTCAAAATTGGAAAAAGCCTTTTAACTGCCTGTTAAAAACCTGTTAACCAGCAGTTAAGTGCCTATAATTCTCTTCCCGCCGCTAGGTGTCGAGTCCATGCGCAAATCAGGGACCTGACACCCAGGATGATTACACAACACACAACATTTTCTTACCACTGAAACTCACCATTGTTTGGAGGTGGCTTGACAGCGGGTTCAGGACCCGCTGTCAATCTTTGCAATTTTGCCAGATATCCTGCCTCCAAACACGCTCCCTGAGCGCCGGCAAAATTCTCCCCTTTGTGTCTGTCTTCACCGACGAAGACGCAAAAAACTTCCCAGAAATAGTGAAGAACCAAGGGTCTAGCGAGAATGAGGAACTGAAAGAAATTAGTATTAGTAAAAAATAGCACTGGAGAAATTAATGGGACTGAAAGCCAATAAATCCCCTGGACCTGGTGGCCTACAACCTAGGGTTTTGAAAGAGGTGGCTATAGAGATAGTGGATGCATTGGTTGTCATCTTCCAAAATTCCATAGATTCTAGAACAGTTCCTGTTAAGTATGTGTATTGTATTGAACAATTAACACAAAGACTTAAACGTATAACTCAAACAGGTCTTTACTGGTTGGAGGTAGGGACTATACATAGGTCTTTACTTCATGCCCACAGGCGGGAACTGAGGGGGATCAGTACCCACAGTACTATTTATACCCCTATGGCCAGGAGTGGTACTGCGTATCACTACGCCCAACAAGTAGTGCAGTCCTGTCCATAGGTTCAAAGTAGCACACATATTACATACACAACATTCCTCCCTTCCTAGCTTTACAGTCATCTCCCCATTTAACATAACGTAATAACATATATACATATATAACTTCAGGTTTACATAACAGAATAACATAGATACATAGATAACTTCATGTCAAAACAGATCACAGATTCAGTCTCTGCGGAAAACAGTTCACAGATTCAATCTCTGTGGTGTAGTCGGTTCACGTTGCTGGAGTGACTCATTCAATAGTCCTTCCATGGATTTAACAGTTTGAACTTCCGAACTGAATTGGCTCCGTTCGGAGGGACCACGTGTGTGATCTGGTAGAGGTGATAATGGTTCAGATGGGTCATCTTCTGTTTTTACTTTTCCTTTTCTGCTTCTTGGAGACTCTCTGGGCTCCATTGTCAGCTGCCACAGCTGCCAGCTGCATGCGCAGTTCCTCCTTCTCTTCCTCCTGTTTCCGTCGTAGAGCCAGCTTCTCCCGATGTTCCGTAGACTTTTGGTGCTCCTCCATGATTTCTGCACTTTGGGAGTCGAAGTTACAAGCTGGGCAGGACAGGACATCGTAATATTCGGTGTCGTCCTGAGCTAGACCAGTGAGAGGGTCGTCTATTTCCTCCATACCCAGCTGGACATTAGCCAGCTCTTGTTCCAAATCCAGACATCTTTCCTGAAGAGACTTCTTCATGTGTACCTCTGCATCCAGCTTTTTCTGGGCTTTCAGCAAGTCGTTTACTAGTGACCTCATTTGTGATTTTAATACTTCAACTTCCTTTATACATAGATACATAGAGATAGGAACAGGAGTAGGCCATTCGGCCCTTCGAGCCTGCTCCGCCATTCAATGAGATCATGGCTGATCTTAGTCTGAGATCATAGCTGATCTTACCAGTTCAGTACCCCGTCCCCGCCTTTTCTCCGTAACCCTTAATCCCCTTAGCCTTCAGAAATATATCCAATTCTCTCTTGAAAATATTTATTGAATTAGCCTTCACAGCCCTCTGTGGCAGGGAATTCCACAGGCTCACCACTCTTTGAGTGAAGAAATTCTTCCTCATCTCTGTTTTAAATGATTTGCCCGCTATTTTTAGACTGTGGCCCCTGGTTCTGTGCTCCCCGGCCATTGGAAACATTCTCTCTGAATTCAGCCTGTCCAGGCCTGCCATAATTTTATATGTTTCGATGAGATCCCCTCTCAATCTTCTAAACTCCAGTGAGTACAAGCCCAAACTATTTAATCTCTCTTCGTAGGTCATTCCCGCCATTCCAGGTATCAGCCTGGTGAATCGCCGTTGCACTCTTTCCATGGCAAGAACATCCTTCCGCAGATGGGGCGACCAAAACTGTACACAATACTCCAGATGCGGTCTCACCAGCACCTTGTACAGCTGTAGTAAGGTATCCCTATTCCTATACTCGAACCCCCTTGATATGAAGGCCAACATACCATTTGCCTTCTTAATCGCCTGTTGCACCTGCATGCTCTCCTTCAGTGACTGGTGCACAAGAACACCCAGGTCCCTCTGCACTTCCCCATCTCCCAATCTATTGCCATTTAGATAATAATCTACCCTCCTGTTTTTACCCCCAAAGTGGATAACCTCGCATTTATCCACATTATAGTGCATCTGCCACGTATCCGCCCATTCCCCCAACCTGTCCAAATCGCACTGTAGCCTCCTGACATCCTCATCAGAGCCCACCCCTCCTCCTAGTTTAGTGTCGTCAGCGAATTTGGAAATATTGCATCCAATTCCCTGATCCAGATCATTTATATATATTGTGAACAGCTGGGGTCCCAGGACAGATCCTTGCGGCACCCCGCTGGTCACTGCCTGCCACTCCGAAAACGAGCCGTTTATTCCAACTCTCTGTTTTCTATCCGCCAGCCAGTTCTCTATCCACGTTAATACTTTGCCCCCAATCCCATGAGCCTTAATTTTGCATGATAATCTTTTGTGTGGAACCTTATCGAAGGCTTTCTGGAAGTCAAGGTACACCACATCCACTGGCTCTCCCCCATCTATTCTACCAGTTACCTCCTCAAAAAATTCCAGCAGATTAGTCAAACACGATTTACCCTTTGTAAATCCATGTTGACTCTGTCCGATCCTTTCCCCATTTGTCAAGTGCTCCGCTATTTTATCCTTAATAATGGACTCTAGCATTTTGCCCACAACCGATGTAAGGCTTACTGGTCTATAATTCCCTGCTTTCTCTCTACCCCCCTTTTTAAATATTGGGGTAACATTAGCTACCCTCCAATCCACGGGTACTGTTCCCGAGTCAATGGAGTTCCGGAAGATGATCCTTAGAGCATCTGCTATCTCCAGGGCCACCTCCTTAAGTACCCTAGGATGTAGTTTATCAGGCCCCGGGGATTTGTCGGCCTTCAGTCCCCTCAACTTACCCAACACCATATCCCTAGAGATACTAATTTCTGTCAGCTCCTCCCTCTCATTAGTCCCTATGTTTGCCGATATTCCTGGGAGGTTATTTGTGTCCTCCTTTGTGAATACAGAACCAAAGTATGAGTTTAATTGGTCTGCCATTTCCTTATTCTCCATTATATATTCTCCCGAATCGGACTGCAAGGGACCGACTTGGGATTTTACCAGTCTTTTCCTCCTGATATACCGATAAAAGCTTTTGCAGTCTGTCTTTATGTTTGCTGCAAGTTTACTTTCGTATTCTATTTTCCCCTTCCTGATTAATCCCTTTGTCCTCTTTTGCTGTATCCTGTACTGCCCCCAATCTTCCGGTCTGGTGCTTTTTTTTGCCAGTTGATATGCCCTTTTTTTTGATTTTATGCTGTCCCTAATTTCCCTCGTTATCCACGGTTGAGTCACCTTTTTAGGTTTATTTTTATGCCAAACCGGTATAAACATGTTCTGGAATTCTTCCATTCTATCTTTGAATGCTTGCCATTGTCTATCCACTGTCAATCCCCCCAGAAACACCACCCAATCAATCTTACCCAATTCCCGTCTCATACCCTCGTAATTCCCTTTATTTAAGTTCTGGACCTTAGTCTCTGATTCAATTTCCTCACTCTCCATCTCGACTGAGAGCTCGATCATATTATGATCGCTCTGACCCAAGGGGCCTCGTACAAGAAGATTGCTGATAAGTCCCTTCTCATTGCACAATACCCAGTCTAAAATGGCCTGATCTCGAGTCGGCTCCTCGACATATTGGTCCAGATAACCGTCCCGAAAACATTCCAGGAATTCCTCCTCCTCAGAATTTTTACTAATTTGGGTAGTCCAATCAATATGTAAATTAAAGTCACCCATGATGACAGCTGTGCTCTTATCGCACGCTTCTCTAATTTCCCTTTTTATGCCTTCCCTCACCTCCATATTACTATTTGGAGGCCTATATATCACACCCACTAACGTTTTCCTCCCCTTGCTATTTCTCATTTCTACCCATACAGATTCCGTTTCATCCGAGTTAATATCCTTCCTTTCCATTGCATTAATCCCCTCCTTTACCAGCAATGCTACCCCACCTCCCCTACCTTTTTGCCGATCCTTCCTAAATATTGTATATCCCTGGATGTTAAGTTCCCAGCCTTGCCCACCCTGCAGCCACGTTTCTGTAATCCCAATCAAATCATACTTGTTTACCTCTATTTCCACAACTAATTCATCCACCTTGTTCCTAATGCTTCTAGCATTAAGATACAAAGCCTTCAGGCTTGCTTTTTTCACACTCTCATTATGAATTAGTTTGGCCCTTTGTGTTTCTCTCCTTTGCTTATTGCTTCTCACCTTTCTACCATCTATTTCTGACTTCATATGACTTCCCTCTTTTCCACTACCTAGGTTCCCATCCCCCTGCCAAATTAGTTTAAATCCTCCCGAACCGCCCTAGAAAATATTACCCCGAGGACATCGGCTCCCTCACAGTTCAGGTGTAGACCGTCCCCTTGGTACAGGTCACTCCTCCCCAAGAACTGGTTCCAATGCCTCAGGAATTTAAATCCCTCTCCCTTGCACCACTGCTCAAGCCACGTATTTAGCTTATCTATCTTACTCTCTCTAAACTTATTAGCTCGTGGCACTGGTAGCAATCCAGAGATTACTACCTTTGAGGTCCTACTTTTCAATTTAGCACCTAACTCCCTAAATTCAGCTTGTAGGACCTCCTCCCTCTTTTTACCTACATCGTTGGTACCTACATGTACCACGACAACTGGCTGATCCCCCTCCCCCTTCAGAATGCTCTGCACCCGCTCCGAGACATCCTTGACCCTTGCACCAGGGAGGCAACATACCATCTTGGAGTCTCGGTCTCGGCCGCAGAAACTCCTATCTATCCCCCTTACAATTGAATCCCCTATCACTATAGCCCTATCCCTCTTTTTTCCACCCTTCTGTGCAGCAGAGCCAGTCATGGTGCCCTGAACCTGGCTGCTGGTGCCTTCCCCTGATAAGTCATCTCCCCCAACAGTACCCAAAACGGTAAACCTGTTTTGGAGGGAGATGACCGCAGGCGACTCCTGCACTACCTTCCTGCCTTTACCCTGCCTTTTGGTCACCCATTTACTGTCTGAGCTAGCCTTTACCTGCGGTGTGACCAACTCACTGAATGTGCTATCCACAAGATCCTCAGCATCGCGTATGCTCCAGAGTGAGTCCATTCGCAGCTCCAGCGCCGCCATGCGGTCCGCTAGGAGCTGCAGCTGGACACACTTCCTGCACACATAGTTGTCAGGGACAGTGTCCCTGATTTCCCACATGGCACAGGAGGAGCATGGCACGGGTCCGAGCTGCCCTTCCATGACTTAACCCTTACAATACCCTTTTATTTACTACGATTTAGCTTAATTATTGAATTCTACTTAGAATAAGTTTGTGAAAGTACTCACCAACCAGTCACCTACCTGTTTTCTGGTGTTGTATTTTCACTGCCGCCTCCTGTCCTGGAACCTTTTCCACCTAGGTTAGGCTCCTGAAATAAAATAAGTTGAACCTACCTTTTCAACTTCCCCTAACCCCTAAAAGGTTAGAGGAGGTGGAAGGGTGGGAGACACTACACTGTAGTGTTTCGGGTTTAGCAACAGCTCCACCTATATAAGAGTTACTGGCCTCCTGCTCTCCTGATTGCACCAGCTGTGAAAGAAAAAGCCCGCGAAAGGTGAGCTTTTAAACTCTCCCGCCTCGGGCTGCTTCCGCGCAGGTCCGCTGCTCCTCCGGTCTCGGGGCTGTGGGCCTCGGTGCCTCTGACTGCCCCCTCTCAAGCCTTTAAGCTCTCCCGCCTCGGGCTGCTTCCGCGCAGGTCCGCTGCTCCTCCGGTCTCGGGGCTGTGGGCCTCGGTGCCTCTGACTGCTCCCTCTCAAGCCTTTAAGCTCTCCCGCCTCGGGCTGCTTCCGCGCAGGTCCGCTGCTCCTCCGGTCTCGGGGCTGTGGGCCTCGGTGCCTCTGACTGCTCCCTCTCAAGCCTTTAAGCGCTCCCGCCTCGGGCTGCTTCCGCGCAGGTCCGCTGCTCCTCCGGTCTCGGGGCTGTGGGCCTCGGTGCCTCTGACTGCCCCCTCTCAAGCCTTTAAGCTCTCCCGCCTCGGGCTGCTTCCGCGCAGGTCCGCTGCTCCTCCGGTCTCGGGGCTGTGGGCCTCGGTGCCTCTGACTGCTCCCTCTCAAGCCTTTAAGCTCTCCCGCCTCGGGCTGCTTCCGCGCAGGTCCGCTGCTCCTCCGGTCTCGGGGCTGTGGGCCTCGGTGCCTCTGACTGCCCCCTCTCAAGCCTTGGAGATTGATTGATCGGACTATGCAATCCCTCTACCGGAGCAGCTGTTTCAGCGGTCTGTTGTTCTACGTTGACGTGAGTCAGCGTACTTTTGGCATCCAAGGGCTGCTCTGTTGCAGTCATCTCAGTCTGTGTTGCCACCTCAGCTCTTCCAATAACCTTTGAGAGCTCCGAACCCCTTTCGTTTGAATATTGAAGTTCATGTTCAAGTTTTTCCCATTTCAGAGTCCTGTCCTTCAGCATATGCAGGAGTTGGCTGACCGTTAACTCCTCTGACACCAGACGTTTTGTGTGCTCCTGCTCCATTTTCTCCATCAGCTGCTTCTGTTGTCTTTCCATATTCTCCAACTCTATATCAAAGAACTCTTTCGTTGCATTCAACTCTTGCTCAAAACAGCGAAGCATTTGTTCTAATTGCTGTTGTAGTTTGAAATGGAGTTGAGTTCGAGCCCGGTGTCCCTCAGAAATGGGCACATCAGTAGACTTGCCAGACTCAGAATCCACAGTTAAACTATGTTGTTGTTGCTCAGTGGAATTCTGTGCTGAAACTTTGTCTTTTGCACCTGAGTTGGGCTTACCATCATCCGTTCCAGAATCTGGGCCGACTATCTTCACCGAGTTCTCACTCGTTATTGTTTGTAGGAAATGCCAGTCCATATTCATTTTCCTAATCCACTCCCGTCCTAGTAGTGGAGGACCTCCTTCAGATATCACATATAAGTCCATTATTTGACTGTCTTCGCCCTTGTGGACCACTGCAACCTCTATTTTCCCGATGGGGTACACTCTTTGCCCCGTGTATGTTTTCAATCTAATCCCCGTATCCTGTAGGGGAATATGTTGGAATAACTTTCCGTAATCTTTCTTATTTATGACCGTCAATGCCGATCCAGTGTCCAATTCCAGTTTTACTTGGACTCCTTCTATCTGAAGAGTGACCCAAATTGTCTGGAGGTCTGCACCCTTACCAGCGTTGAGTACTCTTAAGCTAGCCAGTTCATTACAGCTTAAGCTAGCCAGTTCATTACTGCTAGCGTCTGAATTGGACTCCTGTTCGGCCACCTTGTGTACCTTTGCGTATTTTCCTTGCGGTGACTTCTTGTTGCTGGTCTTCTTCGCTGACCTGCATACTCTAGCTATATGTCCAAGCCTACCACAAGTTCTACATTCTTGGTTTTTAAACCAACACTGGTTCTGATCATGCATTGTCTTTCCACAACGATAACATTTGCCAGAACTCACACCCAATTTGTGTGCACTGAGCTCCGGTGACCGTAGCTGCATTACTGCCGTGCCTCTCGCTGCGGCTTCGTGTGCTGCTGCCATAGTGACTGCCTTCTCAAGCGTCAGCTCATTCTCCTCGAGCAGTCGCTTTTGTGTATCCTGTTTAAATAAACCACACACAAATTTGTCTCGAAGTGCCTCTGTCAGTCCCGTTCCAAACTGACAATATTTCGCTAATTTACGCAATTCCAGCAAATATTCAGCATTGCTTTCATGCTGTAGCTGCCTTCTGTCGTAAAATTTAAATCGTTCCGCTAGCATCAGCGGCGTGGGGTTTAGATGATCTTTCAGGACAGTAACAATCTCATCGAACGTCTTATCCGCCGGTTCATCTGGTGATAACAGGTGTTTCAATTGCCCGTATGTCTTCGCACCCATTAAATTTAATAATGTTAGTGCTTTATCAGCCTCACGAATTTTATTGGCCTTACAATAATTTTTAACTCGTTCAACATATATGGCCCAATCTTCGATGTCACTATCAAAGTTGCTAATATTCCCGTGTTTAGGCATTGTAGTACTTTATCAGATTTGCAATTTCTCAGATTTTTTTTTAACTGTTATCCAAGATGGCGGCTTCCCGCTCTTGCCGTCGTCCTCCGCCCACAAAATGGCGGTTTTCCCGCTTCTGCCTTCTTCCCCAGCGGTTTTCCCGCGAAAAATGGCGGCTTTCCCGCGCTTCTCACTCTCCCCGCCCACTTCAATGGCGGTTTTCCCGCGCTTCTCATCGCTGACTTTCAGCCCGACTGCGGCTCTTATCTCCTGTGCGATCGCTGGTGCGCCGCCCGCCCGAAACGGTTCTCAGCCCTTATCACCGGTGCGATCGCTGGCCCGCTAAGCGCCTCCCGCTTGAAGCGGCTCCCGGCCTCTGGCTCACCCGCTCGGCAGCTCTTGCTCGCTCCCTCCCGGGCTCTGGCTTACCCGCTCGCGCCCTCAGTGTCTGCCGACGCTGCGCCTTCCAGCCCGAGTGCGGCCCTTATCAGGGATTTCGATCGATTGCCCTTCTACCTCCGACTTCCCCCAGCCCTGTCTTTGCAGCCAACGCTGCTTGGCTTACCCACCACCGAGGTTGAAAAAGCTGCAGGATGTCTTCTGTCCTCCCGTTTTCAGTCGTTGATGGAGGCTTCAGGGTCCTAATGCCTGTCGCTTCCAGTCGCTGGAAGCTGTCAGGATTTCTGCTGCCCTTCAGTTTTCAGTGGGGTGTTGAGGATTGGAACCTCTCTTCAACGTCCTGTCTTTGGACGAAGCCGCTGTGGAATAACTGCCGCAGGGTTCGAACCGACTCGTCGCCAGTGTTAAGTATGTGTATTGTATTGAACAATTAACACAAAGACTTAAACGTATAACTCAAACAGGTCTTTACTGGTTGGAGGTAGGGACTATACATAGGTCTTTACTTCATGCCCACAGGCGGGAACTGAGGGGGATCAGTACCCACAGTACTATTTATACCCCTATGGCCAGGAGTGGTACTGCGTATCACTACGCCCAACAAGTAGTGCAGTCCTGTCCATAGGTTCAAAGTAGCACACATATTACATACACAACAGTTCCCATGGATTGGAAGGTAGCAAATGTAACCCCACTATTTAAGAAAGGAGGGAGGGAGAAAACAGGGAACTACAGACCAGTTAGCCTGACATCAGTAGTAGGGAAAATGCTAGAATCTATTATTAAAGATGTGGTAACAGAGCACTTAGAAAAGAATAATAGGATTGGGCAGTGTCAGCACGGATTTATGAAAGGGAAATCATGTTTGACAAATCTGAGAAAACAGAGAGTAGGAATAAACGGGTCATTTTCGGGTTGGCAGGCTGTAACTAGAGGGGTACAGTAAGGATCAGTGCTTGGGCCTCAGCTATTCACAATCTACATCAATGATTTGGATGAGCGGACCAAATGTAATATCTCCAAGTTTGCTGATGATACAAAGCTGGGTGGAAATGTAAGTCGTGAGGAGGATGCAAGGAGGCTTCAAGGGGATATAGACAGGCTAAGTGAGTGGGCAAGAACATGGCAAATGGAATATAATGTGGAGAAATGTGAAGTAAAAAGCAGAGCATTTTTTAACTGGTGAGAGATTGGGAAATGTTGGTGTTCAGAGTGACCTGGGTGTCCTGGTACACGAATCACTGAAAGTTAACATGCAGGTACAGCAAGTAATTAGGAAAGCAAATGGTATGTTGGCCTTAATTACAAGAGGATTTAGAGTATAAGAGTAAAGACGTCTTACTGCAATTATATAGGGCCCTGGTGAGACCACACCTGGAGTATTGTGTATGGTTTTGGTCTCCTTACCTAAGGAAGGATATACTTGCCATAGAGGGAGTGCAACAAAGGTTCACCAAACTGGTTCCTGGGATGGGGGGATTGTCCTATGAGGACAGATTGAGTAGACTAGGCCTATAGGCCCAGAAATTCGGGTCGGGGGCTTCCCGCGGGTGCAAGCCCCCGACCTGCACTTACCTAGCGCGCCGGCCGTTGAGCTGTGGGCCCGCGTGGAATTCCGATCCGGGGCCTGGTCCAGCTGCCGGCGCACAGTGCTTGCGTATCCCAGGGGCGCAGTTAGTTCGATGCGTCCCCTGGGATCACGTGGGCCATGGGGAGCCAATCGGAGCAGGGAATGCTCCATTCATAAGATTGACAGGAAGAGCTGTCAAGATTTATAAATACTACGGCCCCAAAACAGCACTAAATCTTCAAATAATTCTTTTTTAAATCACATTTTTTAAATAAACTATAAATTACATGAAATAACTATTTTAAACAATAATTTAAATTTTTGGAAAAAATAATTTTATTTTCTAATGGGGCTAAAAATGAACTTACCTTTCTTTAAAGTATTTAAAAATAATAAACCTGTGGAAAAAATGTTTTAATTTTAATTAATTCACCACTTACCTTGTAAAAAGCAGGCCTTACGCCTGCTTTTTATATGTCTAACTTCTGCAGACTTACCCTCCCGGGAAAACCTGTAAAGAAAAACAAAGTTCGATGCGCACGCGCAGCCTCTCCTACGCACGCGTTCGAACTCTGAACCCCTTCGTTCAGGGGAACGGAAGTGCCAGTTTCCCGTGCATGTGCAGTGTATGCTGGAAACCGGCACTTCCATTGTGCCTACGCATGAATACCCCGTGCATACTCACCCGTGGAGACCCGAATTTCTGGGCCATATTCTCTAGAGTTTAGAAGAATGAGAGGTGATCTCATTGAAACATACAAAATTCTGACAGGGCTCGATAGGGTAGATGCAGGGAGGATGGTTCCCCTGGCTGTGGAGTCTAGAACCAGGGGTCACAGTCTCAGAATAAGGGGTCGGCCATTTAGGACTGAGATGAGGAGAAATTTCTTCACTCAGAGGGTGGTGAATCTTTGGAATTCTCTTCCCCAGAGGGCTGTGGAGGCTCAGTCGTTGAGTATATTCAAGACAGAAATCGATAGATTTTGAATATTAAGGGAATCAAGGGATATGGGGATAGTGCAGGAAAGTGGAGATGAGGTAGAAGATCAGCCATGATCTTATTGAATGGTGGAGCAGGCTCGATGGGCCAAATGGCTGACTCCTGCTCCTATTTCTTATGTTCTTATCTTCTTATGAGTGGCTGGGATTGTTCTCTTCAGAGCAGAGAAGGTTAAGGGACGATTTCATAGAGGTGTTCAAAATCATGAAGGGTTTCTTTAGAGTAAATAAGGAGAAACTGTTTCC
Source organism: Somniosus microcephalus (assembly GCF_052327205.1). Lineage (NCBI taxonomy): Eukaryota > Metazoa > Chordata > Chondrichthyes > Squaliformes > Somniosidae > Somniosus > Somniosus microcephalus. The sequence continues at coordinate 262,655,189 of NC_140993.1, forward strand.
AGTGGCAGGAGGGTCGGTAACCAAAGGACACGGATGTAAGATAATTGGCAAAAGAAGCAGAGGTGAGAGGAGGAGAATTTCTTTTTACTCGGCGAGTTGCTGTGATCTGGAATGCACTGCCTGAAAGGATAGTGGAAGCAGATTCAATAGTAGCTTTCAAAAGGTAGCGGGGATTTAGGAGAGTTTAAGAAGGAGTTCCCGCAGACACTGGTCCTGTCCAACAGGTACGATGTACTCGCTACCTGTGAGGACAAGGAGAAAGACTGCAGGGAGGACAGCCACAATGCAGACCAAGGCACCGTGGCTCAGAAGGCTGTCCAAAGGGGGGGAAGAGCAGAATAGAAATGTGGTATTGATAGGTAACTCTATAATTAGGGGGATAGATAGCCTCCTCTGCAGCCAAGAACGAGAATCCTGAAGGGTGTGTTGCCTACCTGGTGCCAGGGTAAGGGATACTTCATGGCGGCTGGAGAGGAACTTGGAAAGGGAAGGTGGGACTCCAGTTGTCATGGTCCATGTTGAAACAAACGACATAGGTAGGAACAGGGAGGAGGTCCTGCTGAAAGAGTATCAGGAATTAGGATCTAAATTAAAAAGCAGGACCTCGAGGGTAATAATCTCTGGATTATTGCGTGAGCCATGTGCAAATTGGCATAGAAGCAGACAGATCAGGAGAATTAACACGTGGCTAAAGGGCTGGTGTGGGAAAGAGGGGTTCTTTTTCATGGGACACTGGCACCAGTTCTGGGACAGGAAGGAGCTGTACCGATGGGACAGGCTTCACCTGAACTGCAATGGGACGCGTGTCCAGTGGAAAGGGTAAATAGGGAAGTGGCAAAGGCTTTAAACTATTAAGTTGGAGGGAGGGATCTACAAGAAACGTAACCAGCCTAAATATAAACAAAACAGGAAAAGAGAGCATAGGAAAGAATAAAGTAAGGGAGGACATTCAGGGCAAGGGAATAAATAGAGTTATAGAACAGAAGTCTAAAAAGATGGTTAAACATAAAGTGAGAGGAAACCCTATTAAAATGAATTAAACTTTCTGTATAGCACTGCACACAGTGTCCATAATAAAACAGGGGAGCTGGAGGCAATCATACATTGCGAGGAACCAGATATATTAGGGATTACTGAGACATGGCTATGGAAAAATCAGGACTGTGAATTAAACATTGCAGGGTAGAACATGTTTAGAAAAGATAGAGAGGGAAAAAGGGGAGGTGGAGTAGCTGTACTTATTAGAGATAACATAATGGCAGTAGAAAAAAGTGACGCAGCTATCAGCAAGACAAAAATAGAATCCATATGGATAGAGATAAAAGATAATAAAGGATCAATCACACTAATAGGCATAGTCTACAGACCGCCTAATAGTGGAAGGGAGGTGGAGGAAGAAATATGTAGACAAATTAGGGAAATGAGTAAAAAACATAGAATAATAATCATGGGTGATTTCAACTACCCCGATATTAATTGGACAGAAGAGGTAGGTAAAGGGGATAAGGGAATGCAGTTCCTACAATTTGGACAGGACTCCTTTCTAACCCAATATGTAAAAAGCCCAACAAGGGAGGATTCGCTATTGGATCTTGTAATGGGGAATGAACCAGAGCAGATAAGAGAAGTAAAGGATGGGGAACATATAGGCAATAGTGACCCTAATATAATACATTTTAAGATGATAATTGAGAAGGGCATAAGCATGGCGAAAACCAGGGTAATAGTTTGGAGAAAAGCTGATTTTGAGGGGCCGAGAATAGAACTTAGGAAAAAAAATGGGCAACAATATTGGCAAACAATGACATAGAACAGCAATGGGAAACATTTAAAACAGTGTTCAACAGAGTGCAGGAAAAATATATTCTGCTAAAAGGAAAGAATAAACTAAACAATAATGAGACTCCCTGGATGAATAAAGCCATAAGAGAACAATTGGAACTAAGGAAAGAGGCGTACATTAAGTACATAGACAGCAGGGGAGTGCATGATAAGAGAGAATACAAAAAGATTAGGAGAGAAGTCAAAAAAACAATTAGGGAGGCAAAGAGGAACTATAAAATTAAGTTATCAAGGAACATAAAACAAAATAGTAAAATATTTTACAGGCACATCAATAAAAAAAGAAAGGTTGAGATGGGAATAGGGCCTTTAAGCGATAGTCAGGATAATACCACAGGTAACAATAGAGAGATGGCAGAAATATTAAATAATTATTTTGCTTCAGTATTTACCAGGGAGATAGAACAGGTGGACATGACATTGGATGATGAGATTAGTAATGAGATAAGTGCATTTAAAATAAAAAGAGGGGATATATTAAATAAATTAATATAACTCAAAGAGGATAAAATCCCTGGTTCGGATGGATTGCATCCACACATTTTAAAAGAATCTAGGGAAGAGATAGCAGAGGCATTACTACGCATATTTAATAATTCATTAGAAAAAGGTATAGAGCCAGAGGACTGGCAGATAGCTAACGTAATACTGATATTTAAGAAGGGGGAATTATAGACCAGTCCAGGGAATTATAGACCAGTTGGCTTAACATTGGTGGGAAGAAAAATAATGGAATCCCTACTAAAGGAGAAAAAAGAACATCTAGAACCCAAAAATATAATAATGAATAGTCATCATGGATTTCAAAAGGGAAAGTCTTGCTTGACGAACCTTATTGAATTTTTTGAAGAGGTAACAGCGAGAGTAGACAATGGTAATGCAGTTGATGTAATTTATCTAGATTTTCAAAAGGCCTTCGATAAGGTACCCCATAATAGACTGATGAACAAGGTCATCAAGAAATCCAATGGGGAATTCAGAAGAAACTTCTTTACCCAAAGAGTGGTGAGAATGTGGAACTCGCTACCATAAGGAATTGAATAAATACTTGAAAAGGAAAAAAAATGCAGGGCTATGAGGAAAGAGCAGGGGGGAGTGGGACTAGTTGGATCGCTCTTTCAAAGAGCCAGCACAGGCACGATGGACCAAGTGGCCTCAATCTGTGCTGTTTCAATCTATCATTCTATGATAACAGGCAATATCTAGCCTTCTGTCTTTGGTTAAAATTCTGCGGTGAATTTTGCCAACAATTTCCAGACAAGGTGTTTCTCATAGACTTGGGGACATTTTTTTAAATTGTTAAGAGGTAGGAAGCTTGGCCGAGAGATCCCTCATCTCAGAGGAATTTCCCGGGCCTTGAATCTAATGCTAATATTTCGCTCTTGGCTGAAAAAAATCAGATAGACCCAGCCAGGAAGCAGATGGAGAATACAGCTGCAGAATATGAACTCCAGATAGTACCAACAGGAAAGATTTCAGTACAGCAATATATAGAATGTGCAGCACAGAAACAGGTCTTTCAGCCCAACAGGTCCATGCTGGGGTTTATGCTCCACACGAGCCTCCTCCCACCCATCTTCATCCAACCCCATCAGCATATCCTTCTATTCCTTTCTCCCTCATGTACTTATCTAGCTTCCCCTTAAATGTATCTATGCTGTCCGCCTCAACCACTCCCTGTGGCAGTGAGTTCCACATTCTAACCACTCTCTGGGTAAAGAAGTTTCTCCTGAATTCCCTATTGGGCTTATTAGTGACTAGCTTATTTTTATGGACCCTAGTTTTGGTTTCTCCGCACTCCCCCTACCCAGCCCCCCCCCCCACCCACGACAGGTGGAAACATCTTATTTATGTCTACCCTATCAAATCGCTTCATAATTTTAAAAACCTCCATTAGGTCACCCCTCAGCCTTCTCTTTTCTAGAGAAAAGAGCCCCAGCCTGTTCAGTCTTTCCTGATAGTTATAACCTCTCAGTTCTGGTATCATCCTTGTCATTTTTACTGCACCTTCTCCAGTGCCTCTATATCCCTTTTATAATATGAAGACCAGACTCTTAACAGTACTATGTGGTCTAACCAAGGTTCTATATAAGTTAAACATAACGGGCTAGATTTTCGGGGAGCCGTCAGGTGGGGTTTCAGGCATGTGGGGTGGGGGGGGAAATCCCGACTTTGGGGGTCCCGACACCATCCCACCCAAAACTCCGCCCCACGTAAGTTTCAGGGGCGGTGGGTATCTGCCCCACACTGGGACCTGCCGAAACCAGGTGGGAAAGGATTAGTGCCAATTAACTGCCTGGTAACAGGCAGTTTTTAGCCTAATCCCCATTTTGAGGGGTTTCGTGTGGGTTTCCCGACGGCTGCAAACCACGCCAGGTAGAGCAGGCGGGCCGTCGGGTTGAAGGAGTTGGAGGGGTCGCGATGTCGGCGCTCAGGTGAGTGATGGGTGCTTGAGTGCAAAGGTAAGTGTGTTTGGTGTGTCTAAAGTGTGTAAAGATCTTTTACTTACCTCTACTTACCTTAACAGCCTTTCTTCCTGTAGCCATCGGGAGCGCAGCACTCAGCCGGAACTGAAAGCTGAACGGCTGCGATCTGTGAAAAGTGACAGCCGTCAGCTTTGAGTGCTGCTGAGGTTTCTAAATGAGTCTGCGCAGAAGGACTCATCTTAGAAATCAGACTGTCAGTGTTTCACAGCCTCAAACAGCTGTAAAACACTGATATTTCATCTGTCAAGAAATCTTGACAGATGAAATTGCAGTCTGTGACATCACCTGTTGCCAGGTGGCCCTTAATTGGCCTGCTGAGCCCGCTGGGCGGGCTCAACAAGGTCAATCAAGGGAAAATCGAGTGGATTGGCCGGACGTCGAACTAGGCGGGTCAAAAACCCGAAAGGGGAAGTCCCGCTTTCTTCCCGACAGGTTCGACAAAATCGACCCCAACCTCTCTGCTTTTCAATTTTATTCCTCTAGAAATTAACCCCAGTGCTTTGTTTGCATTTTTATGACCTTGTTAACCTGCATTACTACTTTTAATGATTTGTGAATCTGTACCCCTCGGTTGCTTTGCTCTTCTACCCCATTTAGACACTGATTTTCCATTCCTCCTACAAAAATGCACCACCTCACACTTATCTATTTTGAAATTCATTTGCCATTTACGCGCCCATTCTGCTTCTTGTATTTTGTCACAGTCCTCCTCTGTATTAACTAGAATGGAAGAACATATAAGCACTTGCCATCTAACAGTGAAATAATGGATTATCAGACAAGCCCAGTGCAGTAAAAGTAACGCACAGGACAGATGGAACATATATCAGGGTACACGGTATCGAGTGTCAACAGCAGCTCAAAAAGGAACACTGCTGGGGAGAAAGCAAAATGAGGTTGGGATCAGCAAGGGAATACTGGGAATACTGGAAGGTGTCCCATGGTTCGAGTCTAATGTCGGGAATACTGGAAGATGTCTAATGCTGGGAATACTGGAAGATGGGAGCATGGTGGCATAGTGGTTAGCACTGTTGCCTCACAGCGCCAGGGACCCGGGTTCGAATCCGGCCTCGGGTGACTGTCTGTGTGGAGTTTGCACATTCTCCCTGTGTTTGCGTGGGTTTCCTCCGGGTGCTCTGGTTTCCTCCCACAGTCCAAAGATGTGCGGGTTAGGATGATTGGCTATGATAAATTGACCCTTAGTGTTAGGGGGATTAAATACGTGGGGTTACGGGGATAGGGTGGGATATGTGTTGGTGTAGGGGTTACGGGGATCGGGTGGGCTATGTGTCGGTGCAGGCTCGATGGGCCGAAATGGCCTCTATCTGCAGTGTGGGGTTTCTGTGACTATGTGATGGCTCATGGATAGAGTCTAATGTTGGGAATAGAAATATAGAAGATAGGAGCAGGAGTAGGCCATTCGGCCCCTCGAGCCTGCTCCGCCATTCAATGAGATCATGGCTGATCATCCAAATTCAGTACCCTGTCCCTGCCTTCTCCCCATATCCCTTGATCCCTATAGAATCAATCCAGGAACAATTTTTTCCATTAGTCTCTCCCAATCAGTGTCTTCCTTGTAGGGCATTTTCAGGAACAACCCAACATACTGCTTGCACTACAAAGTGACAGGGTGTGGGATCATACCTCCAGTTACCCACAGGGTGAGAGGCTGTTTTTTTAAAAATTTGTTCATGAGATGTGAGTGTCGCTGGCAAGGCCAGCATTTATTGCCCATCACTAATTGCCCTTGAGAAGGTGGTGAGCCACCATTTCAGAGGGCAGTTAAGAGTCAATCACATTGCTCTTTGGTCTGGAAGATGTCTCATGGTTAGAGTCTAATATCGGGATGTGTCCCATGGTTAGCAAAATCTAGGAGGAGATTGAGTGTTGAAGACATGATGAGGGAATGCTGGTGGTGGGACAGAGAGACATGATGCACAGAAGAGGGAAGGGTCAAAGTGACTATTACATGCAGTAGATGATTTAGCCTAGCTATGTGGTGTTTATTATAGCAGAAGGAATATTTGAAATCCATAAGTATTAACTGTACATGTTGTGTTCCTAGTTTAAGTATTTGATGCTAGTGGAAATGTAAAATCAATTAAAAAATTATCTGAATTTAAAAGAATCTATTCAAAAATAGTGTTATTGAAAAGATCACGGCAGACCCAGACCATCGTCAGGTTGGATTATAATTACTAACAACATATAGTGTGTTTGAAGATGCTATCATAATCTTTCATCTCCTCACCCACTCCACCATCGTGACAAGCCCATGGAAGAGAAAATTGTGCCAAGCATTGTTTTTAACACCTTGTGTTACCATCACAAGCCGTGGCTCAGTAGGCAGTGCTCTTGCCTTTGTAAGTCTAGAAGGTTGTGGGTTCAAGTCCCACTCCTGGAGAACTTGAGCACAAAATCTAGACCAGTGTAGTACTGAGGGAGTGCTGCTCTCTCAGAGGTGCTGTCTGTTGGATGAGATGTTAAACCAAGGCCCCATCTGCCCTCTCAGGTGGACGTGAAAGATCACATTTTGAGGAAGAGCAGGGGGAGTTCTCCCCGGTGTCCTGACCAATATTTATCCCTCAACCAACATCACTAAAAAACAGATTATCTGGTCATTTATCTCATTGCTGTCTGTGGGAGCATGCTGTGCTCAAATTGGTTACCGCGTTTCCTACATTGCAACAGTGACTACATTTCAAGAAGTACTTTAGTGGCTGTAAAGCACTTTGGGACGTTCTGAGGTAATGAAAGGTGCTATAGAAATGTAAGTCTTTCTTTTTTTCCCATATAAAGTCTTGGTTTGGGAGTTTGAGAAGATGTGAGTAAGTGAAATTATTGCCCTACAGATTGAGTCTGCTGCAGGAGAATGCTAAGTTTTGTGGACTTTTTGTTAAGTGCATTATAGCAGCGCAAGTTACTTCAGTATTTAAGGTTTTCAGGCATGCTGCTTTTCGACTATTCCAGACAGCAAGTCTGCCTGAGAATCCTTCGGTGTGTCAGCATTGATCATTGAGATACAAAACGATTCCATTGCATATTGCAAAGCGCTTGCTAATATTGTACCTCTTGAGTATTAACAGATCAGCTGCCTCACTAACGGCCAGTTCACATCAGAAAGTAGCTCCACAGAGTTTTATGTAGTTTCTCTGCCAACACTCAAAAATTAAACAGGATGCAGAAACAAACCTCAACGTCTGTTTGCAATAAGGGAACCATTCATGAAGTTTGGATGGTTTACAATATCCTACGGCTATTGAAATCTTTTCCCTATTGCCAGTCTTAGAAACATGGCTGTCCCTTCCAGCCCACTAGGTTTATGAAATGTAATTACATATAAAATATAATTTTAAAATAATATAAATCAATGGTGTTTGCAGTGTGCTGGATTAGAAAAGTGATTCTGTTACACAGACTGTAATCCAGAATTATAACCATTGAGTAAATCAAACCTCAACCAATACTCATAATAGACGTTAGCAAAATTAAAGCCCATGGGATTAAAGGGACAGTGGCACCGTGGATACAAAATTGGCTAAGATTGACAGAAAGCAGAGAATAGCGGTGAATGCTTGTTTATCAGACTGGAGGGAGGTATACAATGGTGTTCCCCAGGGGTCAGTATTAGGACCACTGCTCTTTTTGATATATATTAATGATCTGGGCTTGAGTATACAGGGCATAATTTCAAAGTTTGCAGAAGACAGGAAACTCGGAAATGTGGTAAACAATGAGGAGAATAGTAATTGACTTCAGGAGGACATAGGCACACTGGTGAAATGGGCAGACACATGGCAGATAAAATGATGTGAAATTATACATTTTGGAAGGAAGAATGAGAAGAGGCAATATAAACTAATTGATACAATTTTAAAGTGGATGTTGGAACAGAGAGACCTGGAGGTTTATGTACACCTGTACACCTGACCCTCTTTTTTGTTTCATCATCTTCACTATCTCCCTCGTCATCCAAGGAGCCCTTGCTTTGATTCCCTTACCCTTCCCTCTTGTTGGAATGTACCTAGCCTGTACTTGGAACATCTCCTCCTTAAAGATCACTCATTGTTCCGTTACAGTTTTTCCTGTCAGTCTTTGGTTCCATTTTACCCTGGCTAGATCCTTTTGCATCCCATTGAAGTTAGTCCTATTCCAGTTTAGAAGTTCCACTCTAGATTGTTCCTTGCTCCTCTCCATTGCTAATCTAAATCTTATGGTATAATGATCACTCGTACCCAAGTGTTCTCCCACACTTGGTCGACCTAGCCCACCTCATTCCCCAGCACCAGATCCAGCAATGCCTCCTTCCTAGTTGGGCCAAGAACATATTGGTCAAGGAAATTCTCCTGAACACATTTCATAAATCCCTCCCCCTTCTTTCCCTTTACCCTAGCATTATCCCAATTGATATTTGGGTAATTAAAGTCCTCCAATATCACCACTCTATAGCTCTTGTATATCTCTGCGATTTCCCTGCAGATTTGCTCCTCTACCTCCCTCTCACTATTTGGAGGCCTATAGAATACCCCCAATAATCAAATCAGATCAAATCAAATCAACTTTTATTGTCATTGTTAGTGCACAAGTGCAGTACAACGAAATGTAGGCTTGCGGCTCCCGAGAGTGTACACTTAGATTAAGACATTTAAACATTCAACATACATTTGGTTTGTAATACATTAACATAAACATAACCATAATAAAGTGCATTGGCAGATGTGCAGGCTTTAGAGTTTATTTGTGGAGTTCAGTAGGATGACAGCCCTGGGAAAGAAGCTGTTCCTAAATCTGGTCGTATGGGTGCGAATGCATCTGTAGCGTCTCCCAGATGGCAGGAGGGCGAACAGACTGTGGCTGGGGTGGGTAGGGTCTTTGATGATGGTCCGTGACCTCCGTAAACAGCGTTTCTGGTATATGTGCTCTATGGTCGGTAGCCAGGTGCCGGTAATGCGTTGGGCAGTTTTGACTACCCGCTGCAGGGCTTTCCGGTCATAGTAGCTACAGCTGCCATACCATACTGTGATACAGTTTGTCAGGATGCTCTCTATTGTGCAGCGGTAAAAGTTAGAGAGGATCAGGCGTGACAGGTTACATCCTTCAGCCTCCTTAGGAAATATAGGCGCTGCTGGGCCTTCTTCACCCTTTTTGGTCCTCAACTCTAACCAAATGGATTTCTGTCCTTGTCCCCTCAAGAACATCCTCCCTTTCCAACACTACAATGTCTTCCTTAATCAGCACTGCCACCCCACCTCCCTTTTTTCCTTCCCTATCTTTTCTGAACACCTTGCACCCTTGAATATTAAATGCCCAGTCCTCACCATTTTTAAGCCACGTTTCCGTTATTGCCACAACATCATATTGCCACGGCACTATTTCAAAGAGGAGCAGGGGGAGTTTTCCCCGGTGTCCTGGGCCAATATTTATCCCTCAACCAACATCACTAAAACAGAAGATCTGGTCATTATCACATTGCTGTCTGTGGGACCTTGCTGTGCACAAATTGACTGCAACGTTTCCCTATATTACAACAGTATTTCATTGGTGTAAAGCACTTTGGGACGTTCTTAGGTGGTGAAAGGCGCTATAGAAATGCAAGTTGGTTCTTTTTTTCCTCTTATATTAGTGAAAAATAGGTCTGGGTGAAAAGTGGTGTGATGTCACTAGAAGACACTGACCGATTGTTACTTCACATTTCGCTCTGCTCTGAGGGTTTACTCTCCAAAACATAATAGTGGAAAATAAAGAAAAAAAACTTTTTTATTTGATCAAGCTTTGCTAAGATCATCGATGACACGGTTATGCAGCTTTCGTGAGCTGCAAATTCAAATTGAAAAGTAAGTGTTTCCAAGTGAGAACTAGTGTTAATGAACTTAATAAACTTTAAAGTATTGCCATAATGAAGATAGAAGTGAATTGTATGAAGTCAATTGACTTTCATTTCCCCTTGACGCATTGTGTATATCCAGGCTTGGTGAGAAAGCAAGCAAGTTCTTTATTATTGGCTTCTGTTTTGCACAGTAAAAAAAACAAATTTAAAAAAGATTAGGGGTTCAAATTTCCTTCAGGCTGCCAAGGACATCATCAGAGTAATCCGTGTGGGTGGAGGGGGATTGTGAAATAGGACAGGAACCCACCAACACTACGGGGGGAAAAAATCGGGTTGTTTTGCGCCTCCCGTTAGTGCCCCCGGGGGGGTGCTAACGGGGCACAAAGCCCCTAGCGCCCTGGCGTGGCGCCGCTGACGCTTCCCACAAAATTCCGGGTGAGGTTAGCGGAGGCGGTAGCCGGTAGCGCCCTGCAGCGCTGCACCGCCGGCGATGACGTCATCGCCATGTGCAGCGCCCCGCTTGCGTCCTGGCCGCAAACTTGGGTTGCGCCCCCTGACCGATGGCCGGACGGTATGTCCGACAGGGTCAGGGTGGCGTTTTTGCAGCCGCGGCGGCGCAAGGTAAAGGGCAGGTGTCTGGCGGCCTTTTATCTTCGGGGTGCTGCACCCCACTCCCCGGTGGTCCAACAGGGCCCCGGTGCGCGCAGCGTAGGCCCTTCCCCTTTAATCAGGGGAGGGAGGCCTGCAATGACACAGCGCTACGTGCCGACTCGCGTGGCGCTGTTGCACGTAGCGCTGTGAAATTCACTGGTAGCGCCCCAGGAAGGAGGGGGAGCGCTTCCAGTAGCGCCCCGCCGCCTGCTTGGGGCGCTACCACTGAACACTTTTGGGGTGCTAAAAGTAGCGCCCCGGCGAAGTTAGCGCCCCAAAGGGGGCGCCACCAAATTTCTCCCCCTACGTTTTTGCACTTTCAAAACTTTCCAGAATCCCTTTGCCTTTTTATGGCTTTTCCTATAAAGATCTTTATGAATTTGCTGCCCCAGATCTCTCTGTGGCCTGCACTCTGTTATTATTCAGAGTGTACTTCCTTTCATTTTCCCCAAAATGTTCGGCTTCATATTTCCCTGCATCGTACATCCATTTATCCACCGAACTGCTGACTCCGCCAAGCTGCCTGTCTCCTCCTGCAATCTCTCCCATTCTTCCTCACAGCTTGCCATACCCTGTGATTTGGTATCATCAGCAAATGTGCAATATAATTCCTGCTGTGCCTATGTCCAAATCACTTATATAATGTGGGAAAAAAAGGAAGGCTCCAGCACAGATTCCTAGAGTACACCACTAAAGGAAGAGCTTTCACTTGTATACATTCAACTCGCCGACTCTTGAACCCCCAATATAACTCTGGGTTACTGATTCACGCCGCTTTCAGTTTGCTACCCCACCCCACTCAACCATCATTAAACATAATTTATCCCAGCTTTCTGGCTCAGATTCCTACGCAACCTCAATCACTAACCTTGGTCCACAATGATTGACACTTCCCACAAATCCTCGAGAGAGAGAGAGAGAGAGAGAGAGAGAGAGAGAGAGAGGCATTAATCATATTCGGCTTGCATTTTCATGTTCCCTCATTCAAGCGTTGTCCCAACAAATCATTTCGGGTATCCAACTCATCCGGCCCTGCGGGCGGGTCCAGAATGTCATTGGTTAGGCCTCTTTGCAGTCACTTAACAACCAGCCTGGTGGCATCGATGGGGGCCACCTGAAGTGCCACTGTGGCAGATGTGCCAATAGTGGAAGTCCCACCCACTGGTGGCTTCCCCAAACATGTTTTCAAATCATGAGGCACTTCACAAGAACGCTTTCAGACAAAAATCTGACACCGAGTCACATAAGGGGATATTAGGACAGGTGACCAAAAGCTTGGTCAAAGAGGTAGGTTTTAAGGAGCGTCTTCAAAGAGGAGAGAGAGGTAGAGAGGCGGAGAGGTTTAGCGAGGGAATTCCAGAGCGTAGGGCCTAGGCAGCTGAAGGCATGGCCGCCAACGGTGGAGCGATGAAAATCGGGGATGCGCAAGAGGCCAGGATTGGAGGAGTGCAGAGATCTCGGAGGGTTGTAGGGCCGGAGCAGGTTACAGAGGCAGGGAGGGGTGAGGCCATGGAGGGGGTTTGAACATGAGGATTTTAAACTTGAGCCTTTGCTGGACCGGGAGCCAATGTAGGTCAGCGAGCACAGGGGGTGATGGGCGAACGGGACGTGGTGCGAGTTAGGACACGGGCAGCCGAGTTAAGAACAAACTGAAGTTTACTGTGTGCAACTCTCCCCACGACAGACATTCTCCATTTCTCGTTTGATCTTAACCTTTCTGCAATCTTAAGATGCTTACAAGAAATTTCAGAAACTTTCCCTAACATTTTTAAATATTCTTATTCAAATGAACACTGAACATTTCAGTTCAGGTAAGCAGAACAGTAAGAGCAAACAAATCCAATTACATCAATCATTTTAGCAGATGTCGTTCAGCTACATAGACAGCTCTTAAAAATTACAACGGTCGATTTTAACCTTTCTTTAAAAATAAAAATCACACATCTGCACTTTCAGTGCCTGTGAGTCCTTGGTGGGAGGGCAATGTCATGTCAATATCCTTTCAAGGACACTTGATACCATGCTATCTGTCTTAGGCCTATTGAAAATGAATTTTTCTTTGTTATTGCCTGCTCCTTACCCTTGCTAGCAGAACCTTGATATGTCTACAATAAAGCAACCATGTGTATTCAAAGAATTAGCCCCATAAGACAGAAAGAACTTGTATTTCTATAGCTCCATTCACAACCTCAGGATGTCACAAAGCGTTTTCCAGCCAATGAAGTACCTTTTGAAGTGTAGTCACTGTTGTAATGTGGGAAACGCGGCAGCCATATCGCACACAGCAAGTTCCCACAAACAGCAATTTGATAATGATCAGATCATCTGTTTTTTTAATGATAACAATGACAACTTGTATTTATATAGCGTCTTTAACGTAGTGAAACAGTCCACGGCGCTTCACAGGAGTGTTATCAAACAAAATTTGACACTGAGCCACATAAGGAGAAATTAGGTTAAATGATGGCTAAATATTGGCCCAGGACACCGGGGAGAACTCCCCTGCTCGTCTTCAAAATAGTGCCATGGGATCTTTTACGTCCATCTGAAAGAGCCTCTTTACGCTATACACTAGATACTGGAAGGGATCACACGCCACATTACGCCTCGGAGTCAGAAGGTTGTGGGTTCAAGTCCCACTCCCGAGGCTTGAGCACAAAATCTAGGCTGACACTCCCGGTGCAGTGCTGAGGGAGTGCGGCACTGTCAGAGGTGCCGCCTTTCGAATGCGACGTTAAACAAGGCCCCGTCTGCCTTCTCAGACAAATGTAAATGATCCCACAGCACTATTTCGAAGAAGAGTAGGGGAATTCTCCCCGGTGTTCTGGACAATATTTATCCCTCAACCCACAGATGATCTGGTCATTATCACATTGCGGTTTCTGGGATCTTGCTGGGCACAATTTGGCTGCCGATTTTCCTACATTTCAACAGTGACTACACTCCTAAAGGACTTCATTGGCTGTAAAGTGCTTTGGGACATCCTGAGATCATAAAAGGCGTTATAGAATTGCAAGTTCTTTCTTATTTTTTGTCTTCTTAAAGGGACTACAGCAGGCCACTCCAGAAAAACATTTCAAATACCGCTTAACATTGATTTTTTTGTGGGGCTCTTTCCACTTGCTGCCAGTTTCTCCGTGGCTCCCCCCACATCACCTCCCCACCCCGGGAATTTGCCAATATTATTCCAATGAGGTCCGACCACGAAAATAGTTCTAGTACAGAAGATTAAGGGGTGATCTAATTCAGGAGTTTAAGAGGAATAAAGTTGCTGATAGGGTAGATAGAGAGAAACTATTCCCTCTGGTGGGGGGAGTCCAGAACAAGGGGGCGTAACCTTAAAATTAGAGCCAGGCCGTTCAGGGGTGATGTTAGGAAGCACTTCCTCACACAGAGGGTCGGGGAAATCTGGAATTCACTCCCCAAAAAGCTGTTGAAGCTGGGGGTCAGTTGAAAATGACAAAACTGAGACTGATAGATTTTTGTTAGGCTGGGTTATTAAGGGTTATGGAACCAAGGCGGGTAGATGGAGTTTAGATACAGATCAGCCATGATCTAATTGAATGGCGGAACAGGCTCGAGGGGCTGAATGGCCTCCTCCTGTTCCTATGTTCCTGACTAACCCTAGAGGACATGGAGATGAAATTTTAATGTGCCAAATGATTGATGCCTTGGCTCAGATAACTCAGCGCTGCTTTCCGATCTGTATGACTTAGCGTTACACCAGGCAAGGTACATTTAATCAGGGAGGTTATCAAGGTAGCTGTGTGGTCATTTCTTCATGGATTGCAATGTTTTTCCCTGGTCGTATTGTTAAGAATGTGAAACATAAAAATCCACTATTTCATTGTTTGATGGTGGATTAGGTGACTAGAGATGATCATTAGCATTCGAGTGTGAAGGCTCTCCCTATTCATAGACCAACCATGATATGAATGGTGGAAAAGGCTCGAGGGGCTGAATGGCCTCCTCCTGTTCCTATGTAATAGGCTCGAGGGGCTGAATGGCCTCCTCCTGTTCCTATGTAACAGGCTCGAGGGGCTGTACGGCCTCCTCCTGTTCCTATATAACAGACTCAAGGGGCTGAATGGCCTCCTCCTGTTCCTATGAAACAGGCTCGAGAGGGCTGTATGGTCTCCTCCTGTTCCTATGTAACAGGCTCGAGAGGGCTGTATGGCCGCCTCCTGTTCCTATGTAACAGGCTCGTGAGGGCTGTATGGCCTCCTCCTGTTTCTATGTAACAGGCTCGTGAGGGCTGTGTGGCCTCCTCCTGTTTCTATGTAACAGGCTCGTGAGGGCTGTATGGCCTCCTCCTGTTTCTATGTAACAGGCTCGAGATGGCTGTATGGCCTCCTCCTGTTTCTATGTAACAGGCTCGTGAGGGCTGTATGGCCTCCTCCTGTTTCTATGTAACAAGCTCGAGATGGCTGTATGGCCTCCTCCTGTTTCTATGTAACAGGCTCGAGAGGGCTGAATGGCCTCCTCCTGTTTCTATGTAACAGGCTCGAGAGGGCTGTATGGCCTCCTCCTGTTTCTATGTAACAGGCTCGAGATGGCTGTATGGCCTCCTCCTGTTCCTATGTAACAGGCTCGTGAGGGCTGTATGGCCTCCTCCTGTTCCTATGTAACAGGCTCGAGATGGCTGTATGGCCTCCTCCTGTTCCTATGTAACAGGCACGAGATGGCTGTATGGCCTCCTCCTGTTCCTATGTTCCTAGATCAAGCCTGATCGAGCAAGCCGTGTGATCACTCTGCCCGATAAAAGTAAAGTTGTCCCCAGCGTATGGAGTAGCATGTAAGGAAAGATGGTTTCAGCAGTCTGATGAGCAAGGGAGGGGGGTTTAATTGGAACTATTAAAATAACATTGCCAGAGCAACAATTCACCAGAACTAAATCACGGCTCCCTTGTCGTATAAATAGAGGCTAAATGACAGTGAGCCTCGGTTCACTGGAAAATAAACCACCGACTCTTAGTCCTGAGGTGGTTCACCACTCACAAGTGATTTATCCAGTTCATACTTGGCTTTTAAGAGATAAACTAGATGGGAATAGTCGGTATTCCGAGCGATGGGGTCAAGTCAGAAGTAAACTGTTGGAACCACAGCACGCGTGTGGTTTGAAAGTGCGTACAATTACCAGGTCAAACAGAAAGGCCTTTCATGTCCCATCTGGTTTGAGGAGGTCTGCGGATGTGACCTTGTCTCATAACAGAAGCTGCCCTTCGCACTGCAAGGCATGAGATCTGTAGCGTGCAGCTGTGTCTGATCTCATGCACATTCACTAACTTCTATCTTCAACACAGTCCCTTTCATAGAGGACCGGAGTTAATGTGGAATATATTTTAGTGGTACACATGTAACCCATTGTTGCAGCAGAAATTCATTCCGTCTAAAACTTTCAATAATTAAAAGCACATCTGCAATAAATATTTCATAAATTAATCAGCCCTGAAATTCTCTTAATAGTGTCGTCGGAACCTTTCAATGATTTTGTCAATTGCACATCACTTTCATAAATTCAGGTTCGGCATTCTCTTCCCCATCTCTATCAATTTGGAAACTCATTGGGGGAGAAATTCAACATTGCACAGTGGCATAGTGGTTAGCACTGTTGCCTCACAGCGCCAGGGACCTGGGTTCGAATCCGGCCTCGGGTGACTGTCTGTGTGGAGTTTGCACATTCTCCCCGTGTTTGCGTGGGTTTCCTCCGGGTGCTCCGGTTTCCTCCCACAGTCCAAAGATGTGCAGGTTAGGTTGATTGGCTATGATAAATTGACCCTTAGTGTTAGGGGGATTAAATACGTGGGGTTACGGGGATAGGGTGGGATATGTGTTGGTGTAGGGGTTACGGGGATCGGGTGGGATGTGTGTCGGTGCAGGCTCGATGGGCCGAAATGGCCTCTATCTGCACTGTGGGGTTTCTGTGATTGTTTCACCCGGTTTTTGGGCGTAACTTCCACCAGCCCTACAACCCTCCGAGATTTCTGCGCTCCTCCAATTCTGACCTCTTGCGCAACCCTGACTCCCTTTGCTCCACCATTGGTGGCCGTGCCTTCCGCTGCCTAGGCCCTGAGCTCTGGAATTCCCTTCCTAAACCTCTCTGCCTCTCTCTCCTCCTTTAAGAGGCTCCTTAATACCTACCTCTTTGACCAAGCTTTTGATCACCTGCCCTAATATCTCCTTACATGGCTCGGTGTCAAATTTTGTTTGATAATACTCCTGTGAAGCACCTTGGGATGTTTTAGTATGTTCAAGGCGCTATATAAATATATAAGTTGATGTTGTTGACGGGCGATGAATTTCTGTCTGCAATCCTCCCCAGAAGTACGCTGCCCACCAAACCAGCAAGCCGACAACTTTTGGTTCCCAACAACACTCAAGAAGCTCGACACCATCCAGGACAAAGCAGTCCACTTGATTGGCACCCCATCCACCACCTTAAACATTCACTCCCCCCACCACCGGCGTACCGTGGCTGCAGTGTGTACCATCTACAGGATGCACTGCAGCAACTCGCCAAGGCTTCTTTGGCAGCACCTCCCAAACCAGCGACCTCTGTCACCTAGAAGAACAAGGGCAGCAGGAAGTTCCCCTCAAATTCCCCTCCAAGTCACACACCATCCTGACTTGGAAATATATCGCCGTTCCTTCATCGTCGCTGGGTCAAAATCCTGGAACTCCCTCCCTAACAGCACTGTGGGAGTACCTTCACCACACGGACTGCAGCGGTGCAAGGCGGTGGCTCACCAACACCTTCTTAAGGGCAATTAGGGATGGACAATAAATGCTGCCCTTGCCAGCGACCCCCACATCCAATGAATGAATAAATAAAAAATAAATAAAAAATATTTAATCACATTAGGGTTGATCTAATCGAGATCTTTAAGATTATGAAGGGGTTTGATAGGGTAGATGTAGTGAAGATGTTTCCACTTGTGGGGGAGTTCAAAACTAAGGGCCATAAATATAAGATAGTCACTGATAAATCCAATAAGTAATTCAGAAGAAACTTCTTTACTCAGAGAGTGGTGAGAATGTGGAATTCGCTACCACAGGGAGTGGTTGAGACAAATAGTGATGTAAGAAAACTACTAGGCACTTGGTTTAAGGATTAAGCAAAGCTTTAATTAACTGTTTTACAACATGGAGATCTAGTTGTGCCCTTCACTAGTTCCTGCTAAAGAATGTTCTGAGCAAGCTGGGCCCATGTCCGAGTATTTATACTCGCCCTGGACAGCGCCACCAGCAGGCCGCCCAGTATTATTTCATAAGTCATTTCCACATAAATGACAAGATTCATGTCAAATAGCATAGATGCATTTAAGGGGAAGTTAGATAAGCTCATGAGGGAGAAAGGAATAGAAGGTTATGCTGATCGGGGTGAGATGAAGAGGGGTGGGAGGAGGCTGGTGTGGAGCATAAACACCAGCATGGACCAGTTGGGCCGAATGGCCTGTTTCTGTGCTGTAAATTCGATGTAATTCTATGTAACCTGAATAACAATGCTGGATGCAGACCTGTGACCACGGCCACGGCTTTTAAAGTTGATTTCAAGGCTAGACTGACAGGGCTGGGGAAGATCTGACTGTCAACATGAGACACAGCCTGTTAACATGTATTTTAAATGAATAAAGCCTAAATACATCACAAGTAATAAAATGCTTTGTGACGATCCAGGTGATAATTCCAATGTACAATGGTCTGTAAAAGGGGTATGATATGGGGTGAATATATACACCCAGGGAAAAGAATCTTTAACCACATGCGCAGGCTGTCAGGCACTTCAAGAGGTCTTCAGAGATTGTGGGCACGAATTTATCTCCGAACCATTAATGCTGCATATTCCAAACCGTTGCATTTAAATTTGGCATCAGTGGTATGTTAAGGCGTCCAATTCCTCACACAGCTGGATTCGTCATAGTTAAGGCCCTGAAGCAATAGAAAAATGAGACTCCTGATTCCTACAAGTCCTACTGTGCAGTAACACCTCGACCAGAGCTGGCCACGACATGGCAGCCGTGTTCTGAAGATGCAGGGAGTCCAGATTCACAGAGCTGGAGAAGGTCGTGACCGGCGGGGACTTTATTATTCAGAATGACACTGGTGTTCCCTGAACAAAGCAACAGGAAGGCTTGAAGTAACAACAGAAAATGCTGGAAAAACTCAGCAGGCCAGGCAACATCCGTGGAGAGAAAATAGAGTCAACGTTTCAGGTGAACTCTTTGTCAAGACTAAAGAAGCACAGGAAATGAAATAGGTTAAGAGGCCAGGCTGGGAGAGAACAAAAGAGAAGAAGAGACATTAAGAGGTATTCAAAACAAGACGAGATGGTGATAGGACTAGTGGAGACAAAAGACGGCTCTAGATTAGGTGTGAAATGCGCTGGCAGAATAGGAGACAGCTGCCATGTGGGAGAGAGAAAAAAAAGGAAGGGGGGGGGAAAGGCCAAAACAAAGGTGTGGATAAAAAATATAAGTAAAAATGTAATAGGGGCCGAGGTTATGATCTGAAATTGTTGAACTCGATATTGAGTCCGGAAGGCTGTAAAGTGCCTAATCGGAAGATGAGGTGCTGTTCCTCGAGTTTACGGTGAGCTTCCGTGGAACAATGCAAGAGTCCGAGGACGGTGAGGTCCGAGTGGGAATGGGGCGGTGAATTAAAATGACAAGCGACCGGAAGCTCGGGGTCATCCTTACGGACTGAACGGAGGTGTTCCGCAAAGCGGTCACCCAATCTGCGTTTGGTCTCCCCAATGTAGAGGAGACCACATCGTGAGCAGCGAATACAGTATACTAGAGTGCAAGAAGTACAAGTAAATCGCTGTTTCACCTGGAAGGCTGGGAGGAGATGGCGTGGCAGTTGAGCAGAACCTGCATCAATAAAAAAAGAACTTGGCCAAAGAAGAGTAAATAGTTCAATGATTGCAATAGATCTCTGTTTGAAGTGGAGATGTCCCAACACCTGTAAAAATGTTAGGACTGTTCTCCCTGGAACAGAGAAGGTTAAGAGGTGAGCTAATAGAGGTTTTCAAGAGGATGAGGGGTTTTGACAGAATAGTTAGAGAAATGCTGTTCCTTCCGGCGAGTGGGTCAATAACCAGAGGTCACAGATTTAAAATCATTGGCAAAAGATCTAGACGGGAGATGAGAATTTTTTTTCACTCAGAGTTGTCGGGATCTGAAACGCTCGGCCTAAAAAGGTGGTGGAAGCGGATTCCATAAATAATTTTAAAAGGGAGTTGGACGGGTTCTTGAGGAGGAGGAACTCACAGGGTTACGGACAAAAAGCGAGGGTGTGGGACTGAACACGACGGCTCTTTCACAGAGCCAGCACAGGCACGGCGGGCCAAATGGCCTCCTTCTGTGCTGTAACTTTCTATGATTATGAGGATCTACAAAAAAATAAGTTTGATCAAGTGCTATTTGTTCAAGTTGGAGTCTCTTACATCTGTAGTGATGTTGAGAGTATACTACAGTTGTCTCAGGATGTGTTTCTATCAAGGCAAAGACAGACACGGTTAGGTGATAAAGTTTTCCCCTCCCTACTGAGCATGAACTCCGAGAATCTTCAACGGGATTCTTCAAACTGGTACAGAAAACGGTTAAGTGCTTCCTCTGGGAAGAAGGATACAGGGAACCAGAATCTGGCAAGGAATAAAGCCTCCAGATGTAGAGGGTTATTTCCTAGCACATTAACTGTAGCCAGTAATATTGTGGTTACAGCTACCCCCTGCCACTGAGAGGCCACGTTGGCTCAGCACTCCGAATAAACCTCAGAATCTTAGTTCCGTGGTAAACCACAGACCTCAAAAAGAGGTGAAAAGGTCTTCTGGCAATAGGCTGGAGCAGCTTCCATACTCTGTAACACTTAAAGCAAGGACACGCATAGAATATACAGCACAGAAACAGGCCATTCGGCCCAACTGCTCCGTGCTGGTGTTTATGCTCCACGCGAACCTCCTCCCACCCCTACTTCATCTCACCCCATCAACATATCCTTCTATTCCTTTCTCCCTCATGTACTCATCTAGCATTTAAATTATATGCATTTATGTCATCAGAAACAGAATATTAACAGGGCAAAAAAGTAAGACTTGCATTTCTATAGCGCCTTTCACGATTTCAGGACATCCCAAAGAGTTTACAGCTAATGAAGCACTTTTGAAGTGTAGTCACTGTTGTAATGTAGGGAAACGTGGCAGTCAATTTGCGCACAGCAGGATCCCACACACAGCAATATTATAATGACCAGATAATCTGTTTTAGTCATGTTAGTTGAGTCATAAATATTGACCAGTACACTGGGGAGAACTCCCCTGCTATTCTTCGAAATAATGCCATGGGACCTTTTACATCCACCTCAGAGGGCATGTCTCATCCAAAAGACAGCTCCTCTGACAGTGTTGCACTCCCTCATTGGGAGTGTCAGCCTAGATTTTGTGTTCAAGTCTCTGGAGTGGGGCTTGAACCCATGAGCGTCTGACTAAGAGGTGAGAGTGCTACCACTGAGCCATCTTTAGTCAAGACTGGCAGTATAAATGTATCACATGCTGAGAGTAAGAGTTCACTGAGTTTCTGATGCTGGGTCAATGCTGAGTGGAATCTCTGTGCTACTCCATAGAGAGAGAAAATTGGAGTCATTTGCAGTCTACTGCCATGCATCTCTTAGTGGCTGGTTTAGAGTTGCACTGCTGGAGGCCTCACAGTAGACAACCTCTTGGCCATTGGGGATATGTGTCCAAGAGAGATATGAGAGTCTGGAAAAGTCTGAAGAGGGTAAATATGCTTATATGAGGACATACAGGAAACTTTCGATTTACCGGCACCTAAATAACCGGAAATCTCGGTTAACCGGCAAAATTCAGGAGTAGGTTCAGGTAAGTTTTACTTCATATTGTACTTGCCTTCCTCGATCTGTTGCTGTGCAAGGGTGTGGCTGCAGCTGTTGCTAAGCTACAGAGACGCTTGGAACTTGTGGCCATTGTTCTGCACCTGTTGCTAAGCAACAGGGTTTGTTGCTTTATACGGAGCTCTCAGCTCTCCGTATCTTTTACTATAGCTGTCGGTTATCCGGAATTTTTGATGAACTGGCACCATGTCGGTCCCGTCGGTGCCGGATAAAAAAAAGTTTCCTGTAACTTCAACTTTTGCAAATGGAAGAATTGGGAGTAAAGTTCAACAAAAGGGTAGAATAAAGCAGAAAGACAAAATTAGGAGGTCAACCCAGAAGGCAGCAAGAGACGTAGATTTACATAGAATTTACAGCACAGAAACAGGCCATTTGGCCCAATAGACCTATGCCAGTGTTTATGCTCCACACGAGCCAACTCCCACCCCTCTTCATCTCACCCTATCAACATAACCCTCTATTCCCTTCTTCCGCATATGTTTATCTAGCTTCCCCTTTAGTACATCTGTGCTATTTGCCTCAACCACGCCTTGTGGTAACAAGTTCCACATTCTAACCACCCTCTGGCTAAAGAAGTTTCTCCTGAATTCCCTATTGGATTTATTGGTGGCTACCTTATAGTTATAGACCCTAGTTTTAGACTCCCACACAAGTGGAAATGCCTTGTCCACGTCTATCAGCACCATTATTAAGATCGCTTATTTCCACCTCCGAAACATCACCTGACTCCGCACCTGCCTCAGCTCATCTGCTGCTGACACCCTCATCCATGCCTGTGTTACCTCTAGACTTGACTATTCCAACACACTCCTGGCCGGCCTCCCCCACATTCCACCCTCGGTAAACTTGAGGTCATGCAAAACTCTGCTGCCCGTGTCTTAACTCGCACCTGTGCTTGCTGACCTACATTGGCTCCTGGTTAAGCACTGCCTCGATTTTAAAATTCTTATCCTTGTTTTCAAATCCCTCCATGGCCTCGTCCCTCCCTATCTCTGTAATCTCCTCCAGTCCTACAATCCTCTGAGTGATAGACTTCAGGAAGACATAGACAGGCTGGTGAAATGGGCGGACACGTGGCAAATGAAATTTAATGCAGAAAAGTGCAAATTGATACATTTTGGTAGAAAGAATGAGGAGAGGACATATAAACTAAATGGTACAATCCTAAAGGGAGTGAATGAACAACGAGACCTGGGGGTATATGTGCACAAATCGTTGAAGGTGGCAGGGCAGGTTGAGAAAACAGTTAAAAAGGCTTACGGGATCCTGGGCTTCATAAATAGAGGTATAGAGTACAAAAGTGTGGAAATTATGATGAACCTTTATAAAACACTGGCTCGGCCCCAACTGGAGTATTGTGTCCAATTCTGGGCACCACACTTTAGGAAGGATGTGAAGGCCTTAGAGAGGGTGCAGAAAAGATTTACAAGAATGGTTCCAGGAATGAGGGACTTCAGTTATGTGGATAGACTGGAGAAGCTGGAGTTGTTCTCCTTAGAGCAGAGAAGGTTGAGAGGTGATTTGATAGAGGTGTTTAAAATCATGAGGGGTCTGGACAGAGTAGATAGAGAGAAACTGTTCCCATTGGTGGAAGGGTCGAGAACCAGAGGACACAGATTTAAGGTGATTGGCAAAAGAGCCAAAGGTGACGTAAGGAAAAAAAAAATTTACGCAGCGAGTGGTTAGGATCTGGAATGCACTGCCTGAAAGGGCGGTGGAGGCAGATTCAATCACGGCTTTCAAAAGGGAGTTGGATAAGTACCTGAAGGAAAAAAATTTGCAGGGCTACGGGGAAAGGGCGGGGGAGTGGGACTAGCTGAGAGTCGGCATGAGTGCAACGGGCCGAATGGCCTTCTTCCGTGCTGTAACCGTTCTAAGATTCTATGATTCTATGATCTCTGTGCTCCTCCAAGTCTGGCCTCTTGAGCATCCCCGATTTTAATCGCTCCACCATTGGTGGCCACGCCTTCAACTGCCTGGGCCCTAAGCTCTGGAATTCCCTCCCTAAACCTCTCTGCCTCTCTACCTCTCTTTCCTCCTTTAAGACACTCCTTAAAACCGACATTTTGATCAAGCTTTTAGTCATCTGCCCTAATATCTCTTTAAGTGGCTCGGTGTCAAACTGTGTTTGAAAACACTCCTGTGAAGCACCTTGGGATGTTTTACTACGTTAAAGGCGCTATATAAATGCAAGTTGTTTTTGTTGCTGTCTACCCTATCAAATCCTATCATAATTTTAAAGACCTCTATCAGGTCACTTCTTAGTTCTTCTCTTTAAAGGGCCCGCACAGGGAAAAAATATTAGAGGGAACATTGGCTACCACTAGGCTGTGAAAGTTAAAATCTACCCCGTGATTTTGCCTACTTCACAAATGTCCCACGGTAAGAGTTTTTCCGATCAAGTATTCTGGGAATGCCTGGTTGAGGCTGTAGGCTACACATCTTGAGGAGGTCAACGCTGTGCATATTTGAAGATCCAATGGTGATCTT
Organism: Somniosus microcephalus; assembly: GCF_052327205.1. Lineage (NCBI taxonomy): Eukaryota > Metazoa > Chordata > Chondrichthyes > Squaliformes > Somniosidae > Somniosus > Somniosus microcephalus. The sequence goes on from NC_140993.1 coordinate 262,679,393, forward strand.
AGGTCGCCTGGACAAAAAGTAAAAACGCTTCTATGTTGAGTCTTTGATGGCAAGGTTGATGAACTTGTGAACCTAAGAATTTGGCTAATATGTTGGAGAGAGAAGAGGTGGCAGAAGAGGCACAGCTGCGGGCATTTCATAAGATAAAGAGAGGCATACGGAATCAAAGCCACCTGGGCTGACCGCAAAGGATGTGCTCGCCATAATCAAGTTTCAATTGAAATAAGAATATATCCATGGCATGGATTTTTTTTAAAAAGAGGCATGAAGATTAGAGTGTGCTTATCAAAGATAAACTTTCTGATGGGGTTTGTCCAATTCATGTTTGGGGAGATGGGATGGAGGTCCATTAGACTGAATGTCCGCCCAATTTTGCAGCCATTGATGTTTCCTGCCATCACTTTCAGCAGTTGAGGGAAGAGTTGGCCATTTTGCTTATCTAACTTCCCCTTAAATGCTTCTGTGCTCGTCGCTTCAACCACTCCCTGTGGCAGCGAGTTCCACATTCTCACCACTCTCTGGGTAAAGAAGTTTCTCCTGAACTCCCTATTGGATTTATTAGTGACATTTTACTACATTAAAGGCACTATATAAATGCAAGTTGTTCAGTCTCAAAAGGTGATGAACTTTATAAACTCATTAAAAAACTAAGATTGTCAATTTTGTGTTGATTTTTCTGTGTTTTTTTGAGCAAGGTGTTTATTGCAGTTGTCAAAGTGTATCCTGTGGCGGTACCACCGGTTGTCCCTTACATTGAGATACATAATTCCCTTTAACTTACCTTACTGTATGTATAACTTACCTGTTTGGGCCGTTGCCCCTTTAACCTACCTGTTTGGGCTGTTGCCCCTTTAAGACGCGCCCTAGCGTGCTGACGTCACGTCACGTTCCACGTGACGTATGTACGGCGGCCGCCGGCCCGACTCGGCCTTCCAGGACAGCCGCCGGCACAGCCCGGCCTCGCGACTTCGGCCGCATCGGCCAGCCGACGGGAGCGACGCGATCTTCCGCTCCCGCGGCAAGCACCGGCTCAGCCTGGCCTCCAGCTCCCGCTCCCGTGCTCGCGACTTTGGCCTCAACGGCCAGCGACGCAACGACACGCATCACGTGACGCCCTAAGCGCGGGAAACGCGACCAACGGGATGACGTCACAACACAAACGCGATGACGTCATCACGCTCGCCACAGGACTGCGAACTCAGTCCTCGTGGCGTCCCCGCTGGGGAAAGGCCTACACCACGGTGCTCCTACAGTCAGCCATCTTACCTGCTACCTTACCTGTTGTATTAAACCTGTTCCTGTAAATAAACAACTTATTTATAGTTCGTCGAAGTCGAACTCGATTATTTAGTGGCGATGCACATGAATTGCTACATTGGTGACCCAACGACGTGAGTACGGGAGCTCATCAATTCCAACACTACAATTGGGGAACCCGTATCCGTGAACGATTTTCACAGTAGCAACGCGCGCCTGAACCTCGTCTTCCCACAAGACGACCGACACACAACCGACGAACAACCACGGAACAGCAACCGCCTAACACCGATTCCTCCAAAGGCGACCCCGTCTTTGCGAACGTATTCACAAGGTAAGCGCAGTCTGGAGCAGATCCCGTTTGACACGGACAAAACTCAACAGGACCCCGTTTTTTTGTGAGCAATTTTCACAAAAGAATAATCGAGTTCGACTTCGACGAACTATAAATAAGTTGTTTATTTACAGGAACAGGTTAAATACAACAGGTAAGGTAGCAGGTAAGATGGCTGACTGTGGGAGCACTGTGGTGTAGGTCTTTCCCCAGTGGGGACGCCACGAGGACTGAGTTCGCAGTCCTGTGGAGAGCGTGATGACGTCATCGCGTTTGTGTTGTGACGTCATCACGTTGTTCGCGTTTCCCGCGCTTAGGGCATCACGTAATGCGCGTCGTTGCGTCGCTGGCTGTTGAAGTCGAAGTCGCGAGCGCGGGAGCGGGAGCTGGAAGCCAGGCTGAGCCGGTGCTTGCCACGGGAGCGGAAGATCGCGTTGCTCCCGTCGGCTGGCCGATGCGGCCAAAGTCGCGAGGCCGGGCTGTGCCGGCGGCCGTCCTGGAAGGCCGAGTCGGGCCGGCAGCCGCCGCACATATGTCACGTGGTACGTGACATGACGTCAGCGCGCTAGGGCGCATCTTAAAGGGGCAACGGCCCAAACAGGTAGGTCAAAGGGGCAACAGCCCAAACAGGTAAGTTATACATACAGTAAGGTAAGTTAAAGGGAATTATGTATCTCAATGTAAGGGACAACTGGTGGTACCGCCACAATCCTTCCTGCCCTGTCACTGGCCACTGTTAGTCCATGGGACTGTAGGTATGGGGGTTATCAAAGTGTATCCTTCCTGCCCTGTCACTGGCCACTGTGGGCTGGATTTTGTGAATGGAGACGTGCTGGAGGCGGGACTGCTGCTTGTCGGGTCTAAGTCCCGCCTCCATCAGCCTCTGGCCAACCAGCGGGATTTTCCCCTGATTGACCTTGTTAAGCCCGCCCTGCGGGCTCAGCAGGCCAATTAGAGGGAAGTCACTGACAGAGCACATCAACGTCTGACGTGCTATCTGTCAAGACTTCTTGAAAGAAGAAATGTCAGCGTTTGACAGCTCCGTGAAGCTGTCAAACACTGACTTTCTGTGTAGTTTGATGAGCCCTTGTGTTCAGGACTCATCAAACCTTTCTAGTTTGTAGAAATCAGATGACTATTGGTTCGGAGGATCCAACAGCCAGTCTGTGAAATCTACAACGAAGATGTCGGGACTCCGGAACCACCATGGCTGAAGGCTGTAGGCAGAAACAAAGGTAAGTGAACATTTTATAACACTTTACACTCACCTCACATACTTACCACTCCACACTTGCACCCATCACTCACCTCTACATCTTACTTTCAGACCCCTCCGACCCCCGCAGACCTCCTACTCGACTACTCCACCCCGGCGGGGTTCTCCGAGGTCGGGAAGCCTGCACCTGAAAAGGTAAAATGGCACTAATCCTTTTTTCTGCCTGTTAACTACCTGTTAACAGGCAGTTAAACGGATTTAATCCCTTTCCCGCCTCGAGGAGACGGGACCCGGGGTAGGACAGCTTCCCGCCTCCTGGCAAAAGGGCATGGAGGCGGGATGGGGGCGGGTTTGCCATCCGCCCCCACTTTCTGCAACTTTACCGGCTGTCCCACCTCCATACCCGCCTCCTCGGGGCTGAGAAAATCCAGCCCTGTTAGTCTACGGGGCTGTAGGCATGGGGGTTCTCACTGTCCGCTGCTCTACCCAACTGAGTTATTTACTTTTGCTTTTGAATTATTTACAAGTTGAGATAAGTTTACAAGTAGTGCCATGCAAATGAGCCACAAATTACACCATGAAATGATGCAGTTTATTTTTCCCTTGTTTCTACCTCACTAGCGCTATTTCCTCTTTTCAGCAGGTGCACGGTTGTCTAACCACTCCTGCACATAAAGCAGGGCGACACTGAAAGAGCCAGCAGCGGTGTTCAGAGCAGCAGTTTATAAGTCACGTCTGGTACATCCGCTGATCTGTTGCTGTGCCTACAGGTCTTGTTGCCACCACTGCTACTAAATAGAACTATTACCCGGAATAACATTTTCTCAGCTTAGTCTTAGGGTTGGGATTAGGTTCAGTCTGAGTTCGGTTGAGGATTAGTGTCAGCTTAGATTCAAGGGCTGACGTCGTGACATTGTGCTCCCAGCACCGATCCTCACCCACTGAGCGAGCACATTCACCGTGGAAAATTGTAGGGAACAGGCTCACACTTTCCTGATAAGCGCTCCCAGTAGGCGAGACATTGTGCAGGACGGGTGAATTTGTAGCTTCAATCCTTTAGTCAATCGACGCCTCGATTTTAAAATTCCCGTTTTGTTTTCAAATCACTCCATGGCCTCGCCCTTCCTTATTTCTGTAATCTCCTCCAGCCCTATAACGCTCCGAAATCTCGGATTCCAGCCTCTTGTTCATCCCCAATTTTAATCGCTCCACCATTGGCGGCCGTGCCTTCAGCTGCCTGGGCCCCTAAGCTCTGGAATTCCCTCCCTTAACCTCTCCGCCTCTCTTTCCTCTTTTAAGAAGCTCCTTACTACCTACCTCCTTGACCTGTCTGATAACGCTCCTGTGAAGCTCCTTGGGATGTTTTACTACGTTAAGGGCGCTATATAAATGCAAGTTGTTGTTAGGGTTAGGATTGATTGTAGGCTTAGGGTGAATTTAAATCAGACGACAATTTTATTTCATTGTGAGGAATACACTGGGCTGGAGGAGTCACTATTCGCAGGATTTATTAAGAAGCAGAGGTATTTCATGAACCCGAGCTTTATGTCAACCCGCTGACCTGGCTGTCATTGCTGTCACTATTGCCATCTGCCAGGTTGTTGCTGCATCCTGGGTTGAAAGTTTGCAGAGGTGGGACAGGAACATTAGGAACAGGAGGAAGCCATTCAGCCCCTCGGGCCAGTTCCGCCATTCAATCAGGTCATGGCTGATCTACACCTCAACTCCATAGAATCAGAGAAATTTACAGCCACAGAAGGAGGCCATTCGGTCCATCTTGTCCGTGCTGGCCAACAAAGAGCTATCCACCCTAATCCCACTTTCCAGCTCTCGGCCCGTAGCCTTGTAGGTTACGGCACTTCAAGTGCATATCCAAGTACTTTTTAAATATGATGAGGGTCTCTGCCTCTACCACCCCCCACCACCCTCTGGTGAAAAAATTTCTCCTCAAATCCCCTCTAAACTTCCGACCAATTACTTTAAATCTATGCCCCCTGGTTAATGACCTTTTTGCTAAGGGAAATAGGTCCTTCTTATCCACTCTATCTGGGCCCCTCATAATTTTATACATCTCAATTAGGTCTCCCCTCAGCCTCCTCTGTTCCAAAGAAAACAACCCCAGCCTATTCAATCTTTCCTCATAGCTAAAATTCCCCAGCCCAGGAAACATCCTCGTAAATCTCCTCTGCACCCTCACTAGTGCAATCACATCCTTCCTGTAACTTGGTGACCAGAACTGCACGCAGTATTCTAGCTGCGGCCTAACTAGTGTTTTATACAGTTCAAGCATAACCTCCCTGCTCTTATATTCTATGCCTCAGCTAATATTGGCCCAGAAATTCGGGTCTCCACGGGTGAGTACGCACGGGGTACTCACCCGTAGGCCCAACGGAAGTGCCAGTTTCGTGCATGCACTGCGCATGCGTGGGAAACCGGAACTTCCGTTCCCTTAAAGGAAGGGGTTCAGAGGTGGAACGCGTGCGCCGGAGAGGCAGCGCGTGCGCCTGGAACTTCGGGTTTTTTTCCAGGTTTTTCCGGGAAGGTAAGTCTCCAGCAGTTACACTTTTAAAAAGCAGGCACAAGGCCTGCTTTTAACAAGGTAAGTGGTGAATTAATTAAAATTAAAACATTTTTTCCACAGGTTTATTATTTTTAAATACTTTAAAGAAAGGTAAGTTTATTTTTAGCCCTGTTAGAAAATGTAATTAATTTTTTCCAAAATTTAAATTATTGTTTAAAATAGTTATTTTATGTAATTTATAGTTATTTTAAAAGGTGATTTAAAAAAAAAATTATTTGAAGTTTTAGTTATGTTTTGGGGCTGATAGTATTTATAGTTTTGACAGCTCTTCCTGTCATTTTTATGAATGAAGCATTCCCTGCTACCATTGGCTCCCCATGGCCCACGTGATCCCAGGGGACGCATCGAACTAACTGCGCCCCTGGGATACGCAAGCACTGCGCGCCGGCAGTTATAGGAGGCCCAGGATCGGAATCCCACGGGGGCCCACAGCTCAACGGCCGGCGCGGTAGGTAAGTGCAGGCCGGGGGCTTACACCCGTGGGAAGGAACTGACCCGAATTTCTGGGCCAATAAAGCCAAGTATCCCGTATGCCTTCTTAACCACCTTATCTACCTGTCCTGCTTCCTTCAGGGATCTGTGGACATGCACTCCAAGGTCCCTCTGATCTTCTGCACTTCTCAGTGTCCTACCATTTATAGTGTATTCCCTTGCCTTGTTAGCCCTCCCCAAATGCATTACCTCGCACTTCTCCAGATTGAATTCCATTTGCCACTGTTCTGCCCACCAGACCAGTCCACTGATATCTTCCTGCAGTCTGCAGCTTTCTTTTTCATTATCAACCACACGGCCAATTTTTGTATCATCTGCAAACTCCTTAATCATACTTCCTACATTCAAGTCCAAATCATTGATATATGCTGACGTAAGAAAACTACTAGGCACTTGGTCTAAGCGTTAACCAAAGCTTTAATCAACTGTTTTACAACATGGAGGTCTAGTTGTGTCCTTCACTAGTCCCTGTTAAGAATGTCCTGCGCAAGCTGGGCCCGTGCCCGAGTATTTATACTCTCCCTGGACAGCGCCACCCGCAGGCCGCTCAGTATTATTTCATAAGTCTTTCTTTCATGAATGACTGATTCATGTCATATACCACAACAAGCAAAGGACCCAGTACTGAGCCCTGCGGAACCCCACTGGAAACAGCCTTCCAGTCACAAAAATACCCTTCGACCATTACCCTTTGTTTCCTGCCTCTGAGCCAATTTTGGATCCAACTTGCCACTTTGCCTTGGATCCCATGGGCTTTTACTTTCGTGACCAGTCTGCCATGTGGGACCTATCAAAAGCCTTGCTAAAATCCATATAGACTACATCAAATGCGCTACCCTCATCGACCCTCCTTGTTACCTCCTCAAAAAATTCCATCAAGTTAGTCAGACACGACCTTCCCTTAACAAATCCATCTAACCGCCTTTGCTCCATATCCCTTGATACCCTTACCCAACAAAGATTTATCGATCTCTGTCTTGAAAACTTAAATTGACCCCCGGCATCCACAACCTTTTGGGGGAGAGAGTTCCAGATTTCCACTCCCCTTTGTGTGAAGAAGTGCTCCCTAATTTCACCCCTGAACGGCCTGGCTCTAAGTTTAAGGTTATGCCCCCTTGTTCTGGACTCCTCCCCACCAGTGGAAATACTTTCTCCGTATCTACCCTATCCAATCCTTTAATCTTTTTAAACACCTCAATCTTCTAAACTCGAGGGAATGTAGGCCACGTTTAGGCAACCTGCCCTCATAATTTAACCTTTTAACCCCCAGTATCATTTCATTCACAGATAGCGTATGGTGGCGGGGATGGCGTGGGGTGGGAAGGTGGTGTATCATTCTTAATCAATTTAATTCTGTCCCTTCATCTTCCCGCAGGGCCAGGATTGGTTGGGAAAAGAAGAGAGCGCGTTCTGCCATGCCCAGGAGCGTGCCCGTATGAAGGGAGCATGTCATTCCGGATGCCAGAACTGATGAAAGCTGCGATAGAAGATCCTTGAAAAAGCCCCTCACCTCTTCCCGCAGTTTAATTTATTTTCCATTTCTCAGAAGCACTGCATGTCAGGCTGAGAATCCGCAGGGAGCAATTTCCATTTTTAATCAAGGGACTGCCAGAAATGAGTGCCATGTGTAGATAATTTAAGGAAAATGACACACTGTGTTTCTGCCTGTTTTATTTTTAACGAACAGTAATAAAGAGATACACACACAGTTGCAGATTTCCTCCACCACCCCCCGCCACCCCCTCCCCGCCCCCTGAGGTTTATAAGTTTTACCTTTCCTAGCTAATTCGAAATTCATCTACCGGAATGGAAATATTGAAATTACGATGCAAAAACATGATTTTTAGGAATATAGGAACAGGAGGGGGCCATTCAGGCCCTTCGAGTCTGTTCCGCCATTCAATGAGATCATGGTTAACTCCATCTACCCGCCTTGGTTCCTAACCCTTAATACCCTTACCCAGCAAAAATCCATCAGTCTCAGTTTTGAAATTTTCAATTGACCGCCCCAATCTCAACAGCTTTTTGGGGGCGAGAGTTCCGGATTTCCACTACCCTTTGTGTGAAGAAGTGTTTCCTGACATCACCCCTGAGTGGCCTTAAGATTTATTTTAATCTTTGCTGTATTTCTAATGTTAACCTGCTCACTGATGCTCAGTTTGGGTTCCACCAGGACCACTCGGCTCCAGACCTCACTATAGCCTTGGTCCAAACATGGACTGAAAGAGCTGAATTCCAGAGATGAGGTGAGAGTGACTGCCCTTGATATCATTTGACCGAGTGTGGCATCAAGGAACCCTAGTAAAATTGAAGTCAATGGGAATCAGGGGGAAAACGCTCCACTGGCTGGAGTCATATCTAGCACAAAAGAAGATGGTTGTGGTTGTTGGAGGCCAATCATCTCAGCCCCGGGGGCATTGCTGTAGGAGTTCCTCAGGGCAGTGTCCTAGGCTCAACCATCTTCAGCTGCTTCATCAATGACCTTCCCTCAATCATAAGGTCAGAAGTGGGAATGTTCGCTGATGATTGCACGGTGTTCAGTTCCATTGGCAACTCTTCAGATAATGAAGCAGTCCATGCCCGCATGCAGCAAGACATGGACAACATTCAGGCTTGGGCTGATAAGTGGCAAGTAATATTTGCACCACAGAATTGCCATAATGACCATCCCAAACAAGAGAGAGTCTAACTGTTGACATTCAACAGCATTACTATCACTGAATCACCCACCATCAACATCCTAGGGGTCACCATTGACCAGAAATTTAACTGGACCAGCCACAAAAATACTGTGGCTACAAGAGCATGTCAGAGGCTGGGTATTCTGTGGCGAGTGTCTCACCTCCCGACTCCCCAAAGCCTTTCCACCATCTACAAGGCAAAAGTAAGGAGTGTGATGGAATACTCTCCACTTGCCTGGATGAGTGCAGCTCCAACAACTCAAGAATATTGACTCCATCCAGGACAAAGCAGCCCGCTTGATTGGCACCCCATCCACCACCTTAAACATTCACTCCTTCCACCACCAGTGTACCGTGGCTGCAGTGTGTGCCATCCACAAGATGCACTGCAGCAACTCGCCAAGGCTTCTTCGGCAGCACCTCCCAAACCCGTGACCTCTTCCACCTAGAAGGACAAGGGCAGCAGGCGCATGGGAACACCACCACCTCCAAGTTCCCCTCCAAGTCACACACCATCCTGACTTGGAAATATATCGCCGTTCCTTCACCGGCGCTGTGTCAAAATCCTGGAACTCCCTCCCTAACAGCTCTGTGGGAGTACCTTCATCACACGGACTGCAGCGGTTCAAGAAGGTGGCTCACCACCACCTTCTCAAGAGCAATTAGGGATGGGCAATAAATGCTGGCCTTGCCAGCGACGCCCACATCCCATGAACAAATAAAGAAAAAAACTTGCTGGTCAGATATTACTGATGTTGAATAGGGCAAATGATTTGATGCCACAAGGTAAGTCATTCAAATTTCACCACTAACTCTTATAGTTATGACCCCTAGTTTTGGATTTCCCCACAAGTGAAAGCATCTTCTCTATGTCTACCCTATCAAACCCCTTCATAATTTTAAAGACCTTTATTAGGTCACCTCTCAGTCTTCTCTTTTCTGGAGAAAAGAGCCCCGGCCTGTTCAGTCTTTCCTGATAGTTGTAACCTCTCAGTTCTGGTATCATCCTTGTAAATCTTTTTGCACTTTCTCTGGTGCCTCGATATCCTTTTTGTAATATGGAGACCAGAACTGGAATAGCTTGTTTGAGCTGAAAGGGGCTGTATGTACCAAGAGATTGACCTCACAGTTTTAAAATAATACAGAACCCCCTCGTCATTTTTCCACGGGTAGGTCGTTTTATGTCGGAAGGTTTTCAGTTTTAAACTACCGCAACACATGTATATTAAATAAAGAAATTCTGACTGGAAGGATGCACAGTAGAGTCTCAGTGCAGCAGGATTTTTGGGGTTTAGCCAAATAAAACAGCACATTATAATGAGGTGCACAGTATGGTGGGGTCCCGCTGATTTTCTGTTTAAGTACAGTACAACATTTGTATTGTCAGTCAGTAGGGATTATGCTACTGCTCCCTGTTCTCACTTTTCCAAGAAACCTGTTGTTCTGTTCACAATAAACTGCTGCAGTCAAGTTCTTTCTCTGCTGTTCTGTTTCCTATGAATTAGTCAGCGTTGTCCGATAACTGTCAAAGTTTGTAATATAGGGGGAAAATTCAGTGTCGCTCCGTTTGGGGCGCCATTATCGGGCGTGCGCAAAGTTTAGCGCCTGGCGCTAATTATCGCCTCCGACAGCAAACTTGGCTTTTATCGCCCCTGGAGGTGATTGGAACGCTAAATCAGGTGCTTCACACCTGTCTTAAGGCGCAAAGGCCAAGGAGCGAGGCGCTACCTCAGAGCGCTGGCGAAGCAAGGAAGGGGAAATCAAAATGAACCTGCAAAGTGCTGCTCAGTACTCAAAACTCCTTTACACAGCATTGAATCTCTCCAGAAGTCTCTCTCTCTCTCAGAATGCGTGGTGCAAAAATGTCACCAACAAAAAAAGGCAGGAAGCGGTCGCCTTTAAATAGCGCTCCCCCAGTCCCTTCCCAACTGCAAAACGCTCCCCTCAACCTGTCGTTGTTAGTGGCAGGCAGTAACGCAGGGGGCGCCACTCAATATCCGGTCCGGGGCGCTACCGGGGCGTTGCGCACTCGACTGACGTCACGATCAGCCGGCGCAGGAGATCGTGGCGGTAGTGTTTAGCGCCGCCGCAAAATGTCTAGTTAATTTTGCGAGCGGCGCAAACATCGCCGCGCCCGGGCCCTAGTTGCTTTGGGCCCCATTAGCGCCCTCTTAAGGCGCTAACGGGAGGCGCAAACCAACTGAATTTTCCCCCCCTAATCTTTTGTTTCGGGTGAAATATATATACACCCCGTGTGATTTTCCGTTCCATTGGAGTCAAATCGAGAGGGATGTGTAACGTATAATGGCCTCGGATTAGCCGGGGCCTGTGACCGCGTAGGCTGGGTTTCCGCGTGCAATGCGCATGGGCGAAGACCCGGACCTTGCGATCTTCGAGATCGTACAAATCCCCGGGAAATGGACCTTCGCCGGCGGAGAGTTTGCCCAACTACTGCTCAGCGAATGCCCACGAAACTCTTACGCCTGGTGAAAGCAGGCGCAGGGCCTTCTTTTACCAGTGTAAGGGATTTTAAAAATATCAAAATAAAAAATGTAAATCATTTAAACTTAAAAAAAACCTTTAAGATTAGTTCAGGTTATTTTTGGACCTTTTAAAAATGTTTACATTTATTTTTCAAAAAATAAAATATTTGTTTTAAATGTTTCATTGCATTATGTTTTAAATTAATTTTGAGCATGTAATGAATTATTTTTATTTAAGTTGTTTGAAATTTGTGTCTTTTTTAGGTGAGTTCTATTATACTTCTGTGGAGTCTGTACGTAAATGGAATCTCCATAAGGATAATGGGAATACCCCTTTCTCATTGGTTGGGCCGGCCCGTGATCCCAGGGGACGCTAGCGAACCGCAGGCAATCCTGGGATACGTGGGCCTCTACGCAGGTGTACGCCTGGAGGCCCAGAAGCGCGAGTCTTTGTAGGTACGGGACCATCAGGCAGGCTCGTACTTTTATTGCGGTTCAGAGACATTCACCCGCGGGAAGCCTCCGACCATAAATTCAGGCCCAATGTATATTTATATCGCGTCTTTCACGACCTCAGGACGTCCCAAATTGATTTACAGACAATTAAGTACTTTTTTGAAGTGTAGTCACTGTTGTCACGTAGCAAACACAGCAGCCAATCTGCTCACAGCAAGCTCCCACGAACAGCAATGTGATCATGACCAGATCATTTGTTTTTTAGTGATGTTGGTTGAGGGATAAATATTGGCCAGGACACCGGGGACAACTCCCCCTGCTCTTCTTCGAAAAATGCCATGAGATCTTTCACATCCACCTGAGAGGGCAGACGGGGCCTCGGCTTAACGTCTCATCCGAAAGACGGTGTCATGAATCTCATCATTCATGAAGAAATAACTCATGAAGTAACACTGGGCGGCCAGCTGGTGGCGCCGTCCAAGGAGTATAAATACTCGGGCGTGGGCCCAGCTTGCTCAGGATGTTTCTGTAACCAGGAACTAGTGATGTAACTAGAATCTCCTGGTTGTGAAACAGGTGATTAAAGCCTTGTTTTATACTCAAAGCAAGTGCTCAGTAGTCTTTTTACATCAGACAGCACCTCCAACAGTGCAGCACTCCCTCAGCACTGCATTGGAGTGTCAGCCTGGATTTTGGTGCTCAAGTCTCTGGAGTGGGACTTTGAACCCACGACCTTCTGACTCAAAGGCAAGAGTGCTTCCCACTTAGCCGCGGCTGACCGTAGGCCCAAGGCCTAATTTTGGTTGAGACTGAGGCCTCTCGGTTGGGGCATGTGCTATCCGTGCACCGTTGGTTATGCGCCTGAAAATGGGCCATAACCAATCGCTACCCCGAAAAGCTCTGCAGTTCAATCACTAGCAACAGTCTACTTTAATGACATCCTGTATTTAAAGAGAAGCTCCCATTCCCTAAAACAAGCAGAGGGACATTGGCCCTATATCCCAGTGTTAGTACCTTTTGTTAGCAGCCCTTAGAATCGTAGAATTGTACAGCACAGAAGGAGGACATTCGGCCCATCGTGCCTGTGCCGGCTCTTTGAAAGAGCTATCAAATTATTCCCACTACTTCCTGCAAATTTTTCCTTTTCAACTATTTATCCAATTCCCTTTTGAAAGTTATTATTGAATCTGCTTCCACCGCCCTTTCAGGCAGTGCATTCCAGATCACAACAACTCGCTGCGTAAAAATAAATTCTCCTCATCTCCCCTCTGGTTCTTTTGCCAGTTACCTTAAATCTGTGTCCTCTGGTTACCGACCCTCCTGCCACTGGAAACAGTTTCTCCTTATTTACTCGATCACAAGTTCTCATAATTTTGAACACCTCTATTAAATCTCCCCCCTACTTAGGCTGATTACATTAAAATTTTCTGTTTACAACACCCAGGTTAAAAGGTAATAATTAAGGCAATTCACTCATTTTACATTTTTCAAGAACATGTTTGTCAATTTTCGGGCATGTACCAGAAGTGTGTTCGGCAGTCTTGCCATTCGAAAATGGAGTGGAGAAACCAGGAGAAGACTAAATGACAGATAATTCTAATAGGATAAACAGTTTCAGGACACAGTTAAAGCTATAACCTGCTAGATTATTTTTTAGTAATAAAAACAGAAAATGCTGGAAACACTCAGCATCTGTGGAGAGAGAAACTGAGTTACAGATGAAAGGACATCGAGCTGAAACGTTGACTCCGTTTTTATTTCAGATTTCCAGCATCCGCAGTGTTTTGCTTCAGTTTTATTCAATCATATTCTGTCCTGCTTTTAAAGTATTCTTAGTGAAGAGTTTGCATGAATGGAATTTTTCTTTTATAGCACTTTCAACACAAGATATTAAAGCAAAGATTTAGGGGGAAAAAGTGAGTATCGCCCCATTTGGGGCACCATTATCGGCCGTGCGCAAAGTTTAGCGCCTGGCGCTAATTATCACCTCCGACGGCAAACTTGGCTTTTATCGCCCCTGGAGGTGATTGGAGCGCTAAATCAGGCGCTTCACACCTGTCTTAAGGCGCAAAGGCCGAGGAGCGAGGCGCTACCTCAGAGCGCTGGCAAAGCAAGGAAGGGCAAATCAAAATGAACCAGCAAAGTGCTGCTCAGTACTCAAAACTCCTTCACACAGCGTTGAATCTCTCCTGCAGTCTCGCTCTCTCTCTCAGAATGTGTGGTACAAAAATGTCACCAACAAGAAAAGGCAGGAAGCGGTCGCCTTTAAATAGCGCTCCCCCAGTCCCTTCCTGACTGCAAAACGCTCCCCTCAACCTGTCGTTGCTAGCGGCAGGCGGTAAGGCAGGGGGCGCCACTCAATATCTGGTCCGACGCAGGAGATCGTGGTGGTAGTGTTTAGCGCCACCGCAAAATGTCTAGTTAATTTCGTGAGCGGCGCAAGCATCGCCGCGCCCGGGCGCTAGTTGGTTTGTGCCCCATTAGCGCCCTCTTAAGGCACTAACGGGAGGCACAAACAACTGAATTTTTCCCCCCAAATGTATTGGCTGCCATTGTGGAATCCCTTTTAATGAGCAGAGGATGGAGAAAACGCGTCAGTAATGTGCTAATTCTGCCCTCTTGAGGATCCCTGATTATAATCGCTCAACCTTTGGCGGCCGTGCCTTCTGTTGCCTGGGCCCTAAGCTCTGGCATTCCCTCCCTAAACCTCTCCGCCTCTTTCTCCTCCTTTAAGACGCTCCTTAAAACCTACCTCTTTGACCAAGCTTTTGGTCATCTGCCCTAATTTATCCTTACGTGGATCGGTGTCAAAAAACTTTAGGTCTTAAAATACTCCTGTGCAGCGCCTTGGGACATTTTACTACGTTAAAGGCACTATATAAACACAAGTTGTTGTTGTTGCTGTGATCAGCAAGATTTCCTGGCTCCGTGTATCCTGACGTTGTTTCCCTGGAGATATGAAAGTCACACAGGATAGATTTAGGCCTAGAAATTGGGTTGAGGCGCCAAACTGGTGCCAGGTTCGCCTGGGCGCTGGTTTTTGCGCAGCGTTCGAAGCTGTAGCAATCGTCAGAAATTCAGTTGAAGTGCCCCTAGAGGGAGACGGGGCGAGGCTCGAGGCGCTCCGCGTCCCTCTTAGGGCGCTGAAACTGAATATCGCAGCGCAACGTGCTGCAGCGCCACACGCTGCGGCACGGCGCGCTGCGGTGCTGCAGGCCTTCCTCCCATTGTTAAGGGGGAGGGGCCTGCAACAGCACAAACCCCGATCGCGAGTGCCGGCAAAAGAGCCCGGCACCAAGGAGAAGTGCCGGGCTCTCGGGAAACAGCCGGCAATGCTGCGGGGGGAGGGGCCAGGAGGCCGGGGACGGAGGTGCTGGCAGGCGGCTGCCGAAAAAGCGGCCGCCCTGCACCGCCACCTTAAGTGAACCGGGCGTGGGTAGCGAACGGCGCTACAGCACCGTTCGCTACCAAATATCGCGTTCGGGGCGCGAATGGGGCACTGCGCACACCGATGACGTCATCAGTGGCGGCGCAGCGCAAATGGCTAACGACACCATTAGCGCCCCTGCTGAATATCGCGGGAGGCGCAGCCAGTGACGCTACAGCCACTGGCTGCCTCTTTAGGCGGTAACAGGTGGCGCTACTCACCCAATTTTTCCCCCTTAGGATTTAGGATTTAGGATGGTTTAGGATTTACAATTTTTTTTTAATGAAGTGTGCATTGAAGCCACTGTGTCGGTCAATGAGCTTTGATGGGGTGGGACTTGTGGCAGGACTCACAGCAAACAGTCTATTTTACAGCAAACAAAGTCGATCTACTCAGAGTCTATTTAAACAGTGCACTGCAGCAAACCGTCTAGAGTCTACTTAAACAGAGGGGGAGAAATTTGGTTGCTAGCGCCAGCGATTAGCGCCTAAAGAGGCCGAGAATTGGGGCGTTACCCAAATTTCGGGCGGGCGCAGTGAACCCAGTGCCTCTCGCCATATTGAGTGGTATCTTAGTGCCCGCGCCCGGGCGCAGGCAGATCATGATGTCATTTCAGTGTGCAACGCCTTCTTGGCACCCCGGACCGGAAATTCAGGGGTGCCCCCCTCTGTTCCGCCCGGCGCTAATAAGGACAGCTTCCAGGAACGTTCCCCAGTGGCTCTCGGGCTTAGCGGGGGGTGCTATTTAAAGGGCACTGCACTGGTATAAAAGCGGCAGCCATTTTGGGAGCACAACTTATTTGTGATTTACACAGATTGGAACAGTTGAACTCTGAGCCATTTCACTACTGACCCAGCGCTGCCAGAGGACCTTCAGCCTTCATACCATCACCCTGCTGCTGGTGAGCGCTTACACCCTTTTAAATTTCTGCTGACCTATTATTATGGGGGCTGCTTTGGAGGGGAACGCCCTGCTGCTCGACCATCTTGAAAGGGCACAGGGATGGAGGGAGAGAGGGCCAGGAATGGCCAGACGGAGGAGGGCCAACAGACGTCGCCACACCAGACCTTACGCTGCCAGGGTTCTCTTACCTCAAAATGTCGGAGGAGCAGTGTGTTAGGAGGCTGCGATTCCAAAAGGAGGTGGTGACTGAGCTGTGCCACCTGCTTCAGGAAGATCTGCAGCCGCAGATAAGGTGCAGGACCTCTCTGTCGGTGGCTGTGAAGGTAACAGTGGCATTGAATTTCTATGCGACCGGCTCCCTCCAGTCAGCAACTGGGGACATTGCCAACATATCCCAGTTTGCGGTGCATAGCTGCATCCAGCAGGTTACAGATGCCCTGTTTAAAAGGCGGCGTCAGTACATCTCCTTCAATGTGACACCGGAGAAGCAGCTGGAGCGCGCAGAGGGCTTCGCGGCAATAGCGGACTTCCCCATGGTGCAGGGCGCCATTGACTGCACGCACGTGGCTTTGCGGGCACCTGTACAGAATCCTGAGGAGTTCCGCAACCGCAAGGGGTTCCACTCCTTGAATGTGCAGCTGGTCTGTGACCACCGGCAGCTGATCCTGGCGGTCAATGCACAGTTCCCAGGCAGCAGCCACGACGCTTTCATCCTGCGCCAGACTTCAGTCGCTGACCTTTTCGAGGCCCCGGCTCACCCAGAAGGCTGGCTTCTCGGCGACAAGGGCTATCCACTGTGCCCATGGCTGATGACCCCGCTCCGTACGCCCAGCAACCCTGCAGAAGAGCACTACAACGTCAGCCATCAGGCGACGAGGAACATTGTGGAGCACACAATCGGCGTGCTCAAGCAGCAGTTCTGCTGTTTGGACCATTCGGGAGGAGCCTTGCAGTACTCACCAGAGAGAGTCTCCCACTTCGTCGTTGTCTGCTGCATGCTCCATAACCTCGCCACCCTGCGCACCCAGCCAATGCCAGCAGAGATTGAAGGACCAGCAGAGGAGGAGGAGGAGGAGGAGGAGGAGGAGGACCAAGACGGGAGGGTCCGAGAAAGTGGAAGGGCTGTCCGTCTGAGGCGGATAAGGAGTCGGTTCTAGGCCCCTCTCACGGACTGCTTGGTGCCATTGGAAGACCACGAATGGAACCATTCGGATAACCCAAAGCCTATGAAGGCCACAATGATTGTAAATAGCAGACATGGCCAATTACATAAAAATTCTTTGTTTATTTTGAAAACTTTGCTTGCTTCCAACATGACAAAGCAATGGCAACTGAAAGCTTAACTAACAAACTAACACATCCGTGACTCGCACACCCGGGAGACTATCCAAAACATGACTAACATTCAGACCACCATTCACGGCCTTGATTTCCAGAAATATGACGTTTCAGCAGCACCTTCTACTCTTTCCCCTTTGATGGTGATCTACTTCTCTTGCGAGAACAGCCCCTTCCCTCCCTGCAGCTCCTCCGTAATGGGACCCCAGTGGCTGCATGAAGGCTGGGGGACACCTGCTGACTGTCCGAACGCGCTGATGCCCCTGAGGGACGGCCTGGACGGACTCTGGGCTTGGAGGGGCCGGATGCTGACTGCTCCAATTGGGCATGGGTGGAAGCAGTCTGTCCTGCAGGTGATGGCAGCTGCAGTGGAGACGTGCCAGCATTGGCATCAGGAATGCTGACATCCTGAGAGTGGACACCAGCTCCGTGGTCGGCAGACACACTGGCACTCTGACGGGGCAGCACCGCAGCATGCGGACCCATCGGCTGGTCCACAGATTGCTGGCCTGATGTGGTGCTGCAAGGGCCCCGGGTAATCCTGCCTGAACCATGGAGGGTGGCAGCAGTCAGTGCTTGTGTGGCCTCAACCTGCCTCTGCATGAGGCCAGTGAGGGACTGCGTGGCAGGTGCCAGTGCATTGGTGAAGCCCTGGACAATCCTTTCCAGTGATGTCGCGACGCCCTGGACAGTCCTTTCCAGTGATGTCGCGATGCCCTGGACAGTCCTTTCCAATGATGTCACGACGCCCTGGGCAGTCTTTTCCAGGGCTGCCCCGAAGCCCTGGGCACTCCTTTCCTGTGCTGCCCCGAAGCCCTGGGCACTCCTTTCCTGTGCTGCCCCAAAGCCCTGGGCACTCCTTTCCTGTGCTGCCCCGAATTCCTGTACAATCATTTCCTGTGCTGCCCCGAACTCTTGCACACTCCTTGCCAGTGTCTCGACAGCTTCAGGCATCCTTCCAACTGCAGCCATCAGCTCAGTGTGCCTGAGTCGAGCCTGGGCGCTCATTTCGGCGAGGGAACGTACCTATTCTGCGCTCTGTGCAGCAGTCATCGTGGCCTGACGCGCCCTCCGGTGAGATGGCTCCCGAACTTCCCTCCCCCCCTTGCGCTGCTGGAGGCCGCTGGTTCCTGCAACTGGTTCCTCCTCAGATCCATCCCCCCCGCTCCCTTCCAGGGAAGCACTATCCCCAGTCTGCAGATGGGCTGGCTCGCCTGAGGGTGGGACGGATGGTCCGGCTTCCTCCTGGTCGTCGCCTCTGGAGTCAGTGTCCCTGGCAGCTAGATGGCCCGGCTCCCGAGCTAGTGATGCAGCATCTGAAAGCAGGGAGGTTGAAGAGTGGATTTAACGAAAGGCCAGGGTGGTAGCAAGGGATGCAAGAGTGCTGCAATGCTCTGACATGGGTCCAGGCTGAAAAAGAATGCTGGTGGGGGGAACAAGTGGAAGGAGAGAGTTCAAAAAGGTGATGACCTTACCATCGCTGTGCACAATGGGGTCGGCAGCTCCAGTGGTGACAGGACCTATCACCCGGCCTCCAGCAATCTGGTGGACTCTTTCCTCCAGGTCCGTCAGTTCCTGCAGCTGAGGAGGGCCCCTGCCAGTACGATTCTGTTCCCTCCGGTTCCTGGCCAGCTTGCCCTGCAGGAGAAAGGACGGGAAGTTCTGAAACATGCTGCCCTGAGTTGTCATCTCATGCCCCCCCATGGTGGATCAGCCCTTACAGAATGCCCTGAGTTGTCATGTCATGCACCCCCATGGTAGATCAGCCCTTACAGTATGCCCTGAGTTGTCATGTCATGCACCCCCATGGTGGATCAGCCCTTACAGTATGCCCTGAGTTGTCATGTCATGCACCCCCATGGTGGATCAGCCCTTACAGTATGCCCTGAGTGATGTGCCTCAATGAATCTGAGACTCAACGTTAACGGAGCAAAGCAATGCTTCTATTAACTCAGAAAGTAATACACAGTGGAGAAGTGTCTCTCATCCAGAGATCTGCTGTACTGCCTGTGAGACACACTGGGGCCTGCTTAAGTAGGGGCCAGGTATGGGCGGAGCCCTACACACAATACAATACAGGTAAGGAAATGAAACTGAAACTAAACTCCCCTGCTTGTCACAGTCACAGGCACAATCAAACACAGAGAATACAGAGTGCCTGATGAATGGCATATTTCATCACACTGAGTTGTCATGTCATGCACCCCCATGGTGGATCAGCCCTTACAGTAGGCCCTGAGTTGTCATGTCATGCACCCCCATGGTGGATTAGCCCTTACAGTATGCCCTGAATTGAATGTGCATGTGCGTTCCCAGAAAGGGCCATGGGTCCTGGCTGACAGATGGCCATTGGGGCATCGCGCACCCTCTGGCCATAAAGTCAGGTGCAGATGGAGGGATGAAGAAGATTGGCAACAAGCCACTCACCCTAACGACCCGAGTGAGATCATTGAACTTCTTCCTGCATTGCACAGGAGTCCTGGGCGCCACGCTGCTGGAGTTGACTCTTTGACAAACGTCCCTCCAAGCTCTGCGGTACTCGTTCTGATGAGGCCTCCTGCCATTGTCAGGGTACAGCACTGCTCGCCGGCGCTCCACTGCGTCAACCAAAGCATCCAATGCCCTTTGGGAAAAGCACTCCGCTCTCTGCCTCACCCTCTCCATCTTGTCAAAGTTTGCAACGCCTCAGTTTGCACAGCGCTGAAATTGAGGCCTACAGGGCGATGAGTCTGGCTGCTGAACCTAAATGACCCGCCCCTTTAAGAGCTGGCCGGCGCCTGCATGTCTCGTGGTCATCGATTATTGACAGCACCTGCGCTGCGCCCGTCCGCCCAGATATTGAGTAGCGCCAGCAGGTTAGCGCCTTAGGAGACCCGTGCAGTGCCTGATTTAACGCCGCAATCACCCTCAGGGGCGCAGCAACCCAATATCGCTGGAGGTGGCGATAAGTTGCGCCTGGCAATAAAATTTGCGCATCGCCAATTCTTGCGCCCCGAGCGGGGCTATACCCAATTTCTACCCCAGAGTCTCTACGAACTACAGCAAACAGAACTCGCGACCGAAACTACAGCAAAGTCTTCCAATAAAAGCAGGGTTATTTCTCCAGCAAAATGCAGTGAGTGGAGGATAGTTACATACAAGTGATGTGTGTAAAATCAATCCCAGTCACTCACAGCAGTGATTGATGGGGGAAATTACCCAATCGTCTCCATTCTGGTTGGGAATAGAACTGTCACTGTACGCAGCCTTTTTTTAAACAAGACTAGCAAGAATTTTACATGTATTACATTGTCCTAAAGAGTTTTTCCTCATCTTTTAAAAAAATATATAAAGCTTCCCCCTTGTCGTAGTGGGGGACGCGCACCATTTGGTGTGGTACTGAGTTAGTTGGGATGACAGTCAGGGGTGGTGCAATTGAACTTGGGAAGGAGAAAAATCAGCCCAGGTTCCTGCTCCTGATCGCTATCCAGTGATCAATGCTGGAGAGTGTGCGGGGTAACATCTAGCCATAATGTAAAACGGGCGATATCAGATCAGCCGTCCATTATAAACCTCTCCCAATTCCCCTTTCCATGGATCGCCTGTTATAAACCTCTCCCAATTCCCCTTTCCATGGATCACCTGTTATAAACCTCTCCCAATATTCCTTTCCATGGGTCGCCTGTTATAAACCTCTCCCGATATCCCTGTCCATGGATCGCCTGTTATAAACCTCTCCCGATATCCCTGTCCATGGATCGCCTGTTATAAACCTCTCCCGATATCCCTGTCCATGGATCGCCCGTTATAAACCTCTCCCAATTCCCCTTTCCATGGATCGCCTGTTATAAACCTCTCCCAATATTCCTTTCCATGGATCGCCTGTTATAAACCTCTCCCAATTCCCCTTTCTATGGATCACCTGTTATAAACCTCTCCCGATATTCCTTTCCATGGATCGCCTGTTATAAACCTCTCCCAATTCCCCTTTCTATGGATCACCTGTTATAAACCTCTCCCGATATTCCTTTCCATGGATCGCCTGTTATAAACCTCTCCCAATTCCCCCTTTCCATGGATCGCCTGTTATAAACCTCTCCCGATATTCCTTTCCATGGATCGCCTGTTATAAACCTCTCCCGATATTCCTTTCTGTGGATCGCCTGTTATAAACCTCTCCCGATATCCCTTTCCTTGGATCACCTGTTATAAACCTCTCCCGATATTCCTTTCTGTGGATCGCCTGTTATAAACCTCTCCCGATATTCCTTTCTGTGGATCGCCTGTTATAAACCTCTCCCAATTCCCCTTTCCGTGGATCACCTGTTATAAACCTCTCCCAATTCCCCTTTCCATGGATCGCCTGTTATAAACCTCTCCTGATATCCCTTTCCGTGGATCGCCCATTATAAACCTCTCCCGATATCCCTTTCCATGGATCGCCTGTTATAAACCTCTCCCAATTCCCCTTTCCATGGATCGCCTGTTATAAACCTCTCCTGATATCCCTTTCCGTGGATCGCCCATTATAAACCTCTCCCGATATCCCTTTCCATGGATCGCCTGTTATAAACCTCTCCCAATTCCCCTTTCCATGGATCGCCTGTTATAAACCTCTCCCAATTCCCCTTTCCATGGATCGCCTGTTATAAACCTCTCCTGATATCCCTTTCCGTGGATCGCCCGTTATAAACCTCTCCCAATATCCCTTTCCATGGATCGCCTGTTATAAACCTCTCCCGATATTCCTTTCCGTGGATCGCCCATTATAAACCTCTCCCGAAAACCCTTTCCGTGGATCGCCTGTTATAAACCTCTCCCGATATCCCTTTCCGTGGATCGACCGTTATAAACCTCTCCCGATATCCCTTTCCGTGGATCGACCGTTATAAACCTCTCCCGATATCCCTTTCCATGGATTGCCCATTATACACCTTTCCCGATAGTCCTTCCGTTCAGTGTACACTCTCACCTAAACTTAAAATCGCACCCCCACCCCCTGCAGGTGCGTGGAGACCTTAGTTGAAGACAAGATTTGCCTCGGTTGTAATGCCTCTCACGGTCAAACAGTTATCAGATACTCACATGTGAAGAACGGCCAGTTTTAGGTGAGGCGCCGGAGGGTTCCTGGAGCCAGTAGGACTGTGACCCATCAAGTGTCAGTGCCTTCAGTCGAGGATGGGAGCACATTGGCAAGGAGATGAAAGAAAACGTCAGTGTACTACAGGTGTGAGGGTCTATCAATGGCCCCCTCGGTAGTTAGCAATGTTCTGTTTGACAGATTCCAAGAACTGTCAAGATTCCTGGAACATTTTATGCGTTTTCACCGAGGGAAAACTCTCTAACCACAATCACTGAAGAGTGAGAAATACTCTGGAGAAAGCCACGAATTACGTTGCGTCAAAGCATGCTCATGTGCATTTCTGTTGGCAGTGAAAGGCACAAAAAAAAAGATTTTATTGCTTGCTTCTTGCTCACTAGCAATTTTACAAAACTTCTTAAAAATTACATTGTTTTGGCAAAAGATATTAATTTGACGGATGGGGATAGTTTACCCACTGCTCATTATGTACAGCGACAGTCCCATTATCCCGCCTTCATTGTTAACACACATTTTGCTTCCAGTCTCAGCAGCAGGCTAATCCTCAAACTGTGAATCGCCCAAAACTATCAACAAGAGGCAGCTGAGTCTCTCAGACGGTCGGAGAATTCTACCAACCCCCAAGTACTGTACACAGAAAGCAACGCTTTCACAAGAGGTTATCGAATGTGTTTTGCATGGGATCAGCGGGCTGGGCGTGGGTCACAGCGGGATAACTCGGTCATCTGCCGAGCAGTCCCGCACACTGATCACTTGCCAATTCGCCACACTAACAAAGAGTGTCCAGCCCAATATAAATTGGATCAACTTTTAAAAATCGATTTTAAAATTCTCATCCTTGTTTACAGAGCTCTCCGTGGCCTCGCCCCGCCCCGTCCCCCCATCCCTATCTCTGTAACCTCCTCCAGCCCGACAACCCTCAGAGATCTGCCACTGGCTCTTGCGCATCCCCTATTTTCATCGCTCCACCATTGGCAGCCGTGCCTTAAGCTGCCCTAAGCTCTGGAATTCCCTCCCTAAACCTCTCCACCTCTCCACCTCTTTCTCCTCCTTTAATTCACTGGTTAAAACCTACTGCTTTGACCAAGCTTTTGGTCACCTGTCCTAATATCTCTTTATGTGGCTCGGTGTCAAATTTTGTCTGATAATCGCTCCTGTGAAGAGCCTTGGGACATTTTACTATCTTAAAGACGCTACATTAATGTAAGTTGTTGTTGTTGTTGTAGAGGTGAAATTGATTCCATTGGCCTTTGTTTGTCAGGACCGAGAATGGTTAATGTCACTGACAGCGATAGTGCAGTTAGCAGCCACAGCTCAGGGCTGAAGTAAGCAGTGCCAAGCATGCTCAGGCACTTTCTGCACACTTTGATGTATTGGAAATATAGCAGGGCCATTTATAAATCAAAGTTGTCTCTTTTAGCAGAGTTCACCAGGGGCAGAACCATCCACAGCAACAATTGTAGCTGTCTGTGCGTTGGAATCACTGGTGAATCTCATGCTGCCTCTCTTTTCACTCCAACCACTGCGCCCCCCCCACCGCCCCACCACCCTCACCGCCCCCCGCACCGCACCCCCACCGCCCCCCCACCCCCCTCCACTGCCCCCCCACCGCCTCCCCCCACCGCCCCCCCACCGCCCCCCCGCACCGCCTCCCCAACGTCCGCACCACCGCCCCCCCCACTGCCCCCCCATTGCCCCACGCACCGCCTCCCTACCGCCCCCCCAACGTCCCCCCCACTGCCCCCCGCACCGCCCCCCCAACGTCCCCCCCACCACCCCACCACCGCCTCCCCTGTTAGATCCGGGTATCTTAATGTTGTGTCCTTCAATAATCAGACAAAAGACTGCAGGGAACGATCAACAGGTGTTTACTGAATGAGGGTTCAAACTGCAACTGACTGTACAGATCACTACTCAGGTTTATATACAGGTGTGGTCACTGCCGGTACTACAGGACACAGGAGCTGTAAAAAGTAGTTCTCCCCCTTAAAGGTACATACATTACAATTCCTCCCCTTTTAGATTAACAGTACCATAACACTCATTTAACAATTAAATATCAAACTAATTACAATTAACACTTTTAACATGCAACATTAACTGAAAATAGTCTATTTATAAGTTCAGTCTTTGGGGAGGCTTCCTGATTCTTTCTGGATAACGCCTTTCCCGAATGTCTCGCTCTTGGTGCGGAGGCGATTCTAACACCCTGTCGTCCGTTGATTCATCAGCTTCCAATGCTATTGTTTCTGAGGTAGATGCGACCTGTACGCCGGGTTCCTCACCAGGTACGTATGGCCGAGACATGGGGTTGACTCGTTCCTGTGACTCTAGGATCTGGTCAGCATGGCGTCTCACAATGTTCTCCCCAACATCCACTGTGTACATTAGTGGCCCCTGCCGTGTGCATATCATTCCTGGTTGCCATTTCTCTGTTCGGTAGTCGCGGGCCAAGACCGGTTGCCCTACATTGAAGCTCCTTGTCGGCTTCTCATTCATGTGCTGGAATTGCTTATTCTCAACATCTCTTCGTACATTTGGTCTGAGCAAATCCAGACGAGATCTCAACCTTCGGTTAAAGAACATCATGGCCGGGGCCTGGCTGGTGACTGCATGTGTCGCATTTCTGTAGGCGAACAGGAAATTGTCCACCTTATGCTGCAGTGGAATGTCGTCATTGCACATGGCCTTTACTGCTTTTTTAAAGGTTTGGACGAACCTCTCAGCCAATCCATTTGTGACTGGATGATACGGGGCGGATGTGTAATGCCTTACCCCATTCCTTTTCATAAATCTTCGAAACTCTTCGGACACAAACTGTGGTCCGTTATCAGAGCAAATCTGCTCTGGCAAGCCGTTCCTGGCAAAAATGGTCCGTAGGACTGCAATAGTTTGCTCCGTGGTGGTGGAGGACATTTTGATCACCTCAGGCCATTTCGAGTGCGCATCCACGGCTATTAAAAACATTGAGTCCATGAATGGACCAGCAAAATCAATATGCACCCGTTGCCATGGAGATGAGGGCCACTCCCATGGGTGTAGAGGGGCATGTGGTGGTGCATTTTGGACCTTCTGGCATCCTGAGCAGCTCTTTGTCAGGTCCTCGATTTGCTGATCGATCCCCGGCCACCACACATAAGCCCTAGCAAGGCTTTTCATTTTCACCCCTCCCAGATGACCTTCATGAAGCTCATTGAGCACTCTCTCCCTTAACTTGGGTGGAATTACCACTCAGGATCCACACATCAAGGTCCCCTGGCATACTGACAGCTGTTCTCTTCTGGATGAGAATGCTGGCAACAGTGAGTCGCCATGTGCTGGCCATCCCTTCACCGTCAAATCATATACCCGAGACAGAGTTGGGTCATTTCGGGTCTCCTTCTCTATACCAGCGTTAGTTACTGGCAAGCATTCAATTATAGTCGAATGAAATATTTCGACAGGATCCACTGCTGGTGCTTCCTCCACAGTAGGCAGTGGCAGGCGTAATAGCCCATCAGCGTTACATGCTGTTTCGTGCCCTTATACTCGATATCATATTGGTGCGCCCCTAGAAAAAGGGACCATCTTTGTAGCCGTTGTGCAGTCATCACCGGAACGCCCTTCTTTGGATTAAAGATGGAGACAAGTGGTTGGTGGTCAGTCAGCAAGGTGAACTTCTGCCCGTGCAGATAGTGATTGAACTTTTTCACTCCCCACACTAGGCTGAGGGCCTCCCTGTCAACCTGGGCGTAGTTACGCTCGGCTGAGGTTAGTGACCGAGACACAAAGGCTACTGGCCTCTCCGAGCCGTCCGGGAATTTGTGCAACAGCACCGCTCCAATGCCATAGGGTGATGCATCACACGCCAACCGAATTGGTAGTGCTGGGTTGAAATGAGCCAATACCTCTTTTGATGTGATCAATGCTTTGCTCTTCTGGAAAGCTCGTTTACATTCGCCACTCCACTTCCATGGTACCCCCGTTTGCATAAGGGTGTTCAGTGGGTGTAGTACGGTAGACAAATTCGGCAAGAACTTATGGTAGTAGTTCACCAGCCCGAGGAACGACCTCAGTTGTGACACATTTTCTGGTGCTGGAGCCTTGACTACTGCCTCAATCTTTTCAGGGGACTTATGTAACCCCTCTTTATCAATAACGTGGCCACAATACGAGATCTGCTTCTGGAAAAACTCGCATTTGTGGCGATTAGCTCGGAGCCCATATTCCTTCAATCTAGTGAGCACCTGCTCCAGGTTGGCGAGGTGATCACTGTCATTTTCGCCCGTGACCAGGATGTCGTCCAAATAACACTGGGTCCCTGGAATCCCTTGCAGGACTTGTTCCATTGCCCTTTGCCAAATAGCCGGAGCTGATGCTACCCCGAACACCAGCCGGTTGTATTGGTAGAGACCTTTATGAGTGTTGATCGTGAGGTACTGTTTCGAGGCTTCTTCTACCTCCATTTGCAGGTACGCCTGGGCCAGATCAATCTTAGTGAAGCGTTTCCCTCCAGATAGCGAGGCGAAAATATCTTCAATCCGCGGAAGCGGATATTGTACAGTGTGAAGGACTGGGTTCACTGACACCTTAAAGTCCCCACAGATGCGAACCTTCTTTGGTTCCCCAGGCACATTACTCAACGACCTCTTCATTACAGGAACGATGGGTGTAGCCCACTCGCTCCAGTCCACTTTGGACAGTACTCCTGAACGTTCCAAACCTTCCAGCTCTGCTTCGACGGCTGGGCGGATCGCATAAGGTACCGGTCTGGCCTTAAAAAACTTTGGCCTGTCATTTTCCTCTATTTTGATCATCGCTGTTATGTCTTTTAGTGTTCCGAGTCCCTGCTGGAACACTTCTTGTGCATCAGTTAGCATTTTTGACAGTCGTCCAGGTGTGACGTCGTCATCCTTTTTGGCATCTACAGTCAGTGCTTGTATGGAATGCCAATCTAGCTGTATCTTCCGGATCCATTCACGTCCTAGTAGTGGTGGTCCTCCGTCTGGCAATACATATAGGTCCATTTTTGGTGTTTCCTTGCCGTTATATATAACGTTCACCCTTATTTTTCCTTTGGGATAGACTTTTTACCCCGTGTACGTCTTCAAGACAGTCTTTGTATCTATCAAGGGTATATGTGAGAATAGCCGCTTGTAGTCCCTTCGCTTTATGACTGTTAGGGCTGATCCTGTGTCCAATTCCATTTTCACTTGGACTCCTGCTATCTTGAGCGTGACCGAGATAGTTTGGTGATCCTCCGTTTTGATCACATTATGTAGTTTCAGACAACCCAGCTCCTTGCTTCCGGAGTCTGTATCACTCTTCTGTTCGTCTGAACTACTCTCCGTCACCTTATGTACCTTCTTGTACTTCTCCTGTGGAGATTTCTTGCTGCTGGTTTTCTTTCCCGACCTGCAGACTCTTGCTACGTGTCCTACTTTTCCACACTGTCTGCACACTTTGTCCTTGAACCAGCAATCATTATGGTCGTGTGTTGTTCTGCCGCAGTGATAGCACTTCACTCTTCCGTATGACATTTCATTTGTGCCATGTTCTTGCGGTCTCCGTTGTATCTCTGCAGCACCCCGTGCGGCTGCTTCATGTGATACTGCAATGCTGAAAGCCTTGTCCAGCGTAAGATCCTTTTCTGATAGAAGCCGTTTCTGGGTTCCTTCACTTTGAAGCCCACACACAAACTTGTCCCTTAAAGTATCTGCTAGTCCCGTTCCAAACTGGCAGTGTTTCGATAGCTTGCACAGTTCCGTTAAATACTCAGCATTACTTTCATCTTTATGCTGGTTCCTTTTGTGAAACTTAAATCTTTCTGCTATCAGCAGCGGTGTGGGGTTTAAGTGGTCCTGTAGGATTGACACTATGTTTCCAAAATCCTTTTCCACTGGCTTCTCTGGGGTTACTAGGTTTCGTAGTAAGCCATACATTTTGGCACCCATTGAATTCAACAATACCAGCGCTTTCTTGTCATCTGGCACTTCATTCGCCTTGCAGTATACTTCTATGTGTTCGACATATGTCATCCAATCTTCGACTTCATTGTCGAACGCTGTGATACTGCCACTCTTCGGCATTTTTGGGTGTGGTTAGACTGGCTTAAAATGGCATCTCCTGCGCTTTCCTTTCTTCCCCGCTGCGGCTTAAAATGGCGTCTCCCGCGCTGCTGCCAACGCCGCTCTCGGCGGTCCTCGTGGCAAATGGTGACGCCCTGTGGGTTTCGTGCACTGCTCCTGCGCTGCTGCCAATGCCGCTCTCTGCGGTCCTCGTGGCAATGGCAGCGCCTCGCGTTTTCCTGCGCGCCTCTCTCCCCCGTTGACGCTGCTCGGCCCTTGAACACCGGCTGCGCTCTGCTCTCTCTCGCCTCTCTTCCCCGTTGACGCCGCTCGGTCCTGAACACCGGCTGCGCTCTGCTCTCTCTCGCCTCTCTCCCCCATTGACGCTGCTCGGCCCTTGAACACCGGCTGCACCCTGTGCGCTCTGCCCTCTCTCTCTCCCCCGTCGACGCTGCTCGGCCTTTTTCTGTGCCGCTCGGTCGGCTCTAGCCGCCGCTGTCCAGGAAGGGTCTGCGCAATACCTGTTGCCAGTCCGTTTCGCTGGACCACCGTGACTGGAAAGCCAAGCCTGGCTCTCGACAGCCTCCCCTGCGATGCCCGTGCTTCTGGACTCGACCTCCTTCCACTGTTCTCCAGGAGCGAATCCCTGGGAGGTGATGCAGAGTTGCAAGTAGGTTCGAATCTTTGTCGTCGCCAATGTTAGATCCGTGTATCTTAATGTTGTGTCCTTCAATAATCAGACAAAAGACTGCAGGGAACGATCAACAGGTGTTTACTGAATGAGGGTTCAAACTGCAACTGACTGTACAGATCACTACTCAGGTTTATATACAGGTGTGGTCACTGCCGGTACTACAGGATACAGGAGCTGTAAAAAGTAGTTCTCCCCCTTAAAGGTACATACATTACACCCCCCACTGGCCCCCCCACCGCACCCCCACCACCCCCCAACATCCCCCCACCGCCCCCCCACCACCCCACCGCCCCCCCACCGCCCCCCCACTGCCCCCACACCGTCCCCCCCACCGACCCCCCCACTGCCCCCCCACCGACTCCCCCACTGCCCCCCCACCGCCCCCCCAATATCCCCCACACCGCCCCCCCACCACCCCACCGCCCCCCCACCGCCTCCCCACTGCCCCCCCCCACTGCCCCCCACCGACCCCCGCACCACCACCCCACCGCCCCCCCACCCCCCCACCGCACCCCCACCCCCCCACCACCGCCCCACCTCCGCATTACCCGCCCCACCGCCCCCCACCCCCCCACCGCACCCCCACCCCCCCACCACCGCCCCACCTCCGCATTACCCGCCCCACCGCCCCCCCACCACCCCCCCACCGCCCCCCCAATGTCCCCCCCAACGTCCCCCCCACCGCCCACCACCCCCCACCACCCCACTGCCCCCCCCACCGCCCCCCACCACCCCACCCCCCCACCACCCCACCACCACCCCCCACCACCCCCCCACCGTTTCCCACCGCCCCGCCCCCCCACCACCCCACCACCCCACCACCACCCCATCAGCACCCCCCACCGCCCCCCCACCGTTCCCCCTCACCGCTCCCCCCCAGACCCCCACCGCCCCCCCACCACCTCCCCCACCCCACCGCTCCCCCCACCACACCCCCACCGCCCCCACCGCCCCACCGCCTCCCCCCCCCACCGCCCCCCCACCCCCACCGCCCCACCCGCCCCACATCATACGGCAGCTGCCAAGGGGTGTGCGTATGGGGCAGAGTTTTGATCGTGGTTATGGCTACAGCACGTGTGTGGCCAGAGGGGGGCCGTCAGTTGTGGCAAGAGGACCCCACCTCGTAACTTCATTAAGGACTTATAGCATTGCTTGCGTCAATTAACTGTCAAACTGGGCTGTTGAACAAACACCACTGGGAAGCAGAAATGCTCAGCATCAAAGCATGGTTTTACCCTAACAGCTAGTCAACAGGATAATTTGCTACGCAGTGAATTTGAATCTCATTTGTTCCACTAATTGGGAAGCAGAGCTGACTATCTCCGGGCTAGCAGCCACACAACAGCAACAACTTGCATTGATACAGCGCCTTTAATATAGTAAAGCTTCCCAAGGCACTTCACAGGAGCGATTATCAGGCAAGAATTTGACACCGAGCCACATCAAGTGATATTAGGACAGATGACCAAAAATTAGGTCAAAGAGGTCAGTTTTAAGAAGCATCCTAAAGGAGGAGAGAGAGGTAGAGAGGCGGAGAGCTTTAGGGAGGGAATTCCAGAGCGTGGGCAGCTGAAGGCACGGCCACCAATGGTGGAGCGAAGGAAATCGGGGCTGCACAAGAGGCCAGAATTGGAGGAGCGCTAGTATATCAGTGAGGCAGCGCTGGTGTTACCAGTGAAATATCGCTTCCCGTACACCACCAGAAGCACAGTGCCAGTGACAGAAAATAAAAAGATCAGTAACTGGTGTCACTGGTCATTCCTTTCTGCAGACAGGTTGAGTCTTTGATCAGTCTGTACACCGCGTTTATGTCTCAGCCGTGGCTCAGTGGGTAGCGCTCTCCGCCTCTGAGTCAGAAGGTCGTGGGGCTCAAGTCCCAGTCCAGAGACTTGAGCACAAAAATCTAGGCCGACACTTCAATGCCGGTACTGAGGGAGAGCTGCACTGTCGGAGGTGCCGAATTTCAGATAAGGCATTAAACTGAGGCACCCCCGCCAATAATAAAGTGAGGCCTGTGCTTATTTCAGGCGGCTGGCATTGTCACCTAAAAATAAAATGCCCTGCTGAGTTTAGCAGTGGCCTAGGTACATGCGCAGGAGTCTTCCTGCTGCTAAATATGTCATCGCTGTGTCCATTTACACTTGTAAAATGGGCACAATGATTTTGAATTTAGACCCCCATTGTGTCCCATTGGGTATTAGAGCAATTCAAAGAGATGCCTAGTGTGTATGATACATAGGGCTGGATTTTGTCAATGGGAAGCTTTTGGAGGCGGGACTGCTGCTTGCCGGCTTTCAATCCCGCCTCCATCAGCTTCTGGCCAACCAGCGGGATCTTCCCCTGATTGACCTTGTGAAGCTCGCCCAGCGGGCTCAGCAGGCCAATTAGGGAGGAAGTCACTGACAGTGCACGTCAACGTCTGACGTGCCATCTGTCAAGATTTCTTGAAAGAAGAAATGTCAGCGATTGACAGCTCTGTGAAGCTGTCAAACACTGACATTCTGTGTAGTTTGATGAGTCCTTGTGTTCAGGACTCATCAAACCTTTCAACTTTGCAGAAATCACCTGGCTGTTGGTTTGGAGGATCCAACAGCCAGTCTGTGACATCTACAATGAAGATGTCGGGACTCCGGATCCACAGTGGCTGAAGGCTGTAGGCAGAAACAAAGGTAAGCGAACATTTTATAACACTTAACGCTCACCTTACATACTTACCACTCCACACTTGCACCCATCACTCACACCTACATCTCACTTTCAGACCCCTCCGACCCCCACAGACCTCCTTCTCATCTCCTGCACCCTGGCGGGGTTCTCCGAGGTCGGGAACCCTACACTTCAGAGCTAAAAATAGGGATAATCCTATTTTCTGCCTGTTAACGACCTGTTAACAGGCTTTAATCCCTTTCCCGCCTCGAGGAGACGGGACCCGGGACAGGACGGCTACCCACCTCCTGGCAAGAGGGCACGGAGGTGGGTTGGGGGTGGGTTTGCCAGCCGCCCCCAAATCCTGCAACTTTACCGGCAGTCCCGCCTCCATACCCGCCTCCTCGGGGCTGACAAAATCCAACCCATAGAGTTGCCAATCCAACCAGGGTTGTCTTGGAGTTGTAGAATTATACATTGCTTAAGGAGGCCATTCAGCCCATCGTGCCTGCGCCAGCTCTGTGAAAGAACTATCCAATTAGTCCCACTCCCCCGGCTCTTTCCCCATAGCCCTTCAATTTCTTTTCCTTTCCAAGTATTTATCCAATTCGCCTTCTGAAAGTTACTGTTGAATCTGCTTTCCAGGAATTGTTGATTAATCTCCAGGACACTTCTGCGAGCAACACCCGGGAGAATAATCACAGTGACATTAAAAATAAACAGTGCATGATTTTTTTTTAAATTATGTCGTTTATTAGTTATAACCATATTGGAGGCGAGATAAAATGGCTGCTTGACTGACAGTCAAGCACCATCCAATCAGGTAACAAAGAGTCTGCTTGTATTCCAATTGGCCATGGGAAGGCGGAGCTTCGGGGGGATGGACGTGTCAGGCACCCAATGGCGGGAGAGTGGGGGGGCGGGGTGGTTGGAAGACAGGAGGTCATGTGATGAAACCTCCGGGAATACGTCCAATCAGAGTTGGCGAACATAGAAACATAGAAGATAGGAGCAGGAGTAGGCCATTCGGCCCCTCGAGCCTGCTCCGCCATTCAATGCGATCATGGCTGATCATCCAAATTCAGTACCCTGTCCCTGCTTTCTCCCCATATCCCTTGATCCCCTTAGCCTTAAGAATTATATCCAACTCCTTCTTGAATATATTTAATGAATTGGCCTCTACTGCCTTCTGTGGTAGAGAATTGCACAGGTTCACCACTCTCTGGGTGAAGAAATTCCTCCTCATTTCTGTCCTAACTGGCTTACCCCTTATCCTTACACTGTGACCCCTGGTTCTGGGCTCCCTGACCATTGGGAACATCCTTCCTGCATCTAGTCTGTCCAGTCCTGTCAGAATTTTATAAGTTTCAATGAGATCCCCTCTCATTCTTCTAAACTCCAGCGAGTATAAGCCCAATCGACCCAATCTCTCCTCATACGTCATTCCTGCCATCCCAGGTATCAGCCTGGTGAATCTTCGCTGAACTCCCTCCATGGCCAGAACATCCTTCCTCAGATAAGGCGACCAAAACTGCACACAATACTCAAGGTGCGGTCTCACCAAGGCTCTGGAGAACTGTAGCAAGACATCCTTGTTCCTGTACTCAAACCCTCTCGCTACGAAGGCCAACATACCATTTGCCTTCTTAACCGCCTGCTGCACCTGCATGCTTACCTTCAGCGACTGGTGCACAAGGACACCCAGGTCTCGTTGCACTTCCCCTTCTCCTAATCTATTGCCATTTAGATAATAATCTGCCTTCCTGTTTTTGACACCAAAGTGGATAACCTCGCATTTATCCACGTTATATTGCATCTGGCATGCTTCTGCCCAAACACCCAACCTGCCCGAATCATCCTGGAGTTTCTCGGCATCCTCCTCACAGCACACACGCCCACCCAGCTTTGTGTCGTCTGCAAACTTGGAGATATTACATCTAGTTCCCTCGTCTAGATCATTAGGAACCTGTTGATGTTCCTCTTCCCATCAATTGGTAATCGGTTTCTATCTCTCCAGTACTCTAGTTGGATACACACCGAGTTGGGAGGAGGGGGCCTCTGGCAGTCAATGCGAATGGACTGTAATTGTAACCTTCAACATGTCACCCAGTTGTACAAAAACTAGCTGGTGCAGCTGGCTATGGTTTTAATATCAGTGCCTGCGTCATTGGAAAGCTGGGTCTGATTCCAGCTCAAGGAAAGGCTTTTCCTCACTGACAGATTTTAAGAGTCTCAAGTGAGCTACATTTTGGCACCGAATCCCAGTTATTGTTTCTGAATCCCACTTAGTGTTCCATACAGTTCTACAAATTGAAATCATGTTTTTTTCCCATTTAGAGCACAAATCAGCATTTGTGAGTATTTATCTCGCGTGAACATGCATTCTGCATGACCAATAAATAAATATTCACATATCTGTTTTCATTTGAGCAAAACACCAAAGTGATTATTGCGGCAGTGCTGTCCCGGCGAGATTATGATTCGGTTTACCGTACAGTAAATATCATCAGCATCCCCTCAATAAAACCGCAACAAATCCTCAGGGCATCATTAAAACACTGCCAACTAGAAAAGGCCGTTACTGAGGATCTAAGGCGGGGGGCGTTTACAGAGGTCTGAACCACTTTCAAAAATATTATGATAACAAACAGGGACAAATGCCATGGGTGAGATTGATGATCGCAAACAGCGAGAGAACTTGACAACTTCCTTCAACATTTGTGGGGTAAACATCACCCTGCCCCCCCCCCCCCTCCATCACAGAGCTTTACGCAATAGGAGAGCATCCCAGGAATTTGGGGGGGGGGTGCAAATCATCGAGCCAGATCACAACTTTCCATCCATTTGGGTTGCAAATTTCGGCGTTCTGTGGGTGTCGTTTTAACCTGGGGTGATAGTTGTATAATGGGGGGGATATAGGATCAACCGCCCATCACACAGCTCTCCCGGTTTTCCTTGGCGTGGCGTATCATGGACGTCCAAAAAAAGTCGATGCCGGCTTTAGTTCAATAGATATCGGGTGTGTTGACAATTTTCCACACTTCAGTTGAGATAGCAACTCTCACAATACTCTCAAACAGTTCACACGTTTTGAGATAAGTTGATTTAAAAAGAGAAACAATGCATTATTACAGTCTACTGCACAGCGTGGTTATGCAGCTAAATGACATTTAATTTAAGTCAATGTTATCGCAAGCTGGCTATTTAAAACATGGGGTCGTGTTTTACAAGTATGCTTTCTTCCCGATTCTTCCTCAAAGTTTAATGAGCGGCCACCTAAACAGAGCATGTTTGAAGCAGACATTGCAGAGCAACCGGGGTGTAGCAGAAATCATCAATACCTTTATTTTTACCGGGAAGAGAGCGTAGAAGATCAGCCATGATCTTGTTGAATGGCGGAGCAGGCGTGAGGGGCTGTATGGCCTACCCCTGCTCTTAATCCTGGTGATCTTATGTTGTTGTGCATGGTGTCAGCCTCGGCTCGGTGGTAGCGCTCTCACATCCCATTCCAGAGACTTGAGTCCTGTGATCTAGACCAGTGCTGAGGGAGTGCTGCACTGTCGGAGGTGCCGTCTTTCAGATGAGACATTAAACCGAGGCTCCGTCTGCCCCCTCAGGTGAACGTAAAAGATCCCATGGCACTACTTCGAAGAAGATATGGGCAGTTCTCATGGTGTCCTGGCCAAAGTTCCCTTAAATTTTTTATTGGGTGCGCGGCCCCTTTAAGGGGCTGCGCGGCCCATTCAGATTTCCAGGCATGCGCGGTTTCTCCATTTAAAGGCTGGTGAGCCGGCTGCACGGGACCGCCAGAACGCTGCACCGCCACACAGCTTAACGGGAACATTGGGCCTGGCCAATATTTACCCCACAACCAACATCACCAAAACAGATTGCCTGGTCATTCATCTCATTACTGATTGTGGGAGCTTGCTGTGCGCAAATTGGCTGCCGCGTTTCCTGCATTACAACAGTGACTACACTTCAAAAAGTACCTCATTGGCTGTAAAGCGCTTTGGGATGGCGTGAAAGGCGCGATATAAAATGTAAATAATTGGAAATTGGAAACTTTAAACAGCATCAGGTGCAAAGTCGATTTTGGTTATTTTTTGCTGGCTGGTGTATTTTGGATAATTAAGTTAGAATTGCCAAACCATTAAGTTACAATATTACAGCTGCAGGGTAACATAGAGAGCGATGCTTGCCTCCAGTGACTTATCCTCTGCCATTTTTCTCTGTTATCCAATTGACTTTAATTGCTAAGCTTGCTCCAGCTGTGAATATTAAGCCGTGCGTGCACATGTGACGGTTTTTGTTTAACTCTCTCTTCACCGCTGTAATCCATTCATGATCCCTTTCCAAGCTGCGACTGTTAATCAGACAATTAAATGTGTGTCGTTATTTATCCTATAGCCACGGGATCCTCCGCTGTTAACGTAAAGGGAAGATCAAATCAGCTGCGAGGTGGATAAGTTCATGCTCACACTGAGGGGTGAATGGCTACGTGTCAGTCGTAGCCCAGTGCATCACACTCTCGCCTCTGAGTCAGAAGGTTGTGGGTTTAAGTCCCACTCCAGAGACTTGAGCACAAAATCCAGGCTGACACTCCCAGTGCAGAGCTGAGGGAGTGCTGCACTGTTGGAGGTGCCGTCTTTCAGATGAGGTGTTTTATAAACCGAGGCCCCGGCGGCCCTGTCAGGTGGATGTAAAAGATCCCAGAGCACTATTTTGAAGAAGAGCGGGGGGAGTTCTCCCCGCTGTCCTGGGCCATTATTTATCCCTCAACCAACATCACTAAAACAGATTATCTGGTCATTATCACATTGCTGTTTGTGGGACCTTGCTGTGCTCAAATTGGCTGCTGCATATCCTACATTACAACAGTAACTACACTTCAAAAGTACATCAGTGGCTGTAAAGTAGTTTGGGACACCCTGAGGTTATGAAATGCAAGTTCTTTCATTTTTGGAGAACATGAGAGTTCCCCCAAACTCACGGTGATAATTGCACTGCCTGATGGAGACCTACAAATGGTGAAGCTCGCAGATTAGGGAACGAAAACAATCCGTTCAATGTTTCCTGCTCCTGATCGCTATCCACCGACCTTGCTGGAAAGTGTGTAAGCATTGGCACAGGATGGAGACAAGATCATCATAGGAATATAGGAACAGGAGGAGGCCACTGAGCCACTCGAGTCTGTTCCACCATTCAATGAGATCATGGCTGATCTGTGACCTAAATCTCTAAGCAGGGACAGTAGCATAGTGGTTATGTTACTGGACCAGTAATCCAAAGGCCTAGCCTAATAATTCATGTAGCTGTAAGTTCAAATCCCACCATGGCAGCTGTGGAATTTAAATTCAGTTAATTAAATAAATCTGGAATAAAAAGCTAGTATGATTGGTGTAAAAACCCTTCTGGTTCAGTAATGTCCTCTAGGGAAGGAAAACTGCTATCCTTATCTATATGTGACTCCAGACCCACAGCACTGTAGTTGATGCTTAGCTGCTCTCTGACATGGGCTTAGCAAGCCATTTAGCTGTAACAAACTGCTACAAGAAACAATAATAAGACCAGGTGGACTGTGCAGGGGTTCACAGCCATCCTTCTCAAGAGTAATGAGGGATGGCCAATAAATGTTGGCTTTGCCAGTGACTCCTGCATCCAAATAATAAAAAATATATATACTCATCTTAACAAAACTCTGTCAATCTCAGTGTTATGTCTGACATTGGTGATAGGTACTCGATTGCCTTGGCCTGAGCACATGGAGTTTGATTGTGCTGTTATCATTGTATTGTGTATAGGTATTCGATTGCTTTTGCCTGGAAGCGTGTGTGTGGAGCAGCCATTAAAAAGCAACATGAACTGAACTCTGCTTACGGCCTCTGGATTATCTTTGCAAACGCAACACTCAGATTTAAAATGAACAATTGACCCAGCATCAATTGCTGTTTGTGGAAGAGAGTTCCAAACTTCTACCACCCTTTGTGTGTAGAAGTGTTTCCTAATTTCACTCCTGAAAGGTCTGGCTCTAATTTTTAGATTATGCCCCCTAGTCCTAGACTCCCCAACCAACAGAAATAGTTTCTCTCTCTCTACCCTATCTGTTCCCCTAAATATTGTGAAAACTTCGATCAAATCACCCCTTAACCTTCTAAATTCCAGGGAATACAACTCTAGATCAATCTGCTGTGAAGCCCACACAGCTGCAGACACTGGCAGTGTTGACTGTCTAGGCTCACGCCCAAGAACGAACCTCTCAAACAAGGAACTAGAGGACTGCCAGTGCCCATGAGGCATGCTCCAAGTGAGGCAATAACTTCAGGAGGGGGAAGGAAGGAAATGAAAGAAAGATGGACCAAAAAAAATCAATAGCATTGCTTCAAAATGCATCAGTAAGATTTGA
The DNA here is from genome assembly GCF_052327205.1 of Somniosus microcephalus. Lineage (NCBI taxonomy): Eukaryota > Metazoa > Chordata > Chondrichthyes > Squaliformes > Somniosidae > Somniosus > Somniosus microcephalus. The sequence continues at coordinate 262,717,434 of NC_140993.1, forward strand.
ATGAGCAGTGTGCATGTAAGGAAATTCAGTCGAGTGAATAAAAGGTGACAGTAAGCAAATTGATGCAATTCTTCTGGCAGTGATACATTTACTGGTCTATCATAACTTGTGGCAGCTGTGTTGAAAGCTCTATGAAATGTCGTATAATAGAAGATTGCGTTCCGTTATTGGGATCCATCCCCTTTAATGTATGTCTTTAGTTTTGCCCAAGCACTCATTTATTGGTGAGTTAAACCCACTTCAGAAAAATCCACTGTGGTGTCTTGAACAATATTTCTTCATCATCAGCAATGTCCCCAATAACAAATGATCTGGTCATTCATTCGGTTGCTGGTTGTGGGACCTTGCTATGCACAAATTGGCTGCCATGTCTGCGGACATTAAAGTGTCTGCATCTTGAGCACAGGGTGAGATCCCATGTAAATTTAAGTTCTTACAAAACTTCAGTTCCAATTTCCTCTTCTTGTAATTAGCCCTTCATATTCCTTCAATGTTTCTGCTAAATTTTAGCTTCTGTATAGTAGTCGCAGACTTGTACCTTTTCTTGGTACTCAGTGCCAGCTTTTATTTCTTACCGCCTTACCCTGCCCCTCTCTCTCTCTGCATTTTACTCCCATTGCTCTGCCCCTCTCTCTCTGCAATCTCCACTCTTCAATACTCCCATTGCTCTGCCCCTCTCTCTCTGCAATCTCCACTCTTCAATACTCCCATTGCCCTGCCCCTCTCTCTCTGCATTCTCCACTCTTCAATACTCCCATTGCTCTGCCCCTGTCTCTCTGCATTCTCGACTCTTCAATACTCCCATTGCCCTGCCCCTCTCGCTCTCTGCAATCTCCACTCTTCAATACTCCCATTGCTCTGCCCCTCTCTCTCTGCAATCTCCACTCTTCAATACTCCCATTGCTCTGCCCCTCTTTCTCTGCATTCTCCACTCTTCAATACTCCCATTGCTCTGCCCCTCTCTCTCTGCAATCTCCACTCTTCTATACTCCCATTGCTCTGCCCCTCTCTCTCTGCATTCTCCACTCTTCAATACTCCCATTGCTCTGCCCCTCTCTCTCTGCAATCTCCACTCTTCAATACTCCCATTGCTCTGCCCCTCTCTCTCTGCAATCTCCACTCTTCAATACTCCCATTGCTCTGCCCCTCTCTCTCTGAAATCTCCACTCTTCAATGCTCCCATTGCTCTGCCCCTCTCTCTCTGCAATCTCCACTCTTCAATAGTCCCATTGCTCTGCCCCTCTCTCTCTGCATTCTCCACTCTTCAATACTCCCATTGCTCTGCCCCTGTCTCTCTGCATTCTCGACTCTTCAATACTCCCATTGCCCTGCCCCTCTCTCTCTCTGCAATCTCGACTCTTCAATACTCCCATTGCTCTGCCCCTCTCCCTCTGCAATCTCCACTCTTCAATACTCCCATTGCTCTGCCCCTCTCTCTCTTCATTCTTCACTCTTCAATACTCCCATTGCTCTGCCCCTCTCTCTCTGCAATCTCCATTCTTCAATACTTCCATTGCTCTGCCCCTCTCTCTCTGCAATCTCCACTCTTCAATGCTCCCATTGCTCTGCCCCCTCTCTCTGCAATCTCCACTCTTCAATACTCCCATTGCTCTGCCCCTCTCTCTCTGCAATCTCCACTCTTCAATACTCCCATTGCTCTGCCCCTCTCTCTCTGCAATCTCCACTCTTCAATACTCCCATTGCTCTGCCCCTCTCTCTCTGCAATCTCCACTCTTCAATACTCCCATTGCTCTGCCCTCCTCTCTCTCTGCATTCTCCACTCTTCAATACTCCCATTGCCCTGCCCCTCTCTCTCTGCAATCTCCACTCTTCAATACTTCCATTGCTCTGCCCCCCTCTCTCTGCATTCTCCACTCTTCAATACTCCCATTGTTCTGCCCCTCTCTCTCTCTGCATTCTCCACTCTTCAATACTCCCATTGCTCTGCCCCTCTCTCTCTGCAATCTCCACTCTTCAATACTCCCATTGCTCTGCCCCTCTCTCTCTGCAATCTCCACTCTTCAATACTCCCATTGCTCTGCCCCCCTCTCTCTGCAATCTCCACTCTTGAATACTCCCATTGCCCTGCCCCTCTCTCCCTGCAATCTCCACTCTTCAATACTCCCATTGCTCTGCCCCTCTCCCTCTGCAATCTCCACTCTTCAATACTCCCATTGCCCTGCCCCTCTCTCTCTGCATTCTCCACTCTTCAATACTCCCATTGCTCTGCCCCTCTCTCTCTGCAATCTCCACTCTTCAATACTCCCATTGCTCTGCCCCCTCTCTCTCTGCAATCTCCACTCTTCAATACTCCCATTGCTCTGCCCCCTCTCTCTCTGCATTCTCCACTCTTCAATACTCCCATTGCCCTGCCCCTCTCTCTCTGCAATCTCCACTCTTCAATACTCCCATTGCTCTGCCCCTCTCTCTCTGCAACCTCCACTCTTCAATACTCCCATTGCTCTGCCCCTCTCTCTCTGCAATCTCCGCTCTTCAATACTCCCATTGCTCTGCCCCTCTCTCTCTGCAATCTCCACTCTTCAATACTCCCATTGCTCTGCCCCCTCTCTCTCTGCATTCTCCACTCTTCAATACTCCCATTGCTCTGCCCCTCTCTCTGCAATCTCCACTCTTCAATACTCCCATTGCCCTGCCCCTCTCTCTCTGCAATCTCCACTCTTCAATACTCCCATTGCTCTGCCCCTCTCTCTCTGCAATCTCCACTCTTCAATACTCCCATTGCTCTGCCCATCTCTCTCTGCATTCTCCACTATTCAATACTCCCATTGCTCTGCCCCTCTCTCTCTGCAATCTCCACTCTTCAATACTCCCATTGCCCTGCCCCTCTCTCTCTGCAATCTCCACTCTTCAATACTCCCATTGCTCTGCCCCTCTCCCTCTGCAATCTCCACTCTTCAATACTCCCATTGCCCTTCCCCTCTCTCTCTGCAATCTCCACTCTTCAATACTCCCATTGCCCTCCTCTCTCTTTGCAATCTCCACTCTTCAATACTCCCATTGATCTGCCCTCCTCGCTCTCTGCATTCTCCACTCTTCAATACTCCCATTGCCCTCCTCTCTCTCTGCAATCTCCACTCTTCAATACTCCCATTGATCTGCCCTCCTCGCTCTCTGCATTCTCCACTCTTCAATACTCCCATTGCCCTCCTCTCTCTCTGCAATCTCCACTCTTCAATACTCCCATTGCTCTGCCCCTCTCTCTCTGCAATCTCCACCCTTCAATACCCCCATTGCCCTGCCCCTCTCTCTCTGCATTCTCCACTCTTCAATACTCCCATTGCTCTGCCCCTCTCCCTCTGCAATCTCCACTCTTCAATACTCCCATTGCTCTGCCCTCTCCCTCTGCAATCTTCACTCTTCAATACTCCCATTGCTCTGCCCTCTCCTTCTGCAATCTTCACTCTTCAATGCTCCCATTGCTCTGCCTCCCTCGCTCTCTGCATTCTCCACTCTTCAATACTCCCATTGCTCTGCCTCCCTCGCTCTCTGCATTCTCCACTCTTCAATACTCCCATTGCTCTGCCCCTCTCTCTCTGCAATCTCCATTCTTCAATACTCCCATTGCCCTTGTAGTGTATGTATCCGTCTACCTTTAAGAAAACCATTGTATGTAACCGTTCACCTTTAAGAGAACTATTTTAGGTGTGGCACTACTTTGTTGGCTTCTGTATACTGTAATACCGACGGTGACCACACCGGTATATAAGTGCTGTGTCAGGATTTATTTGGCAGATTCGCCCTGACCTTCGAATAGTAAAGTCCTGTTTTAAGTTACTCTGGTAGTCTGTGTATTAATTAACTAAACAACTCACAGGCTTTACATTGGCGACGAGTCCGATCGTACCCTGCGGCAACAATACCTCCGAAGCAGTTAACGAGCGTCGAGAAGAGGCAACCGCCCTCGTCGTTCTGCTGGGAGAAAACTCGAGGCTGCAGAACTAGAACGGTAGAAGAAGTTAGGGACAAAGACTTCCATCAGCAACAGGCACTGACTGTCCCTTCTGCCACGGTGAGGAGTGAGCCGATCAGCACGAGAAGCAAGGCGGCCACGGTGACTGTGAGTAAGGGAAAGTAAAAAGAATAACCGGAGGATAAGGGCGGTGCACTCGACCACGGTCGAGGGGGAAAGGAGCCGGACAGAAGTCGGGTCCAGAGGCGCTGAGACTGGGGCAGCGTGGAGCAAGGAAGCCACGGTACAGACAGGCTGGGGGACGCAACGGCGTCGTGAGACAGCTAGACCGCGACCGGCAAAAAAGGCCGGGCAGCGACCGAAGCCACGAAGCGCTGCGACCGGGAGCATAGGCGCGGGAAGAGATAAACTCAGCCGCAGCCGGGGAGGGAAGCACCGGACTGCGAGAGGGCTGGGAGGCGCGATTGGGAGCCGAGTGAGCGGGAGAGGCAGAGCCGACCAAGGGGGAACTGAGCGAGAGCCAGTCCAGCGGCTGAAACTGTTCTCCGTCAACGGGGTGTACCCAGCGCCGGTAGAGCCGAGCGAGCGGGAGAGAGACAGAGCCCGAGCAAGGGGAACCGAGCGAGAGCCAGCCCAGCGGCTGAAACTGTTCGCCGTCAACGGGGTGTACCCAGCGCCGGTTGCCCTGCCGAGAAAAGGGAAAGCCCTGAAGCCGACGCGCAGGCTGTGAACCTGAAAGCCAGCGGCCGTCGCCCGTGGGGAAAGTGTACCCCTCCCACTAGGGAAGAAACGCGGGAAGCCGCCATTAGGCGGGGAAGAAGACAGAAGCGGGAAACCGCCATTGAAGTGGGCGGGGAGAGAAGATAAGCGTGGGAAACCGCCATTTTCGCGGGAACCGCCATCTTGGAAAAAAAAAATAAAAGAAAATTTAAAGAAATAATTCGTGGTGTTATCAGGAAGAGAGGAAGATGCCTAAGCGTGGTAACATCAACGATTTTAATTCCGAGGTAGAAGACTGGGCCACGTATGTGGAACGCATTGAGATCTATTGTGAGGCCAATAAAATAGAAGAAGATGACAAAGCTATAACCTTGCTAAACTCGATGGGCGCGAAGACATACGGGCTCTTGAAGCATCTACTAGCACCAGCTAAACCGGCGGATCAGACTTTCGATGATATTGTGACTGTCCTGAAGGATCACTTGAACCCCACACCGTTGATGTTGGCGGAACGATTCAAATTCTACACGAGAACGCAAAGGAAAGACGAAAGCAACGCAGAATACTTGGTCGAACTGCGTAGACTAGCGAAACACTGCCAGTTTGGAGGGAATCTGACAGAGGCATTGCGAGACAAGTTCGTGTGCGGGTTGTCAAAGGAAGGAACGCAAAAGCGACTACTCGAAGAGAACGACCTTACACTTGACAGGGCTGTCCTTATTGCAGCATCGCACGAAGCCGCAGTGAAGGGAACTGCGGAAATGCAGCTAAAGGCAGCGGCACTCAGTGTGGATCAAATTACCTCGAGTACAACAAAATGCTATCGTTGTGGGAAGACAACACACGACCAGAACCAATGCTGGTTTAAGAACCAGGAATGTAGGAAATGTGGCAAACTGGGTCACATAGCTAAGGTATGCCGGTCAGGGAAGAAGACCAACAACCAAAGGAAGCCATCACAGGAAAAGTACAACAAGGTACACAAGGTGGCTGAGAAGAGTTCAGACGAACAGAATTCGGACTCAGACCCAAACGGCCAGGAGCTGGGCAGTCTGAGAATTCACAATGTGAGTAAGGAAGCTGACCTACAAACTATCTGGGTCATGCTAAAAATAGCTGGAGTCCAAGTGAAAATGGAGTTGGACACTGGATCAGCTCTATCAGTCATAAATCGAAGGGATTACCACCGGCTATTCTCACATATACCCTTAAGAGATACCAAGTTCGTATTGCAGACATACACGGGGCATAAAGTATACCCCATGGGGAAGATAAGAGTCAAGGTGAGAGATGGGGGTAAAGAACACCCAAGAATGAACTTATACGTACTACCTGAGGGAGGACCACCACTTCTGGGACGGGAGTGGATCAAGAAAATAGACATGGAATGGCACTATCTAAAAGCCATAACGAGTGAGGACTCGGTGCAGACAATCAGCTCAGATTCTGAAACGGATGACGATAAGACCAACCCAAATATGAAAGACAAGGCTAAAATGGACTTGCCGACTAAGGTTGGAAGAACGAAGGCATGCATAAAGGCTTATGCTCCAGAGAAGAACAAAGTTTCAGAACAGAACTCCACCGAACAACGACAACATAGTTTGACAGAGAATTCTGAGTCTGTCCAGTTTACGGACATATCCATGACTGACGAACACCGAGCTCGGACTCAACTTTATTTCAAATTACGACAGCAAGTGGAACAAGTGAGTTACCGTCTCGAACAAGAGATGAAAACAATGAAAAAGTTCTATGACACCGAATGGGAGAATCTGGAAAGACAACAGAAGCAGCTAGCTCAAGCAGAGAGCGACCATAGAGCCATTGTGACCAATTACCGATCACATCTCCCTTATGCTGTTCAGGAGTTAGAATATTTGCAGGAAGGAGCAAATGAAGAGGAATCTTCAGGAAGCCAGGATTTTATTCCTGTTCTTCTCTACGACTCCTTACAAGCAGAGTTTGAGAAGTTGAAGGAACAGTATGAACAGGCCCAGGCTACAATCCTGGAGGGGATTAATTCGGCAACCTCCGAAAAGCTAGTTTCAGTAGAAGCATATGAGCAACTAAAGGTTGAACATGAGCAAGAAGTCCAAAGGCTGCAGGAAATTCTTGATGAGCTCAAGGCCAAGACAGACTCATCGGTAGAAGTTCCATCCATAGATGAGAAATTAGAGGTGGAAGACATGGCAGAACATGAAAGACAAGATGTCCAAGAACTCATAAAAATATTGAAGGAAACCCAAGACAAATATGAGGCGGCAATGACCGAGGTTCAACAACTTGAAGAACAGATTCAACTGGGAATCCTTTCAGTGGAAGAAAAGGAAACTGTAAGAAACACAGAGACTGTAAGAATGGCCCCTGAACATGAGCTAGAGAGCATCAAGGCGCAACTTCTCCGAGCGCTGAAAGCCAAAGTACAAGAGGAAAAGAAGGTGAAAGCATTGGAGGAAAAGGTGGATGAAATGGAGAAGACTCTGATCCACAGTGTTCCCGTGGAAGAGTTAACGGTCAGCCAACTCCTTCATATGCTGAGGGACAAGACTCTGCAATGGGAACAATCTGAACACGAGCTTCAATCTTCAAAGGGAAGGAGTTCGGAGCTCTCAAAAGTTATGGAAATAGCTGAGGTTGCAACACAGATTTTACTGGGATGCCAAAAGTACGCTGAATCACGTCTATGTGAACAACAGAATGTTGAAACAGCTGCTCCAGTAGAAGGATTGAATAGCCCGATCAATCAATCCCCGATGGAAGGGGAAGTATTGAAATCACAAATGAGGTCATTAGTGAAGGATTTGCAGGAAACCCAGGAAGAGCGGGATGAATATGAACGCATGAAGAAGTCTCTTCAGGAAAGATGTCTAGGGAGGGAACAACAGTCGGCTAACGTCCAGTTGGGTAAGGAAGAAGTAGCAGGCCCTCTCGCTAGACTAGTTCAGGACGACACCGAATATTACCATGACCTGTTGAGTGACACGGAATATTACGAGGACTTGGTCTGCCCAGCTTGTGATGAAAACTCCCAAAGTGCAGAAATCAGGATGAAGCACTTAAAGTCTAAGGAACATAGGGAGATGGTGGCGCTACAGCTGGCAGCTGATAAGGGAGCCCCGAGAGCCTCCAAGAAGCAGAAAAGAAAAAGACGAAGCAGAAGGTGATAACCATCTAAATCATTATCACTTCTACCAGATCATGTACGTGGGCCCTACGAAGGGAGCCAAATCAGTTGGCAAGTAGGAAAAATTACCAAGGCAGTCCAGCTGTTTGTAAAAGTCAGCACTGCTGGTTCAGCAGGACGGAAGTTCAAGCTGTTAAGTCAAGGGAAAGACTATTGGACGAGTCACGCTAGCAATGTGAACCGGCTACACCACAGAGATGTTGTTCGGACCGAGTCAAGACCAGAGACTGAATCTGTGAACTGTTCCCGCAGAGACTGAATCTGTAAACTGTTTCCCGCATAGATTATACCTGTGAATTGTTTTACATGAAGTTGAATATAAGTTATGTTTAATGGGGGACTAAGTATGTTGTAAGCTAAAAAGGGAGGATTGTAGTGTATGTATCCGTCTACCTTTAAGAAAACCATTGTATGTAACCGTTCACCTTTAAGAGAACTATTTTAGGTGTGGCACTACTTTGTTGGCTTCTGTATACTGTAATACCGACGGTGACCACACCGGTATATAAGTGCTGTGTCAGGATTTATTTGGCAGATTCGCCCTGACTTTCGAATAGTAAAGTCCTGTTTTAAGTTACTCTGGTAGTCTGTGTATTAATTAACTAAACAACTCACAGACTTTACAGCCCTCCTCTCTCTCTGCATTCTCCACTCTTCAATACTCCCATTGCTCTGCCCCTTTCTCTCTGCAATCTCCACTCTTCAATACTCCCATTGCCCTGCCCCTCTCTCTCTGCATTCTCCACTCTTCAATACTCCCATTGCTCTGCCCCTCTCCCTCTGCAATCTCCACTCTTCAATACTCCCATTGCTCTGCCCTCTCCCTCTGCAATCTTCACTCTTCAATACTCCCATTGCTCTGCCCTCTCCTTCTGCAATCTTCACTCTTCAATGCTCCCATTGCTCTGCCTCCCTCGCTCTCTGCATTCTCCACTCTTCAATACTCCCATTGCTCTGCCTCCCTCGCTCTCTGCAATCTTCACTCTTCAATACTCCCATTGCTCTGCCCTCTCCTTCTGCAATCTCCACTCTTCAATACACCCATTGCTCTGCCCCTCTCTCTCTCTGCATTCTCCACTCTTCAATACTCCCATTGCCCTGCCCCTCGCTCTCTGCATTCTCCACTCTTCAGTACTCCCATTGCTCTGCCCCTCTCTCTCTGCAATCTCCACTCTTCAATACTCCCATTGCTCTGCCCCCCTCGCTCTCTGCATTCTCCACTCTTCAATACTCCCATTGCCCTCCTCTCTCTCTGCATTCTCCACTCTTCAATACTCCCATTGGTCTGCCCCTCTCTCTCTGCAATCTTCACTCTTCAATGCTCCCATTGCTCTGCCCCCCTCGCTCTCTGCATTCTCCACTCTTCAGTACTCCCATTATCCTAGTTCCTTCTTTCCTAATTTCCTCTCTCTCTCTCTTTCTCACCATCATTTTCATTTTGCTACTGCAGGCTTCTTTGTTACTTAGTGAGTTTGCAATTTCTCATTCTCCTTTCCAAATTGCCTTTACACACATTACGATACAACAGTGACTACACTTCAAAAGCACTTCATTGGCTGTATAGCGCTTTGTGATGTCCTGACGTTGTGAAAGGCGCTATATAAATGCAAGTCTTTTTTTCTTGCTATCTTTCTTTCTCTCTGTCTTTCTGTCTTTCTGTTTGTCTGTCTTTCTTTCTTTTCTTCCTTACTTTTAAGTAGCACCCTGTTTTAACGTGATTTTGCTCCAGCTTCCACACATGTTGCAGGATTAGACGGTGTTCCGTTGCATTCCAGATTTCTTCCTGTCTTTGTTGCCTGCCCCCACATGCTTTGCCCAGCGTTCTAATGGTGCCGCCTACAACTGGAGCCCGTGGTGTTGTTAGATTGCCTGGTGCCTCTGATTCCGTTGTCTCTCTGTTTTGGGTTCAATTGAATTTTATACTTAGAGATGCTTTTAGAAGTTAACTTATCCCACTTGTGACTAAAGGCATCTTTCATCTGCAAACAAGGTTGTCTTGTTTTTGGTCAAGGCTTTCATCACTTAGTTATCTGTTTTGTTTTCATTGGGATTTCCTGCTTAGGGGCTGGTGGAAAATCCCCTTTGTGACTCCAGTGCCTTTAATCTCTGTGTGGTTCCTGGCCTGACTGAGCCCTGCTGTAGTCACGGGCCTTTCACACAGCTGGTCTTTGTTCAGTCTCCGCCTTGATCTCAATCCTTTTTCGTGTTACCCTCTTCTGATTCTTACAGCGGTTCACTGACAGCTCTCTCCAGCCCACCACCCCCGCCCCACAAACCCCATTGAGGAACTTCAGGAGTGTGTCGGGAGCAACCTGGCCACAAGGTCAAGCTGTCCCTTGACCGATGGTCGGAGCTGCCGATTCTCAACCGGTTCGTCCGTGCCACAACGAAGACCCTGTGCACAGGCGAGGACATCGACCGGGTTGGGCTGCGCCGGCTGAGGAATCTCCTCACTGGGCTCCTGAGGGAGTGGAGGTCAATTAATGGACCCGCTCCCTCGCCACTGTCAGGCTTGTAATGAAGAGAGACACTGTTTTTACCTCCTCTACTGTTGGGGTGTAGTGTGCCCGAGGGTTAACAATCAATCAGTCTACCATTGCTTGGTGAGGATGATGAACTATCCATTGACACAATGATCTTGCGAGGCACTGTCTGATACTGGAGTGAGCCTTTGGCTTATAGAATCATAGAATTTGGCCCATCAGTTATTTGTCTCCTTCAAGTATTTATCTAATTCCCTCCCCTCGCCCCCTCCATCTCTAAATTTGCTTTCCCCCGCCTGGCCGGCACATTATTCTCCTCCGCAAACCGCTGTGAGATATTTCTCTTCACGCCTCAAAGAAACATCAGTTGTTGTTCTTTCCAACAGTCTCTCAATCTATCACATAGTATACCGGGGAGGGGGCTTAAGTAACCACAGCATAAAGCAGAACCATTTCTGTAATATAAATGGACTGTATCATATAGTGTGAGTTCACCGTTCCCCTGGTTACCGTACTAGATTCACTTAATTTAAACAAATGAACACATGTATTTTCGTCAGTAGCTTCCCAATGGATCGTGCGGTTGATATTGCTGCAATGAGTCTTGAGATTGCTGAACGCTTAATTTTCTGAGCTCCCTGATCATAACAAAAAGAATGGCCAGTTTTACATTGAAGGCCAAGGAACAAATGAATGATGGCACTGTCAGCTGTGGCTCAGTGGGTAGCACTCTCACCTCTGAATCTAGAAGGTTGTGGGTTCATAGTCCCAGCCCAGAGACTTGAGCACAGAAATCTAGGTTGACACTCCAGTGCAGTGCCGAAGGAGTGCTGCACTGTCGGAGGAGCCGTCTTTCAGATGAGACTTTAAATTGAGGCCCCGTCTGCTCTCTAAGGTAGATTAAAAGATCCCATGGCACTATTTCAAAGAACAACAGTGGAGTTATCCCTGGTATCCATCAATCAACAGCACTAAAAACAGATTATGTGGTAATTATCACATTGCTGTTTGTGGGATCTTGCTGTGCGCGAATTGGCTGCCACATTTCCTACAATTACAACAGCGACTAAACTTCAAAAGTACTTCATTGAATGTAAAACGCTTTGGGACGTTGTGAACGGCTAGAAAAATGCAAATCTTTCTGATGTGTGAAAAACACGACAAGATACCACCGGAGTGCCTTTGGTTAGGGTCAGTTACTAGAACTGAGTTTGGTGTTAACTGTTTTATCACTGGGGAAGACACGCACTGTGGTGGATCGTATACCCGTTTATAACGCGGTTTTCATGCCTTTTCAGGTCCCAGTGATAAGCCGCCGCTCCGTTTACTGCCTGTCATGAATCTTATCATGACTCATGAAGTAACACTGGGCGGCCAGCTGGTGGCGCCGTCCAAGGAGTATAAATACTCGGGCGTGGGCCCAGCTTGCTCAGGATGTTTCTGTAACCAGGAACTAGTGATTGTAACTAGAATCTCATGGTTGTGAAACAGTTGATTAAAGCCTTGCTTTATACTCAAACCAAGTGATTGTAGTCTTTTTTACATCACTGTCCATTTTGGGTGGGAACCAGCAGCCAACCTTCAGAAAATTGGGAGCCCCTCAGCCAAGCACCGGTAGATACAGGGCAGGGTCTGGAGGGAGATTCCCCAAGAAGCCATCCTTCAATTCTTCCTAAATAACAACAGAAAATGCTGGAAAAACTCAGCAGGCCAGGCAACATCCGTGGAGCGAAATTAGAGTCGATGTTTCGGGTCGAAACCCTTTTTCAAAACTGGAAAGGAAATGAAATAGATCGAAAGGCAGGGCTGCGATAGAACAAAAGAAGTAAAGAGACATTAAGAGGTATTCAAAACCAGACGAGATGGTAATAGGACAAGTGGAGACAAAAGACGGCTCAGATTAGGTGTGAAGTGTACTGGCAGGATGAGAGACAGCTGCCATGTGGGAGAGAGAAAAAAAAGGGAAGGGGGGGGGGAGGGAAAACCCAAAACAAAGGGGTGGATAAAAAATATAAGTAAAAATGTAATAGGGGCCGAGGTTATGATCTGAAATTGTTGAACTCGATATTGAGTCCGGAAGGCTGTAAAGTGCCTAATCGGAAGATGAGGTGCTGTTCCTCGAGTTTACGTTGAGCTTCCGTGGAACAATGCAAGAGGCCAAGGACGGTGAGGTCCGAGTGGGAATGGAGCGGTGAATTAAAATGACAGGCAACCGGAAGCTCGGGGTCACTCTTACGGACTGAACGGAGGTGTTCAATTCTTCCTTCCCTTCGCTTTTAAACTTTTTGGGTCATGTTGGATTGGCTCAACCTACAAACCTTGAATTTCACCTGCATTGTTTTCATGTTGGCATTAAGTAACCGCTTGCACATTTAAACAGCAATAGCCGTGTCATTTGACAAATGTGTCTGGATTATTATTTGATGAGGGAGTGCTGCACTGTCGGAGGTGCCACCTTTTGGATGAGGCGTTAAACCGAGGCCCCGCCTGCTCTCTCAGGCACGATTTTGAAGAAGAGCAGGGGAGTTTTCCACGGCGTCCTGGCCAATATTTATCCCTAAATTAACATCAGTAAAACAGATAATCTGGTCATTAGCACATTGCTGTTTGTGGGAGCTGGCTGTGCACTAATTGGCTGTTGTGTTTCCTACATTACAACAGTGACTACACATCAAAAGTATTTCATTCCCTATAAAGTGCTTTGGGACCTCCTGAGGTTGTGAAAGGTGCTACATAAATCCAAGTTCTTTCTTTACATTAGTGACTATATGCAGTCAATCATACATTTTAAGGAAGTTTGCCAAGTAATAAAACTGTAGCTGAGAGTGGTTACGGAAGTTCTTCGCTGCTTGGTGAAGCAAGGCTTCACATCCTCAATTGACTACACTGTGATTTACTCCCATTATGTCTTCTTTGAGTATCCGGGACACACAAGTAGCATAAAATTTAAGACTGTATTGACCTTCACATCCACACAATAGACAATGCTGTGACCTGACTGTGGCTGTAGGTCACTTTGAACCAAGCTTTCTCACTGCATCATTGCTAAGATTCAGCCTCCTGCGGCACTAATCCTCCATGAGGTCCAGATTGCTCAATCTTGAATGTTGTGCCTTCTCCTCGTGGCAGTTTGTAATTGTGGTGGTGTGGCCTCCCTATGTCCTCTGCACTCCGTTTCTGCAGGCTCCCTCTCCCAGTGCTCCACAATCTGCTAACTGTTTACTACACGCTTTCCATGTAGTGTTTGCAAATAGAAATCAGCAGTTAAATGCCCTTTGTAACAGTGCTGGTCGGCTACTGTCAGAGCCAGTGCGTCTTTCACTTGCTCAGCACCAGCCCTGAGTGTGTGGCAGAGCCACTGAGGGACTCTGAACAACTGTACATAATTCCCTTTAACGATGTGTTAGCTACAGACTAAATCTGTACCATTGTATATACTGTTTGCATGTACAGTGCGCGGTCCCTTTAAGAGTGCGGGCAAACGCGATGACGTCATGCCGCTAATCACGTGATCACCCAAATGCGGGAAAAACGTCATGACGTCATGACGCCATCCACGGGACCACCCAAGCAGTCCTCGTGGAGCCTCCGACCTGTTAAGACCTGTATTCATAGTTCTCTAGCATCAATCTGTTTAAACTCGTTAGTTTGACATTAAAAACCTTTTTAATTGATTGCCTGCGTCGAACTCAATCTCTAGATAGGAATTTGACCATTCCTACAAGTGCCTCTTAAAAATGTACACCCAAATTCTCAGCCGTTGCATTTAGTAAAATATCCAGGCAAAAAGGAATTACAGGGAACTCTCGTTTAAACGGCACCTAAATATCCAGAATTCTCTATTAACCGGCAAAATTCATACTCTGAAAACAACACCTCAATAACCGGAAATGTTGCTGAGTCTGAGTCTCCCGCGGTGGCTGAGTTAGTCAGTGGGGGTAGTTCTCCAAACTGCCACTACGCGGCTTCTTGGCGCTGTCGGAAGTCCAATTACTGTATACTGCACATTTCTTGATTTTTTAATTTTTGTTTGTTAAAAATAGCCACAGTAGATAACCCTCTCCGTCGTCCGGGATTTTTAATCAACCAGCACCATCCCGGTCCCGTCGGTGCCGGATACCAAAGAGCTTCCTGTATTGTGTTCAGGTTCTGGTGAAAGGTCATCGACCTGAAACGTTAACTCTGTTTCTCTCTCCACAGATGCTGCCTGACCTGCTGAGTGTTTCTATCACTTCTTGTTTTTATTTCAGATTTCCAACATCCGCAGTATTTTGCGTTTATTTTATTGTGTTTTTTTTGGTTCCCATATGTCCACTACTTATACTTCTAATGTAGCATTCACAGGAAACCATTGCAGCAAATGAAGGTTTCCATCTCTTTGCCAAATCCCTCTACACTTATGAACATCTGATCGTTCTGAACATGTTACATCCAGAATCCAATATTGCTCGCCTTCTCTTCAAAATACTGAAGGCCGCAGCGTGGATTATGTGATGATGGTTTTAGTGTACCTTACTCTAATTCCCTGCCTAAGCCTCTCCGCCTCTCTACCTCTCTTTCCTCCTTTAAGACACTCCTTAAAACCTATCTCTTTGATCAAGCTTTTCGTCACCTGCCCTAATTTATCCTTATGTGGCTCTGTGTCAAGTTTTGTCTGTGAAGCGCCTTGGGATATTTTACAATGTTAAAGGCCCTATATATAAAGGCAAGTTATTGTTGATTTATTCCTCATTGACTGCGTCCTTCTGTTTGTCCCGAGCTGGCTCTGTTCTTTATGACTCTCATTATCTGCTTCTCCTGAATTTTGTTCCTCTTTCTCCCCAGCTCTCTTTGTCACATTGGCTTAATTACAGTGATGCTTCCTCTCTCTCTCTCTCTCTCTCTCTCTCTCTCCTTTTGGTATGAACCCTCCTGTTTTGTCTCTGTGTTGCTCGCGCTCTGTGACAGATGTGTCAGCTGTGGCTCAGTGGGTAGCACTCTCGCCTCTGAGTTAGAATGGTTGTGGGTTCAAGCCCCCCTCCAGAAATTAATATACAAAATCAAAAGCTGGTGCTCCCAGTGCTATACTTAAGGGAGTTCTGCACTGTTGGAGGTGCCGTCTTTCATATGAAATGCTAAACCGAGGCCTCGTCTGCCCTCTCGGATGGGTGTAAAAGATCTCTTGGCACTATTTCAAAAAGAGCAGTGGAGTTATCCCAGGTGTCCTGGCCAATATATATTCCTAAACCAGATGATCTGGTCATTATCTCATTGCTGTTTGTGGGACCTTACTGTGTTCAAATTGGCTGCCGTGTTTCCTACATTACAACAGTGACTACACTTCAAAAGTACTTCATTGGCTGTGAAGCCTGAGGTCGTGAAAGGCACTATATAAATGCAAGTCTTTCTTTCTGCTATTGATATTGAATTGTTATCAGTCTCCCTACAAAATGAATAACATCACTTTATTTCTATCCTGCAGCAGATTTAGATTAAGGACAATGTTTGTTTATGACCACATTTCTAATTAAACACCGAAGACTTGACTTTCATTTCCAGTTTAGTTAGCACTGGCAGTTTTATTAGTGTTTCCTGCAACGCAACAGACAAGCAGTAACAGGAAGGGAGCATTCCTTCATGGCCAAACTATAACTGGAGGATACAGTCGAATATAGGCTTAGCAGGACACACTGGTGATTAGATAGGATTCAGTGTACAAGAGCCCCTGATGAAGTAGCAGGTAACAGCGAGATGTGGCACTGAGCCATAGAAGCCAGCAAAGACCGTAGTTTGATCCCTGATCTAGGCTGAGTTAGTTTCTTTCAGCTAGGGCAGAAGTAGGACATAAACTTCAGCTCATTCTAAACTCAGCTGCCCGTATCCTAACTCACACCAAGTCCCGTTCACCCATCGCCCCCTGTGCTCGCTGACCTACATTGGCTCCCGGTCGATTTTAAAATGCTCATCCTTGTTTTCAAATCCCTTCATGGCCTTGACCCCTCCCTATCTCTAGCGTCCTCCAGCCCTTCACCCTCTGATATCTCAGTAACCTCCTTCAATTCTGGCCTCTTGTGATTTCCCGATTTTCATTGCTCCACCTTTAGCAGCCGTGTCTTCAGCTGTCTAGGCCCTAAACTCTGCAATTCCCTCCCTAAACCTCTCTGCCTCTCTTCCTATCTCCCCTCCTTTAAGACGCTCCTTAAAACCTACCTCTTTGATCAAGCTTTTGGGGACCTGTCCTAATATCTCCTTACGTGACTCGGTGTCAAATTTTGTTTGATAACACTCCTGTGAAGCGCCTTGGGACGTTTTGCTACGTTAAAGGCGCTGTATAAATGCAAGTTGCTGTTGTAGGGGTGTCTTCAGAGCCTCTGGTCCAGGGAAGGGGGATGAGTGTGTGAGGTAGTGGAAGGCCAGGGAAGGGGGATGAGTGTGTGAGGTAGTGGAAGGCCAGGGAAGGAGGATGAGTGTGTGAGGTAGTGGAAGGCGATCGGAAGGAATTGTGGACAGCACCCCCAAAAAAAATCAGCACATTCAGAAGAGGATGAGGAAAACACTCGGGGAAATTGGGGAGTAGCAGAGCGCAGCATAATTGCTTTAAGGAACAGGGTTCAGTGGAGAAGCGCACATCGTCATATACAACAGACTGCACTCTGTATTCTCAACCTACCTGATGTAAGAAAACTACTAGGCACTTGGTCTAAGCGTTAAACAAAGCTTTAATCAACTGTTTTACAACATGGAGGTCTAGTTGTGCCCTTCACTAGTTCCTGTTAAGAATGTCCTGCGCAAGCTGGGCCCGTGCCCGAGTATTTATACTCTCCCTGGACAGCACCACCCACAGGCCGCTCAGTATTATTTCATAAGTCTTTCTTTCATGAATGACTGATTCATGTCACTACTCATTCAGTTTGCTGCCAAAATTATTACCAAACTGCCCAAGCTTTGGCTTATAATTTGCACAGTATTAACCTGAACTTAGGGACAATTAAACTAACTCTCAAAAGCACAGAAAGGTTGACTCACCAGTGCGCCAGTCCAGGATACTATGAAGCTGAATTCTGATCACCTCTGTGTAAGATTTGAATATTAGATAGAATTTACAGCACAGAAACAGGCCATTCTGCCCAACCAGTCCATGCTGGTATTTATGCTCCACACGAGCCTCCTCCCTGCCCTCTTCATCTAGGTTGTGGGTTCAAGTAAAACAGATTAAAATAACCTCAGGACGTTCCAAAGCATTTTACAGTCAATGAAGTACTTATGAAGTGTAGTCACTGTTGCAATGTAGGGCATTGTAATGGCAGCCAATTTGCACACAGCAAGGAACCACAAACAGCAATGTGATAATCACCTGCTTTAGTGATGTTGGTTGAGGGCAACTGGCCCACCGGGGAGAACTCGCCAGCTCTTCTTCAAAATAGTGCCGTGGAATTTTATATATTTACCTGAGAGAGCAGACAAGGTCTTGGTTTAACATCGCATCCGAAATACACCTCTGACAGCGCACCACTCCCTCAGTATGACACTGGGAGTGTCAGCCTAGATTACGAGCTCAGGTCTCATGGAGGGAGACTTGATCCCACAACCTTCTGAGTCAGAAGATAAGAGTGCTACCCACTGAGCCACGGCTGACAACTGAGCTAGTTGCTCGAGAGCTGGGCATTGCCTCTCTGTGATGCTACAACAAGCTTGCTGGGAAGTGCTGTTACAATGCCTTATATGACAACATTACACAAAGTGTGAGCAGATTTACCTTGGCAACGTTGCATAGGCCAGCAAATTCATGCCACAAGTGTGCTGGCACTAAGGGCTGGATTTTACTTACCGAGACGAGTTGGGGGCGGGACTGCTGCCTTCTGGGTTCTAGTCCCACCCCCAGCGACGACTGACAAACAAACGCTATTTTGCCCTGATTGGCCTTGTTAAGCCCCGCCCTGGGGGCTTGCTGGCCAATTAAGGGAAAGCCGGTGTCAGATGATGCCAGTTGATGGCGCTTCATCTGCCGGTTTTCTTAAAGGCATATGCACCGCACTTGTTTGACAGATGAATTGTCAGTGTTTGACAGCATTGAGGTGCCGTCAAACACTGACAATCACTGTACACAGGTGAGCCCTTGTACCCAGGCTCTCCAATTACTCTCTCCTGAGGATAAAACAGATGGCAGCTGCAGCTGAGATTGCAGAAGCCATCTGTTACTTCTCCCGATCAGATGAGGCTACACAAACACTTCACAGCTTGTCACCTCCAGAAACATCTAACCACATTAAAAATTACTTTCACAACATTTCCTTACCTCTGATACTAACCAGTGTCCCATTGCATCCTTCACACCACTTCTGCAGCTGTCATCCAAACACCAACATAACAACAGACCCACAGCACGCCTCACTTACCCTGGCGGGGTTCCCCGATGTCGGGAAGCCCGCAGCAGCAGTCAAAAAATTGGGAAAAGCCTCTTAACTGCCTGTTAAACTACCTGTTAACAGGCAGTTAAGTGGCTATAATCCTCTTCCCGCCGCAAGGAGTCGGGTCCCTGCACAAATTGGGGACCCGACTCCCAGGAAGATTGGTTGGAGGCGGGTTGGGAGCAGATTCGGCACACGCCCCCATTCTTTTTGACTTTCCCAGCAGTCCCCGGCTCCAAACCCGCCTCCTCAGGGCTGGTAAAATCCAGCCCTAAGTCTTTTTGCAACTTCGATCCCAGTCTACTCTAGTGGTACCCGTGAGTGGAGTGTGCCCCGCCCCCGATTCCTTCTCCTGCAGAACCAGCTCCAAAGCACTACCTTGGAGTAAAGCTCTTCTCCCTTTGCTCCTTGGTTCTGCCATTTTAAAAAATTTGGATCCAACCCCTTTATAAGAGCAACCAGCAGCTCCCTTGAGAGTAACTAGCATCTCTTTTTAAAAGCGGCTGCCACCAGATATTCCGCCCACAAGCTCTGTACACTTTCTGCATGTTAGGCATTGTTCGCAAGGAGCCGCAGGCAATGTATTTAAATAAGCTCCCGTGGCGCCAGCATCGCACAGTGCACTGTTGACATGCCCAGTGTCGAATCAGCAGTGGTCCCAGTCTATCTGTACCGCCATCACTCAGAGGGTGGTAGGTTTGTGGAATTTGCTGCCCCAGAAAGCTGTGGAAGCTACATCATTAAATAAATTTAAAACAGAAATAGATAGTTTCCTAGAAGTAAAGGGAATTAAGGGTTACGGGGAGCGGGCAGGAAATTGGACATGAGTCTAGGTTCGGAATGGTCATGGCCCTGTGGGTAGTGGAGTGGGCCCAGGGGCCGTGTAGCCTGGTTCTGCTCCTACTGTGTTCTAATTCTGTGTTAGATTTCTGGAGATGGTTTTATTCCTGTTCCTGGCTGGGGTGGAGATCGCCTTTACAGAAGGTAAGTAGTGCAGAAAATATAGGGGCAGAGTGATCTCCTGGAAGAATGTCGATCGCCTAGATGGGTCGGAGAGGAATTTCCCAGATTTTTTTCTCCCAAATTGGCCATTGGGTCTTTTATCTGGTTTTTCGCCTCTCCCGGGAGATCACATGGGTTCGGGTGGATGCAGAGTGATAGAAGATTTGAGGTTAGGATCAGATCAGCCATGATCTTATTGAATGGTGGAGCAGGCTCGAGGGGCCGATTGGCCTACTCCTGCTCCTATTTCTTATGTTCTTATGTTATTATCATCCTGCATCCCGGAGCGACCCCGTTCGTTTTAATGCAAGGGTATCAAAACTCCGGGTCTATCATAAGAACATAAGAAATAGGAGCAGGAGTAGGCCATACGGCCCATCGAGCCTGTTCAGTCAATCAATAAGATCATGGCTGATCTTCCACCTCAACTCTACTTTCCCGCCCGATCCCCATATCCCTTGATTACCTTCAAGTCCAAAAATTTATCGATCTCAGCCTTGAATATACTCAACGACTGAGCCTCCACAGCCCTCTGGGGTAGAGAATTCCAAAGATTCACAACCCTCTGAGTGAAGAAATTTCTCCTCATCTCAGTCCTAAATAGCCGACCTTATCCTGAGAATATGACCCCTAGTTCTAGCCTCTCCAGCCGGGGTAAACAGTCTCCCAGCATCTACCCTGTCAAGCCCTCTAATAATTTTATACGTTTCAATGAGATCACCTCTCATTCTTCTAAACTCCAGAGAATATGGGCCTAGTCTACTCAATCTCCTCTCATAGGACAATCTCCCCATCCCAGGAAACAATCTTGTGAACCTTTGTTGCACCGCCTCCAAGGCAAGTATATCCTTCCTTAGGTAAGGAGACCAGAACAGTGCACAGTACTCCAGGTGTGGTCTCACCAAAGCCCTGTACAATTGTAGCATCAGGGGAACGGGACTAGTTGGATAGCTCTACCAAAGAGCCGGCACAAGCATGATGGGCTGAATAGCCCCTTCTGTGCTGTATCTGACGTAAGAAAACTACTAAGCGCTTAGTTTGAGTATAAAACAAGGCTTTAATCAACTGTTTCACAACCATGAGTTTCTAGTTACATCACTAGTTCCTGGTTACAAAAACGTCCTGAGCAAGCTGGGCCCACGCCCGAGTATTTATACTTTCCTTGGACGGCGCCACCAGCTGGCCGCCCAATGTTATCTCATGAGTCATTTCTACATGAATGGTAAGATTCATGACAGTATCATTGTATGATTCTATCATTCTATCTAAGGAATCGGTATGGAGTTCTCAGACACCATAAAACACATTACTGGCTGGGTACTGCTTCCCACTAACGATGCAGGGAGCTTCTCCACATTTAGGCGGCTCTCAGACCAGTCAAAAGCCCCTGAAAAAAGAATGGAGATGCTCCAGGGTGCAGGCAACTCTTCCCCTTAACGAAAGAAAGGATTTGCATTTATATCGCACTTTTCGTGACCTCGGGACTTCCCAAAACACTTTACCAATGAAGTACTTTCGAAAGTGTAGTCACTGTTATAATGTAGAAAATGCGGCAGCCAACTTGCGCACAGCAAGCTCCCACAGACAGCAACGTGATAATAAGCAGATCATCTGTTTTAATGATGTTGGTTGAGGAATAAATATTGACCAGGGCACTTAAGTGACCCGGAGTGAAGGAGACATAAAAAGACAGGTATCGATGAAGCAAGAAAAATGTCACTGTGATATAATAATGGTATATATACACACGAACATATAATGGCCATAAAGTTCCACAGGGGTTCCACTGATCATCCCCCGGGAATCCCCATGAAATTTCAGCGCCAATATGCATATATGCCTTCCAAGTAGTTTTTGGGATTGGACTTGTTGAAGATCCAGTATTGCCCCATAACCTCTTCTTCCTTTGCCCTGAGAGCACTTCAATCAGCCTTTAGAATCAGTACCCTTTAGAATCAGGACTTCAATCAATCCCTTCAAGTGAGCTCTGACTCTAAGGAAATACATTTAATTTATAGAAACAAAAGATTTCCCAGAACAGACTTACTGTTACTTAGAAAAAAGCAGTACTGCCTCAAATATACTTGTACTGCACTTATAATGAATGAACACAGATTTGCAGAGAAAACCATGCCAAGGGTTTGACATCTTGAAGGGTTGTAAAGTTCTGAGAACAGCTAATCAGAAGCTGTTTAGAAACCAGTCTCTAACTGGGGTGCATTTATAAGAACCAGCGAATTAGTCCTTTGACTTATTTTGTCACCACCCCATGACATGAAACATTATGCACTTTTCTGCAAGTTTTTACTTTAGCTGTTCCAAACTTGGACCAAATCATGTCGCTCTCGATCAACATCTGATGTGAATTTCCCCAGGCAAGATTTGATTCTTGCTGCGCTGACTCTATAATGTTGGCACCGCGACACATATTAAGGAAGCCGAACCGGTTCATTTTATTGTTCCAGCCTTCTTTTTATACCATTGACGTTTAGCCTTCAGGTACTGAGAAGAGGGAAAGGACAGCCAATCAATTCAAACCCCTCCACGGCTGCGTCCCTCCCTATCTCTGTAACCTCCTCTGTAGCCCTCCAACCCTTCAACATTGCTGTGCTCCTCCAATTCTGACCTCTGGTGCATCCCTGAAATCCCTCCCTGAACATTTTCCCCTCTCTACCTCTCTCTCTCTGCCTTTAAGATGCTCCTTAAAACCTACCTCTTTGACCAAGCTTTTGGTCCCCTGTCCTAATGTCTCGTTATGTGACTCGGTGTCAATTTTTTTCTGATTACGTTCCTGTGAAGCGCCTTGGGATGTTTTGTGATGTTAAAGGGATTGTATAAATGCAAGTTGTTGTTGCATCTAATGCTGCCCATTGTATTTTGGAAAAATCAGCATTGCACAGTGTATGGATTGCTGATGCAGATAAGATCACAATGATGGGGACATAGATCAAACATTGTTTTACAACAACTCCTGCTTATTTAACAAAAGAAGCTCTGGAGGAACTGTAAAAGATGATACCAGGGCTGAGAAGGTACAACTCTCAGGAAAAATTGAACAGGCTGAGACCCTTCGAGAAAAGAGAAGGCTGAGGGGTGATCAGATTATGAAGGGGCTCGATAGGGTAGACATAGAGAAGATGTTTCCACTTGTGGGGGAGTCCAAAACTAGAGGCCTTAAATATAAAATAAAAACAGAAAATGCTGGAAATACTCAGCAGGTCAGGCAGCATCTGTGGAGAGAGAAACAGAGTTAATGTTTCAGGTCGATGACCCTTCGTCAGAACTGGAAAAAGCTGGAGATCGAACAGGTTTTTAAGCAAGTGCAGGGGCATTACCATCTCCTTTTGCCTTGCACCATCATCCCTTTTGTCTCTTAATCTCTCCTGCCTTCCACCCTATCACAGACCGTCCCTTTTGTTCTTTCCTTCCCTCCCCCCTTTCCCTGCCCCTGCACTTGCTTAAAAACCTGTTCCATCTCCAGCTTTTTCTTCAATGTGGACAGGTTCAGTCGGTTGTCTGGTAGCATTTTCCCTCCTTGGTAGAAGGCTGTAGATTCAAATCCTACGCTGGGAATTTGAGTTATACAACATGTATTGGCACTCCAGTGCAGTGCTGAGGGATCACGGTTTAGCGAGAAGTGTTGTCCTATCAATGATAGAGTAGGGTTCACTTAACGAGTCCACACTGCCAGGGAATGGGGAGCTTTGTCTGCCAACTGTCCATAGCAGAAATTTGGGCTTGCGCTGCTCACCAATTTTTGAGCATGGTTTAAGGTTTACCATTTCTTCCTTGGCAACTTACAACCAAACATAGCAAGGTAAGTAAACCAGGAGCTCCAAAAGATCTAAGTGAGTAACTAAAATACAATTTCACATGTATCCTACATGTTTCCTCCTCCTTGCATCCTCACTTTGGTTACATCACATTACAGTTTATAGCCAATCACATGCAAGGTACAATATAGATGCTGGGTTGTTGTAGTCAATGGCCTGGATTTTGCGGTGGGTAATGACGGTGAACTGTCAGCGTTCGCTGTCATTACCCCTCTAAAACTAACCATAACTTCAGGATTTAGCGCATGCGCTGATAAATGCGGAAATCCTGAAGTTGCGATCAGCCACTCCCTGTTTCGCCACAGGTTGTACTGTGGAACTCCCAATAGCCAGCAATCAGTGAAATCAGTTGGAATTGACGAAAACTTAAGCTTTTCTGATCTAATTAGGCTGTTAAACACCCCCATTAAAAGTTAAGCCTTTTTGGAATAGGTGTAGCTGGGGTTTTAACAGAATATTGACTGCTGAACAACCGTTTTGACCCTGAAAAACAAATTTTATATTTGTGGAATGTCAAATGTTTCCATATAAATTCCTAGATTTTTAAAAAATAATTTTTTTTAAAGTTTGTTTATGATATTTCAGCTTTTACCTTAACCCATGTGTACGTCCCAATCTTTATTTCGCTCTCTGTAAAAAAAAATTAAAGTGAATTGAATGAGTGCTTTTTATTTCCTGGTTTGCAGTCTGTGAGAATACTTCAATGTGATTGACTACTTAGACAGTTTGATGACATCACTGCTGCTCTACATTAGGGATCCCCTTTTGACAGCGCTACAATCAATTTAACATCAAGAAAGCTTAAGTTTACGCCACAGAGATCGCACAATCTTTGTGGGCAGCTTTCTTCGAGGTCAACGGCAATCGCCGTCGCTTCACCGCTGACCACAAATTCCGGGCAACGAGTTCTACTGACTGGCGGGGGTTGTGGATAACCTTGGAATTACCCTGAATCCAGGGAATAGTGTTAGAGTCCACTGCTGTGTTTACCCATTGTGTCACTGCCTATTTGATATTAGTTACTTCTTTGACTGGTGTTCTGGTGGGAGAAAGCATGGACCAGCTGTATAGCAAACAATTTATAGGGAAGCTTCTGCTGAGGTGCTCACCAGTCACTAGTAAATCATCAGCAACAAGGACCTGGTTTAGCTTCAAGGGGACAATAGCTTTCTCAGACTGGGCTATCTTCCAGTTAAACGACAGCAAAAACCAAATCCACCCCCTTGAGCTTCTGAAATGACCTACACACCTCTAGCCTTGCCTCCATCAATCTCCCCAGGATTCATCTCAGACTAAGCCCACAGATGTGGAACCTCGGTCAACCTTCCACCCCAAGCTCATCTTCTCCCATTTCTGACCCGTTACCAATCACCGCTTTCTATCAGCTCCAAAACATTGCCCCTCCCCTCCCCCTATCTCTCCCCACCTGCCGCCAAAACCCTTCTCCATGTCTTCTTCACCTCAAGGTTTGATTTCACCAGTCTTCTTGTTGGCTTCGCTGTCCCCGCTCTTCACAAACTATAGTTCATCCAAAATGTTTCATTTAGCTCTGCATCCTCAGCCACATCAACCCTGCATGCATTTCTCCCAATGTCTGGTCAACGTTTCTTCCTCAACCAGCAGTAAAAATAGATTAACTGGTCATTTATCTCATTGCTGTTTGTGGGCACATTGCTGTGCGCAAAATGGGTTCATTGGAACACATAGCAACAACGACTGCACTTCGAAGTAATTAACTGTATGCGAAGCATTTTGGGACTTCCGGGGAGGCATAAATTGCAAGTCTTTCTACCTTTATAGCCACAGAAATAATTTAGTCTCTCGTTAAGCATGGGGGCTGAGGCATATTTCATCTCATTGCCTTCATGGAAGGGAATGGGAGAAACCTAATTTTGGGTTGGGATGAAGCCAGGGGCCAGAGTATTGCGATTAGGGGCTGGAGCTAAAAGAGTATTTGGGACTAGGGCTGGAGGTAGGAGAGAATAGGGACTAGGTCTGGAGCCAGGAGGGAGTAGGGGGAAAACTCTCCACTGGCTGGAGTCATACCTAGCACAAAGGAAGATGGTTGTGGTTATTGGAAGTCAATCATCTCAGTCCCAGGACATCGCTGCAGGAGTTCCTCAGGGCAATGTCCTAGGCCCAACCATCTTCAACTGCTTCATCAATGCCCTTCCCTCCATCATAGGGTCAGAAATGGGGATGTTCGCTGATGACTGCACAGTGTTCAGTTCCATTCGCAACTCCTCAGATAATGAAGCAGTCTGTGTCCACATGCAACAAGACATGGACAACATTCAGGCTTGGGCTGATACATGGTAAGTAACATTTGCGCCACACAAGTGCCAGGCAATGACTATCTCCAACAAGAGAGAGTCGAACCACCTCCCCTTGACATTCAACGGCATTACCATCGCCAAATTCCCTACCATCAACATCCTGGGGGTCACCAAGAAACTTAACTGGACCAGCCACATAAATACTGTGGCTGCAAGAGCAGGTTAGAGGCTAGGTATTCTGTGGCGGATGTCTCACCTCCTGACTCCCCAAAGCCTTTCCACCATCTACAAGGCACAAGTCAGGAGTGTGATGGAATACTCTCCACTTGCCTGGATGAGTGCAGCTCCAGCAACACTCAAGAAGCTCGATGCCATCCAAGACAAAGCAGCACGCTTGATTGGCACCCCATCCACCACCTTAAACATTCACTCCCTCCACCACCGGCGTACCGTGGCTGCAGTGTGTACCATCTACAAGATGCACTGCAGCAACTCGCCAAGGCTTCTTCGGCAGCACCTCCCAAACCCGCGACCTCTTCCACCTAGAAGGACAAGGGCAGCAGGCGCACGGGAACACCACTGCCTCCAAGTTCCCCTCCAAGTCACACACCATCCTGACTTGGAAGTATATCGCTGTTCCTTCATCGTCGCTGGATCAAAATCCTGGAACTCCCTCCCTAACAGCATTGTGGGAGTACCTTCACCACACGGGCTGCAGCGGTTCAAGAAGGCAGCTCACCACCACCTTCTCAAGGGCAACTAGGGGTGGGCAATAAATGCTGGCCTTGCCAGCGACGCCCACATTACATAAAAAAAAAAATTTTAAATTAAGAATTAAAGGACTAGGCATGGAGGTAGGAGAGAGCAGGGACTAGGGCTGGAGGTAGGAGAGAGCAGGGACTAGGGCTGGAGGTAGGAGAGAGCAGGGACTAGGGCTGGAGGTAGGAGGGCGTAGGGAATTAGGGATGGAGGTTGGAGGGAGTAGGGAATTAAGCCTGGAAGTCGGAGGGAGTAGAAACTAGGGATGGAGGTCGGAGGGAGTATTGAATTAGGGATGGAGGTCGGAGGGAGTAGGGACTAGGATGTAAGTCGGAGGTGGTAGGGACTAGGGATGGAGGTCGGAGGGTTATGGACTAGGGATGGAGGTAAGGGGGAGTAGGGACTAGGGATGGAGGCCGGAGGGATCAGGGACGAGGGATGGAGGTCGGAGGGGTATGGACTAGGGATGGAGGTAAGGGGGAGTAGGGACTAGGGATGGAGGTCGGAGGGATCAGGGACGAGGGATGGAGGTCGGAGGGGTATGGACTAGGGATGGAGGTAGGGGGGAGTAGGGACTAGGGATGGAGGTAGGGGGGGTATGGACTAGGGCTGGAGGTCGGAGGGGAGTAGGGAGTAGGAGCTTAGGCTTGGTGAAAATAAGAAACTGGGACCCGGGGTTCTAGCTTGAAGGGAGTGCGGAGGTTGGAAACTGGGCGAGAGCCAGAGGCATGGCTGTACAGAGATAATGGGCTGGGAACATGATGATAGAAAGATGGGACGGAAAGTAGTGAGTGAGGAGGACATAAAAAACCTGCAAAGGGACATAGACAGGCTAAGTAAGTGGGCAGAGATTGGCAGATGGAATACAATACTGGAAAGTGTGAGGTTATGCACTTTGGCAGGAAAAATCATAGAGCAAGTTATTATCTTAATGGCAAGAAACTGGAAAGTACTGAAGTACAAAGGGATCTGGGGGTCCTGGTGCACGAAACTCAAAAAGTTAGTATGCAGGTGCAGCAAGTGATCAAGAAGGCCAATGGAATGTTGGCTTTTATTGCTAGGGGGATGGAATATAAAAACAGGGAGGTATTGCTGCAGTTGTACAAGGTATTGGTGAGACCGCACCTGGAATACTGCATACAGTTTTGGTGTCCATACTTAAGAAAAGACATACTTGCTCTCGAGTCAGTACAAAGAAGGTTCACTCGGTTAATCCCGGGGATGAGGGGGTGGTCATATGAGGAGAGGTTGAGTAGGTTGGGTCTCTACTCATTGGAGTTCAGAAGAATGAGAGGCGATCTTATTGAAACATATAAGATTGTGAAGGGGCTTGATCGGGTGGATGCGGTGAGGATGTTCCCAATGATGGGTGAAACTAGAACTAGGGGGCATAATCTTAGAATAAGGGGCTGCTCTTTCAAAACTGAGATGAGGAGAAACTTCTTCACTCAGAGGGTGGTAGGTTTGTGGAATTTGCTGCCCCAGAAAGCTGTGGAAGCTACATCATTAAATAAATTTAAAACAGAACTAGATAGTTTCCTAGAAGTAAAGGGAATTAAGGGTTATGGGGAGCGGGCAGGAAATTGGACATGAGTCTAGGTTCGGAATGGTCATGGCCCTGTGGGTAGTGGAGTGGGCCCAGGGGCCGTGTAGCCTGGTTCTGCTCCTACTGTGTTCTAATTCTGTGTTAGTTCAGGAGATGGTTTTATTCCTGTTCCTGGCTGGGGTGGAGATCGCCTTTACAGAAGGTAAGTACTGTAGAAAATATAGGGACAGAGTGATCTCCTGGAAGAATTTCGATCGCCTAGATGGGTCGGAGAGGAATTTCCCAGATTTTTTTCTCCCAAATTGGCCGTTGGGTCTTTTATCTGGTTTTTCGCCTCTCCCGGGAGATCACATGGGTTCGGGTGGATGGAGAGTGATAGAAGATTTGAGGTTAGGATCAGATCAGCCATGATCTTATTGAGTGGTGGAGCAGGCTCGAGGGGCCGATTGGCCTACTCCTGCTCCTATTTCTTATGTTCTAATGTTCTTATCACATATTAAAAGGCAGAAGGTGTTTGGGTGATTTTTTTGGTGGAATGTGCGAGGGGAGAAAATTGAAAGTGGGGAGGAATGTTTTATGCAATATGATTAATAATTGTCATGTATTATAATAATCACAAGTTTAAAATTGAATTAGAATGGAGAAACATTCAGAGACTTAAGCATTCAATCAATGAATAAGAAGAAAATTGACAGACGCATAGGCATAATAAAGATAACAGATTCAACGCACGGAGGAATTTCTATTATTAACCCTAGCTTTAATTTCCAAAACAGCATTAATAAAACAGGAAGTAAAAATCTGTGACTCAAGAAAATTAATGTAGGTAATAATTTATAAGTTGGGAAGCAGCTCCCTCTAGTGGTACTTTCAATTTCCTGCTGTACCATACAAGGCACAATAGTTTGAAGACTTTATTTATATTTGCCAATGTCTTATTGACTTTTGAAGAGTTTATATTCACATATATGTTTTCTGCAGGTCCCACCAGTGTCCCTGACAACCCTGGTCTACCATATCAAGAAGAGCTACCTGGAAATGAAGGATAGAGATATGCCTAAAGAATCCCAAAGAGTTTTGGTAGAAAGATTACGGACAAGATCTAGGAAGGAAGGAACATATGAACAGGAGGAGGCCATTCAGCCCCTCGAGTCTGTTCTGCCATTCAATTAGATCTGTATCGTAAGTTCATTTATCTGCCTTGGTTCCGAAACCCTTAATACCCTTACCCAACAACAATCTATCAATTTCAGTTTTTACATTTTCAATTGACCCCTCCAGCCTCAACTTAATTTTGGGGGAGAGAGTTCCAGATTTCCACTACCCTTTGTGTGAAGAAGTGTTTCCTGACATCACCCCTGAACGGCCTGGCTCTAATTTTAAGGTTATGCCCCCTTGTTCCGTACCCCACCCCCCGCCCCACCAGAGGAAATATCTACCCTATCCAATCCTTTAATCATCTTAAATACCTCAATTGGATCACCACTTAATCTTTTATACGCGAGGGAATACAAAGCCTCGTCTATGCAAATTGTTCTCACAATTTAACCCTTTTAGCCCAGGTAACATTCTAAGTGTGTTAGCTGGCTGCAGGGTTTAGTCTTGCTTGGATCCTAGGGTGCCTGGACCTTCTTGTGATGTGCACTGCAGGCTTCGGGTCTGATACTGTGCTGGTCCCCTGAGCTTGCCTGCTTTACGACAACTTTCCTGTCACTTGTGCTAAACTGTCGATGGCCCAGATATGGTATCAGCTCAAGTGCCGGTGGAGTGATCCATGAGTGCTACAGGCTGCTGGGCGTTCCCTCAACCTGTCCTCTGATCTGTGCAATAGTCGAACTTTGGACAGCTTTTGAGGTCTGTAAATTCCTGCCTCAGGGATTGTCTCTCTCAGCATGTTAAGACCAGTCAAGAGAGCGCCATTTAGATTACATGGAATACTCTCCACTTGCCTGCATGAGTGCAGCTGCAACAACACTCAAGAAGCTCGACACCATCCAGGACAAAGCAGCCCGCTTGATTGGCATCCCATCCACCATCTTAAACATTCACTCCCTCCACCACCAGCACACCGTGGCTGCAGTGTGTGCCATCTACAAGATGCACTGCAGCAACTCGCCAAGGCTTCTTCGGCAGCACCTCCCAAACCCACGACCTCTTCTACCTAGAAGGACAAAGGCAGCAGGCGCATGGGAACACCACCGCCAACAAGTTCCCCTCCAAGTCACACACCATCCTGACTTGGAAGTATATCGCCGTTCCTTCATCGTCGCTGGGTCAAAATCCTGGAACTCCCTACCTAACAGCACTGTGGGAGTGCCTTCACCACACGGACTGCAGCGGTTCAAGTCGAAGGCTCACCACCACCTTCTCAAGGGCAGCTAGGGATGGGCAATAAATGCTGGCCTTGCCAGCGATGCACACAACCCAAGAATGAATAAAAAATCAGAGTCCTATGTCCATGTAGCAGCAGTGCCACCACTAAGAGCTCTGCTGGTGCCACAGAAGGTGCCACGCACACCGTGGCAAACGGCAATGCAGACCATGGTCCATCCCTGACTGCACAGATTCAGGTAGTGAACTCCACCGCCTGCCTCAGATACTGTGCTCTGTAAGGTGCTGGCTCACTCGGGGACACTAATGAGTAGAATCATAGGGGGAGAAATTCATTAGAGCCCAGGAATGGGCGCTAACTTTAAAAAAGTTTGAGATTTAGCGCCAGGTGCTAATGATTCAGACTGCACGCAAAATTCAGTCTCATTGCTGAAAGAAAGGATGGGAGCGCTAATGGCCGAGCTCAGTGGCGTTAAACTCAAAGCGCTGACCAATATCGGGTGCAGCCTGATCTCAAGTCATCGTCGTCACAGGCTTTTCCCTGTACTTAAAGGGGAGGTTCATTGATGCTGCAGCACCTCATTCTCAGCATTGCTGGCAGTGCAGCTGCCTCAGCAAGGAGAAGCACAACAAGGAGAAGGAGCCGGAGGACTGAAGCAGGTGTGCTCATGGCAGATCCACCTCAGTCGGGTGGTCAGAGTGAGTGAATGCTTCAACAAATGTTACACACCACCATCTGTACCACAGGCTTCACACGCTGCCCAGACCCCCAGCGTTCACCCACCAACAATCTCTACCTACCAACACTCACACCCACATCTCACGCCTTGCACACAATGCCAGCTATTCAACTATGGCAGGTGCAAGGGTCATTAGTTGTTGGAATGATTGTGATATGTGTGATATGTTTATGCATAAATTTATTCATGGAGTTTGCAATATTTTATGGTCTCTCATTTCACCTTTGCGCCCAGGAGGATGCTGTGATATGGCATGACAAAGGGATGGTATGATGGGCATGTGGTGAGCAAAAGGGATCTGGGGTTTAAGTCATCCTGGTGTGAGGCTGGAGGTCTGTTTCGAGGAGGTGGCAGAGTTCTGTGACCACCACCTTGGTGATGCGGAGCCCTCTAATACACTGCTCCTCGCTTCATTGAAGGTAAGAGAAGTGCTGTCGGAATACCCTCGGAGGGTAAGGCCTCCTGTTGAGAGCCCTGATGGCCATCCTCCTCCCTCTGGCCACATGTTCCAGTCTTTCTTGCTGCCTCCACTCCCTCCACAGTAGATCCTGGAGGGTGAGGTTGACTGCCAGTATAGCCCCCACTAATGTAACCAAGTGTAGCACTTTGATATGTTATCAGAATAAATGTAACTAATTTTCAGTAGCCACAACACTCCTGAAACTAAAGAACCTTTAAATGACTGAATTAAACTGTTGCACAATTTCAAACTGACAAGGAAGCCGTGAAGCAGCACTAACCTGACAGCAGCGACTCGTTACTCATGATCCTTTTAAGTAGCGCCCCTGGAGCCGGCATTCACCTGCTTGACGCCTCCTCTCCCTGTTGCTGTCAGGGCGAGGCGTTAAAGCAAGGGGGCGAAAATTAATTTGGCAGATCGGGCGCCCAGTGAACATTGCACGCTCACTGACATCACGATCTGCCTGCCGTTGAAGTCCCCGGCGGTAACTGTTAGCGACGGTGCTACGAGGGGGTCAGATTTGGCGTGCTGCGCCGAATTCGCCTCGTCCCAGCGCTACTGCATCAGTGCCCCGTTAGTGCCCCCGCCAGGCGCTAACAGGAGGCGCTAACCAACTGAATTTCTCCCCCATAGAGTCATAGCATCAATCATAGAATGATTCAGCACAGAAGGAGGCCCTTCGGCCCATCGTGCCTGTGCCAGCTCTTTGAAAGAGCAATCCAATTAGTCCCACTCCCCCCTGCTCTTTCCCCATAGGGTGAGTATTTGTGGTAAGTTTTTTTTGTTCTGTTTTCAGTATATTTCTGCTACGTAGTTCATAGCCTATCTAATAGAGGGAGGTGCTGATTGGTGGGTAGCTGTTGAGTGTTTCTTGTTAAGTTTATTTCTGCTAAATTACCTCCATAGTTCAGTAAATAGAGGAATGGCAGGGCAGCACAGTCCCGTTATTTGACATCCTGTGCCATGTGGGATATCCTGGATGTTTTTTGCAGCCTGGACGACCACGTGTGCAGGAAGTGTCGCCAACTGCAGCAACTCGAGCTCCGGGTTTCAGAGCTTGAGCGGCAGCTGGAGTCACTACAGAGCATCCACGAGGCTGAGAAATACTTGGAAAGCACATTTCTAGAAGTGGTCACCCCACAGCCTCAGAATGTGCAGGCAGAGAGGGAATGGATGACCACCAGACAGAGGAGGAGGACCAGGCAGGTAGGGCAGGAATCCCCAGAGTGCATCTCGCTCGCTAACCGGTTCACGGTTCTGGAAACTGGTGGGGGTGATGGCTCCTCTGGGGCGAGCAGCCAGAGCCAAGGCACGGCACCACGGGTGGCTCAGCTACACAGACGGGGAGGAAGAAGAGTGGAAGAGCAATAGTGATAGGGGATTCATTGGTTAGGAGAACAGACAGGTGTTTCTGTGGCCGCGGGCATGACTCCAGGGTGGTATATTGCCTCCGTGGTGCCAGGGTCAATGATGTCACTGAACGGCTGCAGGACACTCTGAGGGGGGAGGGTGAACAGCCAGAGGTCGTTGTCCATATCGGTACCAACGACATAGGCAGAAAGAGGGATGAGGTCCTGCAGGCAGACTATAGAGAGCTAGGAAAGAGATTAAAAAGCAGGGCCTGAAAGGTAGTAATTTCCGGATTACTCCTGGTGCCACGTGCTAGTGAGTACAGAAATAGGAGGATAGAACAGATGAATGCGTGGCTGGAGAGATGGTGCAGGAGGGAGGGCATTAGATTGCTGATGCATCGGGACCATTTCTGGGAAAGGTGGGACCTGTACAAGCCGAACAGGTTACACCTCAACAGAGCCGGGACCAATATTCTCGCGGGGATGTTTGCTTGTGAAGTTGGGGAGGGTTTAAACTAGCTTGGCAGGGGGATGGGCACCAGCATGTAGGAGTGGAGGGGAAGAATGGGGTGCATGGAGGAGTGAGTGTGTTGGACGGTCCTGGAGGGGAAGGTAGTGCTGGAGGTGGAAGTAGTGCCATATTAGATAGGAGCAGAGTAAGAAAGACTATGAAAAATTTAAAAATGGGTTTAGAATGCATGCACGCAAACGCACAAAGTGTGGTGAATAAGGTTGGTGAGCTACAAGCACAATTAGCCGTATGGCAATATGATGTTATGGCAATAACGGAAACGTGGCTTAAAAACGGTGAGGGCTGGGCACTTAATATTCAAGGGTACAAGGTGTTCAGAAAAGATAGGGAAGGAAAAAAGGGAGGTGGGGTGGCAGTGCTGATTAAGGAAGACATTGTAGTGTTGGAAAAGGAGGATGTTTTTGAGGGGACAAAGACAGAATCCATTTGGTTCGAGTTGAGCAAAAAGGGTATGATCACGCTATTGGGGGTATCCTCTAAATAGTGAGAGGGAGGTAGAGGAGCAAATCTGCAGGGAAATCGCAGAGATATACAAGAGCTATAGCGTGGTGATATTGGGGGACTTTAATTACCCAAATATCGATTGGGATAATGCTAGGGTAAAGGGAAAGGAGGGGGAGGAATTTCAGAAATGTGTTCAGGAGAATTTCCTTGACCAATATGTTCTTGGCCCAACTAGGAAGGAGGCATTGCTGGATCTGGTGCTGGGGAATGAGGTGGGCCAGGTTGACCAAGCGTCTGTGGGTACAAGTGATCATCATATCACAAGATTTAGATTAGCAATGGAGAGGAGCAAGGAACAATCTAGAGTGGAACTTCTAAACTGGAATAGGGCTAATTTCAATGGGATGCGAAAGGATCTAACCAGGGTAAAATGGAACCAAAGACTGTAACGGAACAATGGATCTTTAAGAAGGAGATGTTCCAAGTACAGGCTAGGTACATTCCAACAAGAGGGAAGGGTAAGGGAACCAAAGCAAGGGCTCCTTGGATGATGAGAGAGATAGAGAAGATGATGGAGCAAAAAAATAGGGTGTATGATGAATGTTAGGTGAATTCTTCAAGGGAGAACCAGACCAAATACAGTTGAGAGGGGAAGTGAAGATGAAAATAAGATTGGCAAAGAGAGAATATGAGAGTAGAATGGCGGTTAACATAAAAGGGAACCCAAAAATCTTCTACCAGCATGTAAACAGTAAGCGGGTAGTAAGAGGCGGGGTGGGGCCTATTAGAGACAAAGAAGGTGATATATGCTTAGAGGCACAGGGCAAGGCTAGAATACTCAATGAGTACTTTGTATCGGTGTTTACTAAGGAGGTGGATGCTGACAAAATATCGGTAGAAGTGGAAAAGGTAGAAGCAATGGAAGGGGTGAAAATTGATAGACAGGATGTATTAGAAAGGCTGGGTATGCTTAGAGTGGATAAGTCGCCTGGTCCAGATGGCTTGCATCCCAGGTTGCTAAAGAAATTCGGGGAGGAGATAGCGGCAGGGCTTGCCATAATTTTCCAAACTTCCCTAGATGCGGGGGAGGTGCCTGAGGAATGGAAAGTGGCAAATGTGACACCACTGTTCAAGAAAGGGTGCAAGGACAATCCTAGTAACTACAGGCCGGTCAGTTTAACATCAGTGGTGGGTAAAGTTTTAGAAACAATAATCAAGGAAAAAATTAACGGGCACTTGGAGAGGTTTAAGTTAGATAAGGAGAGCCAACACGGATTTGTAAAAGGCAAATTGTGTTTAACTAATCTAATTTAATTTTTTGATGAAGTAACAGAGAGGATTGATGAAGGGAATGCAATGGATGTTGTCTACATGGATTTTAGGAAGGCGTTTGACAAAGTACCACACAGAAGGCTGGTTAACAAAATTGAGGCTCCTGGAATAGGTGGTCAGTGGCAGCTTGGATAAGGAATTGGCTTAAGGACAGAAAACAGCGAGTTGTGGTAAATTGCTGTTTTTCAGACTGGAGGATGGTAGACAGTGGTGTTCCCCAAGGGTCAGTGCTGGGGCCACTGCTTTTTTTGATATATATAAATGACCTGGATATTGGAATACAGAGTAGAATTTCTAAATTTGCCGATGACAGAAAATTTGGGGCTGTGACAAACAGTGATGATGATACCAATCGACTGCAACAGGACATAGAAAGGCTAGCAGAATGGGCAGACAAGTGGCAGATGGAATTTAATACAGAGAACTGTGAGGTAATGCATTTTGGCAGACGGAACAGGGAGAGGCAATATACACTTAATGGCACAGTTTTAAAGAGTGTGCAGGGACAGAGGGACCTGGGAGTTAATGTGCATAGGTCCCTGAAGGTAGCGGGACATATTGAGAGAGTGGTTAGCAAAGCGTATGGGATCTTGGGCTTCATAAATAGAGGTATTGAGTACAAAATTAGAGAAGTTATGCTGAACCTTTATAAAGCGCTGGTTAGGCCACAACTGGAGTATTGCATCCAATTCTGGTCACCACACTTTAGGAAGGATGTGAAGGCCCTTGAGAGCGTGCAGAGGAGATTTACCAGAATGGTTCTGAGGATGGGGGATCTTAACTACAAGGACAGGTTGGAGAAGCTGGATTTGTTTTCATTAGAGCAAAGGAGGTTGAGGGGTGATTTGATAGAGGTCTATAATATTATGACGGGTTGGGATAGGCTGTTCCCACTAGTTGATGGTACAAGGACTAGGGGACACAGATTTAAGGTTTTGGGCAAGAGATACAGGGGGATGTGAGGAAAAAAAAATTTATGCAGGGAGTGGTGAGGACCTGGAACTCGCTGCTGACGGAAGTGGTGGAAGCGGAGACACTCAGGCCTAGAAATTCAGTTGCGTTCGCCAGCCGTTAACGCCATAAGAGGGGTAGATTTCCAGCGCTAGGCACTTAGCGCCCGGGCGCAGGTCGATCTGCGTCTACGCCCAACTTCAGTTGACATTTAGCGCCGGCGCAAAGTGTTTGCGCCCGCTCAGCTGCGCGCGCAGCTTCTGACGTCATTTCGTCGTGCAACGCTGTTTGTGCGCCCCAAACCGGAAATTCAGTGGCGCCCGCCCAATGTGGGCGTGGCGCTGTTAAGAACTGTGAAGTGGAACGCAGCAGAGGCCCTGCGGGCCTCGGGGAGCGCTAATTAAAGGGCACTTACACTGAACTATAAAGGCCAGCCATTTTGCTGCAATGACTTCAGTGCTTTGGATTTCTGTACAGAGACCAAGGAACAGACCTTACTGATTTGGGACAACATAGGAGAGGTATTTTTGGCTTCTGGCCAGAGCTTGGAAATTTGACTCTTGTGATTTCACTGTTTGCAAGTTTATTATGGGGGCTGCATGGGGTTCCAACCCTCAGTTCCAGCATTATGTGCGAAGGGCTCGCAGACGCTGTGTGAGAGGGGCAGCCATGCCTAGACGCAGAGGGGCCATCAGGCGTCGGCAACGTAGGCCTTACCCACTCAGGGAATACCGGCAGCAGGTGTCCTATCTCACCATGACTGCTGCGCATTGTGTTAAGAGGCTGCGCTTCAGAAGGGAGATGGTTGCAGAGATCTGCCAGCTGCTTCACAGAGATCTGCGTCCACAGCTGATGTGCAGGACCTCTCTGTCGGTGGAAGTGAAGGTCACGGTGGCTCTGAACTTTTATGCAAGCGGCTCCTTCCAAGCCGCTGCTGGGGACATAGCGAACATCTCCCAGTTCGCCGTGCATCGCTGCATCCGGCAGGTCACCGATGCCCTTTTCGCAAGGAGACACCAATTCATCTCCTTCCCCATGACCCTAGAGAGGCAGGAGCAGCGTGCAGTCGGATTTGCCAGGATCGCCGACTTCCCCATGGTGCAGGGCGCCATTGGCTGCACGCATGTGGCTATGCGGGAACCTATCGACAATGCCGAGGATTACCGCAACCGGAAGGGCTACCATTCCCTCAATGTACAGCTGGTGTGTGACCACAGGCAGCGCATCCTAGCTGTCAATGCCCGCTTTCCAGGAAGCAGCCACGATGCATTTATCCTGCGCCAGACTACTATGGCTGACATGTTCGAGGCACAGCCTCCACCAAGGGGATGGCTTATTGGGGACAAGGGCTACCCTTTGTGTACATGGCCCATGACCCCGCTCCGCGCGCCGAGGACCCCTGCGGAGGAGGCATACAACGAAAGTCATCAAGCCACAAGGAACATCATAGAGCAAACAATTGGCGTCCTCAAGCAACGGTTCCGCTGCCTGGATCGTTCCGGCGGATCTCTACAGTATTCGCCGGATAGAGTCTCCCAGTTCGTCGTCGTTTGCTGCATGCTGCACAACCTGGCTATCCGCAGGACTCAGGCACTGCCACCTCACGTTGGACCACCACCTCAGGAGGACGAGCAGGAGGACCATGAGGAGGAGGAGGAGGAGTATCAGCCCAGGAGGGAGCCACAAGGTCCAAGGGCCGTCCGCCGGCGGCTTATTGAATGGCACTTCTAGGCCCCCTGTCAGGGAATGGCTTGTGGCAATGAACGCACCTGAATGCAGCCGCTCCGCAAGCCCTCAGCCGGTTAACGCAACAACCACTTGAAACATGACACCTGGACAAGCTGAATAAATAAAAAGCTTTATTTAACAAACTCAGGGCCCTTCCCACATGAAACAGAGAAACAGACAAGACCCCCAAAAAACAGTCAAAAACATCTCTCACTCCCACAACCTGGGGAGGAATAACAAAACTTGTCAATAACATTTGCCTTCATCCTCGGCCTTCCCAAAATAAGCCCCCCCCCCCAGAACACAAACACCCCCATATAAAAAAAACATTTGCCTTCATCTTCGGCCTTCCCAAAATAAGCCCCCCCCCCCAGAACACAAACACCCCCATATAAAAAAAACAGTTGGCAACACACTCTACTTGGTGTGCCGAGAGGGCGAGTCCTTGTGCAGGCTTCTCCGGCCCCTGCCCGACCTGTTGCTCCGCCTCAACCTGGGCCCTGTGGGTGTGGCAAGGCTGGGGGAAGGCTCCTGAGGGGCACACTGCGTGACGGCAGATGCCCTTGGGGGTCGGCCTAGACGAGGTCCGGCCCTGGAGGGGCCGGCTGCTGACTGCTGCAGCTGTGGCTGGGCAGCATCAGTCTCTGCATCAGCTCGTCGCACCTTGGCTGGGGGAGTGGCAGTGGCGGCTGCAGCAATGGGGGCAAGCTGGCTGATGCCAGGCGCTCGCTGGTCGCCAGAGACACTGGCACTCGGCCGGGCTGGCACTGCAGCAAGCGCAGCAATCTGGTGGAGGCCAGACCGCTGTGCTGCAGCAGGGCGGCGGGTGCCCTGGCGATGCTTCCGTGACACCGCGAGTGTGGCAGAAGTGAGTGCCCGAACTGCCCTGGTCTGTGCCCGCATCAGATCAGCCAGTGTCTGGACGGCACCACTCATGAACTCGCGACTCGCGTCCTGTGCTGCCGCGAGTTGGTCGACACCCCTGGCCTGTGCTGCCGCGAGTGGGTCGACACCCCTGGCCTGTGAGTCCCCGAAAGTGGCCACACTATGAGCCAGGGACTCAATGGCCTGAGGCATCTGTCCCACAACCCCCATGAACTCGTTGTGGCGCCGCTCCGAGGCCGCGGACATTTCATCAAGGAGGCGCACCTCCTGGGCGAGGACCGTCTCCGGACTGGAGGGCGGACTCTCCCTCTGGGGAGAAGGCCGCCGAGCTGCCCGACCCTTCCCACGTGCCTGGACGCCACTGGGCCCAGCAACTGCCCTCCCCTGCAACACTTCCCCCCTCTGGGGAGAAGGCAGCCGTGCTGCCCGACCCTTCCCGCGTGCCTGGACGCCACTGGGCCCAGCAACTGCCCTCCCCTGCAACACTTCCCCCCTCTGGGGAGAAGGCAGCCATGCTGCCTGACCCTTCCCGCGTGCCTGGACGCCACTGGGCCCGGGAGCTACACCCCCCTGCAACACTTCCCCCTGGCTCTCCTCCAGGCAAGACGTCTCCCCTCCATTGCCATCCCCTGGCGCGGATGAGGGTTCCCCCGATGTGCCGCCTTCCTCTTGGTCCTCGTCGTCCTCCTCTTCCGAGGGACTGGCACTCTCAGCTTCATGGACCTCCTCCTCACCAGCTGAAAGCAGGAAGGCACAAGAGTAGCTTTAGAGTGAGGACAGGGTGTCAGCGAGGGAGGCATGAGTGGTGGCATTATGCGCATTGGTCGGACAATGGCAAAGGATGTAGATCTGAAGCGCAAGGGGAACGAGAGAGGTCCAAACGGTCATGTCCTTACCATTGGGGCCCAGCACAGGGTCCGCATCACCAATAGCAACGGGGCCAACCACCCGGCCACGCATGAGTCGAGCCACGCGCTCCTCCAGCTCACTGAGCTCCTGGAACTGGGCACGGCCTCCCCCGGTGACATTCCGGCTCTTCATATTCTGGGCCAGCTTGGCCTGCAAGAGAAAGGACGGCCTCTAAGTACAGTGTGGTGCCCTGTTGTTGTGTGCACTGCCTCCCATGGTGGAATAGCTTGGCCAGTGTGGTGCCCTGTTGTTGTGTGCACTGCCTCCCATGGTGGAATAGCTTGGCCAGTGTGGTGCCCTGTTGTTGTGTGCACTGCCTCCCATGGTCGAATAGCTTGGCCAGTGTGTAAAGTGCAGAAAGTGCTATTGATGATCATGCCAGTGCCATAGCTGCGGGAGGAGGGATGGCCATTAGGCCTTTGAGGTCCCTTTGCCCATAATGTGAGGTGCACATGCAAGGATGAGGAGGACACTGGAAAGGCTACTCACCTTGACCAACCGAGTGAGGTCGTTGTACTTCTTGCGGCATTGGTCACCAGTCCTGGGGACATCGCTGGTGGCTGACACCCTGTGGGCGATTTCCCTCCAGGCTCTCCTGAACTGCCTCCTGGGAGCCTTCTTGCCACTGTCCGGGCACAAGATCTCTCTTCTCTTTTCCAAACCCTTAAGCAGCACCCACAAAGCAGGCTCTGAGAAGCGCTGCGCTCGTTCACGGGCCTTCTGCATGGCTTCAGGCGCTATTTGGGTCCACCAGCAGTGTTGAGGCCTAGCTGCAGGGCTCCACTATCCAGGGCGTGGCAGCAGACAAAGTCGACCCTTCCCCCTTTAAGAGCTGGCCGGCGTCAGGGTGTCTGCTGTCAATCAAAACATGACCGCACCTGCGCTGCGCCCAGCCTCGGCGTTATCAGTCCGCACCGCCGGCTTAGCGCCTAAAGATAGGAGTGCAACGCCAGTTTCAGCGCTCGCCCAAACTCCTTGGCCAAATCTACTGAATTTCGGCGAAGTGGCCTACACTTTCCGGCGGGCGCTAACTTTAGCGACCGCCCGACTTTAGCACCCCAAAAGTGGCGCGACTGAATTTCTAGGCCTCAATGTTTTCAAGGGGAGACTGGATAGGCACTTGAGGGAAATAAACTTGCAGGGCCACGGGGATAGAGCGGGGGAATGGGACTGACTGGATTGCTCTACAGAGAGCCGGCACGGACTCGATGGGCCGAATGGCCTCCTTCTGTGCCATTATGACTCTATGACCCTGCAATTTATTTTCCTTTTCAAGTATTTATCCAATTCCCTTTTGAAAGAATCTGCTTCCATCACCCATTCAGGCAGTGCATTCCAGGTGATAACTCACTGCATAAAAATATTACCCCTCATCTCCTCACTGGTTTTTTTGCTAATTGCCTTAAATCTGTGTCCTCTGGTTACCGACCCTCCTGCCAGTGGAAACAATCTCTCCTTATTTACTCTATCAAAGCCCTTCATGATTTTTAACACCTCTATTAAATCTCCCCATATACTTCTCTGCTCTAAGGGGAACAACCCCAGTTTCTCTAGTCTCGCCATGCGGTTGAAGTCCCTTATCCCTGGTATGAGTAGAGTTTTGAGTCTCAGGCAGTTGACTAGCGGAGCGCGCCAGCTGGCCAGTCGTTCTGGCACCGAGAAGGCCACCGCCACTTTGAGACCCCGGGCCTCATTCCAATTGTAGCGGTGAGGTGCGGACACCATAACAAGTGTTCCTCCGGCCCTGGAATCCCTGGACAACTAGGACTCCCCGATGGCAGCTACAGGAAGGTCCATGGGGTTGAGGGGGAGAGGGAGCTGAGGCCGAGGAGGGGGTGAGCTCAGGACCCTTCGACTCCTGCCGGCTCTGCGCAAATACAGGATACTCTTTGATATCCGGCACCGACAGGACCGGCGTGTTGCCAGTTGATTAAAAAATTCCAGATGACGGAGAGTGTTATCTACCGAGGCTATTTTTAACAAAGAAAAATTTTAAAAATCAAGAAATGTGCTGTATACAGTAATTGGGTACTCACCTACAGAATGTTGTGTTAACTGGATGGTGGAAGATGCTTGATTAAGTACAGTATTGCCAGTTGAGGGTAATGCAATGCAATGACTACCAGCAGCGCGGGAGACACACAGTACCCCTGTAAAATGGCGGATCAGAAGAGACTACCGGCAGCGCGGGAGAGTCAGACTCCTGTTATTGAGGTGTTCCGACTTCCGACAGCGCCAAGAAGCCGAGTAGTGGCAGTTTGGAGAACTACCCCCACTGACTAACTCGGCCACCATGGGAGACTCGGACTCGGCAACATTGCCGGTTATTGAGGTGTTGTTTTCGGAGTGAGAATTTTGCCGGTTAATAGAGAATTCCGGATATTTAGGTGCCGTTTAAACGAGAGTTTCCTGTATGTACAAGGCTCACCCGTGGGATCGTCTGCGGCTGCTGCGCCAGCTGATACCGGCTGGAAAGCGCGCACGGTACCCGATTCGCCCAGCGTGCCCCTAAAATGGCAATTGGGGTTCTATGCAATCTAAAGAAAGAAAGGCTTGCACTTATATGGTGCCTTTCATGACCTCAGGACATCCCAAAGTGCATTACAGCCAATGAAGTACTATTTGAAGCTGTTGTAATGTAAGAAACGCGGCAGCCAATTTGCGCACAGCAAGCTCCCACAAACAGCAATGTCATAATAACCAGATAATCAGTTTTAGTGGCGTTGGATGAGGGATAAATATTGGCCAGGATACCGAGGACAACTCCCCTGCTCTTCTTCGAAATAGAGCTATGGGATCTTTTACATCCACCTCAGAGCAGACAGAACCTCGGTTTAACGTCTCAGCCAAAAGACGGCACCTCTGACAGTGC
Source organism: Somniosus microcephalus (assembly GCF_052327205.1). Lineage (NCBI taxonomy): Eukaryota > Metazoa > Chordata > Chondrichthyes > Squaliformes > Somniosidae > Somniosus > Somniosus microcephalus. Next base: position 262,760,094 of record NC_140993.1, read on the forward strand.
AGCTTTCCCTCAGTACTGCACTGGGAGTGTCAGCCTGGATTATGTGCTTAAGTCTCCGGAGTGGGACTTGAACCGACAACCTTCTGACTCAGGAGGCGTCAGAGAGCACTACCCACTGAATCACAGCTAAACAATGGATTCAATGTGTGCACTAACCCCTCAATGCCTGACTGCCGAGGAGTTTAAAATGAGTGCCAACTACTTTGAAACCAGTGCAATAGGAGCACCAAAGAAGTGCAAAACCGGGCTGTGGGAGGCCAGAATTATCCAAAACACTACTATTCAGGAAGACGGTCGTATAGCGCCTCCACTAGAACTGTAATAAAACAATTCTGTTTGGACCTTATGGACATTTCAGACCCTGAGGTGCTCATTACCCCAACCCTTGCTTCACTAGAGGAGTAATACGGGTAATAACCGAAATTATTACAGTCGGAGTGGATTAAAACTCTTTCATGCACTTGTCACTTTTGAGTTATGTGAATTGCACTTTTATCTTATGGGATTGCCTTCTGGGCACAGCAGACTGCTGACACCCTCTGCACAGAACCCTTCTCTTGCAGAATACTGAAACCACCTGAATTGGATATATGTTCAAAACTAGTGAATGATTCCCTAATATATTCCCATCTGTAGTGTGTTAGAATCTTCAGCTGCCTAGGCCCTAAGCTCTGGAATTCCCTCCCACAACCTTTCCGCCTCTCCACCTCTCTCTCCTCCTTTAAGACGCTCCTTAAAACCTACCTCTTTGACCAAGCTTGTGGTCATCTGGCCTAATGTCTCCCTATGTGGCTCGGTGTCAAATTTTGTTTGCTAATCGCTCCTGTGAATGGGCGCCAATGATGGAGCGATGAAAATCGGGGATGCGCAAGAGGTCAGAATTGGAGGAGCGCAGAATTGGAGGAGCGCAGAGATCTCAGAGGGTTGTGGGGCTGGAGGAGATTACAGGGGTGGGGAGGGGTGAGGCCGTGGTGCAATTTGAAAACAAGGATGAGAATTTTAAAATTGTGGCACTGCCGGACCAGGAGCCAATGTAGGTCAGCGAGCACGGGGGTGATGGGTGAACGGGACTTGGTGCGAGTTAGGATACGGGCAGCAGAGTTATGGATGAGCTGAAGTTTATGGAGGGCAGATTGTGGGAGGCCGGCCAGGTGAGCATCAGTGTTACTAAGTAAAATTATCGGGATGCCTAAAAAACTTCAACTGAGACTATATGATGAGAATAAACAATTTGTCTTCTGAGAAAAAATTCTAACATTAAATTTTAAATTTTAAAAGCAGATGATTTTCTAAATATCTAAATTGGGTCCTAAAGACACACTTAGGCCCTTGATGCAGTTCTGGTCTTCCAATAGGTCAGGTGTACAATCAGCCCAATGGAATTGAGTGCTGAGCAGCCCAGCCCTAAAGGGACCATTGTACTAATGAATTTTGTGGAGCCAGGTGGAGCATGCTGCTAGCCCATCTACGTCTCCCCTCCCTGTCACCACTGCCTTTTCTCCTTTCCCGCACCGCACCCTCCCCCAGCTCAGTTCCACATCGGAGCCACCAAAATTCCTATCCCGCCCACTGCTTGCTGGCAAAATTGGAATGTGGCCCTTCCCCCCCCCCCCCTCTCAAAATGGCTCGGGCTGCTTGGCAGGGACTTTGGGCGGGTTGCATGATCGTCGCTCCCACCCACTGCCCGAAGCCCTGCTCAATGTTAAAATCCACCCCTTGGATTCTGCTCCTCCCTGTTGAATGAGAACATGGCGAGAGTGGCACACCAGCTGATCCGTGCTTCTGAGACCAACATCTTTTGGGGGTACCATAAACGCCGTGATCAGCTTTTTGATGACCCTCGAAGATCCGTTCCAAGGGTGCAATACCCATCTCAAACTAGCACAACTCTCCCTAAAGACAGAACTTGCATGTCTACAGCACCTTTCACCACCTCAGGACGTCCCAAACCTCTTTACAGCCAATGAAGTACTTTTGAAGTGTAGTCACTGTTGTAATGTAGGAAACACGGCAGCCAATTTGAGCACAGCAAGCTCTCAGAAACAGCAAATGACCAAATAGTCTGATTTGGTGATGTTGGTTGAGTGATAACTATTGGCCTGAATGCAGTTAGGCTGATAAGATACCCTCTGGTAAATGCTATGTTGAAGATATCCATCGGTAATATAGCAGTGTGAAAACCAGAGTACAAGTTTGCCCTTTTGTAATGTTTTTCTTTTTGAAAACTTGACATTTAAAAAGTTATTTATATCTGGGCCATATATTAAAAGCCTTATGTCTTCCTACGCTTCTTGTCAACAAAACCTTACCCCCATTGTTATGTTCTCCTCACACTATTGTATCAACATTTGCAATTGTAAATTCCTTTGGCTAGAAATTCATTATAGCCCAGGAATGGGCGGTATCTTCAGAAAAGTTTGAGAATTAGCGCCAGGCGCTAATGCTTTAGACTGCACGCAAAATTCATTCTCACCGCTCAAAGAAATGATTGGGGCGCTAAATCAAGTCTTAAAGGCCTAGCTCAGTGGTGTTACACTCCAAGGGTGGACCAATATCGGGTGCAGTCTAATCGCAACTCATCATTGCCATACCCTTTCCCCATGTATTTAAAGGGGAGGTTCATTGATGCTGCAGCACCTCATTCTCAGCATTGCTGGCTGTGCAGCTGCCTCAGCATGGAGTAGCACAACAAGGAGAAGGAGCCGGAGGACTGAAGCAGGTGTGCTCATGGCAGATCCACCTCAGTCGGGTGGTCAGGGTGATTGAATGTTTCAACAAATGCTACAGACCACCGTCTGTACCACAAGCTTCACACACTGCCCAAAGCACCAGACCCCCAGCACTCACCCACCAACAATCTCTACCTACCAACACTCACACCCACATCTCATGCCTTGCACACAATGGCAGCTATTCAACTATGGCAGGCGCAAGGGTCACTAGTTGTTGGATTGATTGCAGATTGGAGGGTAGCAAATGTAACCCCACTATTTAAAAAAGGAGGGAGAGAGGAAACAGGGAACTACAGACTGGTTAGCCTAACATCGGTAGTAGGGAAAATGCTAGAGTCTATTATAAAGGATGTGATAACAGAACACTTAGAAAATATCAGCGGGATTAGACAAAGTCAACATGGATTTATGAAAGGGAAATTGTGTTTGACAAACCTACTGGAGTTTTTTGAGGATGTAACTGGTAGAATAGATAAGGGAGAACCAGTGGATGTGGTGTATTTGGATTTTCAGAAGGCCTTTGATAAAGTCCCACATAATGTCCCACATAAGCACATGGGATTGGGGGTAATATACTGGCATCGATTGAAAATTGGTTAACAGACAGGAAACAGAGAGTAGGAATAAATGGGTCTTTTTCGGGGTGGCAGGTGGTGACTAGTGGGGTACTGCAGGGATCAGTGCTTGGGCCCCAGCTATTCACAATATATATCAATAATTTGGATGAGGGAACCAAATGTAATATTTCCAAGTTTGCTGATGACATGAAACTAGGTAGGATTGTGAGTTGTGAGGAGGATGTAAAGAGGCTTCAAGGTGAATTAGACAAGTTGAGTGAGTGGGCAAATACATGGCAGATGCAGTATAACGTGGATAAATGTGAAATTATCCACTTCAGTAGGAAAAACAGAAAGGTAGAGTATTATTTAAATGGTGATAGGTTGGGAAATGTTGATGTACAAAGGGACCTGGGTGTCCTTGTACACCAGTCACTGAAAGCAAACATGCAGGTGCAGCAAGCAGTTAGGAAGGCAAATGGTATGTTGGCCTTCATTGCAAGAGGATTTGAGTACAGGAGCAAGGGTGTCTTACTACAGTTGTACAGGGCCTTGGTGAGACCACACCTGGAGTACTGTGTGCAGTTTTGGTCTCCTTACCTAAGAAAGGATATACTTGCCATAGAGGGAGTGCAGCGAAGGTTCACCAGACTGATTCCTGGGATGGCAGGGCTATCGTATGAGGAGAGATTGGGTCGACGAGGCCTGTATTCACGAGAGTTTAGAAGAATGAGAGGGGATCTCATTGAAACGTATAAAATTCTGACAGGGCTAGACAGACTGGATGCAGGGTGGATGTTTCCCCTGGCTGGGGGTCTAGAACGAGAGGTCACAGTCTCAGGATACGGGGTAGGACATGTAGGACTGAGATAAGGAGAAATTTCTTCACAGAGGGTGGTGAACCTATGGAATTCTCTACCACAGAAGGCTGTGGAGGCCAAGTCACTGAATATATTTAAGGAGGAGATAGATAGATTTCTAGACGCAAAAGGCATCAAGAGGTATGGGGAGAGAGCGGGAATATGGTGTTGAGATAAAGGATCAGCCATGATCATACTGAATGGCGGAGCAGGCTCGAAGGGCCGAATGGCCTATTCCTGCTCCTATTTTTCTATTCTATGTTTCTATGATATGTGTGATAAATTTATTAATGGAGTTTGCAATATTTTGTGGTCTCTCTCATTTCTCCTTTGCACGCTGTGATATGGCATGACACAGGGATGGTATGATGGGCATGTGGTGAGCAAAAGGGATCTGGGGTTTAAGTCATCCTGGTGTGAGACGAGGTCTGTTTGGAGGAGGGGACAGAGTTCTGTGACCACCACCTTGGTGATGCAGAGCCCTCTAATACACTGCTCCTCGCTTCATTGAAGGTAGGAGAAGTGCTGTCGGAAAACCCTCGGAGGGTAAGGCCTCCCGATGAGAGCCCTGATGGCCCTCCTCCACCCTCTGGCCACATGTTTCAGTCTTTCTCGCTGCCTGTGCTCCCTCCGCCGCAGACCCTGGAGGGCGAGGTCAACTGCCAGTATAGCCCCCATTAATGTAACCAAGTGTAGCACTTTGATATGTTGTCAGAATAAATTGTTAGCAGCCACAACACTCCTGATACAAAACCTTTAAATTACTGAATTAAACTGTTGCACAATGTGAAGCACGCTCACTGACGTTTCGATCTGCCTGGCGTTGAATTCCCCGGCGGTACCTCGCACCGGCGGCGCAACGGGGCGGGGCTGGATTGCCGTGCGTCGCTTGATTCGCCTCGTCCCGGCGCTACTGCATCAGAGCCCCGTTACCACCCTCTGCAGGCACTAACGGGAGACGCGAACCAATTGAATTTTCCCCCCAAAATGTCCACATAAATTCTAGAAACTCCCACTGTAAACTTACGCTGTAATTACATCTACTGACACTGGTGGTGCTGTAGCACCTCAGCTTTGCCTCTCCCAGCTCCTGGGACTGTACAGAGAGACTCTGTGCTGAATCAACTTTCTATGCTTCCCAGTCTGGTATACTTTTTGCCATGTAACTATTAATAATAATATAAAATCAAATTATATAAAAATCCAGACAGAATGTACGACTTTAAAATAAGGACTGAAGGCAGCTACCTGGAAGTGTATATTTCTATATTTATCTATGAATCATAATGAATAATTGTAGAATTATGGAATGATACAGCACAGAAGGAGGCCATTCAGCCCATTGTGCCTGTGGCGGCTCTTTGAAAGAGCAATCCAATTAGTCCCACTCCCTCTGCTCTTTCCCCGTAGCACAGGAAATACTCCAGCCTTTCTCCAGTACAGGCACAGTTGTGCCACTTCTGTTGTGCCTCATCCTCTCCAAGTCCTCTCTTCCAGCACCACTGGGTGTCGCCGTTTGCTCTGTAGAAACTGTTGCACATTCCAATACTTCCAACACACAAAAAAAACTCTTGAATTTCATGAAGCAATCCCCCTCGCTTAAATGACTGTAATTATGATGTTTGCTGTGTGTACAATTGGGAATCTGCTATTCCCAGAAAACTTTAATGCCAAAAATCCATCTGCCCTTCCAGGAAATATTTTTCTTTAACAATGTTTGCGCCGAACGGTCGATATTATTTTGGAACTAGTTCACTATAGATAGCAGAACTTTGCATCAACTATTCCTGTCTTTTATAATCACTCACGCGCATTTTACAACACCCCCCATTCTCATATGCTCCCAAAGTAATTGGGGGAACAGCATTTATTTAAGGTATAGAGTTTAATTGGATCAGCTTTCTTGCCGTTTTAATGCAAGTGGGCACCTTGTCTGATTTCCATGTATCAGGGCCAGGGTTTGGCAGGGCTACATTTTGGCTTTGCATATTGGGACATCAATCTTTTGTTTTTATAGTAAATTATGATTTATGTGCGTGTTTTTAAGTCTGCGTATATCTTTGGCTCATATCTCTAACTTCTTCCAGATCTGATGAAAGATCATCAACCTGAAATGTTAATTCTGTTTCTCGCTCCACAGATGCTGTCTGACCTGCTGAGTATTTCCAGCATTTTCTGTTTTTATTTCTTTGGCTGGTATGTTGGACTTTGTTGATTTGATCGGGCAGCAAAAGGAGTAAAATGTGTCCTAACTCGCACCAAGTCCCGTTCACCCATCACCCCTGTGCTCGCTGACCTACATTGGCTCCTGACCGGCAACACCTCGATTAAAAAATTCTTATCATTGTTTTCAAATCCCTTCGTGGCCTCGCCCCTCCCTATCTCTGTAACTTGCTCCAGCCCTACACCCTCTGATATCTCTGCAACCTCCTCCAATTCTGCCTTCTTGTGATTTCCCGATTTTCATCGCTCCGCCATTAGCAGCCTTGCCTTCATCTGCCGAGGCCCTAAGCTCAGGAATTCCCTCCCTGAACCTCTCCGCCTCTCTACCTCACTCTCTCCTCCTTTACGACGCTCCTTAAAACCTACCTCTTTGACTAATCTTTTGGTCATCTGCCCTAATATCTCCTTATGTGGCTCTGTGTCAAATTTTGTATTATAATGCTCCTGTAGGAACATAGAAATATAGGAACAGAAGTTGGCCATTCAATTGCATGAGCTTCAACTTTAGTTAACAGTCTCTTATGAGGGATTTTATCAAATGCCTTCTGGAAGTCCATATAAATAACAGCTAAAGACTACTTGTCCACTACTATAGTTACCTCTTCAAAAAATTCAGTCGGGTTTGTCAGGCATGACCTACCTTTTACAAATCCATGCTGGCTTTCTGATCAGCTGAGAATTTTCAAGGTGTTCAGTCACCCTATCCTTAATTATAGACTCTAGTAATTTCCCGACAACAGATGTTAGGCTAACTGGTCTAAAATTCCCTGGTTCCCCTCTCTCTCCATTCTTAAATAGCAGAGTGACATGCGCAATTTTCCAATCTAAAGGAACGCTTCCTGAATCAAGAGAACTTTGGAAGATTATAGTTAGGGTATCTGCAATGTGCTCACCTACTTCCTTTAAACCCCTGGGACGGAAACCATCTGGTCCTGGGGATTTGTCACTCTTTAGTGCCATTATTTTCTTCATTACTGTTATTTTGCTTATGTTAATTTTGTTGAGTCCCTGATTCAATATTAGTTTCCTTGGGATTTCCAGCATGCTGTAAATACTGACGCAAAGTAATTATTCAACATGCCCGCCATTTCCTTATTATCATTGACAGGATCACCACTTTCGGTTTTCAAGGGGCCAACATTGCTCCTGACCACCCTCTTTTTCCTAATATAATTGTAAAAAAATGTTGTGTTGATTTTGATACCCCTTGTAGTTTCCTTTCACACTCCCTTTTTGTAGCTCTTACTATCTGTTTTGTCACTCTTTGTATCTTTCCCATTTGTCAGGATCTGTGCTATTTTTTGCCTTTTTGTATACCTTTTCTTTCAGTTTTATGTCGTCTCTTATCTCTTTAGTCGTCCATGGGTTTTTTGTTGGCAAGTGGAGCTCTTGCCCCTTAAGGGTATAAAACGGTACTGTATCACATTAAATTATTTTTTGAACACCTCCCACCGATCTTCTGTCGCTTTACCCATTAACAGATTCGCCCAGTTTACTGTGGACAGTCTCTGTCTCATCCCGTTGACGTCGGCCTTACCCAAATCTAGAATCTTAGTAGCTGTTTCGCGTTTCTCCCTTTCAAACACGACACTGAACTCGATCATGTTACGATCGCTATTAGATAAATGTTCACGCACCGTTAGGCTGTTAACTAAATCTGGCTCATTACTAAATCTAAGATGGCCTGCCCCCTTGTTGGTTCTAGGGCATATTGTTGCATAAAACTATCCCAGACACACTCAAGAAATTCACTACCTTTCTGACATGTGCTAGTCTGCTTATCCCAATCTATATGAAAGTTAAAATCCCCCATTAAAACCACTCTGTCTTTGCTACATCCTGTGGCGCGCCATGGGACGTTTTACTACCTTAAAGGCGCTATATAAATAAAGTTGTTGTTGATAATTGAATCAAATTATTAATCCCCCCTTGATTTTTCTTTCTTTAATTTCGGAGGTTCCTCTGGTTAATTTCAATTTGAAATTTACACCCTGGTCACAGTTTAACCAGCTGAAGAGTTGAGGATCTGGTCTGTTACTCTGTTAAGAGGGGTTGTTGCCGCTTTCTTTCTCTCTCTCTCTCAAGGTCACAGGACTGCCCGAAACTTTTTGCTGTTGGGTTTAAATTGGACTCCACGCCCCTACTGTTCCACAGCCCCAACACACTCCCTTTGGCACACAGCAGAAAGTGGGTGGAGATTATTGTGGATTATTTCTGTTGCCTAACTTGTCGCTTTGGCTCCACCCCAAACACGATTGGAGCAGAAGAATTTGTTGGCACTAAAAGGCAGAGAGAGAGAGAGAGAGGAACAAGTCATTTCAGCCCCCAAGGGCTCCAGTCTCTCTCACACTCTCTCTAAGACTAAAGTCCCAGTGCATGGTATTTTAAGAATGCGACAAAGATGGCGTTATTAGGTAGGGTGCAGAGAAGTGGGCTGTTGGAAGTTTTGGTCAGGGAGAGCTGGCATCGTGTGCTGGCCACTCTGAGCGAGGAGAATCTTATCCTGAGCTGTGAGCAGTCCGCGGACTCCGCCGCCTGGAACGGTCTGACCAATGGAGCTCACTCGAGCCCGAGCAGAGCCGGAGCCGGAGCAGGAGTCGGATCGCAGAGTCCCCAACTGGGATCCCACAGCCCTCAAATAGGATCCCGCAGTCCCAAAGCTCCCGGGGTCCGAACTGCCTTCACCGAACTACCGGAACACATCCCCGAAACCATCAGCAACAAGAAACGAAACGTCAGGGTCATCAAGGTACCTCTTAGCAATATCTGGACTGGGAGAGGATTTCTGAGTCGGAATCTGTAACCTTTCCACTCCGGTTGTGGGACTGTACTTACTGCCAGCCCCTTGAGATGAACGGGGTGTTAGTACTTTTGTTTTTTGTTATTCATAATTTTAACATTAATGTAACTGAGCTAATCAAGCTTCAAGCGTCAAAGATGGAAGTGGAAAGTTTTTTTGAGTGTGCAAAGGGATTGATTGTGTGTGTTGTCATTGAACAGTCGCGGCCACTCGCTGCCTTTTCGGACACTTTTCCTCCCGCTCCCGATCTGGTCCACCCCCATTCCCAGAGACTGAGGGGGCTGCTCACTCCCAACACCCCGTGGCCACACAGCTCGTTTCTTTGGGTCATTCTGACCTCTCCTCTTTTGTTGTTGTTGTTGTTGCAGGTCTTGGTTACAATTCGACCCCAAAAAGGACAAGGGGGAGGCGGATACTTTCCAATTAATATCTGTTGAGTTAGCCCACGCTTTATATTATAATATATCATAAGATAGATATAAATGCCTTTCACAATCTCAGTGTCTGACTTGGGGATTCGGTTTGGTCTGTGTCGAAGTTCCAAAGATGGTACGATTTTGTTTGAAAGTTATTGAGGCTTGGATTGCTGAGATCAGCCTTTCTGCAGTCCCAGCCCAGCCACTTACAGCGGTGATGGGGATTTCTCCTCTTCTGCTGTGATTTTCGTCCTGACGTTATTTTCTGCTCAGCATTAGTTAGGAGTGCGAGTTATTCTTCTGCTTTTAAAACTTTTTTAAAAAGCTATCCACGTGTTCTCTTGTTATTTTTAATAAAGACTATATGTGCCCGTTAATGATTAACAATCGTCACTAGGCTGTAAAAGTCCCCAAGCAAGTCTCTACACACAGATGTGAGAGGTTGCAGCCTCTCTTTCACTATTTGAAGGGGCTGCTCCTTGATTTTTTTTTTTGGCTGCACTTCAGTCCCACGCTCCTGATCTTTGGTCACTCGGTGCGGAGAGGAGCGGGCAGATCGGAGGACCTCCTCGTAGGACTGCTCCTGGGCCTGGCCAAGGTGGCCATTAACTGGTCCAGGCGCAGGCGGTCGAGGGGGTCGTTCGGCCCGACTGCCTTGCCTCTCTTCCGTGGTCACGTTCGCACCCGGGTGGCCCTGGAGATGGGAGCACGTGGTGTCCACTGGCACGCTCGAGGCCTTCCGCGACCAGTGGGCGCCGCGGGGACTGGAGCGCATCATCAACCCCAGTAACCAAATTTTAATCTGATTTGTTAAGTTTTATTTAAAGTTTTATTAAGTTACAGATTTTTTGTTTAAACACCCAAACAAAAGAGTACACACAGATGGAAACGGCAAGTAGTCGTTGTTAACCCTTCGAGTACTGCATGCTCTCCTGAAACACAGTGGGAATTAGAAGTCGACACCTGCACCATATATTTATAAGGTGACTTGCAGTTATACAGTGCCTTTAACAGCAAGAAAACATCCCAAGGTGCTTCACAGAGAGGCAATACACACACACACGAAAAAAAATCACTGTAACTGCAAAATCACAGCCAGGTACAACATAGGGCTTGGTGAAGATTTGCCTATCAGTAGAATTTAAAAATTTTTTTTATCCTTGGGCGTCGCTGGTAAGGCCGACATTTATTGCCCATCATCTAGTTGCTCCTGAGAAGGTGGTGGTGGGCCGCCGTCTTGAACCAGTGAGTGGTTTGCTACAACTGAGGGGGTTCACGAGGCCACATCAGGGGGCAGTCAAGAGTCAACCACATTGGGTGTGGGACTGGAGTCACATATCGGCCCAGACTGGGTAAGGACGGCAGGTTTCCTTCCCTAAAGGACACCAGTGAACCAGTTGGGTTTTTACGGCTGTCCGACAGCTTCATGATCACTTTTACTGACACCAACTTTTTATTTCTAGATTTTTTTTTTAACTGACAATTGAACTCACGTTCTACTCGATTACTAGTCCAGGCCTCTAGATTACTAATAACCTAACCATGACACTACCGTACCAATTAAACAATTAGCATTGGTTCATTTACCACTCACTAACCCTAATATAGTAAATAGGTATATCACCACAGAGAATGTGTTAACAATCTGTGAGGAAATGGATTTGTTACTTTTAAAAATTGACCACAAACTTCAAATTGTTAAAGAATTTCCTTGACTTACTTTTACAAACAGTTCCATTATTTATGTTGGAACCAAGAGATTTCTGCTTCTAGTCTCAAGGAGGCAATGATAGTTCTCATAATGTACAGACATGGTCTACTTTTTGAGCAAATCAGCAATGCAAGTTCTGGCTAATAAGTTTCAGAAAGGACTTGTATAATGTTAAGGACTGACGGACTGTCATACACGACTCGATGGGGCCCTATTTACTATCCGACAGAAAGGCCTCGACTTTTACAGGGGGTGGGAAGGGTGAAGCAAGGTTGGGGACATGGATCGGCAGAGTCTCGATTTAATAAATGAAGGCTGTTGACAGGGATCGGCGGGGGGATGGGGGTGAAGCCTCTGGCCGCCATTTGGGGGGTGGGGGGGGTGAGGATCTATCAAAGGTCGGGAGCGAGGTAGCCTCGGCACAAGGGATGCCCAATGTGAGGGCAATGTGAGGTCTGGGAGAGAATTCCTGCCCCTTGTGGCCCACGAGGAAGCCTCAAATAAAACTATAAAACTCACCCTCTGGGTCTGTTCTGGCCCAGGATCTGACTCCCAAGAGGTTTTTCCCAGGATCTGACTCCGGGTCTGGCCCAGGATCCGACTCCCGAGAGGTTTATCCCAGTATCCGACTCCTGGTCTGGCCCAGGATCCGGCTGCAGGCAGGTTTGACCCTGGGGAGCGGGTGGAGGGGGGTCGGGGGGGTCGGTGGAGGGGGGCGGGTGAAGGCGACTCTGCCCCTCCGTCCTCAGACCAAGGGTTGACATTGCAAATCCTGAAGACAACATCGGACTCGATCTGCATATTTAAAACAGGATCCCGCTTCCTCCCTGTGGGTTAATATGGGGACACGGTGGGCAGGAAGCATAATCGGATGGAGGGGAGGGGGGGGCGGTAAGTGACTGGCATTGTGTCCACCAGGTGGGGGCAGTTAAAATTGGGGCCAAAGCTTCAGAAAGTAATTACTTTATTATCTGTTCTGGCTTCTGTCATATCTCCGAATTGTATTCTCAGTTGATGATAGTCCCTGTAAGATCAAAGATTAAGCATCATGACTTTGGGTGCCATTGTATGAACATTTCTGATAGTATGATAATCACATTTTAAAAGTGTTCAATGGGCCACCACAGAACTGTTTTAAACAAAATGTCCTGGAGTCTTGTTCCGGTCAATACACAGGCCCTCTCACAAGTTTATATCTTAATTTAAAATATATTCGCATTTTCAGAATTTTCTATTGTCAATGCAGATTTCCAGCATTCATAGGGAATTCAGGAACAGGCCATTCAGCCCCTCGAGTTTGTTCCGCCTTGAATTAGATCTTCGCTGATCTGTACCTTAACTCCTTCTACTCGTCTTGTTTCCGTAACTCTTAATATCTTTACCCAACAAATATCTATCAGTTTTGAAATTTTCAATTAACAGCTTTTTGGGGCAGAGAGTTCCAGATTTCCCCGACCCTTTGTGTGAGGAAGTGCTTCCTGACATCACCCCTGAACGGCCTGGCTCTAATTTGAAGGTTGTGCCTCCCTTGTTCTGGGCTCTCCCACCACAGGAAGTAGTTTCTCTCTATCTATCCCATCAACTCCTTTAATCATCTTAAACAACTCAATTAGATCACCCCTTAATCTTCTAAACCCGAGGGAATACAGGCCCAGTCTACGCAATCTGTCCTCAGAATTTAACCTTTTTAGCCCTGGTATAATTCTGGTGAATCTGTGCTGCTCCCCCTCGTGTTTTATTTGTTTTCTTTCAAATTTGTTGCTATATTTGTAAATGAAGTACTGGTGTGTGGGTAACTCCTACAATCCTGCATTTTTTGAAAAAATTGCACTTTTTGAGAGTTTGCATATTTCCCGACGGCATCGTACATTTTGATGTGAAATTACTTGTGGGAGTACATTCACACACGAAGCTTCTGCGCCAGGGGCTGCACTGGGAGCGGCGCCGATTCAAAGGCTGAAGTAGCTTGTTTGTTCTTGGTCTCTGGAGGTTTTATATTATCTGGTATAAACTAACATCAGAGAAAGTCTCAATTAGTCCTCTTCCTGTGTCTGCATAGCACAATAATGACACAGATCATTTTTACAAAAGAACTGAGTGGAAGGAGAACTGGCCTATTGCCTGCGTTCCAATGTCTGGCCTAATCTGGAGGCATCTGTCACGCAGCAATCCCTCCATGGCCTCAGCCTCTCCCTATCTCTGTAACCTCCTCCAGCCCTACAACCCTCCGAGATCTCTGCGCTCCTCCAATTCCAGCCTCTTGCGCATTCCCGATTTTAATCGCTCCACCATTGGTGGCCATGCCTTCAGCTGCCTAGGCCCTAAGCTCTGGAATTCCCTCCCTAAACCTCTCCCTATCTCTGTAACCTCCTCCAGCCCTACAACCCTCCGAGATCTCTGCGCTCCTCCAATTCCGGCCTCTTGCGCATCCCCGATTTTAATCGCTCCACCATTGGTGGCCGTGCCTTCAGCTGGCTAGGCCCTCGGCGCTGGAATTCCCGCCCTAAACCTCTCCGTACCTCTCTCCTCCTTTAAGACACTCCTTAAAACCCGCCTCATTGACCAAGCTTTTGGTCACCTGCCCTAATATCTCCTTAGATGGCTCGGTGTCAAATGCTGTCTAATAATCGCTCCTGTGAAGCGCCTTGGGACGTTTTACTACGTTAAAGGCGCTATATAAATGCAAGTTGTTGCGAGAGCTAAAAAGATAAGTTAAAGTGGGTTCAGTTCAATATCTCCTCTGAACAACGGTACTTCTGACATTGCAGTACCCCCTCAATACTGCACTGGAGTGGAGGCATGTATTTTGTGCTCAAGTCTCTGGGGTGGGACTGTGAAGCCACAATGTTCTTGCTCCAAGGTAAGAGTGCTACCCACTGAGCCATGGCTGACACCTTCACAGTGAACAAGAACTGGTTGGCATGCTGCGGGATTCCAGTATTCTGAGGGCTGCGCGGTTTAAGGAGTGCGTGACTTAAGGCTAAGGGGATCAAGGGTTATGGGGAGAAAGCAGGGACAGGGTACTGAGTTTGGATGATCAGCCATGATCGCATTGAATGGTGGAGCAGGCTCGAGGGGCCGAATGGCCTACTCCTGCTCCTATCTTCTATGTTTCTATGTGACCTTTTACTGATCCTCAAGGTAATGGCGTTTTCTTTTCTCCTTCAAGCAAGAGGTCGGGGGTCTGGGGATCAGCATCAAGGGAGGCAAAGAAAATAAGATGCCAATCCTGATCTCGAAGATCTTCAAAGGCCTGGCGGCCGACCAGACCGAGTCTCTCTATGTGGGGGACGCTATCTTGTCTGTGAATGCAATGGACCTGAGGGATGCCACGCATGATGAGGCGGTGCAGGTGTTGAAAAGAGCTGGCAAAGAGGTCCTCCTGGAGGGTAAGCTGGCACTTCCTCATTCCGGTCAATACCAAACCCAAATCAGGGTCAATGTTTCTTTAATTCTTCGTGATTTGCAACGAGACTGCATTTGAGGGAAGTTTTTATTAACCCAAGTTTTTTTTTTAATCCAGTCTAAATCTTACCTCCTTGGTTTGTCAAAGATATTGAATGAATATTAATTGTGGCAGCTGTGCCTCTGGGTCAGAAGGTTGTGGGTTCGAGTCCCACTCCAGGGGACTTGAGCACATTAATCTAGGCTGACACTCCCAGTGCAGTGCTGAGGGAGCGCTGCACTGTCGGAGGTGCCGTCTTTCGGATGAGACGTTAAACCGAGGCCTCGTCTGCTCTCTCAGGTGGATGTAAAAGATCCCATGGCACTATTTTGAAGAAGAGCAGGGGGAGTTCTCCCCGGTGTCCTGGCCAATATTTGTCCCTCAGTCAACACCTAAAAAAAACCCAGATTATCTGGTCATTATCACATTGCTGATTGTGGGAGTTTGCTGTGCGCGCATCAGCTGCCGTGTTTCCTACATTACAACAGCACTTCAAAAGGTACTTCATTGGCTGTAAAGCGCTTTGGTATGTCCAGTGGTCATGAAAGGCGCTATAGAAATGCAAGTGTTTTTATTAACCCTTTGTGAAGTGAATTGTGGGGTTGTAGTTCCCGAATAATGAAATATCATTAGTGCAAGGTTTGAGGTTTCTTGTTTATTGAGTCCGAGCATGCAGAAGGTATCATTGGAAAGTTTGTAGGACTGGTTGAGTAAATTGAAAGATTTCAATGCTATTTTTTCCCCTTAGTTGGGGTCCATTATTTACAATGAGGGTCGTAAAAATCTAGCCCTGTATCACCACACCTTGTAAAACATCTGAGAAAGAAAGACTTGCATTTATATACCTCCTTTCACGACCTCGGGACGTCCCAAAGCACTTTACAGCCAGTGAAGTACTTTGGAGTGTCGTCACTGTTGTAATATAGGAAACGCGGCAGCCAATTTGCGCACAGCAAGCTCCCACAAACAGCAATGTGATAATGACCAGATAATCTGTTTTTTTTCAGTGACGTTAGTTGAGGGATAAATATTGGCTAGTACACCAGGGAGAACTTCTTCGAAATAGTGGGAATTTTTACGTCCACCTGAGAGCAGACTCGGTTTAATGTCTCATTCAACAGGCAGCACCTCTGACAGTGCAGCACTCCCTCAGCACTGCACTGGAGTGTCAGTCCTAGATTTTATGCTCAAGCCTCTGGAGTGGGATTTGAACCCACAACCTTCTGACTCGGGCGAGAGTGCAGAGAAGAGCAGGGGAGTTCTCCCCGGTGTCCTGGTCAATATTTATCCCTCAATCAACATCACTAAAACAGATTATCTGGTCATTATCACATTGCTGTTTGTGGGAGCTTGCTGTGTGCAAATTGGCTGCCGCGTTTCCTACATTACAACAGTGACTACACTTCAAAAGTACTTCATTGGCTGTAAAGCGCTTTGGGTCGTCCTGAGGTCGTGAAAGGTGCTATAGAAATGCAAGTCTTTCTTTTTCCTGTGTCATGCTATTTGGAGATAGACCATAACGATGGTTCATAAGAAAGGGTGTTCTACTCCTTTTGTGAAGCCACTCCTGAACCAAATTAATGTTTTCAGTGAAACTCGGACTGTTCTGTCATTTTGTACGTGTTATAGTGAAACTCGGTGAAATAAGTTACAGCTGAATAAATGCAGACACCAAATCCAGTGTTTTGTTGAGCTAAACATCTCCTAGGAATGTTTTTTTTTTTGCGGAAAGTGAGATCCCGGGTTGCGTGAGGACGCTGCGAAGTGATAAGCTAGAGACCTGTTTCAGACGTTAAACCTTTTTATTAAAATGAACAGAAAATCATTGGCGCTGCAGGCACTTGAAGGGTACCAGGTGATGGATGGACTGGCTAGGTGATCCATGATAGATAGGTTCAGATCTTCCGGGTTGTAAGCTGCGTTATACAACACTCAATGGAGCAGCGAATGAAGCCGTGCTATCTCAGGATGACGCTTAAGATGTCTACCGCACAATTAGGCTGATTATTGTAGTTTAAATGACAAAGAAGAGTGGCTAGCATTATCAGCGCTGCATTAGATTCCCGGCATTTGAACAGAGAAAGGAAGAGCAAAGAACGCACAGTTGATTGTAGAGGCTTACTTTGTGAAATTAAAATCAATTCATTCATTTTTGATTTTTTCTTTAAATTCTGGGACAAACATCCCCGAGCAGTTGACACTCGTAGAATAGCTGGTGAAAGATTGAACCAGTGCCAGTTTTGAAAAGATTTGAAAGTCACTTTCAATGATGGCACAGCTAGAGTGATATCCAGCTATTTATAAAGCACTGCCAAGTGTTGCTAGTATTAGCTGTGTCTCAGTAAGTAGCACTCTCACCTCTGAGTCCAAATGTTGAGGGTTTAAGTCCCACAGCAGAGATTTGACCGCAAAATTATCAGAAGAATCCAAGGCGACAGGAGGAAAAGCTTTTTTAGGCAACGCATGGTTAGGATTTGGAATGCGCTGTTTGATAGGGTGGTGGATACAGACTCAATAGTAGCCTTCAAAAAGGAATTGGATAAATCCTTGAAGGAGAAAATAATTGCAGGGATATGGGGAAAGAGCGGGGGAGTGGGAATCACTGGGTTGCTCTTCAAACGAGCCAGCGTAGATTCGATGGGACGAATGGCCTCCTTCTGTGCTGTACTGTTCTATGATTCTAGGCTGACACTCCAGTGCAGTACTGAGCACTGCACTGTCGGAGGCACTGTCTTTCGGATGAGATGTTAAACCAAGGCCACATCTGCTCTCTCAGGTGCCATGTGAAAAATGCCATGGCACTATTTGCAGAAGAGCAGGGGAGTTCTCCCCGTGTCCTGGGGGCCAATATTTATCCCTCAACCAACATCACTAAAAAAAAAGGTCATCTAGTTGCTGTGCGCAAATTGGCTGCTGTGTTTCCTACATTGAAACAGTAACTATGCTTCAAAACGTACTTCATTGGCGGTAAAGCTCTTTGGGGCATTCGAGGTGGTGAAAGGAGCTATATAAATGCAAGTCCTTCTTTATATACATATGAAATTTTAATTGTTTCTAGTGTGATGAAACAAGTATATTAAAGAGTTCTGTACTTCCGGCTGCAGTACACCGTACTTTGTCGAGGGTTGTGGCCAGGGAGAAACATTTTACATTGGGAGTCCATCCATTCTAATAACACTCAGGCTCTTAATGCTGCATGCTGCTGTGATAAACTGATATTGCCAGCACTCAAAGCAGTTATTAGCAAACTCTGTCACATCTTGTGGCGGATATATAGAAACATAGACATAGAAAAATAGGAGCAGGAGTAGGTCATTCGGCCCGTCGAGCCTGCTCCGCCATTCAATATGATCATGGCTGATCCTCTATCTCAATACCATATTCCCGCTCTCTCCCCATACCCCTTGGTGCCTTTTGTGTCTAGAAATCTATCTATCGCCTTCTTAAATATATTCAGTGACTTGACCCCCATAGCCTTCTGTGGTAGAGGATTCCACAGGTTCACCACCCTCTGAGTGAAGAAATTTCTCCTCATCTCAGTCCTAAATGTCCTACCCCGTATCCTGAGACTCTGACCCCTCGTTCGAGACCATAATCACTGAACATAATCACTTCAGCAAGACAGCTTGTTGGTACTAACCATTGTAGATTAACAAATGGCAGTCCTCGTAAGTGATGCGCTATCAATTACTCATAAAAGACTGAGAGTTAGAAGAGTAACTAAAGGCTTTTATTAACAACAGAATGGAGGTCTGCCTCGCGTGGTCGACCGGTCCAGAAATACAAAGGGCTGGGGAGCAGTCACCTTTATACTAGGACCTGTGGGAGGAGTCAGCCGAGGCATGTCCAGGCATGTACACAGTGGAATACAAACAGGACAAACAGGAATACAAACAGTGGTTTACCACAGTAAGAAATAACAGAATTGCATAGAATTTACAGCACGGAAACAGGCCATTCGACCCAACTGGTCCATGCCGGTGTTTATGCTCCACTCGAGCCACCTCCCGCTCTACTTCCATCTCACCCTAGCAACATATCCTTCTATTCTTTTCTCTTGTGTTTATCTGGCTTCCCCTTAAATGCATCTATACTATTCACCTCAACCACTCCCTGTGGTAGCGAGTTCCACATTCTCACCACTCTCTGGGTAAAGACGTTTCTCCTGGATTCCCTATTGGATTTATTAGTGATTATCTTATATTTATGGCACCTAGTTTTGGTCTCCTCCACAAGTGGAAACATCTTCTCTACATCTACCCAAAGTCTTTAAGGCACTGTGCTGATCTGATTTAAATTCTCATTGGTGGGCACTCTCCAGTACTTCACCCAAATGGTCAATGTTATAAATCTCATCATTATAAAGAAACTACTCATGAAATAATGCTGGATGACCAGCTGGTGGCGCCGTCCAAGGAGTATAAATACTCGGGCATGGGCCCAGCTTGCCCAGGGACATTTTGTAAGACAGGAACTAGTGAAGTACAACTAGACCTCCATGTTCTGAAACAAGTTGATTAAAGCCTTGCTTTCTACTCAAACCAAGTGCGTAGTGAGTTTTATTACGTCAGTCATTCATTCATGTCTGAGTGTTGACAGCGATGGTTTGTAGTCTCCTGGATCATGGGAGGGGGCGATAACTGAGCCTGGTTCAGTTCATGTCTAACAATGACCCCCCGTGCCCACCCCCACCCACCACCACCCCACACAACACACACAGACTTTCCAGCAGTGGCTAGCAACGAAGTACTGGAAACCTGATTTTGCTTCCCCCTCATAGCCCAAGAGTTCTAAATCTAATTGTAGTGCTCCAACTTGTGCCATGGCTGCGATTAGAGTGGGGATTAAGCCTTGAGATCTTCCTGGTCTATGTAACTCAGCACACATCCAACAGTGCAAGGAATATTATATCGAGTAGTGAAAAGGTTCTTCACAAAGAAAAATCAGTCCTGTATTGCGATAATTAAGAACATAAGAAATAGGAGCAGGAGTAAGCCACTCGGCCCCTCGAGCCTGCTCCGCCATTCAGTAAGATCATGGCTGACCTTGGGCTCAAAGCCACTTCCCCGCCCACTCCCCATAACCCTTCACTCCCTTATCTTACAAAAATCTGTCTATCTCCACCTTAAATGTATTTAATGACCCAGCCTCCACAGTTCTCTGGGGCAGAGAATTCCACAGATTTACGACCCTCTGAGAGAAGAAATTCCTCCTCATCTTCGTTCTAAAAGGGCGACCCCTTATTCTGAAACTATGCCCCCTGAGTTCTACATTATTCTTAATTAATTCAGTGTAGACTCAAAAGGCACTGGTACTGCTTTTTTTCATTTGAACTTTCTACCCTTCTTCAAACTAGTGCCATGGGATCTTTTACATGCACCTGAGAGGGCAGACGGGGCCTCAGTTTAACGTCTCATCCGAAAGACGGCACCTCCGACAGTGCGGCACTCCCTCAGTACTGCACTGGGAGTGTCAGCCTAGATTACGTGCTCAAATCTCCGGAGTGGGACTTGAACCCATGACCTTTGAACTCTGAGGCCTACCCACTGAGCCACGGGTAGCAGACAGTTAAATAATGAATTGGAGTTGTGCCATGTTAAATGCCCCTGTCCGTTACATTATTTAAAAACAGAAGTGCTATTTCTATTGAAGAAGCTCAATGAAAACCATCGAAGAAGCAGCTTTTGTTGCTCGTTTACTTGCTGCCCATGTTCATACAGTGCCATTCCTTTCACACACACAGAACATGTCAGCAATAGAGATTGGGAGCTTTTTTGTCTAGTTTCCAGGGACTCATGCATTCAGTAGCTATCGGCAAGGTTGCTTCGCATCGCTTGCTGGGCTCGTCCACTTCAAAGTTTGGCCCAAGACCAGGACTGCTATTTCTTTTCCTACTTTCCATGTGGTCTCAATGTTTGGTTGTTAGAATTGGGGAAAGGAAACTCTCAGGTTAAATAGCGAGCAAGTAGAGAGAAACCAATTCCTCTGGCAAGTGGGTCGGTAACCAGAGGTTCCTTAGATTTAAATAATTGGCAAAAGATCTAGAGAGGAAATGAGGTGAAATGTTTTCACACAGAGGGTTGCTAAGATCTGGAACGCACTACCTGAAAGGCTGGTGGAATCAGATTCCATAGCAACTTTCAAAAGGCAATTAGACATGCACTTGAAGAGGACTAATTTGCAGGGCTATGGGGAAAGAGCAGGGGGGAGTGGGAATAATTGGATCGCTCTTTGAAAGAGCCGGCAAAGGCAGGACGGGCCGAATGGCCTCCTTCTGTGCTGTATGATTCTAAGTTCTTTCACTCTGAAGTTTCAAGTGGTGCTTTTTAAAAAAAAAAAATGATGCATTGTCACTAGCTATATACATATATACAGGAAACTTTTTTTTATCCGGCACCGACGGGACCGGCGTGGTGCCGATTTATCAAAAAGTCCGGATTACAGAGAGGTATAGTTAAAAGGTACGAGAGCTCCGTACACAGCAACAAATCCAGGCTTCCCTGTTGCTTAGCAACAGGTGCAGGAACTCCGGCCACAGACCAAGCGTCCCTGTTGCTTAGCAACAAGTGCAGGAACCCCGATTACGCAGCCACAGATCCAGGAACAGCCACTAATATGAAGTAAAACTTACCTGAACCTACTCCTGAATTTTGTCGGTTAACAGAGATTTCCGGTTATTTAGGTGCCGGTAAATCAAGAGTTTCCTGTATTTGAATAGTTGCCCTCAGTTCATTTTATAAAGGATGGATACAAGGGGATATCTTCCCATGACATTAGTCAAGTGGATTGTCCTCCCCCTCCTCGAATACATTAGTCTGCCATACACCAATGATGTCCATTTAACTGGCCTATTTTCAGACTGACTTGAGGAGAAGCACTACGCATCATATTCATAATGATGCCACAAGCAATGGTATATTTTGATCGATCTTGCATCATTCATTGGAGAGAGGTGCAGGACTTAATTGAGCATTATTGTTGGATTTGATTAGCAGCACTAATGGAAGGTTGACTGATGACCTTCCCTTTGAACCCTGTAAATGAGGAGAAGCTAGTGCCAGTGGCAGAAGGGTCGGTAACCAGAGGGCACAGATTTCAGGTGATTGGCAAAAGTACCAGAGGCGACACGAGGAAACATTTCTTTACGCAGCGAGTTGTTGTGATCTGGAACGCGCTGCCTAAAAGGGCGGTGGAAGCAGATTCAATAGTAACATTCAAAAGGGAATTGGATAAATACTTGAAAAGGAAAACATTTGCGGGCTATGGGGAAAGAGCAGGGGGGAGTGGGAATAATTGGATCGCTCTTCCAAAGAGCCAGCACAGGCACGATGGGCTGAATGGCCTCCTTCTGTGCTGTGATTCTATAATTCTATGATTCTACGATTGCTTAACTATGAAAAAGGCACACTAAAGTATTTTTGCTTGATGACTGTGTCTCTTTAAACCCCAATCCAAAGTGAGGTTTTCTTGTTATAGTAAAATGTTGTATAGGCAGGGTTCAAAGGGAAGATTACCAGCAATGTTCCCTCTCTTTTTTTTGCACGCGCGCGGTCCCTTTAAGTGGCTGCACGGCCCATTCAAATTTTCGTGCACGCGCAGTTTCTCCCCTTTAAAAGCCAGTGAGTGGCCCGCGCGGGACCTCCAGACCGCTGCGCTGCCGCACAGCCTAGCGGGAACGTTGGTTACCAGTCAACCTTCTATTATTGCTGCTAATCGAATGAAACCATCCTGTTCAGTGAGTCCTGCACCTCTCTCCAACGAAGGATCATTACAGCCAAAGTTACAGCAGCATCAAGTCGCCTGAGGTTTACGGTTGTTACTAATGAATTCCACTCGCTGAAAGCAATGTTTTAAATGTCACCCATTTCCAAGATTCTAAGAAGTGGCAATGAAAGTAGGAGTGGAGCACTGTGTATAAACTGAAGGAGCCACATCTCCAGTACAGTCATAGAATAATACAGCACAGAAGGAGGCCATTCGGCCCATCGTGCCTGTGCCGGCTCTCTGAAGGAGTTGTCCAATTAGTCCCACTCCCCCCTGTTCTTTCCCCATAGACCTGCAACTTTCTCCTTTTCAAGTACAGTACTGTATCCAATTCCCTTTTGAAAGTTACTATTGAATCTGCTTCCACCGCCCTTTCAGGCAGCGCGTTCCAGATCACAACAACTCGCTGCATAAAAAAAATTCTCCTCTTCTTCTCCCCTCCTGGTTCTTTTGCCAAATATTTGTAGTCTGTGTCCTCTGGTTACCGACCCTCCTGTCACTGGAAACAGTTTCTGTTTACTTACTCCACCAAAATCCTTCGAGGAAAGACAAAATCCTGGAAAAAGGGATTCCACTATGGATTGGAAAAAATCACAGTCGGCGTTCCTTCCAAAGCTTCCCGTTGGGAGCACCAGATCATGGAATGGACCGTATAACCTCTTCGTTAGAGGCGTTATCGGAATACTTTCAGCTGAAGCGATTCTGTACTCTGCTGGGGTGCCTGTTGTCATGGAAACTGCCCCGGTTGCGCTGCACCAGCACCAGCTGTAATCCTGGCGTATTCCTTTAATGTTAAAATAAGTAACTTTTTTTGATAAAACAACAATATAAAGCAGAACAATTGGTGACGGCACATCCGTTATGCATTTCTATTTACAAACATTGTGAGATGAGATGTGAGTGATTCCACCGGGCTATCATTGACACTTTAAGGATGTGTGGAACAGCCTTAATTGTCACAGCTAGGCTGCATCGTGTCAGCCGTGACACAGTGGGCAGCCCTCTCACCTCTGATTCACAAAGGTTATGGGTTCATAGTCCCACTTGAGACTTGAGCCCAAAATCCAGGCTAACACTCCACTGCAGTACAGAGGGGGCGCTGCATCTGTCGGAGGTGCCAGTCTTTCAGATGAAATGTTAAATCGAGGCCCCGTCTGCTCCCTCAGGTGGACATAAAAGATCCCAGGGCACTATTTCAAAGAAGATAGGTGCAGCAGGCGGTTAAGAAGGCAAATGGTATGTTGGCCTTCATAGTGAGAGGATTCGAGTACAGGAGCAAGGATGTCTTGCTGCAGTTGTACAGGGCCTTGGTGAGACCACACCTTGAGTAGTGTGTGCAGTTTTGGTCGCCTTATCTGAGGAAGGACGTTCTTGCCATGGAAGGAGTTCAGCGAAGATTCACCAGTCTGATACCTGGGATGGCAGGAATGACGTATGAGGAGAGATTGGGTCGATTGGGCTTGTACTCGCTGGAGTTTAGAAGAATGAGAGGGGATCTCATTGAAACTTATAAAATTCTGACAGGACTGGACAGACTAGATGCAGGAAGGCTGTTCCCGATGGTCGGGGAGTCCAGAACCAGGGGTCACAGTCTAAGGATAAGGGGTAGGCCATTTAGGACAGAAATGAGGAGGAATTTCTTCACCCAGAGAGTGGTGAACCTGTGGAATTCTCTACCACAGAAGGCAGTTGAGGCCAATTCATTAAATATATTCAAGAAGGAGTTAGATATATTTCTTAAGGCTAAAGGGATCAAGGGATATGGGGAGAAAGCAGGGACAGGGTACTGAATTTGGATGATCAGCCATGATCTCATTAAATGGCGGAGCAGGCTCGAGGGGCCGAATGGCCTACTCCTGCTCCTATCTTCTATGTTTCTATAAGAGCAGGGGAGTTCTCCCCGGTGTCCTGGCCAATATTTATCCCTCAACCAGCCTCACTGAAACTGATTATTATCACAATGCTGTTTGTGGGAGCTTGCTGTGCGCAAATTGGCTGCCACATTTCCTGCACTTCAGGTGACTCCACTTCAATAGTACTTCGTTGTTTGTAAAGTGCTTCAGGACGTCCTGAAGTCATGAAAGGCGCTATAGAAATGCAAGTCGTTCTTTTATTTGTGCACCCGCAAATTTTTAAGTTAGAGAAAGAGATCCTGAAACTAAATGATTTCGTTGCTCAATTTAGCTTCCCGGTGCAACCTAACACTGTCGCAGAAACTGAGGATCAGTGTACAGCTCTGTTATTTTATTTGATTGGCCATATGATTGGCGCCAGACTTTGGAAAATACGTCAAGGCCTTGGAGAGGGTGCAGAGGCGATTTGCTAGAATGGTACCAGGGATGAGGGACTTCAGTTATGTGGAGAGACTGGCGAAGCTGGGATTGTTCTCCTTAGAGCAGAGAAGGTTACGGGGAGATTTAATAGAGGTGCTCAAAATCATGAGGGGTTTTAATGGAGTAAACATGGAGAAACTGTTTCCAGTGGCAGGAGGGTCGGTAGCCAGAGGACACAGATTGAAGATAATCAGCAAAAGAACCAGAGGGGAGATGAGGAGAATTTCTTTTATGCAGCGAGTTGTTGTGATCTGGAATGCGCTGCCTGAAAGGCTAGTGGAAGCAGATTCAGTAATAACTTTCAAAAGGGAATTGGATAAACACTTGAAAAGGAAAAATTTGCAGGATTTTTGGGAAAGAGCCGGGAGAATGGGTCTAATCGGCTAGCTCTTTCAGAGAGCTAGTACAGGCCAAATAACCTCCTGTGCTGTATGATTCTACAGGAAAAACATAAAAACCTTGGGATACAAATTCAAACCATGCGAGCAAAAATCCCAGCAGCTTCAGTTAAAGAGACAAGCACCATATAAGGATGTAGAAACATTGGAATGTTGAACAGCAGCTTATAAATGTACTTCTGTTGGAAAGACCACAATAAGATGCCAAGGCTTAGACTGGCATGGCTGGGGGTGAGCGGGGAGAGATATACACACATGGAAACCTGTCAACGTCCGAATGCCTGATGTGAGGATGAGAGAGAAGGGAAAGACTTGAGGCTTCTGAAACCATCTCTCTGCACATACTCCTAATTATGGAGAGCACACGTTTTTTCCAGGGACCATTCCTGTTCGCTCTGAAACATCTCATTAATAAAGAGTCCAGAATTCCACAAATGTATGTTGAGGGGGGGGGGGGCGGTGGGGAGTGAGGTGAGGCGGGAGGGGGGGGAAATCAGCCAGAAAAAACTCCCGTGCCTCTTCATGACAAACTTAACGATTGTAATCAAAACTTTTATAACCCAAGTCAAAGTGGTGAAATAAAGGGTTAAAGGGGTAAACCTTTCTGGAAAGTCATGGAGTATATTTGGGGGAAATTTTAATCCTAACCCGCCCGTTGGGAAACTGTCGGAATCGGGAGTGACGCTGGTTGAAGCAAATACAGGAAGCTCTCTTCTTACCGGCACCTAAATATCCGGAAATCTCTCTTAACCGGCAAAATTCAGGAGTAGGTTCAGGTAAGTTTTACGATATATTAGTGGCCGTGTAACCGGGGTTCCTGCACCTGTGGCCGTGCAACAGGGACGCCTGGATCTGTGGCCGTGTACGGGGCTCCCGTACCTTGGTAAATATACCTCTCTGTAATCCGGACTTATTGATCAACCGGCAGCATGTCGGTGCCGGATAAAAAAGAGTTTCTTGTATTGGGCGGGGTGTAAAACAGGCATTCAGGGTGGGGGAGGGGGAAACTGCCAGGGAGGGGGAAAGTGCCAGGGTGGGGGGAGGGGGGAGTGTGCCGGGGTGGGGGGGAGGGGGAGTGTGCCGGGGTGGGGGGAGGGGGGAGAGTGCCGGGGTGGGGGGAGGGAGGGGAGTGTGCCGGGGTGGGGGAAGGGAGGGGAGTGTGCGGGGTGGGGGGAGGGGGAGTGTGCCGGGGTGGGGGGAGGGAGGGGAGAGTGCCGGGGTGGGGGGAGGGAGGGGAGAGTGCCGGGGTGGGGGGAGGGAGGGGAGAGTGCCGGGGTGGGGGGAGGGAGGGGAGAGTGCCGGGGTGGGGGGAGGGGAGGGGAGAGTGCCGGGGTGGGGGTAGGGAGGGGAGAGTGCCGGGGTGGGGGTCGGGAGGGGAGAGTGCCGGGGTGGGGGTCGGGAGGGGAGAGTGCCGGGGTGGGGGTCGGGAGGGGAGAGTGCCGGGGTGGGAGTTGGGAGGGGAGAGCAGAGTGCCAGGGTGGGGGTCGGGAGGGGAGCAGAGTGTCAGGGTGGGGGAGGGAGCAGAGTGCCAGGGTGGGGGTCGGGGGGGGAGAGTGCCAGGGTGGGGGTCGGGGGGGGGAGAGTGCCAGGGTGGGGTGGGGGAGGGAGCAGAGTGCCAGGGTGGGGGGGGGGGGAGCAGAGTGCCAGGGTGGGGGTTGGGGGGGAGCAGTGTGTCAGGGTGGGGGTCGGGGGAGCAGAGTGTCAGGGTGGGGGTCGGGGGGGGAGCAGAGTGCCAGGGTGGGGGAGGGAGCAGAGTGCCAGGGTGGGGGTCGGGGGGGGAGAGTGCCAGGGTGGGGTGGGGGAGGGAGCAGAGTGCCAGGGTGGGGGGGGGGGGAGCAGAGTGCCAGGGTGGGGGTTGGGGGGGGAGCAGTGTGTCAGGGTGGGGGTCGGGGGAGCAGAGTGCCAGGGTGGGGGTTGGGGGGGGGGAGAGTGCCAGGGTGGGGTGGGGGGGGGGAGCAGAGTGCCAGGGTGGGGAGGGGGAGAGTGCCAGGGTGGGGGTCGGGGGGGGGGGAAGCAGAGTGCCAGGGTGGGGGTCGGTGGGGGAGCAGAGTGCCAGGGTGTGGAGGGGGAGAGTGCCAGGGTGGGGGTTGGGGGGGGGGAGCAGAGTGCCAGGGTGGGGAGGGGGAGAGTGCCAGGGTGGGGGTTGGGGGGGGGGGGGAGCAGAGTGCCAGGGTGGGGAGGGGGAGAGTGCCAGGGTGGGGGTTGGGGGGGGGGAGCAGAGTGCCAGGGTGGGGAGGGGGGAGAGTGCCAGGGTGGGGGGTCGGGGGGGGGGGTAGCAGGGTGGAGTGAGAGGATGAAATTGGGTTTCCGCTACACTGCCAGCGAAGTTACAGTGGAGCGAGAGAGGCTCCAAGGAAATTCCCGGCCTTGTTTTACTGGCAGGAGTTTGCAATCAAGCCCACAGCTCTGGAATTTGGTAAATGTTCATATTTATTTCCCAGATTCCCAGCTACACTTTAAAGGTTCCGTCAATGGGATATCTTGCTGTTTATTGTAGCTGGTTGGATGAGAACTAATTGAATGCTGTGATTTGAATATGGTTAGTCATAACTAAGCAGGGTGCCATTGAATACACAAATCCAGGAGTGGAAGCAGTCAAACCTGACTGACTAAATATTGATACGATAGCAAAATACTGCAGATGCTGGAAATCCGAAATAACAACAGAAAATGCTGGAAAAACTCAGCAGGCCAGGCAACATCCGTGGAGAGAGAAATAGAGTCAACGTTTCAGGTCGAAACCCTTTGTCAAGACTAAATATTGACTTTTTCTGGAGGTCTGAGAGTTGACTGGCCATGCCCAGTGTAGTGTCCGCGTATCAATAATACACGGACTGCAGGAGAACAATAATAACAGGTATTTACTGAACAGAGGGTAAGCTTAAACTGAAAGTACAGAAGCCTGCTATGGCTTTATATACAGGTGTGGTCACTGCCGGTACTACAGTATAAAGTCAGTTCTCTCTTAAAGGTACATACACAACACCCAGTGTGTAGAATTCTGGTTATAAGACATCATGGAACATTTCAATTAGATTCTCCCCCTTTTTTAATGGATCTTATTGGAGTTTTATCACAAAATGTACAGAAATAGAGAGAAACTATTTCTGCTGGTTGGGGAGTCTAGGACTAGGGGGCATAGTCTAAAAATTAGAGCCAGACCTTTCAGGAGTGAAATTAGGAAACCCTTCTACACACAAAGGGTGGTAGAAGTTTGGAACTCTCTTCCGCAAACATCAGTTGTTGCTGGGTCAATTGTTAATTTTAAATCTGAGATTGATAGATTTTTGTTAACCAAAGGATATGGGGCATAGGCGGGTATATGGCGTTAGGTAGCAGATCAGCCAGGGTCTCATTGAATGGCAGAACAGGCTCGAGTGGCTAAATGGCCTACTCCTGTTCCTATCTTCCTATCTTCCTACGAACCAGGTCTGCATTATCTAATGTGGTTTACATGAAACATTATTCTAGGCGGAACATCTTTAAGGTAAAAATAGCTGACTAGTATTGGCAGATGCCACTTTCATATACATCTGGGGGGCTCTGCGATGCCAAGGGACTCCTGTGACTGTACAAAAACCCTACTTAAAATTCACTGTTCACCAAAAACTCCCTTCACTGCTAATCAGTGATTTGACGGATGCGAGCTTGCCAACTGAGAAGCGACCCTTTTTTCAGTACGAGCTAAATGTGAGCCATAACTAGCTATGAAGCAGACAGTAGTTACTTATTATCCAGCAAAAAACTCTGGAGGGGGTAATTTGAAGCTAACTCTCTGGGTGGGAATCCCATGGGATCGGGGGGGGGGGGGGGGGGAAATGCTGGTTTTATGCCCCGCCAAATATTGACTTAAAAACGGAGAGTAAAATCCAGCGGGTTATAAAACCAGCGTCGCTCCCGATCCCGCCAGTTTTCCGCAGGGCGGTTTAGGTTGAAATTGCTGCCCAATTTAGTGTTTTTGCACTTAAAATAAAATAATCCAATAATTCGAATTAATGCAATGTAAATAACACAGCAAGATGGGAATTTAGTGCTAAAAAAATTGGATTATTAAAACTAAACAATGTCAAATTAAGAGTGGACTGTATTTGCGATGTCCCCCGTACTTTTTATGCTGTGTTTAGCTTTCTCTGTGCACGGGGACAAGAGAACCAGAGGGGAGATGAGGAGAATTTTTTTACGTAGTGAGTTGCTATGATCTGGAATGCACTGCCTGAGAGGGCGGTGGCAGCAGATTCAATAGTAACTTTCAAAAGGGAATTGGATAAATACTTGAAGGGGAAACATTTGCTGGGCTGTGGGGAAAGAGTAGGTTTAACCGATAGCTCCAAGAGCCAGTACAGGCACGATGGGCCAAATGGCCTCCTTCTGTGCTGTAAGATTCTGTGAGATGTTTAAAGCTACATGGGAACGTCTTGGGCAGCAGTTGATAGTTCTGCACCAGTGTTTGTTAACAATTGGATTTACTGAAATTTGTTGACATGTAACTTGCAATTTTAGCACCTTGAAAAACATCTCCAACCAACCAGGACGATAGCAAAATACTGCGGATGCTGGAAATCCGAAATAACAACAGAAAATGCTGGAAAAACTCAGCAGGCCAGGCAACATCCGTGGAGAGAAAATAGAGTCGACGTTTCGGGTGAAAACCCTTTGTCAAGACTAAAGAGGCACAGGGAATGAAATAGATTAAGAGGTCGGGCTGGGAGAGAACAAAAGAGAAGAGACATTAAGAGGCACTCAAAATGAGACGAGATGGTGATAGGACTAGCGGAGACAAAAGGCGGCTCTAGATTAGGTGTGAAATGCGCTGGTAGAATGGGAGACAGCTGCCATGTGGGAGAGAGGAAAAAAAAAGAAAGGGGGGGGGGAGGAAGGCCAAAACAAAGGTGAGGATAAAAAATATAAGTAAAAATGTAATAGGGACCGGGGTTATGATCTGAAATTGATGAACTCGATATTGAGTCCGGAAGGCTGTAAAGTGCCTAATCGGAAGATGAGGTGCTGTTCCTCGAGCTTACGTTGAGCTTCCGTGGAACAATGCAAGAGCCCGAGGACGGTGAGGTCCGAGTGGGAATGGGGCGGTGAATTAAAATGACAGGCGACCGGAAGTTCGGGGTCCCCCTTGTCTTCACCTTTCACCCCACCAGCCTCCACATTCAACGGATCATCCTCCGCCATTTCCGCCACCTCCAAAGTGATCCCACCACCAAACGCATCTTCCCCCTCCCCTCCCCTTTCAGCATTCCGTAGGGACCGCTCCCTCCGAGACACCCTAGCCCACTCCTCTATCACCCCAAACAGCCCTTCCCCTTCGCCTGGCACCTTCTCGTGCAAGCGCAGGAGATGTAACACCTGCCCTTATACCTCCCCCCCTTCCCACTGTCCAGGGCCCCAAACACCCCTTCCAGGTGAAACAGTGATTTACTTGTACTTCTTGCAATCTAGTATACTGTATTCGCTGCTCACGATGCGGTCGCCTCTACATTGGGGAGACCAAACGCAGATTGGGTGACCGCTTTGCGGAACACCTCCGTTCAGTCTGTAAGGGGGACCCCGAGCTTCCGGTCGCCTGTCATTTTAATTCACCGCTCCATTCCCACTCGGACCTCACCGTCCTCGGGCTCTTGCATTGTTCCACGGAAGCTCAACGTAAACTCGAGGAACAGCACCTCATCTTCCGATTAGGCACTTTACAGCCTTCCGGACTCAATATCGAGTTCAACAATTTCAGATCATAACCCCGGCCCCTATTACATTTTTACTTATATTTTTTATCCACACCTTTGTTTTGGTTTTTCCCTTTCCCCCCCTCCTTTCTTTTTTTCTCTCTCCCACATGGCAGCTGTCTCCCATTCTGCCAGCGCATTTCACACCTAATCTAGAGCCATCTTTTGTCTCCACTAGTCCTATCACCATCTCGTCTCGTTTTGAATACCTCTTAATGTCTTCCCTTTTGTTCTCTCCCAGCCTGGCCTCTTAATCTATTTCATTTCCTGTGCCTCTTTAGTCTTAACGTTTCGGGTGAAAACCCTTTGTCGACTCTATTTTCTCTCCACGGATGTTGCCTGCCCTGCTGAGTTTTTCCAGCATTTTCTGTTGTTATTTCCAACCAACCAGGTATGTGTTACATGAAATAAAAATTTGAAAAAACCTACAAGGACAGGAAAGTGAAATAAAAACAGACACAACAATAGCACTGGAAGAGAGACGATTTAGATTAATGTTTGGTTGAAACTATTGGACTCTGTGCTGCTGACAAGGGGCGGGAAGAGCAGTCATGACTTCAAATTCAACTCCAACATACTCAGAGTCAGTCACAGAGCTGCTGCTGCTGTCTTACTGCATTTTTAATTGTTCACTATTGATAGTTTTATTTGTAAACCAATTTTCTCCTCTTCCCCTCCTCTGCTGAAGGCTTCTAGCTCCATGATGCAGTTCCACCAGTGATACCTCACCCAAGGGGTGCCCTTCAAGTGTGAGTGCTGCCAGGCTATATTGTTGGCAATCAACATCATAAAAACAGATTATCAGGTCATTATCACATTGCTGTTTGTGGGACGTTGCTGTGTGCATTATAACAGTGACTACACTTCCAATTGGCTGTAAAGCGCTTTGACCAGGACACCCCTACTCTTCCCCAAATAGTGCAATGGGATTGTTTACTTCCACTAGAGAGGGCAGAGGGGGCCACGGTTTAACCTCTTATCAAAAAGACGGCCCCACCAACAGTGCAGCATTCCCTCAATACTGCACTGGGAGTGTCAGCCTGGATTTTATGCTGAATTCCCATTGTGGGGCTTGAACCCTGAACCTCCTGACTCCGAGGCGAGCGTGCTACAGCTGACACCTTGCGCCACGCACCCTTCTGGTCTTTCTACTGCCCGAATCAAAGATGTTCCCAACAATTTTTGTCGGAGCAGTTGGTGTTCCTTTTAAGACAGGAAGTGATGCGATGATGGTGTTGTAGTTTAGCACGGTTACTTATTGTTCAAGTTTCAAAAACAGCCGCAGCTTTGTTCAGCTGGACAGCTGCAGAACGTAGCTAACTGCAGCAGCCGCACTATAAGCAGTGTTTCACAAGGCTGTTAACAAACGACTGCTATTGAACATTCATATCAAGTAGATTGTACTCCTCCTCAACTGATATCGCCACAATATGCTGATCTTACATATTTACACACTGCCTTATGTTCCCACTGTTAAATCGCTCACCTCATCTCTGGCTTCAGTTACACACCCACAATTTATCCAGAATAACAGAAAATGCTGGAAATACTCAGCAGGCCAGGCAGCATCCGTGGAGAGAGAAACAAAGTTAACGTTTCAGGTCTGGGACCCTTCATCAGAACTGGAAAAAGCTGGAGATTAACAGATATTAAGCAGGTGCAGAGACGGGGCGGGGGGGGGGCGGTGGGTGGGTGGTTAGGAAGGAATTGAAAGAACATCCTGTACTTTTTGTAAGAGGCAGGAAAGATAAAATGTTGCAAATGGGAATGGCAAAAATCATACTGCATGAAAAATGGGGGCAGGGATAATTATCTGAAATTGTTGAACTCAAGTTGAGTCCGGCAGGCTGCAAAGTGCCCAATCGAAAGATGAGGTGCTGTTCCTCCAGCTTACGTTGAGCTTCATTGGAACAATGCAATAGCCCGAGGACAGAGAGATCAGAGTGGGAGTGAAGCGGTGAATTAAAGTGACAATTTGTCCATGCTCTACACCGTTCCTTGATCATAGGTGTGGGGAATCTAAGGAGGAAATCCTAAGGCTTCTGCCAGTGACAATCTGCCAAGGTGCGTAGGAAAGCAACAACAACAACTTGCGTTTACATAATGCCTTTAAGGTAGCAAAACGTCCCAAGGCGCTGCACAGGTGTGATAGCAAACAAAATTTGAGACCAAGCCACGTAAGGAGATATTAAGACAGGTGACCGAAAGCTTGGTCAAAGAGGGAGATTTTAAGGAGCAGCTTAAAGGAGGGGGTGAGAGCTGGAGAGGCGGAGAGGTTTCGCGGAGCATTATATTTGGGCTACACGCACCCGTTTTCACTGAAGGTGTGGAGTGTGCTGGCTGACATAATCCTCTGTAACACCTAGTTTACTCCCAATCAGCTGGGCGAGCACTAGCCACCAAAATACCTCCGCTGCTTAGCAATCCTCCGGGTGACCGTTCCTAGCGCTGGCTTCAACTCCTTTACCAAGATGGCGTCTTGCGCTAAACCTGGGCTCAACTGGCATTTCAGCTTAAGGCTTCATCATGGCCACCTCAGAGGTTCTTTAGCACCTAAAGTATCCGGGGGGGAAATCCCCCCCCCCTCCCCGGGTGTTTTATGGGTTACCATCAGAATAAAAGATGAGAATGAAAGCTGTCGGTTGTTGTAAAAACCCAACAAGTTTACTAATCCTCTTCAGGGAAGGAAGCATGCCACCCCTACCCAGCCTGGTCTACGTGTGACTTCAGTCCCACAATATATGGTTGACTCTTAATGCCATCTGAAGTGTTCGACATAGAATGACATAGAATGTTACTGCATGGAATGCTCCACACGAGCCTTCTCCAATGTCCCCCGTAAGCTATACTGCCTCCAGCGTGGCCTGCCTCCCCCACTGCATGGCCCATTCAAATTTTTGCGCATGCGCGGTATCTACAATGTGAAAGCTAGTGAGTGATCTACGCAGGACCTTGCAGATGACTGCACGGCTTAACAGGAACATTGGCCTCCTCCCACCCTACTTCATCGCACCCTATCAGTATATCCTCCTATTCCATTCTACCTCATGTGCTTATCTAGCTTTCCCTTAAATGCATTTGTGCTATTCACCACAACTTATACCTGTGGTAGTGAGTTCCACATTCTCACACTCTCTGGGTAAAGAAGCTTCTCTTGAATTCCCTATTGGATTTATTAATGACTATCTCATATTTATGGTCCCAAGTTCTGGTCTCCCCCACAAGTGAAAACATCTTCTCTACGTTTACCCTTCATCATTGTAAAGACCTCTACTCAGTCACCCCTCAGCCTTCTCCTTTCTAGAGAAGAGAGCCCCAGCCTGTTCAATCTTTCCTGATAGTCTAGCAAGTTGTAAAACCAATTGCTGTAAATTTACCCACTACCTACTCGAGGCAACTAGGGATGTGCAATAAATGTGGTTTGCCCATGTCACACATAACAATTAAAAAACAGGCCCTGGTTCCTCATGTTAACGATACTAACGCGTTGAATTCTCAGGCGGTTAAACTCCGCGCACGCGCACGCGCACACACACAAGTGCTCTGGGGGCGGGGCCAGAGGGTGAGCGGCGGCACCGGGAGCTCCAGGCGGTGCGCATGCGTGCGGATGTATTTGATTGACAGGCAGGCTCCACCTCCATTGGTAGCATAGTGGACCCATGAAAATATTTGAGCAATGTGATTATGGGTTCAGTGACCAGATACCACTCTTCCCCATGGTCTGAACTAAACAACAGCTTCCGATTAGCTCAGCTAAGTTCTGAAACTCATCACGTGTGGACCCCCACATCCTACCATTGAAGAATCCTGTTTACAATAAAAAGGAGCTGTGGGGACTATTTCAAAAGCTTCGGGTCTGGTATTTATACCAGATCTAGATTGGGAAATAGCTAAACAACGAGCAGATTAGCATTTTAAATAGTGAGAAATGGACTTTGGACTGCAAAACACTACTCCTTAATAGAGAATTATAGTCCTGCCCTTGGCAAGATGCATTGAGTTCAGTGAACTGAGATAAAGGTTCGATTGTAATCAAAGATTGGTTAAACTCGACAATAGAGTCTTTATTCCAACTCATGAATTTGAGAATGCAATGGTTCTTGGATAGCAGACCGGAAGTCGGCATCTTTGTCGAGTCCTCCATTGACCACAACCATCAGCAATTAGTGAATCGTAAGTAGGTGCTCTTGAAGGTTTTTGTACAGCACATTTGAAAAATTGAGAGACTTAAGAAAATATGAACATACAAAAAATGTTGGACAGGAAAAGACCGGCTGGTGTGGCACACAGTTGTGCTGCCTGATGCATCACGATAAAGACACTCTCCCCACCCCACCGGTAGCCATGCAATCTCCTGGGAGAGGCACAAATAATCCAGATAAAAACCCAAGGCCAGCTTGGGTTTAAAAAAAGATCATCTGAAAAAGTTCTCTCCCTCCCTCCTAAGGCGTTCAAAACTGGTGCAAGAGACCACATTGACCATGACTTACATTACTTGCCCACTTACCTTTTTGTATGACGTGATCTCTGCCCCAGCTTGGAATTGGTCCAGCTCTCTTTTGCAGGTATACAATGAATCAGCACTCACCATACAAGTCAGCAACTAGTGCCGTAGGTCGTCTATTCTGTGGGAAAAGAAGAATCGCCTAACATCTAACCTAGTTCAGGAAACTTTCGATTTACCGGCACCTAAATAACCGGAAATCTCGGTTAACCGGCAAAATTCAGGAGTAGGTTCAGGTAAGTTTTATTACTTGCCTTCCTCGATCTGTTGCTGTGCAAGGGTGTGGCTGCAGCTGTTGCTAAGCTACAGAGACGCTTGGAACTTGTGGCCATTGTTCTGAACCTGTTGCTAAGCAACAGGGTTTGTTGCTTTATACGGAGCTCTGAGCGCCGTATCTTTTACTATAGCTTTCGGTTATCCGGAATTTTTGATGAATCGGTGCCGGATAAAAAAAAGTTTCCTGTTCTACCCTTGCGTAACTAATAAACGTGACCCCCTGGTCCTCCCCAACCCATCTAGTGGAAATAATTTGGCTATGTGAACATAATCTAATCCCTTCATTATTTTATAGACCTCAATCAAATCCCTATGAGTCTATGATTCTCTGGAGTAGATAAACCCAGCTATTTAAGCCTATCTGGGTAGCTAAGGGTTTTTTATTAAAACTGGGAAGCAATATTGTGGCTCTCGTCTGAACCTGTTCCAAAGCCTTCATATCACCCACCGTGTAAGGGGATCAAAACTGGACTCCGTATTCTCAATACAAACAGAAAATACTGCAGATGCTGGAAATCTGAAATAAAAACAGAAAATGCTGGAGAAACTCAGCAGGTCAGGCAGCATCTGTAGAGAGAAACAGAGTTAACGTTTCAGGTCGATGATCTTTCGTCAGAACTGGGAAAAAAGCAGGAAATGGAACAGATTTTGAAGCAAGTGAAGAGGCTGGGAAAGGGGGGAGGGGAGGAAAGAACAAAAGGGAAGGTCTGTGATAGGATGGAAGGCAGGAGAGGTAAAGAGGCATTAAGAGATATTCAAGGCGAGAGGAGATGGTAATGGGACAGGTTAAGAGACAAAGGATGGCTCTAGATGAAGTGTGAATTGCGCTGGCAGAATGAAGGACAGCTGCCATGTGGGAGAGAAGAAAAAAAGACAGACAAAGAGTGTGGATAAAAAAATATATTATATATGCCGAGGTTATGATCTGAAATTGTTGAACACTATGTTGAGTCCAGAGGGCTGTAAAGTGCCTAATCGAAAGATGAGGTGCTGTTCCTCGAGCTTACGCTGGGCTTCCGTGGAACAATGTAAGAGGCCGAGGACGGTGAGGTCCGAGTGGGAATGGGGCAGTGAATTAAAGTTCCAGGCCACCGGGAGCTCGGGGTCCCCCTTACGGACTGAACGGAGGTGTTCCGCAAAGTGGTCTCCTAATCTGCGTTTGGTCTCCCCAATGTAGAGGAGACCACATCGTGAGCAACGATTACAGTATACTAGATTGCAAGAAGTACAAGTAAATCGCTGTTTCACCTGGAAGGGGTGTTTGGGGCCCTGGACAGTGGGAAGGAGGGAGGTAAAAGGGCAGGTGTTGCATCTCCTGCGCTTGCACGGGAAGGTGCCGGGGGAAGGGGTGTTGGGGGTGATAGCAGAGTGGACAAGGGTGTCGTGGAGGGAGCGGTACTACGGAATGCTGAAAGGGGAGGTGAGGGGACGATGCGTTTGGTGGTGGGATCGCGCTGGAGGTGGCGTAAATGGCGGAGGATGATCCGTTGAATGTGGAGGCTGGTGGAGTGAAAGGTGAGGACAAGGAACTCTGTCGTGGTTCTGGGAGGGAGGGGCAGGGGTGAGGGCAGAAGTGCGGGAGGTAGAACAGACACGGTCAAGGGCCGAGTCAACCACTGTAGAGGGGAATCCTCGGTTGGGGAAAAAGGAAGACATGTCAGAAGCACTGGTATGGAAGGTGGCATCGTCAGAGCAGATGTGGCGGAGACGGAGAAACTGGGAGAATGGAATAGAGTCCTTACAGGAGGTGGGGTGGGAGGAAGTGTAGTCCAGGTAGCTGTGGGAGTCAGTGGGCTTGTAGTGAATTTCTAACAGATTTTTAAGCACTGACTCCCACAGCTACCTGGACTACACTTCCTCCCACCCCCTGCTCTTTCCTCAGAGCCCTGCAAATTCTTCCTTTTCAAGTATTTACCCAATTCCCTTTTGAAAGTTACCATTGAATCTGCTTCCACCGCCCTTTCAGGCAGCGCACTCCAGATCATAACAACTCATAGAATCGTACCGCACAGAAGGAGGCCATTTGACCCATCGTGCCTGTACTGGCTTTTGAAAGAGCCGTCGTGCTCAGTGTAAAAGTCGCTGCATAAAAAATGTTCTCTTGTCGCCTCTGGTACTTTTGCCAATTACCTTAAACCTGTGTCCTCTGGTTACTGACCCTTCAGCCAGTGGAAACAGTTTCTCCTTATTTACGCTATCAAAACCTCTCATCATTGTTGACACCTCTATTAAATCTCCCCTTAACCTGCTCTGCTCTAAGGAGAACAATCCCAGCTTCGATGGGAATATAAAATTCTACCAAACACGGAGGATCAATGGTTTCTAGCTTGTGCAAGCACTAGTCCCACAATCCAAGCAATGGCACTGTAGCAGAATATCTACCCTCGAGTATGTGACGTTAAAGAAAGCAGCAAGTTGTTGAGCGGAGCAGAATTCAAATATTTTATTTTTTTGCAGTAGGCCATTGAGCTCTCCCAAAGGGAACATTGTGTGGATGTGCTGAATGCCACCAAAACTATCTGGACTTTGTTTCATGGGTCTGACCAACTGGCCAGAAGTTGGGCACGTACTGTTGTGTAAATATAGATATAGAAAAGGCTCGGTTGATGTAACACTCCGACAGAAAGTCCAAACACTTAATGTTCCAACAGTCAAAGATAAAACTGGTAAATAACACTAGGCAAAATAAACAACCTAAATAGTAATGAACTTTGTTATTCAATGTTGTATCTAGCTGTGGTTAGATTCGATCAAACCTCCTCCAAAATCAACGGGTAGTGCGCCTTCCTTTAAGTCATGAGCCATTAGACTAGAAAGACTGCATGTTTGATCCTTGGTCTGTGCTGAGGTAGGTGACCTCAGGACAACTGACAGAGTGGGGCTACACTTGACCTGAGCGGCCTTGGATTGGGAATGGGAGGGAAAAACCAATCGGGGTTTCAACTCCTGCCGCTCCTGCTACAAGGTGCATGTGCGTGGACTCCAGTGAGGGGCGGGGATCGGACTTGGCTATGATGTCCTTCACATTCAGAACCTTAGATTGGGAGCACGGGATTGTGAGGAACCGGGAGTAGGAGGCGCCCTTTTAGCAGTCTGTGAAGTTGCTAACATAAAGAAAGAAAGATTTGCATTTATACAGCGCCTTTCACGACCACCAGACGTCTCAAAGCGCTTTACAGCCAATGAAGTACTTTTGAAGTGTAGTCACTGTTGTAATGTGGGAAATGCAGCAGCCAATTTGCGCACAGAAAGCTCCCACAACCAGCAATGTGATAATGACCAGATTAATCAGTTTTTTCTTTATGTTGGTTGAGGGATAAATATTGGCCCCAGGACACCGGGGATAACTGCCCTGCTCTTCTTCAAAATAATGCCATGGGATCTTTTACGTCCACCTGAGAGAGCAGACGGGGCCTCGGTTTAACATCTCAATCCGAAAGATGGCATCTCTGACAGTGCAGCACTCCCTCAGCACTGCACTGGAGTGTCAACATACCACAGCACTGTGACACCCTTCAGGTAATGAGCACTCGCTTGTGTCGAACAGCAGTTTTTCATCAATGGCTGGTTGTTGAAGGTATGCAGTGTGAGATGGGTCATCTGCGAGCAGTGCATTCCAGCACTGGGTGGAACGCTGGTCAGCGAGGGAGCAGACAGATGGAGGGGATGTAGTCTGTTCTGATTGGGATCAGCTCTGTTTATGTTCAGTTTTATGCCTACATTTGTATTTAGTTTCATTGCCTGTAGTGTAACTCATAAGGCAACTGTTGGGGACATGTTCTGTGTTTTTTATTACTTTGGTTAGCACTCTCTTTGTTACTGTGTCTCACTCTCACACTTTCTCATACATCTTCAGATTGCCTTACTCTGTGCGGCTCTCATTATTTCACTCTGGTTTAGATTTGAATCTGTCCCAGTTTAGGTCGGCTGCATCCGATGTATATTTTTTTTGTTGCAATTTGACATAGTTTATGCGCTTTCCTGCATTCTGGTGTTCCATTGTAAATGTGGTTAGAGACTTCCTTACGGTGTTGGCTGCTCCTGTACGAGAAACCTTCATGCGGCAATGAAAATCAGGCAGTGCCTATGATGAGGGGCCAATCTGTTACATAGAAACATAGAAGATAGGAGCAGGAATAGGCCATTCGGCCCCTCGAGCCTGCTCCGCCATTCAATGAGATCATGGCTGATCATTCAAATTCAGTACCCTGTCACTGCCTTCTCCCCATATCCCTTGATCCCTTTAGCCTTAAGAAATATATCTAACTCCTTCTTGAATATATTTAATGAATTGGCCTCAACTGCCTTCTGTGGTAGAGAATTCCACAGGTTCACCACTCTCTGGGTGAAGAAATTCCTCCTCATCTCTGTCCTAAATGGCTTACCCCTTATCCTTAGACTGTGATCCCTGGTTCTGGACTCCCCCGCCATCAGGAACATCCTTCCTGCATCTAGTCTGTCTAGTCCTGTTAGAATATTATAAGTTTCAATGAGATCCCCTCTCATTCTTCTAAACACCAGCGAGTATAAGCCCAATCGACCCAATCTCTCCTCATATGTCATTCCTGCCATCCCAGGTATCAGTCTGGTGAATCTTCACTGCACTCCCTCCATGGCAAGAACATCCTTCCTCAGATAAGGCAACCAAAACTGCACACAATACTCAAGGTGTGGTCTCACCAAGGCCCTGTACAACTGCAGCAAGACATCCTTGTTCCTGTACTCAAACCCTCTCGCTACGAAGGCCAACATACCATTTGCCTTCTTAGCCGCCTGCTGCACCTGCATGCTTACCTTCAGCGACTGGTGCACAAGGACACCCAGGTCTCGTTGCACTTCCCCTTCTCCCAATCTATTGCCGTTCAGATAATAATCTGCCTTCCTGTTTTTGCCACCAAAGTGGATAACCTCGCATTTATCCACATTATAATGCATCTGCCCAATCACCCAACCTGTCCAAATCATACTGGAGTTTCTCGGCATCCTCCTCACAGCACACACGCCCACCCAGCTTTGTGTCATCTGCAAACTTGGAGATATTACATCTAGTTCCCTCGTCTAGATCATTAATATATATTGTGAATAGCTGGGGTCCTAGGATCGATCCGTGCGGTACCCCACTAGTCACTGCCTGCCACTCGGAAAAAGACTCATTTATTCCAACTCTTTGCTTCCTATCTGCCAACCAGTTCTCTATCCAAATCAGTATCTTGCCCCCAATCCCATGTGCCTTAAATGTACACGCTAATGTCTTATGCGGGACCTTATCGAAAGCCTTCTGAAAGTCCAAATACACCACATCCACTGGTTCTCCCTTATCTATTCTACCAGTTACATCCTCAAAAAATTCCAGTAGATTAGTCAAGCACGATTTACCTTTTGTAAATCCATGTTGACTTTGTCCGATCCGGTCACTGTTTTCCAAGTGCTCTGTTATTACATCTTTTATAATGGACTCTAGCATTTTCCCCACTACCGATGTTAGGCTTACCGGTAATTCCCCGTTTTCTCTCTATCACCTTTTTTGAACAGTGGGGTAACATTAGCTACCCTCCAATCCATGGGAACTGTTCCAGAGTCTATAGAATTTTAGAAGATGACCAGCAATGCATCTACTATTTCTAGGGCCACTTCCTTAAGTACCCTAGGATGTAGATTATCAGGCCCTGGGGATTTATCGGCCTTCAATCCCTAACACCATTTCCCTACAAATACTGATTTCTATCAGTTCCTCCCTCTCATTAGACCCTATGTTCCCCAACATCTTTGGGAGGTTATTTGTGTCCTCCTTTATGAAAACAGAACCAAAGTATATATTTAATTGGTGTGGTAAACCACTGTTTGTATTCCACTGTGTACATGCCTGGACATGCCTCGGCTGACTCCTCCCACAAGTCCTAGTCTAAAGGTGACTGCTCCCCAGCCCTTTGTATTTCTGGACCGGTCGACCACTCGAGGCAGACCTTCATTCTTTTGTTAATAAAAGCCTTTAGTTACTCTCTTAACTCTCAGTCTTTTATGAGTAATTGATAGCGCATCAATTTTATTAACAACATTTTTATAATGGAGAAGATCCTCACACCAGCATGCCTGGACTTAGATCATCGGGAGGCGGACTCATCCACCAAGTTTACTCACTGGCTTAAGTGTTTCGAAAAATTCCTGACCGCCTCCGCAGCAATCAAATCGGACGAGGACAAACTGGATGTCCTGACCTCCAAAGTGAACCATCGAGTGTACTCGGTCATCCAAGACGCGACCTCGTACGCGGACGCTATCAAGCTCCTCAAGGACCAGTACACGCGCCCAGTGAACGAAGTGTACGCCAGGCACCTTCTGGGGAGTCGTAAACAACAACCTGGGGAATCGACCGTGGAATACCTTCAGGCACTGTCTGTGCTTGGCCGGGCCTGTGGTTGTAAGGATGTAAAGGCCGCCGTGTACACAGAGGAACTTATCCGGGACGCTTTTGTAGCGGGCCACAGATCCAATTACACCCGACAGCGACTGTTGGAGCAGAGTGACCTCGACCTCAACAAGGCCTCTGAACTCGCACTATCATTGGATGCAGCCTACCGGGGCATGGATGCCTACTTCTCTGCACCGTGGACGCCGCGGGGAATGACAGCCTGGGACACGGTAGGACCGCCTCATAGCGCCGTGCCACCCCAGCCACACCCCAGCAACGGCCCAACTACCGCAGCAGTGTCCCAAGGCCAGACAGCAGTGCCCCAAGGCCAGAAATGCTACTTCTGTGGCCAGGCAAAACACCCCAGAGCGCGCTGCCCGGCGAAAAACGCGATCTGCTCGGGCTGCGGGAAGAAGGGACACTACGCTAATGTCTGCAGGGCCAAAGCCACCCCGAACCCCAGCAGCGCCGCGTGTGGGCCATGCGGGCCGCCATCTTGGGCCTCCCCGGCCATGTACGAACCACCGGTACAGCAGCCATTTTGGACGCCTCCAGCCACATGGGGATCATGGACGCCGCCATCTTGGACGACAGCCAGAACGCAGCAGGCCCCCAACACCGCCTCATCTGATACCCGCAGCGACACACCGACCCCTACGCTGGCATCCGTTACACTGGACCAAGCGAGACCGCACCAGCTGGCCAGTTCCACAATGGACATTAAGGTAAATGGCCATGATACAATCTGCCTTTTTGACTCTGGGAGCACGGAGAGCTTCATCCACCCCGACACGGTGCGGCGTTGCTCTCTCCCAGTCCTGCCTGCGCACCAGCGGATTTCTATGGCCTCTGAGTCGCAGTCGGCGGACATCGGTGGCTACTGCGTAGTGACACTCGTAGTAGACGGGACCGTGTACGATCATTTTAAACTTCTGGTCCTGCCCGACCTCT
The DNA here is from genome assembly GCF_052327205.1 of Somniosus microcephalus. Taxonomy (NCBI): domain Eukaryota; kingdom Metazoa; phylum Chordata; class Chondrichthyes; order Squaliformes; family Somniosidae; genus Somniosus; species Somniosus microcephalus. Next base: position 262,803,202 of record NC_140993.1, read on the forward strand.
GCGCTGCCGTCCTGCTGGGGTTAGATTTTCAGTGCCACCTTAAAAGTGTTACGATGGCGTACGGTGGACCCCTACCCCCACTCACAGTCCGCAGCCAGCAGCTCCCAAATTGCCCGCCGCGCACCAGGTGCAACCTCTCCACACTCAGAGTCACCCCCCCCCACTGTTTGCTAACCTCACCCCCGACTGTAAGCCCATCGCCACAAAGAGCAGGCGATACAGTGCCGGGGACAGGGTTTTCATTAAAACCGAAGTGGAGCGGCTCCTGAAGGAAGGGATTATTGAGGGCAGCACCAGCCCCTGGCGAGCCCAGGTTGTGGTCATTAAGACCGGCGAGAAGCAGCGCCTGGTCATCGACTACAGCCAGACAATAAATCGCTACACCCTGCTGGGCGCCTACCCACTCCCCCGCATAGCTGATATGGTCAACCAGATCGCGCAGTACCGCGTCTTCTCGACCATTGACCTGAAATCAGCGTACCACCAGCTCCCTATCCGCCCTGAGGACCGCCAGTATACTGCCTTTGAGGCAAACGGCCGCCTCTACCACTTCCTTAGGGTTCCCTTTGGCGTCACCAACGGGGTCTCCGTCTTCCAAAGGGAGATGGACCGGATGGTAGATCAAAATGCGTTGCAGGCCACTTTCCCATATCTGGACAATGTGACCATCTGTGGCCGTGACTTGCAGGACCATGACGCAAACCTCGAAAAATTCCTCCGCACCGCCCAACTCCTGAACCTGACATATAACAAGGAGAAGTGCATATTCCGCACAAACTGCCTCGCCATCCTTGGCTGTGTTGTGGAACACGGAGTCATCGGCCCCGACCCCGACCGGATGCGTCCCCTTATGGAACTCCCACTGCCCCACTGCCTCAAGGCCCTGAAGAGGTGCCTAGGGTTTTTCTCCTATTATGCCCAGTGGGTCCCCTACTATGCGGACAAGGCCCATCCGCTGATCAAGTCCACCTCTTTTCCCTTGACGGCAGAGGCCCGCTTAGCCTTCCACCGTATCAAGGAAGACATTGCCAAAGCCACCATGCACGCAGTGGACGAATCCATCCCCTTCCAGGTGGAAAGCGACGCGTCCGACTTTGCCCTGGCCGCTACCCTCAATCAGGCGGGGAGACCCGTGGCCGCCTTTTCACGAACCCTCCAAGGCCCGGAGACCAGACACTCCGCTGTTGAGAAGGAGGCCCAGGTGATTGTGGAGGCTGTGCGTCATTGGAGGCACTACCTGGCCGGAAAACGATTTACCCTGCTCACTGACCAACGTTCAGTTGCTTTCATGTTTAACAACAAGCAGAGGGGCAAAATCAAAAATGACAAGATCTTGAGGTGGAGAATCGAACTTTCCACCTACAATTACGAGATCTTGTACCGGCCCGGGAAGCTCAATGAACCCCCAGATGCGCTATCGCGTGGCACCTGCGCCAGCGCGCAGATCGATAGACTGCGGGCCCTCCACAATGACCTCTGCCACCCGGGGGTCACCAGGTTCTTCCACTTCATCAAGGCCCGCAACCTGCCTTACTCTATTGAGGAGGTCAGGACCATGACCAGGAACTGCCAAGTCTGCGCTGAGTGCAAACCGCACTTTTATAGGCCAGACAGGGCCCACCTGATAAAAGCCACTCGCCCCTTCGAGCGCCTGAGCGTTGATTTTAAAGGGCCTCTCCCCTCCTCCGACCGCAATGTGTACTTCCTCAATATTATTGATGAGTACTCCCGTTTCCCGTTCGCCATCCCCTGCCCGGACATGACCAGTGCCACGGTCATTAAATGTCTGAACGACCTCTTCACCCTGTTCGGTTTCCCCAGCTATATCCATAGCGACCGGGGCTCATCGTTTATGAGCGACGAACTCCGTCAGTACCTGCTAACTAGGGGTATTGCCACAAGCAGGACCACCAGTTACAACCCCCGGGGGAACGGACAGGTGGAAAGAGAAAATGCGACAGTTTGGAAGGCCGCCCTGCTAGCCTTAAAGTCTAGGGGCCTTCCAACCTCCCGCTGGCAGGATGTGCTCCCCGATGCGCTCCACTCTATTCGGTCACTGCTCTGCACTGCCACTAACGCCACCCCTCATGAGAAAATGTTTGTCTTCCCAAGGAAGTCCACATCGGGGACATCGCTACCGCCATGGCTGACGTCCCCAGGGCCGGTCCTACTGAGAAGGCACGTGAGGACCCATAAAACGGACCCCCTGGTCGAGAGGGTCGACCTCCTCCACGCCAACCCCCAGTATGCTTACATTGCATACCCGGACGGGCGGGAGGACACAGTCTCCATAAGAGACCTTGCACCCTTGGGGGCCGCAGTAACCCACTACTCACTACCACCCCCCCCCCGACGATCCGATATCCAGCCCCAGCAGACGGCAGGCCTGGGCCCCGCGACCCGCTCGACATCTATGAGGACGACACGCCTGTGCCACAGCCCACGCAGGACTCGACGCCGGAAGCTCCACTACCCCTGCCGTCGCCACGCCGATCACAGCGCCAGACAAGACCTCCGGAGAGACTCCAATACACTAACTTTTAATACACTTCACCCCGCCGGACTCAATTTTAAACAAGGGGTGAATGTGGTAAACCACTGTTTGTATTCCACTGTGTACATGCCTGGACATGCCTCGGCTGACTCCTCCCACAAGTCCTAGTATAAAGGTGACTGCTCCCTAGCCCTTTGTATTTCTGGACCGGTTGACCACTCGAGGCAGACCTTCATTCTTTTGTTAATAAAAGCCTTTAGTTACTCTCTTAACTCTCAGTCTTTTATGAGTAATTGATAGCGCATCAATTGGTCTGCCATTTCTTTGTTCCCCATTATAAATTCCCCTGATTCTGACTGCAAGGGACCTACGCTTGACTTCACCAATCTTTTTCTCTTCACATATCTATAAAAGCTTTTACAGTCAGTTTTTATGTTCGCTGCAAGCTTACTCTCATACTCTATTTTCCCCCTCTTAATTTATCCCTTTGTCCTCCTTTGCGGAATCCTAAACTGCTCCCAATCCTCAGGTTTACTGCTTTTTCTGGCCAATTTATATGTCCTCTCCTTGGATCTTAAGCTATCCCTAATTTCCCTTGTTACGCGCTGGGCGGCAAATTGAAAATCTACCCCCATGGTTTCACGCTCTCTGACACGTTCCTTTAATTCAGATGTCTCCCCTTTAAAACTGCCAATGGGCTAAGGGAGGTTGACATCAAAGTAAGCAAAGTAATTCTGCGGCATTTACAGCGGGCGGGGGGGCAGGGGTGGCGGTCAGAACCTTTGTGCAGCTGGAGGCTCAGAAACAAATTGAGGCGTCAGCCGTATGTCTAAAATGAGCCAATTAGCTGGATAATAACAGCCTGAAGCAAACAGGAAACTGTGGTCCAGTTATAAGGATGGAGCTGTCGTTAAACTTAAATTGAAGTGCCAACTTTCAACGAGTTTGGTTCCTTGCAACAAAAGAATTCCTGTAGCTTTCTGGAGTTTTGCATGCTCGTTGGCAGATCGCAAACACTGAAGGGGGGGTGTGGGAGGGGGTGTTTGGAGCGTGTGGGTAGTTCAGTTGTTAAAAATTGGACACCCGACCTGAACCAGCCTCCAACCCGTCCACTTCTGGTATTGACGGGGGCGGGACGGGAGAGGGATGGGGGCGGGGCGGTACGGGGGCGTGATGGGGCGTGGTGAAGGCGATATGGGGCAGGACTGGGAGACAGGATGCGGTGGGGCAGGGAGGCGGGACGGGGTTGCAGGACGGGAGCAGGACGGGGGCGTGACGGGGCAGGACGGGAGCAGGACAGGGAGATGGGACGGGGGCGGGACAGGGGCGTGACGGGGCAGGACGGGAGTGGGACAGGGAGATGGGATGGGGCGTGACGGGGCATGACGAAGGCGATATGAGGGCAGGACAGGGAGGCAGGGCGGGGTGGGGGCGTGACGGAGGCGGACAACCAACCTGCTCCCAGGATGCGGCACATCAATTTCAATATTATAATGAGGCTGGAAGTTTCTTCTTTAACCTCCATTTTTTTTAAACTGCATCTGGTCGGTTAAAACCCGGCAGTTACAGCAAGGCGGGGACTACAGCATCCGGGAGCTAAATGCCTTTACACTATCTCCTGGATCAAGCCTCCCTACCTAACACACCCCTCATGAATGGAGACTCCTGCTCGAGGCCCCCGATCGCTTTCCCAGACCCCACCAATAATCCTGAGGCCGGCCCAATACTCCAGTGGCTTGTCCCAATCTCTTGCTCCCCCCCCATCCCCTGGTCCCATGGCGGCCCGATCTCTTGCTCCCCCCCACCCCCACCCGGTCCCACGACGGCCCCGATCTCTTGCTCCCCACCCCGATCCTCCCGGGGCCCAGCACCGGCCCCCACCCGATCCCTCCCTCCTTCCTCTGTGCGGCCTAGTGCCGCAGGCCTCCCCTCCCGCAGCCAGCCTGCCTCCCCCTCCATCTGGCTGGCTGCGGGTGGGAAACAGAGGCTTCAGATGCAGGGCCTGCGGGTTTCCTGCCCGCATTGGAGCCTCCCCGCCCCCAACCCGCCTTCCCCGTGGAAATCCAGCCCAATATCCTTCCAAATGCCAGAATTTGTATCAAAAATAACAAAGGCGGCCAGCTGAGCTTTTCAATCAGTGAGTAGTGTAACAGGCTTGTTGTTAGAGACATTAAACCCAGGCCCCAAACTGCCCTCTCAGGTGGACATAAAAAATCCCACGCCACTATTTCGAACAAGAGCAGGGGAACTTTCACGGTGTCCTAGCCAATTTTTATCCCTCAACCAACACCTTAGGAAAAAACAGATCATCCGGTCATTATCACATTACTGTTTGTGGGATCTTGCTGTGCGTAAACTGACTGCCACGTTTCCAAAATTACAACAGTGACTCCACTTAGAAGTACTTCATTGGCTGTGAAGCTTTTTGGGCCGTACAGAGGTCTCCCTTTGTTCTACTTTTGTTACTGTGGTTTGTAGTGTGCAGCAACCTGGAGCATACATGAGTATAGAAGATTAAGGGGTGATCTAATTGAGGTGCTTAAGATGATTAAGAGATTCGACAGGGTAGATAGAGAAACTATTTCCTCTGGTGGAGGGAGTCCAGAACCAGGGGGCATAACCTTGAAATTAAAGCTAGGCTGTTCAGGGATGATTATCAGGAAGCACTTCTTCACACAAAAGGGAGTGGAGACCTGGAACTCGCTCACCCAAAAAGCTGACGAGGTTGGGGGTCAACTATAAATTTCCAAACTGAGATTGATGGATTTTTTGGGGTGAGGGTATGAAGGGATATGGAGCAAAGGCAGGGAAATGGCGTTCAGGTACAGATCTGCCATGATCTAAACGAATAGCTGAACAGGCTCGAGGAGCTGAATGGCCTAATCCTGTTCCGACGTTCCTTCCCTAGGCCGGTTGTAGTATCCCTGGAGCTATTCCAGATGGGAGTAACGAATACAGCATAAACTGGTAATCGAATTTGGGGGACCTGTTGGTCTTTTAAGGTGGTGCCATTGAGGAAACACTCGGTGTATTGTGACAGACTTTTGAACGATTATAAAAATGATTCCTTTATGAAATGCCTCGCGGTGGTAGGGAGTGGGTTTGAAAAAGGTTGTTTTCCCAGAAACCCATGATCCTCTTTGCAGTGGGCTGCACAAAAGTGGCCGTTTTATTTTTTGTGCGTGCTGAAAATCCTCCAGTTGTGTTTGGACAGATGTTGTACAGATGTGGCGGTTGCTATTTTTAAACTGTGAAATGCTCGAGAATGCCGAGGAATCCAGGTGATATATAGAGAGAAATAACCAAGGGTTTGAATGGAGACACTAATTCTTCTTAATGACCCTTGACGTTTCATAGTTTACTGCATAGTTCTTCTGATTGTAGCTGTATAGTACGCACTCAGTAGACTTGAACTGTTTAGGGTGGCCAAGGCTATTGTAGGTCCAACTCTTTGTTCAGAAGGGGTACTCATTGATTTTTTTTTTTATTCGTTCATGAGGTGTGGGCTTCGCTGGCAAGGCCAGCATTTATTGCCCATCCCTAATTGCCCTTGAGAAGGTGGTGGTGATCCGCCTTCTTGAACCGCTGCAGTCCGTGCGGTGAAGGTACTCCCACAGTGCTGTTAGGGAGGGAGTTCCAGGATTTTGACCCAGCGACGATGAAGGAACGGCTGATATACTTCCAAGTCAGGATGGTGTGTGACTTGGAGGGGGACTTGGAGGTGGTGATGTTCCCATGCACCTGCTGCCCTTGTCCTTCTAGGTGGAAGAGGTGGCGGGTTTGGGAGGTGCTGCCGAAGAAGCCTTGGCGAGTTGCTGCAGTGCATCTTGTAGATGGTACACACTGCAGCCACGGTGCGCCGGTGGTGGAGGGAGTGAATGTTTAAGGTGGTGGATGGGGATTTATGTTCAGTTGAACTTGTGGCAGCTCAGTCACTGCTTTCAAACCAGCTGTGCCCCACACAAGGGAGTTTTATCAGGTATGGTATCAGTGAAAGAATGCAAGAAGTTATTATTTTCACCATTGAAGTGTCACAGTGTGAAATAATGCAGCCATTGTAATTATTATTTTTTGTAAAAAATGAATTTTTCAGTGTTATTGATTTGACTTGAGATTGTAAAATTGTTGCATGAAAATGGGCAACAGGGACTTTAAAATTCCCGTGCGTAATGTGTGAGATTTGACATCAAGCTGATTCATTGTGGATAGAAACATAGACATAGAAGATAGGAGCAGGAGTAGGCCATTCGGCCCTTCGAGCCTGCTCCGCCATTCAATGAGATCATGGCTGATCATCCAAATTCAGTACCCTGTCCCTGCCTTCTCCCCATATCCCTTTACGTCTGGAATGCTTGCATCTCGAGACTCGAATTCAGATCCTGCCAAGGAGCAGTTGGCTGTATCAGCATAGTTGGTCGTGGGTTCAAGTCTCACACCAGAGACTTGAGCACAAAATCCAGGCTGACGCTTCCAGTGCAGTACTGAGGGAGCGCTGCGCTGTCGGAGGTGCCTTCCTGCGGATGAGACATTAAAACGAGGCCCCGTCTGCCCTCTCGGGTGGGCATAAAAAAATCCCACGGCACTATTTCAAAGAAGAACAGGAAAGTCCTCCCCGGTGTCCTGGGGCCAATATTTATCCCTCAACCAACATCACTAAAAACAGATTAATCTGGTCATTATCGCATTGCTGTTTGTGGGAGCTTGCTGTGCGTAAATTGGCTGTCGCATTTCCTACATTACAACAGTGACTACACTTCAAAAAGAACTTCATTGGCTGTAAAGCGCTTTGGGACGTCCTGAAGCTGTGAAAGGCGCTATAGAAATGCAAGTTTTTCTTTCTTCAGTCCCATTAGAGGTTAATGCTTCAGCTATTGACTTGTGAATGCTTGTGCACTCTGTCCAGCTCCTTTAGTGTAAATGTATTATCTATCGTCAAGGCAACTTTCAGTTGAATGAAAGAACTGAATGCTGTGAGGAAGTGTACTGTTTTGCTTATTGTCTACATTGACAAGCTTGTTTACTATATCTGTAGGAAGGGATTTGGATCATCCTGAAACAGGCACTTTGTCAAACTGCTTGACTCTACATTAATTACCCGAAATGGTATCTATGGCTACAGCCAGGGTGGGAACCGTTTTAAATAAATGACATGTCTTTGCAATCAGTCACACGAAAGGTTGTTTGCATTGGTGTGAAACTATCAAATACGTATTGTGTGTATAAAATATCAATTTAAAGAAAGAAAGAGGTTGCATTTATAGCACGCCTTTCACGACCTCGGGACGTTCCAAAGCGTTTACAGCCAATGAAGTACTTTTGAAGTGTAGTCATTGTTGTAATGTGGGGATAGAGCGGGGGAATGGGACTGACTGGATTGCTCTACAGAGAGCCGGCAGGGACTCAATGGGCCAAATGGCCTCCTTCTGTGCCGTTATGACTCTATGGGGGAGAAATTCGGTATCGTCCCGTTTGGGGCACAGTTATTGGCCGGGCGCAAAGTTTAGCGCCTGGCGCTAATTATCACCTCCAACTGCAAACTTGGCTTCTATCACCCCTGGAGGTGATTGGAGCGCTAAATCAGGCGCTACACACCTCTCTTAAGGCGCTAACGCCGAGGAGCGAGGCGTTACCTCAGAGCGCTGGCGAAGCTCATGTGATGTCAGTCAGCAATGGAACACAGACACACTGGCGCCGGCCAGTTCTTAAATGGGAGGGTCGATCTTGCTCTCCATCCACACCCTGCTCATTGCAGCCTTGAATCTCGGCCTGGAGAGACCTGTACATCAATTCTGCTGGAAAGAACAATGGAGAGGCCCAGGGAAAGAGCTCAGCGTGCAGCCCCCATAGTCTCTTCTAAATCGATGCAAGGAAGGTCAAATCAAAATGAACCTGCAAAGTGCTGCTCAGTACCCAAAACTCCTTCACACAGCGTTGAATCTCTCCAGAAGTCTCTCACGCTCTCTCTCTCTCTCTCTCTCTCTCTCAGAATGCGTGGTGCAAAAATGTCGTCGACAAAAAAAGTCAGGAAGCGGTCGCATTTAAATTGCGCTCCCCCAGTCCCTTCCCGACTGCAAAACGTTCCCCTCAACCTGTCGTTGCTAGTGGCAGGCGGAAAGGCAGGGGGCGCCACTCAATACCTGGTCCGGGGCGTTGCACACTTGACTGATGTCATGATCTGCGGGCGCAGGAGATCGTGGCGGTAGTGTTTAGCGCGGCCGCAAAATGTCTGGTCAATTTTGCGAGCGGCGAAAACATCGCTGCGCCTGGGCGCTAGTTGCTTTGCGCCCCATTAGCGCCCTCTTAGGGCGCCAACGGGAGGCGCAAAGCAACTGAATTTTTACTCTATGACTCTAATGTAGAAAACGCGGCAACCAATTTGTGCACAGCAAGCTCCCACAAACAGCAATGTGATAAATCCCCAGATACTCTGTTTTAGTGTTATTGGTTGAGGCATAAATATTGGCCAAGACATCAGAAAGAACTCCCGTGCTCTTCTTCAGAATAGTGCCATGGGATCTTTTACATCCACGTGAGAGGACAGACGGGGCCTTGGCTGCTCGGGAGGACTTTGGACCTAAGCTCTCCACCACTGGTGGTTTTCCTCGCCTCATGTCTGGGTCTGTTGTAGACTAATCGATAGAGATCGATTGCTGTGAATAGTCAACAACTCCACTGTCATTGTATCATTCGACTGCCAGGATGGTAGAAGGCGAACTAGATGGACCGTGGGTCTTTATTTTTCCTCTCGCAATTCCTATAAGTTACAGCACTTAAGCTTAATGTTTGCCTTTCAGGGGTTGCTCTTACCTTCCAGTGGCTGCAGTGAGGTAAGATGCACACAGCGGCATGCTTGCATCAGTAGAAGAGCGCTGGTGGACAGGTCGGCCGAGCAGAGCTCCTCCTCCCCTTTAAAGTCAGAACAGCAAAACATTCTATTCCGACCACTGGCGAGAGTTAATGAGCACTGCTGGCAGTATAAAGATCTTTGCTGATTCAGAGGCCAGTGGCAAGGCTGTAACTAAGGGCCTCTTTGATGATGACAGCTTTGTGTGGCTTTGCGCCAGTCTGTGGCGCAGAGTTCTCCCGTGCTGCTGGGGCTTCACTTGACCCTTTGTTTTAATGCTTAGTGGCCGTGCCAATCCTGTGGTGGCATTTCAGTCGGCTCCAGTGCAACATTACAATGTAATGAAAGCGGTTGTGGAAACGTGCAGTTTGAAGCATGTTCCCAGTTCTGCGCGGTGACTGTGCTCTTAGGATCTTATTAAGCAATGCGAGACTAGGACTTTGATCAGCACAATTAACATGACTATCGTACATCGATCTTAACTTCAGTCAACTTTAACATTTCACGGAATGCACAGTCTTGAATTACATAGTATTTACAGCACAGAAACAGGCCATTCGGCCCAACTGGTTCATGCTGGTGTTTATGCTTCACACCAGCCTCCTCCCACCCTCTTCATCTCACCCCATCAATATACCCTTCTATTCCTTTCTCCCTCGTGTGTTTATCTAGCTTCACCTTAAATGCATCTACACTATTCTCCTCAACCACTCCCTGTGGTAGTGAGTTCCACATTCTCACCACTCTCTGGGTGAAAGGGTTTCTCCTGAATTCCCTATTGAATTTATTAGTAACTATCTTATATTTATGGCCCCTAGTTTTGGTCTCCCCCCACAAGTGGAAACATCTTCTCTACGTCTACCCTATCGAACACTTTCATAATCTTAAAGACCTCGATCAGGTCACCCCTCAGCCTTCTCCTTTCTAGAGAAAAGAGCCCTGGTCTGTTCAGTCTTTCCTGTTAGTTATAACTTCTCAGTTCTGGTATTATTCTGGTTAAAAAAAAATTGCACCTTCTCCAGTGCCTCTATATCCTTTTCATATAATTTTATAATATAATATAATAATAATAGCATAATCTTGGCAACAACAGACACCAATACAAAAGGTTATGAAGCAGCCTAAGAACTTAGACGGCCACTTACTAAGAAAGGGAGACAATTAAACACATTCACAGTTGGAGAGTGCTGTTAAACTTTGTATGGAAGTGATCTGAATCCCAAATGGTTTTTGCAGCAAACCAGTATTTGCAGGATGTCTTCAATTCTTTGTTTCTCAAACTAAATGGGATTCAAACACAGCACTTGAACATTGTCAGGCACGGCTCAGGGTACAGCTGAGGGTACCTTTACTGTACCAACACTCCCCTGACAACCCCCCCCCCCCAACCCGCCGACCCTCCCTCGATACGCAACCACCGTTGACATTGAGATTTGGGACGGAATCAGGGAGCTGACTTGTGGCCGTGAGTCCTGACCTCCTGCACTCACGGCTGCAGAGCAGAGTCGCAGGAATATCGGACCTGTGAGGAGCGGGGGGGGGGGGGGCGGTGGCAAGATTGGTCCCAAGGGGTAACGCAAAACGGGCAATAGCGAATTGCCCGCCCATGTTGCACATCAACGGAGAGGAAAATCTGGCAGCGGGTAAAGCGGGGCTCGCGGGTCGCTGTCGCCTGGGTTGAGTAAGCGTCCCAGACCAATCTCACCGCCATAGTTTCCAAGAAGCAAGTGAACAAAGCTGGTAAGTAAAGGCAGTTATTGCAAACAGCGAACTTGGATCTGACAGCTGAGAATGAACTATCTATTGAAATAAATGCAGTTAGGCCCTTTAATTTGCCAGCAACCACATTTGCACTGAATCACAAATTGTTTTCCAATTTAAGATTAATGATAGCGATTCTTGCTTTACCCCTCCCCCCAACCCACTTTGAGTGATTCATCAACAAGTGACTTGCTGCACCAGTTGACACACGCAGCCAGTGCGATTTTAAGGGTTAGAACAAGTTGCTTAAACAGCAAGTTGTTGACCATGACCTTCAGAAGACTCTCAGAAATTTCCACATAGTGTCTGCTGCTGTTATTAGGAATCTGCAGGCGTTGTCAAAAAACAAACGTATGACCAGATAATCTGTTTTAGTGATATTGGTTCAGGAACAAATGTTGGGCAAGTCACCGGGGAGAACTCCCCCGCTCTTTGAATAGTGCCTTGGGATCTTTTACATCCACCCGAGAGGACAGACGGGGCCTCGGTTTAGAATGATAGAATTATAGAATAGTACGGCACGGACGAGTCTGCGCCGGCTCTTTCGAAGAGCAATCCAGATAGTCCCACCCCCACGCTCTTTCCCCAGATCCCTGCAATTTTTTCTCTGTTTTAACGACTCATCCAAAAGACGGCACCTCTGACAGTGCAGCACTCCCTCATCACTGCACTGGGAGTGTCAGCCTAGATTATGTGCTCAAGACTCTGGAGTGGGACTATGAACCAGCAAACTTCTGACACGGAGGCTAGAGTGCGACCCACGGAACCTTGGCCGACAAATCCCCCAGACCTGATGGCCTACATCCTAGGGATTTGAAAGAAGCATCTATAGAGATAGTGGATGGATTGGTTGTCATTTTCCAAAAGTCCATAGATTCTGGAACGGTTCCCGCGGATTGGAAGGTAGCAAATGTAACCCCACTATTTAAGAAAGGAGGGAGAGAGAAAACGGGGAACTACAGACCAGTTAGCCTGACATCAGTAGTAGGGAAAATGCTAGAATCTATTATTAAGGATGTGGTAACAGGGCACTTAGAAAATAATAATAGGATTGGGCAGAGTCAACACGGATTTATGAAAGGGAAATCATGTTTGACAAATCTGTTAGAGTTTTTTGAGGCTGCAACTAGCAGAATAGATAAGGGGGAACCAGTGGATGTAATGTATTTGGATTTTCAGAAGGCATTCGATAAGGTGCCACACAAGAGGTTATTAAACAAAATTAGGGCTCAAGGGATTGGGGGTTATATACTAGCATGGATTGAGGATTGGTTAATGGACAGAAAACAGAGATTAGGAATAAATGGGTCATTTTCGGGTTGGCAGGCTGTAACTAGTGGGATACCGCAAGGATCAGTGCTTGGGCCTCAGCTATTCACAATCTACATCAATGAATTGGATGAGGAGACCAAATGTAATATATCCAAGTTTGCTGATGATACAAAGCTGGGTGGGAATGTAAGTTGTGAGGAGGATGCAAGGAGGCTTCAAGTTGATATAGACAGACTAAGTGAGTGGGCAAGAACATGGCAAATGGAATATAATGTGGAGAAATGTGAAGTTATCCACTTTGGTAGGAAAAATAGAAAAGCAGAGTATTTTTTAAATGGAGAGAGATTGGGAAATGTTGGTGTTCAGAGGGACCTGGGTGTCCTTGTACACGAATTACTGAAAGTTAATGTGCAGGTACAGCAAGCAAATAGGAAAGCAAATGGTATGTTGGCCTTTATTACAAGAGGATTTGAGTATAAGAGTAAAGGCATCTTACTGCAATTATATAGGGCCCTGGTGAGACCACACCTGGAGTATTGTGTACAGTTTTGGTCTCCTTACCTAAGGAAGGATATACTTTCCATAGAGGGAGTGCAACGAAGGTTCACCAGACTGGTTCCTGGGATGGGGGGATTGTCCTATGAGGAGAGATTGAGTAGACTAGGCCTATATTCTCTAGAGTTTAGAAGAATGAGAGGTGATCTCATTGAAACATACAAAATTCTTACAGGGCTTCACAGGGTAGATGCAGGGAGGATGTTTCCCCTGGCTGGGGAGTCAAGAACCAGGGGTCACAGTCTCAGAATAAGGGGTCGGCCATTTAGGACTGAGATGAGGAGAAATTTCTTCACTCAGAGGGTGGTGAATCTTTGGAATTCTCTACCCCAGAGGGCTGTGGAGGCTCAGTCATTGAGTATATTCAAGACAGAGATCGATAGATTTTTGGATATTAAGGGAATCAAGGGATATGGGGATAGTGCAGGAAAGTGGAGTTGAGATAGAAGATCAGCCATGACCTCATTGAATGGCGGAGCAGGCTCAAGGGGCCAAATGGCCGACTCCAGCTCCTATTTCTTATGTTCTTATGTTCTCATGACACCGTAAACAGAAGACTAAAGCATCTGTCATTGTCCGTGTCTGCTTTGTTACCCTTTTTGTATGTGGGAAGCACAATAGCCTGTTTCCGATCTTCTCTTACCTCCTCAGTGTCTATCGACTCCCTCATAATGAGCGTCAGTGCCTCACAAAGCTCTTGCCTGGTTGCTTTCTGCAATCTGGGATAAATGCCAGCTATTCCTGGGGATTTATTTGTTTTGAACCCGATTAGTATGACAAAGTCATTGATTTTACTTGAGATATCTTTGTGCGGAGAGAGACTATTGTTGCTCTGGTCTTCCCCTGGTGAATACAAGAAGGAAGTCGCCGTTCGGATTATTTACTATGTTGTGCTCATCCTCGCTTTCAAGCCCGCTTGCATCTTTGCTGGTTTCTACCTCTGCTCTGACTGTCCCTTTGCTGTTGTGATACACTGGACAAAGTTGTTTACTGCCGCACCATGCAGCAACATATCGTTACATCTGTTACACCACGACAGTGATTTTTAGAGGCAGATTTTTCTCTCTTCATTCATTTTAGCGAAACAACAACTTGCATTTATATAGCGCCTGATGTAATAAAACTCACTATGCACTTGGTTTGAGTATAAAGCAAGGCTTTAATCAACTTGTTTCAGAACATGGTGGTCTAGTTGTACTTCACTAGTTCCTTGTCTTACAAAATGTCCCTGGTAAGCTGGGCCCACGCCCAAGTATTTATACTCCTTGGACGGCGCCACCAGCTGGCCATCAAGCGTTATTTCATAAGTAGTTTCTTGATGAGATTTATAACAGCGCCTTTAACGTAGTAAAACCTTCCTCCGGCTCTTCACAAGGAGCGGAGCGATTCTCAGACAATACATGACACCGAGCCACACAAGGAGACATTAGGACAGGCGACGAAGCTTGATCACAGAAGTAGGTTTTAAGGAGCGACTCAAAGGAGGAGAGGGAGGCGGGGAGGTTTAAGGAGGGAATTCCAGAACTTGGGGCCCAGGCAGCTGAAGGCACGGCCCCCAATGGTGGAGTGGAGCGAATGAAACAAAAAATAAAGAAACAAGTAAAAAGTGCTGTTTCCCAGTTCACCTCAATCCAAGGCCTACAGTAATTAAAACCAGCTGAAAACCTAGCCCTCAAAGATCTAGTTTCCAATGATAAAACCGCCAGGGGTTTGGACCAATCAAGGCACAAGTATTGTTTCCTCTCCTAGCATCTCATGCTGTCTTGATCTGAACGTCTTCACGTTAACCGTAGGGAGCTTGCGTATCCCAGCGGAGAGGCGGAAATCTATCGCATCACACAGACGGCTCTTGAAAGTGTCACGGTGAAATTAGTTTTCTCTTAATCTTTTCTGAAATTGGTCATTTCTTGGGGAAGTGGAGGGGAGAGGCGGGGGCCGGGAGGGGAGGGGAGGGGGTGACACTTATTGAGGATTGACACAGAGCTCCAGCAGAATCCAGCCTAGAAAATAGTTGGCACTCTTGCACAAAAACTTTGGCAACTTTGCAACTTGATGTTCTTGAGGTTGTTTAGGCAATAATTAATGGGTGAGGCGTGTACGTACAGGTTCTGAGCAGACCTGTTTTACAGTGGTGTGGCATGATCCTGTGTGCTGACTCAGACTTTGTGTGGAGGTATATCACTGCTGTCACCTAACCGACTAACAGGTCTGTTTGTGTTTGAGTTACTGTCTACGATGTTCCTGATTCCTTAAGATTCTGAAGTTCCAGGGAAACCGTGGATTTAGCATGTTTAGCACAACTGTTGTCAGCCTTGCTTGTACAGGCCTGCCTGTACTCTACTTTGGTATGACATTTTCAGGAGACTAGGTGGCTTGCTTTGTTTCCCCTCTGGCACTTTGTTCAGGATCCGTTTCTGGATCCAGCCCTGAATGATGGGAGCTGCAAGGATAAATTGGGGCCTCCTCTACCAAAAAAAGATAGAAAGCACTTGTGTTTATATAGTGCCTTTCACAATCTCAGGACGTCCCAAAGCACTTTACAACCAATGAAGTACTTTTGATGTGTCTGTTGTAATGTGGGAAACGCAGCAGCCAATTTGCGCACAGCAAGATCCCGCAAACAGCAATGTGATAATGACCAGATAATCTGTTTTTTAAGTAATGTTGATTGAGGGATACACATTGGCCAGGACACCAGGCAGAATCCCCCTGCACTTCTTCAAAATAGTGCCATGGGATCTTTTATGTCCACCTGAGAGGGCAGACACGGCCTCAGTTTAACATCTCACTCGAAAGATAGCACCTCCGACATTGCAGCGCTCCCTCAGCACTGCACCGGGAGTGTCAACCTAGATTTTGTGCTCAAGTCTCTGGAGTGGGACAGGAACCCACAACCTTCTGACTCGGAGGTGAGAGTGCTACCCACCGAGTCACAACGAGTTCCAAGTGAGCAGCAATGCAGAGCACAAAACTGCCCTTGATTTGGCAGTGATTGATAATAACTTGCTAATTTCACTTAGTGATGTTGCAAGTGAATATATTTACACTGAGGCAGTAGATAGTGATCTTGTAGGGTTAGAGGTCCAGGTACACTGTTGAAGCAGAGCCAAGGCAATTCTACTCTACATTTGGTCTGTCCTGTACCTGGTGTTGCAAGATCTGAGCATGAACTGAAACCTCCGAGCACATTGGAGAATATTTGCTTTATTATTTAAACAATGTATCAGGCAAGTTCTGTAGACATATGTCTGAACACGTGGATCAAATGTGTGTGCAGTACTGTCTCACTATACCAGCAAGTTTTTCAAGGTGACGAATGATTTTCTCTGTCAAGTTGTTTTTTAAAAAATTTATTAGTTTATTGACTACATCACATTAATACACGCAGTCCATTATATCTGTCTAGACATTGCATTTTTAAAATTCATGCTATTATCCTGAAGACTGTCTTTACGATGTCAGGGAATGTAAAGTATTAATAGAATTTAGCATCACCTCATTAGGTAAGATACCTTTAAGATTGTTTAAAGATAACATTAGGATTTGTTTATCTTAAGTTTTTCCTATAAATCTCTGCACTCCTCCAATTTTGATCTCTTGTGCATCCCCCATTTCCTTTGTCCCACCATCAGTGTTGGTGCCTTCTGTTGCCTAGTCCCTAAGCTCTGGAATTCCCTCCCTAAACCAATCCACCTCTCTACCTCTCTCTCCTTCTTTAAGACCCTCCTTAAAATCTACCTCTGATCATCTTATGACCATCTCCAACAAGAGAGTCTAACCACCTCCATTTGACATTCAATGGCATTACCATTGCCGAATCCTCCACCATCAACATCCTGGGGGTCACCATTGACCAGAAACTTAATTGGATCAGCCACATAAATACTGTGGCTACAAAAGCAGGTCAGAGACTTGATATTCTGCGGCGAGTGACTCACCCCCTGAGTCCCCAAAGCCTTCTACAAGGCACACGTCAGGAGTGTGATGGAATACTCTCTAGTTGCCTGGATGAGTGCAGCTCTAACAACACTCAAGAAGCCTGACACCCAGGACAAAGCAGTTCACTTGATTGGGACCCCATCTACCACTTTAAACATTCACTCCCTCTACCACCAGTGCAATGTGGCTGCAGTGTGTACCATCTACAAGATGCACTGCAGCAACTCATCAAGGCCTCTCCGACAGCACCTCCCAAACCCATGACCTCTACCACCCAGAAGGACAAGGGCAGCAGGCGCATGGGAACACCATCACCTGCAAGTTCGCCTCCAAGTCAAACAGCATCCTAACTTAGAAGTATATCGCCGATCCTTCATTGTCGCTGGGTCAAAATCCTGGAACTCCCTCCTCAACAGCACTATGGGAGCACATTCACCACACGGACTGCAGCGGTTCAAGAAGGCAGCTCACCACCACCTTCTCAAGGGGCAACTCGGGATGGGCAATAAATGCCGGCCTTGCCAGCGACGCCCACATCCCATAAATAAAACAAAAACAGAAGCTTTTGGTCACCTGCCCCAATATCTCTTTGTGGTTCGGCGGCAATTTTTGTTTGATAATCGCTCCTGGGCAGCACCCTGAGACGCTTTACTATGTTAAAGGCGCTATATAAATGCAAATTGTTCTAGTGATAAATGGAGCTGCTCCTGCACTTCTGGTGAAGGAGCAGGGGCAGAACCGTGGAACTTCTGGCCGAGATTTTTATTTAAACAGCTCCATTGCTTAATAAAGTAAAACAATTACCAGTGCTGCTAGCTGACTTTGCAAAGTGCTACAGAATTTGATACTTGGCTAAGCAGCCATTAGGATACCACGATCAACCAGGTTGTTAACCCCAGTTACCAGGGTCACTGGTTTACAATGACTGGGTAAATCAAGCTCAAATTTTATTTTATGGAATTTTGGGATTTTTACCAGCGTTTTAGAGATTGCATTTTGTGATTCCGTCCATTTTACAGTGAGAACAGAAAACCTGTGGTCTTACTGATGAATCCATGTCCATTCACTCCACCATGAATTCCTCAGCCTTTACACAGAATTATATAGAATGTGCGGCACAGAAACAGGCCATTCGGCCCAACTGCTCCGTGCTGGTGTTTATGCTCCACACGAGCCTCCTCCCACCCCTCGTCATCAAACACTGTCAGCATATCTTTCTATCCCTTTCTTCCGCATGTCCTTATCTAGCTTTCCCTTATTCGCCTCAACCTCTCCCTGTGGGAGCGAGTTCCACATTCTCACCACTCTCTGGGTAAAGAAGTTTCTCCTGAATTCACTATTGGATTTATTAGTGGCTATCTTATTTTTATGACCTAATTCTTTAATTCCAATCAGTTTGAAATGTGCGAAAGACAATCTGTTGGTGACAGCTGTAGCTCCTGGGAAAATGCTCCTGACTGTACAAGAGGAAAAAGAAAGCAATCCAAGTCTTGCCTGCCCTCTGCGTTCTTCTTGATTGAGAACAAAACAAATTACTCGAGTTATTTAGGTTAAGCACCTACTCGTTCATGCACCTAGACTTTCAGCAATTATTATTTAGCAGCTTTGATCTCTCTGTGTTTCTTTCGCTTTCTTTGTCACCTATGGGTACAGATACACTTTAATATTCAGCAGGTTTTTTGAAAGAAAGAACTTGCATTTCTATAGCTCTTTTCATGACCTCAGGACCCCCCAAAGCACTTTACAGCCAATGAGTACTTTTTGAAGTGTAGTCACTGTTGTAATATAGGAAAGGTGGCAGCCAATTTGCACACAGCAAGCTCCCGCAAACAGCAATAAGATAATCTGCTTTAGTGATGTTGTTTGAGGGATAAATATTGGCCAGGACACCGGGGAGAGCTCCCTCTGCTCTTCTTTGAAATAGTGCCTTGGGATCTTTTACCTGAGAGGGCAAACGGGGCCTCGGTTTAATATCTCAGCTGAAAGACGGCACCTTTGACAGTGCAGCACTCCCTCAGTACTGCAGTGGGCGTGTCGGCCTGGATTATTTTGCTCAAGTCTCTGGAGTGGGACCTGAACCCACAACCTTCTGACTCAGAGAGGAGAGAATGCTCCCCGCTGAGCCCCATATCAACCAATCAACAGGCAGCGCGGCTGCTCTAAAGCTGCAGCAATGGGTCTGCGGACAATGGGATTAATTTTCACCGTCCCCTCTTGGGCAACGAACCAGCGCAGCGGAATGCCTGCCTGTTACAGAACCCGCCCAATTCTCACCTCCGTTGTGGAATTGAAAATTGGGTGGGTTCGAAAGCGGATGGGCAATCTGCTCCACCAGTTTGCTGCCCAAGTGGGGAAGGGGAAAATTGTTCCCCCCCCCCCGGCATATTTTCCAGCCTGGAGCATGTAGTGGTTTGGCGGGCGGGAGGGTCATTTATCCAGAGAGAAAATGGGAGAAACAAGACCAGGCCATTATCTAGTTGACTGACGGAACAGGCTCGGCAGGGTGGGGGGGGGGAGGCGGGTGAGGGGGGAGCTGAATGGCCTCCTCCTGTTCCTAAGCAACAATGAATAATTGAAATGCAAACTTTGGTGGCCTCTAAGAAAATATCAAGACTATGAAAGATCCATTGAAGAATATTCTGTGGAAGAAATTCAAGTTACTGTGTGGCCTCAAGGTGAAGGTACTGCTGGATGCCACAATTGCTGTGATTAATAATTTATGTGCTTTAAAAGACCAAGATTAAAGGAGGCTTTCAGCATGTTGCTTTATAAAATTGATTCCAGAGCTGTCCTTCGATTTTTAAAGAAACCCAACCTTGTCTCCATCGTTACTGTTGGATTTGCTTCAACACTGCGAGAGGCAAATAAGGTTTGGGTTCAATATTGGAGCGAATTAAACATAATGAAAACTACTTCAGGGAATAATCAGTCACACTTATGTCTGCATAACTGTGAAACCACACTCCCAGAAACAGTTTGGATTTGCAACAATACTCTTGATAGGTCAAGGGTTGCCATTTTTAGGTAATCCCTAAGGAAATACCCCATAAGGATTTTCCATTGCTTTCATTCAATTTTTCGTTGTAATATTCAAAGTTTACAGAGGTGAATGTTTCTCAAGAGGTGCAGATTGATGTCCTGGCGCTGTACATACAAGCCAACCTAGAAAACGAGCAAAAAATTGACCAACAGCTTCAGAAGAGTTGACAGCTCAAGAAAGAGCTGTGAATATAGGACAAGGAGATAGACTGAGAATACATCTTGTCATAACCTAAGCTGCAGATATACCCGAAGTTCTATCACTTTTATTGAGTACACAACAGTATAGTTAGCAAGTGCTGACATAGAAATTAGAGAAGTGGGGGCGGGGGGTGGTTGTGAGTGGTGAAGGCATGCAAATGAGGGTCTGACACAAAAAACATTTTGATGTTTGGATCTGCTTTGGTGCAATTATTGGCATTTTGGAGCCCACTGTAATTCTAAGTGTGACATGGAGTGAAATATTGCTGTTCATATACTTTGTATATTGTCTCTTAAGGACTTCCACCTCTAATGGAAAGTTTGATTTTTGAAGTGATTGCTGTCAGTCATCCATTGCATGTGTTGTGATGTATGGTGCAATGTTTTGATTGCTAGGGCGAGGGACCAGAGGGGCTACCACATATTGTGAAGACATCGCAATGTCTATCATTGCCTCACTCAAGGGGCCGAATGACTTACTCCTGTTCCTGTGATCATTTTTTTTAATGTTCATTCTCGGGATGCGGGTGTCGCTGGCAAGGCCAGCATTTATTGCCCATCCCTAGTTGCTCTCGAGAAGGTGGTGGTGGTGAGCCGCCTTCTTGAACCGCTGCAGTCTGTGTGGTGAAGGTGCTCCCACAGTGCTGTTAGGGAGGGTGTTCCAGGATTTTGACCCAGCGACGATGAAGGAACGGCGATATACGTCCAAGTCAGGATGGTGTGTGACTCGGAGGGGAACTTGGAGGTGGTGGTGTTTCCATGCACCTGCTGCCCTTGTCCTACTATGATTGCTATACATATAGAGTTAAAAATTGAGACTTCGCCGGGGTGCTACTTTTAGCACCCCGGAAAAATTAGCGGCCCCGCGACGGAAATATAGTGGTTGCGCCCCAAGAGGGAAGCAGGGCGCTACTGGAAGCGTTCTGCATCCCTCTTGGGGCGCTGCAAGGGAATATCATGGCGCTACGTGCTGCAGTACCATGCACGTCGCGCCGCGGTATTGCAGGCCTCCCATCCCTTCTTAAAGGGGAGGGGCCTTGCGCAGCATGACCCCGGGCCCAGCTGGGCCCCCAGGGATCGGGAGTACCGACAAAAGAGCCCAGCACTCAAGAGAAGTGCCGGGCCCTTGGAGCGCAGCCGGCACTCCGCGGGGGGGGGGGGAGGAGGGCGGTTCAGGATGCCGGGGAAGGGAGCGCAGGCAGGTGCTGGCAGGTGGCCAGCAACAACAATGGCCGCCCCGCACCTCGCCTTTAAATAGCGCCGCCCCGGCCGCGGGTAGGCCCCCCTGACCCCGTCGGTCATAGCGTCCGGCGATAAGTCAGGGGGCGCTCCCGAAGATTGCGGCCAGGGCGTGAGCGGGGCACTGCACGTGGCGATGACGTCATCGCCGGCGGCGCAGCGCCACGGGGCGCTACCGGTTAGCCCTCTTAGGGCGCTAACGGGAGGCGCAAAGCAACCCAATTTCTCCCCCCTAGAAATTGAAAATCTACCACCGAGATGGATTATGTAAAGCATGCAGATTGTTTTAATATAAAAAACAATAGGAATTTCTGGCTTGGAAATGAGAAGTTTCTGAGAATGTTCCACTTTTATTCTTGACTCTGAGTTGGTAGAATGTCAGCCTGGGCCCAGCAACATGCTTGTGTTTGTTTACCATAACCTTGTGTGCCCCGTGAACGGACAACGTGTATTTGCAATAAATCAATATTGAGAAGGAAACGTGGCATCTGAATCAGGTGACTGGCTCTCTGTGGAACTCATTCAGAACTGAAGGCTATGAGCGTTCTGTAAAGAAAGAACTTGCTCTTGTTGACCAGTAATCCATCCCTGTAACTAGTGGAATGTTTTCATCAAAATATAATGAGCTCCTTGGGAAAATGTTCCATTTGTTTGCAAATTTCTGTAGCACCTTTCACAATCTCGGGACATCCCAGAGCACTTTACAGCCAATGAAGTACTTTTGAAGTGTAGTCACTGTTGTAATGTAGGAAACACGGCAGCCAATTGATACACAGCAAGCTCCCACAAACAGCAACGTGATAATGACCAGATAATCTGTTTTTAGTGATGTTGGTTGAGAGATAAATATTGGCCCAGGACAGCGGGGACAACTCCCCAGCTCTTCTTCGAAATAGTGCCGTGGGATCTTTTACATCCACCTGAGACGGCAAATGGGGATCTCAGTCTAATGTCTTATCGGAAGGACAGCACCTCTGACAGTGCAGCACTTCCTCAGTGTTGCACTGGGAGTGTGTGGTAAACCACTGTTTGTATTCCTGTTTGTCCTGTTTGTATTCCACTGTGTACATGCCTGGACATGCCTCGGATGACTCCTCCCACAGGTCCTAGTATAAAGGTGACTGCTCCCCAGCCCTTTGTATCCTGGACCGGTCGACCACGCGAGGCAGACCTCCATTCTGTTGTTAATAAAAGCCTTTAGTTACTCTTCTAACTCTCAGTCTTTTATGAGTAATTGATAGCGCATCAATTTTATTAACAAAATTTTTATAATGGAGAAGATCCTCACACCAGCATGCCTGGACTTAGATCATCGGGAGGCGGACTCATCCACCAAGTTTACTCACTGGCTTAAGTGTTTCGAAAAATTCCTGACCGCCTCCGAAGCAATCAAATCGGACGAGGACAAACCGGATGTCCTGACCTCCAAAGTGAACCACCGAGTGTACTCGGTCATCCAAGATGCGACCTCGTACGCGGACGCTATCAAGCTCCTCAAGGACCAGTACACGCGCCCAGTGAACGAAGTGTACGCCAGGCACCTCCTGGGGAGTCGTAAACAACAACCTGGGGAATCGACCGTGGAATACCTTCAGGCACTGTCTGTGCTTGGCCGGGCCTGTGGTTGTAAGGATGTAAAGGCCGCCGTGTACACAGAGGAACTTATCCGGGACGCTTTTGTAGCGGGCCACAGATCCAATTACACCCGACAGCGACTGTTGGAGCAGAGTAACCTCGACCTCAACAAGGCCTCTGAACTCGCACTATCGTTGGATGCAGCCTACCAGGGCATGGATGCCTACTCCTCTGCACCGTGGACGCCGCGGGGAATGACAGCCTGGGACACGGTAGGACCGCCTCATAGCGCCGTGCCACCCCAGCCACACCCTAACAACGGCCCAACTACCGCAGCAGTGTCCCAAGGCCAGACAGCAGTGCCCCAAGGCCAGAAATGCTACTTTTGTGGCCAGGCAAAACACCCCAGAGCGCGCTGCCCGGCGAAAAACGCGATCTGCTCGGGCTGCGGGAAGAAGGGACACTACGCTAGCGTCTGCAGGGCCAAAGCCACCCCGAACCCCAGCAGCGCCGCGTGTGGGCCATGCGGGCCGCCATCTTGGACCTCCCCGGCCATGTGCGAATCACCGGTACAGCAGCCATTTTGGACGCCTCCAGCCACATGGGGATCATGGACGCCGCCATCTTGGACGACAGCCGGGACGCAGCAGGCCCCCGACACCGCCTCATCTGATACCCGCAGCGACACACCGACCCCTACGCTGGCATCCGTTACACTGGACCAAGCGAGACCGCACCAACTGGCCAGTTCCACAATGGACATTAAGGTAAATGGTCACGATACAATCTGCCTTTTTGACTCTGGGAGCACGGAGAGCTTCATCCACCCCGACACGGTGCGGTGTTGCTCTCTCCCAGTCCTGCCTGCGCAACAGCGGATTTCTATGGCCTCCGAGTCCCAGTCGGCGGACATCGGCGGCTACTGCGTGGTGACACTCGTAGTAGACGGGACCGTGTACGATCATTTTAAACTTCTGGTCCTGCCTGACCTCTGCGCTGCCGTCCTGCTGGGGATAGATTTTCAGTGCCACCTTAAAAGTGTTACGATGGCGTACGGTGGACCCCTACCCCCACTCACAGTCCGCAGCCAGCAGCTTCCAAATTGCCCGCCGCGCACCAGGTGCAACCTCTCCACACTCAGAGTCACCCCCCCACCACTGTTTGCTAACCTCACCCCCGACTGTAAGCCCATCGCCACAAAGAGCAGGCGATACAGTGCCGGGGACAGGGTTTTCATTAAAACCGAAGTGGAGCGGCTCCTGAAAGAAGGGATTATTGAGGGCAGCACCAGCCCCTGGCGAGCCCAGGTTGTGGTTGTTAAGACCGGCGAGAAGCAGCGCCTGGTCATCGACTACAGCCAGACAATAAATCGCTACACCCTGCTGGACGCCTACCCACTCCCCCGTATAGCTGATATGGTCAACCAGATCGCGCAGTACCACGTCTTCTCGACCATTGACCTGAAATCAGCGTACCACCAGCTCCCCATCCACCCTGAGGACCGCCAGTACACTGCCTTTGAGGCAAACGGCCGCCTCTATCACTTCCTTAGGGTTCCCTTTGGCGTCACCAACGGGGTCTCCGTCTTCCAAAGGGAGATGGACCGGATGGTAGATCAAAATGCGTTGCAGGCCACTTTCCCATATCTGGACAATGTGACCATCTGCGGCCGTGACTTGCAGGACCATGACGCAAACCTCAAAAAATTCCTCCGCACCGCCCAACTCCTAAACCTGACATATAACAAGGAGAAGTGCATATTCCGCACAAACCGCCTCGCCATCCTTGGCTGTGTTGTGGAACACGGAGTCATCGGCCCCGACCCCGACCGGATGCGTCCCCTTATGGAACTTCCACTGCCCCACTGCCTCAAGGCCCTGAAGAGGTGCCTAGGGTTTTTCTCCTATTACGCCCAGTGGGTCCCCTACTATGCGGACAAGGCCCGTCCGCTGATCAAGTCCACCTCTTTTCCCTTGACGGCAGAGGCCCGCTTAGCCTTCCACCGTATCAAGGAGGACATTGCCAAAGCCACCATGCACGCAGTGGACGAATCCATCCCCTTCCAGGTGGAATGCGACGCGTCCGACTTTGCCCTGGCCGCTACCCTCAATCAGGCGGGGAGACCCGTGGCCTTCTTTTCACGAGCCCTCCAAGGCCCGGAGACCAGACACTCCGCTGTTGAGAAGGAGGCCCAGGCGATTGTGGAGGCTGTGCGTCATTGGAGGCACTACCTGGCCGGAAAACGATTTACCCTGCTCACTGACCAGCGTTCAGTTGCTTTTATGTTTAACAACAAGCAGAGGGGCAAAATCAAAAATGACAAGATCTTGAGGTGGAGAATCGAACTTTCCACCTACAACTACGAGATCTTGTACCGGCCCGGGAAGCTGAATGAACCCCCGGATGCGCTATCGCGTGGCACCTGCGCCAGCACACAGATCGATAGACTGCGGGCCCTCCACAATGACCTCTGCCACCCAGGGGTCACCAGGTTCTTCCACCTCATCAAGGCCCGCAACCTGCCTTACTCTATTGAGGAGGTCAGGACCATGACCAGGAACTGCCAAGTCTGCGCTGAGTGCAAACCGCACTTTTATAGACCAGACAGGGCCCACCTGATAAAAGCCACTCGCCCCTTCGAGCGCCTGAGCGTTGATTTTAAAGGGCCTCTCCCCTCCTCCGACCGCAATGTGTACTTCCTCAATATTATTGATGAGTACTCCCGTTTCCCGTTCGCCTTCCCCTGCCCGGACATGACCAGTGCCACGGTCACTAAATGTCTGAACAACCTCTTCACCCTGTTCGGCTTCCCCAACTATATCCATAGCGACCGGGGCTCATCGTTTATGAGCGACGAACTCCGTCAGTACCTGCTAAGTAGGGGTATTGCCACAAGCAGGACCACCAGTTACAACCCCCGGGGGAACGGACAGGTGGAAAGAGAAAATGCGACAGTTTGGAAGGCCGTCCTACTAGCCTTAAAGTCTAGGGGCCTTCCAACCTCCCGCTGGCAGGATGTGCTCCCCGATGCGCTCCACTCTATTCGGTCACTGCTCTGCACTGCCACTAACGCCACCCCTCATGAGAAAATGTTGTCTTCCCAAGGAAGTCCACATCGGGGACATCGCTACCGCCATGGCTGACGTCCCCAGGGCCGGTCCTACTGAGAAGACACTTGAGGACCCATAAAACGGACCCCCTGGTCGAGAGGGTCGACCTCCTCCACGCCAACCCCCAGTATGCTTACATCGCATACCCGGACGGGCGGGAGGACACAGTCTCCATAAGAGACCTTGCACCCTCGGGGGCCGCAGTGACCCACTACCCACTACCACCCCCCCCCCCGATCCGATATCCAGCCCCAGCAGACGGCAGGCCTGGGCCCCGCGACCCGCTCGACATCTACGAGGACGACACGCCTGTGCCACAGCCTACGCTGGACTCGACGCCGGAAGCTTCACTACCCCTGCCGTCGCCACGCCGATCACAGCGGCAGACAAGACCTCCGGAGAGACTCCAATACACTAACTTTTAATACACTTCACCCCGCCGGACTCAATTTTAAACAAGGGGTGAATGTGGTAAACCACTGTTTGTATTCCTGTTTGTCCTGTTTGTATTCCACTGTGTACATGCCTGGACATGCCTCGGCTGACTCCTCCCACAGGTCCTAGTATAAAGGTGACTGCTCCCCAGCCCTTTGTATCCTGGACCGGTCGACCACGCGAGGCAGACCTCCATTCTGTTGTTAATAAAAGCCTTTAGTTACTCTTCTAACTCTCAGTCTTTTATGAGTAATTGATAGCGCATCAGAGTGTCAGCCTGGATTTTGTGCTCAAGTCTCTGGAGTGGGATTCATACCTACAACCTTTGACCCAGAGGCAAAAATACTACCCACTGAGGCACGGCTGACACTGTAGGCCGTCTAGTTGACCAGTAATCCTCCCTGTAGCGAACTCTTCTTTGGAAAATTGTCTGTTTCTTTACAAATCATATCCATTTTGAGACAGTTCACCGCAGCATTTTTTTATTGTAGTGATTATCATCTGCATGACGAGACAATCTGTAGTGTTGGAAACCCAACGGAGCAAAGCCATCACTAAAATCTTTCACTGCAAGTTTTACAGCCAGAAGCTAATAAAGCAGCGCTGTGCTACATCATCGATATATCGAAAGCTATTTCCCAGAATCGGGATTGTACCTGCTGCTGGTGGGATTGCAGCCCAGCCATGAGTAACCACCGTTGTGAGGAGAAGAGAGACAAAAAAAAGGACTGATGTAATAAAACTCACTACACACTTGGTTTGAGTATAAAGCAAGGCTTTAATCAACTTGTTTCAGGACATGGAGGTCTAGTTGTACTTCACTAGTTCCTTGTCTTACAAAATGTCCCTGGCAAGCTGGGGCCAACGCCCGAGTATTTATACTCCTTGGATGGCGCCACCAGCTGGCCGTCCAGTGTTATTTCATAGGTAGTTTCTCGATGATGAGATTTATGACAGGGACAAAACTGAAAGAAATTCCACAGCCACAATGTAATTCTGGAGGAGGAGAACACTAACCTGATTGTGCCTTGAAGAGGCCTCCCCCACTTTGTGACAACACACAATGGGAAGTGAATTAAAATCTAAAAACAGCAACTCTGAGCATCGAGGGCTCATTGTTTAACAGGAGCATTTTATATACATCGCTGTGAGGACGGTGTCAACAGAGGGTGGGGGCGTGGCGGGGGGCAGGGGAGGATAGGTGGGAAGAGAAGAAAAAAAAATTGCGGCAAATGTGTTTTAACTACAGGTTGAGCATCCGCAATGTTCCGGAATCCGGACTCCAGGACGATCTTCGATCTGGTCCTGTGTAATGAGACAGGATTAATAAAAAATGTCCCAGTAAAAGATCCCCTTGGAATGAGTGACCATAACATGGTTGAATTCCAAATTCAGTTGGAGGGTGAAAGAGTTGGATCTCAAACCAGCGTACTAAGCTTAAATAAAGGAGACTATGAAGGTATGAGAGCAGAGTTGACTAAAGTGGACTGGGAAAATAGATTAAAGTGTAAGACGGTACATGAGCAGTGGTGTACATTCAAGGAGATATTTCACAACTTTCAAGAAAAATATATTCCACTGAGGAAAAAGGGGCATAAAAGAAAAGACAGCCATCCGTGGCTAAGTAAAGTAATAAAGGATAGTATCCGACTGAAAACAAGGGCATATAAAGTAGCCAAATCTAGTGGGAGGATAGAAGATTGGGAAGCATTTAAAAGCCAGCAAAGAATAACTAAAAGATTAATTAAGAAAGAGAAGATAGATTATGAAAGTAAACTAGCAAAAAAGGGTGGCTAAAGTGAATGTTGGTCCCTTAGAGGATGGGACCGGGAAACTAGTGGTGGAGAACATGGAGATGGCAAAAACGCTGAACAAATATTTTGTATCAGTCTTTACAGTAGAGGACACTAAAAATATCCCAACACTGGACAAACAGGGGGCTATGGGGGGGAGGAGCTAAACACGATTAAAATCACTAAGGAGGTGGTACTCGGTAAGATAATGGGACTAAAGGCGAATAAATCCCCTGGGCCTGATGGCTTACATCCTAGGGTCTTGAGAGAAGTAGCGGTAGGGATTGCGGATGCATTGGTGGTAATTTTCCAAAACTCCCTGGATTCAGGAAAGGTCCCAGCAGATTGGAAAACTGCTAATGTAACGCCCTTATTTAAAAAGGGAGGTAGACAAAAGGCTGAAAACTATAGACCAGTTAGCCTAACATCTGTGGTTGGTAAAATGTTGGAGTCCATTATTAAGGAAGCAGTAACAGGACATTTGGATAAGCATAATTTAATCGGACAGAGTCAGCATGGTTTTATGAAGGGGAAGTCATGTTTGACAAATTTGCTCAAATTCTTTGAGGACGTAACAAACAGGGTGGATAAAGGGGAACCAGTGGATGTGGTGTATTTGGACTTCCAAAAGGCATTTGACAAGGTGCCACACAAAAGATTACTGCACAAGATAAAAAATCACGGGATTGGGGGTAATATACTGGCATGGGTGGAAGATTGGCTATCTAACAGAAAATAGAGAGTTGGGATAAATGGTTCATTCTCGGGTTGGCAATCAGTAACTAGTGGTGTTCCGCAGGGGTCAGTGCTGGGACCCCAACTCTTTACAATCTATATTAACAATTTGGAGGAAGGGACCAAGTGCAACATATCCAAGTTTGCTGACGATACAAAGATGGGAGGGAAAGCAGTGAGTGAGGAGGACATAAAAACCTGCAAAAGGACATAGACAGGCTAAGTGAGTGGGCAGAAATTTGGCAGATGGAATATAATGTTGGAAAGTGTGAGGTTATGCACTTTGGCAGAAAAAATCAAAGAGCAAGTTATTATCTAAATGGAGAGAAACTGCAAAGTGCTACAGTACAAAGGGATCTGGGGGTCCTGGTGCATGAAACACAGAAGGTTAGTATGCAGGTACAGCAGGTGATCAGGAAGGCCAATGGAATCTTGGCTTTTATTGCAAGGGGGATGGAGTATAAAAGCAGGGAAGTCTTGCTTCAGTTATACAGGGTACTGGTGAGGCCACACCTGGAATACTGCGTACAGTTTTGGTTTCCATATTTAAGAAAAGATATACTTGCTCTCGAGGCAGTTCAGAGAAGGTTCACTCGATTGATTCCGGAGATGAGGGTGTTGACTTATGAGGAAAGGTTGAGTAGGTTGGGCCTCTACTCATTGGAATTCAGAAGAATGAGAGGCGATCTTATTGAAACATATAAGATTGTGAGAGGGCTTGATCAGGTGGATGCGGTGAGGATGTTTCCACTGATGGGTGAGACTAGAACTAGGGGGCATAATCTTAGAATAAGGGGCTGCCCTTTCAAAACTGAGATGAGGAGAAACTTCTTCACTCAGAGGGTAGTAAATCTATGGAATTTGCTGCCTCAGAGAGCTGTGGAAGCTGCGACATTAAATAAATTTAAAACGGAGATAGACAGTTTCCTAGCTGATAAGGGAATTAGGGGTTACGGGGAGAGGGCAGGGAAGTGGACGTGAGTCTAGGTTCGGATCAGCCATGATCCTATTGAATGGTGGAGCAGGCCCGAGGGGCCGTATGGCCTACTCCTGCTCCTACTTCTTATGTTCTTATGATTGGTGGCAGGGGTCCGGAATCCGTAAAATGTTCCGGAATCCGGACACCCTGAGGGAGGCTTACCAAAAACCGGAAATAGCGCAACCTGGGCCCAGGCATTTCCGGACTCGGCACGTGTTTCTGATGTCCGAAGTCTGGAAATATCGCAACCTGGGCTCGGGCGTTTCCGGACTTCGGACATCAGAAACACGTTCCGAAGTCCGGAAAAACCCAAAAACCAGCTCGGCCTCGGTCCTGAGGTTGCCGGATTCAGGACGCTCAACCTTTACCAACATATGAAAAGGAACACAGGAACAGGAGGAAACCCATTCAGCCCCTTGAGCCTGTTCCGCCATTCAATTAGATCGTGGCTGATCTGTATCTTAACTCCATCTCCCCGCCTTGGTTCCATAACCCTTGATATCCTTGCCTAACAAAAATCTATCAATCTCAGTGCTGACATTTTCAGAAGTGCTTGACGCAGCACCTATCAGGAAAGATTGAACAGGCTGGGGGTCTTTTCTCTAGAAAAGAGAAGGCTGAGGAGTGATCTGATAGAGGTCTTTAAGATTATGAAAGGGTTCAATAGGGTAGTCATAGAGAGGATGTTTCCACTTGTGGGGAGACCAAAACTAGGGGCCATTAATATAAGATAGTCACTAATAAATATAGTCGAGAATTCAGGAGAAATTCTTTACCCAGAGAGTAGTTAGAATGTGGAACTCACTACCACAAGGAGTAGTTGAGGTGACGAGCAGAGATGCATTTAAGGGGAAGCTAGATAAGCATACGAGGGAGGAAGGAATAGAAGGATATCTTGCTGGGGTGAAATGAAGAGGAGTGGGAGAGCACAAACGCCGGCATAGACCTGTTGTACCGAATGATCTGTTCCTGCGCTGTAAATACTTAATAATACTTTGTAATACAGTACCACAAACTATAACATGACTGCAGCAGGTGCCTACAGAGGAGACAGCTAAAGAAGTCCATCGCACTTGGCCAGCCCACTCTCTCTCTTTGTTGGCGAACCAGGCGAGTGTGCACGTGCACAATGGGCATGAAACGCCAAATTCCGCAGGTGCTGGCAACCGCTGCCATTTTCAATAATCCACGTCAATAAACCCGCAGGACTTGCTTTATTTATTAAAGAGCTTTTCAAAGGAACAGGCATTGTTCCTCAACTTGCTGATGCAAGCAAGGCTTCTGTTCAGCCGTTCCCGTCCACACAGCATGTTTTAGAAAGTTCATTGTGCTCGACCAACTAGGGTGAGACTCTGTTCTGGCCCAGCGTGGAAGGGAGCATCACACACACACACTCTAGTCACAGGATCTTACAGCGTAGAAGGAGGCCATTCGGCCCATCGTGCCTGTGCCGGCTCTTTGAAAGCGCTGACCAACTCGGCCCACTCCCCCTGCTCTTTCCCCTATAGCCCTGCAAATTTTCTTCCTTTTCAAGTATTTATCCAATTCCCTTTTGAAAGTTACCATTGAATCTGCTAAGGGCGGTGCATTCCAGATTGTAACAACTCGCTGAGTAAAAGAAGTTCTCCTCATCTCCCCTCTGGTTCTTTTGCCAATTACCTTAAGCTAGTCCAATACGAATATAGTTTGCCGTCACCTAAAACCAGTACATTTTTCACCAAATTTTTATTCTAATCCATCTCCATCCTAAGGAAACCATACTAAAATAAATGAAAACTGATTATTATATTCAATTTCATATTTCAATTAAAAAATATGTTTGTGTTTATCTAAAAGCGTCCTTCTGTACAGTACCTTTCATTATGGAAGGTACCCAACAGGAAAATCACCAGATATATCTTTATATTGGCATTGCTCTGCCAGAATAAACATGCCAAAGAAGAAAAGGCATTATTGCTAGGGTATCAGCTGTGGCTCAGTGGGTAGCACGCTTGTCTCTGAATTCTAGAAGGGTTGTGGGTTCAAGTCCCACGCTAGCGACTTGTTAGTACAAAAATCTAGGCTGACACTCCCAGTGCAGTGCTGAGGGAGTGCTGCACTGTCAGAGGTGCCGTCTTTCGGATTGAGATGTTAAACCAAGGTCCCGGCTGCTCGCTCAGGTGGATGTTAAAGATTCTAAGGCATGATTTCGAAGAAGAGCAGTGCATTTATGTCCTGGGGCCAATATTTTTCCCTCAACCAACATCACTAAAAACAGATTATGTGGTCATTGTCACACTGCTGTTTGTGGGAGCTTTCTGTGCACAAATTGGCTGCCGCGTTTCCTGCCCTGACTCCACTTCAAAAAAGTATTTAATTGGCTGCGATGTCCTGAGGCTGTGATAGGCGCTGCATAAATGCAAACCTGCCCTGTTGGAAAACTCATGTGTTCGGACTTCAGATGAAGATAATATCTCGGATCTGATGCCTTCACAGTCGAATAGTACGAAGACGCTCACCAGTGAGGCTCAAGACAGAAACAAGAGACATTTTTGATGACGTAATGGGGAGCTGCTTCGCCCATGGATCTGGAGCCCACCTTAAGTTACCAACTTCAGAAGGGGGGAAATTGAGGAAGGGCCCTACTAGGGTTTTGGACTTTTCATGCAATTAAACTTGGAATAATATGAGGAAACGTCACGGTGTAAACTGATTTTCTACAAGAGAAGGAAACTAAAGTCCGTTTTTTTTCCCTGGGCTTTCTGTAGACGGCTAGTTCACTTAGATTGAACTCTGTTAGAAAGAGATCCTTTGTAGCTGCTTCGGGTCTCCAAGTGTAACTGATCCTGATTGTTCTCGATGTGAAAGCTGTTCCAGTATTTAGTGTTAACCTGTTTCATGGTGGTTTCCTTTCCCATTTCAACAAGAGCACAGAGAGATCAGTGTGAGGCTGATTTTGTCACTTCCAGGCCAACGTTGCACATTTACAAATTCTTGGGAAATTGAGATAATTCAGCTTTTGGCCTTTGTGCAGTCTACAGAAACCAGAGCAACGAGTGTGCGATTGGCCCCTTTTTGAGGAAATTGTAGGGCCAATTGTAATCCCGTCAGTGCCTCTCTGCGGAATCTGGGCGGGCAGATAAACTGGCCGCTGTGACTGTGACCCCCAATCCGATTCCACAGCCATCCCCTCTCCTGAATTCTGCTTCTTCTCCAGGAAAGAGCGAAGACTGAAAGGGGTAGAAATTTGCTTTGGACGGTAATGGCAAAACGAGCGAGATCGCATCGGCCGATATTTAGTTGTATTGAAGCTACAGCACTCCACGCAGTTAAGGTTTCGAAGTTATATTTAAAAAGAACTTGCATTTCTATAGCACCTTTCACGACCTCAGCGCTTTACATCCAATGAGGTATTTCTAAAGTGGAGTCACTGTTGTAATGTAGGAAACGTGGCAGCCAAATTGCGCACAGCAAGCTCCCACAAACAGCAATGTGATAAATGACCGGATAATCTATTTTAGTGATGTTGGTTGAGGGATAAATATTGGCCCAGGACACCGGGGAGAACTCCCCTGCTCTTCTTTGAAAATAGTGCCGTGGGATCTTTTACGTCCACCTGAGCAGGCAGACGGGGCCTCGGTTTAACGTCTCACCCAAAAGACGGCACCTCCGACAGTGCAGCACTCCCTCAGCACTGCACTGGAGTGTCAGCCTAGATTTTGTACTCGAGTCTCTGGAGTGAGATTTGAACCCACAACCTTCTGATACAGAGGTGAGTGTGCTACCCACTGAGTCACGGCAGATTTGTTAGAGCACAGCCTAAGGAACCATTTCAGTTGCACTGTATCTATGGGTAGTGGGATCTATCTGTAAGGGAGGGGGGAGTGCTACAGTTTCATTTATTTAACCATTTTTCCTCAAGTTGGCTCGTTTAATTTTGGCCTCTTGCACATCCACCATTGGTGTCCATGCCTTCAGCTGCCTGGGGCCCTAAGCTCTGGAATTCCCTCCCTAAACCTCCCCGCCTCTCCACCTCTCCTCCTTTAAGACGCTCCTTAAAACCTACCTCTTTGCCCAAGCTTTTGGTCACCTGCCCTAATATCTCCTTATGTGGCTTTGTGTCAAATTTTGTTTGAAAACTCTCCTGTGAAGCGCCTAGGGACGTTTTACTACATTTAAGGCGCTGGATTAAATCATTAGTGCATTGAGGAGATAGACCCTTTGAGCATCCCATTGCTCTGTGACTGTTGATGTTTTGCTGCCCCATACCATCCTACTCCCAGTCCTTCTTTCACATTCTGAAGCTTTGCTTATGAAGTTGGCTCAATTCTGCACTCTCTGTTTTACACAATAACTTACAGCTAGATTTTCAAGTGATTTCTCAGGCTGAGCATGTTTTCAAAAGATGTTCTGATAACGCAATCACCCACACGCTCACCAACAATAGAATTTCCTTCCTCCCTTTAATCCCCCGCATCAGTGAAGTAAGGGTTCTCTAACTTACTTTCACCTGCTTATAACCTTTCAGGTCACCTAAAATACAATATTTGAAATATTTGTTCACGTTCTGTTATCATTCCATGGGCTTCAGCAATCCTCGCTTATCTCGCCCAAGTTTCCATTCTTCACGTACGAGTGCACACAACAGATAATGGCGGGCACTGCATCAGAACCATGCTCGATCTTGTCCTCAGCTGATAACCCACACAAGTATCTTCTAGCATTAGTCGCTGGACAGTAATCGGGATCCAACTGATTCACCCCCATTCGCCATAACTCGGGGTCAATTGAAATGTCCCCACTGATGAACCAGGTGCGAGTCGGGCATCATAGAATCATAGAAATTTACGGCACAGAAGGAGGCCATTCGGCCCATCTTGCCCGTGCTGGCCGACAAAGAGCTATCCACCCTAATCCCACTTTCCAGCACTTGGTCCGTAGCTCTGTGGGTTACGGCACTTCAAGTGCATATCCAAGTACTTATTAAAAGTGATGAGGGTTTCTGCCTCTACCATCCTTTCAGGCAGTGAGTTCCAGACCCTCACCACCCTCTGGGTGAAAAAAATTCTCCTCAACTCCCCTCTAAACCTCCGACCAATTACTTTAAATCTATGCCCCCTGGTTATTGATCCTTCTGCTAAGGGAAATAGGTCCTTCCTATCCACTCTATCAAGGCCCCTCATAATTTTATACACCTCAATTAGGTCTCCCCTCAGCCTCCTCTGTTCCAAAGAAAACAATCCCAGCCTATCCAATCTTTCCTCATAGCTAAAATTCCCCAGCCCAGGCAACATCCTCGTAAATCTCCTCTGCACCCTCTCTAGTGAAATCACATCCTTCCTGTAATGTGGTGACCAGAACTGCAGTATTCCAGCTGCGGCCTAACTAGTGTTTTATACAGTTCAAGCATAACCTCCCTGCTCTTATATTCTATGCCTCGGTTAATAAAGCTAAGTATCTCGTATGCCTTCTTAACCATTTTATCTACCTGTCCTGCTACCTTCAGGGATCTGTGGACATGCACTCCAAGGTCCCTCTGATCCTCTGCACTTCTCAGTGTCCCACCGTTTAATGTGTATTCCCTTGCCTTGTTAGCCCTCCCCAAATGTATTACCTCACACTTCTCCGGATTGAATTCCATTTGCCACTGTTCTGCCCACCTGACCAGTCCACTGATATCTTCCTACAGTCTACAGCTTTCTTCTTCATTATCAACCACACGGCCAATTTTTGTATCATCTGCAAACTTCTTAATCATACTTCCTACATTCAAGTCCAAATCATTGATATATACCACAAAAAGCAAGGGACCCAGTACTGAGCCCTGTGGGACCCCACTGGAAACAGCCTTCCAGTCACAAAAACACCCTTCGACCATTACCCTTTGTTTCCTGCCTCTGAGCCAATTGTGGATCCAACCTGCCACTTTGCCTTGGATCGCATAAAATAGTGCATTTACCCACTCAACTATTGAATGAGCCCTTCAGTAAATCTTTTTCACAATCTCATGTGGTTCAGTCTCACAGAAAGGTGCTGATATTACTCTGTATTGTTGCCAAACCTGTCAATTTGGACAAATCATAGGTGATTCCCTGAGGCCTCCATTTGTGCAAGGAACATAAAATGGCTGAAAGTGGTAAACTACGTCTGTCACATGAGCTACATAGGCATTCTTCACACCTCTTTCCCTTGTCTTTCTCTCTCCCACCTTTTTTTTTGTCCTTTTTTCTAATTTTTCTGCCTCTTTGCAAAGCTAAAGACTGTTATAGAATCATAGAATCTTACAGCACAGAAGGAGGCCATTCAGCCCATCGTGCCTGTGCCGGCTCTTTGAAAGAGCTCTCCAATTAGTCCTACTCCCCCTGCTATTTGCCCATAGCCCTGCACATTTTTCCTTTTCGAGTATATGAAGGAAGGATAATCTCAACATCCACAGTGGTCATAGTCATTGAGTCATAACGGCACAGAAAGAGGCCATTCGGCCCATCGAGTCCGTGCCGGCTCTCTGTGGAGCAATCCAGTCAGTCCCATTCCCCCGCTCTATCCCTGTAGCCCTGCAAGTTTATTTCCCTCAAGTGCC
Source organism: Somniosus microcephalus (assembly GCF_052327205.1). Classification (NCBI taxonomy): domain Eukaryota; kingdom Metazoa; phylum Chordata; class Chondrichthyes; order Squaliformes; family Somniosidae; genus Somniosus; species Somniosus microcephalus. The sequence continues at coordinate 262,839,732 of NC_140993.1, forward strand.
TATCCAGTCTCCCCTTGAAAACATTGAGTGTCTCCACTTCCACCACTTCCGTCGGCAGCGAATTCCAGGTCATCACCACTCGCTGCGTAAAAAAGTTTTTCCTCACATCCCCCCCTGTATCTCTTGCCCAAAACCTTAGATCTGTGTCCCCTAGTCCTTGTACCATCAACTAGTGGGAACAGCCTTTCCCCGTCTAGCCTATCCGAACCCGTCATAATCTTGTACACCTCTATCAAATCACCCCTCAACCTCCTTTGCTCTAATGAAAACAAATCCAGCTTCTCCAACCTGTCCTTGTAGCTAAGATCCCCCATCCCCAGAACAATTCTGGTAAATCTCCTCTGCACCCTCTCAAGGGCCTTCACATCCTTCCTAAAGTGTGGTGACCAGAACTGGACGCAATACTCCAGTTGTGGCCTAACCAGCGCATTATAAAGGTTCAGCATAACTTCTCTACTTTTGTACTCAATACCTCTATTTATGAAGCTCAAGATCCCATATGCTTTGCTAACCATTCTCTCAATATGTCCTTCCCCCTTCAGGGACCTATGCACATTAACTCCCAGGTCCCTCTGTCCCTGCACACTCTTTAAAACTGTGTCATTAAGTGTATATTGCCTCTCCCTGTTCCTTCTGCCAAAATGCATCACCTCACACTTCTCTATTAAATTCCATCTGCCACTTGTCTGCCCATTCTGCTAGCCTTTCTATGTCCTGTTGCAGTCGATTGGTATCATCACTGTTTGCCACACCCCCCAAGTTTGGTGTCATCGGCAAACTTAGAGATTCTACTCTGTATTCCAATATCCAGGTCATTTCAAAAAAAGCAGTGGCCCCAGCACTGACCCTTGGGGAACACCACTGTCTACCATCCTCCAGCCTGAAAAACAACCATTTACCACAACTCCCTGTTTTCTGTCCTTAAGCCAATTCCTTATCCAAGCTGCCACTGACCCTCCTATTCCATGAGCCTCAATTTTGTTAACCAGCCTTCTATGTGGTACTTTGTCAAACGCCTCCTGAAAATCCATGTAGACAACATCCATTGCATTCCCTTCATCAGTCCTCCCTGTTACTTCATCAAAAAATTCAATTTGATTAGTCAAACACGATCTGCCTTTTACAAATCCGTGTTGGCTCTCCTTAATGAGCTTAAACCTCTCCAAGTGCCTGTTAATTTTTTCCTTGATTATTGTTTCTAAAACTTTACCCACCACTGATGTTAAACCTGACCGGCCTGTAGTTACTAGGATTGTCCTTGCACCCTTTCTTGAACAGTGGTGTCACATTTGCCACTTTCCAATCCTCCGGCACCTCCCCCGCATCTAGGGAAGATTGGAAAATTATGGCAAGCCCTTCCGCTATCTCCTCCCCCAATTCCCTTAGCAACCTGGGATGCAAGCCATCTCGACCAGGTGACTTATCCACTCTAAGCATACCCAGCCTTTCTAGTACATCCTGTCTATCAATTTTCACCCCTTCCATTGCTTCTACCTTTTCCACTTCTACCGATATTTTGTCAGCATCCACCTCCTTAGTAAACACTGATATAAAGTACTCATTGAGTATTCTAGCCTTGCCCTGCACCTCTCAGCATATATCACCTTCTTTGTTTCTAATGGGCCCCATCCCGCCTCTTACTACCCGCTTACTGTTTACATGCCGGTAGAAGCCGGTATTGAATATATTCTGTTGAACTATAAGGCCATAGATTTCATCGGGGGCTTTCACAGTTGCTATGATTGCTGAGGTAACACTACCACTGTAGCGATATCTTGTGTGAGACTCTCGCTGAATTGGTAGAACTGATTGAGGTGGAGTGAATTTGTTCATCTGTAAGTCACTATTAAGTACTAAGTTTTCACAGTTAACCTCACTGTAACTTCTTCTAGTGTCTGCCTCACCTCTGAGTCAGAAGGTTGTGGGTTCTAAGTCCCACTACAAAGACTTGAGCACAAAAATCTAGGCTGACACTCCTAGTGCAGTGCTGAGGGAGTGCTGCACAGTCGGAGGTGCCGTCTTTCGAATGAGATGTTAAACCGAGGCCCCATCAGCCCTCTCAGATGGACGTAAAAGGTTCCAAGGCACTATTTCGAAGATGAGCAGGGGAGTTCTCCCAATATTTATCCCTCAACTAACATCACTAAAACAGATGATCTGGTCATTATCACATTGCTGTTTGTGGGAGCTTGCTGTGCGCAAATTGGCTGCTGCGTTTCCTACATTACAACAGAGGCTACAATTAAAAAGTATTTAATTGGCTTTGGGACGTCCTGAGGTCGTGAAAGGCGCTATATAAATGCAAGTCCTTCTTTCTTTAACAAGCTGAATCCACTGCAGGTCTTGGCAGCCCATAATAAAGGCATAACAAATCACGTTATTTCAGGTCCATGAGAAAGGTCAGAGGTTAGAGAAAACGCCTGGTAACACAAAACTTGTCAAGGTGCTTCAGAAATGTTTAAATTTTTCTTGTTTTGCACACGGTGTAAATGCAAATCTATTCTTGTTAATAACTGGGGAACCAGGAGGTTTGTGTTCCAGATGGCCTTGTCTCAAAAGTAATGATGGTATGCATTTAAAAATGACCTTTGTGTTACATTCCACATCAAGTGAACACTTTTAACAGTCAGTCAAGGCAAGTTGTCAAATACGTTGGTTTGATGTGAGGTTGAGTCACATTTATTGGTTGGTAATAAGGGTGGCCAACTCTGTTTGGAGGTATGGCTGGAGCTTTCATCACATGATCTCCAGGCCCCAACCGCCCACCCCCGGGCTCCCACCATTGGTCGCCCAACACGTCCTTCCTCACGGAGCCCCGCCTCCCCGCACCGATTGGAAAGCAAACAGAGTCTTTGTCGGCCGATTGGATGATTCTTAATTGTCAGTCAGACTGCCTTTTTTTTTCCCGCTTTCCAATATTCTTTATCACTAACCAACAAAAGGGTTCAAAGAAAATGATAAAACACATCCAGCCCCGTAATCTCCTATCGGGGGGGAAAAAATCTATCCTCTTAGCCGAGGGCTCCCGAGGTCCGGACACTTCCACTCCTGGGCCTGTCCACAGTCGAAATGCGCAGGGCCCAGGTATCCCGGGGTGCAGGCGGTTCGCAAGCGGTTCGCAAGCATCCCTGGGATCACGTGGGCCAGGCCAGCCAATAGGAGTAGGAACTCGCCCTTCATACGTTTGACAGATAGACCTGTCAAATACATGAATGAGGATCACTGCAAAACGACACTAAAACATTAAATAAATGTAAAAAAAACTATCACGTTTTTAAAATGAGTTAAAACTACATTAAATTAAATATTTTAAACAAATTAAATTTTTTGAAAAAATAATTAAAGATTTTTACGGGGCTAAAAATAAACGTAACCTTTTATATAAAAGTATTTTTAAATTATAAATGAGTGGAAATTTTTTTTTTTTACCTTTTTTAAAACCCTTATGCTGGTAAAAGCAGGCCTTACGTGTGCTTTTACCAGGCGTAAGGTTTCTAAGGGTTTTCAGCGGGCGGAGGTTCTGCAGAAAGCGGAACTCTTCCCCCCCCCCCCGCAGAGGCCCTTCTCCAGGGCAGGTGGAAGATCTGTCAAGAGCATTCTTGACAGATCGGAAATGCCGGTTTTCAGCGCAAGCGCTTGGCATGCCTGAAACCGGCATTTCCGATGTCCCTACGGGTGTGTATACAGCTCGTACCCACCCGTAGGGATCGGAATATAAGGCCCATTGTTTTTCTCCCGGGTGCTGCTCACAGCAGTGTCCTGGAGATTAATACTTAATTCCTGGAGACTCCAGGCCAATCCTGGAGGGTTCAAAACGCCATTGGTAACAGAATAGATGACACTTTACTCATCCAAATAGCTCCACACAAGATATGCAAATGTCTGTTTCCTGTTGTCTTTTTAATATCATCGTGAGATTGGACCAGAGAATCCACAGTTTAACTGATGCAGGTTCCACCTCTTTGAATTCACCTTCCGTTCCGCACTGACTCACACCAACAGCGCTTCAACATCATTCTACTGGCTGATTCGTTCTTTGTCTCAGTTAAATGGAGAGACTAGCGAAGCTGGGTTTGTTCTCCTTAGAGCAGGGAAGGTTCAGGGGAGATTTGATAGAGGTGTTCCAAATTAGGAGGGGTTTTGATAGAGTAGATCGGGAGAAACTGTTTCCACCGGCAGGAGGGTCGGTAACCAGAGGACACCGATTTAAGGTAATTGGCAAAAGAACCAGAGGGGAGATGAGGAGAATTTTTTTTATGCAGCGAGTGATCTGGAACGCACTGCCTGAAAGGGCAGTGGAAGCAGATTCATTTGTAGCTTTCAAAAGGGAATTGGTAAAATACTTGAAAAGGAAAGATTTGCAAGGCTATGGGGAAAGAGCGAGGGGGCGTGAGACTAATTAGATAGCTCAGAGAGCCGGCACAGGCACGACGGGCCGACTGACCTCCTTCTGCGCTGTATGGTTCTATGCTTCCTTGGCCTAGTGCCCCAGTACAGTACTGTTTTGGGGAGTTGTAACATCTATGCAGTAGCCTGACATATCTCACGGCCGTTCTCAGTAATGGCAGCTTCTTTTAATAGCGTGTTTGACTGACCATGATGAGACAGTCCAAAGCCAGCAAGCGGGTGGTTTATAAATGTCAGGTCGGGCTTTCAATCATGCTGCACAGTGGCTTTGTACTTCATTGAGAAATTATCCTGACTGTAGGACGTGCATATTAATCAAGCCTTTGCTGGAAGGTTCGCGACAAGACATAAAACAGCTTACTGCAGTGTATACATCCCATCATCCTACTGCGGCTTAATGGGTCAGTGCTGTGTTATCCTTTCCATAAATTCTTCCTCTCAGTGTTTGAAATCGGCTTCTATATTCAATGCAGTTAAAAAGCCAACTGGTAAAGAAAGAAAGATTTGCATTTATATAGCGTCTTTCACAACCCCAGGATGTCCCAAAGCGCTTTACAGCCAATGAAGTACTTTTGAAGTGTAGTCACTGTTGTAATGTAGGGAAACACTGCACAGCAAGCTCCCACAAACAGCAATGTGATAATGTCCAGATAATCTGTGTTAGTGATGTTGATTGAGAGATAAATATTGGCCAGGGCTCCGGGGAGAACTCCCCTGCTCTTCTTCGAAATAGTGCCATGGGATCTTTTACAACAACTTGTATTCATATAGCGCCTTCAAAGTAGTAAAACGTCCCAAGGTGCTTCACAAGAGTATTATAAGACAAAAAAATTTGACACCAAGCCACATAAGGAGAAATTCGGGCAGATGACCAAAAGCTTGGTCAAAGAGGTAGGTTTTAAGGAGCGTCTTAAAGGAGGAAAGAGAGGTAGCGAGACAGACAGGGAATTCCAGAGCTTAGGGCCTAGGCAACAGAAGGCACGGCCACCAAAGGTTGAGTGATTATAATCAGGGATGCTCAAGAGGGCAGAATTAGAGGAGTGCAGATATCTCGGGATAAGGAGGGGCGAGGCCATGGAGGGATTTGAAAACAAGGATGAGAATGTTGAAATCGAGGCGCTGCTTAACCGGGAGCCAATGTAGGTCAGCGAGCACAGGGGTGATGGGCGAACGGGACTTGGTGTGAGTTAGGACACGGGCAGCCGAGTTTTGGATGACCTCAAGTTCACGTAGGGTGGAATGTGGGAGGCCGGCCTGGAGTGCATTGGAATAGTCAAGTCTAGCGGTAAAGGCATGGATGAGGGTTTCAGCAGCGAATGAGCTGAGATTACAACAGTGACTGCACTTCAAACGAACTTTGTTGGCTGTAAAGCGCTTTGGGATGTGCTGAGTTTGTGAAAGGCATTATAGAAATGCAAGTCTTTGGGGGAGAAATTCAGTATCGCCCCGTTTGGGGCGCGATTATTGACCGGGCGCAAAGTTTAGCGCCTGCCGCTAATTATTGCCTCCGACTGCAAACTTGGCTTTTATCGCCCCTGGAGGTGATTGGAGCGCTAAATCAGGCACTACACACATGTCTTAAGGCGCTAACTCAGAGCACTGGCGAAGCTCATGTGATGTCAGTCAGCAATGGAACACAGACACACTGGCACCGGCCAGTTCTTAAAGGAGAGGGTCGATCTTGCTCTCCATCCACACCCTGCTCATTGCAGCCTTGAATCTCGGCCTGGAGAGACCTGTACATCAAATCTGTTGGAAAGTATTGCATCTTGACCGAACAGTAATGAATAGAGGAGACGGAACGTACCTTTTACTATTTACTGAGTAAATGGGTGGACATTACAGCACATTGTCTGCATGGCAGAACCCGAAACTGAAAGTGAAAGACAAAGTAAAACCGAGCCCCCCAGCACCCCCTTCAGGTAACACCCGGGAACTGGGACAAACTTAATTGAAGCAAAACTCAAAACACAACAGAAAGAACAATGGAGAGGCCCAGGGAAAGAGCTCAGAGTCTCTTCTAAATCGATGCAAGGAAGATCAAATAAAAAAGAACCTGCAAAGTGCAGCTCAGTACCCAAAACTCCTCAACACAGCTTTGAATATCTCCTGCAGTCTCTCTTTCTCACTCAGAATGCGTGGTGAAAACATTTCGCCAGAAAAAAAAGGCAGGAAGCGGTCGCCTTTTAATAGCGCTCCCCCAGTCCCTTCCTGACTGCAAAACGCTCCCCTCAACCTGTCGTTGCTAGCGGCAGGCGGTAAGTCAGGGGGCGCCACTCAATATCTGGTCCGGGGCGCTACCGGGGCGTTGCACGCTCGACTGACGTCACGATCTACGGGCGCAGGAGATCGTGGCGGTAGTGTTTAGTGCCACTGCAAAATGTCTAGTTAATTTCGTGAGCGGTGTAAACATCGCCGCGCCCGGGCGCTAGTTGCTTTGCGCCCCATTAGCGCCCTCTTAAGGCGCTAACGAGAGGCACAAACCAACCAAAGTTTTCCCCCTTTATTTCTGGGAATAGGTTTTTCCTTGTATTCTGTCCAGGAATGTGAGAGTTGTTAACAGAAAAAGTGACAAAATGTTGCTTACAATTGCTAGGAATCAATTCCACGTCTTAACTACGGTTCGAAAATAAAACCCTCATCTCGAATCTTGTTTGAGGCTGACCAGCGTTGCACTCCCTGTTTTCTAATAGAAGTTTAAATGAATCATCTGGCGTATGTTTCTACTAACCCTCCCTCTCAGCACTTTACAGCACTGGATCATATTTCATGTTAGTCTCCCTTCTGCATGCCATGAGTGAACAAACTTGATCTAGAACGTGATACCTCACCTACAGGATGTGGTAGTGTAGTCGTTATGTTACTTGACTGGTAATCCTGTAGTACACAAGTTCAAATACCACCAGTTTGATATTACTGAGGGCTGGATTTTAATTGGGCCATGGAGTCGGGATTGGAGGCGTGTGGGGGTTTAAAATCCTGAAATCGGGGGTCCCGACCCCATCCTGCCCCCAACCCGCCTCCATGCCAGTTTCAAAGGAGGCGGGTACCCGCCCCACACTGGGATCCACCTCCCCGAGGCGGAAAGGGGCTTAGTGCCAATTAACTGCCTGCTAACAGGTAGTTAACAGGCAGTTTTTAGCCTAATCCCAATTTTTATTGTTGAAATGTGGGATTCCCGACGGCTCCAAACCACGCCAAGTTAGCAAGGCGGGCCGTCGGGATGAAGGGCTTGGAAGGGTCGAGATGACCGGTGTTCAGGTGAGTGATGGGTGCATGAGTGCAGAGGTAAGTGTGTTTGGTCTGTGTAAAGTGTTTAAAGAAGTTCTACTAACCTTTACTTACCTTTACAGCCTTCATTCCTTCAGGTCTCGGGAGTCCCTCATCTCACCGGCTCTGAAAGCAGAATGGCCGCCAGCTGTCAAAATCTGCAGCCTCTGCTTTCTGTTCCGGAGAGATCTCTAAATCATCCTGAGAGGAAGGAATTAACCTGGAGTACAGATTGTCAGTGTTTGACAGCTTCAAACAGCTGTGAAACCCTGATATTTCATCTGTCAAAAGGTCTTGACAGATGAAATATCAATCTGTGACATCACGTGTTGCCGGGTAGCCCTTAATTGGCCGGCTGAGCCCGCTGGGCGGGCTCAACAAGTCAATCAAGTCAAAATCACGTGAGTTGGCTAGAACTCGATGGAGGCGGGACTACAACCCCAAAAGTTGTAGTCCCGCCTCCTACCCGACGACTCAATGAAAATCCAGCCCTTAGTATTTACAGCACAGAAAGAGGCCATTCAGCCCAACATTCTGTGCCAGTGTTTATGCTCCAAATGAGCCTCCTCCCACCTTACTTCATCTCACTCTGTCAACATAATGTTCTATTCCTTTCTCTGTCACGTACTTATCTAGCTTCTCCTTAAATGCATCTATGCTATTTGCCTCAACCATTCCCTCGAGTTTCACATGCTAGCCGAGTGGCAGGCAGGGATCGGTCCTTGGACCCCAGCTATTCACAATATATATTAATGATGATCTAGACAAGGGAACTAGATGTAATATCTCCAAGTTTGCAGATGACACAAAGCTGGGTGGGCGTGTGTGCTGTGAGGAGGATGCCGAGAAACTACAGGATGATTTGGACAGGTTGGGTGATTGGCAGATGCATGGCAAATGCAATATAATGTGGATAAATGTGAGGTTATCCACTTTGGTGGCAAAAACAGGAAGGCACATTATTATTTGAATGGCAATAGATTGGGAGAAGGGGAAGTGCAATGAGACCTGGGTGTCCTTGTGCACCAGTCGCTGAAGGTAAGCATGCAGGTGCAGCAGGCGGTTAAGAAGGCAAATGGTATGTTGGCCTTCGTAGCGAGAGGGTTTGAGTACAGGAACAAGGATGTCTTGCTGCAGTTGTACAGGGCCTTGGTGAGACCACACCTTGAGTATTGTGTGCAGTTTTGGTCGCCTTATCTGAGGAAGGGTGTTCTTGCCATGGAAGGAGTTCAGCGAAGATTCACCAGGCTGATACCTGGGATGGCAGGAATGACGTATGAGGAGAGATTGGGTCGATTGGGCTTATACTCGCTGGAGTTTAGAAGAATGAGAGGGGATCGCATTGAAACTTATAAAATTCTGACAGGACTGGACAGACTAGATGCTGGAAGGATGTTCCCGATGGTGGGGGAGTCCAGAACCAGGGGTCACAGTCTAAGGATAAGGGGTAAGCCATTTAGGACAGAAATGAGGAGGAATTTCTTCACCCAGAGAGTGGTGAACCTGTGGAATTCTCCACCACAGAAGGCAGTAAAGGCCAATTCATTAAATATATTCAAGAAGGAGTTGGATATATTTCTTAAGGCTAAAGGGATCAAGGGGTATGGGGAGAAAGCAGGGACAGGGTACTGAATTTGGATGATCAGCCATGATCTCATTAAATGGCGGAGCAGGCTCGAGGGGCCGAATGGCCTACTCCTGCTCCTATCTTCTATGTTTCTTTGTTTAGCCATTCAGTTTGAAAATAGTTTTTAAAAATAAATCTGGAAATACAAAGCTGGTCTCAGTAAAAGTGACCGTGAAGCTGTCGGATTGTTGTAAAAACCCAACTGGTTCACTGATGTCCTTCAGGGAAGGAAACCTGCTGTCCTTACCCGGTCTGGGCCTATACGTGACTCTAGTCCCGCACCAATCTGGTTGACCCTTAACTGCCCTCTGAAGTGGCCGAGCAAGCCATTCTGTTGTATCAAAACCACAATTTCAGGGATGGGCAATAAATGCCAGCCTTGCCAGCGACGATCACATCCCGATAATCAATTAAAAATATTGATAAGATGTTCTCTGGAAAGGGCTGTTTCACCAGTTAAGGTCGGCCATATTAAGTGATTTATGTCGGCAGGAGTCAGCTGTCCGACACCTACTCTAATGGTGAATCATTGATAATCTCCTCTGTGCCCAAACCACAGTAGAAGATGCCCCTGCCCCTTTTTATGAATAGAGTGTCCTTTTAATACATAGTTGTACATGAGCCCTCTGTTTTAATGTTTATTCAAGGCAAAGATTTTGTTCTTTGGTGTTAAGGTAGCAACAACTTGCATTTATACAGTGCCTTTAACCTAGTAAAATGTCCCAAGGCGCTTCACAGGAGCGATTATCAAACAAAATATGACACCGAGCCACATAAGGAGATATTGGGGCAGGTGCTTGGTCAAAGAGGTAGGTTTTAAAGAGCGTCTTAAAGGAGGAGAGAGAGGTAGCGAGACGGAGAGGTTTAGGGAGGGAATTCCAGAGCTTAGGGCCCAGGCAGCTGAAGACACGGCCACCAATGGTGGAGCGATTAAAATCGGGGATGTTAAGAGTATGATTGTTTTCTTCAGATTGCTGTTCTTTTCAGGAGGACTTGTAAGATTTTCAAAATTTGATCTTCAGTAGAAATCTTCTGCAGGAACTTGTGTCAATTAATCAAAGTCTTCAGTTAACGTGGGATGATTTAGGTTGGGAGGCTCAATCACTCATCCTGATAATATTATTGACCACATAGATCACAAGGGATAGATGCACAATGAGCATGTGCAACATATGAGTCAGAGATTATTGAGTGAACTTCATGATCAATGTACAAGCAGAACAACACTCTACCTGTTTATCTCTGTTTACTCTGCAGAAAATGTCACCTACTTTTATCTGTGTTATTGGATACCCGGACAGATAGAGATAGTAGAGAGAGAGAGAGCGAGAAACTATTTCCTCTGATGGGGAGAGTCCAGAACAAGGTGGCAAAACCTTAAAATTAGAGCCAGGCCGTTCAGGGGTGATGTCAGGAAGCACTTCTTCACACAAAGGGTAGCGGAAATCTGGAACTCTCTCCCCCAAAAAGCTGTTATGGCTGGGGGTCAGCTGACAATTTCAAAATTGAGATTAATAGATTTTTGCTAGGCAGAAGAGGAAGACGCAGAAGAGGAAGACGCAGAAGGAAGGAAGCGACACAGCCAGCCCCTTTCTGGCCGGGATATCCGAGATGGAATCATCCGCCTGCGGTACCAGTGACCACAACCCCAATTCCCCTTTCAATATTAGCCCCACACCTTACCGTCCCTCTGTTACTGACCATCACAGCGTCCTCTTGGCCACAATGCTGAAATAAAAGCCACCACAAAGCAAACGTTCCAATCCAACTTTATACATCTATCCATCCAATATGACATCAAGAAATCAACTAATCACCCTTGTGCATTCCCTTAGTGACTGTCTTGTGTGTGCCTTTGCCTATCCTGCTGATGTCACGCAGTGCTGCCCCAGTGGCTGCAGCATGGCTGGTGGAAGGCTGCTGACTTTCAGTGGGGGACACGGCAAATGGCCTTGCTGGTCGACCTTGAGGAGCTGGTGGCTGAGAGTGTCCAATCAAGTGACGTTGTTGTTTCTTTTCTTTCCTTTTCTTTTCTTTTCTCTTCTTCTTCACTCTCCTCTCCCTCTTCTTGGCCAATCACTGACTGGGCAGGCTGCATTTCTTGGGTGTGTGAAATGAGGAAGGCACAAGGGTGGAGCTGTGGTGAGGGGAGGGCAGGAAAGCATGAGGTGCATGCAAGAAGGAGGATAACGTATGGGGATACCAGCATCTTTTATCCTTTCAGCCTCACCACTGGCCAAGGGCTCAGCCATGCCCCTGCCAAGAATGTCCAGCACCATCTCCTCCAAGAGGGTGAGGTGAGGCTAGGAATGGGAGATGTGCCTCGTGATTGGTGCAGGTTGTTGGTAGGTGAGTGATTGTTGGGGGTGGGGTTCGTGCATTGAGTAGTACGTAAGGCTAGTGGTGCAGTTGATAGGAGACGACTTTTGAAGATGCATTCACTGACCTTGACCAGTGGTCTGAGGTCATGAAACTTCTTTGGGCACTGGAGCCAGGTGGTGGGGGCGACACTGCTGGCAGTGACAGCCTCGGTGATTTGGTCCCATATCCTTCTTTCTGGAGGGGCCTCCTGGCCCCTGTGGGTCAAGGACCAGTCTTGCAGCGTTGACCCCTTACACAAAGCTGGAGCGCCACGTGCGAGACCCTGGGTGCCCCTTCCCTGGCTTGCTGGGCCATTTGTGTTTGTGCTGAAGCACTTTTCCCATTTTTTTTAGGTGCGGAAGAGAATTCAGCTTTAAGAGCTGAAGACTCCTATTCGGGAATTCTTTTTAATGTTAATTTTTTTTTCCAGAAGGCAGTCGAGCTGTAAGGGCTAAAAACTGCCTATTTTTACATGATTTTAATTTTTTTCATTTCAGAAGGCAGGGCCCCTTTAAGAGGCCGACGATGCTTTCTAAAATAACAGCCTCGTTTTCAGAGCAAGCTATTCTAGCTGCATTTTGACGCTTTGGCCACACTACATTGGGGCCTCCTGCCAGGATGACCGTCACCAGGACGGCGTTATACAGTGGCCTAGAAATTGGGTTTTGGCGCAGCGATGGCTTTAGCGCCGGAAGTTAGTGCCGGAGCTAAGTCGCGCTGGGCGGGCCAAAAATTCAATAGTTCTGCGCCCAAACGGCTGCCGGCGCTGCTGAGAGCTGTTTGCGCCTGAAAACTGGCGCTACGCGCTGAATATCGGCGCTATTCCGGCGCTGCGGCGCCCGCTGCGGTGCGGCAGGTTCGGGAAGTGCAGGCCTCCTCCTTCCCTTAAGGAGGAGCTGCCTGCACCCGGCCGCGGCCCGCGAAAATCTTTTTAAAAATGAGCCCGGCACCTCGGACAAGTGCCGGGCTTGCTTCTGTTCCGGGGGGGGGGGGGGGGGGGGGGGAAGTCCGGGGAGGGAGCTGTGGCCAGGCGGCCGGCGGGAAAGCGGCCGGCCGCCGCGGGGCCTTTAATGCGCCGGCGCAAAGTCATGTAAGACTCTGTTGCCAGAGTCTTAGTTGCGGCTGCCACGGGCGAGGCGGCCGCAACTGAATTTCGGCGCTGGGGCCCGTCGGCATGGCAACCGGGACGCTGCGCACACCGATGACGTCATCGGTGCCGGCGCAGCGCTACCGGTCTACCGCGGCGGAAGGGCCCCAGGCAATTTCGGCGCCGGCGCCAATTGCAGCGCTAGGCCCTCTAGCGCCGCAAAATCGGCGCTAAGGGCACTGAATTTCTAGGCCAGTGAGTTTCAGTGCTGGACTAATGATAGTTAGTCCCCAGCGACAATTTTTTGGGGTCCTGCCATCGCCACCATTTTCGACGGTCATTAACCCCCCCCCCCCGCCGGCCGCAGTGGCACCAGCAGCTTTTGTGGCGTTCATGAATTTGTGAGCCATTGGCTCGTTGCAGTTGGTTTTAACCCAGTTTGTTGGGTTTCTCTTGTAACCAGTGATTTGTGTTTTTTTTTATTTGCCCAGGAATCCTTGGCCGGTGCATGAAAGCACCCTGGGATGATTCTTCCTCTTCCTCTTCCTTGCTCCCTTTCAACTGGGTCGAGTGTCAACAAGTTATTTGACTGCAACTGCATTGCAGTAGCTCCTAATCCTTGTTATTTGAGAAACTGTGATTACCCATAAAATGCTGGTTCTGCACAGCATTAAATCATCTAATTATTCATTGTTAGCAGATACATATACTGGGTCAGCCAGAAACAGGATTGAAAGCTTAAAATAAGCCCCAGAGCCAGATGCATCTTTCACCATCACAGTAAACCTTCATGCTTCATAAAAACATAAGTTTAAAGTCTTTCAAGTTTTACGAAAATGAAATTTGAGCTCCATCCTTGCGTGCAGTGCTTGTTTTCCTCATTTCCCCCCCCCCCCCCCCTGAAATTGTTCCGTTTCCTTTACAGTTCCCTGGCCTTCCCGTCAGTTCGGGGCCAACCGAACTCCTGCCTCTGTCGATGCCCCCCTTTAAACCGAGCACTTGGGCTTGCCAGCCCTGCAGGATTGTCCTGGAGTCTCCAGGAAGGAAGGGCGTGGCCAGCACCAATGGTGAGAGTGTGGGGGCGGGGCCTGTTGGAGGCGGGAGGTCATGTGACGAAACCTCCAGGAATACGTCCAATCAGAGTTGGCGACCCCGACAGGAACTGGCCGGTGCATGAAAGCATCCTGGGATGATTCTCCCTCTTCCTCTTCCTCGCTCCCTTTCAACTGGGTCGAGTGTCAACAAGTTACTCGACTGCAACTGCATTGCAGTAGCTCCTAATCCTGATCTGCTTTTGCCAGCAGCAGTCATTGGCCCAGTAATTCCGGGCACAACGCGTGAATAAGGACGGGGTACTCACGCGTGTGCCCGGAGGAATTGCTGGTTTTCAGCATGCACAGCGCATGTGCTGAAAAACGGCATTTCCTGTCCTCTGACCCAAGGGGTTAAGAGGCTGAACGCGTGCGCGGTATCAGGCAGCGCGTGCGACTTGGATTTCCTCTATTTTTAGAGAGTTGCGCGTGTGTAAAGGCCTCCGGTATTTACGCATTGAAAAACCACACGTAAGTACTTAGTTTTACAGGTAAGTGGTCTATTATACAATTGAGAATTTTTTTTCCACAGGTTTGTTATTTTTAAAGAATTTACAGTAAGGTAAGTTTAGTTTTAGCCCCGATTTTTTATATAATTTTTTTTTCAAATTTTAAAATTATTGTTTAAAATAGTTTTTCAGAGTTCTTTATGGTTCATTTAGGTAGTGCAATGTTTTTTTTAATTTTCTTTCAGGTTTAAGTAGTGTTTTGGGGCCAGGAGTTTTCATGAGTTTGACAGCTCTTACTGTCAAACTCATGAATGAACTTTTGCAACCTCCCATTGGTTGCCCTGTGCTCACGTGATCCCAGCCGGCTCATCGCACTAAGTACGCCGCTGGGTCACGCATGCACAGCGCAGCAGGACATCAAGCGGGCCAGTGAGAGGAAATGCAATGTGGGCCAGAATTAAAATGTCAGCGCGCCGGGTAAGTGAACATCGGGGGCTTGCACGCGCGGCAAGCTCCCAATACTAATTTCGGGGCCATTAAATTGCATTTGGGAGCAGGAACCCTGGCTGATAGATTTTTTTTTCCTCCACTCTCTCTCTAGACTAATGGAATTGCACTCTCCCACGCTCGCTGTTTTTCACTCTCTCCCCGTCCTCTCCAAGCTCAGAATCAGTCTCTTTCTGATTTCTATGTCTCATTGACACACCAAACAGTGCACTGATCCTCTCCACCTATTGCAGTGGAGCTTTAAGGGCCGATTATTTAATCAACCTCATTTCATCGCATGAACTGAGCTGAGGGAGATAACTAGAGTAGCCAGGAGAAGAAAATGGAGAAGGGAAATGAGACCAGCTCAGGTCTTGGGTGAAACTGCGGAAAGTTAATTTTGTGCTTTTTGAATCAGTAACTTTGCAAGTCTGCCAGGATAAGAGTGCGGCCTGGAGAGTCTGTTCCAGCAATCGCTCCACAGCTGCTGCTGTGCTGGGTTTGAGCCACTTTGAAATATACAACAGTATGCTCCATCACCTGACCCTCACTGTGTGTTTGCGTGCGTGTGCACGTGAGGGTGTGTGCGTGTGTGTGTGTGTGTGTGTGTGTGTGAGGGTGTGTGTGTGTGTGTGAGGGTGTGTGTGTGCGCATGTGTGCATGAGGGTGTTTGCATGTGTGTGTGTGCGCGCGCGCGAGGGTATGTGTGTGTGCGCATGTGTGCACGTGTGTGTGTGTATGCGTGAGGGTGTTTGCATGTGTGTGTGCGCGCGCGCGAGGGTATGTGTGTGTGCGCATGTGTGCACGTGTGTGTGTGTATGCGTGAGGGTGTTTGCATGTGTGTGTGCGCGCGCGCGAGGGTATGTGTGTGTGCGCATGTGTGCACGTGTGTGTGTGTGTGCGTGAGGGTGTTTGCATGTGTGTGTGTGTGTGTGCGTGAGGGTGTTTGCGTGCGTGTGTGCACGCGCGCGAGGGTATGTGTGTGTGTGCATGTGTGTGTGTGTGTGTGTGTGTGTGTGCGTGAGGATGTTTGCGTGTGCATGTGTTTGTGTGCGTGGGTGTTAGCGTGTGTGTGCGCGTGGGTGTTAGTGTGTGTGTGCGCCTGTGCATGTTTGTGTGTGTGTGTGTGCGCGCATTTGTGTGCGTGCATGTGAGAGAGACATGCAGACACACCAAACTGTGACAGGTTATCACTCATCCCGGCAGCCTGTTTGATGCTGATTCACAAGAGTGTGTTTTCACGATTTGTTACGAATTTAAATCGCTCCTGGGACTACTTGTGATTTTTTTTTCCCTGTCAGTACACCCTGACCTTCACATAAAAACACTCCCTGCATTTGAAATGACTTTTCTAAAGCATTTGAGGGAACGGTGAAAAGAAAGTAAATACAAAGAGAGAGATAAACGGTGGCAGCCAGTCAGAGCAGTATATTTTCTCAGGGTCTTTATCTGCCTTGGGAAAGTGAACTCGCTAAGCACTGGAAGATTATTCTTTGATAGATTTGAAGAAAGTGTTTTTCTTTGTATCTTTTTTCCAGAAATGTTCTGCAAAAAATGTTACAGTAAGCTGAGCAAAGTACCACAGGGTCACAGTTTACACTAGACATTTATTTCTTTACAGTGAAACACATAACACACTCACACAGCCTGTCTACAGTCACAGCGAGTTATAATGAGTGTGGAATGTTCTAGGGGGTAAAATTGGGTGCCTTTGCGCCTCCCGTTAGCGCCCCCCGGGGGGCGATAGCGGGCCGCGAATGGCTTTGCGACCGGGCGCGGCACTGACATCGACTCCCACCATATTCAGCGGGAGTTTTACGGCAGCGCTACGACGTCACGCCCTGAATTCCTTCGCCCGGAGATCGTGACGTTAGCGCCCCGGACCTGAAATTGACTTCCGCCCCCTGCAGCAGCGCCGGTCGAAAACACTGACGGCTGCAGGAGGCGTGCATCGGGCGGCTGGCCGCTTCGGTGGGGGGGGTGGGGTGGGGGGGGGGGCGACGATTAAAGGCGAGGTGGCCGAGGTAAGTGGGAATTTTTTTTTACCTTGTTCCAGTTTTTTTCGCGGGTTCCTGCCCACGATCAATCAGTCCGGCAAGGCGCCCTGCTTGAGCGCCAGGCTGATCGCGCGGGATCACGGCTGCCTTGGTGGTCCAGGTGGGTACTTTTTCCATTGCAGAGCCTGCAGCGATGGCCCTTCCCTTTAAGGGAGGGAAGGAGTCTTTGAACGCGGCGGCGCCGCACGGCCCAATGTGCAGCGCTGCTGAAGCCTCCGCCCCGCCTGCTGCTGATTGCGCTCCAAGAAGGAAGAGGAGCTTGATTTAGCATTCCACTTCCTTCCTGGAGCGCAAAACTGAATTTTTAAAAAAGTTTCGAAACATTAGCGCCTGCTGCTAATTTTCTCAACTTTTAAAAGTTAGCGCCTCAAACGGTGCGATTGTGAATTTCTCCCCCCCCGTAATCTTTTATTAGTTTGGCCATTATCCAAAAATATTGAACGAGACTTTTGAAACTATCTGGAACATTACCGTCATCCAAGGTCACTCAGAAAGCTTTGTGTGAGTTTCGGTTTTATCAGAACACCAAAGCTTTAAGGTCATTCTAAAGAAGTACATCTTTTAAAAGGCATTTTGTTCCCTGATCGTTCAGCTGGAGTCCTGAGTTATACAGACCAGGCAGATTCCAGGTTCAATCTCCATTTCATCCTTTATTAACTGATCCCAGCCAGATTGATGTCTGTGTGAACTACAATTTACTTTGTGCTAATCGGAGTTTATGCTCCTGGTCACTGTGTGCCCAGGAGTATGTGTGTGTGCGCGTGTGTGTGTGTGGTACGTGTGTCCAGCTGTGTGTGGGTGGGTGTGTGTGTGTGTGGTGTGTGTGGGTGTGGGGTGCATGCGGTCTGTATGTGGGTGCGTGTGTGTGGTGCGCGTGGTGTGTATGTGGTGTTTGCGGCGTGTGTGTGTGAGCGGTGTGTGAGCGGTGTGGGTGTGTGGTGTGGTGTTGGTGTGTGTGGTGTGAGCGGTGTGTGGTGTGTGTGAGCGGTGTGGGTGTGTGGTGTGGTGTTGGTGTGTGTGGTGTGAGCGGTGTGTGAGCGGTGTGGGTGTGGTGTGGTGTTGGTGTGTGTGGTGTGAGCGGTGTGGGTGTGTGGTGTGGTGTTGGTGTGTGTGGTGTGAGCGGTGTGTGCTGCTAGTGCCCATGGAAATATGCATCTGCATGAATCAGCACCTTCAGGATCTGAAGGGAAAAGAGATAAAAGTGGAAGAGAAGGAAGAAGTTTATTTTCTTCATGCGGAATACAAGTTTCCTATTGTCCCGTGGCTGTAAGTCACTCTGTCACATAAAGAGGTCTCGCAGCTATGATCCAGTGCTGGCTCCCACAGGCATCGCTTTGATAGTGGGTTTCTCGCCCCCTCTTTCCTGTCTCTGGCAGACAGCACACGACTCGACTTCAAAAGCTCAACCATAACTGAAAGCTGATAGATACAGTTCACCAGTGAGAGAGGAGGCGAAAGATCAACTGGTGATGAATGGAACAAGAACTGGAGGGACATCAATCACATCCTATAAAAAAATGAAAATATAATCGCAGGAACCCAGTACAAGGCACATCTTCATGCTGAATAAACACTGTTGCTATCTCCTTTTTCCTTTTTAATCATACATTGGAGGGAATGTTGTACGAATCTCTGTAACCTCCTCCAGCCCTACAATCCTCCGAGATCTCTGCGCTCCTCCAATTCTGGCCTCTTGAGCATCCCCGATTTCCATCGCCTCATCATTGGCGGCCGTGCCTTCAGCTGCTAAGGCCCTAAGCTCTGGAATTCCCTCCCTAAACCTCTCCGCCTCTCCACCTTTAAGAAGCTCCTTAAATTCTACATCTTTGACCAAGCTTTTGGTCACCGGTCCTAATATCTCTGGTGTCAAATTTTGTTTGATAATCGTTCCTGTTGAAGCGCCTTTGGGAAGTTTTAGTACATTAAAGGCGCTATATAAATTCAAGTTGTTGTTGAATGGTTTCCCGTGAATATTTGCTGTAATGTTTTATCACTGTGGTTTAGGATCTATTACTGCTGAGCTGGCACAGAGTGAAATGGCAATGTGGGCCAACATAAAAACATAAGAAATAGAAGCAGGAGTTGGCCATTCAGCCCCTCGAGCCTGCTCCACCATTCAATGAGATCATGGCTGATCTTCAACATTAACTCCACTTTCCTGCACTATCCCCATATCCCTGGATTCCCTTAATATCCAAAAATCTATCGATCTCTGTCTTGAATATACTCAATGACTGAGCCTCCACAGCCCTCTGGGGTAGAGAATTCCAAAGATTCACCACCCTCTGAGTGAAGAAATTTCTCCTCATCTCAGTCCTAAATGGCCGACCCCTTATTCTGAGACTGTGACCCCTGGTTCTAGATTCCCCAGCCAGGGGAAACATCCTCCCTGCATCTACCCTGTCAAGCCCTGTAAGAATTTTGTATGTTTCAATGAGATCACCTCTCATTCTTCTAAACTCTAGAGAATATAGGCCTAGTCTACTCAATCTCTCCTCATGGGACAATCCCCCCATCCCAGGAACCAGTCTGGTGAACCTTTGTTGCACTCCCTCTATGGCAAGTATATCCTTCCTTAGGTAAGGAGACCAAAACTGTACACAATACTCCAGGTGTGGTCTCACCAGGACCCTATATAATTGCAGTAAGATGTCTTTACTCTTATACTCAAATCCTCTTGTAATAAAGGCCAACATACCATTTGCTTTCCTAATTGCTTGCTGCACCTGCATGTTAACTTTCAGTGACTCATGTACAAGAACACCAACATTTTCCAATCTCTCACCATTTAAAAAATACTCTGCTTTTCTATTTTTCCTACCAAAGTGGATAACTTCACATTTCTCCACATTATATTCCATTTGCCATGTTCTTGCCCACTCACTTAGCCTGTCTATATCCCCTTGAAGCCTCCTTGCATCCTCCTCACAACTTACATTCCCACCCAGCTTTGTATCCACCTCGTCACTTTTACAGAGAAGCCACGACACTTCTGATCATCATTTGCAGTGTAGTCTTTAAAGTCTTTTTCTCGGATTATGGGATTGCCGTTGACTTTGGCCGTGAATTTCCTTGGGCTTGTTTTCCACCCCGGACCCCCCGCGTCCAATGCCGTAACTTTGCCAGAACTTTGATCCCGTTTACTCGCACTTCCGACAAAGTCACAGTGGCGGAGTTGGAGCTGCTTTGGGGCAATTCCCGGCCATTTGTCTGCACAACGCCAGTCGCTGCACTGCAAAAATCATTCATTGTGCACGTTAGAGAGCTGATGTGATAAGGCACCATGTAAATGGTAAAAAAAACACTGTTAGTTATTTATAAATGTGCATTCTATATGAAATTGGAGAAATAGCTGATAGAAGTCATCAAAGTGTCCACACAGCAACATCACTCGGGATTACCCAGTACCTCTGTGTTAACCAAATGTGCAGTCACTGCAGTGGAACTAGTTCCTCGCTCTCTTAGTCCCTGCCCCTCCTTTATTCCAAACCCAGGGTGATTAGAAATGAACAAGCTGCATCCGACCCACACGACTTACAAGGCAGCAGCTGGGTTTGAGCCCCCTTGAAAAGCAGCCACCGTGGATTCAGAAGGGGAACCGCTGCTCTGACCAACCTCCTTGTGACCAACCTCCTTGTGACCAACCTCCTTGTAGTTGTGACTTTTTGTTTTGGAAGAAAAAAACATCTTCTGAAACTAACATTTGGTAAAGTTACAAAAAAAGCATTGGCATTGGTATGTCATCCATACCCTGTCTTCACAAAGTTGTCTGTTTTCCCCCCCTTCTAGTGAAGTACATGCGGGAAGCTACGCCATACATTAAGAAGACCTCTCCAGTTTCTGAGATTGGATGGGAAACTCTCCCTCCAGAGTCCCCCAGGCTTGGCTCTGTGGCCACGGAATCTCCCTCCGCCCCTCCGTTCTCATTACACGCCGACTCGAAAGACAGGAAGAATATTCCACTGAAGATGTGTTACGTCACGCGAAGTCTCAGCACCCCAGACCCGGAAAACAGGTAATCCGGTTTCTATTTTTTTCAATAAACCTTTTATATTTATGATGAATAAACAAATTACAAACCGGCCAAGAGAAGGCGCAAATATCTTTGAAGAGTCTATTATTAATAAGCTTTACTTCCGTTGACGGGAATAGTAATGCAAGTGAGGATCTGCTTGAGGTAGTTAGAGCCGTGGGTTTTGTCTTTCACTGCGGCAGAATTCTAAAGGGCTGGAGATGGAACTAGAAGTTCATAACCCCTCCGTTACTGAGGCGACGCTAAACCGAGGCCCCGTCTGCTCTCAGGTGGATGTTAAAGATCCCACAGCGCTATTTCGAAGAAAAGCAGGGGAGTTTTCCCCGGTGTCCTGGCCAACATTTATCCTTCAACCAACATCACTAAAAAAACCAGATTATCTGGTCATTTATCACATTGCTGTTTGTGGGAGCTGGCTGTGCGCAAATTGGCTGCCCGCTTCCTACATTACAACAGTGACTATACTTCAAAAGTACTTCATTGGCTGTAAAGCACTTTGGGACGTCCTGAGGTTGTGAAAAGCATAATATTAATGCAAGTCTTTCTTTCTTCCTCCCCCATCGCTCTCTGCCCATCTCCCCCTTATCCATCTCCGTCTCTCCCTCTTTCTTTCTCTCTCTTCCTCTTCACTCCCTTCCTCCTCTCTCTTTCCTCTTTTTCTTTCTCTCTCTCTCTCCCTCTCTCTCTCTCCCCTTCTTTCTTTTTGCTGTTACTGGGATCCACCCGCTCTCTGTTCTTCCGCTCACCTAGCCATGCCCTTTTCCAGTACCAGGCCTCCTCGCTATGCTTCCTCCCATACCACTCTAATTCCCAGCCCATGAATTGGTCCACGCAGCGCCCGATTTTCTGAGAAAGAAGAAAGGATCAAACACTGTACACCGTCGGATAAAAGATTGCAGCAGTAACAACTTTAGGCACAGGTTTCTAACACAAGATTACGACAACCAGCAGCAACATTAATAGATCACAAAGACAGGAGACATTATTGTGAGAGTCTTGACAAGGAATAAGTTGAAGAGAACAATGAGAGATTTTTCAACACTGTTATTGGGAATGGCGGTCGGGATCAGGAGAGCAAGTCACGGAACTTACACTGGAAAAGGTCTTGATGATAATTATCCGGTTGCTGAAAATTCAGTCCACAATAATAAGGGGAGTGGCGCGGTGGGTGGTGAGAGAAGAACTCAGAAGGCATTGAAGTGGATTCAAGGATCAACTGAGAGCATCGATCTTTAGGACAACCAATCTCTCTTCCTGATGCACTGATAAATTTAGCCCGCACTCGATGAAGGGAACACCTCATTCTCTCTCTCTCTGAGCCATCTTTCACAGTCAGCCGCTCCTCGCCGAATGAGATGGCATTACCAGCTATCTCCACGGAACTGGACAGCGGCAGTATGTTAGAGCAAAAGCAAAGTACTGCGACTGCTGGAAATCGGAAATAAAAACACAAAAATGCGGGCCAAGCAGTGTGTTACTAGAGTATCCGCTGTGGCTCAGTGGGTAGCACTCTCGCCTCTGTGTCGGAAGGGTTCAACAACAACAATTTGTATTTATATAGCGCCTTTAATGTAGTAAAACATCCCAAAGCACTTCACAGGAGTATTATAAGACAAAAAAATTTGACACCGAGCTGCATAAGAAATTAGGGCAGATGACCAAAAGCTTGGTCAAAGAGATAGGTTTTAAGGAGCGTCTTAAAGGAGGAGAGAGAGGTAACGAGGCGGAGAGGTTTAGGGAGGGAATTCCAGAGCTTAGGGCCCAGGCAACAAAAGGCACGGCCGCCAAAGGTTGAGCGATTATAATCAGGGATCTTTAAGAGGGCAGAATTAGAGGAGCGCAGATATCTCGGTGGGGGGGTTGTGGGGCTGGAGGAGATTACAGTGATAGGGAGGGGCGAGGCCATGGAAGGATTTGAAAACAAGGATGTTGCTTAACCGTGATCCAATGGAGGTCAGCAAGCACAGGGGAGATGGGCGAACGGGACTTGGTGCGAGTTAGGACATGGGCAGCAGAGTTTTGGATGACCAAAATCTAGGCTGACACTCCAGTGCCGTACTGAGGGAGTGCTGCACTGTTGGAGGTGCTGTCTTTCGGATGATTCATTAAACCGAGGCCCTGTCAACGTAAATAATCCCATGGCACTATTTCGAAGACGAGCAGGAGAGTTCTCGTTGGTGTTCTGGGGTCAATATTTATCCCTCAACCAACATCACTTAACATATTACAGGAAACTTTCGTTTAACCGGAGGTTAAAAGTCCGGAAAGCTCTATCTACCGGCAAAATTCAGGAGCCGTTTCCTATAAGTTTTTTTACTTCTCGTTGCTTTTTTTCCTCCAGTCAGGCTCTGCAAGGTCTAGCTGAAGCTGTTGCTTAGCTACAGAGATGCTTTTAAGCTGCGGCCGACTGTTTTGAAGCTGTTGCTAAGCAACAGGGTTTGTTGATTCACACGGAGCTGAAAAGCTCCGTATATGTTTTAATATTAGCACTGGTTTATACGGCAGTTTTGATGGTACAGCACCAACTCGGTCCTGTCAGTGCCGGATACCAGAAAGTTTCCTGTATCTTGTCATTTATCACATTACTGTTTGTGGGAGCTTACTGTGCGCATATTGGCTGTTGCGTTTCCTACATTACAACAGTGACAACACTTCAAATGAACTTAATTGGCTGTAAAGCGCTTTGGGACATCTTGAGGTCGTGCAGTGTGCTTTCTATGAACAACAGGAGGTAAACTAAAGGGTACATTCGAAGCTGCCAAAATTGGCATTCAGGGGCAGTAAAGGCCTCAAAATGGGGTCACCAGACTTGGTGCCTCCCGTTAACACAATTGCTGCCACTTCCACAGGGGCCTAGCACTGGGCGGCTGAAGCATCTGCCTGTGTCGGGCAGTAGGTCCCTTTTAATATTCAAATCGGGGTCCTGTAACGAGCATTGGGTCTCGAGTGCCATTTTAGGAGAGAACTGGTGTGCGCCTGTGCACTCTCCAACCAGTTTCCATGGCAACAGATCTGAAGAGGCCCTGGTAAGGTAGGTTATAAATTATTCTTGTAGGAGCTAGAGTTGCCAACTCTGGTTGGATGTATTCCTGGAGGCTTCATCACATGACCTCTTCCCTCCAACCGCCCTGCCCCCACACTCTCCCGCCATTGGTCGCCCAACACGCCATTCTCGCTGCGCCCTGCCCTCCCACGGCCAATTGGTCGCCCAACACGCCATTCTCGCTGCGCCCTGCCCTCCCACGGCCAATTGGTCACCCAACACGCCATTCTCGCTGCACCCTGCCCTCCCACGGCCAATTGGTCGCCCAACACGCCATTCTCGCTGCACCCTGCCCTCCCACGGCCAATTGGTCGCCCAACACGCCATTCTCGCTGCACCCTGCCCTCCCCACGGCCAATTGGTCGCCCAACACGCCATTCTCGCTGCGCCCTGCCCTCCCACGGCCAATTGGTCACCCAACACGCCATTCTCGCTGCGCCCTGCCCTCGCACGGCCAATTGGTCGGCCAACACGCCATTCTCGCTGCGCCCAGCCCTCCCACGGCCAATTGGTCGCCCAACACGCCATTCTCGCTGCGGCCTGCCCTCGCACGGCCAATTGGTCGCCCAACACGCCATCCTTGCTGCGCCCTCCCCTCGCACGGCCAATTGGAAAGGCTAACACACTCTTCCCGACTCACTTGATTCTTGACCGTCAGTCAAACATCCTTTTCTTTCCCAACTCCAACATTTTTATAACTAATAAACAAAAGTGTTGAAAGATTTCTTTTAAGGCCCCGATGATTGTTCTCCCGGGTGTTGTTGCTCACAACAGTGTCCGGGAGATTAATCTTCAAATTCCTGGAGACTCCAGGCCAATCCCGCAGGGTTGACAACCCTCATGGAGCCGAGAGGAGCAGAGCCTGTCAAAACTGGCCCCCTACTCTTGTGCTCTTTTGGCAGTGTGGTAACGTTTCATTACTGGGTCTCAGCTGCCGGGCCCGTGGCTTCCCATGATGTCAGCTGTGGCTCAGTGGGTAGCAGTCTCACCTCTGAATCAGAAGGTTGTGGGTTCAAGTCCCATGCGAAAGACTTCAGCACAAAAATCTAGGGTGACACTCCAGTACTGAGGGAGTGCTGCACTGTCGGAGGTGCTGTCTTTCGGCATGAGACGTTAAACCGAGGCCCCGTCTGCGCTCTCGGGTGGATGTAAAAGATCCCGCGGAACTATTTCAACAGAACAGCAGGGGAGTTCTCCCCGGTGCCTTGGCTGATATTTATCAACATGACCTCTTCCCAGGTCGACTAGGCCTGTATTCACTAGAGTTTAGAAGAATGAGAGGGGATCTCATTGAAACATATAAAACTCTGACAGGGCTAGACAGACTGGATGCAGGGAGGATGTTTCCCCTGGCTGGGGCGTCGAGAACGAGGGGTCACAGTCTCAGGTTACGGGGTAGGATATTTAGGACTGAGATGAGGAGAAATTTCTTCACTCAGAGGGTGGTGAACCGGTGGAATTCTCTACCACAGAAAGCTGTGGAGGCCAAGTCACTGAATATATTTAAGAAGGAGATAGATAGATTTCTAGACACAAAGGCCTAGAAATTCGGTGGGCTGCGCCACTGGCCACGCCTCCCGCGAAATTTAGCGGGGCACTAATGGCGGCGTTAGCCTGTAGCGCTGCGCCGCCACCAATGACATCATCGGTGTGCGCAGCGCCCCGCTACCGCCCCGAACGCGATATTGGATCGCGCCCCCCCCCCCCCCCCCCCCCGTAACGCCGGTCGCAAATTGCGACCGGTACAGGGGGGCCTACCTGTGGCGGTAGTGGACAAATTAAGGGGGAGGTGCGGGACGGCCATTTTTTTCGGTGGCCACCTGCCAGCACCTCCTCGCGCCGCACTCCCTGGCCTCCTGATCCCCCCCCCCCGGGCAGTGCTGGCTGTGTCCCGAGAGCCTGGCACTTCTCCTCGGTGCCGGGCTCTTTTGCCGGCACTCGCGATCGGTGATCGCACTGGTGCAGGCCCCTCCACCTTAAGAAGGGGAGGAAGGCCTGCAGTACCGCAGCGCGCCGTGCCGCAGCGTGTGGCGTAGCGGCACGTAGCGCTGCGATATTCAGTTTGAGCGCCCCAAGTGGGACGCGGGGTGCCTCGAGCAGCGCCCCGCGTCCCTCTTGGGGCGCTGAAACTGAATATCGGGAAGGCGCAAGCGGCTCCGCCCGGAGCGCAAATTCCGGCGCCCAGGCGAGCTTGGTGCCCCAAACGCGGCGCCACCGAATTTTTAGCCCAAAAGGCATCAAGGGGTATGGGGAGAGAGCGGGAATATGGTATTGAGACAGAGGATCAGCTGTGATCATATTGAATGGCGGAGCAGGCTCGAAGGGCCGAATGGCCTACTCCTGCTCCTATGTTTCTATGTTTCTATCCCTCAATCAACATTACTGAAACAAGATTATCTGGTCATTATCACATTGCTGTTTGTGGGAGCTTGCTGTGCGCAGATTGGCTGCTGTGTTTCCTACATTACAACAGTGACTACACTTCAAAAGTACTTCATTGGCGATGAAGCACTTTGGGATATTCTGAGGTTCTGAAAGGTGCGATATAAATGTATGGGCTACATTTTCATTCAGAAGTCGGGAAGGAGGTGAGATACTACTTTCGGGTTGTAGTCCCGCCTCCATCGAGATGCGGCCAATCCACGCGATTTTCACTTGATTGACCTTGTTGAGCCCACCCAGTGGGCTCAGCAGGCCAATTAAGGGCCACCCGGCAACAGGTGACGTCACAGACTGAAATTTCATCTGTCAAGACGTGTTGACAGATGAAATATCAGTGTTTCACAGCTGTTTGAAGCTGTCAAACGCTGACAGTCTTACTTCTAACCCAAGTCCTTCTACACAGACTCAGTTAGAAATCTCGCCGGCACTGAAAGCTGCAGGCTGTCACTTTTGACAGCTTGCGGCCATTCTGCTTTCTGTGCCGGCTGAATGATGAACTCCCGAAACCTAGAGGAAGAAAGGCTGTAAAGGTAAGTACAGGTAATTTAAACTTCTTTACACACTTTAGACACACCAAACACTCTTACCTTTGCACTTATGCACCCATCACTCACCTGAACACCGACATCTCGACCCCTCCAAGTCCTTCAACCCGACGGCCCGACTCCTCTAACTTGGCCTGGTTTGGACTGTCGGGAATCCCACACGACAACCTTCAAAATAGGGATTAGGCTAAAAACTGCCTGTTAACTACCTGTTAACAGGCAGTTAATTGGCACTAATCCCTTCCCGCCTCGGGTCGGCGGGTCCCAGTGCGGGGCGGGTAACCGCCTCCTTTGAAACTTACATGGAGGCGGGTTTTGGGCGGGATGGTGTCGGGACCCCCGAATTTGGGATTTTAGCCCCCCGCACGCCTAAAAGCCCGCCTCACGGCACACTGAAAATCAACCCCATGGTCTTTCTTTCATGAGTTGTGTAAGTAGCTCCCTCTAGTGCTAGGCAATGGGCAGTGCAACATTTCAGGTTGACTCGGTGGTTCTGCCTTTGGGCTGAGCTGATATTCCCTGTGAGTCTCAGATCTTGAGCTGAGCTTCCTCTCTGTCTCCAAATCGTGGACCAAAGGTGGACACAACGCAGAGGAAAATTGGGTGCTAATCCTGTGCTCCCGAACAGCACTGCACCCAAACTTCCTCTCTGGATTCAGCTGGTGCCTGCACCTCTTCCTCTTCTTAGTCAATCCCTCGGAACCGAGGATGATTTGCTTCCACACTAAAACTGAGTTCTCAGGTGACTGATGAGTCCAATGCAGGACCTACAGTCTCTGTCACAGGTGGGGCAGACGGTGGTTGAAGGGGCGGGTGGGTGGGGTGCTTGGGTTGACGTGCGCTCCTTCCGCTGCCTGCGCTTGGCTTCCGCTTGCACCCGGCAAAGAGACTCGAGGTGTTCGGCGCCTTTCCCGGATGCTTCTCCTCCACTTTGTGTGGTCTTGGGCCAGGGATTCCCAGGTGTCAGTGGGGACGTTACACTTTTTCAAGGAGGCTTTGAGGGTGTCCTTGAAGCGCTTCCTCTGCCCACCTGGGGCTCTCTTGCCGTGCCGGAGCTCCGAGCAGAGCGCTTGTTTTGGGAGTCTCGTATTGGGCATGCGGACGATGTGACCCGTCCATCGGAGCTGATTGAGCGTGGTCAAAGCTTCGATGCTGGGGATGTTGGCCTGAGCGAGAACACTGACGTTGGTGCGCCTATCCTGCCAATGGATTTGCAGGATCTTGCGGAGGCAGCGTTGGTGGTACCTCTCCAGTGCTTTGAGGTGCCTGCACCTTACAAGGGCACGGCAATTCAAATTACATTTTCACACAGATTTATTCTGAGAGCCCCAGATACAGTTTAGGGGCAAACTATCCCCACTACCCTTAGCCGCTATCAGTAGGGTTGCCAACCCTCCAGGAATTGAAGATTAATCTCCAGGGCACTGCTGGAATCAACCCAGGAGAAAAAATCATAACTACTAAACCAAATTGTGGGTTTTTTTTCCATCGTCTTTGAACACTTTCATTTATTAATTTATAAAAATATTTCGGGGTGGGAAAAAAAGACCGACGGTCAAGATGAATCTAATTGGGTAACAAAGAGTCTGTTCCCTTTCCAATTGGCCGTGGGAAGGAATACGGACCAATGGCGGGAGTGTGGGGGCGGGGTGGTTCCAGGTGTGAGGTCATGTGATGAGCACCCAATCAGAATTGGCAACCCAAGCTGTCCGTCTTACAGGATAGGCTGGTATTGTCAAGCTATGGTCTTTAATATATTTCACTTTTTTTGAATAGGAAGTACAGTAGTACTTATCCTGGCTTTGTATAACTTGCGATTCACAACTTACAGTATAGCTTGAGTATATATGTATACATATATGCCCTGCTCTCTTTAAATGGTTTATTTGCCTCAGTCATACTCGGGAAGCTGTGGTCTGTGAGTGAACAATGTGTGTATGGTGCAATGGTTTGATATTTCAGGATGACACATGATATCTGTGTATTCGAGGCTGTGTGTCTCTAGAAATACCACCAATGCCACACACAAGACTCTTGGAACCGAACAGTACTTCCCTATTTGTACCCTCCTATGAATCATGCCACAATATTGTTCCATAATTATGGCTGTCATCTTCAGTCCCTGTTGTTTCAGTTTGACTTTGAACTGTCATTGATTTCATTGTAGACGAGCTTTGTTAGTGGCCCTGTAATGTGGGGTGCAATTTTTTTAGTGGCTATTTATTGTGTGGTCGTAGTTATTTAATGTGAGGTACTGTCTATTCTCTACTGCCTTAGCCGTGACTCAGTAGGTAGCACTCTTGCCTCTGAGTTACAAAGTGGGTGTGGGTTCACAATCCCACCCTAGGAGACTCGAGCACAAAATTTAGGCTGACTCTCCCAGTGCAGTACTGAGAAAGAACTTGCATTTCTATAGCGCCTTTCATGGCCTCAGGATGTCCCAAAGTGCTTTACAGCCAATTTTGAAGTGTAGTCTCTGTTGTAATGTAGGAAACGCAGCAGCCAATTTGCACACCGCAAGCTCCCACAAACCGCAATCTGTTTTTAAGTGTTGGTTGAGTGATAAATATTGGCCAGGATACCAGGGAGAACCCCCCCCCCTACTCTTCTACAAAATACAGTAGTGCCGTGGGATCTTTTGCATCCACCTGAGAGGGCAGACGGGGCCTTGGATGAATTTCTCATTCAAAGAACCGCACCTCCGACTCACAATTGGAAGTTGACCCCAGAACCTGCAACCTGTACAACCCAAGGGGGAAGCCCCCAACCCTTCACCCTCCCTCCCTTACATGCCACGCAGCACCACAGGAGCTTTCCCACCAACACTCGTGCAAGGGCGAGCTCTATTGCAATACATATGTAGGGGCCCCCAAATGTAACTTTTGCATGGGCCCCCGCCATCACCACCCAAAGCCGCGACCTCTACCACCTAGAAGGACAAGGGCAGCAGGCACATGGGAACACCACCACCTCCTTGTTCCTCTCCAAGTCACACATCATCCTATGACATATATCGCCGATCCTTCATGTCGCTGGGTCAAAATCCTGGAACTCCCTCCCTAACAACACTGTGGGAGTACCTTCACCACACGGACTGCAGCGGTTCAAGAAGAAGGCTCACCACCACCAGCTTCTCGAGGGGCAACTAGGGATGAGCAATAAATGCTGGCCTTGCCAGCGACGCCCACAATCCGAGAATTAATTTTTTTTAAATGGCAAAAGCCGCCCTTGATTAGGGCAAATTTTCCCCTTGTGATTGAACATAAAGGATCACTTCCTCCCACCCCACTTCCTGTAAGGACTCTATTCCATTCTCCCAATTTCTCCGTCTCCGCCGCGTCTGTTCTGACGATGTCACCTTCCATACCAGTGCTTCCGACATGTCTTCCTTTTTCCTCAACTGAGGATTCCCCTTTACTGTGGTTGACACGGCCCATGACCGTGTCTGTTCTATCTCCCGCACTTCTGCTCTCGCCCCTGCCCCTCCCTCCCAGAACCGCGATAGGGTTTCTCTTGTCCTCACCTTTCGCCCCACCTGCCTCCACATTCAATGGATCATTTTCTGCCACCTCCAACACGATCTCGCCACCAAACGCATCTTCCCCTCACCTCCCCTTTCAGCATTTCGAAGGGACCGCTCCCTCCGTGACACCCTGGTCCACTCTGCTATCGCCCCTAACAGCCCTTCTCCTTCACCTGGCACCTTCCCGTGCAAGCGCAGGAGATGCAACACATGCCATTTTACCTCCTCCCTTCCCACTGTCCAGGGCCCCAAACACCCCTTCCAGGTGAAACGGCGATTTACTTGTACTTCTTGCAATTTAGTATACTGTATTCGCTGCTCACGATGCGGTCTCCTCTACATTGGGGAGACCAAACGTAGATTGGGCGACCGCTTTGCGGAACACCTCCGTTCAGTCCGTAAGGGTGACCCTGAGCTTCCGGTCGCCTGTCACTTTCGGTCGCCTGTCACTTTAATTCACCGCTTCACTCCCACTCTGATCTCTCTGTCCTCGGCCTCTTACACTGTTCCAATGTAGCTCAACGTAAGCTCGAAGAACAGCACCTCATCTTTCGATTAGGCACTTTAAAGCCTTCAGGACTCAACAATGAGTTCAACGATTTCAAACTATAACCCCTGCCACCGTTTTTCATGCTGTATAAGTTTTGCCACTCCCATTTGCAACATTTCATCTTTCCTGCCGCTTACAAAAGCACAGTATATTCCTTCAGTTCCTTCCTCCCCCCCCCCCCCTCCTGTCTCTGCACCTGCTTAATATCTGTTACATCTCCAGCTTTTTCCAGTTCTGATGAAGGGTCCCAGACCTGAGACGTTAACTCAGTTTCTCTCTCCGCGGATGCTGCCTGGCCTGCTGAGTATTTCCAGCGTTTTCTGTTGTTATTTTATGAAGGATCACAAGGCCGTATAACGTAGGTGGAAGTTGAGGTGTCACCATTACAGACATGCCCGACGTCCCTCTTAAGTGCTATGCCAGGATCCGTTACACCTGAGAGCCCAATATTGTTCACAAATGACGATGCAAAATCATAAATCATAAATGGTAACAGAGCTTCATTGTTTTAATTGTTGTTTCCTTTAGGCAGTTTGAGCTGCATTCCCCTGACTGCAAGTACACCGTCGTCCTGAGGTGTAAAGATCCCACCACGGCCCAAGCCTGGTTCAGTACCATTCAGGCCAATGCCAATAACCTGACAGCCAAGGTTATAGCAGAGGTCAAAGATCAACTAGGAAGAACGGGGATAGCTGGGTGTCGAGAGGTTCGGCACATAGGCTGGCTCGCAGGAAAGGTAAGGCTGCAGAAAATTGTTCTTTGTCCATTTGTGCTTTGCTGTGGGTTTTGGGGAAGTGCGAGTCCGGTTCCAACAATCACATGTGAAAATGTTGGAGGTTACTAGGGGTTACCAGGAAATGATGGCTCAGTAGGTGGAGCAATCAGCCGCTTCCTGACTGCGATCCCTTCTACACAGTAGCTGCTAGATGATTTTAGCAACTGTACGAAGAGTTTACCAGTTTATGAATTGCATACGATATACGGCACAAAACAGGCCAATCGGCCCAACCAGTCAATGCTGACGTTTATGCTCCACTCGAACCTCCTCCTTTCTTTCCTCATCTAACTCTATCAGTATAACCCTCTATTCCCTTCTCCCTCATATGCTTGTCTAGCCTCCCCTTAAATGCATCTATACTATTCGCTTCAACCACTCCCTGTGGTAGCGAGTTCCACATTCTCACCACTCTCTGGGTAAAGAAGTTTCTTCTGAATTCCCTATTTGATTTCTTGGTGACTATCTTATATTGATGGCCTCTAGTTATGCTCTTCCCCACAAGTGGAAACATTCTCTCTGTATCTGTTGTATCTATGCTTTAATGTGTTCAATCAAGCATGTAGATACGTCGAATTAAATCAGAGTCAGGCAGACAGGCTTATAACTGTGATCTTTACTTTATTGGTAAAATGGCTGACTGCAGCTTTCCTGGGTAATTCCCATAATGCAATGCACATTACATTACCGTATTGACTGGTGTCAAACTCGCAATCAATACACGACACCCCCCTTTTCCTTGGAAACAAACTTGCAGTTTACAAACAGTTGCTTACAATAACACTGCATAACTTATTTGATTTATAAACTTTTTACAAACTTGTGTCTTACCACACAACTAAATAATTCCCAGGTTTAAACATTTAACATCACCCATGCAGTTCTCGCACAGTTTATGTTGTGACATAATCAGACAGTCTTTGGGGTTTTCTTTTAACCCTTTGAGGCCTGGCTGTATTAGGTATGTCTGACATGTTGGTGTCAGTGGGTATTGCCTGTGTCACAGTGGTATGTGTGTCAGGGTCTACTATACTGTCCTCAGTCCCTTGTGTTTCCTCCTGCTCATGGAGTGTCTCCTTTGCTCCATTGGTTCTGTATTTCTTCACAAACGTAGTGTTTCTCGAGTAGCGTACTCCTTCTGGAGATTCTACTACTACTTGACTCCCTGTTTTACTCAAAACTTTGTGCGGTGTGGCATTAAAAGGAGTGGTGAACTTGTCCACTTTGTCCTACCGTACCAGCACCGTGTCGCCAACTTCCACCTCTGAGTATTGTGTTCTCCGCTGTTCATCTGCGTACAGTTTGGACTTGCCTTTTTGTTCTGCGTCCCAGTCACATACTTCCATGTCTGCGCGCGACTCTGTGATGTCTGGCAGCTTTCCTCTCATTTTCCGTTTAAAGAGCAGCTCTGCCGGGCTCTTTCCTGTCGTGGCATGGTCAATGCTCCTGTACACAGTCACATATTTTCTAAGTTCACGTTTCCAATCTAGTCCTTCTGACTGAGCAATTCTGATTCTCTTCATCAGCGATGCATTCTGGCGCTCGACTTCTCCGTTAACCTGAGCCCATTTTGCTGTCGTTTTCAGGTGTTTGATCCCGTTGTTTTCACAGTATTCTTTGAATAATTCAGATCTGAATAGGTGACCATTATCAGATTTGCAGGTGATTGGCAAACCATGACGGCTGAAGATTGACTCTAAACTATCAATAACCTTCTCTGTTGTTGTGGAGGTCATGATGTCGTATTCATAGTAGCGACTATAATAATCAACTACCACGGACACCGCGCAACAATCACCAGGCAGGAGTGTTCCCTCCCAGTCGGGGAACACTTCAGCAGTCAAGGACATTCAGCCTCCGATCTTCGGGTAAGCATTCTCCAAGGTGGCCTTCGAGACACACGACAACGCAAAATCGTCGAGCAGAAACTGATAGCCAAGTTCCGCACCCATGAGGACGGCCTTAACCGAGATCTTGGGTTCATGTCACGCTACATGTAACCCCACCTGATGCAGGGTCATCCAGACTCGAGTCGACATTGGCTTGTTCTCTCTACACAGATGCGGCTGGACCTGCTGTGATTTCCAGCCAAAAAAAATGTTTTTTGTCTTTTTTTGTTTTTCATACAGACCCCAGCATCTGCAATATTTGACCCCTTGTGACCCCACCTCATTGTTCTTTGATGTAATGTTTCCCTGACTGACCTGTTTGGACACCATTCACACCTTTGACTGCTGTGATTATCTCTCTGCCGAGGTGCGATAAATGGCAGTTGGAAAGGTTACCTGTAAACATCTGACATGATTCTCTGACTATATAAGCTGTGTCTTTATGCATTTCTCCACTTCACCTGAAGAAGGAGCAGCGCTCCGAAAGCTTGTGATTTCAAATAAAGCTGTTGGACTATAACCTGGTGTTGTGTGATTTCTTACAAGAATGGAGTGGTTGGATGGCAAAGGTCCCAGTAAGTCTATAGCTACACCCTGCCAGGGGCCCTCCGGTAATGGTGTTGGTCTCAACGGTTCAGGTGGGTCGGGTCTGGCTACTATCTGACAGCCGTGGCACGCTTTACAGTGTTTTTCAGCTGCCTTGTCCATGCCAGGCCACCAAACCTTAGTTCTGAGATGTTGCTTTGTTCCAACTATTCCCAAGTGTCCTTCATGTGCTAACACCAGGGCTCGTGCGTGTAACATTGTGGGTAGCACGATGCGTGTTCCCCGAAGAACTAGATACCCCACTACGCACAGCTCGTTTGCAATTGCTGCATAAGCTTTACAGTTCTCAAAATGTCCATTTGTGATTGCCTTCTGTACCCCAATCAGCTCTGGGTCGGTAGCAGAGGCTTCCTCCACCTCTTTAGTAGTGAGTGCTTTTGGTGTCGCACTCACAGCTACAAATCTCATGTATTCATCTGAGCCATGAGAATGTCTCTCCTGTTTTGCTGCCTCCCCCAGCAATCGTGACAGTGGGTCTGCAATGTTTTGCTTGCCTGGAATGTGTATCACCTTAAAATCGTACGACTGTAATCTAAGTACCCATCTCTCTATACGGGCACAGGGTTTAGAGTGTGGGCCGTATATCACTTGTAATGGCTTATGGTCAGTTACCAAGTTAAATTTTCGGCCATACACATATGGATGCAGCCTCTCACAAGCCCATACAAGAGCTAAGGCCTCTCTCTCTGTTTGAGTGTATTTCCTCTCACAGTCTGTTAAACTACGACTTACATAGCATATTGGCACCTCTTGTCCCTGTTGGTCCTGAACTAGTACTGCGCCTAAACCTACAGGACTGGCATCTGCTATCACCTTGGTTGGTGCGTCCTTATCAAAACATGCTAAAGTGCCGGCTCTGGCCAACTCTTCCTTGAGTGCACTGAATGACTGTCTCTGTTGTGATCTAAATTTAAATAGTGTGTCTTTTCTCGTCAGGCGTCGCAGTGGCTCTGATAGCGTTGCAAACTGCAGGATGAATCTGCTACTGTACCCAACGAGTCCCAAGAAACTCCTCACCTCTGTAGCATTCTCTGGTTCCCGAGCTTCTGCCACCACTCGCACTCTATCTGCTGTTGGTCCGATGCCCTTTTCAGACAACAGGATTCCCATGAAAATTAATCGGTCCATGTTGAATTGGCACTTCTCTGAGTTTAGTGTCAGTCCACTTTCCATTAGTCTGGTCATGACAGCGTGCAGGCGTCTGTCGTGCGTTTCCTGGTCATGTGCATGCACGATAATGTCGTCTGGGATGTTTTCAACACCCTCTATTCCAGCTAAGGCATTAGCTATCTCGTGCTGATATTGCTCACTAGCTGAAGATACACCGAATATCAGCCTCTTGTACCTGTATACTCCATTATGTACTGCAAACGTTGTGATTTCTCATGACTCGGGTCAGTTCTAGCTGGTGATAACCCCATTTCAGGTCTAGCTTACTAAACACCGTCGAGCTGTTCATACCTTGGAGTATCTCATCAACGGTGGGGATTGGATATCGTTCCCTCACTATTGCCCTGTTCGCTCGTCTCATGTCTAGGCATAACCTTACATCCTTATCCACTTTTGGTACAATAACCACAGGATTTACCCATGGGGTGGGACCAGTTACAGGTTCGATAATGTCCATGTCCCTCAATTGTTTTATTTTGGCTTCTACTGCCCCCCTTAAGTTGAATGGTATACGCCTGAGTGGCTGGGCCACAGGCTTCACTTGTGGGTCAATATACAAACTGATCTGTTTTGTGTTCAGCCTTCCTACTCCCTGGAACACCTTTGGATACCACTGTTCTAGTAGCTGTCTTACATCTACCACAGCTGAGACATCTGTGCCTATTTTTAAAACTCCTAGTTTCATGGCTGTCTCCCTTCCTAGCAACGGCTCTCCATGGCCTTTAACTACAATGAACTCCGCCTGCTCAGTTCTCTTACCTATTGTAATCCCACATGTGAATACACCTTTAACTGACAGTGGTCGGCTAGAAGCATAAGAGAATAACTTTCTCTCTGTCTTAGGGACATGTGACTGACACTTAATGTGTTCTGACTTTAATCCTTCCCATGTATTCTCATCTATCACATTACTAGTTGCACCCGAATCAATTAACATTCTCAGGTTTACTCCCCCCACACAAAAGGTAAGTCTCTCTGTCACGTTATTTCCAGTAACAGCAAATGCACAGTTATTTTGTTCCTCTACATTGTTCACACTGTGTTTCTTTGTACCCTTTGTGCGGCATACTTTGGAGAAATGATCCTTTCCCTTGCACTTATGACACGTTTGTCCGCGTGCTGGGCATTTCGGATCTCTGCCCATGTGGTCTGTGTGTCCACATCTGTAAATTTCCTTTCCTTCCTTTCGCCATTTCCCTTTGGTTTCTCTGTCGAGCTTTTCACATAATACCCTCTTTTCTGCGTAACACGACGAACAGTATCTGTCTCCGTCTTCTCTGTACATGACATGGCTGACATCTGCTCCTCGATGTTTTCACATTGTGAGGCCAATTGTAACGTGCGGGCGAGCGTTAGATCATGCCCTTCCTCTAGCAATTTCCTCCGCACATAGGCTGACGTGCACCTACTCAGGATAGCGTCTCTTATTTGATTATCCGCAACCCCCCAAAAAGCACAGTCTTTAGCAGCCTGCCGCAAGCGAGTAGCAAATTGTTGCACAGTCTCACCTGTCTTCTGGGACAACTTATGAAAAGTCTGTCTAGCAAATGCTGCGTTGACCTGGGGCACGAAGTAGTGATTCAAAGCACGAACTGCCGCCGTGTAGTCTGCTGGCTCTCCTGTGTCCGGTAGAGTCGAAAAGATATCCTGGACATCTGGTCCTGCTAGGTGTAGAAGTAGAGCTCTTCTCCTCTGCTTTGTGGCACCTGTAGAGGTATTGTCGATAATGAGTCCTTTGCTGTCGGCATAAAGCTCAAAAGACGTTAACCACCTCGTCCATCTTGGACCCAACGTGGCTGGCTCGGCGAAGTATGCAAAATTTTGAATGCCGGTCTTCTCCATCCTAGCTAACTAAAACTTGGGCATCTACCTATTTAAAATGATTCCTTTAGTTATCCTCGTCGCCAATGTTGTATCTATGCTTTAATGCGTTCAATCAAGCATGTAGATACGTCGAATTAAATCAGAGTCAGGCAGACAGGCTTCTAACTGTGATCTTTACTTTATTGGTAAAATGGCTGACTGCAGCTTTCCCGGGTAATTCCCATAATGCAATGCACATTACATTACCGTATTAACTGGTGTTAAACTCGCACATTACATTACCGTATTGACTGGTGTCAAACTCGCAATCAATACACGACAGTATCCACTCTGTCAAAACCTTTCATAATTTTAAAGACCTCTATTAGGTCACCCCTCAGCCTTTTTTCAAGAGAAAAGAGGCCCAGCCTGTTCATCCTTTCCTGATATGTATATCCTCGCATTTCTGGTATCATCCTTGTAAATCTTCTCTGCACCCTCTCCAATGCCTCTATATCCTTTTTATAATATTGCGACCAGAACTGTACGCAGTACTCCAAGTGTGGTCTAACCAAGGTTCGATACAGGTTTAGCATAACTTCCATACTTTTAAATTCTATACCTCTAGAAATAAACCCTAGTGCTTGGTTTGCTTTTTTTATGGCCTTGCTAACCTGTGTCACAACTTTTAGTGATTTGTGTATTTGTACTCCGAGATCCCTTTGTTCCTCTACCCCACCTAGACTTTGTTTTATATTCATTTATATGGGATGTGGGTGTCGCTGGCACGGCCAGCATTTATTGCCCATCCCTAGTTGCCCTCGAGAAGGTGGTGGTGAGCCGCCTTCTTGAAATGCTGCAGTCCGTGTGGTGAAGGTGCTCCCACAGTGCTGTTAGGGAGGGAGTTCCAGGATTTTGACCCAGCGACGATGAAGGAACGGCGATATACTTCTAAGTCAGGATGGTGTGTGACTTGGAGGGGAACTTGGAGGTGGTGGTGTTCCCACGTGCCTGCTGCCCTTGTCCTTCTAGGTGGTAGAGGTCGTGGGTTTGGGAGGTGCTGCCAAAGAAGCCTTGGCGAGTTGCTTCAGTGCATCTTGTAGATGGTACACACTGCAGCCACAGTGCGCCGGTGGTGGAGGGAGTGAATGTTTAAGGTGCTGGATGGGGTGCCAATCAAGCGGGCTGCTTTGTCCTGGATGGTGTCGAGCTTCTTGAGTGTTGTTGGAGCCTCGCTCATCCAGGCAAGTGGAGAGTATTCCATCAGACTCCTTACTTGTGCCTTGTAGATGTGGAAAGGCTTTGGGGAGTCAGGAGGTGAGACACTCGCCCCAGAATACCCAGCCTCTGACCTGCTCTTTTTGCCACAGTATTTATGTGGCTGGTCCAGTTAAGTTTCTGGTCACCCTCCTAGTGATAAATGACTTCCCAATACTTCCTACCAAAATGTAATACCTCACATTTATCTGTGTTGATTTTCATTTGCCAATTATTTGCCCATTCTGCAAGTTTATTAATGTCCTCCTGTAATTTGTTGCAGTCCTCCTCAGTATTGACTATTCCCCCCCCCCCCCCAATTTGGTGTCATCTGCAAATTTTGAAATTGTGTTTTTTATCCCAAAGTCTAAATCGTTAATGTAAATTGTGAACAGCAGTGGTCCCAGCACTGAACCTTGTGGGACACCACTACCCACCTTCTGCCACTGTGAATAGCTACCCTTTACTCCCACTCTCTGCTTTCTGTCTTGAAGCCAGCCAGCAATCCATTCTGCTACTTATCCCCTGACTCCGCATTCTCTGACCTTATTCATCAGCCTATTATGAAGCTTGCTCTGATTTGCTAAAATCCACATTTTGATTAATTCTTCCTGCAAATTTATCCATACTATTAAAGTTTTTGTGAGTAACAACTTATGATTGAAGGGAGTGTACGATTATAGAGGTTTATGTAGAGTGCCTCCAGCACATTGCTGATTGGTCCATGGTAACAGCATATTGGTCAGCTGTGGCTCAGTGGGTAGCACGCTCTAGGTGGGAGGGGCTAGGAGTGAGCAGGTGCTGCTGGCTGCTTGATTACTGCAGAGAGTTGGAGTGAGTTTGTAAAAAGTTGGTGGTGGTTTTTTTTTCAGGTTTTAGGGCGTTTTTGGTTCTTAAACAGCAGCCAGATGTCTGAAGAGTGGCCTGGAGTGCCGGGCCCCTCAGAGGATAATATCCTCAGGATGAATTTAATCAAGGGAGAAAATGTTGGGGGGAAGAGAGACAAAAAGGCCCAAAAGATTTGGGCCGGGACTCCAGGAGGTTTGGAAAAGAAAACACGGTGGTGGTTCAGTGCGAGGATAAGGAGATACGAGCTTGGGATATTATCCAGGCGGTACATGAGGACTGCGGCGAGGGACGCTGCTTTGCCTGCCGACCAAAGCCGAATGTTGAGTTTGAGGTGACGGTCAGTCGCCGAGAGGAGGTGGAAAGACTTTTACTGAGTTTGCAGGTTGGAGATAAGTTCTTGGAGGTAACTCTGCTATATTCTGAACAGGTGGTGGTCTCAATCTTATATTGAGGACAATGTGCTAATAAAAAAATTGGATTCGTGGGACATTAAAATTTGCTCGGCAATAGAGGAGATACTATCCAGGAACGCGGGTAGCAGATGGAACCCGTATGTAAAGGTGCGGTTCCCAGAGGGCGTGAAGTCATTGCCATGTAGCATGAAATTCGAGACAATGGAAGGGGTGCAGTACTTCCGGGTACTGCATGATAACCAGGTGAAGGTTTGTTATTATTGTCTTGGACACGACCATCTTGTAAGAAGCTGTCCAGACTTGTACTGTTATATCTGTGGCGAGTCTGGCACATCGCTCGGAGCTGCAAGGCGGAGAGCTGTAGGGTGTGTCACAAAGGCCCCACCCGCTGTGAGTGTGAGGCAGAAGGAAGCCCCTTGAGTGACGTGGAGATGGGAGAAGGAGCAGGAGGTGTGAGTGGAACGGCTGGAGGAGCGGAGCAGGCGGAGGACACAGCTGGTGAATGGAAGGAGAAAAGAGCACAGGAAGAGGCAGAAAATTGCGGAGCAGTGAACAGGACAGAGATGGTGGAAAACACACCAAGTATGATGGAAAAGGACAAAGACAGCAGAGGGCAGCACAGGTCGAGGGCAGAGTCGAGTCATAATACGGCTCAGCTCTCCCTAAAGAATCTGGTGTCCGCAGGGGGAGAGGAGGCGGGAGCGGGGTGCGGGGTAAGTGTAAGCACTCCAAAGGAAGACGGGGTAGTCGGACATCTCGGAGCAGGAAGGGACAAGACAAGGAGAGGGTGCAAGAGGCAGGAGCCTTAAAGGGGCAGCAGGATGGGCGCGGGGAGACAAAGACGCCAGAAGCGAGCAAGATAGGTGCAGATACGCCATTATCCCAGAGAGAGAAGAAACGGGGAGTAAGGGTCAGCGGTGGAGATGAGGCCAAAGGAAATGGCACTACTGGAGAAACTGTGATAGCAGGAAGACTCTCTAAGGGAGATGATGTATCTGACGGGGAGCAGGGAGGGGAGGTTACAGAAGAGCTCGAGAGTGAGGAGTCAGAGGGGGACAGAGACATGGAAGTGGGGGGTGGGGTGGCATCGTGTGGAAAGGGAAAGGTTAGTGAGGGGCAGAAGGAGGGAGAAGGGGCAGCTCCTCGGCCCAAACCTAATGTAAGGAAGAGGCTGAAACTGCAGGGAAGGTTCAAACAGGACAGGAGGTGAAACAGAGCCGGAGGCTGCAGGAGAAAGCAACAGCTGCCCGAAAAGTTGAGAAAGAGCACGAGAGGAGGGAAGGGCCGGAGATTAAATGATGGGGGGATTATCAGGCACACTTCCCTTATTCAGAGCCATGATTACTGATCAATTTTTAAAGTACAATAGACAAATTAAACTTCAGGTTTTGATGTTAACATGTGGTGGAGGAATGGCTGTGCAGAGCGACAGACTGGATTTGTATGATACAATGGAATGATCACGATGTTGTAAATGTTTTAATGTTCAATAAATAATATATAAAAAAAAGTGGGTAGCACTCTCGCCTCGGAGCCAGAAGGTCATGGGTTCAAGTCCCACTCCAGAGACTTGAGCATAAAACTCTAGGCTGACGCTCCCAGTGCTGAGGGCGTGCTGCACTGTCAGAGGGGCCGTCTTTTGGATGAGACGTAAAACTGAGGCCCCGTCTGCTCTCTCAGGTGGACACGAAAGATCCCACGGCACAATTTCGAAGAAGAGCAGGGGAGTTCGCCCCAGCATCCTGCCCAATATTTATCCTTCAACCAATAGCACAAAAAAAATTATCCGGTCATGATCACGTTGCTGTTTGTGGGAGCTTGCTGTGTGCAAATTGGCTGCCATGTTTCCTACATTACAACGGTGACTTCTCTTCAAAAGTACTTCATTGGCTGTAACTTGCTTTGGGGCATCCTGAGGGCATGAAAGGCATCTGATTTTCATCGCCCCACCATTGGCGGCCGTGCCTTCAGCTGCCTGGGCCCTAAGCTCTGGAATTCCCTCCCTAAACCTCTCCGCCTCGCTCTCCTTTAAGGCACACCTTTAAAACTTTGAACAAGCTTCTTTGGTCACCTGTCCTAATGTTTCCTTATGTGGCTCAGTGTCAAATTTTGTCTGATAACAGCTTTTGCGAAGCACCTCGCGACGTTTTGCTACGTTAAAGGTGCAGCACTGCATAAATGCAAGTTGTTGTCGAGTGTGTTGCTCTGTTTAGACAATAGTGAAAATCACTCGGTAACTCTTACCCTGCGCAGGGAATAGACTTTGGCGTACACATGTTACCTCTGATTTTAAGTTCCTAAGGATGTTAACCTGTTGCTCTTTTGAAATGTTACATAGAATTACATCGAATGTGCAGCACAGAAACAGGCCATTCGGCCCAACTGGTCTGTGCTGGGGTGTATGTTCCACACTCCTCCCACCCTTCTGGCATATCCTTCTATTCCTTTATCCCGCATGTACTGTACTTATCTAGTTTCCCCTTAAAGGCATCTATACTATTCGCTTCAACCACTCCCTGTGGCAGCGAGTTCCACATTCTCACCACTCTCTGGGTAAAGAAGTTTCTCCTGAATTCCCTTTTGGATTTATCAGTGACTGTCTTATATTGATGGCCCCTACTTTGCTTTAATTTGGAGGGTCATTGCAGGATTATTTATTGTACGTTTTAATTTGTGTCAAAACAAAAGCGAAAGAAAAGAAGCAGCAATTAGCCACAATGGATTGACGGGAAAGAGCACACGTAGGCAGTTTGCAGTAATACCTTGTAGGGCATTGACCTCCCAGAAAGGATAAAGAGGAATTAACTTACTGCTGTTTTTGGAGGGACTGCTACCATTTATCAAAAGGGGGATAATTAGATTCCATTCAAATCTAGGCTACAACAGCAGCAGCACATCTTTACTTTTAAACCTGGAATCTGCCTGAGTGGCTTCTTATTCAAACACAGAACAGAAAGCAAGTTTTTCTTCACTGGTTTGATAAATATGTGATTATTGTTGTCCTTGTTCTTTGGCTCAGTGTTCCTGGCTAATGCTCAAAAGTTTTCTTTCATGACTGCACAATAAACTCATCTCCGTTCTCTTGGGGCAAGTGAATTGATTCTGCTGATTGTGGTTCAGAGAATAGTCTCCTTGAGCAATAATTAAGT
This sequence comes from Somniosus microcephalus, assembly GCF_052327205.1. Classification (NCBI taxonomy): domain Eukaryota; kingdom Metazoa; phylum Chordata; class Chondrichthyes; order Squaliformes; family Somniosidae; genus Somniosus; species Somniosus microcephalus. Next base: position 262,882,614 of record NC_140993.1, read on the forward strand.
GTTCTTATTGGTTCCTCAGACAAATAGTTGCTAGAGAACGCCAGTAACAGTGTGTAAAGAACTTCTGGTTGGTTAACCAGCTCTACTGTAGCTTTAGCTGAAACCTTGAGTTCCACCGGTAGTTCTGCTTTCGAACAGATTGCACCACATGAGTATCCTCTGGAAACTGATTCTCATTCTCAGATGCCCAGTGGAAATAATGAAATGCAGAACATACATAAAGCTGCATTTATGGGGGAGGAGGAGAATTCTTTTACGCAGTGAGTTATGATGATCTGGAACGCGCTGCCTGAAAGGGTGGTAGAAGCAGATTCAATAGTAACTTTCAAAAGGGAAGTAGATACATACTTGAAAAGGAGAAATTTGCAGGGCTATGGGGAAAGAGCAGGGGGGAGCGGGACTAATTGGATAGCTCTTTCAAAGAGCCGGCACAGGAATGATGGGCCGAATGGCCTCCTTCTGTGCTGCATCATTCTATGATGTCCCTTTTTGTTTGAGTAAAGCTTCACAAACCAAAAATTATTTATAGAATAGAGTTATGTAATTAACAAATGGTAACCTTTCCTATATTCCAGGCAATTAGCTTAAAACACCAACAACAGTACAAGGGGTCACAGTCTAAGGATAAGGGGTAAGCCATTTAGGACAGAGATGAGGAGGAATTTCTTCACCCAGAGAGTGGTGAACCTGTGCAATTCTCTACCACAGAAGGCAGCAGAGGCCAATTCATTAAATATATTCAAGAAGGAGTTGGATATATTTCTTGAGGCTAAAGGGATCAAGGGATATGGGGAGAAGGCAGGGACCGGGTACTGAGTTTGGATGATCAGCCATGATCGCATTGAATGGCGGAGCAGGCTCGAGGGGCCGAATGGCCTACTCCTGCTCCTATCTTCTATGTTTCTATCTAATAATACCAATATCGCTATAGTTTCCTCCCTTTCCAAAAAAAAGAGAATAGTTAGCCCTGAAATTGCAGGACTCTGCTTGTGGTTCAAAGTCTCGCCTGTCGAGGGAAGGGGCGTACAGACCGGAGGTTTTAATGCAGAGTCCAGCAAGCACTATTTCCCAATTCCTACATATTGGTTTCAGCCGGCACAAAATCAGGAATGCCACAAATCGGATGCGCCGATACTCCAATCCTATCTCCTGTCAAGCAAGACTCTGCCCCAGGAGTGGAATCATCAATTTCCAGGCGTAACCATTTTTTTTCCTAAGCTATTTGTTTATTTTTAGCTTACATTTTTCTTTAAGTCGTCGCTTTTAAGAGTCTTCCAGTAATTATTCATCGATCGTAAGCCATATCTTCTGAAGCCTGGCCCTGTAATTCAATGGAGCTTTGGTCAGTCCATCTCACGATGATCGCTCGGAGATAATGACGGCTCCTGTCTCTGGGGTTTCTTAATTTCAAGGCTTGGAGCAGTGGTTCCCTCCCGTGGTTCCTTGCTCTGTGATTCCTGTTAAGCATTAGAAATGCCACATGAAGAGATGCATCCTTTGATTTCAGTATTGTTGCCAGCCCGGTTATATTATGGCCCCAAATATCTACAAGCCTGTCCAAGTATCTGGAGTTGGCGGGTGGTCATCGCATTTCCATCCAGATGGTGGGCATCTACACCACTGTGGACTCCTGCCAGAGGGTCAAGAATGGGAAAGACAGCAACCTCAGATATTTTGGACTCCCAACTGTCCGCCCCCCCCCCCCCTCCACCATTATCAGAGACCACAGGTTCGAAATAAGATACGAATTACATTGTGAACAGGAGACTTCCACATCTCTCTACGTGTTTGTGTCCACGTATTGGAGAGTAGACGGAATAATTGAAATTCAGCTCCAGTCATAAAGTTGGATAGAAGTCAATGTGAGCTGATGCTGGTTGGAAGATACTGATTTGTTTTTGTCTAGTTCGTTGAGTCACTCGCCTATGCTTATGAGCAAAATTAAAATCGGAGTAAACCCTGCCTTTTTCAGCACGATGCCGAATCATTGATCTGCAAGTTGTTTAACTTGCATTTAAAATTTTGGTAAGGAGAAGCTCGGAAAATTTTGGGACAACATTTTGAAGTGTAGTACTGAGGGAGTGTCGCACTGTCGGAGGTGCATCTTTCGGATGAAACCATAAACCGAGGCCCCCGTCTGCCCTCTCAGGTGGACATAAACGATCCCATAGCACTACTTTTGAAGAAGAGCAGGGGGAGTTAGCTCATTGCTGTTAGTGGGATTTTGCTGTGCGTGAATTGGCTGCCGCGTTTCCTACATTACAACAGCGACTACACTTCCAAAAAAAAAGTATTTCATTGGCTGCAAAGCGCTTTGGGACGTCCTGAGGTTGTGAAAGGCGCTGGAGAAATGCAAGATCTTTCTTCCAGCGCAGGCAGTGCTGGCTTTTAAATCTCTGCTCCAGCAAGGCTGTCTCCAGGGCTGCTGAAGAATGACCTCGTCCGTTGGGTTAGTGGGGCAGCAATCTGGAGGCAGCAAGCTGGCACCTTGGAGCCCAGCCACTGGAATTGGGCTACTGTCAGTGGCAGCACCATAAGTTAATGGACCGCCTGCAAATTCACATCTAGTAAAAAGGATTGTGCTGCTCCTGTGCACGCCTTGCAACTTTCATGATTGAGTCAGTGCAAAAAAAAATGGTGACAAAAAAAGTGATCAGATTGGCTCGCTCTCTGGTTCCTGTAAGTGGACCCATTATTTAACATGCATCCAGGTTTGATAAAAACCTTGGGTGAGTCCCAGCCCGACAACCCTCCGAGATCTCTGCGCTCCTCCAATTCTGGCCTCTTGCGTATCCCCGATTTCCTTCGCCCCACCATTGGCTGCCGTGCCTTCGGCTGCTGAGGCCTCAAGCTCTGGCGTTCCCTCCCTAACACTCTTCGCCTCTCTCTCTCTCTCTCCTCCATTAAGACGCGCCTTCAAGTTAGTTCTGCAAAATGGTGACAGCAGATAAAATCCTCAGTGTTTTCACACGGTGATCTGCTAAAATGTTTTTGTTGCTTATTTTTGATGATAAAAGTGGATTTTAGCCAAGCAGGGATAGCATCATGAAGACGGACCTCCAGCTGTACAACATATTCGCCTCTCCCGCCTTCTTCAACACGTACCTTTTAAAAGCTACCTCTTTGACCAGGCTTTCGGTTACCTGTCCTAATATCTCCTTATGTGGCTCGGTGTCAAATGTTGTTTGATAACCACTGCTGTGAAGCACCTTGATGTGCCTCAATAAATCCGAGACTCGATGTTAGCGAAACAAAACAAGGCTTTTATTGACTTAGAAGGTAACACACAGAGGAGAATGTATCTTCCATCCAGAGGTCTGCCATACTGGATGTGCTGCAGGCTGGGCCAGCTTACATAGGAGCCAGGTATGGGCGGAGCCCTACACACAGTACAATACAATGGAAATGAAACTGAAACCAACCACAGTCACAGGCAGGGAAATACTGATGAGTGATGAATGGAATATTTCATCACACACCTTGGGACGTTTTACTATGTTAAAGGCGCTATATAAATGCAAGTTGTTGTTATTTGAGTGAAGTTGGGATTGGTAACTCCTTAACGCTCTCCATTTCCCTCTTGCTGCAGACAATGGGAGAGAATGAGAGGACGCCATGGAAGCCTGTCCTGGTTGTTATCACTGAAAAGGACATGCTGATGTATCCCAGCATGCCTCGCATGAAAGAATCATGGTTCAGTCCAGCTCACACCTACCCACTGCTCGCTACCAGGTAAGGAGAGGGTATAAACTTAAAAATATATATATAAACGATGACATAATAAAACTCACTACGCACTTGGTTCCAGTATAAAGCAAGGCTTTAATCAACTTGTTTCAAAACATGGAGTTCTAGTTATCTTTCACTAGTTCCTGTTTACACAATGTCCTGAGCAAGCTGGGCCCACGCCCGAGAATTTATACTCCTTGGACGGCGCCACCAGCTGGCCATCCAGTGTTATTTCATGAGTCTTTCATGGTCACTGACCATCATCAAAGACCCTACCCACCCCAGCCACAGTCTGTTCGCCCCCCTGCCATCTGGGAGACGCTACAGATGCATTCGCACCCGAACGAACGACCAGATTTAGGAACAGCTTCTTTCCCAGGGCTGTCATCCTACTGAACTCCACAAATAAACTCTAAAGCCTGCACATCTGCCAATGCACTTTATTATGTTTATGTTAATGTATTACTAGCCAAATGAATGTTGAATGTTTAAATGTCTTAATCAAAATGTACACTCTCGGGAGCCGCAAGCCTACATTTCGTTGTACTGCACTTGTGCACGAACAATGACAATAAAAGTTGATTATGATTATTATGGATCATAAGATTCATAACAAACGATTTCTTCAGTTTACCAACAGAAACTTTTCAAGAAAGGGATTTTCTCAGCTTATCATTATGACTTTAATTAAACAGGAACTGTAGGATTTTGAAAAGTGTTTCTAATATTCTTTGCATCTAGTCATTTGCACCTTATTCGCCTTCCGCCATCCATGATTAGCCGTCTCTATTGCGGCTGCAGCCCTCGTGTATTTACTGGCTCGCATCTCCTGAAGAGAGGGGTGTGGAATGATTGAATTCAACCCGAGATCAAAGTGGATCTGAAGTTCGCATTGCGTCCTGTAATTCATCACTCTGATAGAAATAGCTCCAGTGAATTCCATGTATCCTTGTTAGTGTAACCCTGACCCCCAATGGCATCCGAATTCAGCCTGCAAACCAGTACCGAAGTGGGATTGTCTTGTCCTGGGTTACTCTCTCGATAGCCATCGCGGTACACACCGCGGCTGCAAAGTGTCGTTCCCACAGGATGATCTTCCAGTGACACAAATTTGAACATTCCCATCCTCCTGTTTAAATCCCTCTATGGCCTCGCCTCGCCCCTCCTTCTCTCCGTAACCTCCTCCAGCCCGACAACACCCCTCCGAACTCGCCATTCCTCTGACTCTTGTGCATCTCTCCTTCCCTTCGCCCCACCATTGGTGGCCGTGCCTTCAGCTGCCTGGGCCCGAAGCTCTGGAATTCCCTCCCTAAATCTCTTCACTTCCCTCTCCTCCTTTTAAGGCCTTCCTTAAAACCCACCTCTGTAACAAGCTTTGGGGTCCTAATAGCTCCTTCTTTGGCTTGGAATATTTTTTTTATTACGCCTCTGTGAAGTGCTTTGAGACATTTTTTTACTAGGGTAAAGGTGCTAATTTAAGTGCAAATTGTTGTTGTATTAGTTCATGGGTTAACATTTTAAGCAGGCGGATACGCCACCTAGTGGTTGGGTGAGTAAATGGAATGATTCAGCCCTGTATTGGAGATTTGAGGATTAACAAGTACTGGCAACTTAAAGGGGCCAAAAATCGTTGGGCCTGCTCAATGCGACCTTGGGTGTCAGCTGTGGCTCAGTGGGTAGCACTCTCACCTCTGAGTCACAAGGTCGTGGGTTCTTTTTTTCTTCCTCATATAAATTTCTGATTTACTGTCTCAATTACACTTACTAAATTCAGTCCGACATCTCCCTCCCCTCTGGGAATCACACCCATTCACTCCTTGTCCTTTGGTCCACGAGCAACACCACAGGAGATTACAGCACAGAAACAGGCCATTCGGCCGAACTGGTCCATGGCGGTGTTTGTGCTCCACACGAGCCTCCTCCCACCCTTCTTCAACTCATTGTATCAGCATATTCTTCTATCCCTTTCTCCATCATGTGCTTATCTAGCTTTCCCTCAAAAGCCTCTACGCTATTCACCTCGACCACTCCCTGTGGTAGAGAGTTCCACATTCTCACCACTCTCTGGGGAAAGAAGTTTCTCCTGAATTCCCTATTGGATTTATTAGGAACTATCTTATGAACTGGTGATCTTAAGGTAATCTTTAAGAAGATTCTGAAGTTCTTCTGTTGCTTTCGCTTTTATTCACCGACTGTGAAATTTGCCTTAACTGGATGAATGGTCTCCTGACGCACACAAAGGATGGCTACTTGGGGACGAGACACCTGAGACTCCCACCTCTGATTATACCCCACCAAGAGCTGACATCTTCAGAAGAAGAAAGGGAAAGGTTGGGCAGGAGGAGGGGGGGGGGGGGGGGGGGGGAGAATAAAAGTTTAATATTTTTGCCTAGTAATTATACTATAGCCTGTGCAAAACAAAAGCAAGGTTGACGAGGTAGTTTCAAGTCGGACACTTAAACCGGAGATGAGCATTTGAAGCTGTGCCGTCTCTCTTCTTGGTGGACTTGCATTGTTCAATAATTTCCTTTTCTGCTTTTAAGCACAAACTCAGCAGTATGGGGCTGATAAGATAGCAAGTAGTTAACACTGAGACATGCAAACAGACCAACAACAACGTGTATTTATATAACACCTTTAACGTAATAAAACGTCCCAAGGCGCTTCACAGGAGCGATTATCAAACAAAATTTGACACCGAGCCACGTAAGGAGAAATTAGGGCAGGTGACCAAAAGCTTGGTCAAAGAGGTAGGTTTTAAGGAGCGTTTTAAAGGAGGAAAGAGAGGTAGAGAGGCGGAGAGGTTTAGGGAGGGAATTCCAGCGCTTAGGGCCTTGGCAGTTAACAGCATGACCGCCAATGGTGGAGCGATTAAAATCGGGGATGTGCACAAGGCCAGAATTGGAGGAGCGCAGAGATCGCGGAGGGTTGGAGGACATTACAGAGATGGGGAGGGGCGAGGCCACGGAGGGATTTGAAAACAAGGATGAGAATTTTAAAATTGAGGCATTGACAGACCGGTAGCCAATGTGCGGGAAACAAACTCCAAAGTAAATATTACTCAAACAACATTGACTTTTCAGTCATTTTGTATACCACATCAATACCAATGTGTATCCCCTACTATATTTTGTAAAATAATGGCAGTGGGGAACAGCTCCTTCAATCCTGAATGTTTCAAAGTGATTCTTTCAGCCTGAAGACTGAGATTCAGGTAGGGAGTGTGCCCTACTCACTAATAACACAAGAACTACCATAGCGGGGGATAAAAAGAAACCAGACATTAATTCTTAAAGCTGTTTCCTATGTTTCAGCGGAAGGGATTTTATGATAATGAGTCAGCGACAGAACAACAATGGCGAGTTGTAGAGATTGGGGTCACGCCTGGGTCATGGGAGAAAATCACCTGGCAATGATCAACCTTTCATTCAGCTCTCTCAGGAAACCTTTCATAGAGGAATTAGTGTACAAAAAGCTAGTCTCCCGGCACAGAGAGCTGGACCTTTCATGATGAGGCCAACACTTCATTCCTTCCTTACATATTGCAATCACTTCCCCCTGCCCACATTCCAATACAAAGAAATAATTAGTGCTTTTCCATCAGGGATTCTATCATTCCATCACGGTACCTAGTGACCATTCCTTGTAATCAGCAGTGTTGAATCAAAGACCCTAAAAGCTTCTTTTTTTTTTTTATAAATCCTCTCCTCCCAGTCAAACTAATATCTTGAAGCTATTGTCCCCGATTTTCGCTCCAAGTCGATTCCCCGCTCAGTCCCGAGATAAAATTAGAGTTGGGTCTCAGTGATGTCATTGGTTTGCAACATGCATATGTAAAGAAGGACCCTATTGGCTCTGGGCGCGTGTCAGGTTAAAATTGCAGATGCTGTGATCGTGGCGCCTTGCCAACAGATAAGAGTGAGGGTGATTGTAACTGCCCACCACCCACGTAGGGCTGAGTCCAGGGTCCTGCTCCTCTGCCTGCAGATACTGGCACCAACTATGTCCAAAGTGTCCCAAGGATGGGATCATCCCTTGGATTGGGGTGGGTGTATTGCGCCTGTAAGGGAGCATCAGCACTCCCCAGAGCCCTGATCTGCCGACAGGAAGAGCGAGCAATACATAGCTGTTCCACCTGGGGGACCTTTCCTTGGTCAAAGAAAAAGGTAGCACCAAGAGACCTTTTAGCTTCAGTGAGAGGCTTAACGCTGGCCACCATAAGGTAATTGATATAACAACAGAAAATGCTGGAAAAACTCAGCAGGCCAGGCAACATCCGTGGAGAGAGAAATAGAGTCAACGTTTCAAGTCAAAACCCTTTGTCAAGACAAGGTAATTGATCCTTGGCATCTGACCTTTTATGGGTCATCAGAAGGACTGATGCCAGCCTGGGAACTGCCCCCCCCGACACGCCTCTTTGGTGCAGGGTTGGGGCGGGGACAAAGTCAACGGCAATCCTATAACGCAGGAAAAAGACAATAAAGACTATACTGCAAATGACGATCGGGAGTGTTAGTGTGACGAGGTTGGCCCACATTGCTGTAACAGATCCTGGACTACAGTGATAAAACATTACAGCAAATATTCACGGGAAACCATTCAACAACAACAACTTGTATTTATATCGCGCCTTTAACGTAGTAAAACGTCCCAAGGCGCTTCACAGGAGTGTTATAAGACAAAAAAAAATTGACACCGAGCCACATAACGAGAAATTAGGGCAGGTGACCAAAAGCTTGGTCAAAGAGGAAGGCTTTAAGGAGTGCGTTGGAATAGTCAAATCTAGAGGTAACAAAGACATGGATGAGGGTTTCAGCAGCGGATGAGCTGAGGCAAGGGCAGAGATGGGCGATGTTCAGCCTCAGACAGATGTTAGGGAGAGGGATGGAGTCAGTGGCTCGGGAACGGAGTTTGTGACGGGGACCGAAAACAATGGCTTCGGTCTTCCCAATATTTAATTGGAGAAAATTTCTGCTCATCCAGAACTGAATGTCGGACAAGCAGTCTGACAATTTAGACACCGTGGAGGGGTCGAGAGAAGAGGTGGTGAGGTAGAGCTGGGTGTCGTCAGCGTACATGTGGAAACTGACGCTGTGTTTTCAGATGATGTCGCCAAGGGGCAACATGTAGATGAGAAATAGGAGGGGGCCAGGGATAGATCCTTGGGGGACACCAGAGGTAACGATGCGGGAGCGGGAAGAGAAGCTGTTGCAGGTGATTCTCTGGCTACGATTAGATAGATAAGAATGGAACCAGGCGAGTGCAGTCCCACCCAGCTGGACGATGGTGGAGAGGCGTTGGAGAAGGATGGAGTGGTCAACCGTGTCAAAGGCTGCAGACAAGTCAAGAAGGACGAGGAGAGATAGTTTACCTTTGTCACAGTCACAAAGGATGTCATTTGTGACTTTGATGAGAGCCGTTTCAGTACTGTGGCAAGGGTGAAAACCTGATTGGAGGGATTCAAACATGGAGTTGCGGGAAAGATGGGCACGGATTTGGGAGGCGACAACATGTTCAAGGACTTTGGCGAGGAAAGGGATGTTGGAGATGGGGCCGTAGTTTGCAAGGACGGAGGGGTCAAGTGTTTTTTTGAGGAGAGGGGTGATGACGGCAGATTTGAGGGAGAGGGGGATAGTACCTGAGGAGAGAGAACCATTAATAATATCAGCCAACATGGGAACCAGTAAAGGAAGTTGGGTGGCCAGCAGTTTGGTGGGAATAGGTTTGAGGGAGCAGGACGTGGGTCTCATAGACAAGATGAGCGCAGAGAAGTCATGAGGGGAGATTGGAGAGAAACTGGAGAAAGATGTGAGCTCAGGGCTAGAGCAGGGGGAACCTTAGAGGAAGTTTGGCCCGGTGGGCTAGGGGAAGGAAGGGAAGTGGCAGAGGCAGCTGAATGGATGGTCTCAATCTTAGAGACAAAGAAGTCCATGAGCTCCTCACACTTGTTGTCAGAGGTGAGGGTGGAGGAGACAGGGGAGAGGGCTTTAAGAAGACAGTTAGCAGTGGAGAATAGAAGCCGGGGTTTATCTTTGCATTCCAGAATGATTCTGGAATAGTGAGCAATTTTGGCAGATATTGCTTTATGTGGTCCAGCCAGATCTGGCGGTGAATGGCTAAACCAGTTATCCGGCATATCCATTCAAGCCTGCGTCTCTTGGACTTAAGGGAACGGAGATGAGGGCCGTACCAAGGGGAATGGCCAGGGAGAGAGAGATTAATTGTTTTAAAAGGGACTAGGGCATCAAAGGTGGTGGTGAGGGTGTGTTTGAGCAGATCAGTAGCTGCAGAAATGTTGTGGTGAGTGGAGGGCCAAAGGCTGGACAGTTGGGATTTCAAAAGTGCAGTTGTAAGAGGGTTGGGGGAGAGTTTTTTTCCAGAAGTGGATACAGAAGGAGGTAGGGTTGGGTGGGGGGGAAGTGGGGTGGTGATGGGTGGAAGGGGGATGTGTGTGGAGAGCGATACGAGGAAATGGCCAGAGATGACCTTATCTGCAATTGACATGATGGGAGTAGTGAGGCCACGAGAGATGACAAGGTCGAGGGGGTGGCCGTGAATATGGGTTGGGGAGTTTACATGGAGGGAGAGATTAAGGGAGGATAGGAGGCTAGTGAACTCAGGAGAGAGAGAGCATGATGAATTGAGACGGAGGTTGAAATTACCGAGGATGAGAAGTCGTTCGGTGCAGAGGCTGAGGGAGGAGAGCAGTGAAGATATCTCAGTAATAAAATTTTTATGGTACTTGGGTGGGCGGTAGAGAATGAGAATTTTAAATGAGAGGGGTGGAATAAGGCAAGATGCTCAAAGGAGGAGAAACTGCCGGAGGAATAGGGGGACAGACCAAGGTGTGATTTGGTAATGAGCCACACCGCCACCACGGTGGTCTGAGCGGGGCAAGTGGTGGAAGGTATAGCCAGGCGGGGAGGCTTCATTTAAGGGTAAGGTGTCATCACCCCTCAACCAAGTTTCCGTCAGGGCCATGATGTCGATGCAGTCATCCACGATAAGCTCATGGATGGCAAAGGCCTTGTTTGCAAGTGAACGGACATTCTGGAGGGAGATGTGGAGAGGGTCAGTGATGACTGCCCCACTGCCAGCGTCCACAGGGTCAGCGCTGGGAGGGGTGAGTTGGATGGGGAGGAGATTGGCAAGATTAGCTCTTAGTGGGCGCGCTGGGTGGGAAGGTCGACGGGAGAATAGGACGGGACAGTTGGAGTTGCTGCTCGTGAGGAGGCAGCGATGAGTGCCTCGATGGGCCCTTCGGAGGATGCCAAGAGAGGCACAGAGTGAAGCTGTGGGCTTATCCAAGAGGGAGTCAAGCCTGGGACGGCGGCAGGCGAGTAGGGAGGTCGAAGAGTAATGAAGGATTGGGGTAGGGATTTGTGAGGGCAGAGTATCCGAGAGATGAAAGGAGGAATGACCACAGGAGAGAGAAAAGGAAAAGGGGGAGAAAAAGTGGAAAAAGAAATGAACAGCTCAGGTCTGGAGCGGCAACCAAAGTGTGCACGCGAAGGGACACAGGCCTGGTTAAATGTTGTAATTAATGGGATACATATTTTCTGGTGGCAGGGAATAGGTTGGGCACAATAGTAGGGAGACCAGGGTCAAAGTCAGAGGTCCTGTGGAGGGACAAAGCTGACGTAAGCAGGATGGGGCTGGCACAGAGCATCGACGAACTGCTGTCCAAAGCAGGCCAGTGAGGTCCAGAAGCTATTTGAAGGGTAGAGACATAATAAAACATCCCAAGGCACTTCACAGGAGCATCATCAGAGAAAATTTGATACCGAGCCATATAAGGAGATATTAAGACAGGTGGCCAAAAGCTAGGTCAAAGAGGTAGGTTTTAAGAAGCGTCTTGAAGAAGGAGAGAGAAGTGGAGAGTTTATATTGCGCCTTTAATGACCTCAGGATGTCCCAAAGTGCATTACAGCCAATGACCAGATCATCTGCTTCAGTGATGTTAGTTGAGGGATAAATATTCACCAGGACACCGGGGAGAACTGCCCTGCACTTCTTCAAAATAGTGACGTGGGATCTTTTACGCCCACCTGAGAGGGCAGGGGGTCCTTGGTTTAACGTCTCATCTAAAAAAAAGGCACCTCAGACAGTGCAGCACTCCTTCAAGTACTGGCACTGGGAGCGTCAGCCTGGATTTCTGTGTTCAAGTCTCTGGAGTGGGACTTGAACCCACAACATTCTGACTCAGAGGCGAGGGTGCTGCCCACTGAGCCACGGCTGACACTGCCTGCCCACTTCCCTTCATTAAGATAGAACAAGATGTGAAATGGGCAAGAATTAGTAAGAGATCACAAATGACAATAGCAAAATACTGCGGATGCTGGAAATCCGAAATAATAACAGAAGACGCTGGAAAAACTCAGCAGGCCAGGCAACATCCATGGAGAGAGAAATAGAGTCAATGTTTCAGGTCGAAACCCTTCTTCAGAACTGAGAACTACAATGACATTGGCTTACTGTTTTTTTTAAAGAGGCCCGTATAAACTGCCAAGCAATGAGGTTTGGAAATGGTTTCTGGTATGATTTACTCCCGCAAGATGCGTAATGGGTCAAAGTGACAGTGAGTGCAAGTGAGCTCGGCTTGTAAAGTGAATCTATGCCAGACTGTGAAATTAGCAGAATTTGTACCGTGACTGAAACATTAATTACATTTTTTTGAAATCCCACGTCACGCTAACAACACCTATGATCAGTCAAGTTATGACTGGATTTAAATTTTGCAATCTGTCAGATGTCTGGGACGCTGTTGGCGGCGCTGAGGTGAATTTGCCAAGTTAAATTAATTATGAGTGAGACACAAACTTTTAATTCAGTGAATGTGAGGCTCTTGTGTTTCAGTAAACAAAAAGAGTTGGTCTTTAAATACAAGATAGCCCCCTCAGCCTTTGAATGTCATGAACTTCACATCTGCCAGTTATAATACGTTGTACTAAAAAATGTGTTGGTGATAAAGATCTGTAAATACGACAGCCTGTTTGCATTTCCTGTAAATTCTGTTAAAATACTAGTAAATGGCTCATTCATTCCCGATAGACAATAGCAGTGAAGATAACACATGATACTCATCCTAGACCACAGTTTCCTGAGCTCTTTATTCAGCTGCAGTCAATAATCAGCTCCTCTTCATTATATATTCTTTGATTCAGGGATTCAATTCATTCACACGGGAGAAGCCTGAAACTTGCTAAGAAATGTTGACGGAATACTGCTTCTATGTGACTTATGTAGCACTACAAACGCAATGCTGTTTCTCTTTTCCACCTCTGTAACATCACTGGTTTTTGCCCCTGCCTTAGCCCATCTGCTGCTGAAACCCTCATCCTTGCCTTTGTTACAGACGTGTCTTCCTTTTTCCTCAACCAAGGATTCCTCTCTACCATGGTTGACATGACCCTCGACCGTGTCCGTTCCATTTCCCGCACTTCTGCTCTCACCCCTTCCCCTCCCTCCCAGAACCACGATAGGGTTCCCCTTGTCCTCACCATTCACCCCACCAGCCTCCACATTCAACGGATCATCCTCCGCCATCTCCAGTGTGATCCCACCACCAAACACCTCTTCCCCCTCCCCTCTTTCAGCATTCTGAAGGGACCACTCCACCCGCGACACCCTGGTCCATTCCTCAATCACCCCCAACACCCCTTCCCTGGCGCCTTCCTGTACAAGCGCAGGAGATGCAACACCTGCCCTTTTACCTCCTCCCTTCCCATTGTCCAGGGCCCCAAACACTCCTTCCAGATGAAACAGCGATTTACTTGTACTTCTTGCAATTTAGTACACTGTATTCGCTGCTCACGATGCGGTGGTCTCTACATTGAGGAGACCAAACGCAGATTGGGTGACCGCTTTGCGGAACACCTCCATTCAGTCCGTGAGCATGACCCCAAGCTTTCGGTCGCCTGTCACTTTAATTCTCCACTGCACTCCCACTCTGATCTCCCCTTCCTCAGCCTCTTACACTGTTCCAATGAAGCTCAACGTAGGCACAAGGAACAACACCTCATCTTTCGATTAGGCACTTTACAGCCTTCTGGACTCAACATCGAGTTCAACAATTTCAGACCATAACCTCGGCCCCTATTTTTTTTCCCCACATGGCAGCTGTTGATGATTCTGCCATTCCCATTTACACCTCCTCTAGACTCATCTTTTGTTTAACTTGTCCCATTACCATCTCCTTTTGCCTTGCACCATCATCCCTTTTGTCTTTTAATCTCTCCCGCCTTCCATCCTATCACAGACCTTCCCTTTTGTTCTTTCCTCCCCCCTTTACGTTGGCTCTGTCTTTGCTTAAAATCTGTTCCATCTCCAGCTTTTTCCAGTTCTGACGAAGGGTCATCGACCTGAAACGTTAACTCTTGTTTTTCTCTCTCCACAGATGCTGCCTGACCTGCTGAGCATTTCCAGCATTTTCTGTTTTTTATTTCAGATTTCCAGCATCCGCAGTATTGTGCTTTTGTATCAGTTATCTAGTATTTCACTATCAGTGTGCAGCGTGTCCTAAATACAAGATGCACTTATTCACACAAAGTGTAGTGGAAATCTGGAACCCCCCCCCGCCTCCAAGCTGTCGAGTCTGGGGGTCAATTGAAAGTGTCAAAACTGAGATTGATAGACCTTCGTTAGGCAAGGGTATTAAGGGTTACAGAACCAAGGTGGCTAGATGGAGTTAAGATACAGATTGCCATGATCTAATTGAATGGCGGAACAGGCTCGGGGGGCTGAATGGCCTCCTCCTGTTCCTCTGTTCCCAACCATTTGAAACAGTTTCAAAGTCAGCTTCCCTGTAAATAAAAGGTGTGAACTTCAATTATTTCATTAACAAACACTTCTGTTTTTTTTTTTTGATTTTACCATGTTTTTGTGTGGTTTGTTTTGGTAGATTGGTTCATTCTGGCATGGGGAGAGATTCTCCACAGCCAGGCGCGGAACTGTCTTTCGCCACTCGTACCGGGACACGCCAAGGCATCGAAACGCACCTCTTCCGCGTCGAGACCAACTCCAATCTGTCCAACTGGACCAGGCTAATCGTACAGGGCTGCCACAAAGCAGCGGAGCTAATTAAAGAAGTTACAACCAGTAAGTATATCTATTACGGTGTGTAAAAAAAAAACACAGGGAAGAAGATTTCTGTTGTGCATTATGTACACTGAAGTTGTAAACACATTTATTAAAAAAAACTTATAATTTTGTTACACAGAGGAAGTCAGTGATGGTACGGAGGAATTAAGGGGGAAAATTCAGTTAATTAGCGCCTAAGAGGGCACTAGCAACTAGCGTTTGCGCCGCTCGCAAAATTGACCAGACATTTTGCGGCGGTGCTAAACACTACCGCCATGATCTCCTGTGCCCGCAGGTCGTGGCGTCAGTCGAGTGTGCAATGCCCCGGTAGCACCCCGGACTGGATATTGAGTGGCGCCCCCTGCCTTTCCGCCTGCCGCTAGCAACGACAGGTTGAGGGGAATGTTTTGCAGTCGGGAAGGGACTGGGGGAGCGCTATTTAAAGGCGGCCGCTTCCTGCCTTTTATTGTCGGCGACATTTTTGCACCACACATTCTGAGAGAGAGACACACTTCTGGAGATATTCAATGCTGTGTGAAGGAGTTTTGGATACTGAGCAGCACTTTGCCGGTTCATTTTGATTTGACCTTCATTGCATCGATTTAGAAGAGACTGAGGGGACTGCACTCTGAGCTCTTTCCCTGGGCCTCTCCGTTGTTCTTTCCAGCAGAATTGATGTACAGGTCTCTCCAGGCCAAGATTCAAGGCTGCAATGAGCAGGGTGTGGATGGAGAGCAAGATCGACCCTCCCCTTTAAGAACTGGCCGGCGCCAGTGTGTCTGTGTTCCATTGCTGA
Source organism: Somniosus microcephalus (assembly GCF_052327205.1). NCBI lineage: Eukaryota > Metazoa > Chordata > Chondrichthyes > Squaliformes > Somniosidae > Somniosus > Somniosus microcephalus. The sequence goes on from NC_140993.1 coordinate 262,898,218, forward strand.
CTGACATCACATGAATTTCGCCAGTGCTCTGAGGTAGTGCCTCGCTCCTCGGCGTTAGCGCCTTAAGAGAGGTGTGTAGTGCCTGATTTAGCGCTCCAATCACCTCCGGGGCGATAGAAGCCAGGTTTGCAGTCAGAGACGATAATTAGCGGCAGGCGCTAAACTTTGCGCCCGGCCGATAATTGCGCCCCAAACAGGGCGATACCGAATTTCTCCCCCTAACCTTTTTAACGAATTGGCTTCACTTTTTTTCCTCTGTCCAATTCTGAAGAGACTGACATTGACTAAGCTAAAGATCAAGGGTGTCAAATGCCCTCTTTACATCCAGCCCAGGTTGTGGATCACATAAATTTGACCCTCTAACTACCTAATAATTGAGTGAGATTTGTGCATCCGAGTCCTTGATGATCCAGTACTTCCTAGCAGCCTAGTGTCTGATTTCCAGGCAGTTTTCTGGTGCATATCTGTCAGAGTCCCTAATCCTTTAGTGTTGCGCCTATAGGGAAATGGACACTGTTCTTTACTCAGAGTAGTGAAGCAAGGTGGGAGGAGGCTTATGTGGAGCATAAACATCGTTGGGCCGAATGGCCTGTTTCTGTGCTGAAAATTCAGTGTCTGTAGCAATTCAGTGGACTGGCCAAAATGACGGGCTTTTTGCAGGGACTTTCACTTGTGCTCAAATCCCATCCAAATTGTTAAGACGTGGCTTCCCCCCGTTCACTATTGGTAAGGTGCGTGGTACAAAATTAATTCATAACGACACAAACTGCCCATAAATGAGCCAGTAAGCTGACAGTCTGACTCCGAGGGGCCCACAAGGCTGGGCTGTTGTGGGAATTGTGAATATTTAACACGGTGAGGTAGAGCACGCTCTGCGATTAGAGGTTAAGCGTCTGGTTGGGGAAGATCAGAGAGACGTTTCAACTGCTCTACCTGGGAAAGCAGACACCAGATGCAAAAAGTAGGAAAAAATATCTATTCTCCAGCACAAACATCTCTTGCATTAATGATTACAAGATTCACCCATTCAAAAAAAAAAGTAATGTAACTCTTAATTACTAATGTGGTAGAGGAATGACTTTGATGAATAAAACTAGATCTCCCAAGTACTTTCCTAAACTACTGGGAAATGCATCCTGCTGGAATAATGATTAAAAGTTACAATTCTTTTGCCATGAACCAATTAGGGGTCCGATCGTACAGTAGTTATGTTACTTGATTATTAATCCAGGCAACATGAGTTCAAATCCCAGTTTGAGAATTTTTAAATTCAGTTTTTAAAAAACTGGAAATAAAAAGCTGGTATCGGTAAAAGTGACCATGAAGCTGTTGGATTGTCGTTAAAAACCCAACTGGTTCATTAATGCCCCTTTAAGGAAAGAAAGACTTGTATTTCTACAATGTCTTTCACGACCTCAGGACGTCCCAAAGTACCTTACAGCCAATGAAGTACAGGAAACTTTGTGCTATCCGGAGGTGAGCTATCCGGCAATCTGGAGCCACCGGCAAAAATCAGCAGCCGTTTTTTATTCTTTTTGTTTGTTTTTTTTGCTTTGTTTGAACAGTCAAGCTGTGCAAGGTCTGTAGCTATGGCAACAGCTTCAGCTACAGAGTTTTAGGGCCACACCCGAGTGTTTAGAAGCTGTTGCTAAGCAACAGTGTTTGTTGTCAAATACAGAGATAAGAATCTCCGTATCTCTCAACATTAACTCTGGAGAGTACGGCAGTTTTGAGGCAACGGCAGCAGCTCGGTCCCATGGGTGCCGGATAGCACAAAGTTTCCTGTACGACGTGTAGTCGCTGTTACAATGTAGGAAAACGCGGCAGCCAATTTGTGCACAGCAAGCTCCCACAAATAGCAATGAGATAATGACCAGATTATCTTTTTTTTAGTGATGTTGGTTGAGGGATAAATATTGGCCAGGACACTGGAGATAACTCCCCTGCTTCTTTGAAATCTTTTACGTCTACCTGAGAGCGCAGACGGGGCGGCCTCGGCTTATCGTCTCATCTGAAAGACGGCACCTCCGACAGTGCAGCACTCCCTCAGTACTGCCCTGGAAGGGTCATCCTAGATTTTTGTGCTCAAGTCTCTGAGGGAAGGAAACCTGCTGTCCTTACCAGGTCTGGGTCCATATTGACTGCAGTCCCATACCAACGTGGTTGACTGTAGGGATGGGCAGTAAATGCCGGCGTTGCCAGCGACGCCCACATTCTGAGAATGAGTAAATTTAAAAAAACATTTAAATGCCTAATAACTCATTTGTATAATAATTAACCGAAGGGAACTAACTGACTACTTCATAATCGAACAATAAAATGAAAACATTCAGATGCCATAAACCATGTACAGTAACAACTAAAGATCAATTAAATTAGCCTGCAGTCATACTGGAACACATGATCACTGCAAAGCAAATTCAAGCACTCTCTAATGTAAAAGTGGCTTGGGAGTCAGGCCAACAAATACAACACCCAGTTGCATCAAAGCAAGAATTACGTGAAACATAGAAACATAGAAGATAGGAGCCAGGAGTAGGCCATTCGGCCCTTCGAGCCTGCTCCGCCATTCAATGAGATCATGGCTGATCATCCAAATTCAGTACCCTGTCCCTGCCTTCTCCCCATATTGTAAAGTCTGTGGGTTGTTTAGTTAATTAATACACAGACTACCAGAGTAACTTAAAACAGGACTTTACTATTCGAAGGTCAGGGCGAATCTGCCAAATAAATCCTGACACAGCACTTATATACCGGTGTGGTCACCGTCGGTATTACAGTATACAGAAGCCAACAAAGTAGTGCCACACCTAAAATAGTTCTCTTAAAGGTGAACGGTTACATACAATGGTTTTCTTAAAGGTAGACGGATACATACACTACACATATCCCTTGATCCCTTTAGCCTTAAGAAATATATCCAACTCTTTCTTGAATATATTTAATGAACTGGCCTCCACCGCCCTCTGTGGCAGAGAATTCCACAGGTTCACCACTCTCTGGGTGAAGAAATTCCTCCTCATTTCAGTCCTAAATGGCTTACCCCTTTATCCTTAGACTATGACCCCTAGTTCTGGACTCCCCGGCCATCAGAAACATACTTTCTGCATCTAGTCTGTCCAGGCCTGACAGAATTTTATAGATTTCGATGAGATCCCCTCTCAATCTTCTAAACTCCAGTGAGTATAAGCCCAATCGACATAATCTCTCCTCATACGTCATTCCTGCCATCCCAGGTATCAGCCTGGTGAATCTTCGCTGCACTCCTTCCATGGCAAGAACGTCCTTCCTCAGGTAAGGCGACCAAAACTGCACACAATACTCAAGGTGCGGTCTCACCAAGGCCCTGTACAACTGTAGCAAGACATCCTTGTTCCTGTACTCGAACCCTCTTGCTACGAAGGCCAACATACCATGCGCCTTCTTAACCGCCTGCTGCACCTGCATGCTTACCTTCAGCGACTGGTGCACAAGAACACCCAAGTCTCTTTGCACTTCCCCTTCTCCCAATCTATTGCCATTCAAATAATAATGTGCCTTCCTGTTTTTGCCACCAAAGTGGATAACCTCACATTTATCCACATTATAATGCATTTGCCATGTTTCTGCCCAATCACCCAACCTGTCCAAATAGTACTGGAGTTTCACGACATCCTCCTCACAGCATACCCTCCCACCCAGCAGCCAGTCTCGCGCTGCATGGACCTTGCCCCACGTACTGTATTGCTTTGAGCCCAATGGAAGGCTGCACATTACTGAAAGGATATAGAGGCACTGGAGAAGGTGCAAAGAAAGATTTACAAGGATGATACCAGAACTGAGAGGTGATCACTATCAGGAAAGACTGAACAGGTCCGGGGCTCTTTTCCTCGAGAAAAGCGAAGGCTGAGGGCTGACCTGATAGAGGTCTTTTTAAAATTATGAAAGCATTTGATAGGGTAGACGTAGAGGAGATGTTTCCACTTGTGAGGGGAGTCCAAAACTAGGGGTCAAAAATATAAGACAGTCACCAATAAATCCAATAAGGGATTCAGCAGAAACTTTTTACCCGGAGAGTGGCGAGAATGTGAAATTCGCTACCACAAGGAGTAGTTGAGGCGAATAGTATAGATGCATTTAAAGGGAAGTTAGCGAAGTACATGAGGGAGAAAGGAATAGAAGGATATGCTGATAGGGTGAGATGAAGCAGGGTGGGAGGAGGCTCGTGTGGAGCATAAACACCGGCATAGACCAATTGAGCCGAATGGCCTGTTACTGTGCTGTAGATTCTGTGTAATTCTATGTAAAACATACCCATTGAACCTCGACAACTTTCTAAACTTAATTTTTGACCTTTCGTAATGTTGAGAGTAGAGGCAATCCCCATTGAGCTCTCCTAACATTAATAATTAACCGCCCAAGGCATGGAACTGTGCAGGTGCGCACAATCACACACACACACAGCTGCTTGATCGACAAGCTTGGTTTGAGGTGCAATAGGCAGTATAATTCGATCGTCGAGCTGCATCATTACACCCTACAGACACCCAGTCCGAGAGCAGCAGCTGGAGAATTTCTGCAACATTAGACAAAGCCTCCTAGAACTCTCCATGAGGACTGTCGAGTGATATTAGTGATAGCTTGAATGCAGAGCTTAGACCAATGCTAGGGATGATGTCACTTTAATGCCAACCAAACAGAATTTTTTTTGTAAAAAGAATGAAGGACATGGAATAAAATTAGAATAACTACATGAGGTGGAAAATGGGATGCATGCACTGTTAATATTCATAGATATGGTCAAATTTTATTTATCAAGATGATTGGGTCAAATGGTTGGCATTTGATTTGCCTCAACGTGCTGTTCAATAAGATGGAATGGAATTGCTGATCTATGATATTACAGTGTGAACTATTAAGTGCGATGTGAATACAGTAGCGGTGTCAGAAGGTGGCTCAAGTGAAACATTCGTTTTTTAAAAAATATTACCTGTCACCTGGTGCTTTTGGCAATCTGTAATCCAGTGTATTGGGGTTGCGTTGTGTGACATGTGCTGAGATTCCTACAGAGGGATGTGCATTCAGCATGTTGAATAGAGGAGTGGAATTAGTGGAATAAAGCAGTTCAATCTTTCGCACCTTGCCGGAAACACAAACCTCCAAAATGTCACTTGTAACCCACCGTTAGTAGATTACATTAACCAGTGCTTCAATCCTTGCTCGTTAATGAAGTAGTCAGTTAGCTCTCTTGGGTTAAGTGTTATACAAAGCGAGGTACAAAGGAGCGTTCCTTGGGGTTTCTGCTGTGGAGTCAGAATGACTCTACAGGAGTGAGGAAGGTGGAATGGCCTGTTATTATGGTCTGCATTTTTAAGACTGGGATTGGTCAAGGTCCCTCCTGGATTTATTTTCTCCCCTCCTTTCCTCAAAGTGTTGACTCCATGTTGGGATGCACTTGGCTCAGCAGGCAACTCGACTGCTGTGGCATCACACCCAAGTGTGTTCCTGCCCTTGGTTGACTGACACGCACACACGCTTGTAATGTTCCTTCTGTCACCCACATTTTGGGGGAGTGAATTCCAGATTTCCATGACCCTTTGTGTGAAGAAGTGCTTCCAGACATCAACCCTGACATCACCCCTGAAATGCCTAACTCTAATTTTAAGGTTATGCCCCCTTGTTCTGGACTCCCCTACCAGAGGAAATAGTTTCACTCTATCTACCCTATCAACTCCTTTGATCATCTTAAACACCTCAATTAGATCACCCTTTAATCTTCGATACTGGAGGGAATACAAGCCCAGTCTATGCAACCTGTCCTCATAATTTAACCCTTTTAGCCCCGGTATCATTCTGGCAAAATTTTTAAGTTCTGATCCTTGTTTTCAAATCCCTCCATGGCCTTGCCCCTTCCTATCTGTAATCTGCTCCAGCCCTACAAACCTCCGAGATCTCTGCGCTCCTCCAATTTTGGCCTCGTGTATCCCTGATTTCCATCGCTCTATCATTGGCGGCCATGCCCCCAGCTGCCAAGGCCCTGAGCTCTGGAATTCCCTCCCTAAACCTCTCCACCTCTCTTTCTTCCTTTAAGACGCTCCTTCAAACCTACCTCTTTGACCAAGCATTTGGTCACCTGTCCTAATATCTCCATATGTGGCTCGGTGTCAAATTTTGTTTGATAACGCTCCTGTGAAGCGCCTTGAGATGTTTTACTATGTTAAAGGCGCTATATAAATACAAGTTGTTGTTTGATCTGCGATGCACCCCCTCCAAGGCCAATATATCCTACCTGAAGGGAAGGAAAATGCGAGGATGACGAACACCGTGGTTGATCTTGTCCAATGATACAGCCTCTTCTCAGGCGAGGATTGTGTGCGACACGGGGAGACTCCAAAAATAAGAGCAATGAGAGAGAATTTTTGAAAATAACTTACCGATTAGCCACGGCTCGGCGGGTAGCACTCTTGCCACGGAGTCAGAAGTTGTGGGTTCAAGCCCCACTCTGCAAGTTAAAAACATTCAGATTTCAAAATGTCCAATTAAATATCAATGTTGACTTTGATAATGTTTCAAAAAAAGCTAAACATGGACTTCTTTTTGCATTTAAAACCCTGGAAATCATTGCGAGTGATGTTCTAATACAAAAATTATCCTGCTTCAGCTCACCTGCTGCTGAAACCCTCATCCATGCCTTTGTTACCTTCCAACTGGACTATTCCAACACTCTCCTGGCCATTCTCCCATCCTTCACCTTCAGTCAATGTCAGCTCATCCAAAGCTCTGCTGCCCTCATCCTATCCCTGGTCTTTGCTGATCTACATTGGCTTCAGTTACCCCAACCTCTCTAATTTAAAACTCAAAGGCCTAGAAATTGGGGTCTGGCGCCAAGTTCGCCTGGGCGCAGATTTTTGCGCAGCGTTCGGAGCAGTAGCGATCGTCAGATATTCAGCCTCAGTGCCCCTAGAGGGAGACGGGGCGCGGCTCGAGGCGCTCCGCGTCCCTCTTAGGGCGCTGAAAGTGAATTTCGCAGCGCAACGTGCCACACGCTGCGGCACGGCACGCTGCGGTACTGCAGGCCTTCCTCCCATTGTTAAGGGGGAGGGGCCTGCAGCAGCGCGAACCCCGATCGCGAGTGCCGGCAAAAGAGCCCGGCACCGTGGAGAAGTGCCGGGCTCTCGGGAAACAGCCGGCAATGCCGTGGGGTGGGGGGGTGGAGATCTGGAGGCCGGGGACGGAGGTGCTGGCAGGCGGCCGCCGAAAAAACCGGCCGCCCCGCACCTCCACCTTAACTTGTGCCTCTGCCGGCGCAGTAAGGCCCCGTGAACCGGGCGTGGGTAGCGAACGGCGCAACAGCGCCGTTCGCTACCAAATATCGCGAATGGGGCGCTGCGCACACCGATAACGTCATCGGTGGCGGCGCAGCGCAACAGGCTAACGCCACCATTAGCGCCCCTGCTGAATATCGCGGGAGGCGCAGCCAGTGGCGCTATAGCCACTGGCTGCCTCTTTAGGCGCTAACAGGTGGCGCTACTCACCCAATTTCTCCCCCAAAGCTTTTTGTTTAAATCTCTTCATGGCCTCACTCTCTGGAACCTGCTTCAGCCCTACAAGCTCCCCCCACCCCCAGACTCCGAACTCTTTGTTGCTCCGACTCTGGCCTCCTGTGCATGCCTCCCTCCCTTTGGCCCGTCTCTGGTGGCTGTGCCTTCAGCCACCGAGACCCCAGCGCTCTAGAATTCCCTCCCTAAGTTAATCCATGGCCCCGATTTTCTGCCAGCCATCAGGTGGGTTTTCAGGTGGGCGGGAGCCAAAATTCGCTGAAATAGGGGGTCGCGACCCCCCCGCCTGATTCCCCGCCCCGTCCGACTTTCGGACCACCGTTTCTCCGCGACCCGAATCAGTCCCGCCCGCCGCTGGTGGGACTGGCCGTCGGGACCCTAATCACCAATTATTGGCATGTTTAATACCATTTTAAGGGGCCCTTGCTATTTTCAAGGGTTCCCCACGCTAAACACGCCTACGGGGAACCCCGCTGATGAAAGCTGGCATGAAGCTTGCCGGCTGGCTTGCTATCAGCTGCAGGTCATTCGGGAAAGCTGCGATTTAATCGGAGAGCATTTGTATGGTGAAGGACCTTGTTGTTGCAGGCTTGGGGCTACTTCAAGGCTTAGGCACAGCTGTGGAAGGTTGGAGCCTCACACACTTCTCCAATGCTATCTCCTGGGAAGCCCCTCTCGCCACGCTCACTCAGCGCTTCCTCAGCGGAGGCATCTACGAGAAGCATGGGACGCCTTTTTTTCCTTCCCTTCTTGCCATTAGAGGATCTCCAGCAGCAGAGGCGGCAGCAGCAGAACCAGGAACAGCAGCAGGAGCACCAGGCTGCTGCTCACTCACCTGAAGCTGCACAGGCCAGAAGGGGCCAGCGCTTGGAAGTGGCTTGAGAGCACCTTGCTGCACTTTAGGGGGCCATGGGGACCCGTTTCTGCAGTGGCAGTCCTACTCAGAAGGACTTCCATGAAGGTCTGGTTTCTCTGTTCAATAGATGGCCAACGCTCCTCAAGAGATGTCATTCTCTTATGAGCACTCACCATGTTTTCCGTACCCTGGCGAGTTATCTCCTCCATGGAGGTTGCCAACATTTCCATGGTGATGCATTCATGCGCCAATGACTCCACAAAGGCTCTGCTCATGGTCGCTATGGACTCCTCCATTCGCTCCACACTCGCAGCGACCCTGGAGACAAAACCTGCCGGAGACTCCTGCATCTGTGCATGGAGAGCCATCACCTCTTCTCTTGCGGATGGACTCAGAGGCAGAGGGTCGACATGCAGCGCAGCTGAGCTGAGCTGGCAGAGTCCTGCGCCCTCCGATGAGGACTCTCCACTGCTGTCCCTGTCTCCAGAATCTGCTGAGGCTCACTTGTGAGCTGTGAAACACCAGGTGACAACACTATATGTCCCGAAGGTCCCCCCGAGGTGTGAGTGTCTGCGCTGGTGCTGGGTGCGTTTACTTCTGCTGACGCTGCGCCCTCAGAGGTTGGAGCTTCCTCTGAGGAGTCTGGCTGTACGGCCTCTTCCTCCTCCAGAGTGGGGACGGGGGCTCTGGATGGTCCTGTGGGGGAGTAGAGGAAGGAGTTAGAGATGTGATGCCAAGGTTACATGCACATTCGAGTTGACATCTGCTGACACCTGCATCCATGCAGCCTTGGTCTCAGTGGGAGGCCTCTTCCTGCCTGACCTAGGAAAGAGGACCTCCCTGTGGGCCCTAACCCCATCCAATAATGCCTGCAGTGAAGCTTCGTCGAATTTGGAGGCAGCTCGGGGTCTGACACTGGCCACAGCTGCTGCAGGCTCCTCTGCCATCCTGTATGGTTCGTTTGGAAGCCAACAGAGGAAGCAATGCTTGCTGTGGACCTTGAAAGCATCACGAATGATGACATCATACTGTGGGGCTTTCTGACTAGAAATGGACAATTAGCAAGGCTGCCTACACGCTGGAAATTAATTGGCCACTTGAGGGAAAATTGCGTGCAGCTGGCTGACCCATTTTTTTGTGGGTCAGAACCCCACATTCGGGGAATCCGACCATTTCCCACACAATCCACAAAATCGGGCCCCATGTCTTCAACTCCCTCCTTTAAAATCTATTCCTGGCCAAGCCTTTGGACACCTCTCTTTGGATTGGTCATTTTTCTAAGTTAGAGACACTCTGAGTTATCGTTGGTGATGGTATAGATTCATTCCACCTGATGGTACAATGCAGTTATGTCTCATGTTGCAAAGAAACATGGGAAACCAGCCATCAAGATTGTGTGTACCATCACAAACCCATGAATCCTGCATTTTTAAAGATGAATCCAAAATTAAACTGAATTCTAAACACTCTAAGATTGGGGAAGAATTTAGCTGGTTGCTATATGTAACCACATGTTCTTTATGTAGCATTTCTGATGTTGTTACACAAAGCAAGCCAGAACAATTTTTCTCCATATAGTGGGAAACACTCTTGTAAGGGTGAGGGAAAGAATGAATTAAGGTGGCCTCTCCCAGGAGATCACATGGTTTCGGGTGGGGTTGACAGTGTATATGTTGTGATACACAAGGCATCGCAATTGTGTGGTACAGGCTGGATGGACCAGAGGGTCTTTACCTGTCCGTCATTGTTCGTATGTTCATAAGAGTGGGAGATAGTGCAGTGAGACTCTATGAAAAGGCAGAGAGGAGCATGTTGGATGGAACATTTGTCATTTAAGATTTTATAACCATGAATCCGCAGTATATACATTTCAGCTCATTTTCACTCAGTATCTCAAAACCGTCAGCCTGGTTCAGGCAGGATCTTTCTTGGATACGATGACCTAAAAGCCGTGTTCTTTTTGTTGCTCACAGCGTGTACATACAGGACCCAGGAGTGCCTTCTGACCATTCATTACGAACATGGCTTTTCTATCTTGAAAGAAGCACAAGAAGGAAGCTTGCCAAGGCTGATTTGGCAATATCCCTTCGAGAAATTAAAAAACTCCTCAGATGACGGGGTGAGAATGCTCTATCTAGACTTTGGCAGAAGGGACGGGGAAATTGTAAGTATCCTTTTTTTTCCTCAATTGATATTTAAGAATACAGTAAGATTGAAGCAATGAGTGCCAACCTCCATCCAGACTTTCTCACACTGCACACACTACAGCTAACGTTACATCAGTGTGCAGTTACCAAAAACTCTAGGCCATATCCTAAGGTGCGTCAATATAGAGGACATAAATACCCATGGATTTCAACTGAACTCCCAGCATCAGCCCTGTGTTTTCCTAATTGACTTCTATTCCAAAGTGACCTAGTTTTAACTCAAGCTCAAACTGACAAATTACACCCTACTCCTGCACGAAAAATAAGCCACCACAAATGAAACCAGCGTGACATGACCGACACACTTCACACCACTTGCACAACAAGAGCCTGAGCAGGCATTGGACTGAAACACTCCAGGTAGAGATGTGATGGATGGATAACCAACTTTGATTTCCAAATGAAATGGGAGTTCACGACGTGGTGTGACTGCATGCTGCTATTTTTTTTTGAAAATTGATCTAGATTATTGGGAACTTAGCAAATTTAATATCAGAGAGGAGGAGGAGGAGGATAAGGGCGACAGTCTCCAAACAGGAGACTTAGGATTTGGAATGCGCTGCCTGATAGGGCGGTGGAAACAGATTCAATAGTAGCCTTCCAAAGGGAATTGGATAAATACTTGGAGAAAAAAAATTGCAGGGATATGGGCAAAGAGCGGGGGAGTGAGACTAACTGGGTTGCTCTTCAAAAGAGCCGGCACAGACTTGATGGGCTGAATGGCTTCCTTCTGTGCTGTACTATTCAATGATAACTACAACCAGGAGCTCCATATTGATATTTGCAGCCTAATAAACGTGTTGGTCTAGAGATTAATCTACAGCACCGCTCTCACTTAAGTTCCAGCTATGGTCTGCCCCATGGCTATTGTGTAAGTGGAGCCATGGGGAGGTAATGGTGTAGTGCTTTAGAGTCAGAATAAATTCAAAGCATACTGCATTGATACAAACTTCTGATATACACTGTTCCCAGAATGAGGTCAGCTTTTATTATGACTATGCCGTCCGTCTTTTTATTTATTTATTCCTTCATTTTCTCCTCTTCTTTTCCAATGCACTCCTGGCTGGCCTCCTATCTTCCACCCTCCATAAACTTCAGTTCATCCAAAACTCTGCTGCCCGCATCCTAACTCGCACCAAGTCCCGTTCATCACCCCTGTGCTCGCTGACCTATATTGGCTCCCGGTCCGGCAACGCCTCACATTTAAAATTCTCATCCTTGTTTTCAAATCCCTCCATGGCCTCGCCCCTTCCTATCTCTGTAATCTCCTCCAGCCCCACAACCTTCCAAGATCTCTGCGCTCCTCCAATTCTGGCCTCTTGTGCATCCCCGATTTCCTTTGCCCCACCATTGGCAGCTGTGCTGTCAACTGCCTAGGCTCCAAGCTCTGGAATTCCCTCCCTAAACGTTTCCACCTGTCTATCTCTCACTCCTCCTTTATAGAAACATAGGAGCAGGAGTAGGCCATTCGGCCCTTCGAGCCTGCTCTGCCATTCACGGCTGATCCTCAATGAAGCTGCTTAAAACCTACCTCATTGACCAAGCTTTTGTTCACCTGTCCTAATTATCTCCTTATGCGGCTCAATGTCAAATTTTGCCTGATAACACTCCAGCGAAGCGCCTTGGGACGTTTTACTACATTAAAGGAGCTATATAAATGCAATGCTGATAACAGCACCAACTCATGTTGAGGTATTCCGCCACAGATACCAACAGTATGAATATGGAGTTAGCAGCTCTCATTGTATTAAAAGGGTGTATTCCAGGTCGGCACAAGAGATTTTCCAAAGATCCAACAACTCAGCTGATTTTTGCCGGGTTGGGGGGTCTTCTGCACCAATACTGCTTTGGTCAGGGGCAATGCTCCCTGTGAGCTGCGCTTTGTTCTGCAGCCTGTTTCTTTTCATGGGCAGTCCGTTTAAAGTTCTGCGTAGGCGCGGTATTTACAATGGAGAAGCCAGTGCGCAGCCTGCGTGGGACCTTTCCCATTACTGCGCGGCCGCGCCGCTTAGCGGGAACATTTGATCAGGGGCACAGTTTACTATCAACACCTGATTGAAATGTGATGGTGGAGAGCTGTGCTTCCAGTGGGCTCGCACAGGTCTTATGGAAAAAAGTGACTATTGATACAAACAGTTTAAAAGGTTTCATTTAAAAAAGAGTAATTTTTCCCTTTGATGTCAAAAAAAATCTTTTTATATCTACCTGTACTGAAGATCGAAAGTTCTCTTTTAAAACTCACATCTATTCTTTTCTCGTTCTCCCTGTCTAGCAACTGGATCTCCACTCGTGTCCGAAGCCAATTGTTTTCATCATCCATTCCTTCCTTTCAGCAAAGGTTGCACGACTTGGCCTGCTCGCCTGAGATGGGAACACTTGCACAATGAAGGAACGCCTCTCGGAAAGGGGGTCATCGTACAGAACTGGTGCACAATCAGCCAGGGGAGGGCGGTGGGAGTGTCACTGTATGGAGGGGGATATTTAATCTTCAATAGAATCAGACAAATAGTTTATTTAATAGAAGAGAGAAAAAATTTTGTAACAACCTGAAATGAATTTTAAAGGCACCTCGCTGCTTTTATAACAAGAAACTTTGCTTTCTTTTCTACGACTGTTGTGAGAAGTCTAATAACTTTGTCATCGTCGGTACAGAAAATCATAATATCTTCTCCATCAGATTCAAAAATTAAAAAGAAAAATCACAGCAATACTGTTTGTCTAATGTTATGCCTAATTCCTATTTGCCCCGCTGTGTCATATGAAGAAAACCCCTATCATTTCTGTCAGTGAATTTTCCTTATAATTTTACCAGACCTCTAGCAAGGCTGTTGTCAATTAGTTTTTATAAATATGTACAATGAGAGTTCAGTTTAAATCACATTATATCTATGTAAAAAAAAAATTGAAGCTTCCTTTCTTCATTTTAAAGTTGATCAAAAGGGGAATAGTGGAGTGAATAATGCTGCAACTCCACTGCTTCTGCCCAATTGCAAATTTCTAACAGTCTTGTATTAGCTGAATCTTGGCTTGTGGTAATGTGCTCGTTTCACACATGACTAATTTATTTAGAACTCTTCAAACTTTTCACTAATAACAGGCCAATATTTGTCCCTCAACCAACATCACAAAAAAAAACAGATGATCTGATCATTATCACATTGCAGTTTGTGGGAGCTTGCTGTGTGCAGATTGGCTGCTGCCTTTCCTACATTACAGCAGTGACTGCACTCCAAAAAGTACTTCAATGGCGGTAAAGCGCTTTGGGACATCCTGAGGTCATGAAAGGCGCTATACCAATGCAAGTCCTTTTAATAATTTGAAACATTATCATAAGTCCTCGGTCAGGTGATGCTCCAATCTGTCATGTTTGTGGAGTTCCTTCAAACAAACGGGCTAGTTAATGAACAAACTAGTTTAACTTAAAAGCTGTAGCGCCCTGCAAAGAACACTTGTGGTTGGGGGGGGGCGCGGGTGATGTGTGTCAATTCTAACTGTTCCCGCTGGGTGGGAAACCGATCGCTCGCCCATTTTACACCTCCCGTTCAATTTTTTTCCCCAATTGAATTCAGCCGATCTGCTGCCACCCAGCCAGGAAGAGTTAAAAATCGACTGCGCATTTAGATAGGCATCCATTTAAAATGGCAGGTTTCTGCACCCTTGTCGTTTCACAAGCAGTCTGATGTTTGCGTTTTTCCCCCCCCAGTTGTAAAGGATAGGTTCTGATGGTTTGGCACATTCAGGTGCTATGTTTGAGAGAGGAAATGGACAAGTGTGTTTGTGCAGGAGGGAAGGAAATAAGAGCCTCACAACTGGGCAAAGGATGGTGGGCAGGTGGAACTTTTTGCCTCTCCATTTTTTAAAATATCATATATACCCTGTTTACAGTGGGTGATGCATATACTTCTCTCTTTTCTCACTTGATGTAGTTTTATTTGTGAGGAGGCTCTGTAGCTCCCAAACAAATCATACGGTTTTAGAAAAATCCTGTCATCTATTTACTTAGCAATGTTTATACAAAGCATTTTTTTTTGTCTAATGAGCCAATTCCTGATGCTTTAAGGACCCAGCGTTTGGCTACTTCTCCCTCAGAGGAGTAATGGAAGATCCTGGGAGCGCGGTGGAGTCGTCACTGTGTAGTTAGCAGAGTTGTAGCTTTTTGGGAGGCCATGTCATCAGTAATGCTACCTTTACTTCTTTTAAGCTTTTATATTTAAAAATGAATAACTGATCTGATTTTATTGCACCTAAAAAAGCTAAAATTTTAAACAAGTGGGGCCATCACTGGCTTTAACAGATCAACTAATCATTTAGTGTTATTGTAAGAGGATTTTTACCGCCCCCCCCCCCCTCCTAAAATGTTCAGTAGACTAAATTAGAGAGTCAAATGGCTTCCGAACAATCCTAAGTTCTAAATGTAGGCCTGAACTTGACAGCACGTGCATTTGATAGTACATGGACTTACAGTTGGGAGTTATTCAGGTGTATGAATTGTCTTGGCTAAAATTGTTTAGACTAGGGTTAGTTTCAGCTGTCATAGGTAGAATGAACTTTTAACATTTTAACAGAGGCCAGTCACCTCTTGACAAAAATGTGAAACTTTGTGTGTTGCACACAGGCTTGTGTCCTTGCAAAATAACCGTTCCAGGTTAAACCTTCTACCAACATTATAGATTATAAGGGAGGAGGACAGGTGGGTGGGAAAGAAGAAAAACATAGCGGAGGTTTGTGCTGAATAATAGCATCACAATGGTTTGCAGCTCGACTTGGATCTAACTTGCTCCAAAATGTAAGAACTACAGAACAAAAAGTACCAGCTAAACCATATTTCAGGTGTGTTTACAGGACAAGATTGGAAAATGTTTAATAAAAAGAATATAATATGGTCAATGTATTAAATATAATTTAATGTTTCAAATAATTATAACTGCCCATTTACTGTATACAGTATATTACTGCTTGAAATTCAGACAAGATATTAAAGCTAGGTGATCTAAAGTTCTGTATGTTGTTATTGAGCCATCTTAATGTTGGTTCAAAAATGTATTGCCACTGTAGCAGCGCTATACTCTTGCACCACAATTTAGCAATGCATTTATCAAATCAAAATCAAATCAACTTTTATTGTCATTGTTAGTGCACAAGTGCAGTACAACAAAATGTAGGCTTGTGGCTCCCGAGAGTGTACATTTGGATTAAGACATTTAAACATTCAACATACATTCAGCTTGTAGTATATTAACATAAATATAACCATAATAAAGTGCATTGGCAGATGTGCAGGCTTTAGAGTTTATTTGTGGAGTTCAGTAGGATGACAGCCCTGGGAAAGAAGCTGTTCCTAAATCTGGTCGTACGGGTGCGAATGCATCTGTAGCATCTCCCAGATGGCAGGAGGGCGAACAGACTGTGGCTGGGGTGGGTAGGGTCTTTGATGATGGACCGTGACCTCCAGAAACAGCGTTTCTGGTATATGTGCTCTATGGTCGGTAGCCGGGTGCCGGTAATGCGTTGGGCAGTTTTGACTACCCGCTGCAGGGCTTTCCAGTCATAGTAGCTACAGCTGCCATACCATACTGTGATACAGTTTGTCAGGATGCTCTCTATTGTGCAGCGGTAAAAGTTAGAGAGGATCAGGGGTGACAGGTTACATCCCTTCAGCCTCCTTAGGAAATATAGGCGCTGCTGGGCCTTCTTCACCAGAGAGGAGGTGTTGAGGGACCAGGAGAGGTCCCTCAACACCTTATACTATGCCTACACTACATTCACGATGATACTCAATTTCCCTAATATCTCAAGATCACAAGATAAGCACAGAAGAGCAAGGCCATTCCGCCTCCTTACTTTCACCCATGCAACTAGTGGTAAAAAGCAGCTTTAAGCATTGCAGACATTTTAAACTGTAACCCTCATTCTAAACAGTGCAACAAGACACATATACAAGAGGAATTAAATGTCACGAAGAAAGGCTGTTTATTGTAGAACCCTTTTCAATCCGAACTAAGTCATATTTTAAAAATGGCCACTGAAACAACAGGTTTCAGTAATTCAATGCTCAAATGTGTTGTGAACGCTCAGTACATTGGACCACAGAGCTGTATAAGTCTGTACTTTAAAATTGTTAACTTACTGTCTTGAAAATCCAGTAAAACTTTTTTGTTATCAAGTATTCAGAGAGCTGGAAACTAAATCTGCATCCAATTTATGTACTGCTTGACAAGGACTTGTGATCTTTAAAAATTCAGGATTAGATTCGGTTAGATTTCAACAATTTACAAGTAACTTTATTAAACAAATTAGCTTAGTAGGAACTTTGACCATATGCAATTACTAAGTCAAGCTCTTGGAGCCATGTGTTCATCTGTAGTGCATCGAAAACTAGTACAAGAGACCACTGAAACAGCACTAAATTTATTTTGCAACAACTATAGAACACTAAAAATTAATGCACTAGTGCTACATTTAAACATACACACAATAAACATGCCTTTTAATTTTGACCATTCACATAACTCTGTACCTCGAATTATTTCCATAACATTCTCTCAACTTTTAACAAGGCTCTTGCAAGCTTGGGTCAGGTTTATTAGTTTACAGCTATGCTGCAGGTTCTATATTTTTTTTTAAAACTTACAATAAAACACCCACAGCAACTATTTCCAGTTATCTGCACCAATGAATCTGGAGGTATAAATATTAGGCTGCAGTGCTCAAAACACTTACGCCCCAGTGTGTATGGATAGCTGGTAAAGATCAACATTGCTGACAAGGTAACTTTAAGAGAAAAGTATATATTGCTCATTTATTTTAAAAGCAATATTTTTTTTTAAATACCGAGGCAAGCACAGAAACAGGATTTTCGTTTAGCTTTTAATCTGATGATTCAAAGTGAGACTGCAAGTTTTACAGTCAATGCAACTTGTTCAAGGTTAGTAGCACTTTGTGGTTTAACAAAACTTGGAAGAATGCATTTGAGATTGGAGTAGGGAGGCAATCATTTGTTTGAAGGGAAAGGACATTCCATTGAATGCCATTGTAACCCAGTAAAATTAGCATTCTTCCTGAATCCGTAATTGCCATTAGGTCAAAATTGGAAAAAAAAAAATTGCCTTTGCCAGCATAACAGAGGCTACTCTTTCCTGAAACGCTAGTCTGTTACTTATTGGCAACCTCTTGGGGTGAAAGTTTGCAGTGATGCATTGATAAAAAGGCCATCAAAGAAAGAAATGCTGGTTCTACAACGACAAAAAGAAATGATTGTCATCTTTGTTCCATTGCAAAGATTGTGAAGAGCAATCAGTTTTCCGATACTTGCTAGACAGCACTGGCAATATTGTAGGAGACAGAATACAAGACGGGGCAGGGAAGTGAGGGCTAGTGGAGAACAGGAATAAGGCAAACAGAATATATCAGAAGAGAAAAGCGTACATAAAGCACTCAAGTAACGGATGAGATGGTGATGTCAGAGAAAATAATTGCGATGCCACCCAGAGAAAATGAATGAGTCAGTTGAGTGTGCAGCACAGTTGTCAACAGCTCGTTTTGAGCAGGTATCAGTGTTTCAGCTCACGTGGCGATTCCCATATTCAAATTCTTGGGACTGTAAAAAAAAAACTGCCCCACAACACTATACAACTTAAAGTTGCACTGAATTATTTCATCCACTAGAAGCAGCACGCATCATAGTGGGTCTGCATCAGCTTGGGTGAGCCACAATGACAAGACCATCAATCAAATCGTGCATCTCATGTTCATGTGCCTAGACAGCGAGGTGAAATTTGTACATGATGTCCATGGAATTACATAGAATGCACAACATATTCGGCCCAACTGGTCTATGCCAGTATTTATGCTCCACACAAGTCTCCTCCCACCCTACTTCATCTCACCCTATCAGCATAATCTTCCATTCCTTTCTCCCTCGTGCACTTATCCTGCTTCCCCTTAACTGCATCTGTGCTAGTCGCCTCAACCACTCCTTGTGGAAGTGAGTTCCACATTTTCTGCACTGTCTGGGTAAAGAATTCCTTATTGGATTTATTAGTGACTATCTTATTCATGGCCACTGGTTTTGTACTCCCCCAGTACAGTGTATGTGGAAACATACTCTCTACGCCTATCCTATCAAACCCTTTCTTAATCTTAAAGACTCACCCCTCAGCCTTCTCTTTTCTAGAGAAAAGAGCCCCACCCGGTTCCATCTTTCCTGATAGTTATAACCTCTGTGTTCTGGAATCAACCTCTGGAAGCAGATGACACAAAGCTGGGTGGGAGGGTAAGCTGTGAGGAGGATGTCGTGAAACTCCAGTACGATTTGGACAGGTTGGGTGATTGGGCAGAAACATGGCAAATGCACTATAATGTGGATAAATGTGAGGTTATCCACTTTGGTGGCAAAAACAGGAAGGCAGATTATTTGAATGGCAATAGATTGGGAGAAGGGGAAGTGCAAAGAGACCTGGGTGTCCTTGTGCACCAGTCGCTGAAGGCAAGCATGCAGGTGCAGCAGGCAGTTAAGGCGGCAAATGGTATGTTGGCCTTCGTAGTATGTTGGCCTTCGTAGCAAGAGGGTTCGAGTACAGGAACAAGGATGTCTTGCTGCAGTTGTACAGGGCCTTGGTGAGACCACATCTTGAGTATTGTGTGCAGTTTTGGTCACCTTACCTGAGGAAGGACGTTCTTGCCATGGAGGGAGTACAGCGAAGATTCACCAGGCTGATACCTGGGATGGCAGGAATGACGTATGAGGAGAGATTGTGTCGATTGGGCTTATACTCACTGGAGTTTAGAAGATTGAGAGGGGATCTCATCGAAACCTACAAAATTCTGTCAGGTCTGGACAGACTAGATGCAGGAAGGATGTTTCTGATGGCCGGGGAGTCCAGAACCAGGGGTCATAGTCTAAGGATAAGGGGTAAACCATTTAGGACTGAAATGAGGAGGAATTTCTTCACCCAGAGGAGTAGTGAACCTGTGGAATTCTCTGCCACAGAGGAGGGGTGCAGGCCAGCTCATTAAATATATTCAATAAAGAGTTGGATATATTTCTTGAGGCTAAAGGGATCAAGGGATATGGGGAGAAGGCAGGGACAGGGTACTGAATTTGGATGATCAGCCATGATCTCATTGAATGGCGGAGCAGGCTTGAAGGGCCGAATGGCCTACTCCTATCTTCTATGAGTGTTGGTACAATCATGGTGAAGCCATTAGTAGCATGAATAGTTACAGTCACTCTGGTGGTATCATTGCCACTACATGTATTACGCAGTAGCCATATGTACAGGTCATGCACAGATACCACCCAAAAGCTATTGTAAACTGGGAAACAGTATGAGAGTTAGAGAGCAAATTTTGATCAGTGTTACAAGGGTTCTGTAATTAATACCATTCCACTGTAGTATATATTGTACTGGTTTCAGTTTCAATTTTACTGATCTGCCATTAATACCAAAAATACTATACAGTACTGTTGTTAATTATGCTAGACGTCTACATACCTGTGTGGCAGCAGAGAAAGCAGATTAAACCCCAATCATTTCCAAACAAATTGGTATTCAATAATTTTGTACATTTAAATTATTTATAACAGTAATATCATTTCAGCATTTATTAGGTTGCTAAAATAACTGTTCAGAGAAATAAATAAGGCATCAAGTGGAGGCCAATTTTATTCTTGCTCCTGTTTTTATTTTAAAATGGAACATTTTATCAATACATTTTTTGGATAGAATGCCTTCTTGAGGTTAAAAAAAAGCACACAGCCTAGGTTTTAGGTTCTGGGTTGGGGTTATAGGAAAGGCCGATGCCGTTGCAGTGAACAGCGGGGTTAAAGATCATCGGGGAAACCCATCAGCGTTAAGTCAGGTACAGAAAATAATTAAAAAGGCTAATGGAATGTTGGCTCTCAAGAGGGCTGGAATTCAAAGGGGTGGAAGTTATGTTACAGCTGTACAAAGCTGTAGATGGAGTTAAGATACAGATCAGCCATGATCTAATGGAATGGTGGAACAGGCTCGAGGGGCTGAATGGCCTCCTGTTCCTAAATCCACAGAATTATTTTCACAGAAAAGCCAAACAATTGTGGATTAGGACCCCAAAACACTAATAAAAATCATGAAATCTAATGTAACAGAAAAGGATTTAACTTGGTTGCCTTGAAGCAATGGCTTTTTGTCACTGGCCTTTATTCAGGGCTGTTTTCAGTTGTACAATATGTCCCGTTATCAGCTTTTCTGGAAGCTCTTCAGATTCTGAGCTTTGCCATGTTGAAATATCTCAAAGTGTGGAGTTACAAACCTGAATCAAAGTTGGAGAGAAGCAGAGGCAGATGAAACAAAAACATTCTGTTTAATGAAAAAAAAACTTAAAATAAATTCACCCGGTGTCCTTGCTTTAATTCTGATCAGTTTGTGGGGAAGATTTCCTTTTATGCAGTTTAATTGAAGCTACAACCATGGGTGCTCCAGTATATTGTGTCCTTTCATCTCTCGGCCTGTTTGAGCACAACCTACAATGATGGGATGAAAGTCTTCTGTCTGTACAATCTGTAAGGATTCTAAATGAAAGGGGGACTAGGCAGTCTCAACCGAGATCATCAGGGGGGCTTGCCTACTAATCTTGCACCAAACTACTAGTCCCACTTAACACAGCCCATAGTGATGTCTGGTGCAGGAAATATCGACAGTGGTACAATTAGGACTCTTTCATGAGCTGGTGGGTTAAGGCACATTAGTGGGGCAGAGTAGAGGATAAGTGACGTGAGCAGCTAATTTCAATGGTGTTATTTTTTTAAAATTAAAAACTTTATCGTTACTGGAAATGCTCCCAATAATAGCGAGGGGACAAAAAAACTCATTTGAAAACACTAATATGTGGGTGCATACTTTTGTTGCCCCTAAGACTTGATTTCTCCAACACTTTCTTCACAGGCCTGCTCCATGCACAATCTGTAACTCGTCAAGAACTTCCAACACTGGCATCATATTCCTTGCTAATTCTCCCTCACCCAGCACTTCTCTCCTGGACCAGTTCCCCTTCTTTCATGCATCAACTTCAAAAACCCTCGTCCACAGACAGACATCCCTACTTGCATTTTCCACTCTTCTCAATTTGGATTACTGTACATTCCCTCTCCTTCCCCTCCACCAGGGTTTCAAAGCTTTCAGCCAGCATAGCCCTGCTCAAGAAAACTCCTTCCCTAAAACTTCATCTCTCCACATCTTAAAATGCTCTTTATAACCTACCTCTTACAACCTTCTAATTCCTGCTTAGCATATAAATTCCCTCTCTCCCTTCCACCCCACTTTCCTGGTGGCATTTCATAATGTAGTAGGCTGTACATAAAGGTGCTTTTACAGTGCACTTGGCGGGGAGCTACGGTCGTTGGCTCCCAATGCACAGGTCATGCAGTCGGGGTAAACGTGCCAAATTCACAAAACTAGCAGTAGTTCTCAATTTTCCTAGTCGCTAGATTTAGAAAATCCATCAAGTTTACTGGAAAAGTTGCCACTGGCTGCACTAGATCCATACACAAGCTCCTTTTATATTGGGCTTAGTGGGATGCTAAAGTGTAAACTATTGTGTTATTACAAGGTTAAGGTGGAATGAAGTCTAGCACATAATCAAAATCCAAATTTTGAATTAAACTCAAGACTTATAATAAAGGAGGTTAATACCAAAGATTGCAGGATGGAGTTAACAGTACTGAAGAAAGAGAGATTTATAATTATCTTATGGATCATTTATATGGGACAGTTTCTTTGTAACATATTGACTGTGCATTAAAATATGACGATCCCAAGAATTTAATTTAAAATGTCTTTTTTCCTGAAGTTAACACGCCACTAAATTAGACATTACTAATTTCTCAACAGTGTTACAAGTCTGAGCTTCCACTTGTCAATGACAGTGTTGAAATATTTGCTGTTTTTACTGATACATTTTAACATGTTAATTCATTGTATTTATTTATAAAGTTTAAGCATATAATCCACAGGTGATACTTTAATGTGCCTTCAGCTGTCATTTATATATTAAGTACTATGATAAAAGATGAAAGGACTATAGTAAATAGATTATAAATAAGATTGCTACACCATTTAACAAGGCATTAATATTCTTTTGTGAAGACTAAGTTTCACAAATACTCACCATAAGCTATCACCAGCAAAACTATATGTCTCAAACTGTGAATAAAAGCCCACAAATTAAACTTTTTAATTCTATAAAATAGATAGGGAGTAAGCTCACAGCTGTAATTTAGTTGGTGGGGTTCAGCAAACAATTGAAACGTCATATGATTTTTCTGAAGATACAGTCTTGTAAACTCATTCGCGTGTATCCAGTGCTCTCAGTGAAACAATCAAGAGGCAGTTGAGGTATAAAATGGAATTTGGATTTTGTGGACTGCTGTGGGTTATAGTGCAGCAGAAAACCGTCCTGTCCATTTTCTTTTACATTTTTACTTCATTAAATAAAAATCACAAATGTAACTTTTCCCCTTGGCTTTAAGAATACGCTTGATAATTGGTTGTATATAAATGAATACTGAATAAAAGATGATAAACTTTATTTCTATTGTGTTCATTTGCTGCATTACAGGAGTATAACCCACAAAGGAAACTAACTTATGTACAAGTTCACTTTAAGTAATTACATTTTAAACTTAGTTTGCAGGAAACGTACACAACTTTACAGCACAACCAATTAAACAAAATAAATCACTTTGCAAATATCAGATGTTCTTTTGAACTAGTTATTACTAATTCTCAATTCATTGCCCTCCACAGATCAAAAGCTGGGCAAATCAATGACCTGGAAAAAGCAGAGGGACACCAGAAACTTTTTTTTTTTTTAATCAATTAGTTGGGGTACACATCACTTGGCACGTCAAGTCACCTGCAGGATAACTGCCAGGAATAATCTGCACAATTAGACGAAGCTCGAAGGCGCAGACCAGACTGATTACGATATTTTGGCAGATTTGGACTCGGCTCCACGATGGATCGAGAAAATCGTATGGCATTCTGTTCCTAAAGATTTATTTACTGTCCATTATCTTTACATTATTACTGCATAATTTAAAAAAAAATCACAAATACGACTTCCCTAGGTTTGAGAATATGCCTTGTGTGGGAGGTACTGTTCGAGGAGAGTTGCCTGTGGAATTTAGAAGTTTGATAAGAAAGTAAACAGCATAGCAAATTTTGCAAACATTTCTATCTGAAAAGGGGAGTGATGTTGGGTGGTTCCTCAGGTTGGTTTTCCCCATTCTGCTTCAAATGTGTCATCATGTGTTATGTAAACAAGCATCAGTTCAGGTCCACTCCGGTTTAATCTCCATCATTTGATCACTTTTCAAAAGGCTTTGAACAATTTGGATTTTAATATGCTAAAGTTATTAGAAGGGGGTGGAGGAAGGTGGAATTTAATGGACAATACAGCAATTTTGTAAATATAAATTTCTACATTAAGCTGTAGGCTTTACTTTGCAATGCTAGAAAGGACGGTTTTTCCATCCCTCCAGCTGTAATAAGGGACATGGGATTAGTCTCTTCATTGATTCTTCTGCTGTGATAATATCCTCAGGACATTTTACAATATGTGGTAAGGGAGGGTCACATTAGTATCAGTTTAAAAAAATCAAAATGGATCTTTACTCCATTGTAGAACATACCATACCACTGGTATAAGTTGTATACTTTCATCCTTTAATATGCAGGGTGAATTCTAGCTCTAAAAAAGGTGAGAGGGCCGCCATATTTTAATTTAATTTGATGTTGGACAATTGGGTGCTTGCGGTTGTGAAACAAATGCATTTCATGGATTTTTTATACAATCAACATTAACCATAGATTTTTATGCAGCCGCCAATCAGGCACGCGCGCAGCTACAGAAACTAGAAGGTAACGTTCCCGCCAAGCTGCGCAGTGGTCTGGAGGTCCCACGCAGGCCGCTCACCGGCTTTTCAATGGATGAAACCGTGCATGTGCGAAAATTTGAATGGGACCGTGCACGAGAAAAAGAAAGAGGCAATATTGCTGGAAGGATGGATTTAGTTTTGTTTGTTACAGAACAGATCTCTAAAAATGGATCTGGAAAAAGGATACATACTCTAACTTTTAAATGCTGAACTCTGTAAAAACGTAAGATTCAAAGCTTTAACTGGATTATAAAGGTCTTGAGAACAAAAAAGCACATAGGTTCAATACAAAAATAAATGTTTTATTCTCCATGATTATATTGGCATCTAAATAAGTATCCTCTTCATTTTCAGAATAAACTTAGTGAACAAAATTGTTATTAAGGAGGTATGCAACACAATTTTGCATCACAAAGGGACACAGACAGGGCCCCAAAGCCTGGCACTCGATTTAAACCGCCCGGCCCAAAACAGCCCTGGCAAAGCCGGGCTCCCCCCAGCTAGTATTTTTATATTTGTGTACGTCATGCTGATTCCAAGTGCAGAACTGTCCAGAGAAATCCCATCAGATTTAGAGAGAGTCTTCAGTGGAGTTTCCAGTTCCTGAATGAACCCTGGATGTCACTTCTTATCGGCTTTTTCCAACACCCAGTCAATCACCTGAACAAGAAACAGCAGACACATTTGATGCAATTAATTTGTCGATTCCACTGATTTTGACTACCATTGTACAGTCCATCAGTGCAGTCCACTGCTTTACGCAAGGCAACAACAAATTGGTTTTTATACAGCACATTTAACACAGAAAACATCCCAATGCGCTTCACAGGATTTAAGGAATAAATTAAGGGATGCTGAGCCATGGTGAGGGAGTTGGGAAAGGGGACCGAAAGTTGGTTGAAAAGACGGATTTTGAGAAGGTTTTTAAAGCTAGAGAGACAAGTGGAAAGATGGATGGGGCTTAGGGAGTGGCAACTAAAGGCTCTCCCACCAATGGTGGAGCAATGGGGGGAGGGAATGCACAAAAGGCTGGAGTTGAAGGACCAAAGGGTAGGTAGAGTTGCAGAGATTGGGGGTGGCAGAGATTGGGTAGAGCAAGGCCATGAAACCATTTTGGGGGGGGGGGGGGGCGGGGGGGTGCGGGAGAACAAAAAGGCCAATGTAGACCAGCGAGGCAAAAGCTGGACAGGATACAGGCAGTTGGAGCTTGTGAAGGGTGGAGGAAAAAGGCCGACAAAGACGGTCGGAGAACATCTAGCGCAGAGGTGGGTAAGGGTTTCAGTGGCAGTGTGGGCAAGGTAGGGGCTGAGGTAGATGGTATTGCAGAGGGTTAGTAAGCAGTCTTTATGACACAGATGATGTGGGGTTTGAAGGTCAGTTCCTGGTTCAACAGGATACCAAGGATTTGCACCGTTTGGTTCAGAGCAGGTGGTGGGGAGGGGGATGGAGTAAGTGGCAAAGGGAGTAATAGCTCCAGCCCTCCCGATTTTCAGTTAGAGGAAATTTTAACTCATTCATGACTAGATATTAGACAGGCAGTCAGACAGCATAGAAATGGTCATGAGGTTGAGGGAAGTGGTGGAGAGGTGGAACTAGACATCATCAGCATTCATATGATAGCTCACACCATGGCAATGATATCAGAAAGGGGAAGCGTATAGATATGCATGAGGAGGCGGCCAAGGATCCTTGAGGGCTCCAGAGGCAAAGGTGTTTTTGTGGAAGGGGCAAGGGAAGCTGTCAAAAATAATCTATGTATTCCATGTTGAACTAAGAATTAAACTAAATAAAAAAAGTATTTAAACAGTAATTGAAACATGACAATGTAAAAGTACTTTGAATTATATGCCTTATATTGCATGTTATTTGGCTCTTAAGATTGTAGGAGTTCACTTTTTCTCACTTTCTGATATTGGGACACAGCTGCCTTCTGTGAACAGCAACCAACCGTTTATAGGAAATGCTTGTATGATTTTTCAGGAGTGATTGGAGCAAAGGCTGTGTTAATTCAGATTCAATTCATGAACTAGAAAAAAGTCTTGCTGAACTATTGTTCCACAGTGACCATAAAATCTTATTTTCTAAAATCAACTTTTATGTTGTGTTAAATTAATGTTTTCAAAAGTAATTAGAATTTTATTAATTGGAACAGTGGCAATCCAGGGGTTATTTTGGGATGTCCCAGTGGAGCTAGACAAGCTGGCTTAGAGTGACCCGTTAGTTAACAGTGCCATGAAGGGTGAGCAAGCTATGAGCCAATATAATTGCTGCCATGAGTGTGGCAGGGAGAGTCATAGAATCATACAGCACAGGAGGCGGCCATTCGGCCCATCGTGCCTGTGCCAGCTCTTTGGTAGAGCTATCCAATTAATCCCATTCCCCCGCTCTTTCACCATAGCCCTGCAAATTTTTTACCTTCAAGTATTTATCCAATTCTCTTCTGAAAGTTATTAAATCTGCTGCCACCACCATTTCAGGCAGTGCATTCCAGATCATAACAACTCGCTGTGTAAAAAAAGTTTCCTCATGTCTGCCTACCCCATTGATGTTCTGCTGACCCTGGTGCATTTCCCACGGTCAAGTCTCCATCATAAAATATTCAAATTAGTCTGGGGCAGGGGAGGAGTGCAAAAATCATCGCTGCTGCAGAACTTTGGCAGTCGAGTAGCTTAAAGGAGGAAGTGTCCAGCATCTGAGCTCCAGCGCCAGTAGGGGAGAGTGAAATAGTTTGCCCCACAATTGATTGTAGCCTGATTTAATGTTCAAACAGTGTCTGCCAGGCCTGGAAACTTTGGATACCTGCCCTATAGAGGAGTTCTTAGCATCCAACGTGGCAATGATGGAAAATGTGACGCATTAAAACCAATCAATAGACTACGCCTGCAAGTAAGAGAATGTTTCTGATGGAAAATTTGACAGGTAAAAATGGGCAGTGATCCAGCATTAACAGGCCATATTCATTCAACGCTGCCCACATCACCAGCTCTAGATGCGATTTGATTTCTTCCCTTCATCAAGCTAGTTTTAAATTTAGGCTATATTGTATTACCTCCACATACAACATAGGCTCACTATAATAAAGTCATTGGGGGAAAAATTCGATGGGTTGCGCCACCCATTAGCGCCTTAAGAGGGCGCAAGCCAACTAGCACCCGGGCGCGGCACTGCCCACGCCTCCCGCTAAATTCCGCAGGATGTTAGTGGTGGCGCTAACCGTTAGCGCTGGCGCTAACCGTTAGCGCTGTGCCGCTGCCATCATCGGTGTGCGCAGCGCCCCGGCCGCGATATTTGGCAGCTCCCCGATTGACCGCCGGACGCTATGTCCGACGGGGTCAGGGGGGCCTACCTGCGGCCAGGGAGACGCAAATTAAAGGCGAGGTGCGGGGGTGGCCATTTTTGTTGTTGGCCACCTGCCAGCGCTCCCGTCCCCGGCCTCTTGACCCCCCCCCCCCCCAAAACCGGCGGAGGCGGAGTGCCGGCTGCGCTCCAAGAGCCCGGCACTTCTCTTCGGTGCCGGGCTCTTTTGCCTGCACTCCCGATCCTCGGGGGGCCCAGCCGGGCCCCAGATCGCGCTGCACAAGGCCCCTCCCCTTTAAGAAGGGGAGGAAGGCCTGCAATACTGCGGCACGGTATTCACTCGCAGCGCCCCTCCAGTAGCGTCGCGCTTCCCTTTGGGGGCGCAAACGGACAATTTCCGGTGCGGGGGCACGAATGTTTCCGGGGTGCTACTTTTAGCGCCCTGGCGAGGTTAGCACCCCAAACGGGGCTACACTCAATTTCTCCCCCATTGAGTCATTTTGTTTTATTGCACAAAATTCATCTTATTGAATTAGTGTGCTTGCCATTCTGTGGCTGGAACTTGCTTCATGTTCTGCCACAGCATCACAGTACTATCAGTGACATGACCTAATGATATGAATAATAGCTGATAATCGCTAAAATTTGGATACACAATGAGCTAGTTCAGAAATAGCATCCAAAAATTATCGTTTTCCAAGAACTAGCTGATGTCTACTAAGTAGGTCATGGAATAAAATAAAACCAGAGTGGAGAATTTACACTAACCACTGCTACAATTGTCCATTATTTCATTATCCCCTATAATTTCCCTGATTCAATTCGCGCTAACAAGTGCATGCGTTCAGTGAAAATTACAGAAGTAATTATTATAAATACACAGCCATTCTTGGAGTACTGCAATTAACCGCCAACAGTTCCCAATAACTTCAGGGGATGCGATTTAGGGTTGTTGCAGCTGCTTGCATACTATGATATACGTTATAGTGAAGCCACAATATATTCATTGGAACCAATAACTCATTCCCAAGGATAGGAAATTCTCTGCATCTGTCCATTGGAGCTTTCCAAATTCCCTACAAATGTCTAGTGATTACCGGCATAATTTATCTTCACAAATCACAAGCTCCAGCTAGCTGTTACAATTGTAATCGCTAAAACATTAGTCATTTGATGCATCTATTGGCTTGATTTATTGGTTTTCAACTTCTGTTAGTTTTCTTTAAAAAAAAGATACACCTTGGGCCAGAATTTCCAATAATGCCATTGGAACTGAGGCAGGGAGCGACTTCTGCCCAACTTCACGTCATGGTGATGATACTGCCATAAACTGTGGGGTCAGCTAATTTAAATATCCAAAGGCATGCAGGCTGCCCAATACAGCCTGAAACAGCTCAGATACACCAGGAAGAGAGAAGGGGGGGGGGGAAAAGGGGTAGAGGAGGGGCAGATGATCGTCACATTCACGTGGAGGCACCACGAGACAGATGGCAGGGGGTCACAATCTCATGTCATGTCCAATGTCATCCTAAGTGGCAATATCAGAGAAAGATTTTGACACATTGCAGTGTTGTCTGGAGCTGGTGTTGGCACCACGAATATCTGAAACCACCCCTCCCCTAGACAGCGAGGTTCCCAAACCAATCAATACACTCAAAAGTGGATGCATTGACCACTGGCCTCCAAGCACTCAGGGTCTCCAAGGTCAGGTCTTCCCTCCTGCTGATCAGTGGGTACTCAGACCCAGGACCTAGCATGAGTGGCACAGCTAGAGTCCGCCTTCATGATGCTGCCCGCTTTCCTGGTGACAGCTCATATGGCATTTTTTGCCAGCCCTTGTCAGATGCCTGTTCATGTAGGTTAAGATACAGGACTAGACTGTCCACAGACCTGCAGTGGTGAAGTAGCTGATTGAACAGTCCTCCCAGGAGTCTGAGACAAGAGCCACCTTGGTCTAGGACTCATGATACCACATGAAAACAAGCACTTCGCACTCAGGTATCACCTAGAAGCAGCACCAGGAAAGGTTTAAGAATAGCACAGAGAAGTATCAAGAGGAGGCTTGGAGGTAAAAAGCACTTGCAGTAAATATATATGTGATAAGTCCAGTTCTGAAGCAAGTCTGTTTCTGTTCTTTGTTTCGGAGAGGATGTTTGGAGGTCTGTTTGCAATGGAACAGAGTTCCTTCTACTTCTAACTGAACTGTTGCTTCCTTAACTTCTTTGGAGTCATCATCGAGGGAGCAATGAAGTCTGCAGACTGATGGAAGGGTAACTCAAAGTTGGATTTCTTTTCCTTTGGTGCATAGTAAGCCTACATATCTCTGTCATTTCTTCTTCTTCCTGCTCCTGTTTCAGCTCCATTATAAGAACAGAGTACTGCCCAGAATAAATCCCACTGTTAAGGCTCTATGACAAATGGGTGGGAATAAATTAAATCCCTGTCTGAAATCCTGAAAGGCAGCTTACAGAATACTTCTGCAGTAGCAGCACAGATGAGAACAGATTTTTAAAACATCTGTTCAGTCAAAGCTGATGTTTCAGACAAAGTTTGTCAAGATTCAAAGTCTGTTGAACTCAACCACTACCTGGTTTGTCACTCATGCAGGTAACTTATCCCTCCTCGCTACGAGTTTAACTTAAGTCAGGCACAGTTCTGGAATAAATGGTGGAACTTCTGCAACATGAGCTGTTGCCCTCATTATTCTGCTATTTTGCAAACATGCACCACTTTGGGGGACAGGTGCATGTTCTGCCAGACGTCCCTTCTACTGGAATTTAGTGTGTATTTAAGAACAGGTACAATTCTGGCATATCGGATTTACATCTTAAATTCCAGTCTTCCATGCCAGAACTACATCACCTTTGTACCAAAAATAAACTTGGAATTTTTGGTCCTTATTTATCTCATTAACATTGTTCAGACTGAACACATTGGAATCAGAACCCCAAGCATCAAGGCTATTCCATCATGTATTTGGGGAGCACCACAGTTAGCTGGGTACTTTATTAAAAATGTTCACAAATTGAAACGAACAGAACTAATTTAGAATCAAATACAAGAAATATTGCAATTCCGTTTGTCACATGTATGGTATATAATTTCTGTATTAAAAAAGGACAAATGAGATTACAATAGATTACTTAAAATAAGCACCTTTAGTAAACACAAGTGTGGGCATTGCAGTTTTACAATGGGGGAGAAGGAACCTAACCCCCCAAACACAGGACAATATATGAAAAACAATAGTCAAAAGGAGATTTTGCTTTACAGAATAATTCTGCTCACCTGCCGAACATTATTGTTTGCAGCCTTTTTCATTTCTTCGTGTAGACCACGTGATGTTTTTAAATCCTGTGTAAAGGTCAATTAGGCAGAACACAAGTCATGTGAAGTTTTGGAAAATGACATATTAGCTGTTTCAATATTTTCAGATGACGGCAACATTCCACAATCTTCATACATAGTTTCTCAACCAGGTTTTTGCATTTGTAGTCATAACGAATGATGAAAAATAGAACATTATTAATACTTCACAACCAGATCATTTATAGCATAGCAAAGTGCAATGTACAGCTGCCTAGCCACATGCCTTAATTTGCTTCCCCAAAACTAAATTGTAGGATCTTTTCATCTTTCAAATTGTATACCTTTACTTCTTAGTATATTTTGATGCATTTCATAATTGATTATGGCCACACAATTCTGTTCCGAAACAGAACCTGCATTACAATTAGTTACCAGGCAGAGAGATAAGAAAAGCTTTAGAAACAAATAAAAAAAAGTTTAAATCTTTATGGTGTTTTGAATACCCTTCACTGACTTTCAACAGAGGTTTAAGTTTAAATCAAATGATTTAGCATGGAGGTCAATTCCTGAACACTCAATTCTTTACCAGTAATTGGCTGAAACCCCATTCCAGACGTTGACTATAATTAACCTATTGCCTCCCCAACCTTCTGGATGCAAACAGAATGTTATTTTATGGGCCAGCATACCAACTTGTCTATCCAACATCTAGATCCCTCCATTGGCTTCTTGACAAGTCACTTGCTTTCCTCAAGGGCAGACTTTCTCCCTAGGGCGAGAAATGTAGAGTTTGCTGTATGCATAATGAATGATGGAACACTTACATGATCGGAAAAGATCCAGCTGGCCATGCTAAGAGAGCAAGAATTTCTATTCACATTGAAGTTACAAGTTGAGAATTTAACCGGGCAGCACGGTGGCATAGTGGTTAGCACTGTTGCCTCACAGCGCCAGGGACCCGGGTTCAAATCCGGCCTCGGGTGACTGTCTGTGTGGAGTTTGCACATTCTCCCCGTGTTTGCGTGGGTTTCCTCCGGGTGCTCCGGTTTCCTCCCACAGTCCAAAAGATGTGCGGGTTAGGTTGATTGGTTATGATAAAAATTGGCCCTTAGTGTTAGGGGGGGATTAAATACGTGGGGTTACGGGGATAGGGCTTGGGTGGGATGGCTGTCGGTGTAGGGACCGGGTGCTAGGGTTTGGATGATCAGCCATGATCTCGTTGAATGGCGGAGCAGGCTCGAAGGGCCGAATGGCCTACTCCTGCTCCTAGTTTCTATGTTAAAAGGAAAGTTCGAAAGCATTTTGTTACAGGGAGGGTAGTTGGAATGTGTAATCCTCAGCTTCAAACAATTGAGGCACACTCCATAAATTCTTTGCTTGAGAAAGAGGAATGTTAGAGGGTAATTGCAGGGAGTATAGAAGCCCTGGAAAAGATTCAGTGGAGGTTCTTTAGATAGATACCTAATGCAAAGGCCCTCAGTTATCAAGATAGGCTGACAGAGCTGGAGAATTTGCAGTTTGGTAAAGTGTAGACTTTGAGGACATATGATTGAGGTCTTTAAAGTAATGAAAGGATTAGACTCGGTCCAAGTGGATAGGCTATTTGAGCTAGACAGGTTAGAGAGGACCATGGGACACAAGTATGTTACAGAAACAGAGAACTATGTTAGACGGTAGGAAATATTTTGCACAGTCATCGATCTTTGGAATAGTTGTTGGCACATGCATGGAGTGTTGATTTGGTGCAAGCATTCTGAAGGGTGTTAATTATTACATCGAATATACGGCACAGAAACAGGCCATTCGGCCCAACCAGTCCATGCCGGCGGTTATGCTCCACTCGAGCCTCCTCCCGTCTTTCTTCATCTAAATCCATCAGCATAACCCTCTATTCCCTTCTCCCTCATATGCTTGTCTAGCCTCCCCTTAAATGCATCTATACTATTCGCCTCAACCACTCCCTGTGGTAGCGAGTTCCACATTCTCACCACTCTTTGGGTAAAGAAGTTTCTTCTGAATTCCCTATTGGATTGCTTGGTGATTATCTCATATTGATGGCCTCTAGTTACGCTCTTCCCCACAAGTGAAAACACTCGCTCTGTATCCACTCTATTAAAACCTTTCATAATTTTAAAGACCTCTATTAGGTCACCCCTCAGCTTTCCTTTATTAAAGAGAAAAGAGACCCAGCCTGTTCATCCTTTCCTGATATGTATACCCTCGCATTTCTGGCATCATCCTTGTACAGAAAACTCTTTGGTATCCGGCACCGACGGGACCGGGATGGTGCCGGTTGATTAAAAATTCCGGATGACGGAGAGGGTTATCTACCGAGGCTATTTTTAACAAACAAAAATTAAAAAATCAAGAAATGTGCAGTATACAGTAATTGGACTTCCGACAGCACCAAGAAGCCGAGTAGTGGCAGTTTGGAGAACTACCCCCACTGACTAACTCGGCCACCGCGGGAGACTTGGACTCGGCAACATTTCCGGTTATTGAGGTGTTGTTTTCAGAGTATGCATTTTGCCGGTTAGAGAATTCCGGATATTTAGGTGCGGTTTAAATGAGAGTTTCCTGTAAATCTTCTCTGCATCCTCTCCGGTATCTCTATATCCTTTTTATAATACGAGTTCCTGAGAATGGCAAATATATCTACAAATAGAAGGTAGGTGGGTTGTGTAATCCAGTCACCGTGGTCTCCTGGAACTTGCTTGATTGCCTTCAGGGGTCAGAGAGGAATTCCCCCAAAGCATAAGGGTTTTTCTCACTCCCAGGAGGTTGCATGGGATGGGAAAAATAGGGTGATGGTGTGCGGAAGTTACTCTAGGTCAGGCTTGATGGAGCAGCTAAGCTTTTTCCTGTCCTTTTGCATACATTTGTACGGGGAGAGAGAAAAAAGGGCAGCATTAGACCAAGTGACTCATGTGGCGTAAAACACCAGCACAGAATGACTGGATGGCCTGTTTCTGTGCTGTAAAATTTTATGATAGGAATGGTAAGTGACAAGTTTCGAAGAATAATTATATGGTGTAGTAAGTACAAAGATTTAACTCACAACTGTCTCATTATGTAAGGGGCAACTCAGCACTTCCATGAGAGAGATGCACATGCAGGAACCCTGGACCTATGAATCAGAGCTACAATGTTGTAAGCCCAATCTCTGACCCATGTTCCCTGCGAGCATGACTAGCAACTGGGAACTCAGGATCATGGAATTACCCTTGCATTCAGTATATACTGCACATCCTGGTTTTGTCCTTTCTTGCAGCATTAAAATCAGTTCTTTCATTTACCTTTTATTTAAAAAATGTATCTTTCAGCAGTGTAAAAAAAAGTGATAATTTAATACTCTTAGTACTGTGGCCCATCACAGATCAATGTCATCAAGATTTCCATAAAATAGATGGGGAAAACAGTAGCAGGGAAAAGAAAACTCAGATGCAGAAATGGAGCATCAAGGTGAAGGGGCAGGAAGACTGTGAGCAATAAGAATTCAGAAGTAGGTGGTTTTTAAAGTTCCATTTAAAAACCAATAGGACAGTGGAGTGTCACAGAAATCACAGAAACCCCACAGTGCAGATAGAGGCCATTTCGGCCCATCGAGCCTGCACCGACACATATCCCACCCGATCCCCGTAACCCCTACACCAACACATATCCCACCCTATCCCCGTAACCCCACGTATTTAATCCCCCTGACACTAAGGGTCAATTTATCATAGCCAATCAACCTAACCCGCACATCTTTGGACTGTGGGAGGAAACCGGAGCACCCGGAGAAAACCCACGCAAACACGGGGAGAATGTGCAAACTCCACACAGACAGTCGCCCGAGGCCGGATTCGAACCCAGGTCCCTGGCGCTGTGAGGCAACAGTGCTAACCACTATGCCACCGTGCTGAGCTTCTTAAAAGACTATTTTACATTAGCCAGCTGGATATTTTTTGATCCTCTAAAGTGTTCCACAACTCGTTATACATACAAAGAAATGCACTTTTCTCACCCAAGGGAAAAAAAGGCTACTTTTAAGGAAAGCGAATAACTTGTCAAAAAGCTGACAGAGGACAGACTGGACGGACAACTTAGTATGCTGAACAATAAAATTAAATTGTGTTTGCATCAGGATTATATATTTAAGTTGTATGCCTAGAACTCGCTGTACAATGGTATTGAAATGGATAACATCTTGAACATTGAAATTCTACGCCTGCGTGCCATTATCTGAACAGAAAAGAACATGGGAAGGATACACAGAATCTACCCATGTGGATAAAAATATAATTGTGGAGACCAGTCAGTTCAAGTCTCTCCTTCCTCTCAGCGGACATCAGCATTGGGAGCATTAGAAGCAGTGGTTGTGAGCACCCTGCAACTCATCCTTCCTGGGCCTGAACACTAATCAAATATCATTCAAACCAAGAAAACCCAGCTCCAGTGGAGTAAAAAGCATGGGCCATCTGATATTTAGTTTTCCTGACTTGGATACTTTCTCCCCCCTCCCAAGATAGTCATTTGGAAGTCGATCATTGGCTGTCCAATGTAAACACTTGCTAGTGGCCTGATGTTAAAGGTGTCAGACGGAGAAAGCAATACTGTAATTTCCTACTATATCTTTAAAAAATCCATTACCACCTAGAGTTTTGGGAAGAGAAGAAAAGATTATTCTTCTCTTTCAATTACATATGTTTTAGTAACTGATATTTTTCTGCATTATTGGTACTGAAAAACACTGGCATCTGCAATTAGATGCTTATTATCGGTGCCGGTCACTGAAGGGAAATTTTGAATACACACTACTTACACCTTGCATGAAACCGTAATTGCTCTTTTCACAGGAAATGATTGGATTTGCGAAGACTTGAATCATTACACGACTCATATTGTAAAAAGGAACATTATTCTGTTATTAGTATGACTACCAGCGGTCATCTCAATCACAACTAAAGCAAAACAGTCAAGTATTAGTTTTAACACTTTAAAAGGAAAGCTTCAGGCATGAGGAATAGATGATTTAAGATGAAAGTTTTGAGATTTTCATCTTTAAAAAAAAATCTCTTGTTGATGGATTAGTCAGTCATTATAATCAGGCTATCTATGGAGGCCGTCAGACAGCGCCATTCCACTCTCCTAACTCCTGCAGCTGTCTGCCCACTCTTCCATTCAAATCTTCATATACACAGGCTCCATCATCGCAGCTTTAGATGCCCACATGATTTTTTTTTTTTTTTTTTTTAAACTGACACCTATCCCAAGGTTACCAATATTTAGCCTCTCCTGGTCCCTCAACACCTCCTCTCTGGTGAAGAAGGCCCAGCAGCGCCTATATTTCTTGGAGGCTGAAGGGATGTAACCTGTCACCCCCGATCCTCTCTAACTTCTACCGCTGCACTATAGAGAGCATCCTGACAAACTGTATCACGGTATGGTACGGCAGCTGTAGCTCCCATGACCGGAAAGCCCTGCAGCGGGTAGTCAAAACTGCCCAACGCATTACCGGCACCCGGCTACCGACCATAGAACATATATATCAGAAACGCTGCCTACGGAGGGCACGGTCCATCATCAAAGACCCTACCCACCCCAGCCACAGTCTGTTCGCCCTCCTACCATCTGGAAGACGCTACAGATGCATTCGCACCCGTACGACCAGATTTAGGAACAGCTTCTTTCCCAGGGCTGTCATCCTACTGAACTCCACAAATAAACACTAAAGCCTGCACATCTGCCGATGCACTTTATTATGGTCATATTTATGCTAATATATATGTACAAATGTATGTTGAAATGTTTAAGTGTCCTAATCCAAATTGTACACTCTCGGGAGCCGCAAGCCTACATTTCGTTGTACTGCACTTGTGCACTAACAATGACAATAAAAGTTGATTTGATTTGATTTGATTTTGACATGCTCCATCACATATAATCATGGAAGTTCCCAAGAATCTACATATGACCATCTCGCATCACAATTAGCAATTTAAAACTTGCAGCACATTACTTCAAAAGACCACAATTACCCAATTTCCGGTCAAGAACTAAACCCATCAATGTCATTAAAAAATCCTTATATTGCACTTATCGTGTCTTAATTTGAGATCATACACTTGCATTTTGGTTTCAGCATCTATTCCTATGACTAATCCTCTTTCAGCATTGAACCTTCCCTTGGCATTGAGTTTTTAAAAATTCATTTATGGGATGTGGGCATCGCTGGCAAGGCCAGCATTTATTGCCCATCCCTAATTGCCCTTGAGAAGGTGGCGGTGAGCCACCTTCTTAAACCGCTGCAGTCCGTGTGGTGAAGGTACTCCCACAGTGCTGTTAGGGAGGGAGTTCCAGGATTTTGAACCAGTGACGCTGAAGGATCAGCGATATACTTCTAAGTCAGGATGGTGTGTGACTTGGAGGAGAACTTGGAGGTGGTGGTGTTCCCATGTGCCTGCTGCACTTGTCCTTCTAGGTGGAAGAGGTCGCGGGTTTGGGAGGTGCTGCCGAAGAAGCCTTGGCGAGTTGCTGCAGTGCATCTTGTAGATGGTACACACTGCAGCTACGGTACACCGGTGGTGGAGGGAGTGAATGTTTAAGGTGGTGGATAGGGTGCCAATCAAGCAGGCTGCTTTGTCCTGGATGGTGTCGAGCTTGAGTGTTGTTGGAGCTGCACTCAGCCAGGCAAGTGGAGAGTATTCCATCACACTCCTTACTTGTGCCTTGTAGATGATGGAAAGGCTTTGGGGAGTCAGGAGGCGAGACACTCGCCGCAGATTACCTAGCCTCTGACCTGCTCTTGTTGCCACAGTATTTATGTGGCTGGTCCAGTTAAGTTTCTGGTCAACGGTGACCCCCAGAATGTTGATGGTGGGGGATTCGGCAATGGTAATGCAGTTGAATGTCAAGGGGCGGTGGTTTGACTCTCGCTTGTTGGAGATAGTCATTGCCTGGCACTTCTGTGGCATGAATGTTGCCTACCACTTAATAGCCCAAGCCTGAACGTCGCCCAGGTCTTGTTGCATGCGGGCATGGACTGCTTCGTTATCTGAGGAGTTTGAAATGGCACTGAACACTGCAGTCATGAGGGAAGGTCATTGATGAAGCAGCTGAAGAAGGTTGGGCCTAGGACACTGCCCTGAATTGCAAGACTCATATCAAATTGCTGCGTGATCGAAGAGACGCCACAGAACACACAGCTGTGTGCTCGACTGTTGTGTGACTGGCAAGCACGGACACTGGCGGTAAGGCCACCACTACAGCTGGCACGCATGCAATAAACTGAAACAAAGTGCACCAGTCCTTAGTGAGCATTCTGATCAGCAGCACAGAAAGTGAATTTACTGGTAACATTATCTCTTTTAAAAATAACATAAGATTTACCAAAAACGTTTTATAAGTACTTTCACCTTTCAAGCTATTAAAAAAGGTAGAAATGTTGCCCGGCAGCAGATTGAGAGAGGGACACAGACAGGGCCCAAAAGCCTGGGACTCGATTTAAAATGTTGCCCGGCAGCAGATTCACAGAGGGACAGAGCGAGGCCCCAAAGCCTGGGACTCGATTTAAACCGCCCGGCCCAAAACAGCCCTGGCAACACCGGGCTCCCCCCAGCTAGTCTCTAATAAGAGGATCATGAAAAAGTAACGAAGGGGTATTACGTCATTGCAGAGTGGAGACTCGATCACTGCATAATTGAGGTGAAAGTTAAGTTACTCTACAAATAGCGAGGAAAACCATTTTAGACCTGAAAATGTTAATAAGAGCTAAAGTTCCATGACATAAAGGCAGATAGTTTTTAAAATATTGCAACAATACAGATTACTTGGATGAAGGCCTGAAATGTAGGACTAAAGACAACCTACCTTGAGGTAAAACATGGATACTTCAAATAGACGTTGACTGCAAGACGCAAAAGATTTATGGTTCTCTGAAATGCCATTATCCTGGAGTACTTTTGCCACAACTTCTTTCAGCATCTAAATGAGAAACACCAAAGTGCAAACTGAAATTAAGGAACATTTCTGTGCTCCAGTCCTGCTCCTAAATGGTTTAGAAAATGTGATGACATGTCTTTACAAATTAATTTCAAAATATGCTTCTGAAAACTGATCCATGAATTGACACATCTCAGTTGTACTGCTTTGGCGCAGTAGCACTATTTAGAATAGCCATCCAACATTTAACAATAAAGTAAAGTAAAGGAATTATGAGCAATAACTTTGAATTTTCTTCTACAGATGTAAATCAGTTGTAAATGTAATCCTACCTAAAAAGGTCAAGTGCAAATAGCACCCAAGTCTGCGTGCAAATTCATTTTCATAATTATTCACAGCACTGTGTGGTGGGAGAGGCAGATTGTGTGTAAGTTAGTTTTAAAGGGCTGGGGCCAATTAAACAGAAGCGTCACAACAGAGAAACAAAAATTCTGATAGCCATTTGGAGCCTCAAAAGACATCTCAAGCCCGTTAAAGGGGCCGCGTACCCCCCCAAAAAAGGGGGAACACATTGCTCTCTACCCATCTCTCCTCTTTTAAGATGCTCCTTAAAACCTACCTTTTGATCAACTATCCTGATACCGCTTTCTGTGGCGCAGTGTCAAAAATGTTTTTAGATATCGCTCGTTAAATGCCGTGGGACATTTTACTACGTTAAATGCGCTATATAAATGCAAACTGCTGTTGTTGTTTGTTTATTTCTTCATCTGAGCACAGCATGTTGGAGAATTGCCACTGATGCCAGTAATGGTACTGGGGTCAAAAAAATAATAAATAAGAGCAAATGGCACAAAGGCCCATTCAAGCTCGAATGCCAGCAGAAAAAAAGTCAACAAAACCAGCCCAGAAATGGTCTAAAAACTTACCTATCCATTTGGAAAAGAGGTGCACAAAACACCTTCACATCCCCTCTTGACTACACTTGTGAAGAGACCAGATCTCCACCCTATTTATATAGCAACTAGCTGGGGAGCCCCGCGTTGCGAGGGCAATTTTGGGGCGCTTGGTCTCCCTGCCCCTGTGTGTCCCCCTCTCCCTGTCATGTCCTCTCCCTGTCCTATCCCTCCCTCCCCTCCCCCACCCCCTCCTCCCCTCCCCCTGCCTAGCGCCTGAGGTCCGGTGCCGTTGCGATAGCGGCCGTGCGGGGCCTAGCGCTTAAGGCGCGGTCGGGTTCTGAGGCCGGGACGGACCGGAGCTGAGGTCCCCCGCGTATCGCACGGCTGATGGACGGCCGCTGCGGGCGGGCGGCGCATGCGCGGTCAGCGCGAGGCGGCCCGCGGGGAGCAGGCAAGGGCGGCTTTAGTACATGAAATACATACCAAGTAAAGAATCAAATAAATGTCTTTATTTCCCCAGGTACTGAAAGGATGTGATAAAATGACTTGACACACTCCTTACCCTTTTGTGTTTCTGAGATCGTGATTCCTTTTGTTTCACATTTTCATGGCCAGGTTTTGTTACCATTCTCGGAGTCTGGCTGTTAGACTGCTTGCTGGAAGTAGAACAAACAACTGCAAGCCTTTGTGAGTGTTCCCGCAATGCAGCTACTAAATGATGTCCATTAATTCCACCTCCCTGTGATGTGCGTAGTGAATACTGGGAACCGAGTGATTCCGTGCTTTTGGACTTGGCAAGTCTGGGAGAGAGATCAACAATTATTCGTTTTAAATGGGCATATCTGAATCACTTGTACAGTTCTGAGAAAACTACTCTTTCTCCACACATCTCATTTTATATCCCACCGTCTCTCTATTCTTTCTGCTCTTTTTTCACTGTGTGGGTCTTTCAGCTATTATATCACAACTAGCAAATTCTGGTTCGATGTTTCCAAACAATTATTTTAATCTAAATAAAAAGAAAAGAAATCCAAATGCTGGCTATCAAAAGAAAACTTCTGGAAATGTGCAGCAAGTTAGATACCACCTGTATCCAAAAGATCAGATTGTTTCAGATGTAACCCTTTGTAAGAATCTCACTCCCTTTACGTTTGTGCTTTTTGAATTTATGAGCCTGACTGCTTCTCAACTGTTACAGACTATTTAACAGACTGCTGAAAGAATTTCCATTTGAGATTGCTTTAAAGTCACAAAGGTAACTTCAAGTTGGTGGATAATTGAGCTTCCTTGCATTGTTCTTCATCTGACTTCCATTTAATTTTCTATGATTTCTATTTTGCCATTTCTGATAGGAAGATCTGAGTTTACTGCTCAAAGGCTGAATTACCACCATTCCCCTCACCAAACCAAGAGCTGGATCAGCATCCATCAAACACTTAGTAGAATACAAATAAAATGCAGCAGTTAAAACTGAAACAGATTTTAAACTATGCGTAAGCAATGGGAATCAAACCGAGAGTGAGTAGGGCTAAGCCATTAAATGAAGGAGCAGTCTGATACAGGATGAAACTGAAGTGGTTATAATGAGCAATGCAGCACAAGAATTGGCAGGATTTGTGCAAAATAGTGCAACATGGTTCTGTTTCTGATACAAAAGGGGTTGTGAGTATATGACTCAAAAGGGAGGGGAATAACAGTGAAGGACAGAAACAAAACCGTTATAAATTAGTAGCAGCTACAAGGCCTGGTTATGGTCTGGTGCACACACAGGCTGTTGAAAGTTACAAAATACTGCAGATCCTGCAAATCTGAAACATTCAGCAAGTCGGACAGTATCTGTTAAGGAAAGAGCGCTAACCTTTCAAGCACCACCCTACGTCAGATGAAGGAAGGCTATGTATCAAATGTGAACATTCTTCCTTTCTTATACAGATGCAGCCGGACCTGCTGAGTGTTTGCAGCACATTTTGTTTCTGTTTGAAAGTTACCTTTTGCTTGGATGAAAACTCTCCACCTTTCTTGACCTACGCTTCTGTCCAGTCCCGTCAGTATTTTTCTGATCACTTTGTAAAGTTTCTCCATCCGGCACACTTCCAGGCTCTGAAA
This sequence comes from Somniosus microcephalus, assembly GCF_052327205.1. Lineage (NCBI taxonomy): Eukaryota > Metazoa > Chordata > Chondrichthyes > Squaliformes > Somniosidae > Somniosus > Somniosus microcephalus. Next base: position 262,940,268 of record NC_140993.1, read on the forward strand.
GAACTGCAGGAGACGGCAGCGGGCTTAATCCATAAACAACTGGACAGTGTTCCCTTGAACATGTTGTGTTAGTTTCATAGCGGATAAGGCGAGACTGAAGCTTCCCAAATCCAACATCTTTTTCCAGTGCTCTACTGTTGTCTAGGCAGTACCTGCAATTTTCATGCGGTATCCATTACAGACTCAAATCAACAATTTGGCAGGTAAGCCATTTATTGTGCACACATGCAAAATAGTTCATCACATAAATGGTCTCACCCTAGAAACTGGGCAGGTAAGCTGGTTTAACCTTTGAGTATCATCTGCCATGAAAGCTCAGTTAAATCTAAAACACTGGAGATTAGGCACCTTGGCTATGACGAGAGACCAAGGAAACTAGGAATGTTTACCTTATTGTATGTTTCAGGGTTCTAAAAAGGTACAGATACATTTTGGACATCACCACAATTCTATAACCAGTAAGCAGAGGAGGGAACATGGAGACAATTTAAATGAAGCTACTTCACAGAGAAGATGGTGGGTGAGAGGAAGTCTGCCATGGGAAGCAGTGGAGGGGGAACAGTTTCAGCAAAATAAGAGTGGTAATTGTATAGCTTTTTGGCGAAAGAAGTGATTTAAGGATGTAAATGAAGTGTAATACAATTTTATAATTTTTTGGCGTTGCCAACCAGATAGACCGCACCAGTCTTTTCTGGTCTCACACATTCTTTTGTTCGCATCACGTATTAAGTTTCATTAGTCACTGCCAAACTACAAAACAGTTTTCTACACCCAAAGTGGGGATGGGAAAGGCGCTGTATAAATGAAAGTTGTTGTATGGGTGGGGAAAGAAACTGGCACAGTAGTGCAGTCATACAGTTTCTTATATATCCTTCAAGAAAATGCATAGAGTACATTAACATGAGATACCTTGCTGGGAGTAGGAATGTGTGGGTCACTCGCCATCTCAATGTGGCAAAAGAGAACCAGGTTTTATTGCAAATAATCTTGTACAAAGGGTGATTAAAAACAGAGGAAAAAAAACAAAGAACTAAAAAGTACAAAACTAAAGTGTACAAGAATGTGATTTCTCTGGCATTAGACACTTATTATTTTGTTAAACAAGAGGTTTTTTCCATTTGCAGTAAGCTACTTTGGGATTCACACAACATGCTGACAGAAATTATATGCCAACATTCTTTACCTATGATAAAAAGGAATGAAGCACTTTACATCTCATGCTGAATAATCTGTGAACCTTTAGAACATCACTTACTCAAGTCCATGGTAATGGCATTCTGTAGCCTTTTCAAATGACAAACCTTTCAGCTTCTGTACAGTCATCTCTGGGGTCAGTGGAAACTCATTTTCACTGAAATGGAAAATGTTTACTTTTTAAAAAGTACAATGCTAAGATTTGTGCATTCACATAACATTTCTTTTTGAATGATTTTAACTTTTCAAAAAATTCTTATTAATTATATCTACAAAGTATATGAAAATGCTGTGCGACAAATGTAAACAAAGGGCAGCGCAGCAGAGCACATCGGGAGAGCGCAGCATTTAAAAACAGCGCGGGAACCCGGCGGCAGTGACAGTGTAGCAAGGCACATCGGGAGAGCGCAGCATTTAAAAACAGCGCGGGAACCCGGCGGCAGTGACAGTGTAGCAAGGCACATCGGGAGAGCGCAGCATTTAAAAACAGCGCGGGAACCCGGCGGCAGTGACAGTGCAGCAAGGCATATCGGGAGAGCGCAGCATTTAAAAACAGCGCGGGAACCCGGCAGCAGTGACAGTGTAGCAAGGCACATCGGGAGAGCGCAGCATTTAAAAACAGCGCGGGAACCCGGCGGCAGTGACAGTGCAGCAAGGCACATCGGGAGAGCGCAGCATTTAAAAACAGCGCGGGAACCCGGCGGCAGTGACAGTGCAGCAAGGCACATCGGGAGAGCGCAGCATTTAAAAACAGCGCGGGAACCCGGCGGCAGTGACAGTGCAGCAAGGCATATCGGGAGAGCGCAGCATTTAAAAACAGCGCGGGAACCCGGCGGCAGTGACAGTGCAGCAAGGCACATCGGGAGAGCGCAGCATTTAAAAACAGCGCGGGAACCCGGCGGCAGTGACAGTGCAGCAAGGCATATCGGGAGAGCGCAGCATTTAAAAACAGCGCGGGAACCCGGCGGCAGTGACAGTGTAGCAAGGCACATCGGGAGAGCGCAGCATTTAAAAACAGCGCGGGAACCCGGCGGCAGTGACAGTGCAGCAAGGCACATCGGGAGAGCGCAGCATTTAAAAACAGCGCGGGAACCCGGCGGCAGTGACAGTGCAGCAAGGCATATCGGGAGAGCGCAGCATTTAAAAACAGCGCGGGAACCCAGCGGCAGTGACAGTGCAGCAAGGCACATCGGGAGAGCGCAGCATTTAAAAACAACAAAAAAACAAGGAGCGATGTCACAGGACAGCAGGTAGGTGAATATTTGGTGAGTATTAACGTTTTTTTCCTCTAAGCTAGGACAGTGGTTTAAACCAAGAGCGGGAAACTATAACGTACTTTATAAATTAAAAACTTAACTAGATAAACTAATTAATATAACTAGAAACAATCATTGAATAAAGATTTTAATTAATTAATTAATTAATTAAATAAAACAAGGTTAGACTAAGATATGGCAGAGCAGGCAGTGTGTCTGGACTGCAGTATGTGGGAGTTTGTGGACAGCGACTAAACACGTCTGCAGTAGATGTCTCCGGCTCAGTCATTGAGCTGGAGACACTCCGACACATAAGGGAGGAGGGAAGAGCATCTGGACAGTTTGCCCGGACTTCGGTCACACCTTGCAGAGAGATGCACGTTCAGAATGGGTTTGGTGTGACTGAAGTGTGCAGAGTAAAGGGAACACAGGTAAGAAAGGGAACGAGGATCCACAGGAACTGATCCTATCCAACAGGTACAATGTACTTGCTTACCTGTGAGGATAAGGGTAAAGGCTGTAGGAAGGAAAGCCAGAATGTGAACCATGGCACTTTGGAGCAGGAGACTGCCCTAAGGGCAGGGGGGGTGGGAGAGGAGAGGAAGCGTAATGTGGTAGTTAGAGTCATAGAGTTTTACAGCACAGAAAGAGGCCCTTCGGCCCATCGTGTCTGCGCCACCCATCCATCCCTGTCCAGTCTAATCCCATTTTCCAGCATTTGGTCCATAGCCTTGTATGCAATGGCATTTCAAGTGCTCATCCAAATGCTTCTTCAATGTTGTGAGGGTTCCTGCCTCTACCACCCTTTTAGGCATTGAGTTCCACATTCCAACCACCCTCTGGGTGAAAAAGTTCCTCCTCAAATCCCCTCTAAATCTCCTGCCCCTTACCCTGAATCTATGCCCCCTTGTTATTGACGCCCCTACTAAGGGGAAAAGTTCCTCTTTATCTACCCTATCTATGCCCCTCATCATTTTGTACACCTCAATCAGGTCCCCCCTCAGCCTTCTTTGCTCCAAGGAAAACAACCCCAGCCTGTTTAGTCTTTCTTCATAGCTGAGGCGCTCCATCCCAGGTAACATCCTGGTGAATCTTCTCTGCACCCTCTCCAAAGCAATCACATCCTTCCTATAGTGAGGTGACCAGAACTGCACACAGTACTCCAGCTGTGGCCTCACCAGCGTTTTGTACAGCTCCATCATAACCTCCCTGCTCTTATATTCTATGCCTCGGCTAATGAAGGCAAGTATCCCATATGCCTTTTTAACCACCTTATCTACCTGTTCCGCTGCCTTCAGGGATCTATGTACATGTACACCAAGGTCCCTCTGACCCTCTGTACTTCCTAGGGTCCTACCACTCATTGTGTATTCCCTTGCCTTATTTGTCCGTCCAAAATGCATCACCTCGCACTTTTCAGGGTTAAATTCCATTTGCCACTTTTCCGCCCATCTGACCAACCCGTTTATATCGTCCTGTAGCCTGAGGCTTTCCTCCTCGCAATTTACCACCCCACCAATTTTCGTGTCATCTGCGAACTTACTGATCATACCTTTTACATTCTCATCCAAATCATTTATGTAGATCACAAACAACAAGGGACCCAGCACCGATCCCTGAGGTACCCCACTGGACACAGGCTTCCAGTCACAAAAGCAACCTTCGACCATCACCCTCTGCCTCCTGCCACTCAGCCAGTTTAGGATCCAATGCGCCAAGGCACCCTGGATCCCATGGGCTCTTACCTTCTTGACCAGTCTCCTATGCGGGACTTTGTCAAAAGCTTTACTGAAGTCCATGTAAACCACATCCACAGCATTTCCCTCATCCACCCCCCTAGTCACCCCCTCGAAAAATTCAATCAGATTTGTCAGACATGGTTTACCCTTGACAAAGCCATGCTGACTATCCCCGATTAATCCTTGCCTCTCCAAGTGGAGACTAATTTTGCCCCTCAGAATTTTTTCCAATAATTTCCCTACCACAGATGTTAGGCTCACTGGCCTGTAATTCCCTGGTTTATCCCTGCTACCCTTCTTGTATAATGGTACTACATTAGCTGTTCTCCAGTCATCTGGTACATCCCCTGTGGCCAGAGAGGTTCTGAAAATTTGTGTCAGAGCCCCTGCAATCTCCTCCTTTGCCTCCCACAGCAGCCTGGGATACATCTCGTCCGGGCCTGGGGATTTATCCGCTTTTTGGCCTGCTAAAACCGCTAGCACCTCCTCCCTCTCGATGCTAATATGTTCAAGTATGTCACAGTCCCCTTGCCCGATTTCTATGTCTACATCGTCTTTCTCCATAGTGAACACAGATGCAAAAAATTCATTTAAAACCCCGCCTACATCATCTGGCTCTACACACAGATTGCCACTTTGGTCCCTAATGGGCCCTACCCTTTTTCCCTGGTTATCCTCTTGCCCTTAATATACTTATAAAACATCTTAGGATTTTCCTTTATTTTGCTCGCCAGTGTTATTTCATGGCCCCTCCTCGCCCTCCTAATTTCTTTTTTAAGTATGCCCCTGCACTTTTTATACTCCTCTAGGGCTTCTTCCGTCTTTAGTAACTGCCAAAAGCCCCCCTTTTATTTCTAATGCATTTTTGTATATCCCTTGTCATCCAAGGTTCCCTTTGCTTGTTGGTCCCACCCTTGACCTTTACAGGAACATGTTGGCGTTGTACTCTCTCTATTTCCCTTCTGAAAGTCTCCCACTGTTTTGATGTGGATTTTCCTCTAAGTAGCTGCTCCCAGTCCACTTTGGCCAGATCCTGCCTTATCATATTAAAATCGGCCTTCCCCCAATTTAGAACCCTTATTTCCGGGCCGTCTTTGTCTTTTTCCATGACCACCTTAAATCTCACCGAATTATGGTCACTGTCGCCAAAATGCTCTCCTACTGATACTTCCACCACTTGCCCGGCTACATTCCCCAGAATTAGGTCCAGTACCGCCCCCTCTCTTGTAGGACTTTCTACATGTTGGCTCAAAAAGCTCTCCTGGATGCACTTTAAGAATTCTGCACCCTCTAAGCCTTTCACACTCTGACTATCCCAATTTATATTGGGGAAGTTGAAATCCCCCACTATTATTACCCTATTATTTTCACACTTTTCTGAGATTTGCCTACATATCTGTTCCTCTATCTCCCCCTGACTGTTTGGGGGCCTATAGTACACTCCCAGCAAAGTGCTTGCCCCCTTTTTGTTTTTAAGTTCTACCCATAAGGCCTCATTAGAGGAACCCGCTAATATATCATCCCTCCTTACAGCAGTAATTGACTCCTTAATTAATATTGCAACACCCCCTCCCCTTTTACACCCCCCTCTGTCTCGCCTGAAGATTCTATACCCCGGAATATTGAGCTGCCAGTCCTGACCCTCCCTCAACCATGTCTCCGTGATAGCAACAATATCGTACTCCCATGTGCTCAACAACAACTTCAGTTCATCCACCTTATTTGCAAGACTCCTTGCATTAAAATAAATGCCTTCCAGCCCTGCCATATTCCCTTTTGCCTTCACATATTTGCTCTGCCTTCCCAGCTGACTTGTTTTTTCCTCTGTATTTGGCTGTAAATCAACCCCTACTATAGCTCCACTCTGTACCCCATCCCCCTGCCAAGTTAGTTTAAACTCCCCCCCCAGCAGTGCTAGCAAACCTCCCCGCAAGGATATTGGTTCCCCTCTGGTTCAGGTGTAAACCGTCCGACTTGTACAAGTCCCACCTTTCCCAGAAGCAGACCCAGTGATCCAGGAAACTAAAGCCCTCCCCCCTGCACCATCCCTTTAGCCACGCATTCATCTGTTCTATCTTCCTATTCCTATACCCACTAGCACGTGGCACCGGGAGTAATCCAGAGATTACAACCTTTGAGGTCCTGCTCTTTAATCCTTCACCTAGCTCCCTAAATTCTTGCTGCAGGACCTCATCCCTCTTTTTACCTATGTCGTTGGTACCAATGTGGACCACGACCTCTGGCTGTTCACCCTCCCCCTCCAGAATGCCCTGCAGCCGCTCAGTGATATCCTTGACCCTGGCACCAGGGAGGCAACAAACCATCCTGGATTCATGTCTACGGCCACAGAAACGCCTATCTGTTCCCCTTACTATAGAATCCCCTACCACTATTGCTCTCCCACTCTTTTTCCCCCCTTCCTGGGCAGGAGCACCCCCAGTGCCAGGAAGTTGGCTGCTGCTGCCTTCCCCTGGTGAGTCATCCCCCTCAACAGTATCCAACAGTTGTAGAGGATTATATTATTAGGGGGATTGATAGCATCCTTTGTAAACAAGATCAAGAGTCCCACATGCTATGTTGCCTACCTGGTGCCAAGGGGAGGGCCATCTCGAACCAGCTTGAAAGGATGTTGGAAAGGGAGGGGGACAATCCAGTCGTGGTCCATGTTGGGACCAACAACATAGGGAAGAGTAGGCAAGAGGTCCTGTTTGGGGAGTACCAGGAACTAGGAACTTAAAGAACAGGACCTCAAGGGTTATAATCTCTAGATTATTATCCGAGCCATGTGCAAACTTGCGTAGGGATAAGATGATTAGGGAAGTGAACACGTGGCTAAAGGAGTGGTGTGGGAAAGAGGGGTTCGGGAAAGAGGGGTTCCATTTCGTGGGGCGCTGGCACCAATATTGGGACAGGAAGGAATTGTACCATGGGGAAGGACTCCACCTGAACCGGTCTGGGACCAGGGTCCTAGTGGAAAGGATAAATAGGGTGGTCACAAGGACTTTAAACTAGTAAATGGGGGTGGGCTTAGGTGGAAATTGTAGTACAAATAGTACTTCAAAAACAAACAAAAAGGAAGAGAGTAGAGTAACAGTCAGAAATTGTGCTTTAGGCATTACATGGAAAGAGAAAACTAAAAGATGTAAAGTGATTAAATAAGAAAGTGAGTAAAACATTCGAGCTGAAGGACAGGCTAGGGTGTGTGGCCCAAATAAGCGTTCTTTAAATGCACGGAGTATATAAGGAATAAATTGAATGAACTGCAGGTGCGAATTCAACTTGGAGGGTATGACATGGTAGCCATTACTGAGACATGGCTGCAAGACGGTCAGGGCTGGGAACTAAATATACCAGGTTATAAAGGTCTGCTGGAAAGATAGGGAAAATGGCAGAGGGATAGGAGTAGCCTTAGTGATTAAGCATGAAATCATTTCAATGATGAGAAGATATAACGAGAGGTAAGCAGGCAGTGGAGACTTTATGGGTAGAATTAAGAAATAGGAAGGAATTAAGACTGCAGTGGGAGTTGTGTATAGAAACATAGAAGATAGGAGCAGGAGTAGGCCATTCGGCCCTTCGAGCCTGCTCCACCAATGAGATCATGGCTGATCATCCAAATTCAGTACCCTGTCCCTGCCTTCTCCCCATATCCCTTGATCCCTTTAGCCTCAAGAAATATATCCAACTCTTTCTTGAATATATTTAATGAATTGGCCTCCACCACTCTCTGTGGCAGAGAATTCCACAGGTTCACCACTCTCTGGGTGAAGAAATTCCTCCTCATTTCAGTCCTAAATGGCTTACCCCTTATCCTTAGACTATGGCCCCTGGTTCTGGACTCCCCGGCCATCAGAAACATCCTTCCTGCATCTAGTCTGTCCAGGCCTGACAGAATTTTATAGGTTTCGATGAGATCCCCTCTCAATCTTCTAAACTCCAGTGAGTATAAGCCCAATCGACACAATCTCTCCTCATACGTCATTCCTGCCACCCCAGGTATCAGCCTGGTGAATCTTCGCTGCACTCCTTCCATGGCAAGAACGTCCTTCCTCAGGTAAGGCGACCAAAACTGCACACAATATTCAAGGTGCGGTCTCACCAAGGCCCTGTACAACTGTAGCAAGACATCCTTGTTCCTGTACTCGAACCCTCTTGCTACGAAGGCCAACATACCATTTGCCTTCTTAACCGCCTGCTGCACCTGCATGCTTACCTTCAGCGACTGGTGCACAAGAACACCCAGGGCTTTTTGCACTTCCCCTTCTCCCAATCTATTGCCATTTAAATAATAATGTGCCTTCCTGTTTTTGCCACCAAAGTGGATAACCTCACATTTATCCACATTATAGTGCATTTGCCATGTTTCTGCCCAATCACCCAACCTGTCCAAATCGTACTGGAGTTTCACGACATCCTCCTCACAGCATACCCTCCCACCCAGCTTTGTGTCGGCTGCAAATTTGGAGATATTACATCCAATTCCCTCATCCAGATCATTAATATATATTGTGAACCGCTGGGGTCCAAGGACCGATCCCTGCGGTACCCCACTAGTCACTGCCTGCCACTCGGAAAAGGACCCGTTTATTCCAACTCTTTGCTTTCTGTCTGCCAACCAGTTCTCTATCCAAGTCAATACCTTGCCCCCAATCCCATGTGCCTTAACTTTACATGCTAATCTCTTGTGCGGGACCTTATCGAAGGCCTTCTGAAAGTCCAGATACATCACATTCTCTGGTTCTCCCATATCTATTTTACCAGTTACATCCTCAAAAAATTCCAGTAGATTAGTCAAGCACGATTTACCTTTTGTGAATCCATGTTGACTTGTCTGATCCTGTCCCTGTTTTCCAAGTGCTCTGCTATTACATCTTTTATAATGGACTCTAGCATTTTCCCCACTACTGATGTCAGGCTTACCGGTCTGTAATTCCCCGTTTTCTCTCTACCACCTTTTATGAATAGTGGGGTAACATTAGCTACCCTCCAATCCATGGGTACTGTTCCAGATTCTATCGAATGTTGGAAGATGATCAGCAATGCATCTACTATTTCTAGGGCCACTTCCTTAAGTACCCTAGGATGTAGATTATCAGGCCCTGGGGATTTATCGGCCTTCAAACCCATCAAATTCTCTAACACCATTTCCCTACAAATACTGATTTCTTTCAGTTCCTCCCTTTCATCAGACCCTATGTTCCCCGGCATCTCTGGGAGGTTATTTGTGTCCTCCTTTGTGAAGACAGAACCAAAATATGTATTTAGTTGGTCTGCCATTTCTTTGTCCTAGAAGCAACAAAGGGTCACGCCATATTAGATTTAGTCATGAGTAATGAGCCAGATTTAGTTAACAGCCTAACTGTGAGTGAACATTTATCCAATAGTGATCATAACATGATTGAGTTTATGCCCAAGGGGTAAGAGCTCTATTTGCCAATAAAAACCAGCCAGGGATGACTAAAAGTAAGGGACAGCATAAAACAAAGAAAAAGCATACAAAAATGCAAAAAATAGTACAGATCCCAGCGAATGGGAAAGATACAAAGAACAGCAAAGGGTCACAAAACAGATAGTAAGAGCTACAAAAAGCAAGTATGAAAAGAAATTTGCAAGGGATATCAAAATCAATACAAAGAATTTTTACAATTACATTAGGAAAAAGGTAGTCAGGAGCAATGTTGGCCCCTTAAAAACTGAAAGCGATGATATTGTCAATGATAATAAGGAAAGGCCGGATATGTTGAATAATTACTTTGTGTCAATATTTACAGTAGAGGAAGAGGATAGCATGCCAGAAATCCCAAGGAAACTAATATTAAATCAGGGATAGGGATTCAATAAAATTAACTTAAGTAAAATAACAGTAATGAAGAAAATAATGGCAAAGTGTGACAAATCCCCAGGACCAGATGCTTTCCATCCCAGGGTTTTAAAGGAAGTTAGTGAGAACATTGTAGATACCCTAACTATAATCTTCCAAAGTTCTCTCGATTCAGGAACCCTTCCTTTAGATTGGAAAATTGTGTATGTCACTCTGCTATTTAAGAATGGCAAGAGGGGGAAACCAGGGAATTATAGACCAGTTAGCCTGATATCTGTTGTCAGGAAATTGCTAGAGTCTATAATTAAGGATAGAGTGACTGAACACCTCCAAAATTTTCAGTTGATCAGAGAGAGGCAACATGGATTTGTAAAGGGTAGGACATGCCTGACAAACCTGGTTGAATTTTTTGAGGAGGTGACTAAAGTAGTGGACAGGGGAATGTCTATCGATGTTATTTATATGATAAAGTCCCACATAAGAGACGGTTAACTAAGGAAGAAGCCCACAGAATTGAGAGCAAATTATTGACCTGGTTAGGAAATTGGCTGAGCGGCAGGAGACAGAGAGTAGGGATAATGGGTAGATACTTAAATTGGCAGGATGTGACTAGTGGTGGCGCACAGCGATCTGTGTTGGGGCCTCAACTATTCACAGTATTTATTAATGACTTAGATAATGGCATAGAAAGTCATACATCCAAATTTGCCGATGACACAAAGATAGGCGGCATGGTAGGCTGTGTTGATGAAAGCACAAAATTACAAGTGATCGACAGATTAAGTGAATGGGCAAAACTGTGACAAATCGGTTTCAATGTAGGCAAAAGCGAGGTCATCCACTTTGCACCTAAAAAGGATACAACAGAGTACTTTCTAAATGGTGAAAAGCAGTCCAGAGAGACTTGGGGGTCCAGGTACATAGATCATTAAAATATGTCATGAACAGATACAGAAAATAATTTAAAAAGGCTAATGGAATGCTGCCCTTTATATCTAGAGGACTAGAATACAAGGGTGTAGAAGTTATGCTGCAGCTGTATAAAACCCTGGTTAGACCACACCTGGAGTACTGTGAGCAGTTCTGGGCACCACACCGTAGGAAGGATATATTGGCTTTGGAGGGAGTGCAGCGTAGGTTTACCAGAATGATACCCGGACTTCAAGGGTTCAGTTACGAGGAGAGATTACACAAATTAGGGTTGTATTTCCTAGAATTTAGAAGGTTAAGGGGTGATCTGATCAAAGTTTTCAAGATATTAAAGGGGGACAGATAGGGTAGATAGAGAGAAACTATTTCCGCTGGTTGGGGATTCTAAGACTAGGGGTCATAGTCTAAAAACTAGAGCCAGGCCTTTCAGGAGTGAAATTAGAAAACACTTCTACACACAAAGGGTGGTCGAAGTTTGGAACACTCTTCCACAAACGGCAATTGTTGCTAGATCAATTGTTAATGTAAAATCTGAGATTGATAGCTTTTTGTTAACTAAAGGTATTAAGGGATATGGGCGAAGGCGGGCATATGGACTTAGGTCGTAGATCAGCCATGATCTCATTGAATGGCGGAAAAGGCTCAATGGCCTACTCCTGTTCCTATCCAAGTGCTCGTACATCAACTTAAAAATTGACTTTAAATTATACTCTATACTTTACTTATACTTTAAATGGGCTGTGGCAGGTAACATTCACGCCACAGAAGTGCCAGGCAATGACTATCTCCAACAAGCGAGAGTCTAACCACCGCCCCCATGACATTCAATGGCATTACCATCGTCGAATCCCCCACCATCAACATTCTGGGGGTCACCACTGACCAGAAACTTTACTGGACCAGCCTCATAAACACTGTCAGAGGCTGGGTATTCTGCGGCGAGTGTCTCACCTCCTGACTCCCCAAAGCCTTTCGACCATCTACAAGGCACAAGTAAGGAGTGTGATGTGCGGCACGGTGGCATAGTGGTTAGCACCGTTGCCTCACAGCGCCAGGGACCCGGGTTCAAATCCGGCCTCGGGTGACTGTCTGTGTGGAGTTTGCACATTCGCCGTGGGTTTTCTCCGGGTGCTCCGGTTTCCTCCCACAGTCCAAAGATGTGCGGGTTAGGTTGATTGGCCATGATAAAAAAAAAATTAAAAAAAATTGACCCTTAGTGTTAGGGGGGGATTAAATACGTGGGGGTTACGGGGATAGGGCTTGGGTGGGATGGCTGTCGGTGTAGGGACCGGGTGCTAGGGTTTGGATGATCAGCCATGATCTCGTTGAATGGCGGAGCAGGCTCGAAGGGCCGAATGGCCTACTCCTGCTCCTATCTTCTATGTTTCTATGTGAGGGAATATTCTTCACTTGTCTGGATGAGTGCAGCTCCAACAACACTCAAGAAGCTCGACACCATCCAGGACAAAGCAGCCCACTTGATTGGCACCCCATCCACCATCTTAAACATTCACTCCCTCCACCACTGGCGTACCGTGACTGCAGTGTGTACCATCTACAAGATGCACTGCAGCAACTCGCCAAGGCTTTTTTGGCAGCAGTTCCCAAACCCGCGACCTCTTCCACCTAGAAGGACAAGGGCAGCAGGTGCATGGGAACACCACCCTCGCCAAGTCACACACCATCCTGACTTAGAAGTATATCGCCGATCCGTCATTGTCGCTGGGTCAAAATCCTGGAACTCCCTACCTAACAGCACTGTGGGAGTACCTTCACCACACAGACTGCAGCGGTTCAAGGCGATGGCTCACCACCACCTTCTCAAGGGCAATTAGGGACGGGCAATAAATGCTGGACTTGCCAGCGACGCCCACATCCCATAAAAAATGGGAAAAAAAAACTTAGTTGAACAAAAATTGGATAAAAACACCATTTTGAAAAGTTAGCTTGTCGGAGAGTACCAGAAACCATACACTAAACACTGTGCTTTTCTTTAAAAGTAGTATGTTAAGAATATAAGAAATAGGAGCAGGAGTAGGCCATTCAACCCTTTGAGCTTTTTTTTTCCAGATTAAGTACTACTTTTTGTAATACTAATTAGAGTATAAAATATTTTAAGATAGTTGATAAAATAGTTTCCTTTGATGAAACTTTATCATAATTTTTACAGTAAATGCCCTTTTAGCTCTAATACACCTTCATGAAAGCCCAGCTTTTCAGTATTAACAAACTAGTTTTGAGCAAATTGGGAACCAGATTATCGGTAAAATAGATGACGGAGGTAAAACTGATCAGAAAATAAAGATCTAAACAATTCCACTTACAGCATTGCATTATCCTGAATGATAATGGTAGACTCGAGCAGAAGTTATTAATTACACCAGTGTTTTTTTCCCCTCACTATTTTTCTCCCCCTTCCAATCTCTCCTGATGGTGTTGACTGTTTGCGCAGGTATTGTTCCCAAGGCACCAGATATCTGTCCCCTGGCCCACAATGATGTAATATTTTAGCACACGAGGGGGTCTTCTTGCCTGTGGTGAATTTAGGCCACGCTCAGTAGCTGAATTTATACCAGTACCATTTTCTTTTCTCCCCAAACTAATCCCAGAAGAAAAATGGAACAAACAAACTCTGCTTACCCTCTCTGTATCAGTAAAGGCTGGAGCTCAGCAATTGGTAAACCTTCTGGAGTAAAATACTTCAGCAGCTCTTTGGCATCAAGCTGAACTGGAAGTACTCTCTGGCTATCCTTGGGTCCCAAGAGAGTCTCCGATGAGCTTGCCAATATGGAACCAGCCCTGGATGCAAATAAACAGAGCTAGAAATTAAACATACCAGTAAAAAAGACAGACTTACATTTATATAGCATCTTTTACGACCTCAGGATGTCACAAAGCACTTTACAGCCAATGACATGCTTTAAGTGTAGTCATTGTTGTAATGTAGGAAATATATACTTAAAATTCATAAAGTTACAGTAATAATTTGTTAGTTGCTTACCCCTAATCACCTTTCTATCATACTAATCATCACAGCAATATCAATCAATTCATCATAAAGTAGTCATCAAAAGAATAAAGGAGAGTTGCAAATGTATATTCTGCCTATGCTTCATTTTTGGGGGATTGTTGATTAAAAAATACAAATATAAAATCAAACAACTGTAGTGAAACTGTATTATGAACTGAACTAAACTGTAAATGCACAGCACGTTAATCAGTATCTGTAAATAGAAAAGATCGATTAATATCTGTGCATTAAACAGATGCCAACAGACCTGCTGTGTATTTCTAGCATTTCTGTTCATATTTGTTTCCATTTGCAGTTTAAAAAAAACTTTATCAACTGGATGGCAAGTTACTGTTAACTTGGCTATTTTTTTTAGGAAGATAAATAAAGTTTAGACTGCATATCACCCATCAGCAGGCACTTCTTATTGGTAACTTTTAAAATTGTGCATGTATGTAGAGAATTATTAGAGGGTTAAATATTAATATAGTTGCTAAAATAATGGAAAAAAGCTAGTTAAGATCTGAAAGAACCTTTTGCTTCACTTAACATTAACACAAATAAGTATACAGTTCTGCTCTGTCCTGCATTAGTTTCGTTTTCACTTCTGTACTTTTCTAACTTGGCATCTTTATAAGGTCGAGCAAATGTTTCCTGTAATAAAATACTTGTCAAAACCCAGTACATTTGATCTTTTATTAACAAATTAGTTAGAAAGCGCTAGACATTTTTAATTTTTCTCAATTTCAACTAAAGAACATGTTCCACATTGTTTTGTTCAGATAGACCCACTCTCCCCATATATTTCTAGGTTGAAGATGCCAAGAAACATGAAATTAAAGAATGTGAACATTTAAATAATCTATGTACAAAGTAACAATTTTGTACTGTGGAAAAATAAGGCCAATACGGCAATCTGCATGTATTACCAACTGTGTCCTTGCACAAATTAATTGGTTACATTCAACTCTAAAATGTCTCCTTGAGCAATGCAAGTTGTTTCAAAATAAAGGCAGTTTTCCTCAAACTGGTCCCAGCTATTGTTTACAAAGTGGCTGCCACATTTGCTGCCCAAACACAATCAATTTTATCAAAGTTTTCAGACAAAAAAAAAGTGTAGCTGTGTGGTGATTTATATCTCCATGTATCATATTGCTGGATTTAAAACCAAAACACATAGCTAATAAGCAAGTCCAATCAGTCAAGTTTCCCCCTCTGCCCTCCGAGAAGTGTCAGCTCCATTTCTAAAAAAGAGGATTTTTTTTTTTTTTTTTTTTTTTAAAACAAGTGAAGTCTGAGGAGTCTGGGTGATGCAGCGGGGTAATGTTCCATCTAAAATTACACTGGTTAAAGTAATGATCCACCAGTTACAAGAATGAACTACATTCAAAGAATGTGAAGAACATGCCACACCACTCATACTGGAAAATTGCTGTTCATGTCCTATTTGCATACAACAGAACTCATTTGTCATTATGCATTTCTTTACAGTTGACTCCACATAATTGAATGCTTTATGCTCACATTATACGAGCAATTGACTCCGCAACTGCAGAAACCACAGAACACCTACACAGGGAGCAAGACCGTTTTTTTTTTAATCAGGGAGATGTCTTGTGTCCCCGACGACCATGTGTGCAGGAAGTGTATCCAGCTGCAGCTACTGGCAGACCGCATTGCGGCGCTGGAACTGCGATTGGATACATTAGACCATTCGTGATGCGGAGGACGTCGTGGATATCACGTTTAATCAGTTGGTCACACCGCAGGTAAAGGTTGCACAGGCAGAAAGGGAATGGGTGACCAACAGGCAGAGTAGTAGGCGCAGGCAGGTAGTGCAGGAGTCCCTTGTGGACATCCCCCTCTCAAACAGATATACCACTTTGAATACTGTTGACGGGGATGGCTTATCAGGGGAAAGCAGCAGCAGCCAACTTCCTGGCACCAGGGGTGGTTCTGCTGCACAGGACGGGAGGGAAAAAGAGGGGTAGAGCCATAATAATTGGGGATTCTATTGTAAGGGGAATAGCCATGCGTTTCTGCGGCCACAAACGAGACTCCAAGATGGTGTGTTGCCTCCCTGGTGCAAGGGTCAAGGATGTCTCAGAGAGGCTGCAGAACATTTTGGAAGGGGAGGGTGAACAGCCAGTTGTCGTGGTGCATGTAGGTACCAACGATATAGGTAAAAAACGGGATGAGGTCCTAAAAGCTGAATATAGGGAGTTAGGAGGTAAATTTAAAAATAGGACCTCAAAGGTAGTAATCTCAGGATTGCTACTAGTACCACGTGCTAGTCAGACTAGAAATAGAAGGATATTTCAGCTGAATACGTGGCTAGAGGAATGGTGCAAGGGGGAGGGATTCAAATTCCTGGGACACTGGAACCAGTTCTGGGAGAGGTGGGACCAGTACAAACCGGACGGTTTGCACCTGGGCAGGGCTGGGACCGATGTCCTAGGGGGAGTGTTTGCTAGTGCTCTGGGGAGGGTTTAAACTAAAATGGCAGGGGGTTGGGAACCTGAGCAGGGAGACAGAGGAAAGGGAAACCAGGATAAAAGCAAAAGATAGGAAGGAGAAAAACAAAAGTGGCAGTCAGAGAAATCAATGGTTTAAATCAAACATGGTCACAGTAAATAATAATTCTAAAAGGTCTAAGAGCGTTAAAAAAACAAGCCTGAAGGCTTTGTGTCTTAATGCGAGGAGCATTCGTAATAAAGTGGATGAATTAGCTGCGCAAATAGAGGTAAACGAATATGATTTGATTGGGATTACGGAAACATGGCTCCAGGGTGGCCAAGGCTGGGAACTCAACATCCAGGGGTATTCAATATTCAGGAAAGATAGGCAAAAAGGAAAAGGAGGCGGGGTAGTATTGCTGGTTAAAGAGGGGATTAACACAATTGTAAGGAAGGATATTAGCTCTGATGATGTAGAATCTGTATGGGTAGAACTGAGAAATACCAAGGGTCAGAAAACGTTAGTGGGAGTGGTATTTAGACCTCCAAACAGTAATGCGGAGGTTGGGGATGGCATTAAAAGGGAAATTAGAGAAGCGTGCATTAAGGGCACAGCAGTTATCATGGGTGACTTTAATCTACATATAGATTGGGCGAACCAAATTAGTAACAATACTGTGGAGGAGGAATTCCTGGAGTGTATACGGGATGGTTTCCTGGACCAATATGTCGAGGAACCAACTAGAGATCAGGCCATCTTAGACTGGGTATTATGTAACGAGAAAGGATTAATTAGCAATCTTGTTGTACGAGGCCCCTTGGGTCGGAGCGATCATAATATGATAGAATTCTTCATTAAGATGGAGAGTGAAGTAGTTGACTCAGAGACTAGGGTCCTGAATTTAAATAAAGGAAACTACGATGGTATGAGGCGCGAGTTGGGTAGGATTGATTGGGGAATGTCACTCAAAGGGTTGATGGTGGATAGGCAATGGCAAACATTCAAAGACCGCATGGATGCACTACAGAATTTGTTCATCCCAGTTTGGCATAAAAAAACAAAAAAGGTGACTCAACCGTGGCTAACAAGGGAAATTAGGGATAGCATAAGATCCAAGGAGAGAACATATAAATTGGCCAGAAAAAGCAGTAAACCTGAGGATTGGGAGCAATTTAGGATTCAACAAAGGAGGACAAAAGGATTAATTAAGAAGGAGAAAATAGAGTATGAGAGTAAGCTTGTAGGAAACATAAAAACTGACTGTAAAAGCTTTTATAGATATGTGAAGAGAAAAAGATTGGTGAAGTCAAGTATAGGTCCCTTGCAGTCAGAATCAGGGGAATTTATAATGGGGAACAAAGAAATGGCAGACCGATTAAATACATATTTTGGTTCTGTCTTCACAAAGGAGGACACAAATAACCTCCCAGAGATGTCGGGGAACATAGGGTCTGATGAAAGGGAGGAACTGAAAGAAATCAGTATTTGTAGGGAAATGGTGTTAGGGAAATTGATGGGATTGAAGGCGGATAAATCCCCAGGGCCTGATTATCTACATCCTTAAGGAAGTGGCCCTAGAAATGGAAGATGATCAGCAATGCATCTACTAACATTCGATAGAATCTGGAACAGTACCCATGGATTGGAGGGTAGCTAATGTTACCCCACTATTCAAAAAAGGTGGTGGAGAGAAAACGGGGAATTACTGACCGGTAAGCCTGACATCGGTAGTGGGGAAAATGCTAGAGTCCATTATAAAAGATGTAATAGCAGAGTACATGGAAAACAGTGACAGGATCAGACAAAGTCAACATGGATTTACAAAAGGTAAATTGTGCTTGACTGATCTACTGGAATTTTTTGAGGATGTAATTGGTAAAATAGATAAGGGAGAACCAGTGGATGTGGTGTATTTGGACTTTCAAAAGGCCTTTCGACAAGGTCCCGCATAAGAGATTAGCGTGTAAAATTAAGGCACATGGAATTGGGGGCAAGGTACTGACTTGGATAGAGAACTGGTTGGCAGACAGAAAGCAAAGAGTTGGAATATACGGGTCTTTTTCCAAGTGGCAGGCAGTGACTAGTGGGGTACTGCAGGGATCGGTCCTTGGACCCCAGCTATTCACAATATATATTAATGATCTAGACGAGGGAACTAGATGTAATATCTCCAAGTTTGCAGACAACACAAAGCTAGGTGGGCGTGTGTGCTGTGAGGAGGATGCCGAGAAACTCCAATATGATTTGGACAGGTTGGGTGATTGGGCAGAAGCATGGCAGATGCAATATAACGTGGATAAATGCGAGGTTATCCACTTTGGTGTCAGAAACAGGAAGGCAGATTATTATCTGAATGGCAATAGATTGGGAGAAGGGGAAGTGCAACGAGACCTGGGTGTCCTTGTGCACCAGTCGCTGAAGGTAAGCATGCAGGTGCAGCAGGCGGTTAAGAAGGCAAATGGTATGTTGGCCTTCGTAGCGAGAGGGTTTGAGTACAGGAACAAGGATGTCTTGCTGCAGTTGTACAGGGCCTTGGTGAGACCACACCTTGAGTATTGTGTGCAGTTTTGGTCGCCTTATCTGAGGAAGGATGTTCTTGCCATGGAGGGAGTGCAGCGAAGATTCACCAGGCTGATACCTGGGATAGCAGGAATGACGTATGAGGAGAGATTGGGTCGATTGGGCTTATACTCGCTGGAGTTTAGAAGAATGAGAGGGGATCTCATTGAAACTTATAAAATTGTGACAGGACTGGACAGACTAGATGCAGGAAGGATGTTCCCGATGGCGAGGGAGTCCAGAACCAGTGGTCACAGTCTAAGGATAAGGGGTAAGCCATTTAGGACAGAGATGTGTGCAGTTTTGGTCACCTTACCTGAGGAAGGACGTTCTTGCCATGGAGGGAGTGCAGCAAAGATTCACCAGGCTGATACCTGGGATGGCAGGAATGACGTATGAGGAGAGATTGTGTCGATTGGGCTAATACTCACTGGAGTTTAGAAAATTGAGAGGGGATCTCATCGAAACCTATAAAATTCTGTCAGGTCTGGACAGACTAGATGCAGGAAGGATGTTTCTGATGGCCGGGGAGTCCAGAACCAGGGGTCACAGTCTAAGGATAAGGGGTAAGCCATTTAGGACTGAAATGAGGAGGAATTTCTTCACCGAGAGTGGTGAACCTGTGGAATTCTCTACCACAGAAGGCAGTAGAGGCCAATTCATTAAATATATTCAAGAAGGAGTTGGATATATTTCTCAAGGCTAAAGGGATCAAGGGATATGGGGAGAAGGCAGGGACAGGGTACTGAATTTGGATGATCAGCCATGATCTCATTGAATGGCGGAGCAGGCTCGAGGGGCCGAATGGCCTACTCCTGCTCCTATCGTCTATGTTTCTGTTTCTATGAACTTTTTAAAGACAGTGGCCTAGAAATTCAGTGGGCTGCGCCACCAGTTAGCGCCCAAAGAGGGCACTCGGTGGCTTTAGCGCCACCGGCCACACCTCCCGCGATATTTAGCGGGGCGCTAATGGCGGCGTTAGCCTGTAGTGCTGCGCCGCCACCGATGACGTCATCGGTGTGCGCAGCGCCCCGCTCCGATCACCATATTTGGTCGCGCCCGCCTCTTTAACGCCGGTCGCAAATCGCGACCGGTTCACAGGGCCTACCTGTGGTGGTAGTGGCGCAAGTTAAGGTGGAGGTGCGGGGCGGCCGCTTTTTCGGCGGCCGCCTGCCAGCACCTCCGTCCCCGGCCTCCTAAACCACCCCCTCCCCCCCGCGGCATTGCCGGCTGTTTCCCGAGAGCCCGGCACTTCTCCTTGGTGCCGGGCTCACTTGCCAGCACTCGCGAGCGGGGATCGCGCTGTTGCAGGCACCTCCCCCTTAACAATGGGAGGAAGGCCTGCAGTACCGCAGCGTGCCATGCCGCAGCGTGTGGCGCTGTGGCCCTTAGCGCGGCGATATTCAGGGTGAGCGCCCCAAGCAGGGCGCCTCGAGTAGCGGCCCGCTTCCGTTTGGGGCGCAGAAACTGAATATCGGGATGGCGCAAGTGGCTCCGCTCGCAGCGGTAATTCTGGCGCCCAACTGAATTTCTAGGCCAGTGTGCTCACAATAGACAAAGTGTTACAAATGACTAGAAGAAATAAACTGAGGTATGCTCTCAAAACTTTACCTCATTGTTTCTCCCCCTTCTTTGGATGACACTTGTGTGTACGGGTAGCACTGTCTGTAGAGGCAACACTGTCTAACCCAACCACACACTTCAGATTGACGTGAAAGCTACCTCTGCAATGCCAGAGTTTGAAGAAATTCGTGGAGATTCACCTAGGCAAGACTGTGGGCAATAGGAGGGTCATGTTTTGGGATTTCAGATTATGCTGCCACCGGGGGGGCCCTTGGGGTAATTATATATTAAAATTGTTACTACTGCAAGTTCACAGGACAGTAGGGCTGGCAGGTGTAGATTAGAATTTTAAGTGGAAGTCTGAGACAACAAAAGATAGTTTGACAATCCAGTGATGACTCTCACATTTGCTGCTGTGCCAACTCTATTTATTTGAACTCAGCAGTTCAGGTAGATTCTGCTCCAGGGAGTGAGGCACACAAGTCAGTTTGGCTAAAAGATGACGCCGGACGGAGTCAGGTTTTATAACAGAGAAAGCTGCAAAAGCTAGAGGTAGGCAGGCAACAAAAATGGAATTCAGGAGGAGTTAGAAAATCAGCTTTATGTCAAGCAAGAAAAACCACCAATGTTGGGTAGCGTAGCATATTCATTATTTTATATTATATGAAAGCAATCTGTAATGAAGAAAATAATCAAATCCAATTGTAACTGTTCTGTACGATCATCTGATGAGAAAGACAGCAGCATAACAATTCATATGGAGTCTCATCTCACCACGCATTTGCTCGGTTTGGTCTTTGGCAAGATCAATGAAATACTAATGCAAAAGACACAAGAATCCGCATCACAAAGGGATGCTATTGTTATATCCCTCGGTTATGCTATTGTACAAGTGGACAAGGGTAGCGCAAGTCAACACGGATAAAGACCGCTAGAGGGGGTGGCTGATACCACTGATCCCAATAAGGCGCCTGTGGCAGACCCAAATTCATAACCGGATGTAGTGACTGAAGTTGTGCAGATATATGTGCTATGTGAACAATACCAATTTTTCTTAACATTTGTTCGTCTGTTGTATGCCACACAAAAGATTACTGCACAAGATAAAAAATCACGGGATTGGGGGTAATATACTGGCATGGGTAGAAGATTGGCTATTTAACAGAAAACAGTTCTCGGGCTGGCAATCAGTAACTAGTGGTGTTCCGCAGGGGTCAGTGCTGGGATCCCAACTCTTTACAATCTATATTAACGATTTGGAGGAAGGGACCGAGTGCAACATATCCAAGTTTGCCGACAATACAAAGATGGGAGGGAAAGCAGTGAGTGAGGAGGACATAAAAAACCTGCAAAAGGACATAGACAGGCTAAGCGAGTGGGCAGAAATTTGGCAGATGGAATATAATGTTGGAAAGTGTGAGGTTATGCACTTTGGCAGAAAAAATCAAAGAGCAAGTTATTATCTAAATGGAGAGAAACTGCAAAGTGTTACAGTACAAAGGGATCTGGGGGTCCTGGTGCATGAAACACAGGTGGTTAGTATGCAGGTGCAGCAGGTGATCAGGAAGGCCAATGGAATCTTGGCTTTTATTGCAAGGGGGATGGAGTATAAAAACAGGGAAGTCTTGCTTCAGTTATACAGGGTACTGGTGAGGCCACAACTAGAATACTGCGTACAGTTTTGGTTTCCATATTTAAGACATACTTGCTCTCGAGGCAGTTCAGAGAAGGTTCACTTGGTTGATTCCGGAGATGAGGGGGTTGACTTATGAGGAAAGGTTGAGTAGGTTGGGCCTCTACTCATTGGAATTCAGAAGAATGAGAGGCAATCTTATCGAAACATATAAGATTGTAAGGGGGCTTGATCGGGTGGATGCGGGGAGGATGTTTCCACTGATGGGTGAGACTAGAACTAGGGGGCATAATCTTAGAATAAGGGGCTGCCCTTTCAAAACTGAGATGAGGAGAAACTTCTTCACTCAGAGGGTAGTAAATCTATGGAATTTGCTACCTCAGAGCTGTGGAAGCTGCGACATTAAATACATTTAAAACGGAGATGGACAGTTTCCTAGCTGATAAGGGAATTAGGGGTTACGGGGAGCGGGCAGGGAAGTAGATGTGAGTCTAGGTTCGGATCAGCCATGATCCTATTGAATGGCGGAGCAGGCCCGAGGGGCCGTATGGCCTACTCCTGCTCCTACTTCCTTAAAGTGCAATTTTCCATTACAGCACTGAACGTCACGTACTGAATTCAGATTTAGGCAGAGCCAGAAAGCATTATTTAATCTTACTGTCAGCAACAGTGCTCAAAAACAGTTATGATTGGAAATGCTGGAATTAGCCAAACATACTGAGTTATTAGGGGAAAACTAGACCGCTGTAATGGGCGTTGGATTTTGCAATGAAAACGAACAAAGTTTTATGCAAGACTGGCCCTCTCAATTTTGGTGATAAATATATAATAAACATATTTCACCTGGTTTTCTGTCTGATTCGTTCAAGATTTTCATAGTTTTGAAGAACACTTCTCTCAGGCCACTGTGAAGGGCTTAGAGTCGAGACATCACTTTCTAGATGGACAAAAGTTAAATGAAAAATTCACAAAATGCCTAATTTCCTTGAAAAGAACCAGGTGTGCATTGTATTTAACAGAGGAAGGAAAGAATATGGGGGAAGTACTCATTTGTTCAAAGTGTTCCCCTTTTAATACACAAGAAAATAATGTTCGGCAGGAATTTATGACTTAAGAAAAATAAATGGCAATTTAGTATCTGAAGGTCATCGACCTGAAACGTTAATACTGTTTCTCACTCCACAGATGCTGCCCGACTGAATGACTGCTTTCCAGCATTTTTTGTTTTTATTTCAGATTTTCAGATTCTTCAGTATTTTACTTCTGTCAATTTATCATCGCCAGGGATACGGTCAAGTATATCTCCCATAATACTAGGTTGCTCCAATGGTGCCAATTACGGGAGTATTGCTGTGAATCCCAAAGTGGCTCTGTAGCAAGCAACAGGAGATACCTCAAAAAAGATACCCAACCTGTGCTACAGGTTGCCAATGCTTTTCCTTTAAAACAAGGAAATAATAAAGATATTCCTGGTAACATTATTATTTCCATTATTTCAAAATCCTTACCCTTAACTACAAATCTCTCCATAGCCTCATCCCATCCTACCTCTATAACTTTCTCTAGTCATACATCCCAGTTTACACCCTTCTGAATACAGGAAACTCTCGATTTACCGGCACCTAAATAACCGGAAATCTCTGTTAACCGGCAAAATTCAGGAGTAGGTTCAGCTAAGTTTTACTTCATATTAGTGGCCGTTCCTGGATCTGTGGCTGTGTAGTCGGGGTTCCTGCACTTGGGGATGCTTGGTCTGTGGCCAGGGTTCCTGCACTTGTTGCTAAGCAACAGGGAAGCCTGGATTTGTTGCTGTGTACGGAGCTCTCGTACCTTTTAACTATACCTCTCTGTAATCCGGACTTTTTGATAAACCGGCACCACGCCGGTCCCGTCGGTGTCGGATAAAAAAAAGAGTTTCCTGTATCCATTACTGTGCAACATCCTCCTGTCCGCTGCCATTATTTGCATAGCCTTCAGCAATCAAGTTTCTGCTGACTGAAACTCACTTCCTAAAACCGTTCTGCCTTGCCTCATCACTCTCCCTTCTAAAGGGCCTCAAAACCTGCTTCTTCAACTGTCCCTATGGTCATCTCCCCCAACACTCTTCCCAATCCTGTGCTGATGGAAGTACTCCTCCATAGATTTTCCTTCCCCGCAAAGCAAACAAAATCTTACTGCAGGCAATCTGCATGTACACCTGTGCACAAGGGTGTTAATGGTTATATTATCTTAATTACATAGCTTAAATTTAATGACCTGTTAAAACAAAGAAAGTCCAGCTTGAATTTCAAACAAATGATTTGACTGATCAAAATAAAGCTACAAAATGTTAGTAATTAAATACATTTTACAACTAGTATTTTCCAGTTTGGTTAAAAGTGGTACTGTGTTTTACCAAGTACATTTGAATGAATCTACATTGGGCCATATTTTGCGACTCCCTACGGGTGCGTACAAGGTGCGCACACACCCCTAGGGGCCGCGCAAGTTCCGGGTTTAGGCATGCAAAGCGCATGCGCTAAAACCCGGAACATGCGATCCGTCAAGAATCTTCTTGACAGATCCTCCGCATCCCCGGGAGATGGGCCTCTGCGGGTGGAGTTGCGCTATTTGCCCAACTTCCGCCCGCTGAATGCCTGCGAAATTCTTACACCTGGTAAAAGCAGGCGCAAGGCCTGCTTTTACCAGCATAAGAGTTTTAAAAAATAGAAAAATAAAATGTTACTCATTTATAAAAACCCTGTCCAATAAGGTGTTTATTTTTAGCCCTGTTAAGACATTTTTTATACAAAAATTACATTTTTGTTTAAAATATTTAAGTAAATGGCATTTTAATTAATTTTTATATGTAAATTTTTAAAAATTTATTTCATGAGATAGTGTATTTTTTAAGTGATCCCCATTCATACTTACGTGAGTTCCGTACGTATGGAACTCCTATGTATGAATGGGAATTCCCTTCTTTTATTGGTTGGGCCGGCCCACGTGGTCCCAGGGGCGCTTGCAAACCACACGCACCCCTGGGATACATGGGCCTCTGCCCGCACGTACCTGGAGAGGCCCAGGATCGCAAGCCTCCGTATCTCCCGAGCCACCAGGTAAATGCTAGATTTTTTTTTAATATAGGTCGGAGGCATCTGCCCCCAGGAAGCCTCCGATCGCAAATGTTGGGCCAATATGTTTTAGGCAATTATGGTACATTGCAGCCCTTTAAAAAAAGTACTAACATATTTATTATTTGGAATGGAAGGGGGGAGGGAAAAGCTATAAACTGTCAAAACTCCATTCAGTATCAACCCCAAATGAGACTATTTTTATTTAAAGGTGCTTCTTCTACTTATACATAGAAGGCACATTTCCACTGTACTTATTTGAGAATTTGGCAACAGCTTAATGTTCGAATTGTGTCTAGCCACTGTCACTTGACACGGTCAGTTGGCGCTCGTCATTAATAAGAGAAAGTTCCGATATGTAGCAAAACTGTATGATCAGTGAATAACTCCCAAAAGATGACTTTTTGCCATTTAACAATTTTTCCTCAGACATGTATATTTTACTGCACAAGTATTTATTAAAGGTGAGGGGCAAGAATACGGGATATATCAACATGTTGAGAATTCAGTGAGGGGTAAAAGTACTGAATAATAACTGACAGTAATACACAAGTCAGGTACAGCATGGGTCAAATGTAAGACAGCATATTTATATACTTTTTTTTTTTTAAACAGATGTTGTTCTGGTCTCTTAGAATTAGACTGTCAAATCAGTGCTATGTTTTACTGAACTCAAAGAACATTTTACATTGTGGTTTCATGATTGATGTGAAATATATAGAAACTGACAAAACTCATGTGTCATAATTCTGTAATTTCCTGGTCTTAAAAGGATAACTTAGTTTTAATCATAATAGTTTCCTTTGACGTCTTCCACCCTTACAATTCTCTTATTCCCTTTCCATCTCCAATTTACAGTTTTGCTGTTCCTCAACTGCTTTTTATATGCAATCCAGTCATCTCTTCTAATTTTGTATAGCTTTTAAAACTCACTTTGCTTTCTCGGTCTACTTCGCTGGCCTTGTCTAGTCAATCACTCTGGCCATGTTTGACCCTCTCATTTCTCATGAGATACAAGTCTTCAACTTCCCCTTAAAAGTAACATTATCCCATTTTACTGAAACCCAGTGCTCATTTTGCTGTTTTTTGTATCTTTCCGCATATCATAAGAAATAGGAGCAGGAGTAGGCTATTCAATAAGATCATGGCTGATCTTCTACCTCAACTCCACTTTCCCGCACTATCCCCATATCCTTTGATTCCCTTAATATCCAAAAATCTATCAATCTCAGTCTTGAATGTACTCAATGACTGAGCATCCACAGCCCACTGGGGTAGAGAATTCCAAAGATTCACAACCCGGAGTGAAGAAATTTCTCCTCATCGCAGGCCTAAATGGCCAACCACTTATTCTGTGACCCTAATTCTAGACTCCCCAGCCAAGGGGAAACATCCTCCAAGCATCTACCCGGTCAAGCCCTGTAAGAATTTAACTATAGAGGAATACCCCGAGGCTGAAGGCCGTCAATTGCTTGATCACTAATTATTCCAAGTACATTCTAGGGGCAGCACGGTGGCATAGTGGTTAGCACTGTTGCCTCACAGCGCCAGAGACCCGGGTTCGAATCCGGCCTCGGGCGACTGTCTGTGTGGAGTTTGCACATTCTCCCCGTGTTTGCGTGGGTTTTCTCCGGGTGCTCCGGTTTCCTCCCACAGTCCAAAGATGTGCGGGTTAGGTTGATTGGCTATGATAAATTGACCCTTAGTGTTAGGGGGATTAAATACGTGGGGTTACAAGGATAGGGTGGGACATGTGTTGGTGTAGGGGTTACGGGGATCGGGTGGGATATGTGTCGGTGCAGGCTCGATGGGCCGAAATGGCCTCTATCTGCACTGTGGGGTTTCTGTGTGATTCTGTGATTGCTGAACAGACATCTCCAATTAACTTTATCCTTTCATTCTCTTCTCTGTTGGGGTAATCCTTATTCTATCCAATTAATTGCAGGGAAGTTCTAAAAGATACAAATCTAAAAGATACACTTTTAAATGACATTTAAGCTACAAAAATCAATTAATGATGTAATGGAGACATCATAGACATTTAATTATTTGAGTAATTCAAAGCTTCAAGAATGAGCATAGGGTCATTATATATGCACAATTTTACAGTTTTTTTTTTTAAAAAGGTTGAATTTCTACAAAAAATATTAACTTACCAGTATGTTTAACAGCTTCCTCTTGTTTTTGGCATATGTTACCCAGATTGGTGCTTGGCAGGTTACTGCCACACTGCCTAAAGTACTCTTCTCTTGCCAAGGTTAACAATGCCTTCAATTCATTGACTGGAATTAATGAATGCTTTTTATTCATCTGCTTTCTTTCTGTAGAAATAAAATAAAGCAAAGGGTAACTATATTATAATATAGAAATGACAGATTTATTTTTATATAATATTCATCACATTTCAATGCACACTTGACAATTTGCCTACACAAAGCAAAGCTTTTCTTGTCTCATTTTTGTGGGCTGGAGCTGCAAGTAAATATTTCATATAATAGATTGCACTGAATTCTTTAAAAAAACAAAATCAGAGTGCAGTTTAACCACAATATTCCATGGTTGATTAAGACTATTTAGAGGCAACGGTAATATTATAAATCCATATACCAGGAGTGTAATATTATGGTGGTCTTGTAGTCTTTAAATCACACTCCATCAATAGTAGCAGCTTCATCACCTTTAACTAAGCTACACTGAAGTATGTAGAACATTTGACACATGGCTTAAAGCCAAAATTATGATAGTTTGGTTAACATCAAACTATTACTCTCAGCCTCATATCAACTGACTGATAGCATCCTAGTACAGGTACAACACTGGTAATCCGGCACCCTCGGGACCAGGCCGGTGCTGGACCACTGAAAATCCTGAACCACTGAAGTCACCACAAACACCGCCACCACCTGCTCCTCCTCTTCCTGCTGCTGCCCTCCCTGTGCCGCCGCCGACCCCGCCGCCCACGGGCTGCTCAGGATCGGGCTCCATCGCTCCGCTGAGCCGTCGTTGATGCTGTGCGGTCCAGGCGCTGATCCTGACCCGGCGGCAGTCCCGGGGCCCATCCCAGGGAGGGAATGTGACAGCAGGACCTTCCTCGTGCCGGACCGTCGGGTGCCAGATTACCGGTGTTGTACCTGTACATTGATGCATTTACATTTTATTCAACCCCTTAACCATATAAAAATGTTACTCTGTGAATTCTGGCAATGATCTAAAATTCCTTAATATAAAATTTTACAAATATGTAAATTTTCATATATTTCCAAATTGGTAAACTAGCAAAAGCTGACCAACAGCTTCCAAAAAATAGAATTAACTCAAACATCCCTGAATATGGGTATACCTGCAGTTTAAGTTCTGGCAAACCCATGTAGTGGGGCATGGACTTGTCATAACTTAAGGTGCAGGTATTTATATTTCAAAAGATTGTGATAAAAATTGCAGAAGATTTCCCCTCATTTCTTAGAGAAAATGCAGCTTGTTCGCCCGTGTGTTGCTACTCTCGGATACTAAAAAAGGCGGTTAAAAAAGCATACGGGATCTTAGAAATATATAGGAGTAGGCCATTCAGCCCCTCGAGCCTGTTGTCATTCAATGAGAACATGGTTGATCTGTATCCCAATTCCATCCACCCACATTGGCTCCATATCCCCAATACCCTTGGCTCCATATCCCCAATACCCTTGGATCCATATCCCCAATACCCATGGCTCCATATCCCCAATACCCATGGAGCCATATCCCCAATACCCTTGGCTCCATATCCCCAATACCCTTGGCTCCATATCCCCAATACCCTTGGCTCCATATCCCCAATACCCTTGGCGCCATATCCCCAATACCCTTGGCTCCATATCCCCAATACCCTTGGCTCCATATCCCCAATACCCTTGGCGCCATATCCCCTATACCCTTGGCTCCATATCCCCAATACCCTTGGCTCCATATCCCCAATACCCTTGGCTCCATATCCCCAATACCCTTGGCTCCATATCCCCAATACCCTTGGATCCATATCCCCAATACCCTTGGATCCATATCCCCAATACCCTTGGATCCATATCCCCAATACCCTTGGCTCCATATCCCCAATACCCTTGGCTCCATATCCCCAATACCCTTGGCTCCATATCCCCAATACCCTTGGATCCATATCCCCAATACCCTTGGATCCATATCCCCAATACCCTTGGATCCATATCCCCAATACCCTTGGATCCATATCCCCAATACCCTTGGATCCATATCCCCAATACCCTTGGATCCATATCCCCAATACCCCTGGATCCATATCCCCAATACCCATGGCTCCATATCCCCAATACCCATGGCTCCATATCCCCAATACCCATGGCTCCATATCCCCAATACCCTTGGAGCCATATCCCCTATACCCTTGGCTCCATATCCCCAATACCCTTGGCTCCATATCCCCAATACCCTTGGCTCCATATCCCCTATACCCTTGGAGCCATATCCCCTATACCCTTGGAGCCATATCCCCTATACCCATGGAGCCATATCCCTTAATACCCTTGGATAACAAAAAACTATTGCTCAGGTTTTAAATGATTTTTGTGGGCGAGAGTCCCACACTTCTACCACCCTGTGTTTGAAGGAGTGTTTCCTAACCTCTCTTGAATGGCCTGGCTCCGATTTTAAGGTTATGTCCCCTTGTCCTAGACTCCCCCAATAGCAGAAAAAGTTGCTTTCTATCTATCCTATCAATTTCTTTCAAAATCCTAAAAACTTCAATCTAATCACCCCTTAACCTTCTACGTTCCAGGGAATGCAAGCCTAGTTTATGTAATCTCTCCTCATAATCTAACCCTTGGAGCCCTGGTAACATTCTGGTAAATCTGCACTGCCCTCCTTCTAAGGCCAATATATCCTTTCTAAGGTGTGGTGCCCAGAACTGTACACAGTGCTCCAGTTGTGGTCTAACCAGGGCTGTAGTAAAACTTCCTCCCCTTTATATTTTAGCCCTCGAGTTATAAAGTCTAGCATTCCATTAGTCTTTTTGATTACTTTTTGTACCTGACTACTACATTTTAGTGATCTGTGTACATGGATCCCTAAATCTTTTTGGACCTCCACTGTTCCTAGCTTTTCACCGTTTAAAAAAAACTTGGATTTATCCTTTTTTGGTCCTAAATGGATGACCTCACACTTAGCTGCATTGAAATCCATCAGTTTTGCCCACTCACGTAATCTATCAATGTCTCTTTGTAACTTTATGCTCCCATCTACATTATGCCTTTACTTTAATTTTAGCTAACAATCTCTTATGTGGGGCTTTATCTTGGGCTTTATAAATAGAGGCATAGGGTACAAAAGCAAGGAAGTTATGCCAAACCTTTATAAATCACTGGTTAGCCCTCAGCTGGAGTATTGCGTCCAATTCTGGACATCACACTTTAGGAAGGATGTCAAGGCCCTGGAGAGGGTGCAGAGAAGATTTACTAGAATGATACCAGGGATGGGGGACTTCAGTTATGTGGAGAGGCTGGAGAAGCTGGGATTGTTCAACTTAGAGCAGAGATGGTTAAGGGGAGATTTAATAGAGGTGTTCAAAATTATGAACGGTTTTGATAGAGTAAAATGAGAAACTTTTCACTGGCAGGAGGGTCGGTAACCAGAGGACACAGATTGAAGATAATTGGCAAAAGAACCAGAGGCGAGATGAGAATTTTTTTTTCCCCACAGCAAATTGTTATGATTGGAATGCACTGCCTGAAAGGATGGTGGAAGCAGACTCAATAGTAACTTTCAAAAGGGAATTGGATAAATACTTCAAAAGGAAAACATTGCAGGGCTATGGGGAAAGAGCAGGGGATATGGGACTAATTGGATTGCTCTTTCAAAGAGCCGGCACAGGCACGATGGGCCGAATGGCCTCCTCCTGTGCTGTATGATTCCAAGACGAAGCCCAACCTTAACCCACATCTGATCAAGAATGTACACATTATTTAAGTCTTGCAAGACTTGGTCACAATTGTTTGCCGGATGTTCAGAAGATTCAGATATCTATTTGTACAAAATACAACAAAACTTACTCAGAAACTCTTTTAAAGCAAGTGCTTGAACTCGGACCAGTTTCTTCTCTCTGTTTACAAGCTGCTCACCAGTAAGATAAGGCATTGCCCCGAGAAGCTCTGCAACATCACAATCTGCAGATGAAAACATGGTTTAGTATATACAGTGGCTGACAAATACATTCTATTTCAGTATGTCAACCCTTTATCATATGGTCACTTAATTAATTTGTTCTATTAATTAACTTACATAACCAATTGAGGATTGCATTAGCACTTATGCAGGGTACAATTTAAAAAGGAACCCCCACACATAAAAGGTTAATTTAAAGTTTATTCTTAACTCACTTTTTTCTGAAGAGTTTGATGACTACTATATATTTTTGTAATTTTGGCAAATAGGTGACAGAAACTTATTAAAAACTTCAAAAGAGAGGTTAGTGAGAATTCAAGTGTTAATATTTTTTTATATTTTTCCAGAAGTCAGAACAATTGTGTGTTATTTCTATTAAAAAATATGGTTAAAAAAGAAATATGCTTGTTGATTGTTGACCTTTTAAAAGCAGAAATTAGTTTTTTGGCTGTACTCCCTCCACCACCAGCACACCATGGCTGCAGTGTGTACCATCTACAGAATGCACTACAGCAACTTTCCAAGGCTTCTTTGGCAGTATCTCCCAAACCTATGACCTCTACCACCTAGAAGAAGGGCAGCAGGTGCACGGAAACACCATCACCTCCAAGTTCCCCTCCAAGTCACAAACCTTCCTGACTTGGAAATATATCACCGTTCCTTCATCGTTGCTGGGTCAAAATCCTGGAACTCCCTACTTAACAGCACTGTGGGAGTACCTTCACCACACTGACTGCAGCGGTTCAAGAGGCTCACCACCACCATCTCAAGGGCAACTAGGGGATAGGCAATAAATGCTGGCCTTGCCAGCGACACCCACATCCCAAAAATGAAAAAAAAATTAACTATACAAGGAATTAAAGCTCAGATGGTGAGGTATAAAATTATGCAAGAATTAACATTAAAAAATGTTTCATTTTTTTTTTTTTAAAAACAGATCCACGTTACTGCAAAACTATCTCAAAACAGTCTAAAAGTCATACAAACCACTGTACCAAATAAGGATGATAAACTCCAAGTCAAGTGCACCCTTTCTAAGATAGAGGTGATGTGTTTGGATTGTCAAGTTTCCTACAGTGCCAGCTGTGACTCAGTGGGTAGCACTCCTGCCTCAGAGTCAAGAAGGTTGTGGGTTCAAGTCCCACTCCAGGGACTGGAGCACAAAAATCTAGGCTGACACTCCAGTGCAGGGCTGAAAGAGGCATTAAACCGAGGCCCCGTCTGCTCTCTCAGGTAGACATAAAAGATCCCATGGCACAATTTCAAAGAGGAGCTGGGGAGTTATCCCCGGTGTCCTGGCCAATATTTATCCCTCAATCAACATAAAAATAGATTATCTCATCATTATCACATTTATGTTTGCGGGAGCTTGCTGTGCACAAATTAGCTACCGCGTTTCCTACATTACAACAGTGACTGCACTCCAAAAGTACTTAATTGGCTGTAAAGCACATTGAGATGTCCGCTGGTCGTGAAGGGCGCTATAGAAATGCAAGTCTTTCTAACAATGTAACTGCAGTGACACCACAATGGTGTATGATGCTTAAGCTCCATGCTTCTACCAGGAACACAAGAACGGTTACAGATGCAGCTGAACTTTCTGCATGAAGCAACATTGACTGTGGATTGCCAGGGGCGAAGATTCACATACTGATTCTTCATCCCATTGAACTCTCTTTCCAATTGTGCTACTGCCTGAAACTTTGTTGCACCCAGAAGCTCATATGCCGAGCTAACCAGTTGCTGAACCAAACATTTCTGTAACACGCATTAGGCTATGGGAAATTTGTGATTTCCCCCACAAGTAACGGTACAATTTTCTCAAGTCTTTGTGCTCCCAGCAATCATGTAAATAATGTATTACGCTGGTTAAAGACTGAGCATATTAAATTATCTTAAAGAAATGAACCCATTAGCTCATAAATTGAGACTAAAAATTAACTTTCCCCTAGCTTCAAAGTACATAAGATGAACCATTAAATGTGTTTCAACTGCATAAAATACTGATCCCAGTTGGGGGCAGTAATAGGGTCACTAAAGCTGGCCCAGTGCCCCTGGACCCCCCACCCACCCCCAAGGGTTCATGCTCCAAGTTGCTATCCAGAAGTGCAACTGGCTGGATGCCAGGTGAGGAGACAAGTTTAGGCTGAGTTGTAATGACCTCCATGATCAAATAACACTCACTGCCCAAGCTCACACCAATGAACTGATGTTTGGGTAGGTAAAGGAGAATTTCTGGTGCTTGTCAGACGAGATGTCAATGCCTTCAGGAGTGGGCAACCACTTAAGAGTGGATGCAGCACTTAAAAAAAAAAAAAATTGAATAGGTAGTTTTACAAACAAATGTTATCTGTAAACCATTACCGCAGGGTAAAAGCTGACAAGTTGTTATTTTGCCTCAAGTTTTGTAAAACAAGAATAACTCCCTGTGCAATTCTCATCTCACTGATTCTGCAAATATCTTT
Source organism: Somniosus microcephalus (assembly GCF_052327205.1). NCBI lineage: Eukaryota > Metazoa > Chordata > Chondrichthyes > Squaliformes > Somniosidae > Somniosus > Somniosus microcephalus. The sequence continues at coordinate 262,974,173 of NC_140993.1, forward strand.
TGAAACATTGTCAGGTTACCCAATGATTCAGCACTGTACAAATCCAATAATCAGTCTTTTCAGCAGCCAATGCACATGCATCATTTGACATTTTGTTAGCACGGCAGCATGCCAAGTAACTATTAACTCAAGTCCATTATAATCCAATCATGTTCATATTCAGCTGTATGTAAATACTTTATAATCTTGGATTGTATTCTATAAATGAAAATAAAAAAGCATAAACTAATAGGCTTAGTAAAATGCCAACTTGTGGGAAGCCAGTCAGTCAATGTTGTACACATGTACAAAATAAATTAGAATGATGTATGAAGCAGATTAGTCCTACACTGGAAAGGTTCTCTGCTGCTCTAACAACTCAATGACAAAGAGTAAGAGCAAAATGGCAGTCTTTAGATCTTGAAGTTACTCTGGTCAAGATTGGTCAAATGCAGATATTCTAATCTAGTATATGTTTCAGAAACCAATTTTATAGCACAGAGTTAGTTAATCCAATGAAGTGTGCACAGGGATTTGAACTTCAAGTTATTTTCTAAATAATTACATTTGATCATAAATCAACCACCAAAAACTTAGCCCTAACACTGAATTGAGTTAATCTCATACTTGTACAACGTTTATTCTGGAGTAGAAAATGGGTTTGACTTGTATAAATTGGCATTAAAAGAGGGGATAAAGGCCTAGAAATTCAGTTAGGGGCGCCCAGCTCACCTGGGCGCCGGAAGTACCGCTGCGCGCGGAGCCACTTGCGCCAGCGGGATATTCAGTTTCAGCACCTTAAGTGGAAGCCGGCCGCTAAACAAAGGTTTCGGCGCCCCGCTTGGGGCGCTGAAACTGAATATCGGCGTGCAAAGTGCCGCAGCGCCACCCACTGCGGCACGGCAGCCTGCGGTACTGCAGGCCTTCCTCTCAGTCTTAAGGGGGAGGTGCCTGCAACAGCGCGATCCCCGCTCGCGAGTGCCGGCAAATGACCCCGGCACCAAGGAGAAGTGCCGGGCTCTCTGGAAACAGCCGGCAATGCCGCGGGGGGGGTGGTGAAGGAGGCCGGGGATGGAGGTGCGGGCAGGCGGCCGCCGAAAAAGCGGCCGGCCGCACCTCCACCTTAACTCGCCCCACTACCGGCACAGGTAGGCCCCGTGTACCGGTCGCTGTTTGCGGCCGGCGCGGGGGAGGCGGCAGCAACCAAATATGGCCAGCGGGGCGATAGCGGGGCGCTGCGCACACCGATGACGTCATCGGTGGCGGCGCAGCGCTACTGGCTAACGCCGCCATTAGCGCCCCGCTAAATATCGCGGTAGGTTTGCACAGTGGCGCAAAAGCCCTCTTTGGGCGCAAACTGGTGGCGCAGGCCACTGAATTTCTAGGCCAAAGAGTTTAAAGCCTGATGGCAACGAGTACACTACATGGTTGGACACGGATTCACATTTGTAATTCTTGATCACAACCAGGCGCTTTCCTTGAAAATAGGTTTTAACTTTAAAATTTTAACAGGTAAACCAGTTCAAGGACGTTGGTATAAGCCTTCAAGTATAATATGATTTCCCCCTTTGCTTGTAAATGTGCATAGCTGGGTGGGGAGTGAGAGGAAGAACATACAATATGCTCCTCATCCTTACAAAAGCAAAATACTGCGGATGCTGGAAATCTGAAATAAAAACAGAAAATGCTGGAAATACTCAGCAGGTCAGGCGGCATCTGTGGAGAGAGAAACAGAGTTAACGTTTCTGGTCGATGACCCTTCGTCAGAACTGGAAAAAGTTGGAAATGGAACAGGTTTTTAAGCAAGTGTAGGGGCGGGGGGGGGGGGGGGGTTGGGGAAGGACAAAAGGGAAGAAGGTCTGTGATAGGATGGAAGGCAGAAGAGATTAAGAGACAAAAGGGATGATGGTGCAAGGCAAAAGGAGATGGTAATGGGACAAGTTAAGAAATAAAAGATGGCTCTAGATGAAGTGTAAATGGCAATGGCAGGATGATCGACAGCTGCCATGTGAGAGAGAAAAAAGATAGGGGCAGAGGTTATGGCTGAAATTGCTGAACTCTACGTTGAGTCCAGATGGCTGTAAAGTGCCTAATCGAAAGATGAGGTGCTGTTCCTCGAGCTTACTTGGAACAGTGCAAGAGGCCGAGGACGGAGAGGTCAGAGTGGGAGTGGAGGGGAGAATTAAAGTGACAGGCGACCGGAAGCTCGGGGTCACGCTTACGGACTGAAGAGGTGTACCGCAAAGTGGTCACCCAATCTGCGTTTGGTCTCCTCAATGTAGAGGAGACCGCATCGTGAGCAGCGAATACAGTATAATAAATTGCAAGAAGTACAAGTAAATCACTTTCACCTGGAAAGGAGTGTTTGGGGCACTGGACAGTGGGAAGGGAGGAGGTAAAAAGGCAGGTGTTGCATCTTTTACATTTCAAACTTTTCCAGTTCTGATGAAGAGTCATCGACCTGAAACGTTAACTCTGTTTCTCACTCTACAGATGCTGCCTGACCTGCTGAGTATTTCCAGCATTTTCTGTTTTTATTTATGATCATCATCCTTACTTGATATACAAAAAGATTTATTGGCTATGTTATAAGTTACGTGCCATGGCAAAATGGAGCCAAATGAACAAAAGTTGCAATACAAAAAAAAGTGTATATATGTGGACACTTCTGGGCACCACATTTCAGTAAAGAGGTAAAGGCCTTAAAAGCTGGACTAAACATGACCACTCCTTCAAAGGGTACAGAGGAGGTTTACCCAGGATTTACCAGGGATGAGGGATTTCAGTTATGAGGAGAGGTTAGAAAAGTTAGGACTGTTCTCCTTGGAACAGAAAAGGTGAAGAGGTGACCTAAAAGGTTTTCAAGTTGATGAGAGGTTTTGATAGGGTAAATAGGAAAAAAATATTTCTTCTGGTGAGTGCATCAATGACCAGAGGTTATAGATTTAAAATCAATGGAAAAAGATCTAGAGGGGAAGAGGAGGAGAAACTGTTTCACTCAGAACGTTGTCGGGATCTGGAACACTACCTGAAAAGGTGGTGGAAGCTGATTCCATAAATAATTTTTAAAAGGGAGTTGGACAGGTACTTGAGGATGAGCAACTAACAGGGTTATGGACAAAAAGCAGGGATATTAGACTAAATACTACTGCTCTTTCAAAAAGCCAGCACAGGCACGACAGGCCGAATGACCGCTTTCTATGCTGTAAGTTTCTATGGATTCTAAAAAAGCCATTTAGTTCCATTTGCACTATATTGTGACCATAGGACACTCAAGTGTTCCCCCTAATGTAGATTCTAGTGGGCTTCACATTCTTAGTTGCAACTGTGAATTAGAGTCTAGATTACACTTCAAAACTACATTTCAAAGTTCTTCAATGGCTATGAAACGCTCATCCCCGATGATGTGAAGGGCTCAATATAAATGCAAACTGAAAAGGTACTAGGTAAATGCAAGTTCTTCCTTATTTTTCTTAACTGCAGTAAAGCTAAAAGTTTGCAAAAAGTGAAAAAAAAAAACCTCTGGGCTGTAGTGATGCAAAATCGAGGTGATCATCTGCCTAAGGTGGCAGTACCATGGTTCAGTTATAGCTGACTACAGTAACACAATCTCTTCCATATGGGGAATCTATATTTTTTATTTGCAATTGAGATTGAACAATAAATCTTTCTGAATCAGGAACTATCGGTGCATATATTGACATGTGCCCAGAGTAATAGCCAGCTAAGTGCAGCGTTACTGCAGAAGATCGCAGCAGATTCACATTTATCTCCTACTCCCACTTGTGAGGCCAGGAACTGGATTTTTTGCTACTAATTATGAAGGCAGCAAATAGCCTCCTCAAAAGCTATCTTTTTGATAATATTTCAGTCATCTCTCCTAACTATTACACTCCTGGTCAATATCCTTAAATTCCCACATTAAGTACCTTGGGGAATTTCATTATGTTTAAAACCATGATAGAAATGGCAACTTTTGTTGTTGCAGCGTTCGCATTTAATTTGTTACAAAAAGGAAAAGATTTTGGCCACTTGTGCCATGTTCACCTTCTTTGTCTTCAGCTCTTTCTTCCAACATCCCATTCACTATGGCTACAGCTGCTGCGCCATTTATCTGATTGGCTGAATGAATCAGGATTGCCTTGCAGCCACCTCGACAGTTGCTTTGAACCAACAGGTAATAATTGCAAATCTCGCCTTTCATCTCAATCTCTGGAACTGGAAACAAACGAGGATTTAAAGTATACTGGAGGTGAAAGCATACTGGAGGTGAAAGCTATGAAAAATACAATAGTTAATAAGTGCTAAAAAATCTCATTATGTGACAAAAGATGAAACGTAAAAGTGATATCAATCTTGATTTATGGGCGTGATGAATAATCCAGCAGACTTTATGGTAGAAATAAACTGGCTGCTTTAATTAGCGCAAGTTCCCTATTTTAATATAAAATAAGCTGGATTCCTAGCCACCACTGTTAGGACCAGGTAAAAGATGAGGCATTTTCCTATACTCAGTGTATTGATTATATTTACAAGAAATGCCAACTATTTATACAGGGAAGTCAATTCTAAATTTGTTCAGCTTCAACATACAAAAATGGGGGGAAAACACAAAATATAATCCATAAAATAACACAAGCAATTTGGGGTGTAAACAAAGTTAACAGTACATAAACTTGAATGTAGAATTCAAATGTGGTCAAAAAATACAAAGTAAGGCTGTCAATTAATCGCAGTTGTCTTGTGATTATCACGTTAATTCTTTTGGGTCATTTTTTTTTTTTTTTTTTAAAACGTATGTTAATTGCAGAAGTTAACGTCACCCTCACCCCGATTCACTAAAACAAAGTCCGCTGTTCCCAGCTCGGTAGATCCTGCTGGTAGCTGTGCGAGCCTTTCACTTTTCCAGTCTCTGCTCCTCACTCAAGTCGTTCGCTCAATGGCTTTATTTAAAAGGTTTTTGCACCCGCCCCCGAGTTTGGGTTGCTGCAAAGATTGTAGGAGGTTGGGGTGGGTTAGGGACTAGGGTGGGGGGGCGGTTCTAGGTTGAGTCTCCTGCTCATTCCCATGGCGGGGTCCCATATTTGACTAAGGCACCTGGGCATGGGTCCTCTAGGATCATGTGTCAATACACTCTTGGCTGCCATTACCCAAATGGACAGGCAGGATTTAAACATTCTGTGCTGTCCTGCCCACAGGTCCTCACAATGCTACAGAGCCTAATTCTTCTGTCTATATGCTGATCTTTAGTATAAACGCAGCCACGTGATCAGTTGTCTCTGAACATATATGCAAGTACAATACACTTTGCTACGTTAGATGTACAGAATTCAGAAATAGGAAAACGTTTATGCTGGGTTGCTTTTGGATGAAAATAATAGCATCAGTAATAAAACAATCAAGATCAATAGAGATTAAAAAGTTTTAATTGCCAGATTAATCACGATTATTTTTAAAAATTGCTTGACAGGTCTAAAACTAAGTAATTAACACCAGGCTGTTATTTCGCAAATGGTAAAGAATTAAGCAATTAAAATATATATCCTTTTATTAAGTTTAGCAAGTAGTCAACTGCACAATGATCTCTGCATCTCACCCACTGTCAGTGAACTGTCAAAAATAGAGTTCCTAAATGTCTTAGTGGGCAAGTGCACTGTACAGCATGTAGTTCACATACTGATCTATGATGAGATTGCTGATCTTGGCCGGTGCCCTAGTGGATACACTACAACTGGCCTGAGTATTTATGGACTATTACTGCAGTATGGTTTAGGGATTTGAAAATTACAATCTTTCAGAAACTTTAAACAGCAGAACTCAACAAAATAATGGGATTACGTGATAAAGTGACAAACAAAATGAGTTCATACTATCCTCAGATTCTGATTGGGACTTTATGTGCGCCACATTTTTTCCCCCCAACATGCATATGATTCGACTGTTTTACATCGACAATATTCAGCTACATAGTTACAGAAAAATCCAAGACTGAAAAAAACCCAGATGCTTGGGTAGTCTTAGACAAGTTCCTATTGATACAAGCCCACATCATAAAACTACCCATAAACATTTTCACCAGTTGCCAGTCCCATTCAGACCGTTACAGTCTGGACTTCAGTTAAGGCACAATGCCGGGGCATGGTAGAGCTTTATGCTGTATTATATACTGTGGCATACATGATCAGAGAGTAATTAATGCTGACACTAAGGGGTCGATTTTAACTGAGCCTTGGAGGCGTACGGGGAGGGGGGAGGGGGGGGGTTAAATCGCAAAAACTGGCGGGCGGGCCCCGCCTGGTTCCCGACTCCGAGCCATTTTTACTCAGGCGTGTCTGATGGTCCCAAATCCGTCCCGTATCCAACAGGCGGGACTGGTCTTTAAGACCCTTAATCACCACTAAATGGCTTCTATAATCCCATTTTAACAGTCCCTTGCAATTTTAACCCTTTTCCCACGTAAAACACGCCTGGTGGGAATCACGATTGTGAAACCTGGCGGGAGCACTATTGGCTTGCTGACTATCAGCTGCAAGTCAACCATTAAAGAGGAGATTTGATCAGCCATCATTTGCAGGTGGCAGGATTTTGTTGTCTCAGGCCTGAGGCAACTTTTACCAGGCTTAACCACACCTGTGGAAGGTTGGAGCCTCACACACATCTCCAGTGTGAACTTCTGGGAAACCCCTCTCGCCACCTTCACTCAGCGCTTCCTCAACAGAGGCATATGCCAGAAGCATGGGAGCCATTTATTTCCTTCCCATCTGGGCATTAGAGGAGGTTGAGCACCAGCCGCGGCAGCAGCAGAACCAGGAACAACAGCAGCACCAGCAACAGCAGCAGGCACGCCAGGCTGCTGCTCACCCACCTGAAGCTGCACAGGCCAGAAGGGGCCAGCGCCTGGAAGCCCGTCAACGCAGGAGATACCCCCCAAACGTCTACAGACACAGGGTCAGCTACCTCAACATGACTGAGCAGCAGTGCCAAAGGCAGCTCCGACTTTCGCAAGAGGTAGTGACTGACATCTGCGCAATGCTACAGCAAGACCTGCTGCCCAGAGGACCAGGTGGACACTCCTTACCAGTGGCCATCAGTCACCACCGCACTCAACTTTTTTGCCTCAGGCTCATTCCAGGGATCATCAGCAGCATTTCCCAGGTGGTCGCACATACTTGCATCACGCAGGTAACCGATGCCCTCTTTGCCCTCGCGCACAATCACATCCATTTCACCAAGGATCGAGCAAGTGTGACGGCGCGAGCGGTTGGATTAGCTCATCTGGCAGACTTTCCAAGGATGCAGGGCGTCTTTGACTGCACACATGTGGCCCTTAGGGCACCCCATCGCAATCCAGGTATTTTTGTCAACCGCAAGGGCTTCCACTCCTTTAACATTCAGCTGGTGTGTGACCACAAGGAGATTTTGCATGTTTGTGCCATGTACCCTGGCAGTTGCCATGACTCCTTCATACTGCGCCAGTCTAGTGCGCCTCCGCTATTCAGGCCGCCAGACCAACTTCACGGATGGCTACTTGGAGACAAGGGCTATCCCCTGAGGATGTGGCTAATGACGCCGTTGAGGGGGCCAGCCAACGAAGCTGAGGAGAGCTAAAACTCCAGCCACATGTCCACCAGATCCATTATCGAGCAAACCATCGGTTTGCTGAAGATGCGCTTCAGATGCCTGGATAGATCAGGTGGAGCCCTACAGTACTCAGCAGCCAGGGTCTCCAGAATCGTCGTGGTTTGCTGTGCACTTCACAACATGGCACAGCATCGTGGCTTGCAGATTCCCGAGGACCAAGTGGCTCCTCACATCTCCTCCTCCTCCTCATCTGAGGAGGGTGAGGAGGGCAAAAACGACCATCCTGCAGAGGACCAACAACCAGCGGCAGCATTACGCCAGAACATTGCTGCCCGGGATGCAAGGAACGCACTCATCCTGGCCAGATTTGCTTAGCCTAGCCAATCAAGCACTTTTGCCTCACAGCTTCTTACCTGAGCATCGACAATGGCCAAGACCCTGCGGATTCCTAGCTATTTGTCCAGCATACTGACAATTGCAAGTAATCCTAAGCCCTCAATGTGAAAGTCCCATTTGCGAAATGACACACGCCACAAATACAGCAGTAGCCATCAGGCTTTTTATTGACAGAATTCATCAGATGGCTTTTTTTTTTTAAATATATAAAATTTCACCCAAGTGACTACCCTGATGACTACTTGTTCTTTATTTTCCTCTGACGCGTGCTCCTACGTAGTGGTTCCCCTGTGGCTTCAGCAGATGTGGAGGCCCCTTTCTCACTTTCCTGCTGCTCCTGTCTCGACACCTTTGGCGGACGTCCTCTGGGGTGGCCAGCCTGTGAGGGCTCGTCAACAGTCTGCTGCTCCTGCGGCTGTGCAGGGGTTGAGACGTCTATCTCACTTGGGTGTGGACTCCGGTGGGGCTCTGATCGAGGGCTCTGCAGTGGCATGGAAGTGTGAGCGCTTGGAGAGGAGCCCCCACTTCCTCGAGGTCTGCCACCAACTTCCCGCTCATGGGTCAGCTCCCCCTCCGCACCAGCAAGTGGCTTGAGAGCACCTTGCTGCACATTAGGGGGGCCACGGGGACCCGTATCTGCAATGGCAGTCCTACTCAGAAGGACTTCCATGAAGGTCTGGTTTCTCTGTTCAATAGTTGCCCATCGCTCAAGAGATGTCATTCTATTCTGAACACTCACCATGTTTTCCATACCCTGGCGACTAACCTCCTCCATGGCTGTAGCCCGCCTCTCCTCTACCGTAGCCAGCCTTACCACGGAGGCAGCAATCATTTCCACGTAGGTAGCCATCCTTTCCGCGTTGATGCGTTCATGCGCCAATGACTCCACAAAGGCTCTGCTCATGTTCGCTATGGACTCCTCCATTCGCTCCACACTCACAGCGAACCTAGAGGCAAAACCTGCCAGAGACTCCTGCATCTGTGCATGGAGTTCCATCACCTCTGATCTTATGGATGGACCCAGAGGCAGAGGGTCGACATGCAGCTGAGCTGAGCTGGCAGAGTCCTGCGCCCTCCGACGAGGACTCTCCATTGCTGTCCCTGTCTCCACAATCTGCTGATGCTCACTTGTGAGCTGTGATACACCAGGTGACAACACTACTCTATGTCCCGAAGGTCCCCCCGAGGTGCGAGTGTCTGCGCTGGTGCTGGGTGCGCTTATTTCTGCTGACGCTGCGCCCTCAGAGATTGCAGATTCCTCTGAGGAGTGTGGAAGCTCAGGCTCTACCTCCTGGACAGTGGGGACGGGGGCTCTCGATGGTCCTGTGGGGGAGTAAAGGAAAGAGTTAGAGATGCGAGGTCAAGGTTACATGCACATTGCATATTGCAGATGATGATACATCCATCTGTTATAGCTTCAGAATCATTATCAGTGACTCATGCAATATCAATGAGAGAGATGGAAAACTATTCTGTCACCAGCTTGCTGTGATGCACTCGTCTGTCCGTCCCCAACTTGCGCATCTTTTTCAACCCCGACAATTTCCAGGACGGCCTCCTCCCAGGGGGTGAGCTGGGCTACTGATGGTGGGCCTCCTCCTGTCCTGGCTCTTTCCCTTTTATTGTGAGCTCTCTTTTCCTGCAATGAGGGCGACAAGTGGAAGTTGAGTGAGAATGAAGGAGTGCAGAGATTGCATAGCATAGATACTTAGGAGACAAAGATGGAGTGAGGTTGCAAGACCAAGGGCCCTCCCTGTGTGTTGTCAGTTGTGTTCAAAGCATCAGAGTGATGGGGAGTGTGAGGGCTACATGGTGCAATAGTTATGTGATTGTGAGCAGAGAGGGGGAGGGAATGGGTAAGGGTGCATGGATGTCAGTGTCAAGTGGGATGTGGAGGAAGAGATTGCTAAAGCTGAGTGCGAGTGAGGAAAGGCAATGGGGATCAGATTGAGGGTGATGGGAAATTCATACTTACTTTTCCAGTGCGATGAAGGTCATGGAATCTTTTCCTGCACTGCATCCAGGTGCCCCGTGTGACCCCCCAAGGAGTTGACCTCCCCAGCCACCTGTATCCACACAGCCTTGGTCTGACTGGGAGGCCTCTTCCTCCCTGATGAAGGGAACAGGACCTCCCTGTGGGCCCTAGCCCCATCCACCAATGCCTGTAGTGCTGCCTCATCAAACTTAGGAGCTGCTCTTGGCCTCCCGCTGGCCATTGTTCCTGCAGGTTCCTGTGCCACCAAATGGAGAAAGCTTGGAAGCCTGCAGAAGAAGCAAGGCTTGCTGTGGACCTTAAATGCAGCAGCAATGATGACGTCATCGGAGGGGACTTTCAGTCATGAAAAACCCATTTGCAAAGGCTTCCCACACGTTGGAATCCAATTGGCCAATTGAGTTAAAATTGCATCAATCTCCCACATCCATTTAGATTCGTGTGGGAAACACGACAATAGCCCGCACCTGAGTTAAAATCGACCCCATGGTGTTAAAAGTGCAAGAGTGTTCCATTTCTCTATCACTAACATCCTAATGGACCCCAAATCCCCACAAATATTACTGTTAGAATTTTATTTTAAATCAGTGGACAATTTTACAGTTTATTTCTGAACAGCTGACAGCACTATCTTCAGAAAGCAAATGTCTACAATTTAAACTTCAGGTATAGTTAGCTTTCCTGTTATGGAATGAGACATTTATTTAAAGCAGTATACATTGGCTCCCCCTCTCTCCAACTCAAATAGAAACTTCATTAAGAGTTCACCATAAGGGTTTTTAATAGCTGACTTAAAATGAAGAGCTAAAATAAGATTAATAACAAAAAGGTTAAGGGCTCATCAGAATGTGATGAGTTTGTGAAGATACGAACAGCCAGCAAAGCTTATTTGTAATAGTTACATGAAAATTCACAGAACAATAAATTATAGGTGCTGTTATCTATCTCAATGCTTTAAAATCAAATTGTACACCATTTAAAATGCAATTTAGTTTCCATTAACACAACTGAAGCTTTCTGCCCTTCCATAACAACATCAAGGTTTAAAGGAGGAAATCAATTTTGCGATTCAGCATTGTGACAAGTATTGCAGCGTTCTGTTTAGAAGTGATAAAGGAATTGGCAAAGTTAATCACAGGGACAAAATTTAAAAGGCAAAAGCAGGATTCTGCACCAGCATCATTCTGTGTACTTTATATTTGAAAAAAATGCTAATGGGTTATTCCTTCCAAAATATCAATCATATTTACAGGTACTTTGTTAGACCAGTTAACTTCTGAAGATGTGCAAACAGTTACAATTGTTCTTTCTATGCTATTCCAAGTTCCACAGTAAACCCAATGCACTGCAGACTCAATAACATACAGTGCAACATGTCTATTACAGTCGCCCATGAGACTGGTGAATTTGGTTAGAATACATAAATGACTACTTTATGCAGGATCTTAATAAAACAGTTCAAACTTTCTGTGCTAAATGATCCTGCAATAATTTGTGGGGTGACTCCATCAGAGAGAAAAAAAATTGAATCACTGGATCACCTAGCTCCCATGAGAATTTAGCAGAGTTCTGTCCAGTCCCAATTTGGCTCCAGCACTCATGCTTGACTACAATAAACAGGTGGAATATAGTGGAATTCAATTCTTTGTGGCCAAATTGAGTGGCTCCCATTTGTAACACACGGGTGACTATTTACTATTGACAAGTTATTCCAGACTGAAAATGTTGGTAAATACAGGTGATAATTCCAAACAGGTTCCATGACCCATGATAGGCAACGGACATTTAAAAGGAGTCGCATCGAGATTAACCAACCTTACACAAAAGCCCCTCAGTTTAAAAAAAAAGTTGTTACAAAAAAAACCCTCAATAGTCTCATACTGGTTTAAAACTTGTGGGAACCCAGCAGATTTGTACTACCTCCAGAGTTTACAATATGAAAAATTATTATAAAATGTCATTTGTAAAAAGGTTTGCGTTGCACCCTTAATCTCGAGGTTTTTTTGTACTTAAGTACATTTACACATAGCATAGGAAGCTGCCATCTCATGCTACTCTGTGCAAAGAATTCAACTCCAGAGGCCAAACTTAAATTGTCAGTACAGAAGGAAATAACATAGGAACAGGTCATTAAGCCCCTCAAGCCTGCTCTGCCATTCAATTAGATCATATCTGATCTATATCTTAACTCCATCTACCTGCCTTGGTTCCATAACCCTTAATATCCTTGCCCAACAAAAATCGAATAACATAAAATCTAAAATACTGAATCCACGGCTACAATCTAATTCAATTATGAAACATACAAAATAAGACTGCCAACTATTAATTTTTTTGTAAAGTAAAAAAATAAGCTATGATTTTGTCAAGCAAAATGGCCAACATTGCTTTTCAGCACATGACAGTACATAGGCAGACAAAATATCTAAAAATCAAACTAGTGGAGTGAAAATTTAACCCAGGTTTGATGCAGACTTGTTCAAATTGCTACAGGTACAGGAAACTTTCTTTTATCCGGCACGGACGGGACCGACGTGGTGCCGGTTCATCAAAAATTCCGGATAACCGAACGCTATAGTAAAAGATACGGAGCCGAGAGCTCCGTATAAAGCAACAAACCCCGTTGCTTAGCAACAGGTTCAAAACAATGGCCACAAGTTGCAAGCGTCTCTGTAGCTTAGCAACAGCTACAGCCACACCCTTGCACAGCAAGTAATAAAAGTTACCTGAACCTACTCCTGAATTTTGCCAGTTAACCGACATTTCCGCTTGTTTAGGGGCCGGTTAATCGAAAGTTTCCTGTACAAGGGTACTTTAACTCTTGTAAGAGGACAGCTTTACAAACCCACCATTAATGCATTTTGGCTTCTTTGCCATATATTCTTTCCATTTCCGTGTACTGTACTGGTTAGCTGGCGGAATCACCGTGGTGCTCACGATACAAGATAGGTTAAAAAGAGCTCCCACCTGGAAGTATCAGGAAGAAAATTGGAATTATTAAACCACAAACTTAAATCAATCAATCAGTTACAATACAGATGGCTGAATAGGCATGAATAAGTTAATACAGATTATTACTAAACATACCTGCTCTATTTTTTTGGGTGGGGTGGGGAAGAAAAGAACTACATTATACAGAGAAACATGATGGAATTTGATAACATTTATTCTACAAGCATTATCATGGTAGAAAAGGTTTTCACAATAGAGTTACTATACTGTGATAACAACAGAAAATGCTGGAAACACTCAGCAGGTCAGGTAGCATCCGTGGAGAGAGAAAGAGAGTTAACGTTTCAAGTCTGTGACCCTTCGTCAGAACACAGGTCCCAGACCTGAAACGTTAATGCTGTTTCCGCTCTCCACGGATGCTGCCTGACCTGCTGAGTATTTCCAGCATTTGCTGTAGTTATTTCAGATTTCCAGCATCTGCAGTATTTTGCCATTGTACTATACTGTGATGTTGTCACATGGCAGTTGGCGAGTTCAGTGTGGAGGCCAGCACACCAAATATTTACCATGGAAAAGTGTTAACAGCAGGCAACTCCTTAATAAGATACAGCAATATGGCTGTATTTGGACTCGGGTTAGACATAGGGGAAGGGAGAGAAACCAGTGGAAGCTCCACAACAAATATTTTGAAAGACGGCAGCAGGCAGTGACTGGGTAAAAGAAAGGAGAGGTAATACAAGAGGAAAAGAATTAGCAGAAAATTAGCAGGAACAACAGCGCTTCAGGTGCCGAATAATGATTTGGGTGCTTCAAACATGCAAGTGTTCAAGGGTAAAAACTAACAGAAGTACTAAATAATGGTTGTAGGAGAATTTTATAATAGCCAATTCTCCCACAATGATCAAGCTAACAGGATGGTGATCTGCTTACTGCAGCAAAGGATGCGGACATTCACCAGTCACAAATGTGTGCTGGAACAAACTGTTACTGCACACGCAATCAGGTGTACTGAATGGTGCAAACGTACCCAGCTTCAAAGTAGTTCTGAAGTCTGATAACAGGAAATCTCTCATCAAGTTTGTAACAGATGCACAAATAGGTCTGTGGACCGCTTTTGCCATGCCAAAAGAATATGCAGCATGATTTTTCTTTATTAGAATGGGTGGTTAAGACTAGTGGAAAATGATCCAGAAGTCAGGTTTATGACCTGATCACAAGTGTGCCTGCATTTAAATATGCAAACATTGGAACCTTTCTTGTCCATACTGGGACGCATTGACCAATTAATCTGCCCCTGAAGCTGGGAGGTTTGAATATTTTCATTTCAGTTTCATCACACATAAAGGAGGTTCTCCCATCAAAGTCATTTTTCCAATGCGTACAGGACTCTAGTCTATAATCACATATCTCAATAGACATTACAGCAGAGGAAGCAGAAACGAGAAGGACAGGCAGTCAGTGTGATGCCACCTGCTCCATTATTTAAGGCTAAAAAGGTTGCTCAAACCTTTTGCTTGTAAGTTTTACATAGGATATACGGCACAGAAACAGGCCATTTGGCCCAACTAGTCTATGCCGGTGTTTAGGCTCCACTTGAGCCTCCTCCTGTCTTTCCTCATCTAACTATCAGCATAACCCTCTTTTCCCTTCTCCCTCATATGCTTGTCCAGCCTCCCCTTAAATGCATCTATACTATTCGCTTTAACCACTCCCTGTGGTAGCGAGTTCCACATTCTCACCACTCTCTGGGTAAAGAAGTTTCTTCTGAATTACCTGTTGGAATTCTTGGTGACTATCTTATATTGATGGCCTCTAGTTATGCTCTTCCCCACACGTGGAAACACTCTCTCTGTATCCACTCTATCAAAACCTTTCATAATTTTAAAGACCTCTATTAGGTCACCCCCTCAGACTTCTTTTTTCGAGAGAAAAAAAGAGACCCAGCCTGTTCATCCTTTCCTGATATGTATACCCTCGCATTTCTGGTATCATCCTTGTAAATCTTCTCTGCACCCTCTCCAGTGCCTCTACATCCTTTTTATAATATGGCGAGAAAAAAGCAAGAGCATACCTTCCCTTGTAGAGAAGAAAGTTGGTTCAGCAGAAGCTTCGATTTGCCTTGGACATCACTTCTTGATAAACTGCTGTACAATTTAATCAAGGTACTCAACACATTAAAGACAAGATAACATTCATCACTGAGGCCTCATAACATAAGAGAACATAGAGAATGTCTCCCTGACGATCATTATCTCCAGAAATACAGAAACAAATTAAAAAGTGAAAGTCCCAAGCACTCGATCATCGCACAGACTATACAGATTGAAAATTCACTCATATCCTGTCGCTATTTTTAAATGAATCATACGGTGCTGCATTTCAATGGTATTAGAAAATTTAATTAGTATGTGATAGTTTTCATTGTTTTATGATTTTACTTTCCACTCATGGGGATAGCTGGTCCTCTTATGGAATAAACAAACACTCTGGAGCCCGACAAGAAGTGTCTCCTATAAGTGTTTCAGCTATAAATTCAAGTTTGTTCTTTCTTTACAGCCGTACTGCTAAATGATTTATGACCAACGAGATTTATGCAGTTTAAATTCTCATTTCTAAAAACAGAATAAACTTTAGATTTTCATTTACACTGAATTGTTAATACTCTGACAGATTTCAGTTTTTATAGACTGGTCTTACAGCATCAGTCTAATTTAAATACCAATCCGGTTAACATAGAAGATAGGAGCAGGAGTAGGCCATTTGGCCCCTCGAGCCTGCTCCGCCATTCAATGCGATCATGGCTGATCATCCAAATTCAGTACCCTGTCCCTGCTTTCTCCCCATACCCCTTGATCCCTTTAGCCTTAAGAAATATATCCAACTCCTTCTTGAATATATTTAATGAATTGGCCTCAACTGCCTTCTGTGGTAGAGAATTCCACAGGTTCACCACTCTCTGGGTGAAGAAATTACTCATTTCTGTCCTGAATGGCTTACCCCTTATCCTTAGACTGTGACCCCTGGTTCTGGACTCCCCGACCATCGGGAACATCCTTCCTGGATCTAGTCTGTCCAGTCCTGTCAGAATTTTATAAGTTTCAATGAAATCCCCTCTCATTCTTCTAAACTCCAGCGAGTACAAGCCCAATCGACCCAATCTCTCCTCATACGTCATTCCTGCCATCCCAGGTATCAGCCTGGTGAATCTTCGCTGAACTCCTTCCATGGCAAGAACATCCTTCCTCAGATAAGGCGACCAAAACTGCACACAATACTCAAGGTGTGGTCTCACCAAGGCCCTGTACAACTGCAGCAAGACATCCTTGTCCCTGTACTCAATGCTCATCCTTAAGCAATGCCTCGATTTAAAATTCTCATCCTGGTTTTCAAATCCCTCCATGGCCTCGCCCCTCCCCATCCCTGTAATCTCCTTCAGCCCCACAACCCTCCAAGGTCTTGGCGCTCCTTCAACTCTTGCCTTTTGCACATCCCCAATTTTTAATCGCTCCATCATTGGCAGCCATACCTTCAGCTGCCAAGGCCCTAAGCTCCCTTCCTAAGCCTCTCCACCTCTCTATCTTTCCTCCTTTTAAGAAGCTCCTTAAAACCTGCCCTAATATCTCATGTGGCTCAATGTCAAATTTTGTTTGTTAACGCTCCTGTGAAGCGCCTCGAGACATTTTACCATGTTAAAAGCGCTATATAAATACAAGTTGTTGTTGAATTTCCAACTTGAACTAAATTCCAAAAGCATAAAGGGAGATGCTCCAAACAGTAACTAAGTAACCGCTAATTTCATCTGACTCATTGACAAAATCAATATCTTTCATACCAGATATAAAACAGATAAAGTGAGCCGAAATAACCTGCAACAGTTTACTTGTAGCAAGTATAAATTCAGTTTTAAGTAATTAGAAAATCTAAAAGAATGAACTAAACATGCAGAATACATATTAGTTGCTGTTTTCAGATGGGGCCCAATGTGGGGAAATGTGAGACTATCCACTTTGGATCAGAGAAAGAGACAAATTGTAATCGATGTTCACTTTCTTTTGGGCCGCACGGCCCCTTTAAGGGGCTGCGTGGCCCATTCAAAAATCCACGCATGCGCAGTTTTTCCCATTTGAAAGCAGGCTGCGTGGGAGGTCCAGACAGATGCGTGGTGAGAGGCTAGGAGCTTCGAAGGGGCAATGGGTGTTCATGCACAGAAATCACTAAAATCTAGTGCGCAGATACAAAAAGTAATCAAAAAGGCTAATGGAATGTTTCCTTTGTCTCAAGGGGGTTGAAATACAAAAGTCTTGGTCAAACTGCATCTGGAGTACAGCATTTAGTTCTGGGCACCGCACTTTAGGAAGGATATATTGGCCTTGGAGGGGGTGCAGCGCAGATTCACCAGAATGATGCCAGTGCTTAAAGGGTTAAATTATGTAGACAAAAACTTCGCTTGCATTCCCTTGAGTTTGGAAGGTTGAGGGGTGATCTAATCGAGGTCATTGAAAATGATAAAGAATTCGACAGGATAGATACAAAGCAACTATTTCCTCTGATGGGGGAATCCAGAACAAGGGGGCATAACCTTAAAATTTAGGAGTGAAATCAGGAGTCACTTTTTCACATAAAGGGTTGTTAAAATCTAGAACTCTCCCCCCTAAAAGGCTGTGGATGCTGGGTGTCAATTGAAATTTTGACGACCGAGATAGAATTTTGTTTTACTTATGGGTATCAAGGGATATAGAACAAATGCGAGTAAATGTAGTTGAGGTACTGATCATCCGGGATCTAATAGAATGGTGCAACAGGCTCAAGTGGCTGAATGGTCTTCTAATCCTGTTCCTAGTTCAACCCACTCCCTTTAAATTAAGCTAATGCTGGCAGGTCAATTCTCATGCAGTAAAAAAAAAAAATGCAAAAAATACTGTATTTCTTATAAGTCAAAAGGGTGAAACTGAACAAGTGCAGTTCACAAAAGACCTAAAAATGACAATCTACAAAAAGATACTGAAATCACTAGTTGAAAACAAGGATACAATTCAAACTCAATCCCAGATAGGAAGTAGGAGGGAAGGTCTGAGAGCGCCACCAACTGCACAAAATCCAACACTGGCTTATAATAATAGAAAACCTAAAGCATAAAAGAAACACAATTATTTACAAGTCAGTTTCAACAAGGATATAATCAAAATGTTTTCACGAAATGGAATACTTAGAAGTAAATTCCATATATTTTATTAAGTAAACTCATATAATTCTGTTTATAAAGCATGAAGTTACAGTTTGCCAGCTTGATGTCTATGATGCAGATCCTTGCCAATACTTGTCTGGCTGGTTTTCAACAATGCAAATTAAATCAAAATTACTTTTCTTAGTTGTAATCTGTACAACTGCTTGTATATCACAAAGCTGTATTAAATTAGAAGCCACTATCAACTTTATTTTTTTTTTTTTAAATGGAACAGAATACACGTAGCAGAAAGTAACTTTATTGTAAGACCAAATAATTCACAAGTGACGAAGTCTTGATTGAGTTAATATTTTCTTGTCTCATTGGATAGTTATCTTATTGCTTATACTTCAGTAAATATATGTAGACATGTAAACTGTTATTTTTCCGTTAAACATTAAAGACATACAGTTGCTTTTAAAGGTCATGCTGCAGAAGCTTCTTGTGACATGAGAGAGGTTAATACAACACCTCGGTGATTTGCACCCTACCCGCCCTGTTATAAGGCAGTGGGATAAGCCAAGTATTCCAGATGCTGTACTGTATAAAACATCCATTAAAATATATTGAATTGAACTTTTTTGGTAGATTAAAAGAAGCTCTTTCACACTCCTCAAAGTCACGCACGGTATTTCTCACTACTTCTTAGAGATGCAAATCCGAAGTCCTCTGAATAGAATTTAGCTGCAACTCAATACATGTGCCCGAGACACAGATTTGGAAGTTTTCATTAATCTTAGGATAAACAGTTAAGAAGAAATGTTTTTTTTCCTGAAATTGATTACATTAGTTTTGGCAAGTACAGTGGACACATTCCACTCAGAACATATTAAAAGTTGGCTGTTACTGGATCATCTATGCACATTGTCCAGACGACTCATCAGGAAACACAAAAGAGGAATGAATTACTCCTGGGTGGTGGTTATGCCCAACACAAGTTTGTACTGTAGTAAAAAAAAACAAGAAACGAGTTCACCTCTCTCATTGTATTTGTTGTTCTAGAAGCTGTGGATGCACTTTCAGTCGAAGTGCAGGAGCTTAGTAAACGACTCCAAGATTTTTGAGTGTAGGCTCTCAAGCAGAATCCTGGAAACTTTACCTCAGAAACAAACTAAGGAAACATGAAAAAGTAAAAATGTCTTTGTTACAATACACAAGTTATTCTTTCCTTTCATACCCGGCAGCCTGCCTAAAACTTGCAAACTACATCAGGTGTTCAGAAAGCAATACAAAAAGGTGTGCAGGGATAATTAACTACTTCCTTAAACAAAATCTACTATATTATTTTTAAAAGTTAATACATTTGTTACAGGTTGATTTCATAAATCCTCAACTGCTAACTGTTTCAATGTTTGTATAAGACAATGCAACTGAATGGGGCAGAATGTGTAGAAAACGAGCTCAAATTCAAGTAAATACTCATCCTGGAAAATAGGGTTCCCATATCTTGCATGTTCTCAGTTTGTTTCGACTGGCTTCCTGTTGAAATGTCTGCTAATTGTACTTCCATACACTATTTCAGCAATATGCTGCCCCATCCATTCAAGTTACACATGCAAACCACATCAAACACCATGCTTGAATCCATTTGCTCAAAAAGGTGGTGCTTGTGGCTTTGAATTTTTGTTTAAACATTTTACTTCTAAATTTTGGCCTACAGTCATTCTTGTTTCTCTTTAAATGTAAAGCTGACAGCCTCAGCCACGGTGGCATAGTGGTTAGCACTGTTGCCTCACAGCACCAGGGACCCAGGTTCAAATCCGGCCTCGGGTGACTGTGCAAACTCCACACAGACATTCTCCCCGCGTTTGCGTGGGTTTCCTCCAGGTGCTCCGGTTTCCTCCCACAGTCCAAAGATGTACGGGTTAGGTTGATTGGCCATGATAAAAATTGGCCCTTAGTGTTAGGGGGGATTAAATATGTGGGGTTACGGGGATAGGGCTTGGGTGGGATGGCTGTCGGCGTAGGGACCGGGTGCTAGGGTTTGGATGATCAGCCATGATCTCGTTGAATGGCGGAGCAGGCTCGAAGGGCCGAATGGCCTACTCCTGCTCCTAGTTTCTATGTTTCACTATCAACAGACTTCACCAGTTACCATGTTAGCACACCTACAGAGGGATACTGATGGAGATATCCATGATCCCTCACCTGTCTACGCAGTGAAACCCAAGGTGCAGGGAAAGAAAATGGAGCCAAAATAAAGGTTTAACTGAAATACACATATGCATTACAACATTTCTGAAGGTTAAAAGGACAAATAATTCAAACTTGAATCTGTGCCCACTGAGTAGAAAGAAGATTGTTGCTTCCACCTCTCCATTAAGGGTTTAAATGAAAAACACTTCAAGGTAAAGATTTTTCTCAGTTGGCAAAATGATAAACTGATGTAAGCAAAGTTATTATACACCAAATAGATTACAACAACTTGCATTTCTACAGCACCTTTAATGTAGTAAAACGCCCCCAAAGCGCTTCTTGTGACAGAGTGTTAGCAGACAAAATTTGACAGAGCCATGGAGAGAGATATTAGGACATGTGAACAAAAGCTTAGTCAAAAAAGTAGGTATTAAGGAACGATTTAAATGGAGGAGAAGTCTAACGAGGGAATTTTAGATTAATAATATGGTAGACATTCTGAAACAGTGGCAGGCATATTTGTACAGGCAGAAGAAGCATCAGTTACCCACCTGTAAACCATTATGCGCTGCCCTTGCCATCAAGATTGAACCAGCACTGCTTTGAACTAGTCACAATCCTTTTCCAGGTTCAGTTAACTGCCTGCTGGTTTACTAGTGGGCCCTGACTGTTTCTACAGACCTAGTGGTGCTGTTGTTTTAGTAATATTAGGTCTGGAAAAAAAGTGACAGGGAACATCAGCTTCACCAACAGCAAGTCCCTCTCAACAGAGCCAAATGAATCCATAAAGTTTCCACTCTGGCCTGCCAGATAGTCCCCTGCACGTAAAACGGACAGACTCCGATTACAGAATTGTCACTACTTTAGATAGTTTTTAAAAAGCGGCAGCAATTAATACTTCTGTGATTTTGATTGAAGAGGAAATGCAATTGAAGTCAATTTAGTATGCTTTAGATCTAATTAAAAGGGTAATTTTGGTCATTATAAAGCAGGTTTTTAAAATCAGTAATATCAGAATAAAATTAAACAGAAATATGATTAGAAACTAGAGAAGCAAATACTGTGATAACAATGGATTTTTTTTTTAATGTGGGAACTCTACATTGAAGGAATTACTTCAAAGATCTCCAAATGTTGGTGGCAAACTGAATCTATGGCCTGGATATTAGCAAGTGCGGGTTACACAGGCGAGGGGACGGCGTTTCGGACGGGAAACCCGGAAGGCCAGGTTTCCCCGCATGCGGTGGAGTTTGGCCCTGACAGATTCCCCGCCTGGAAATCAACTAGATCGATGGGCTTGGCTTCCAGTGGGGCGGGGAGCACTCCGGAGCAGGCCGCAGGACCAGGCAAGTCCGATCCCCAACCCTGGGGGGTGATGTCTGATCCCCGACCCCGGGGGCCTTTGCAAGGGGTGGTCTGATGGTGGGGGTGCTTTGGGGGGCCAGGTGAAGCACTCCTGCTCCTCCTGGCCCACAGGCCGTGCTGTAAAGGCACACAGGAAACTCTTTTTTTATCCGGCACCGACGGGACCGGCGTGGTGCCGGTTTATCAAAAAGTCCGGGTTACAGAGAGGTATAGTAAAAGGTACGAGAGCTCCGTACACAGCAACAAATCCAGGCTTCCCTGTTGCTTAGCAACAGGTGCTGGAACCCCAGTTACACAGCCACAGATCCAGGAACGGCCACTAATATGAAGTAAAACTTACCTGAACCTACTCCTGCATTTTGCCAGTTAACAGAGATTTCCGGTTATTTAGGTGCCGGTAAATCGAGAGTTTCCTGTACCTTCTCCCTGAAGCGGTCCTCGCCTCACTTCGGAAGTGGCTGGGTTGAAGGCGGGTTGGGGTTCAGATTTTTAAAATGTTAACATCTGACCCGAACCCAATCCACCCGTTTTTGTGCGCTAAAATTCCCCTCTATGAATCGGATACAGGTGCACGTACAAGCTAGGAAGATTAGAGTGTAATGAAGAGTGCGGTGCCAAAACTGAACGCAGTACTCCAGATGGGGTCTGAACAAGGCTCTGTACAACTTAAGCATCACTTTTACATTCAAACCCCCTTGGGATAAAAAACATTCCATTAGCTTTTTAAATTACTTTTTGTACCTGTGCACTTGCTTTTAGTGATTTGTGTACCCGGTCACCTGAATCCTTTTGCTCCTTCACAGCTCCTAGTCTCACACCATTTAGAAAATATTACAATTGGTATTTCTCCGATTCCCTCACACTTTCCCACATTGAACTCCATCTGCCACAATGTTACCCACTCACTTAGTCTGTCTATGTAACTTTGTACTCCCATCTACACAACTTGCTGTGCCTCCTTAGCTTCGTGTCATCTGCAAACTTGGATAAAGGAATCAAGAGTTCTTTATTCAAGTCATTATGATGAAAAGCCGAGGTCCCAATACAGATATTGTCAGGTCCCATCAATCAGCGTACATTCCCTTTATCACCGTTCTCAATCTCCTACCTCTCAACCAATTACCAACACGTGTACCTCCAATTCCATTGCACTTTTATTTTTGCCGATAATCACTTGCGCGGAACTTTACCATACGCCTTCTGGAAGTCCGTAAAGACAACATCCATAGACACTCCCCTATCCACCATGCTAGTGACCTCCTCAAAAAAAAACTGGTTTAGTCAGACATTACCTACCTTTCACAAATCCATGCTGAATCTCTTTAATGTCTGTCCCCTATGATAGATTCTAATAACTTCCCAACAGCGGATATTAAACCGACAGGTCTGTAGTTGCCTGTTTTCTCCCCTCCCTCCTTTCTTAAATAATGGAGTGACAATTGCAATTTTCCAATCAAACGACGCCATTTTTGAATCTAGAGAGCTTTGGAAAATTATGACTAATGTACCTGCAATTTGCTCAGCTATTACTTTTAAAACCCTGGAATGGAAACCATCAGGTCCTGTTAGTTTGTCTATCTTAAGTCTCATTATTTTCTCCATTAGAAAATTTTAAAATATTAAATCTGTCAAGTTCCTTTGACTTATTTTTGGGTTCTATTGTACTACTGGTATTTTGTCCTCCTCCTCCTCCACTGGGAAAATGGATATAAAATATTCATTTAACAAGTCTGTCATTTCCTTATTGTCCATTATAGTGTCACCTGCATTGGTCTTTATTAGGCCTACATTCCCCTTTACCACTCCCTTTCTCTTATAGAAAGTTCTACTGTTAGCTTTGGTATCCCTTGCAAGTTTTTTCTCTCTATATATTTTCTTTTATCACTGCTGATTACTTTCTTTGTATCCTTTGTTGCTCTTTATAGGTCTCCCAGTCTGCTAGAATTCCACTTCCCGTGTAAGCCTTTTCTTTTAGGAAGAAAGTCTTGCATTTCTATAGCGTCATTCATGACCTCCGGACGTCCCAAAGCGCTTTACAGCCAATGAAGTACTTTTCAAGTGTAGTCACTGTTGTAATATAGGAAATGCGGCAGCCTAATGCACACAGCAAGCTCCCACAAACAGCAATGTGATAATGACCAGATAATCTGTTTTTAGTGATGTTGATTTGAGGGTTAAATATTGGCCAGGACACTGGCGATAATGCCCCTGCTCTTCTTTGAAATAGTGCCATGGGATCGGTTATGTCGATCCCGAGAGTAGATGGGGCCTCGGTTTAACGTTTCATCCGAAAAATGGCACCGCCGACAGTGCAGCATTCCCTCAGTACTGCACTTGAGTGTCAACCTAGATTTTTGTGCTCAAGTCTCTGGAATGGGACTTGAACCCACAACCTTGACTCAGAGGCAAGGGTGCTACCAACTGAGCCACAGCTGATACTGTCCCAATTATACCATTATTACCACCTAAATATATACTATCCAATTTCCAGGGAGTCAACACTAAGTGTAGTCTGCAGGTGAAGTGGAGTTAGAGAGTGGGAGATAATTGGATCAGGGCGGGCAGACATAATAGTCTCAGTTTTAAAGTCAGACATTCTGTTCTTATTATTGTATTCCCATTATAAATTCCTTTGTCCACATTTACAATATAAACCGACAATGTAAACTTGTCATGCTATCATTGCACCATCCTGCCAGTGATGGCCCTGCTGCACCTTTATGAGCTGGAACACTGTTCTGTTAGTGAAGCTGATTTGTTAAAAAAAACTCATACCAAGTTAAACTGTAGACATAAATAAAAACTTTTTTTTTTTTTTTAAATAAAAGTGGCCTTCTGAAAAGCAAACAATTTGTTGCAAGTATAATGCACTTTCCTAGCACATAGAAATATATTAGGTTATTTTCTTCAGTGTAAAAATAGAGAAACAGAAGTTGTACCTTTCGCTCTTGGATATGCACCTTCCCTCTCCAGATCACCAATGGATCAATCATTTTCTCAAATTTTTCTGGGTCTACAACAGTTGCCCCCAGGTACACTGCAATTTTCTGCCAACTACAATGAGACAAATTGTGTTAGATGTCTGAACTTGGAAATAATAATCGGTAGTTTGAATTAACAATCTAAGTTTTATTATTAGTTACATAGAATTGCATACGATATACGGCACCGAAACAGGCCATTTGGCCCAACCAGTCCATGCCGGCGTTGATGCGCCACTCGAGCCTCCTCCCATCCTTCCTCATCTAACTATCAGCATAACCCTCGTGTTTATCTAGCTTCCCCTTAAACGCATCTATACTATTCGCCTCAACTACTCCTTGTGGTAGCGAGTTCCACATTCTCACCACTCTCTGGGTAAAGAAGTTTCTTCTGAATTCCCTATTTGATTTCTTGGTGACTATCTTATACTGATGGCCTCTAGTTTTGCTCTTCCCCACAAGTGGAAACACACTTGGTGTCAACAAAACCTTTCATAGTTTTAAAGACCTCTATTAGGTCACCCCTCAGCCTTCTTTTTTCAAGAGAAAAGAGACCCAGCCTGTTCATCCTTTCCTGATAGATATAACCTCGCAGTTCTGGCACCATCCTTGTAAATCTAGATACATCATCCTTGTAAACTAGTCACGCTATCATTGCACCATCCTGCCAGCGATGGCCCTACTGCACCTTTATGAGCAGGAACACTGGTCTGCTACTATCAGTGTCTCTATATCCTTTTTATCATATGGTGACCAGAACTGTACACAGTACTCCAAGTGTGGTCTAACCAAGGTCCGATATAAGTTTAGCATGACTTCTCTACTTTTCAATTCAATTCCTCCAGAAATAAACCCTAGTGTTTTGTTTTGTTATGACCTTATTGACCTATGTGGCAACTTTTAATGATTTGTGTATTTGTACTCCCAGGTACTTTGCTCCTCTACCCCATGTAGATTCTTATTTTCCAAGTAATATGTGACCTCTATTTTTCTTACCAAAATGTAGTACCTCACACTTTTATGTTGAAATTCATTTGCCAATTATATGCCAATTCTTCAATTTTATTAATGTCTTCTTGTAATTTGTTGCAGTCCTCCTCAGTGTTGACTATCCCACTCAATTTGGTGTCGTCAACAGATATTCCGATCTGGAAAAATCTGCATCCTTACCGGAGGGCTCCCGGGACGCGCACAATTCCAATGCTGGGCCTCTCCAAACTGCAAGAGCGCAGGGCCCACATATCCCAGAGGCGCAGGTAGTTTGCAGCATCACTGCAATCAGGAGGGCCATGGGGAGCCAATCACAGAAGGGAATCATACACTTGACAGGAAGACCTGTCAAGTGTATGAATGGAGGTCACCCCCAAAACATGGTAAAACTTTAAATAAATTTTTTTTTTTTTTTTTTAAATCATATTTTTAAAATGACTTGAAATTACAATAAATTAACTATTTTAAACAAAAATTTAAATTTTTGAAAAAAATAATTAAAGTTTTTTTACAGGGCTAAAAATAAACTTACCTTTTTAAAAGTATTTTTAAATGATAAATCAGTGAATTTTTAAAAAAAAAAACTTTTTTCAACTCTTATCCTGGTAAAATCAGGCCTTACACCTACTTTTACCAGGCGCACGAATTGTAAGGGTTTTCTGTGGGCGGAGGGTCTCCAAAAAGCTGAACTATCCGCCCGCAGAGGCCCTTCTCCCGGGCAGCCGGAGGATCTGTCAAGTGTTTTCTTGACAGGTCGGAAATGCCGTTTTCCAGTGCATGCACTGTGCATGCCTGAAACCGGCATTTCCGATGTCCCTACGGGTGGGTACACAGCGCGTACCCACCCATAGGGATCGGAATATCCGGCCCATTGTGTTTTTGATTCCAGTCTAATTCGTTAATATAAATTGTGAACATCAGTGGTCCCAGCACTGATCCTGTGGGACCCCACTTCCCACCTTCTGGCACACTGAATAGCTACCCTTTACCCCATCTCTGCTTTCTATCTTACAGCCAGCTACCTATTCATTCTGCTACTTGTCCCCTGACACTGCATGCTCTGACCTTATTCATTCGTCTATTATGTGGTACCTTTTTGAAGGCCCTCTGGAAATCTAGATACATTACATCTACTGCCTTACCCTTGTCTACTCTCTGTTACCTCATCAAAAAATTCAATGAGGTTGGTCAAGCAAAACTTTCCCTTCTGAAATCTATACGGACTATTCATGGTTATATTTTTGGTTTCTAGATGTTTTTCTATTATCTCTTTTAATTCTCACAGTATTGTTCTATATTCTCTTGCAGTTTGGCGAGGCCCAGCATTGGAATTGTGCGCGTCCCGGGAGCCCTCAGGTAAGGGCGCAGATTTTTCCAGATCGCAGTCCTCTGCCCGCGGGAAGCCTGCGATCGGAATATCTGGGCCAATTTCTAAATTTGAAGGTCACAATATGGTTGGCAATCCAGTTCCTGTGGCAGATGCCTGACCACACATCAGTTAGCATCCCATCCTCCTACAACATGCTTCATTTTACCACTTGCTATGTCTTTACCATTGATCCTAAAGATTCTTAGCTGCATCCTTTCACTGCTTTATCAGGAACAATAATGGTGTTTCATCTGATCATTCCTCATAGTTATGAATGAAGGTACCTATAGTCGCTGCTCAGACTGGTGTTATTTTTGGTTTGTATGAAATCAAATGTGATTTTTAAAGTTCTAACATTTCACCATTTTTCATATTACTAAATATTGCCTCTCAAACCATTTAAAGAATTTTTTTAATAAAGTGTTTGTAGATTTCTGGTACTAGGTTTTGCTCTTCAGCCAAAGTTCTTACAGTTCTAGATCCAGAACTACAAATTAAACACTGGTGTACAAGCCACGAGGTTAGTTACAAAAATAATATTTAAAATTAGATATTTGGAATAATCATAAAAGTTGTGCCATACTAAAAATAAGTTTGACCAAACTTTAAATCCTCTTTTTAACCATAAAATAGTATTACATGCCAGCAAAAAGAGCTAAAAAGAAAATATAGTGATGCAATTGTTTGCCTTTTGTACCAGTTCAATATAAACACTGAACTTGCTCAAGTTTTGAGATACTTACCACTTGCCATTCTTTGTTGCTATGGCAATTTCTGCTGAATGCCACTCCCTCAGGTGCTTAAATGCACCCACAACAGGGAGCCAGTCCTTCAGCCTGGGAATACCACTGTCAGAGACCAGCAAGATTAGATCCAATAACCCTTTGCCTATTAACAGAAAAAAAGGGAACACTTCAAAATTCAAGCTCAATCCAACTTTTAGGCCGACAACTTAAAAGTAAAGCGGAGCATAATCGCAATATTACACAGCACATTATATAGCAAAATAAATTGTGCCATTGTTTTCAGTCCCCGCCACAACCTCCGTTCCCTAACCACTGACTCCATCCCTCTCCCCAACATCTGCCCGAGGCTGAACCACACTGTTCGCAACCTTGATGTCATATTTGACCCTGAAATGAGCTTCCGACCACTTATCTACAGCATAACAAAGACCACCTACTTCCAGCTCCGTAACATCGCACGTCTCCACCCTGCCTCAGCTCATCCGCGGCTGAAACCCTCATCCATGCCTTTGTTACCTCTAGACTTGACTATTCCAACGCACTCCTGGCTGGCCTCCCACATTCCACCCTATGTAAACTTGAGGTCATCCAAAACTCAGCTGCCCGTGTCCTAACCCTCAGCTGCCCGTGTCCTAACCCGCACCAAGTCCCGTTTGCCCATCACCCCTGTGCTCGTTGACCTACATTGGCTCCCGGTTAAGCAGCGCCTCGATTTCAAAATTCTTATCCTTGTTTTCAAATCCCTCCGTGGCCTCACCCCTTCCTATCTCTGTAATCTCCTTCAGCCCCAAAACCCCCCTGAGATATCTGCGCTCCTCCAATTCTGCCCTCTTGAGCATCCCTGATTATAATCGCTCAACCTTTGGTGGCCGTGCCTTCTGTTGCCTAGGCCCCAAGCTCTGGAATTCCCTCCCTAAACCTCTCTACCTCCTTTAAGACGCTCCTTAAAACCTACCTCTTTGACCAAGCTTTTGGTCACCTGCCCTAATTTATCCTTGTGGATCGGTGTCAAATTTGTCATCTTAAAATACTCCTGTGGAGCGCCTTGGGACGTTTTACTATAAATACAAAGTGTTGTTGCTGCTAAACCTTTATAAATCACTGGTTAGCCCTCAGCAGGAGGATTGTGTCTAATTTTGCCCACCACACCTTAGGAAGGATGTCAAGACGGTGGAGAGGGTGCAGAAGAGATTTACTAGAATCGTACCAGGGATGCGGGACTTTCATGTGGAGAGACTAGCGAAGCTGGGATTGCTCTCCTTAGAGCAGAGATGGTTAAGAGGAGATTTAATAGAGGTGTTCAAAATTATGAAAGATTTTGATAAAGTAAATAAGAAACTGCTTCCACTGGCAGGAGGGTCGATAACCAGAGGATACAGATTTAAGGTGATTGACAAAAGCACCAGAGGTGAGATGAGGAGAAATTTTGTTTACGCAGCAAGTTATTATGACCTGGAATACACGGCCTGAAAGAGTGGTGGAAGGAGATTTAATAGTTACTTTCAAAATGGAATTGGATATATACTTGAAAATAAACATTTGCAGGGCTATAGGAAAAGAGCAGGGGGAGCGGGACTAATTGGACAGCTCTTTCTAAGAGCCGGCACAGGCATGATGGGCTGAATGGCCTCCTTCCATGCTGTAAAATTCTATGATCCAGTACCGAACAACCAGTACCAGTCAGGAACAAGCCTGCAACCCTCTGCTCTGTGGTGCTGCAACATGCCACTCATCTTTGCTATTCTTAAATTTCACTATCTAGTCAGGCAGTATGGTCCATCCACAAGTATTTCAATAAACAGCATCTTCCTGCTTGATGACCTCCAAAAACTTTTAATGTTATCAGATAAAACAACCCTGTCAGATAGGTTCTCCACCCTCTCAGAAAAATACTGGCAAATTTAACTCAAAACTGGTGTTCAGCATTGTCTGCTAGGAGTTACGCAGCACTTTAGGTGTTAGATCTCCCTATCCCTGCACCCCCCCCCCCCCCAAAAAAGAACATCTCAACTATATACAAAAGCAAAGGACGAAAGGTCATCAACCCAAAAGGTTAACTCTGTTTCTCTCTCCACAGAGGCTGCCTGACCTGCTGAGAATTTCCAGCATTTTCTGTTTTTATCTCAACCATATAGTTCTGTTTAACTCACACTACACAAAAATACATGGTACAGTATTAACTATATAGGATTGAAAAGTAACTTGATTGAAATGCAGTGCATATTGTGCACTAACAATTCATGTCAAGTCCAGTTTGCTTTAAAGAATTGTATCAGAAAAAGGAGCACATTGTAAAAGATACTGACAAATGATAGCAATGTGCCTATCATTATTACAATTAATTGTGATATTGAAACATCTCACTGTTACAAAACAAGGGCTCCGATAGAAATGATGCTGACGATTACCAGGAGGAGGTAGTTTATCTGCAAGTTGATGTAGACCCTCTGCAGCCTCCTCAAATAACCTAGAAAAGAAATTACGTTGATAGATATGTTTCACATTTTCAAATATTTACATCACCGTTATTCCCTCAATGTGCACAAAAACAATAAACATTTACCAAAAAAAAATCAGTAATATATAACTTAGCAGTTCGAAACGCCACTTCTTTTTGGTCTGATCAGCACAATTAAAAGATACATTTGTATTGAAGAGGGTGCAGGAACCTAGTGGTTATGGCCGAGGCCTCGTAACTCAGAGATCCCAAGTTCAAATCTCACCACGGCGTGTTGTGAAACGGAATTCACAAAATCTGGCAACCAGATCAATAACCACGAAAGCTGTCGGGTTGTCAAAAACGTGCCATCTCCTCAAGCAGTCTGAGCTACAGCCCACACTACGTGGCTAACTCAATGCCCTCAGGGGCATTATCTTCATTAATTATCCATAATTAATAATCTAGAACAGTCCAACAGGAAGGAACAGAGTTTCCATAACTGCAGGAAAATTGGTGCTTTCTGAAAAAGAAATCCAATACATTTGGCGCAGGTTTAGTGTTCTTTTTACAGGCTTTGTTTTGTTCACTCTCTGTCTCCCTATTTTTCTTTGTTTGTTTCTTGCTTTGTCTTTCTTTTTCATTTCTTTTGCTATCTTTCATTTTCACATTTTTTTCTATTCTATCGATTACCAGTATTACTTAGTTTCCCCTCCACAATATCAGCCACCAGTCGCTGTATCGCTACTAAAACCACTGAAACCCTCATCCATGTTTTTGTCACCTCTAGACTCGACTACCCCAATGCCCTCCTTAATGGCCACCCATTCTTCACCCTCCATAAATTCCAACTTGTCCAAAATCCAACTTCCCGTATCCTGTCCTGCACTCGTTCCAGGACTTGAGTGCATAATGTAGGCTGACACTTCAGTGCGGTACTGAGGGAGTGCTGTACTGCCTTCTTTCAGGTGAGATGTTAAACCGAGGCTCATCTCTTGCAAACAGCACGAGTGTAACTTCAACCCACAGTTGGGTGTTATGATAGGAGACTTGGTGGACTCGAAGGATTAACCACAATGGGCTAATCTTTTTTTAATGTTCCAACTACTTGAGCAAATATACACAACATTCAGAATATTTAGAACCTATTTTTGTTTACGCTAAAATATTGTACAATGCTTACTCAGACAGGGGCGTAGACTCTTTCACATCACTGTCCTCTTCCTCACAACCATTTATGCTATTCAGGCATTCTTGTATTAATGTTGGTATAGGTTCCTCACAGTCACTGTCTTGTGTACTGGAACTAATTTCTTCCCACTCTGGACTACAGAACTAGAAAGAAAACAATAATAGGATAGTAATCAGAAGGTACATCTAACAGATGATGATATCGACTTGTCATTTAATTTCTCCTGCCTTCTACCCTATCACAGACCTTCCCTTTAGCTTTTTCCACCCCTTCCCCCTGCCCTTGTACTTGCGTAAAACCGGTTACATCGCTAACTTTTTCCAGTTATAATGAAAGGTCATCAACCTGAAACGTTAATTTTGTTTCGCTCTCCACAGATGCTGCCTGACCTGCTGAGTGTTTCCAGCATTTTGTTTTTATTTCAGATTTCCAGCATCCGCAGTATTTTGCTTTTGTATACAGGAAACTCTTTTTTATCCGGCACCGACGGGACCGGCGTGGTGCCGGTTTATCAAAAAGTCCGGATTACAGAGAGGTATAGTTAAAAGGTACGAGAGCCCCGTACACAGCAACAAATCCAGGCTTCCTTGTTGCTTAGCAACAAGTGCAGGAACCCGATTACACAGCCACAGCTCCAGGAACGGCCACTAATATGAAGTAAAACTTACCTGAACCTACTCCTGAATTTTGCCGGTTAACAGAGATTTCCGGTTATTTTAAGTGCCGGTAAATCAAGAGTTTCCTGTATATCGACTGACATGAATCAACTGAGTGGCCTGCGGGTGGCGCTGCCAAGGGAGAGTATAAATACTCGGGCACGGGCCCAGCTTGCGCAGGGCATTCTTAACAGGAACTAGTGAAGGACACAACTAGACCTCCATGTTGTAAAACAGTTGATTAAAGCTTTAACGCTTAGACCAACTGCCTAATAGTTTTCTAACGTCATTGACTTTATGGCTTTGGTGTGGGGTTTTTTAAAACTTGACTTGAATTTTTCTCAGTTCTCATGCAGAGGTCTATACCCAAAACACTAACTTTTTCCTCCCTTTTAAAGATCCTGATCAACCTGCTGTATATTTCTAATTGGTTCCACTTATCTTCATTTTTTTCTTCAGTTTTAACTTTGGTCTTTAGTCAACAAAAACCTAAGAATTGATGTATCGAGAAAAAGTCAGTTAAAAAGTTGATTTCACCTGGTGAATAAGAACTGCAGGAACCCGATTCTCCTCAGGCTGTGTACTTCTCAAGATCACAATCCATCTATCACTATTGCATCCCAATTTCCAATCTGGAACTATCCAATAACATTGTTTCATGCTATAAGAATCATCACATTCTCAACATCAACAGTGCTCATTTATAATTACTGTTGTTCGAATTGGCTAAGCAGTTTCGTGCAGCACGGTGGCATAGTGGTTAGCACTGTTGCCTCACAGCGCCAGGGACCCGGGTTCGAATCCGGCCTCAGGTGACTGTCTGTGTGGAGTTTGCACGTTCTCCCCGTGTTTGCGTGGGTTTCCTCCGGGTGCTCCGGTTTCCTCCCACAGTCCAAAGATGTGGTTAGGTTGATTGGCTATGATAAATTGACCCTTAGTGTTAGGGGGATTAAATACGTGGGGTTACGGGGATAGGGTGGGCTATGTGTTGGTATAGGGGTTACGGGGATCGGGTGGGATGTGTGTCGGTGCAGGCTTGATGGGCCGAAATGGCCTCTATCTGCACTGTGGGGTTTCTGTGATTTCTGTGATTCATTTTCCCCCCCGGCTGTAGTTTTCGTTTTGCTGATAGTTTTGTGACCTTAACTTTGAGCTGTCATACACTTACGGGTTTTACTTCCCGCTCTCCTCACCTGTGAAAAGCCATGGATTGCCTGAATTGCGAAGAACCATTTTTGTGGTGCCGGAACACCAGTTATTGAACAGCCTGCAACAGATTAAACAGATGTAACTAACACCAGGTTTCAACAGAGATTTTAAATACTAATCCATTGCAAGAGCTGACTGAAAATTAGAATAATGAAGCTGCAGCACCTCAAAATTAATATTGGCCCAGAAATTCAGGTCTCCACGGGTGAGTACGCACGGGGTACTCACCCGTAAGCCCAATGGAAGTGCCGGTTTCCTGCATGCACTGCGCATGCGCGGGAAACCGGCACGTCCGTTCCCCTGAAAGGGGTTCAGAGTTCGAACGCGTGCGGAGAGGCTGCGCGTGCGCATCGAACGTCGGGTTTTTCTTTTTTAAAAACAGGTTTTCCCGGGATGGTAAGTCTCCAGGAGTTACACATATAAAAAGCAGTCGCAAGGCCTGCTTTTTACAAGGTAAGTGGTGAATTAATTAAAATTAAAACATTTTTTCCACAGGTTTATTATTTTTTAATACTTTAAAGAAAGGTAAGTTTATTTTTAGCCCCGTTAGAAAATAAAATTATTTTTTTCAAACATTTAAATTATTGTTTAAAAGTTCTTTCATGTAATTTATAGTTTATTTAAAAAAATGTGACTAAAAAAAATGTATTTGAAGATTTAGTGATGTTTTGGGGCTTGTAGTATTTATAAGTCTGACAGCACTTCCTGTCAAACTTATGAATGAAGCATTCCCTGCTGCAATTGGCTCCCCATGGCCCACGTGATCCCAGGGGATGCATCAAACTAACTGCGCCCCTGGGATACGCAAGCACTGCGCGCCGGCAGTTGGAGCAGGCCCAGGATCGGAATTCCACAGGGGCCCACAGCTCAACGGCCGGCGCGCTAGGTAAGTGCAGGTCGGAGGCTTACACCCGCGGGAAGCCTCCGACCCGAATTTCTGGGCCATTGTGTTAAAGGCAAGACTGGAAAAGACAGAAGGCAAAGATGAAGCTTACATACCTTCACGAAAGTAATCGGAGAGAATCAAACATAAAATCAATAGGGTATTGCAAATGAGAAAGGAAAGCAAACTAGAAAACCTTTTATCCAACCAACCAAAAACAATACTGTATATGGCATGTGTGAGGAATGCCAGGCAGTCAAATTATTTTTCTCTCCATTTCCAGCAGGGGTCTCTAGAAAGTGATCAGTATTGGGAACCCTGGCCAATTTTGCCCTTCCTGACCGAGATTGTACCACCCCAAGAATAACTTGCATTGACACAGTGCCTTTAACGTGGTAAAACGTCCCAAGGTGCTCCACAGGAGCGTTATTGGACAAAATTTGACACCGAGCCACACAAGGAGATATTAGGGCAAGCAATCAGAAGCTTGGTCAAAGAGTTTTAAGCAGATTCTTGAAGGAGGAGAGGTTTAAGGAGGGAACACCAGAGCTTAGGGCCCAGGCAGCTGAAGGCACGGCCGCCAATGGTGGAGCGATGAAAATCAGGGATGCGCAAGAGGCCAGACTTGGAGAAGTGCAGAGATCTCGGAGGACAGTAGGCAATGTTCTCTTTAATTTTGTTTTTGGTGCACGGCCCCTTTAAATTTCCATGCACGCGCTGTTTTTCCAATTGTAAAGCCGGCAAGCGGCCTGTGTGGGACCTCCAGACAGCTGCGCAGCATAACGGGAACATTGGTTGTAGGGCTGGAGGAGGTTAGAGACATTGGAAGAGAGATCAGCTACCTGAGCAAAGACTGGAGATCATACCTGGAACTTTCCTAACCTGCATGGCTCAGCTACTCACTATAAACCCACTGAGCTACCAGATGAGCTAGGTAGTGATTTTAAACTGTCCAGACAGACAAAATTAAATCTGAACTCCAGCTACTGGCTATTTTGGATCCAAGCAGCACTGCAGGTTCTCTACTTCACAGGGAGAACATGTCACATAATTTATTAAATAACAGGAGCACTTGATGGGGCAAAGTGGAGCAGAGCTTTTATATAACTTCTATACGGGTGAAAGTTATAAAAAAGGTAGCTATCTATCACTCACAAGATAGGGACAAATCTTAGATAAATGTAGAGGTTAAAAACAGGAAAGAGTCAGGAAAATATTGCCTTATAAGAAACAAAGTCAAAAACTATGACTTAAATATGGATGAAGTGGACAAGCATATGAATTAAAAAAACAAATTTAGCATTAAATTTATTACCTGGAAGCGAGGCCAAACTGGAATTTGTTGAGATACTGCAGTTCTTTCTCAGTAGTTCATAAATACTATTAACGGCCGTCAGCTCTGCAAGACAAAAATTATGTTAGTGAATATTACATACATACGAACATATGGAAAAGGCGTGACCATTGAGTCTATCCCGTTCATCCGTGTTGCAACTAGGCTGCACGACCCTCCTCCCCCCACACCCCATATAATCTCCTGGAGGCAAATACACATTAACAAAAAATTCCCGAGACCCATTCAGGGAATAAAGAATTCTGGGAAATTATTCTCCAACCCCCAAAAGGCAATTAAAATCGAGCTCCAGGAGATATTAGTGAGGTACCATGAGGTACATCACCCAACATCCCACCTACCTGTTGTACATAAGCAATACAAGACTCCTCCAGGAACATGTCCAGCTCCCTTTAGAATGTTTGCAGTGAATCTACATTACCTGTACGACCTGGAAAGCTATTCCAAAGCTCTGTAAAAAAGAAAACCTCCCGACATCTATTCAAGATCTAGGCTTGCGTAACTTATACACGCCTTCACATTCTCCACAACTTATCTAATTCAAATCATCTGGCCTATTGCGATATCCAAGGGTTTTTAAACCAGCTATTAATCTAATGGCCCTCTTCTGAACATTTTCCAGGGCCTCTATTTCTCCCACCATGCGAGGGGACCAGTACTGGGCAGTTTTCCAAATGAGGCCTCCACAAAGTCTTGTACAACGATACAAGAATAATATTGTGATTTTTGTTTTATGTTCGATCCTCTTAGCTGTAAGAAAGAAAGAACCTGCATTAATACAGCGCTATTCACAACCTCAGGACGTCCCAAAGCACTTCACAGCCAATAAAGTACTTCTTGAAGTGTAGTCACTGTTGAAGTGAAGAAAAGTCGGCAGTCAATTTGCACACAAGATTCAACAAACAGCAATGAGAGATAAATATTGTCCAGGATTGCCCTGCTCTTCTTCAAAAATCACACCAAGGAATCTTTTACATCCAACGGAAAGCAGATGGGGCCTCGGTTTAATGTCCTATTCGAAAGACGGCACCTCTACTAGTGCAGCACTGCAGCATCAGCTTAGATTTTATGCTCAAGTCTCGGGAGTATGGCGTGATACATCCTAATGCTCAATTTTCACTGTGAGGCTTTCAGTGCAGCCTCTCAGCACTGGTTGTGAACCTTTAGAGACTCATGCACCGTAACACCTAGGTCACTTGCCCTCTCATTACATTTCCCACATTACGACAGTGACTAAACTCCAAAAGTATCATCTCTGTCACTGACCTCATCTCCTCTGGAGATCTTCCACCCACGGCCGCCAACCTCATAGTTCCCCAACCCCGCACAGCCCACTTCTACCTCCTTCCCAAGAGCCACAAACAGGACTGCCCTGGTAGACCCATCGTTTCAGCCTGTTCTTGCCCCACGGAACTTATCTCTTCCTATCTCGACTCTATGTTTTCTCCCCTTGTCCAGTCACTTCCCACCTACATCCGCGACTCTTCCGCGCCCTCCGCCACTTTAACAGTTTCCAGGCCCCAACCGTCTCCTTTTCACTATGGACATCCAATCCCTCTACACCTCCATCCCCCACCAGGATGGTCTGAAAACGCTCCACTTCTTCCTTGAACAGAGACCCTACCAATCCCCAACAACCACCACCCTCCTCCGCCTGGCTGAACTTCTTCTCACATTGAACTTCTCTTTTGACGCCACTCACTTCCTCCAAATTAAAGGTGTTGCTATGGGAACCCGCATGGGCCCTAGCTATGCCTGCCTTTTCATGGGATATGTGGAACATTCTTTGTTCCAGTCCTACTCAGGTTCCCTCCCTCACCTCTTTTTCCCATACATTGATGACTGTATCAGTGCCGTTTCCTGCTCTCGTCCTGAACTAGAAAATTTCGTTCACTTTGCTTCCAATTTCCACCCTTCCCTCACATTGACATGGTCCGACTCTTCCCTTCCTCGACTTCTCTGTCTCCATCTCTGGGGATAGGCCATTGACAAACATTCACTATAAGCGCACTGACTCCCACAGCTACCTGGACTACACTTCCTCCCAGCCCGCTTCCTGTAAGGACTCTATTCCATCCAGTTTCTCCATCTCTGCCGCATCTGTTCAGACGATGCCATCTTCCATACTCGTGCTTCCAATATGTCTTCCGTTTTCCTCAACCGAGGATTCCCCTGTACCATGGTTGACACGGCCCTTGACCGTGTCCATTCTATTTCCTGCACTTCTGCTCTCACCCCTTCCCCTCCCTCCCGGAACCACGATAGGGTTCCCCTTGTCCTCACCTTTCACCCCACCAGCCTCCACATTCAATGGATCATCCTCCATCATTTCCGCCACCTCCAGCGTGATCCCACCACCAAACACATCTTCCCCTCACCTCCCCTTTCAGCATTCCGAAGGGACTGCTCCCTCCGCGACACCCTGGTCCACTCGTCTATCACCCACAACACCTCTTCACCTTCCCATGCAAGCACAGGAGATGCAACACCTGCCCTTTTACCTCCTCCCTTCCCACTGTCCAGGGCCCCAAACACTCCTTCCAGGTGAAATAGATTTTTACTTGTACTTCTTGCAATCTAGTATACTGTAACTTATCAATCAGGCAAGTCATTTGTTATGTCAAAAAACAGTTTAAAACAGCTGCTCACAATGCAGTCTCCTCTACATTGGGGAGACCAAACGCAGATTGGTGACCGCTTTGCGGAACACCTCCGTTCAGTCTGTAAGAGTGACCCCGAGCTTCCGGTCGTCTGTCACTTTAATTCGCCACTCCACTCCCACTCGGACCTCTCTCACTGTTCCAACAAAGCTCAGCGTAAGCTCGAGGAACAGCACCTCATCTTTCGATTAGGCACTTTACAGCCCTCTGGACTCAACATCGAGTTCAACAATTTCAGATCATAACCTTGGCCCCTATTTTTTTTCCCTCTCTCATGGCTGCTGTTGATGATTCTGCCAGTGCCATTTACACTTCATCTAGTCATCTTTTGTTTCTTAACATGTCCCATTACCATCTCCTTTTGCTTTGCACCATCATCCCCTTTGTCTTTTAATCTCTCCTGCCTTCCATCCTATCAGACCTTCCTTTTAGTTCTTTCCTCCCCTCCCCCCTTTCCCCCGCCCCACACTTGCTTAAAAACCTGTTCCATCTCCAACTTTTTCCAGTTCTGACGAAGGGTCATCGACCTGAAACGTTAACTCTGTTTCTCTCTCCACAGATGCTGCTGACCTGCTGAGTATTTCCAGCATTTTCCGTTTTTATTTCAGATTTCCAGCATCCGCAGTATTTTGCTTTTGTTCCAAAAGTACATCATTGGCTATAAAGCGCTTTGCGACGTCCGGTGGTCGTGAAAGGCGCTATATAAATGCAAGTCTTTCTTTCTCAGCAGACTAATTCAGAAGCCAGCATGGTCTACACATGGCTGGCATTAGCGCTACCCTCATGCACAACTAGGGTTGCAAAATTCCAGGAATTTTTAAAAGAGGAAACATTCCATGGGAATTTTGAGTTTTTTTGCACACTGATGGTTTTTGTCTCTGACCCTTATATTATCTTTGTCATCAAAATAGACACTGTTCCATACAAATAAAAACAGGCTTTCAAAACTTTACTTAGGTTATAATTTTGAACTTTATTGAACCCCCACAAAAAAGACCCATCTAAAAAGAGCGTCAGCTTATTGCACCTGTAATTTGTCCTTATTTTGTCCCTTTGAGTCTTCTACTCATCATTGCTCCTCCTGATTCTCTGACTCGGACGTGTCCATTTCCTCCTCTGTGTCAGTGTCTAGCTGTGTGGTGGACACTTCTGTATCTGGCTCAATAAGTTGTAGGTTCGCCCGGATAGCCACCAGTTTCTCCACTCTCTTGTTAGTCAGCCTGTTGCGCACCTTTGTATGCGTATTCCCAAAAAGTGACCAGTTTCGTTCAGAGGTTGCTGATGAAGGTGGGATTTGGAGTATCACCGATGCAATGGGTGACAGGGCCTCAGATGCACAAAGTCCCTTCCACCAGGTATGTGCACTGATATGCTTGCATGATTCCCATATCCCGTCCCCCATTCCAAAGACCTTGCTTGGTAGAGAACTTTGCCAACGTCCAGATTGAGGTGGTGTGAGAGGGTAGAAATCACACTAAGCGCTGTTGATCTGTTCTCCAGAAAGTATTGGTCTCCCAACATGCTTTGGGTCCAGCATGTATGCCGCAGCATGAATCGGCTTGACACACAATTCTTGGCGCGTCTGTATGAATTGAACAATTCCCTTCTCCTCTGCTTTGAGCAGCAGGGATGTGGGTAGGGCAATGCTGATTTGTTCTTTTATATCAGCAAAAAGCCTGAGAACATCTGACAAGACAGCGTCATCTCCTTCAATCTGAGCAATTGCAGATGCTACTGGTGAGAGTAGTTTAAGGCTGCTAACAACTCTCTCCCAAAACACATCATCCAGCAGTATTTTCTTGATGGTGGTTTCCATATCCCCAGACTGGGATATTGCCATTTCTTGCAGCGACTCCTTACCCTCCAGAAGGTTGTTGTACATTATGACAACGCCACCCCATCTAGTGTCGCTGGGCAGCTTTAGTGTGGTGTTCTTGTTCTGTCATTTGCTTGGAGTTGTAGGTTGCTGCAACTACCTGTTTTCCCCTGACATACTTAACAACTTGCTTGGCTCTCTTGTACAGTGTTTCCATGGTTCTCAAACCCATGATGCCCTTGAGGAGCAGGTTGAGCCCATGAGCTGCGCACCCAATAGACGTACTATGAGGGTAGGCCTCCTCCACTTGAGCCCAAGCAGCCTTCATATTCGCAGCATTGTCAGTAAAGACCTTTTGTGATCCAAGATCATTGATGACCGCTTTCAGCTCATCAGCAATGTATGTGTCTCTGTTGTCCTTCGTGTCTGTGCTCTTGAAGAACACTGGGAGAGGAGTGGAGACGATGTAGTTTATGATGCCCTCCCCTCATACATTTGACCACCCATCTCAGATAACTGTAACACAGTCTGCCATCTTTATCGTTTCTTTGAGCTTTCCTTGGACTCTTATGCTCAGCCTCCAACAAATAAGTAGACAAAGCATGTCTGGTGGGAGGACAGTATGCACGGCGAATAACATTGAAAAATCTCTTCCAGTACACACTGGCTGTGAGCATGAGGGGTGAGCCTGTCGCATATACAGCTCGAGCAAGGCACTCATCTGCATTCTTCCGGCTATGGTTATCCATTGTATCAAAGAACTTTCCAAGTGGGCCAGGAGTTGCTGATGGTAAGGAGCCTGATGCTGAATGTGAACCATCATCTTCTTGAATGGAAGCAGAGGAACTCTGGGCTGACTGCTGTGAGCTTTGAGTGAAGTTGTTGCATTTGGATAAATGCTGCTGCATCTTTGTGGCATTCTTTACATATGGCTTTGTACAGTGTTTGCACATGTACACAGTCTTTCCATCTTTAATGCCTGGGGTAAAATGCTTCCACACATCCGACAGTAAACGTGGCATTGTTCTATGCAGAGAAATAAAGGGCATTCATCTCTGTGTCGAACTGCGGTCGATCAGCACGATTGCAACAGGGTGAGTAAATTTTTCCTGATGCTCCACGTGATGGAAGCATGACTTGTGCATGCACGACGCTACATCACCAATAGAGGGAGCTAATCGCTCATCCAACCAATTAGGACACATTTGTTCACAGTCACACACAAAACTTGTAATTATTAAAACAAGCCAAGTAAGAAGATAAACATATATTGATTAAGAAATTCCTTAATAATTAAGATTCCATCTTAGTAATTTTAAGAGAGGACCAGTGGGAAAAAAAAATACAAAAAAAAACACAATACTATGCTAGCATGTGCTTTTTTGGGCAAAATTCCCAAGCTAAACTTCCCGTGGAAAATTTCCAGAAACTTTCCACCCCTTCACAACCCTACATTAAATATCATCTGCCAGAAGTAGGTTCATTACCCATCACATCTAGATCAGATCAGACAAATCTCCAGGATCTGATGGTATTCATCCCAGGGTATTAAAGGAAATAGATGAGGAAATTGCAGATACATAAGTCATAATTTTCTAAAACTTTCTAGACTCAGGAATAGTGCCTTTGGATTGGAAAATCACAAATGTCACGCCATTATTTAAGAAGGTAGGGAGGGAGACCAGAAATCTACAGACCAGTCAGTTTAACAACATGCCTACAACAGATTATCTGGTCATTATCACATTGCAGTTTGTGGGACCTTGCTGTGCACAAATTAGCTGCTGCATGTCCTACAATACAGCAGTGACTACACTTCAAAGTACTTCATTGGCTGTAAAGCGCGTTCAGGCGCCCCGGGGTCGTGAAAGGCACGATAGAAATGCAAGTCTTTCTTTCTTTATCTTCATACCTAACCTGCCCTGGTAAATCCTTTAACTCTGTTTCTCTCTCCACGGATGCTGCCTGGCCTGCTGAGTGTTTCCAGCATTTTCTGTTGTTATTTCTGATTTCCAGCATCCGCAGTATTTTGCTATTGTAAGGAGATATCAGGACAGGCTTGGTCAAAGAGCTAGGTTTTAAGGAGCGTCTTAAAGGAGAAAAAGAGAGGTAGAAAGGCGGAGAGGTTTAGGGAGGGAATTCCAGCGCTAAGGACCTAAGCGACTGAAGGCACGGCTACCAATAGTGGTGCAATTAAAATCAGGGATGCACAAGAGGCCAGAATTGGAGGAGCCCAGATATCTCGCAGGGTTTAGGGCTGGGGGAGATTACAGAGATAGGGAGGGGTGAGGCCACGAAGGAAATTGAAAACAAGGATGAGAATTTTAAAATTGAGGTGTTGCCAGACCAGGAGCCAATGTAGGTCAGCGAGCACAGGGGGTGATGGGTGAACGGGACTCGGTGCGAGTTAGGACACGGGCAGTGAGCACAGGCGGTGATGGGTGAACGGGACTGGGTGTGAGTTAGGACACGGGGCAGTGAGCACAGGGGGTGATGGGTGAACGGGACTGGGTGTGAGTTAGGACACGGGGCAATGAGCACAGGGAGTGATGGGTGAACGGGACTCGGTGCGTGTTAGGACACAGGGCAGTGAGCACAGGGGGTGATGGGTGAACGGGACTCGGTGCCAGTTAGGACACGGGCAGCGAGCACAGGGGGTGATGGGTGAACGGGACTCGGTGCGAGTTAGGACACGGGGCAGTGAGCACAGGGGGTGATGGGTGAACGGGACTCGGTGCGAGTTAGGACACGGGCAGCGAGCACAGGGGGTGATGGGTGAACGGGACTCGGTGCGAGTTAGGACACGGGGCAGTGAGCACAGGGAGTGATGGGTGAACGGGACTGGGTGTGAGTTAGGACACAGGGCAGTGAGCGCAGGGGGTGATGGGTGAACGGGACTGGGTGTGAGTTAGGACACGGGCAGTGAGCACAGGGAGTGATGGGTGAACGGGACTGGGTGTGAGTTAGGACACGGGGCAGTGAGCACGGGGTGATGGGTGAACGGGTCTTGGTGCGAGTTAGGACACGGGGCAGTGAGCACCGGGGGTGATGGGTGAACGGGACTGGGTGTGAGTTAGGACACGGGGCAGTGAGCACAGGGGGTGATGGGTGAGCGGGACTGGGTGCGAGTTAGGACACGGGGCAGTGAGCACAGGGGGTGATGGGTGAACGGGACTGGGTGTGAGTTAGGACACGGGGCAGTGAGCACAGGGGGTGATGGGTGAACGGGACTGGGTTGAGTTAGGACACGGGGCAGTGAGCACAGGGGGTGAGGGGTGAACGGGACTGGGTGTGAGTTAGGACACGGGCAGTGAGCACAGGGAGTGATGGGTGAACGGGACTGGGTGTGAGTTAGGACACGGGGCAGTGAGCACAGGGGGTGATGGGTGAACAGGACTCGGTGCGAGTTAGGACACGGGGCAGTGAGCACAGGGGGTGATGGGTGAACGGGACTGGGTGTGAGTTAGGACACGGGGCAGTGAGCACAGGGGGTGATGGGTGAACGGGACTCGGTGCGAGTTAGGACACGGGGCAGTGAGCACAGGGGGTGATGGGTGAACGGGACTGGGTGTGAGTTAGGACACGGGGCAGTGAGCGCAGGGGGTGATGGGTGAACGGGACTTGGTGCGAGTTAGGACACGGGGCAGTGAGCACAGGGAGTGATGGGTGAACGGGACTGGGTGTGAGTTAGGACACGGGGCAGTGAGCACAGGGGGTGATGGGTGAACGGGACTCGGTGCGAGTTAGGACACGGGCAGCGAGCACAGGGGGTGATGGTGAACGGGACTGGGTGTGAGTTAGGCCACGGGGCAGTGAGCACAGGGAGTGATGGGTGAACGGGACTGGGTGTGAGTTAGGACACGGGGCAGTGAGCACAGGGGGTGATGGGTGAACGGGACTGGGTGTGAGTTAGGACACAGGGCAGTGAGCACA
Source organism: Somniosus microcephalus (assembly GCF_052327205.1). Lineage (NCBI taxonomy): Eukaryota > Metazoa > Chordata > Chondrichthyes > Squaliformes > Somniosidae > Somniosus > Somniosus microcephalus. The sequence goes on from NC_140993.1 coordinate 263,018,025, forward strand.
GGGGGTGATGGGTGAACGGGACTGGGTGTGAGTTAGGACACGGGCAGTGAGCACAGGGGGCGATGGGTGAACGGGACTGGGTGTGAGTTAGGACACGGGGCAGTGAGCACAGGGGGTGATGGGTGAACGGGACTGGGTGTGAGTTAGGACACAAGGCAGTGAGCACAGGGGGTGATGGGTGAACGGGACTTGGTGTGAGTTAGGACAGGGGGCAGTGAGCACAGGGGGTGATGGGTGAACGGGACTGGGTGTGAGTTAGGACACGGGGCAGTGAGCACAGGGGGTGGTGGGTGAACGGGACTGGGTGTGAGTTAGGACACGGGGCAGTGAGCACAGGGGGTGATGGGTGAACGGGACTTGGTGCGAGTTAGGACACGGGGCAGTGAGCACAGGGGGTGATGGGTGAACGGGACTGGGTGCGAGTTAGGACACGGGGCAGTGAGCACAGGGGGTGATGGGTGAACGGGACTGGGTGTGAGTTAGGACACGGGGCAGTGAGCACTGGGGGTGATGGGTGAACAGGACTGGGTGTGAGTTAGGACACGGGGCAGTGAGCACGGGGTGATGGGTGAACGGGACTGGGTGTGAGTTAGGACACGGGGCAGTGAGCACGGGGGTGATGGGTGAACGGGACTGGGTGTGAGTTAGGACACGGGGCAGTGAGCACAGGGGGTGATGGGTGAACGGGTCTTGGTGTGAGTTAGGACACGGGGCAGTGAGCACAGGGGGTGATGGGTGAACGGGGTGTGTTAGGACACGGGGCAGTGAGCACAGGGGGTGATGGGCGAACGGGACTGGGTGTGAGTTAGGACACGGGCAGTGAGCACAGGGAGTGATGGGTGAACGGGACTGGGTGTGAGTTAGGACACGGGGCAGTGAGCACAGGGGGTGATGGGTGAACGGGACTCGGTGCGAGTTAGGACACGGGGCAGTGAGCACAGGGGGTGATGGGTGAACGGGACTGGGTGTGAGTTAGGACACGGGGCAGTGAGCACAGGGGGTGATGGGTGAACGGGACTCGGTGCGAGTTAGGACACGGGGCAGTGAGCACAGGGAGTGATGGGTGAACGGGACTGGGTGTGAGTTAGGACACAGGGCAGTGAGCACAGGGAGTGATGGGTGAACGGGACTGGGTGTGAGTTAGGACACGGGGCAGTGAGCGCAGGGGGTGATGGGTGAACGGGACTGGGTGTGAGTTAGGACACGGGCAGTGAGCACAGGGAGTGATGGGTGAACGGGACTGGGTGTGGGTTAGGACACGGGGCAGTGAGCACAGGGGGTGATGGGTGAATGGGACTGGGTGTGAGTTAGGACACGGGGCAGTGAGCACAGGGGGTGATGGGTGAACGGGACTGGGTGTGAGTTAGGACACGGGGCAGTGAGCACAGGGGGTGATGGGTGAACGGGACTGGGTGCGAGTTAGGACAGGGGGCAGTGAGCACAGGGGGTGATGGGTGAACGGGACTGGGTGTGAGTTAGGACACGGGGCAGTGAGCACAGGGAGTGATGGGTGAACGGGACTGGGTGTGAGTTAGGACACGGGGCAGTGAGCACAGGGGGTGTTGGGTGAACGGGACTTGGTGCGAGTTAGGACACGGGGCAGTGAGCACAGGGGGTGATGGGTGAACGGGACTGGGTGTGAGTTAGGACACGGGGCAGTGAGCACAGGGGGTGTTGGGTGAACGGGACTGGGTGTGAGTTTGGACACGGGGCAGCAGAGTTTTGGATGAGCTCCAGTTTATGCAAGGTGGACGATGGGAGACCAGCCAGGAGTGCACTGGAATAGAAATAACAACAGAAAACGCTGGAAAAACTCAGCAGGCCAGGCAACATCCGTGGAGAGAAAAGTAGAGTCAACGTTTCGGGTCAAACCCTTTGTCAAGACTGAAAAAGCACAGGAAATGAAACAGATTAAAAGGCCAGTATGGGGGCTGGGAGAGAACAAAAGAGAAGTGAAGAGACATTAAGAGGTATTCAAAATGAGACGAGATGGTGATAGGACTAGTGGAGACAAAAGACGGCTCTAGATTAGGTGTGAAATGCGCTGGCAGAATGGGAGACAGCTGCCATGTGGGAGAGAGAAAAAAAAGGTGGGGGCCAAAACAAAGGTGTGGATAAAAAATAAGTAAAAATGTAATATGGGCCGGGGTTATGATCTGAAATTGTTGAACTCGATATCGAGTTCGGAAGGCTGTTAAGTGCCTAATCGAAAGATGAGGTGCTGTTCCTCGACTTTACGCTGAGCTTCTGTGGAACAATGCAAGAGGCCAAGGACGGTGAGGTCCGAGTGGGAATGGAGCGGTGAATTAAAATGACAGGCGACCGGAAGCTCAGGGTCACCCTTACGGACTGAGCGGAGGTGTTCCGCAAAGCGGTCACCCAATCTGCGTTTGTTCTCCCCAATGTAGAGGAGACCGCATCGTGAGCAGCGAATCCAGTATACTAGATTGCAAGAAGTACAAGTAAATCGCTGTTTCACCTGGAAGGGGTGTTTGGGGCCCTGGACAGTGGGAAGGGGGGAGGTATAAGGGCAGGTGTTGCATCTCCTGCGCTTGCACGGGAAGGTGCCGGGCGAAGGGGAAGGGTTGCTGGGGGTGATAGAGGAGTGGACTTGGGTGTCTCGGAGGGAGCAGTCCCTATGGAATGCTATCGTGCTTTGGAATAGTCAAGTTTAGAGGGAACAAAGGCATGGCTGAGGGTTTCAGCAGCAGATGAACTGAGGCAGGGGTGGAGCCGGGCAATGTTAGAGGTGGAAGTAGGAAGTCTTGGTGGTGAAGCGAATATGTGGTCAGAAGCTCCTCTCGGTGTCAAAAACGACACCAAGGCTGCAAACGGTCTGGTTCAACCTCCGACAGTTGCCAGGGAGAGGGATGGAGTCGGTGGCTAGGGAGCGAAGCTTGCGGCGAGGATGGAAGACAATGGCTTCGGGCTTCCCAATGCTTAGTTGGAGGAAATTTCTGCTCATTCAGTCGGGCAAATAGTGTGACAAATCAGAGGCAGTGGAGGGGTCGAGAGTGGTGGTGAGGAGGTAGAGCTGAGTGTAGTCAGCGTACATGTGGAACCTGATGTGTTTTCAGGTGATGTCATCGAGGGGTAACATGTAGATGAGAAATAGGAGGGGGCCAAGGATAGATCCTTGGGTAACACCAGAGGTAACGATGCGGGAGCGGGAAGAGAAGCCGTCGCAGGTGATTCTCTGGTTACGACTGGAGAAATAAAAATGGAACCAGGCGAGAGCAATCCCACACAGCTGGACGACAAAGGAGAGACGTTGGAGGAGGATGATGTGGTCAACCGTGTTAAAGGCTGCGGACAGGTCTAGAAGGACGAGGAGGAATAGGTTACCTTGGTCACAGTCACACAGGATATCATTTGTGATTTTGACAAGGGCTGTTTCGATACTGTGGCTGGGCAGAAACCTGATTGGAGGGATTCAAACATGGAACTGCAGGCAAGATGGGCACGGATTTGGGAGACTTGGAGAGGAAAGGGAGGTTGGAGATGGGCGGTAGTTTGCAAGGACAGTGGGGTCAAGGGTGGGTTATTTGAGGAGGGGGAGTGATGACAGCAAATGTGTTGGGGAGGGGGTCAGTACCTGAGTAGAGGGAACCGTTAACATCACCAGCTAACATAGGGGCTAAGGGGGGAAGCTGGGTGTTCAAGAGTTTGGTGGGAATAGGGTCAAGGGAGCAGGAGGTGGGTATTATGGACAAGATGAGCTCGGAAAGGGCATGATGGGAGATAGAAGAGAAGCTAGAGAAGGATGCGAGTTCGGGGTGGGCAGGGGGGAACCTTAGAGGAAGTTTGGCCCAGTGGGCTAGGGGAAGGAAGTGGCAGAGGCAGCTGAACGGATGGTCACAATCTTTGTGACAAAGAAGCCCATGAGCTCCTCACACTTGTTGTTAGAGGTGAGGATGGAGGAGGCAGGGGAGAGGGGTTTAAGATGACAGTTTGTAGTGGAGAAGAGAAGCCGGGGTTATCTTTGCATTCCATGATGATCCTGGAACAGTGAGCAGTTTTGGCAGGAAAATATATTAGTTGAACTACCTGCCCAGAAGATTGTTGCTTCTCAGCCTCAATTTTACAGTTAAAACTCTTAAGCAAACTAATCTAACCATATTTTATTTCAAGAGGCCACGGCACACTTTCTTTCTCCTCACCAAACAAAATGTAGAAGGTTAATTAAAATCATCCATCGTTTCATTGCTTTAGTAACTACAAAACTCATTAAATTCACAAAACTCAGATGCTACATTAGGTCAATGAATACGTTTTCTACATTAACACAGTAACTACTCTTCAGAAAGCACTTCATTGGCTATAAAGCGCTTTGAGACTTCCTGAAGTCATCAAAGGCGCTATAGAAATGAGAGTCTCTTTCATGGGCCTAAAAAAGTGACCAACTGAAACGTTAATTGTTTCTTTCTCCACAGTTGCTGCATGACCAGTTGAGCATTTCCAGCGTTTTGTTTTTCTTTCTCTAATTGAACTAGACTATTCACACAGGTAAATAACAGACTATCCTTTTAACTCAAAATAGTTGGTTGTTACAAAGTACCATGCTATTGTTTCCCCTCTCCCTATTATTCAGGCTATGAGTTTATTGTGCAAGTCGTGTCACCATAACACTTTAATGCATCTAATGAACAATTTATAAATACAGCACTCACCAGCAAACTCCTCATCTTTATACTGGTCACCTCTATAATTCCAAACAACTAGTAGCACATATCGATCCATTGTAAGACTTAATAAGAACTGGCTGTCGTAAAATAAATGCACAAACGGTTTAAAAGGTGTAAAGGTTGTCTCGTAGTAGCCAGCTTATGTGTGTCTTCCCATTTTCCTGGAGTATCTCAGCTTGGTCACAAATCCACACTCCTCAAGGCTCTCTCTGGTTCCAAGAATCTGCAGCCCCGCAGGCTTCCCTCCCTGGTGCCTTCTGCCTTTGTTTAACGTGGGCCTTTCTGCATCTGGACATTAACTACAGTCATTGGCCCGGGTCAGTGTGTGAACACAAAGCGGCCCAGTGCCGGCTTCCTGCAGACTCTGGTGAGAGTGATGGTCGAACTCTCGGACTGACGGTGGGCCGGGGGCTCTGGGACTGGCGGTGGGCCGGGGGCTCTGGGACTGCCCGGGGGCTGACGGTGGGCCGGGGGCTCTGGGACTGCCCGGGGGCTGACGGTGGGCCGGGGGCTCTGGGGCTGCCCGGGGGACTGACGGTGGGCCGGGGGGCTCTGGGACTGACGGTGGGCCGGGGGCTCTGGGACTGGCGGTGGGTCGGGGGCTCTGGGACTGGCGGTGCACTGACGGTGGGCCGGGGGCTCTCGGGCTGCCCGGGGGCCGGGGGCTCTCGGGCTGCCCGGGGCTCTCGGGCTGGCGGTGGACCGGGGGCTCTCGGGCTGCCCGGGGGACTGAGGGTGGGCCGGGGGCTCTCGGGCTGACCGGGGGACTGACGGTGGGCCGGGGGTTCTGGGACTGCCCGGGGACTGACGGTGGGCCGGGGGCTGCCCGGGGACTGACGGTGGGCCGGGGGCTGCCCGGGGACTGACGGTGGGCCGGGGGCTGTGGGGCTGCCCGGGGAGCTGAGGGTGGGCCGGGGACTGAGGGTGGGCTGTGGGACTGCCCGGGGGCTGATGGTGGGCCGGGGGCTCTGGGACTGCCCGGGAGACTGACGATGGGCCGGGGGTTCTGGGACTGCCCGGGGGCTGACGGTGGGCAGGGGGACTGACGGTGGGCCGGGGGCTGTGGGACTGCCCGGGGGACTGGCGGTGGGCAGGGGGCTGTGGGACTGCCCGGGGGACTGGCGGTGGGCAGGGGGACTGACGGTGGGCCGGGGGCTGTGGGACTGCCCGGGGCACTGACGGTGGGACTGGGGCTCTCGGACTGCCCGGGGGACTGGCGGTGGCCCGGGGACTTTCGCTGGGTTTTCCGGCCCCTTTCTCCAGTTGACGGTTCCCGCCGCGCCGGCTCGAGCTCCTCGTTTCACAATACCCGCGCACTCTTTCCGTTTCCGGGAGCTGTGTCACCCGGTGACCGGTCCGGCTGGGGACCAAACTCCTCCACTCGGAACCTGCAGTTTATTATTATTTTTTTAATCACTCTGCTACTTTACTCAGAGCTTGGTAACGTTAGTCACTCCAATACGTCTCGCTACATGGAAAATGAAAAACCAAGTACTGTGGGTTAAAATTGGATGAATTAGATTTTCCGACGATATGTTTCTCTTCGGAAAGATTCAGGCGCTGCACACGCGACTGGGCTTCTAACAACATGTCCAGCTTCACCAAGGCTGCTCAGGTGAGACATGCTCCAGACTCGGGAGGGACAGAGAGATTATGATGAATGATTTGCATTTATATAGCGCCTTTCAGGACCTCGGGTCGTCCCAAAGCGCTTTACAGCCAATGAGGTACTTTTCAAGTGTAGTCGCTGTTGTAATGTAGGAAACGCGGCAGCGAATCTGCTCACTGCAAGCTCCCACAAACAGCAATGTGATAATGACCAGATAATCTGTTTTAGCGATGTTGCTTGAGGGATAACTATTGGCCAGGACACCGGGGAGAACTCCCCTGCTCTTCTTTGACATAGTGCCCTGGGATCTTTTACATCCACCTGAGAGAGCAGACTCCACCTCTGCACTGGGAGCGTCAGCCTAGATTTTTGTGCTCAAGTCTCTGGAGTGCAACTTGAACCCACAACCTTCTGACTCCAAGGCGTGAGTGCTACCCACATGAGAGACATAGTGGAGAGAGAAAGAACACACAGGAGAGGGAGTGGGGAAGAGAGAGAAACCACGGGTAAAGAAAAGATACTGGTTCAGACATGGGGGATGATGGAGAAGTTGCTACCAAAAAAGGGGAATTCAGAGAGGGAGTAGAGGGATCAATACTTGGGAAGGAGAGAGAGAGGGGGGGGGGATACTTTGGGAGGAGAGGGGTGCTACATTCCGAGAGAGAGAGGAGGAGGTCCCAGGAGATAGGAGATACTGGGAGAAGGACCAATACCCAGAGATGTGCTGTACCAAACTTTTGGTCATCTGCCCTAATATCCCCTTATATGGCTCGGTGTCAAATTTTGTTTGATAACACTCCTGTGAAGCGTCTTGGGTTAAAGGCGCTATATAAATGTAAGTTGTTATTGAAGAACGTGTTAGGCATGAAGCTTATGACAAACACATGAAGGTGTGTTTATTTTAAAGAATGAGATGCATCAAAGTAGGTGACATTGTTACGCTAAGATGGATAATCAGCAGCTGTAATAAGTGAGAGTTAACAGGTCTGGCACAAATGTTTTCTAAACAGAGATGAAGTACTAAAATGTACTGCTGAAATTCTGCTCTATTGGGGGTGGAATTGTGATGTAGAGACAGTGGATGGACTGAGTTGGGCTGGAATTCCTCTTCATGATGGCCTACATCCTAGGGTTTTGAAAGAGGTGGCTATAGAGATAGTGGATGCATTGGTTGTCATTTTCCAAAATTCGATAGATTCTAGAACGGTTCCCACGGATTGGAAGGTAGCAAATATAACCCCACTATTTAAGAAAGGAGGGAGAGAGAAAACGGGGAACTACAGACCAGTTAGCCTGACATCAGTAGTAGGGAAAATACTAGAATCTATTATTAAGGATGTGGTAACAGGACACTTAGAAAATAGTAATAGGATTGGGCAGAGTCAACACGGATTTATGAAATGTTTGACAAATCTGTTGGAGTTTTTTGAGGTTGTAACTAGCAGAATAGATAAGGGGGAACCAGTGGATGTGGTGTATTAGGATTTTAATAAGGCATTCGATAAGGTGCCACCCAAGAGGTTATTAAACAAAATTAGGGCTTATGGGATTGGGGGTAATATACTAGCGTGGATTGAGGATTCCTTAACGGACAGACAACAGAGAGTAGGAATAAACGGGTAATTTTCGGGTTGGCAGGCTGTAACTAGTGCGGTACTGCAAGGATCAGTGCTTGGGCCTCAACTATTCGCAATCATTATCAATGATTTGGATGAGGGGACCAAATGTAATATATCCAAGTTTGCTGATGATACAAAGCTGGGTGGGAATGTAAGTTGTGAGGAGGATGCAAAGATGCTTCAAGAGGATATAGACAGGCTAAGTGAGTGGGCAGGAACATGGCAAATGGAATATAATGTGGAGAAATGTGAAGTTATCCACTTTGGTAGGAAAAATATAAAAGCAGAGTATTTTTTAAATGGTGAGAGATTGAGAAATGTTGGTGTTCAGAGGGACCTGGGTGTCCTTGTATATAAATCACTAAAAGTTAACATGCAGGTACAGCAAGCAATTAAGAAAGAAAATGGTATGTTGGCCTTTATTACAAGAGGATTTCAGTGTAAGAGTAAAGATGTCTTGTAGGGCCCTGGTGAGACCACACCTGGAGTACTGTGTACAGTTTTGGTCTCCTTACCTAAGGAAGGATATACTTGCCATAGAGGGAGTGCAACAAAGATTCACCAGACTGATTCCTGGGATGGGGGGATTGTTCTATGAGGAGAGATTGAGTAGACTAGGCCTATATTCTCTAGAGTTTAGAAGAATGAGAGGTGATCTCATTGAAACATACAAAATTCTGACAGGGCTTGACAGGGTAGATGCAGGGAGGATGTTTCCCCTGGCTGGGGAGTCTAGAACCAGGGGTCACAGTCTCAGAATAAGCCATTTAGGACTGAGATGAGGAGAAATTTCTTCACTCAAGGTGGTGAATCTTTGGGATTCTCTACCCCAGAGGGCTGTGGAGGCTCAGTCATTGAGTATATTCAAAACAGAGATCGATAGATTTTTGGATATTGAGGGAATCGAGGGATATGGCGATTGTGCAGGAAAGTGGAGTTGAGGCAGAAGATCAGCCATTATCTTATTGAATGGCGGAGCAGGCTCGAAGGGCCAAATGGCAGACTCCTGCTCCTATTTCTTATGTCCTTACGTTCACTGGGTTTCTGCCTCATGGATGTAGTGACAATAAATTCCGATGGGGGTCGGGGTGGTGCGTTCTGTTTCAAAATTTAAAACTGTACCTTGAACTATGTGTGCAACTAAGGTGACATCCCTGGGTTTTTTAATTAAAATGATGATTACTTGCAGGAAAGAGCTGTGTATAATACATAAGGGGAGGCCTGATCATAAAACCACTGCAGTTCATTATACAGTAACTTGAAATTTTTAAATGGGCAGGATTTCTCTTGCCATAACATTCAGGCACATTGGTCCAGTATTTCAGAGCACTTTGGCGGGGAAAGAAATTGTATCTAGTGCCTTACCAGAATCACTCTGTTTCTACCTAACAACTTGATTAGATATGTTGTGCAGGTAATAAGGAATCTGAAGTTAACACTGGCCTGCTAGATTGAAACAAGCACATTCACCAAAGGAGTAGCGCTGCTTAGGCCACGATTTCGCCTTCGGAGGCAGGATCGCGGCAGGAGAGGTCGTTGGCCGCTCCCACTCCCGGTTCCAGCCGCTCTGTGAAAAGGATTTTCCCCTGATTGGGCTTGTTAAGCCCGCCCTGCGCATTTGCCGGCCAATTAAAAGGAAGCGGGTCTGATGACGTCATTTCATGACGCATCATCAGCCAGTTTGCTTAAAGGGGCCATTGCCACATTGATTTTGACAGTTGTGCTGTCAGTGTTCTACAGCATTAAGGTGCTGCAAACCCTGACAAGCACTGCACAAAGGCACAGGGCTGCACCCAGGCTCCCGCATGACTCCCTCCATATGCTTATGGAGAGAGTCACAGCAGCAGGGAGGTTCTCTTCCCTTCCCTTGGGTAGAAGTCACCTCCCCAGGAGACCAACACAGCCTGGTTGCACATTGCACAGGAGGGCACAAGCAGGGATGTCGTCAGGAGGACCAGGCTGCAGTGGCGTAAACCTTTCAATGATCTCAGTAGATCACGAAACGTTGCTGCAAAGCCACACTCAACCTCATCCTGCTGTGCCACTCATCACATCCCCATCACTCTGCCTTCCCTACCCTACTCCTGCACATCCTTACTCACACCAACTTACCTTGCACCTCCACCCATCCCTCTCTATCTACATTATCACTTCTCCATCTCACTAACTGCCCCTCACACTCCCCCTCATCCTAGTCTAATCATACCAACTAACAACACACAATGGTAGCCACTTGGGTGTTTTATGCAATGTTCATGTAAATTTTCTGTTAATGTGTTGTCAAACACTGAAATCTATATTTTCAACACTTTACCTTATTGGACAGATCTGTGCTCACCTTTAGAAGTGTCTTAGTGAGTTCCAGTGAATGTTGAGACATAACTTTCCCCCCCCCCCCCCCCGCCAATTCTGATGAGTTGAAAGGAATGGCTTGGACATTGTAGGGATGCTTTATGGTGCTGGTGTCAACCTGGTGCATCATGTGGCAGCCAGGGTGTACAGCGTCAAGTGAAGTAAATCTGGCCATGGTGAGGCCATCGCTGGCCTCCCGGGCAGCAATGCTGTCGGGTGCTGATGTCCTGTGTCCTCTGTGCAGCATCAGGTGATTGCAGAGAAGGTTGGTGATGTTGGTGTTGGGGCTGATCGTGGAGGGATTCAGAGGAGCAAGGTGAGATTTTTTCATGGGCACCGATGTTGCTGGAATAGATGGCAGCTGAAGTTGAGATGACAGAAGCGATCTGTCAGTGGTGAGAGAGCTTGCTCCAAGGAGGCGACAGTGGATAGAGAGTTTACTCCAAACATTTCCAAACTGCATAAAGCTCAAAAGTGTCTTCCAAGTCCTGAAGGCTCAAGCTACTGACATTGGTAAGTGAACAGCTGTGAAATTCTAGCTTTTATACCACTTTTGCAGCTGTCACCTATTCACAGCAATGGGGAGACATCGAGAACCCGACCTACTTGCCTGATGTGATCTCCGAACGTCGGGAACCTCATTAAAAAAGTGAGAAAATAGAAATAGGCTGGCAAAATAGTAGTTAACAAGCGTTTAACAAGCATTTAACTGTCTTAAGTGCCTCCCCCGCCGCTTGGCGTCAGGTCTGTTCTGAAATCGCAGACCCGACACTTTGGAAACTTACATGGAGGCGGGTCGGAGCGGGTTCCCAACCCGCTGTCAGTCATTTCAATTTTGACAGCAGACCCGCCTCCAAACCTGCCTCCAAACCTGCACTCTGCGCGCCGGCAAAATTCAGCCCTTAGAGTGTGATTGGTTTGGTTGTCCAGTGAATGCATTCTGACACCAAAGTGTGTTCACTGTGCTGTGATCCAACACACACAAAGCATTTTGCACAGGCTTTATGATAGAAAAAACTTCAGTAAACACTGTATGAAGTGTTGGCTATTGGTTCTGCTGTGTTGATAGTTCTAAAGCCTTTGAACCCTTCTGGTTTAACCGATTTACCATTTGAACAGGTTCAGATTAAGCTGCCCCAGAAAAAGTAATTTGATGTGGTAACATACTGCAAGACGAGTGAAGTTAATGTATATGGTATTATGCAAATACATTATTAAAACCCATTAAATTTTAATTAATGCGTGACTTCATCAGATGGTCTCAGATGAACCAAGCATCGAGTATAAATTGTATCCCATGGGGCCCCCAAAAGTTGTTCCATTATGTCGCTCATGTTTCTTTTTTGCACCAATTGAAGTTTTTATACAAATTGAAGTTTTTATTTGTTTGCTATACAGCATCGGAGAATTCGCTTTGCAGACAGTTCGGTGATGGCCACAACAGGAAATGTTCAATTCTGGGCGGGGTCCAGTGCTCCATGGCCCCTTTCGGCACTGCTCGCCTCCTTCAGTAGATCAGTTCACAGAATAGATCTGGAATTGGTGGCATTTATTGAAATGTAGAACCATGGAGCACAGAAGGAGGCCATTCGGTCCATCGTGCCTGTGCCGGCTCTTTGAAAGAGCGATCCAATTAGGCCTACTCCCCCTGCTCTTTTCCCATAGTCCTGCAAATTTTTCCTTTTCATGTATACAGGAAACTCTCGATTTACCGGCACCCAAACAACCGGAAATCTCGGTTAACCGGCAGAATTCAGGAGTAGGTTCAGTTAAGTTTTGCTTCATATTAGTGGCCGTTTCTTGATTCTTGGCTGTGTAATCGGGGGTTTCTGCACTTGTTGCTAAGCAACAGGGGCGCTTGGTCTTTGGCCGGGCTTCTTGCACCTGTTGCTAAGCAACAGGGAAGCCTGGATTTGTTGCTGTGTACGGGGCTCTCGTACCTTTTACTATACCTCTCTGTAATTCAGACTTTTTGATAAACCGGCACCACGCCAGTCCCGTCGGTGCCGGATAAAAAAAAGTTTCCTGTATATCCAATTCCATTTTGAAAGTTACTACTGAATCTGCATCCATTGTCCTTTCAGCTCGCTGCGTAAAAACAATTCCCCTCACCTGCCTCTGGTTCTTTTACCAATTACCTTAAATCTGTGTCCTCTGGTTACCGACTCTCCTGTCAGTGGAAACTCTATCAAAACCCTTCATGATTTTGAACACCTCTATTAAATCTCCCCTTAACCTTCTCTGCTTTAAGGAGAACAATCCCAGTTTCTGTAGTCTCCCCACTTAACTGAAGTCCCTCATCCCTGGAACCATTCTAGTAAATCTCGGCCTCCTCTCGAAGACCTTGCCATCCTTCCTAATGTGTGGCGCCCAAAATTTGATGCAATACTCCAGCTGAGGCCTAACCAGTGATTTAGAAAAGTTTATCGTATCTTCCGTGGTTTATAATGTGCAATATAATTTTGAGCTATTTGTGTGAATGGTGTGATTTCTACTAGAAACCATTTCCCCCCTCTTTGTTCTAGCAATGGGCCTCCTTTTCAAAAATGTGGTATTTGATTGATGCCACGATGCAGCCGCCTGGGAAAATAGCTACAATGTGCTCAGTCAGACTACAAGGGAAACATAAACCCATCTACCATGCACTGAGTAAGTATCCCAAATCTCTGCTGCCTCTCTGAATGTAATCTTTCACTCGCAACCTGAGCTTCTGGCAGCTGCTAAAGGTAAGTGGAATTGCTGCACTGCACATAATACAGATGGATGATACTAGAGTAACAACACCTGCACAAGTGTTGTGTAACATCTTTGACTAGCTCGAATAGTTACGAGACTCAAACCAGTATTCTCTCAATATAATGTGTCCCTTATTTGAACTACTGGCAGGCTTTTCCAAATAAAGACTGATGTTTGGTTCTGTGCTCAACTAAATGAGCTCCGCTGAAAGCATTTTTGCCGATTGCTGCACAAACCTGCTACAAATTCATTGAATCCTTCTGCAAAAAGGCATCTGTATAGAGTGACAGCTCATATCATTGCTTACAAAACAGCAGTGACTATAAGTTCAAAGTAATTTGTTGGCTGTGAAACGCCTTGATGACTCCTAAATAATCTTGTAAAGAAATTCTAGTGCTGCTGATTTAGGAATTGATTGAGCAGTTTGCCTCGGCGCTACGATAAGTGCTAACAAAGACGACAAATTCAAACCTGAAATTATTTAACAAAAAACTTTTTTTCAGTTGAGATCATGATAAAGAGCAACATTTTACAACTAGAATTGTGCTTGTTTCTTAAATTGTGATCAATCCAGACGCACAGTAAGTGAAATTATAAGTTGAAAGCAGCATTTTGAAAGCTGAGTGTAATAGTTAAATATTGCCACTAGATGGTGGCATGATTACAGTTTGGAAGTTTATTGCATTATTGATGCCCAGGATTATACCTTTGTCACACAAGTTACAGATCTAGTGGCTTACACTATATGTGAGTTCAGATCCCTCCATGGACTCGCCCTCCCTGTCTCTGTAACCTCCTCCAGCCCTACAACTCTCCAAGAACTCTACATTCCTCCTATTCTGGCCTCTTGTGTATGCCCGATTTCCATCGCCCCACCATTGATGGCCATGCCTTCAGCAGCCTAGGCCCTAAGGTATGGAGTTCCCTCCTTGAACCTCTCTACCTCTCTCTTTTCCTTTTAAGATGCACCTTAAAACCTACCTGTTTGACCAAGCTTTTGGTTACCTGTCCTAATGTCTCCTTATGTGGCTCGGTGTCAAATTTTTTCCGATTACGTTCATGTGAAGCGCCTTGGGACGTTTTATGATGTTAAAGGTGCTGGATAAATGCAAGTTGTTGTTCATTCTCCTCCTGTTCCGTTTTGCTCTTTTGGGTAGATATGAGAAAAACCTTCCTGCTGCCTGCGAGATATTTGCTAATTCGATGGATTCAGATTTCAAGTGAATTTCTTGGGATACATTTATAATTTGGAACACTTCAAAATTTCTACTTATGATCCACATACATAGTTCTTTTATGAAATACAAAGCTCCAGCTGATTGTTATAAGCAAGAAGTTCTCAGTTCATCAAACCCTAACTGACTAATCAGCTGTTAGTTCTACTCGTGAATCTGTTAGCAGATTGCTATAGCAAGGTGACAAGGGCAAGTGATTTGTCGCAGCATGACAATTGCAGGGCAGATCCTGTGATTTTTCGAGAATAACCATGTGTGTTGTGATTTCTTCCCCGATTTGTGTGATTTGAAGTCAATGAAAACACCAGTTTGAGATTACCCATTCCTGTTGAGTCCACTTAGGTCTCTAATCTCGGCACAACAACTGCTGTAAGGATGGCATTCCCACTCGAGCTTCCCCCTGTGCTGCACACACTGGCCAATAAAATGTGCACCGGGTTAGTTGTGCGTGGCAACTTTGAAAGCTGGCGTGTTAATATTTCATTAGGGAGCATGAGCATTATGGCGGCAGCCTGAATGAGAACTAGAAACGGGCACTTTTGGGGACTCCTGAGGTTTTCGCCAGGAAATTGTGTTCGTCTGAGAAAATCTCGCAACACCAGGTAAGTGCTGAATCATCATGACTACTTTCCAGATGCAAAGTCTTTGGTAAACACAGTGATGTAATAAAACTCACTACACACTTGGTTTGAGTATAAAGCAAGGCTTTAATCAAGTTGTTTCAGAATATGCAGGTCTAGTTGTACTTCACTAGTTCCTTGTCTTACAAAATGTCACTGAAAAGCTGGGGCCGACGCCCGAGTATTTATACTCCTTGGACGGCGCCACCAGCTGGCCGTCCAGCGTTATTTCATGAGTAGTTTCTTGATGAATGATGAGATTTATAACACACATCATGATAAACAAGCCAGTCATTCTGCACATTACCGGTCATTCTGCACATGCGTCAACTCAGTTCAGGAGAATAATACCCTGTTAAGCTGTTTTCCACAAATAGGGAATTTGCTGCACAGGTTACCTCCCCTCCCTAACCCCTGTTTTAAACTAATACAACAGCAAAATACTGCGGATGCTGGAAATGAGAAATAACAACAGAAAATGCTGGAAATACTCAGCAGGTCAGGCAGAATCCGTGGAGAGAGAAACAGAGTTAACGGGCTGGATTTTGCCAGCCGAGACGAGTTGGGGGCGGGACTGCTGCCTTCCGGGTTCTAGTCCCACTCCCAGCGACGTCTGACGAACCCACGCTATTTTCCTTTGATTGGCCTTGTTAAGCCTGCGGGCTTATCGGACAATTAAGGGAAAGCCAGTGACAGCTGTCGAAAAATTTTTGACTGATGAATTGTCAGTGTGTGACAGCTTTGAGAAGCTGTCACACACTGACAATCTCTGTTCTAAGGTGAGCCCTTGCAGAAAGCAGATGGCTGCAGCAGCTGAGAATGCAGCAGCCATTCTGTCATCTCTGCCGTTGAGATGAGGCACCTCCGGATCGGTGCTGCGACCCTTGCTCTTTGTAGTGTACATTAATGATTTAGATATGAATGTAGGAGGTATGATCAGTAAGTTTGCAGATGACACGAAAATTGGTGGAGTGGTAAATAGCGAGGAGGGAAGCCTCAGGCTACAGGACGATATAGATGGGATGGTCAGATGGGCAGAACAGTGGCAAATGGAATTTAACCCTGAAAAGTGTGAGGTGATGCATTTTGGGAGGACTAACAAGGCAAGGGAATACAAAATGAATGGTAGGAACCTAGGAAGGACAGAGGATCAGAGGGACCTTGGTGTGCATGTACATAGACGCCTGAAGGCAGCAGGACAGATCCCTGAAGGCAGCAGGGCAGGTAGATAAGGTGGTTAAGAAGGCATATGGGATACTTGCCTTCATTAGCCAAGGCATAGAATATAAGAGCAGGGAGGTTATGATGGAGCTGTACAAAACGCTAGTTAGGCCATAGCTGGAATACTGTGTGCAGTTCTGGTCACCACACTATAGGAAGGATGTGATTACATTAGAGAGGGTGCAGAGGAGATTCACCAGAATGTTACCTGGGCTGGAGCATTTCAGCTATGAAGAGAGACTGGACAGACTGAGGTTGTTTTCCTTAGAGCAGAGAAGGCTGAGGGGGGACCTGATTGAGGTGTACAAAATTATGAGGGGCATAGATAAGGTAGATAGAAAGGAACTTTTCCCCTTAGTAGAGGGGTCAATAACCAGGGGGCATCGTTTCAAGGTAAGGGGCAGGAGGTTTAGAGGGGATTTGAGGAAAAACATTTTCACCCAAAGCGTGGTTGGAATCTGGAACTCACTGCCTGAAAGGGTTATAGAGGCAGGAACCCTCACAACATTCAAGAAGCATTTAGATGAGCACTTGAAACGCCATAGCATACAAGGCTATGGACCAAGTGCTGGAAAATGGGATTAGAATAGACAGGGCTTGATGACCGGCACACACACGAAGGGCCTCTTTCTGTGCTGTTTAACTCTGACTCTATGACATATTTCTCCAGTTTCTCTCCAATCTCCCCTCATGACCTCCCTGTGCTCATCTTGTCTATGAGACCTACCTCCTGCTCCCTCGACCCTATTCCCACCAAACTGACTGCCATGTTAGCTGATACTGTTAACGGTTCTCTCTCCTCAGGTACTGTCCCCCTCTTCCTCAAATCTGCCGTCATCACCCCTCTCCTCAAAAAAACCTTGCAAACTACCGCCCCATCTCCAACTACCTTTTCCTCTCAAGTCCTTGAATGTGTTGTTGCTTCCCAAATCCATGCCCATCTTTCCCGCAATTCCATGTTTGAATCCCTCCAATCAGGTTTCCGCCCTTGCCACAGTACCGAAACGGCTCTCATCAAAGTCACAAATGACATCCTTTGTGACTGTGACAAAGGTAAACTATCCGTCCTCATCCTTCTTGACTTGTCTGCAGCTTTTAACACGGTTGACCACTCCATCCTTCTCCAACGCCTCTTCACCGTCGTCCAGCTGGGTGGGACTGCACTCGCCTGGTTCCATTCTTATCTACCTAATCGTAACCAGAGAATCACCTGCAATGGCTTCTCTTCCCGCTCCCGCATCGTTACCTCTGGTGTTCCCCCAAGGATCTATCCTTGGCCCCCTCCTATTTCTCATCTACATGTTACCCCTTGGCGACATCATCCGAAAACACAGCGTCAGTTTCCACATGTACACTGACGACACCCAGCTCTACCTCACCACCTCTTCTCTCGACCCCTCCACGGTCTCTAAATTGTCAGACTGCTTGTCCGACATCCAGTTCTGGATGAGCAGAAATTTTCTCCAATTAAATATTGGGAAGACCGAAGCCATTGTTTTCGGTCCCTGCCACAAACTCCATTCCCTAGCCACTGACTCCATCCCTCTCTCTAACATCTGTCTGAGGCTGAACCACACTGTTCGCAACCTTGGTGTCATATTTCACCCTGAAATGAGCTTCCGACCACATATCCGCAGCATAACAAAGACCGCCTACTTCCACCTCCGTAACATCACCCACCTCCGTAACATCACCCGTCTCCGCCCTTACCTCAGCTCATCTGCTGCTGAAACCCTCATCCATGCCTTTGTTACCTCTAGACTTGACTATTCCAATGCACGCCTGGCTGGCCTCCCACATTCTACCCTACGTAAACTTGAGGTCATCCAAAACTTGGCTGCCCGTGTCCTAACTCGCACCAAGTCCCTTTTGCCCATCACCCCCTGTGCTCGCTGACCTACATTGGCTCCCGGTTAAGCAGCGCCTCGATTTCAAAATTCTCATCCTTGTTTTCAAATCCCTCCATGGCCTCGCCCCTTCCTATCTCTGTAATCTCCTCCAGCCCCCACAATCCCCTGAGATATCTGCACTCCTCTAATTCTGCCCTCTTGAGCATCCCTGATTATAATCGCTCAACCTTTGGTGGTCGTGCCTTCTGTTGCCTGGGCCCTAAGCTCTGGAATTCCCTGCCTAAACCTCGCTGCCTCGCTACCTCTCTTTCCTCCTTTAAAACGCTCCTTAAAACCTACCTCTTTGACCAAGCTTTTGGTCACCTGCCCTAATTTATCCTTATGTGGTTCAGTGTCAAATTTTTTGTCTTAAAATATTCCTGTACAGTGCCTTGGGACGTTTTACTACGTTAAAGGCGCTATATAAATACAAGTTTTTGTTGTTGAGTCCAGAAGGCTGTAAAGTGCCTAATCGAAAGATGAGGTGCTGTTCCTTGAGTTTACGTTGAGCTTCATTGGAACAGTGTAAGAGGCCAAGGACAGAGAGGTCAGAGTTGAAGTGCAGCGGAGAATTAAAATGACAGGCAACTGGAAGCTCAGGGTCACCCTTATGGACTGAACGGAGGTGTTCCGCAAAGCGGTCACCCAATCTGCGTTTGGTCTCCCCAATGTAGAGACCGCATCGTGAGCAGCTGTTTTAAACTGTTTTTTGACATGACAAATGACTTGCCTGATTGATAACTTTCTATATAATTTGTCTATATAACTTTACTCATTTGTAGGTTAGAGTAAATAAACCATTGAATGATGCAGGATGGCATAACTGCTGAGACCCACTACTGTACTACACTATGCATTTATTTATTAATACCATATATAAGTCCTGTTGCCATTATTTTAAAAATAGTGTTTATTGTTATCATTTTGAAAGAGTTACATAAAGGTGGAGTGGTTGGTTGGAGATTTTGTTTGTGCTGTTTGAGGTGACTATCATTCAGGGGCTCAACCTGTGATTTGTGGATTCCATGGGTTCACAGCTGCAATGCACTCAGAAAGGCATAAGGGAAAAAGTAACAACCTTTTCAATCCTGCTGTTAGCTGGGAAGGGTTTGGGCATTTGTAACAGGGTTGGAAAATAATTTCAGCAATGGCATAGAAGATCTGTAAAGTGTAAACCACTGTTGCAGTCCTCTTGCAGGTAATATATAGCCAAAATAGTACCTCATTCTCACCACTGGCTTTAATCATCCTAGGAAAACCTGACAACTCAACTAGACCATAGTGAAATAACATCAGAAAATGCTGGAAAAACTCAGCAGGCCAGGCAACATCAGTGGAGAGAAAATAGAGTCAACGTTTCAGGTGAACCCTTTGTCAAGACTAAAGAAGCACAGGAAATGAAATAGATTGAAAGGCCAGGCTGGGAGAGAACAAAAGAGAAGTGAAGAGACATTAAGAGGTATTCAAAACGAGACGAGATGGTGATAGGACTAGCGGAGACAAAAGACGGCTCTAGATTAGGTGTGAAATGCACTGGCAGAATGGGAGACAGTTGCCATGTGGGAGAGAGAGGAAAAAAAAGAAAGGGGGGGGGGTAAAAGGCCAAAACAAAGGTGTGGATAAAAAATATAAGTAAAAATGTAATGGGGGCCGAGGTTATGATCTGAAATAGTTGAACTCGATATTGAGTCCGGAAGGCTGTAAAGTGCCTAATCGGAAGATGAGGTGCTGTTCCTCGAGCTTACGCTGAGCTTCCATGGAACAATGCAAGAGCCCGAGTACGGTGAGGTCCGAGTGGGAATGGGGCGGTGAATTAAAATGAGCCATAGAGATTCCATTTCAGCATAGACAATCACCATACATTTGGCTTTGTATATATCTCCAACTTTAAATCTGTAAACTTAATAACGAACTGCATTTATTTTAATCTAAATAAGGGATAGTGCATTCATTTTTTTGAAGGCTTTATGGGTGGAGTTCCAGCTGGTTTCAATATTTCAGTTAAAAGCCTGAATAGATAAGATCCAAGGGAAGTTTTTAAAAGTGCGAGGTACAGACAGTCTCCAAGCTTCAGCACTGTTATCATGAACTTGATGCAAAACATGCACTGGTCTTGCTTTTTGTTTCATCAAGAATATATTCCAAAAGTTATTAGAGGACTAGTGGCCGGATTTTGCTGTAAAAATAATGCTGAGGCTAACAGCACTCACCGTTATTAAAGTGTAAATCGGACAGCAACTTTCAGTGACTGCTCGTACGCAGTTAAACGCAGAAATCAGGAAGTTGCTGTCCGAGTTGCCCCGCACCTCCAGAAGCTGTGCTATACCGGTACCTCGGCGAAAGACTCTGCATTGAAATATATGGAACAACGTGAAGCTCCGATACTTCTAGTTACCCACTAAACTCGTCAGAAAAAGTTAGGGCTTGTCCATTACGGTAACGGCATGATAAGTCTTAATTACGGCCAAACAAGCTCTCTGGCACTGAAAATTAATTTTTACAAGTGTGATGTATCATTCCTTCAGATTTTAATTATTGTTCGACGTTTTAAAAAAAATTTTTAAATCTTTTTTACTTTCCTTTCTCTTTTTTAATCTCTCTTAATCCCATCTTTCTTTCCCTCTCTATTTTGCTTTCTGTACATGATTTGATATTGAATTAACTATTCTAACTTACACTTCCTGGTTCATACTCTGCGCTGTTCATTAACAGTTCTTCAATCTGATTGGTTAAGGAGATGCACAGTTGCTTGCTCTGTTCACACAGGTTCCAGATCCCCTGTCTAATCATAGCAAGTTCCAGTGCAAAATCGTGGGTAAGTGTAATGAACGGCTAGCAGCATTTGTTCACCACTGGCTGCAAAATCTAGGCCATTGTATATACGTAATATTTGTCCGATAGCCAGACCCAGCATTCAAAAGTACTCATTGCCTAAATGCTCGATCCATTGTTTGTCAAGCACTTTGTAATGTCTTGTTCTTGTGCACCAACGTCAGTGTTCTTGCTCAGGCCAACATCCCCAGCATCGAAGCTTTGACCACGCTCAATCAGCTCCGATGGACTGGTCACATTGTCCGCATGCCCGATACGAGACTCCCAAAACAAGCGCTCTACTCGGAACTCCGGCACGGCAAGAGAGCCCCAGGTGGGCAGAGGAAACGCTTCAAGGACACCCTCAAAGCCTCCTTGAAAAAGTGTAACATCCCCATTGACACCTGGGAATCCCTGGCCCAAGACCGCACAAAGTGGAGGAGAAGCATCCGGGAAGGCGCCGAAGCCAAGCGCAGGCAGCGCAAGGAGCGCACGTCAACCCAAGCACCCCACCCACCTGCCCCTTCAACCACCGTCTGCCCCACCTGTGACAGAGGCTGTAGGTCCCGCATTGGACTCATCAGTCACCTGCGAACTCATTTTTAATGTGGAAGCAAGTCATCCTCGGTTCCGAGGGACTGCCTAAGAAGAAGAAGGTCTTGAGGATGTAATAAGTGGTTGTAAAAAAATGCAAGTTTGTTCTTAATTGGTTATTGTAATGTTTGGCCTACCTTAGATGCATTTAATCACGGTGTGATTTCACTAGATTTGTTGATGTTCAACTAGTAATTTGGGGTTTTCTAAGTTTGGGGAATGCTCCTATGGTGTTTTCAGTGCAGTAATTGTAAGAATTGCATTGGATGCTATGATTATTCAAATAGTCGCACATGGAATATTTAAGTTTGAAAGATTAGTTTTTTCTTAAAGCAAACCACAAAAGTTTCCTCTTAATTTATTTTTTATTTTTAGTAACTCTTTTATTACCGACTCTCTCGGAAAATGTTGTTTTGTTCAATAGGCTATAGTTTAAAACCTCCATTGTTGCTTTGTCTCAGTAATGCTAGAACAGTAGTGTTAGAACATCAAGTACTTCATGAAAGCAGAATAGACAGTTCAGTGTTAACTGTTTTGTCACGTACAGTGAAGTTATTCAAACTTTAGAACTGATATGTGACCTCAGCAGGTCAAATATGTAGGAGGTATCAAATCTCCGGTTGCCCCAAGTTATGTATTTTTTTAATTAAGGAAATTAATGTTTGAGCAGTGCTGATGTGCTGTCAGTCAATAGCGCAAATGTACTGCTAGAGACATCTGATGGTAGTAAAAGGATACAATTCTCTTCACCACCCCTCAACATGAGCTGTCCTAATATTTTGTTTTATAAAATAACTAGCCCTATTTCCACCCCGTGTTGGGAGAACACTTTGTGGTGTCAGTAATCTGATTAGCTCTCGAGTCCCATGGGTTTGTTCCATACGTATTTGAGTCTAACCAAGCGACCCAAGATTTCTCAACACATGGTCACAATTATTGAAACTGAAAGTCTATGGGATTCCATTTATTAAAGACTCTCAAATGTGTCATTCAATATGATTGATGTGGTAAAACATTTCTGCCTAGAATTTTGTTTCAATTTGAACAAAGATTCTGTGTCTCCAGAAAAAGTTTTTGACGTTTGCATTATTTTTCAAACGTCTCTCTCTATGAAATACAGCACTGCAGCTGTCATCTGATAAGCAGTGAACTGCAGAGGCATCCACTTGACATGACCAGGAGGGAGTATTAGTGCAACTCCCTCTGGCTTCCTCTAGAATTCAATAAAATAAAGTATTGTAGAAGCTATTTGTTGTGAAAACTTAACAATCCAAGGAAAATATTCTCTCAATTACATTATTCCCACAAAGTAGAGATGTTAAAAAATAATGTTTCCATGTGTCAGCAACCTGTGTTTGCACCATTTCAAACATTTGCATTGGAATTGCTCTATATTTTAACTTTGTTAAAATCAAGACTCATCGCACAGTCACACTCCACCTTTTTCTTTTTTGGGATGTCAAAATTGTGAAGCTCCTTACTTTCCTCAGCCTTCTCTCCTGCTGCAATCTGCAGACTTAAAAGTCTTAAAACCCATGCTTAATCACTAAGTCTTGAATTTTCTCACCCCTCCTAACCTTTTGAAAACATTGGTGTACTTTTGCACAATGGGCCTTGGCCCCTTCATCTAAATTTTCAAGGGGACAAAATATAATGGGTCACAGAGTCGTAGGGCTTATACAGGAAACTTTGGTTTATCCGGAGGTTGTATGTCCGGAAACCTCGATCCAACGGCAGAAATCAGGAGCCATTTTGTTAGGTTTTTTTTCTTCTCGTGGCTTTGTTTTCAACAGTCGGGCTCTGGAAAGTCTCTCTGAAGCTGTTGCTAAGCTACAGAGACGCTTCCAAGGTACGGGCCGACTGTTTACAAGCTGTTGCTAAGCAACAGTGTTTGTTGTCAGATACGGAGATGAAAACCTCCGTATGCTTCAACATTAACTTTGTACGTCCGGCAGTTTTGATAGATCGGCAACAGCTCGGTCCCGTCAGTGCCGGATATCACAAAGTTTCCTGTAATTGGTTCCCACGCGGCGAGTTCTTTCATCAGTCAAACCGTTTCGCAAGTATTGAGGTGAGCAGCTATGAAGTACTTCTCAGCAAGAGGACATCCCACAAACAGCAATAAAATAAATGACCAGTTTATCCATTTTAGGTGTTGGTTGAGGGATACGGATTGGCCAGGACACTGGGAAAACTCCTCCTCCTCCTCCTCTTCGGATAGTGCCGTGGGATCTTTAACGTCCACCTGAGAGGGCAGATGGGGCGTCAATTTAACGCCTCGTCCGAAAGACAGTACCTCTGAAAGTGCAGCGCTCCCTCAGTACGACCCAAAGCGCTTTACAGCCAATGAAGTACTTTTGAAGTGTAGCCACTGTTGTAATGTAGGAAACGCAGCAGCCATTTTGCGCACAGCCAGCTCCCACAAACAGCGGTGTAATCGCAACCAGATCATTTGTACTTTGTGATGTTGGTTGAATGATAGATATTGGCCAGGGCACCGGGGAGAACACTCCTGCTCTTCTTCGAAATAGTGCCATGAGATCTTTTACATCCACCTAAGAGAGCAGACGGGACCTCAGTTTAACGTCTCATCTGAAATACGGCACTTCCGACAGTGCAGCACTCCCTCAGTACTGCAGTGGGAGTGTCGGCCTAGATTATGTGCTCAAGTCTCTGAAGTGGGACTTGAACCCACAACCTTCTGTCTCAGAGTGCTGACCACTGAGCCATGGCTGTCAGCTAAAGATAGTAATTGGAACCGTTTTTAATTTGTTGCTGTCATATCTTGCTTAATTAGCTGAAACAACATGTTGACCGACAGTAATCGTGTTGTCACAAACAGACACAGATCTTTTGAATTTGCTAACATTGTTATTTTATTGAGTTTTCAGCTAGGGAGATGTTAAGTAGAAAGTTTGAATAGGTGAAAATGTACTCCAGTGTTACAAACCGGTTTTGTATCAACTGAAACACATGCTGACATTCTCGGAGTGCAAGGAAAAGCACAAACGTCTTGCAACATTTTTTTAACACAATAAAAGTAGTTTTCATTTTTACCATTCTGCACTGTTTAAGCAGCAACAGCTCAAAAACATTAATTGTATGCATTTTAAAAACTTGTTCTGTGCAGAGTAACGAACATTGATCATTCTCTCATGTAATGTTACCTACAGGAAACTTTCGATTTACCGGCACCTAAATAACCGGAAATCTCGGTTAACCGGCAAAATTCAGGAGTAGGTTTTACTTCATATTATTCTTGCGTTCCTCCATGTGTTGCTGTGCAAGGGTGTGGCTGCAGCTGTTGCTAAGCTACAGAGACGCTTGGAACTTGGGCCATTGTTCTACACTTGTTGCTAGGGTTTGTTGCTTTATACGGAGCTGTCAGCTCCGTATCTTTTACTATAGCGTTCGGTTATCCGGAATTTTTGATGAACCGGCACCACGTCGGTCCCGTCCGTGCCGGATAAAAAAAAGTTTCCTGTATTTGCAAAGCTTTTCATGCATTAAGTTAGCTTTTTACAAAGCACACAGTTATAATTTTGTGTTTTGCTTTGTGTTTAAAAAAAACAAATTAATTTTATTGCATGATTGTTCCATGGCTGCGTTTTTCCCAAACCGCGCTGACTTTTTGCATTAACTGACATTAAGTTGTCAGCTGAAGAAATATTGGCCCAGAAATTCGGGTCGGAGGCTTCCCGCGGGTGCAAGCCTCCAACCTGCACTTACCTAGCGCGCCGGCCGTTGAGCTGTGGGCCCGCGTGGTATTCCGATCCTGGGCCTGCTCCAACTGCTGGCGCGCAGTGCTTGCGTATCCCAGGGGCGCAGTTAGTTCGATGCGTCCCCTGGGATCACGTGGGCCATGGAGAGCCAATGGTAGCAGGGAATGCTTCATTCATAAGTTTGACAGGAAGACCTGTCAAACCTATAAATACTATAAGCCCCAAAACATCACTAAATCTTCAAATAATTTTTTTTTTAAATCACCCTTTTTAAATAAACTATAAATTACATGAAATAACTATTTTAAACAATTTAAATTTTTGAAAAAATTACATTTTCTAACGGGGCTAAAAATAAACTTACCTTTCTTTTAAAGTATTTAAAAATAATAAACCTGTGGAAAAAATGTTTTAATTTTAATTAATTCACCACTTACCTTGTAAAAAGCAGGCCTTGCGACTGCTTTTTATATGTGTAACTTCTGGAGACTTACCCTCCCGGAAAAACCTGCAAAAAGAACGTAAGTTCGATGAGCACGCGCAGCCGCTCCGGCGCACGCGTTCGAACTCTGAACCCCTTCTTTCAGGGGAACGGAATTGCCGGTGTCCCGCGCATGCGCAGTGCATGCAGGAAACCAGCACTTCCATTGGGCCTACGGGTGAGTACCCCGTGCGTAACTCACCCGTGGAGACCCGAATTTCTGGGCCATTAAGTAGACATTTTGAATAGGCCAAAATATGCTCCAGTATAACAAATGGATCCCAGTGTCATTGGCAGTTTGGGAACAGGTTATCCGCCTGCTCTCTTGATGGTAGCTCCACTGTGGCTATGGAAGACAGAGATTCGGGAGTAGTTTTGTCTGTAGCCTACAGGTTTCCTTTCTGTACTATGCTTAGTTTAAAATAGGTCCTCTTTATAAAAAATTTTAAAAAAAACGACAGTCAAACTGGAAGCTGCACATTCATTAAGCCAGTGTATTGTCTACAGTTAAGATGGCTATAGAAACTCACTGACGAAACAAAGGGTCCTTAATATACTGATATTTTAAGTTGTTGAGAAATAAATGACATTCAATAACCTAATCGGGAAGGTTGCTTGCTTTGAAATGGCTATTGTCAGAATGCATCGGGGCCAAACTTAAGCCGTTGGCAGCTTGAACGTGCAGTTGTAAGTGAGTTTGGGTAGAGTTTGTTCCAGGGGTGGATACAGAAGCAAGTGGGGTTGGAAGGGGTTAGCGGGTTGTGGGTGGTGAGGTACACAAAGAAGTGGTTGGGGATGGCCTTGTCTGTTATCAAGACCATGTGAGTAGAGAGGCACGTGAGATGGCAAGGCGGAGGGGAGGCCATGAATAGGAATATGGATAGGAGAGTTTATGTGGAGGGTGAGGTTTAGGGAGAACTGTGCAGTCAAAGGAGAGAGGGCAAGGTGAATTGAGCTGGAGATTTAAATCACTGAGGATGAGGAGCCGCTGAGGGAGTTAAGGAGGGACGAGATCTCGGGGAGAAACTTGTGATGGGGCTTGGCGAGGCCGTAGAGAATAAGGATTTTAAAGGAGAGTTGAGAGGGGTTGGAATAAGGTGAGCTGGTCAAAGATAGAGAAAGTTCCAGAGGAGAAGAGGGAGAGACCAAGGCGTGATTTGGTGATCAGGGCCACCCTGCAGGAGTTTGGGCAGAGCAGATGGTGAAAAATATACTCAGGCAGTGAGGTTTCAGTAAGGAGCAAGGTGCCGCCACCTATGAGCCAAGTTTCACTTGAAGGTATGATGTCAATCATCCACAATAAAGTCATGACTGGCAAGGACCTTGTTAACGTGTGAACAGATGTTCTGACGGGAAATGCGGAGAGGGGTGGTGATTGTTCATCCACTGACAGAATCTGTGGAGGCAGCGGTAGGTGTAGTGAGTGGGAGTGAGGTGGAGTGAGCCATCGCAAGAATCCTCCTCAATCGCCTTCTCCCAGTGGCCGAAGAGCTCCTCCCAGAGTCGCAATACGGATTCCGCCCACTAAGGGGCACAATGGACATGATCTTCACCACACGTCAATTACAAGAGAAATGCAGGGAACAGCACCAACCGCTGTACATGGCCTTCTTTGATCTCACAAAGGCCTTCGACACTGTCAACCGTGAGGGATTATGGAGTGTCCTCCTCAAATTCGGCTGCCCTCAAAAGTTGTCACTATCCTCCGTCTGCTTCACGACGACATGCAAGCCGTGATCCTGACCAACGGTTCCACCACAGACCCAATTCACGTATGAACCGGGGTCAAGCAAGGCTGTGTCATCGCTCCAACGCTCTTCTCGATCTTCCTTGCTGCAATGCTCCATCTCGCCCTCAGTAAGCTCCCCACTGGAGTGGAGCTAATTTACAGAACAAACGGGAAACTATTCAACCTCCGTCGCCTCCAGTCCAGATCCAAGGTCGTCCCACCCTCTCATCGAATTACGGTATGCAGACGACACTTGCGTCTGCGCACACTCTGAGGTCGAACTCCAAACCATCGTCAACACCTTCACCGAAGTGTACGAGAGCATGGGCCTTACACTAAACATCCGTAAGACAAAGGTCCTCTACCAACCTGCCCCCGCCACACCGTACTGCCCCCCGATTATCAAAGTCCAAGACAAGGCTTTGGACAAGTGGACCACTTTCCATACCTCGGGAGCCTACTGTCAACAAAGGCAGACGTCGACGACGAAGTCCAACACCACCTTCAGTGTGCCAGTGCAGCCTTCGGTCGCCTGAGGAAGAGAGTATTTGAAGACCAGAACCTCAAACCCGGCACTAAGCTCATGGTCTACAGAGCAGCAATGATACCCGCCTTGCTGTATACCTCAGAGACATGGACCATGTACAGCAGGCACCTCAAAGCACTGGAGAGGTACCACCAACGCTGCCTCCGCAAGATCCTGCAAATCCAGTGGCAGGATAGGCGCACCAACGTCCGTGTTCTTGCTCAGGCCAACATCCCAAGCATCGAAGCTTTGACCACGCTCAATCAGCTCTGATGGACGGGTCACATTGTCCGCACGCCCGATACAAGACTCCCAAAACAAGCGCTCTACTCGGAGCTCCGGCACGGCAAGAGAGCCCTAGTTGGGCAGAGGAAATGCTTCAAGGACACCCTCAAAGCCTCCTTGAAAAAGTGCAACATCCCCACCGACACCTGGGAATCCCTGGCCCAAGACCGCACAAAGTGGAGGAGAAGCATCCGGGAAGGCGCCGAACACCTCGAGTCTCTTCGCTGGGAGCAAGTGGAAGCCAAGTGCAGGCAGCGCAAGGAGCGCACCGCAACCCAAGCACCCCACCCACCTGCCCCTTCAACCGCCGTCTGCCCCACCTATGACAGAGACTGTAGGTCCCGCATTGGACTCATTAGTCACCTGAGAACTCATTTTTAATGTGGAAGCAAGTCATCCTCGGTTCCGAGGGGCTGACTAAGAAGAAGAGTGGGACCGGGAGGAGTTTGGCAAGATTTTCCCACAAGTGGGTGTCCTGGGTGGAAAGGTTGAGGAGAGTGGAGGATAGGGCAGTTGGGGTTGCTGCTCTTGAGGTAGCAAAAGGTGCCTTGATGGGCCCTTTGGAGAATGTCGAGAGAAACAAGAGAGTAGCTGTGGGCTTATCCACGGGGAACTCAGCCTAGGACAGTGACATGAGCGTAGGAACACCGAGGATTAGTGATGACTTGGGTTAAGAATTAGTGGGGCAAAGTGCCCAAGAGGGGAAATATAAAAGGTGCCTTGACTGGGTGGTCTAGTAACATCTTGAGTTTCTGGATAAGCTTGTAACATTATCTTTCCAAATGGTATATGTGCCACAGATGTTTCATCTCAATGTTTATTATGGCGACAGTTGTGTTTTGTCCTTATTTCTGAGCTCACTCTGATGCTTGTTGCCAAGGCAAAAGGAAGAGGGGAATTAAGGGCATATTGCCCCTCATTGGAGGGCTATACAGGGTTGCTGAGGCCTTTGATATGCATGATTGGACAGATGTGCTGAAAGCAGATCTCTTTGTGGGAGTGGGGCTGGAGGCCTTTCGGACTGGGTGGGTCAGGAGCAAGCCCAATTTTTTTTGAAGCAGTGGAACCAGAGTAAAAAGAAGCACCGCTGGGGGTCAAAAACAGGGGTGGGGGGAGCTGGAGGTGGCAGCTTTAAAAAATAAATAAATAAATAAATAAAAATGCCTGCAAGGGTAGAGTAGTGACAGCAATTGGGAGTCTCAGTGCATTGTACTGCAAGTAGGTAGCATCAAGGTTTGCAGCCAAGGTCCTCCGAGTGCCATACCACCAATCTCAGTTGTGCTGATGTGAGGTTCAGAGCAGAAGGTTTGTGCTTCCTCCATAAGGGGAGGAGGAAGAGCCACTTCAGCTATTCTCATGCACCTTTGCCTTGCATGTTTTAGAGCAGCATTTATAGATGGCTAAGATTGGGTCATCTCACCCAGGGAAGGTTTGTAGCATGGATGTATGAGAGCTTGACAGGGTAGATGCTGAGAGGCTGTTTCCCCTGTGTCTGGAACTAGGGGTCATAGTCTCAGGATAAGGGGTCGTCCATTTAGGACTGAGATGAGGAGAAATTTCTTCACTGAGGGTGATGAATCTTTGGAATTCTCTACCCCAGGAGCCGTGAATGCTCAGTCGGTGAGTATATTCAAGACTGAGGTTGATAGATTTTTGGGCACTAAGGGAATTGAGGGATATGGGAATGGGCGGGAAAGTGGAGTTGATGTACAAGTTTAGCCATGATCTTATTGAATGGCGGAGCAGGTTTGAGGGGCCGTATGGCCTACTCCTGCTCCTCTATGTTCTAATTTGGCATAAGAATTTTTAGAATGGGGAAAAAGCCATTGGGCTGAACAAGCTCATCCTTTTTTATTATCCACCTACTTTTCTACCATAATCCCTCAATTCCTTTTCTCCAGAAACGCATCTAATTTGCTCAGTGGGCTAATTTTACAGACAAACATAAGGTAGAGAAAAATGATTTCAGGTGAACCAGTCTCGCCACCAGTTGAACAAATGTATTTTTGTAATGCCAAGCCATTTTTTCAATTTTTTTTTTTTTTTTTTAAGAAGTCCTCGGGCATAACATTTTAGTTAATGTTTTCTTCTCATTGACACTTGCTGTCAAGCCCCCAGCATATGCATGATTGATGGTGTGCACCGCACTATAACTGACAGGAGTAAATGGCATGAATTGTGTGTTACACATAGCCAGGAGACAATCATCCATCAGCACCTGCCTTGGCAGAACCAGTACTTTAGAAAAACCTTTCAGTGGATTGGCTATATGCTAAAACTTTTTAAAAATTGGATGAATGATATAAATGGTGTTTCGGACATGGGAACGTTGAAGGTTTAATGTTTGATCATCTTCAAAGACAAAGTTGCTTTGTGTTTGTCTTGTCTTGCGTTACAGTCCAATTCTGCATAAGTATCAGATATTGACTGAAACAAACCTACATTTGTCCCTAAAATGCGCATGGAGCTACTGAAAAATAGTTGTTGGGAAAGATGTTGATCTTTGCCTAGAGCAGGAGTGTCTACATTCTTGCTGGATAAATCCTTTAAATCACTCTCTACCCCAACCACAATGTGTAACAAGTCAAAACATAAATCTTAACAACTTCAGGAAACTTTGTGATATCCGGCACCGACGGGGCCGAGCTGTTGCCGATCTATCAAAACTGCCGGACATACAAAGTTAATGTTGAAGCATACGGAGGTTTTCATCTCCATATCTGACAACAAACACTGTTGCTTAGCAACAGCTTCTAAACAGTCGGCTGCAGCTGCAAGCGCCTCTAGCTGAAGCTGTTGCTATAGCTACAGACCTTGCAGTGCCTGACTGGGGGAAAAAAGCAACGAGAACTAAAAAAACTTATAGAAAACGGCTCCTGATTTTTGCCATTAGATCGAGTATTCCGGACATATAACCTCCGGATAAACCAAAGTTTCCTGTATTTGGAATACTCAGAAATATAACTCTGGGTTCTTTAGCAACCTGAAGTATGGTATAAAGAGTGTTAAACTTTGGTTATTTAAGTGTGGAACTTTGGCTTCCCTGAAGTACTGTATCCTCAGACTTTGCCTGTAGTACATTACTAGATGTTTCGTTGGTCACGCCGCACCATTTGTAGAGGTTTGGGAGCAGGCACGCTCAACTAGGAATGCTGTGATACAAGAGAAAAAAATATAAAAGTTCTGTGTCTGCATTTCTTGCACTATGGACATCTATTGTATATTAAAACTACAGATGGGCCACATTTCATTGGAAATGTATGTGAAGGTTGCGCTCTGTGATAACATTACTTAACCGCCTAATTCCTGAAGGTGGCTGCTTAATTCATATATACATCTCACAGAAAATGCAAATCAGGGCCAGTGCAGGTATGTCATTCAGTGAACCTAGTAAAATTAGGACATCATTTTTGAAAGAAACTAGTTCATTCAATTTTTAAAAAATCAAATTAAGGCCTTTTAAGTTTGTAAAAAATAAAAAAAAATTGAATCTCAGTTTTGGACAAGCTGAAATGTACGGAGGATTGTCGGCCAACAAGGAGAGCATTGGAATAGTTGAGCCTGGACGTGTGGGTGTGTTATAAAGAGGAAGGCCTAAGGTAGGAGCGGAGGTGGGCAATGTTGCAGAAGTGCAAGCATGGTTTATACAACGGAGGGATTATCGGGTCCAAAGCTCAGCTCAAGTCCAACAATAAGAGAGAATTTATATTTTTAGACAAACACTTTTTAAAAACTTATTTTAAATTCAGTGTGCTTCCCGTTTGAATTTCTGTATTGTGTACACATCACTCCTGGTTTATTTTTATTTCTAAATAATTTGGCTCTAATTAATTGGCTGTGTACAACTAATCTTGATTGGTTGACTTTTTTTTTAATGATTCTGAAAGTAGAACAAGGATTCGCCAACTTAAAGATTTTTTAAGCTTTTTTTAAACCCATACACATTTATCCCCTTGTCATTACATGCTGTTTGTGGCAAAATCATTCAACTCGATCATGTTGATTAGCCATTGAAGTGCTGATCAATTCAGTCAGTTACAGATGGGCCATTCTCTGTATATACCATTAAGCACTGCCAAACTCCCTTGTTGTCTATTTTCTAGCCTTTGTTTCCTCTGCCTTCCAAACTCGCTTACTAATTGTCTGCCTTCCATTTCCAGCATTGCTTCTCTCCCTTCTGAATCTATGCTCAGGTTCCCATCCCCCTGCCAAGCAAGCTTAACACCCCCCCCCAACAGCACTAGCAAACCCCCCGCACGAGGATATTGGTCCCAGATCTGTTGAGGTGCAACCCATCAGACTTGTACAGGTCCCACACCCCCATAGAAATCTAAAGCCCTCCCTGCTGCACCATCTCTCGAACCATTCATTCATCTGCTCTATCCTCCTATTTCTGTACTCACTAGCGAGTGGCACCGGGAGTAATCTGGAGATTACTACTGTTGAGAGAGCGCACGGGGAGGTGTATTTAGAGGAGATCACCCAAGTGGGTTGAGATGAGGCAGTGGAAGGATTTCAAGGTGAGTATAAGGCCTTGAAATCGATTCAGTGAGGCACAGAGTACTAGTGGAGGTTGTAAGGGATGGGGTGCAGAACTCGGTATTGGTGAGGATATGGGCTGTTGTGAAATCCTTCATTGGAAGGTCAAAATCTGCGACCACTCCTGGATGTTTCTTCACAGTTCAAGTGGACAGTATACAGATGTTTTACCTGACCAACGTTACCTTTACTGAAATTCGAGTGAGAAGACTGCAGTGCCAACTGACTTCTGTGTGGTTTGCTGTCAGCAACAGATGCTTCAACTACCCCAGGCTGGTACTTTTAAGGCTCCAGTGCTCCTGAACTTGAACTCTGAGCATTGAGTTATGCACGATTTGCCATTGATTGTTTGTCTTGACTTCGTTCTCGCAGAACTTTTGGACGGTTTACAGTGGAGAAAAAATTGCTGTAGTATATGTCTGATGGTATTATAGCACCTCGGAGTAGCCAGCTTGCTGTACAATAATATACAGTGCATCTGAATGTTGGCACAGTTGTAATGATAAAAGTACTTGCACATTTTTTGGTTCAGTGCCATTGAGTTCAGTCGTGGGATTTTTAAAATTGAGGTGTTAATTAGAGCTTTTCCATTCATCGTTCAGGATCTTGCAAGTTTTGAAATTTTGACAAATGTGACAGAGGACTTTACGTGAACAAAAATATCTTTAATCTTAATCTACACAAGTTTGCTTCTTTGTGGAGTGTTTTTGAACCATGAAAGAACCTGATTCATTTTCTTTTTTTGGTCTACTGCTTCAGAAGACCTGAAAAAATAATCAGGTCTTCCAGTAGTCAAAATGTCATTAAATTGTCATCCTTTTTACAATTTATTCAGGGAAAATTGGATAAATATTTGAAACTGATCATGCAGGGCTATGGGGAAGAGAACAGCACAGTTTTGGATTGCTCTATTAAAGAGCTGGCACGGACACAAAGGGGGGAATTTTTGGGGGGGGGACAGCGGGCGCGTTTGGTGGTGGGTCGGGTGGGGGAAAAAAATGTTTTGACAGCGGGTAGGGAACCAGCTGTCAACCTGCCGCCACACTAGTTTCCCAAATGTCGGGTCTGTCATCGCTGAACAGACCCGACACCAAGCGGAGGGGGAGGCAATTTAGATGATTAAGAGCTTGTTAACAGGCACTTAAAAACTATTTTAAGCTCACCTTTACATTTTAAAAGTTCACCCGCGGCTTCCCCACTGCTCGGGGATCACGTCGGGTAAGCAGGTCGGGAGTTGTGTCAGCACGGGATGATTGCTTAACTTGACAGCTGCAAATGTTCTATAAAAGCTCCCATTTCATAGCTGTTCACTTTCCAATGTCAGAAGCTGGTGCTTACTGCATTTGGAAGACAGATTGAGCTTTATGCAGCTTTCAAGTGTTTGGAGCAAACTCTATCCAGTGTCACCTCATTGGAACAACCTCTCTCACCATTGACAGACCGCTTCTGTCATCTCAACCTCACCTGCCATCTATTCCACCAACATCACTGCCCTTGAAACTATCTCAACTTGGTCCTCGGAATCCCAACACCAGCAGCACCAGGAACACCAACAACAACACAAACCTTCTCCGCAATCAACTGATGCTGCACAGGACAGAGGGCATCAGAACCCAACCACATTGCTGCCCGGGATGCCAGGGATGGCCTCACCATAACCAGATTTACTTCACTTGATGCTGTACACCCTGGCTGCCACATGATGCGCCAAGTTGGCACCAACCACACCAACACCATAAAACATCCCTACAATGCCCAAGCCATTCCTTCCACACTCATTGCCATTGCGGGGGGTACCATTATGTCTCCCCATTCATGGCAACTCACTAAGCCACTTTCAAAGGTGCACACAAATCTGTCCAAGAAAGCAAAATGTTCAAACTAAAGATTTCAATGTTTGACAGCACGTTAGCAGAAACTTCACGTGAACATTGGCTAAAACACACAAGTGCCTACCCTTATACATTGTTAGTTGGTATGATTGGACTAGGATGAGGGTGCGTGTGAGGGGTGGCTAATGAGATGGGGAAGTGATAATGTAGATAGAGAAGGCTGGGTGGAGGTCCAAGGTAAGTTGGTGTGAGTAAGGATGTGCAGGAGTAGGGTAGGGAAGGCAGAGTGATGGGGATGTGATGAGTGGCACAGCAGGATGAGGTTGAGTGTGGCTTGGCAGTAACATTTCGTGATCTACTGAGATCATTGAAAGGTTTGCGCCACTGCAGCCTGGTCCTCCTAACGACATCTCTGCGTGTGTCCTCCTGTGCAATGTGCAACCAGGCTGCGTTGATCTCATGGGGAGGTCTCTTCCGCCCATTGGAAGGGAAGAGAACCTCCCTGCGTGCTGTGACTCCCTCCATAAGCATATGGAGGGAGTCATGGGAGAGCCTGGGTGCAGCCGTGGGCATCTGTGCAGTGCTTGTCAATGTTTGCAGCACCTCAATGCTGTAGCACCACCATCAAAATCAATTTGTGCATGGTCCCTTTAAGGAAACCGGCTGATGATGCGTCATCAAGTGACGTCATCAGACCCGCTTCCTTCAATTGGCCGGAAAACGCGCTGGGCGGGCTTAACAAGTCCAATCAGCGTAAGATCACTTTGGACAGCGGGCTGGAGCCAGCAGCGGGGTCGCAACTCGCCACTGACCCCGGCCGCACCGGACCCACCAAGGTAGAGGAAATCGCAGCCAAATGGCCTCCTTCTTTGTGTTGTAAATTTCTATTATCCCAGAGTGAATTTGGCTACTATGTTGTTTCAGTAGCACTTCTTAAAATATAGGCACTCGCCTACACTTTTCCTTCCACCAGCCAAAGTCCAGCTACATTATTCCCTATTACTCTACTTGCTTGTTGATTCCCATATTCTGACCACCACCCTGGAGATGTGCCTGATGAAAAGACCTGGGTCTTATGCTTAAAAAATGTATTTTAAGAAATTAAAAAGCAAGCCATAATAACTTGGTCATTTCTAGCTTCAAAATTAAGTTGTGACATAAGTCTAAATTCTCCATTACTGAAATGTGTTTTTGCTGAGATATATAATAGAGTATGCTGACATTCCAACTCAATCATTGGTATATATATACACAAGGCCTTTGGGGCTGAAAGCAACTCCTGAATCCTTACCAAATTTGGCTATGACTTGTGTAATGCATATTTATCTGAATCTTAATCCTCTTAAACTATTTCTCCAGTTGAAAGGTCTGAGTATTGCCTATTAGAGCAACTTTATGAGAAGTCCTCTATCTCCGAGGCTGTAAGGGCTCCTTCCCTCACTGTCTCTTTAAAATTTTTGTAAGCCAACGTATAAGGATAAATTCTATTATGTCAAATTTCTCAGTTGTCATCCAGATGTTGTATATTGTGTGATTGAAATCCCTAGTTGCTCTGAGAAAGTGGTGCATATCCTTGTGGTGATGGTACTCCCATGCTACTGCTAGGTAGGGAATTCCAGAATATTGACAACGATGAAGGAATGGCAATATTTGTCCAAGTAAACATCCGTCTGACTTGGAGGTGAACCTGGATGTTGTCTTGTTCCCACAGCATTGCTGCTGTTGTTGTTTCTGGCGATAGAGGTTGCAGGGGAGGGAGATGCTGTCAAAGTAAGCTTGGTGAGTTGCTGCAGTGGATCCTGTAGATAATGCACACTGTAGTCGCAATGCACCAGTGATGGAGGGGTTGGATATTGAGTTCAGTGGCAAGGCCACCAATCAGGCGGACTGCTTTGTCCTGGATGGTGTTGAGCTTCCTGCATTGCAGGTTCATCCATCCAGGCGACTGGTGATTATTCCATCACACTCCTGACTTGAGCCTTGTAGATGGTGGCGAGGCTTTGCGGGGTCAGGAGGCAAACCACTCATCATAATGCCCAGTCTCTGCCCTACTTTTGTAGCCATGTTGTCAATATGGCCAGTTCAGTTATTAAAATGTCTTGAGATTTAGTTTGACATTGGCTTA
Organism: Somniosus microcephalus; assembly: GCF_052327205.1. Lineage (NCBI taxonomy): Eukaryota > Metazoa > Chordata > Chondrichthyes > Squaliformes > Somniosidae > Somniosus > Somniosus microcephalus. The sequence goes on from NC_140993.1 coordinate 263,054,635, forward strand.
TTTAATTTTGTCATCGTATATAAGGGGTTATAAAACCGCTTCATAGCCCTACACTGGTGCTGTAGGGTGCACTTCAGAGGTTAAGGTGGTTAAAAAAGCATATGGGTTACTTGGGTTCCTAAATAGAAGCATAAAATATAAAAGCAAGCGATCATACTTGGACTTTATAAATCACTGGTTAGGCATCAGCTGGACGATTCTGGGCACCACACTTCAGGAAAGATGCAAAAGCCTTAGAAAGAGTACAGAGGAGGTTTACCAGGATGTTACCAGAGATGAGGGACTTCAGTTATGAGGAGAGATTGGAAAGGTTAGGACTGTTCTCCCTGGAGCAGAGAAGATTAAGAAATTACCTAATAGAGGTTTTCAAGATGATGAGAGGTTTTGCTAGAGTAGAGAGAGAAAAACTAATCCCTTCAGCAAGTGGGTCAATAACCAGAGGTCATAGATTTAAAATCATTGGCCAAAGATCTAGACGGGAGATGAGAATTTTTTTCACTCAGAGCGTTGTCGGGATCTGGAACACTCGACCTGAAAAGGTGGTGGAAGCTGATTCCATAAATAATTTTAAGAGAGTTGGACAGGTACTGGAGGAGGAGGAACTGACAGGGTTACGGACAAAAAGTGAGGGTGTTGGATTAAGCACAACTGCTCTTTCAAAGAGCCAGCACAGGCGCGACGGGCCGAATGGCCTCCTTCTGTGCTGTAAGTCTCTGATTCTATGATCTGCTAGGTACTGAATTTCCTGATATTGAACAGCAATTTCTTCCTCAAGGAACTTGCAGCAACCATCACAATCACTGGCCCTGTAACAGTTCATGTGGCTGAATTATTGTGCAGATGACCAGAAAAAGCCTTGATGATGAACTGCTCTTTGCGACCACTGGTGTTCAGCTCACAATGCTAAACGTTTTTTTGCTTATAAAATTTATGAACATTTCGAAAGCTGAAGAACACTAAAATTTGATTTCATTTTATCTTCACATCCGTGTGCTTTTCTTTTAATCACATTTAGAGTGGGTTTTTTGGAACAATTTCCAAAATCACTTTTTAACAACATTTTTTTATGGGGAGATCTTTTCTGAATGTCAATTGCTGTCCTATTAGGTTATTTCAGTGATCGGCAAATTAGTCACTCACGTAGGTACTGTATCCTCATGATGATTGATACTGGTCTTGATCTATATTAAAACATTGCAAATTACTAAACATCTGTGTGCAAGTAGTTTCCTTACTGATTTCTTAAATCTACCTAGAAGTCATGCCTAGGCACAGGAAGACTAAACCTGGTCAGCAGGTGTGTGTAAACTTGTAGCATGTTTTACATGGATAGGATTCTAAAGTCAACCCAATCTTAACTGCATGCGAGTTTTTCCATGGGTTTATATTGGCATCCGTCAAGTTTGCTAGCTGAAGCGGCTAATCATAACTGGTGAAAATAAAGGTGATCGTACCTGTACTATCGAAGAAGTGTTTCAGTATCCTATAGATGCTGCCAGGAAATATTTACTCCATGCCAGCCAGATCATGTGAGAAGTTTGCGAAAAAGTTGATACTGGAGCATTCGTGAGTTTTTATCATAGGAAAGATGCATTAATGTGGGCAACCTGTTGACTTACCGACTGCATATATCCAGTAACAGTATTCATATTCTCCCCAGGTTAAATTCTCCCTGTAAAATCTGGCCAGACTGGTTTTATTGTTGTGCATATCCTTTGATGGGTGTAGTAGTAACTCAGAAGATTGGTTTGCCTGTGTAGCAGGATGGTAATGTTCATATTGCAGCTGCTTAACTACAGTTGAAACAAAGTCAAACCAAGTGCAATCAAATCCCTGAATTTGCCTCACATTGGAATATTCAACATGATTGTACCAGTAGGAAAAGCGATTGTAGTCGTTTAGCCTCAGGAAACCTTTTGAAATGTGAGTACAACTTTTCCCCAGAATGTCACAACTCAAATTGTTGTGGTTTTTAATAGTCTAAGTTTGAATTTTTTTTTTACATTCTCAAATGCCAGATTAAATATGTTTTTTCTTCATGCAACATCTGCTGACTTTATGCAGAGGAATTTTTGGGCAAATAATATGCCCTCCAAAGAGCCAAGTTTTTTTGATGCCAGAAATATGTCTCAAACTCAACCTTTGCAGAATGCCTCTGTCTTATTTTTTTTGTGCAAAAGAAAAAATCTAATGGAATGACAATTTCCAACTGAGTAACCAGCTGCATTTACTTTCAGGTGACTGTGGTGACCATGTTGTAGTGGTAAATACAAAGCACATTGCATTCTCTGGAAATAAGTGGGAACAAAAGGTGTACTCCTCTCACAGTGGGTAAGTAGGAAATTAGTAAAAGCAAATAAAGGTTGTAGTTTATGCTCAGTCGTTGAGTATATTCAAGCCTGAGATCCATAGATTTTTCGATACTAAGGGAATCAAGGGATATGGGGATAGTGTAGAAAGGTGGAGTTGAGGTAGAAGATCAGCCATGATCTTATTGAATGGTGGAGCAGGCTGAAAGGGCTGAATGGCCAACTCCTGCTCCTATTTCTTATGTTCTTGTGTTTATAGCATATCTATATTATTATTTATTATATATATAAAGCAGTTGGTTTGTCTGTCTGTCTGTCTGTGTGTCCGCTATACACTCAAAAGTTATAGAGCGTACCTACACATATGTTATATCAAAAGAAAGGTTATGATCAGGGGAGTGTCATAGGCATATTTACGTTTTGGTCACACAAAAATTGTTCGGACAGTAGACAAAAAAGTTCAAAGAACGTTCAAAAATCCGCTCATTGGCGGTTGACCAATCCTACCGCTCGTTAGCATTGAGTGACCTGATGGTTGACCAATCGGTGCATCACAGGGGGGCTTTCATTCCATGTGTGGGCGGGCCTAATCCTGCAGCCTCCCAAAACGTCGCCGCCATTTTTAAAATACCGATGGCACCAGCACAACAAACCCCCACATTGCGGCTCCGGCACAGTATTCCGCTCCCGGCCCGCCGGAGTGGGAGGTGAGTTCGGGTCACTCGGGCCGGGCCTCTCAACCACTCGGCCCGAGACACAGAGCAGGGGAGCGGCAGCGGCCGGCCGTAAACCGCATGGCCCAAAAAAGCCCTGGCAACGCCGGGCCCCCCCAGCTAGTTTATTCATATACTAGCTGGAGTGCCCGGCGGTGCCGAGGGTTTTTTGAGGGCATGTTGTTATGAAAAAAGTAGAAATAATTTTTATTTATTTATATATATATATATATAAAAGAGTTTGTCTGTCTGTGTGGGGAGGGGGAAAGAGAGAGAGAGAGAGAGAGAGACTGGCGGGGGGAGAGAGGCCCGGGGATTGAGAGAGAGACTGGGGGGGAGACGAGAGAGACTGGGGGGGGAGAGAGAGACTGGGGGGGAGAGAGAGACTGGGGGGAAGAGAGAGAGAGAGAGACTGGGGAGAGAAGAGAGAGACGGGGGGGGAGAGAAGAGAGAGACGGGGGGGAGAGAGAGAGAGAGACTGGGGGGGGAGAGAGAGAGACTGGGGGGGGGAGAGAGAGAGAGAGACTGGGGGGGAGAGAGAAGAGAGAGACTGGGTGGGGGAGAGAGAGAGAGAGAGACTGGGGGGGGAGAGAGAGACTGGGGGGGAGAGAGAGAGGGAGAGACTGGGGGGAAGAGAGAGAGAGAGAGAGAGAGACGGGGGGAGAAGAGAGAGACGGGGGGGGGGAAGAGAGAGAGAGAGACTGCTGGATTTAGTTCGGGATTAGCCTGGAGAGAGAGGGGGGGAAGGAGTGCCTCAGGCCTGGCCCGATGGACCCCTGCGAAGGAAGGAAGAAGGCGAGCTCTCCCTCCCTCTCCCACCCCCCTCACTCTTTCCCTCCCTCACCCTCTCTCTCTCCCCTCCCCCCTCTCTCTCCCTGCCCCTCTCTCTGTCCCCTCTCTCTTTCCCCCCCCTCTCCCTGCCCCTGTCTCTCCCCTCTCTCTCCCTCCCTCTCTCTCCCTCCGTCCCCTCTCCCTCCCTCCCCTCTCTCTCCCTCCCTCCCCTCTCCCTCCCCTCTCCCTCTCCCCCTCTCCTCTCCCTCCCTCTCTCTCCCTCCCCATGTCTCTCCCTGCTTTCCTCTCTGTCCCTCCCTCCCCTCTCCCTCCCTAGCGCCTCAGGCCCGGTGCCGTTCTGATAATTTGCCACCTAGGGAAGGGCTTGGAAAATTGAGCCCGGCCGCGGTGGCCGTGCGCGGCCTAGCGCTTCAGGCTCGGCCGGGCTCTCGGGCCATGACTGACCCCAGCTGAGCTCCCGCTGCGGCCGGCCGCCGCGCCGCTCCCCTGCTCTGTGTCTCGGGCCGCGTGGTTTACGGCCGGCCGCTGCCGCTCCCCCGCTCTGTGTCTCGGGCCGAGCGGTTGTCAGGCCCGGCCCAAGTGACCCCAACTCACCTCCCGCTCCGGTGGCCCGCCGCAGCTGCCCCGCTCGCTGTTGAGTAAAAGCAGCGAAAAAATGGCGGCTACATTTCGGGAGGCTGCAGAATTAGGTCCCGCCCACACACGGAATCAAACGCCCCCAGTGACGCACCGATTGGTCAACCGTCAGGTCACTGAACTGTAGGATTGGTCAACCGTCATGTCAGTCAACGCTGTCCCCTGTACGATTGGTCAACCATCACGTCACTCAACGCTAATGAGCGGTAGGATTGGTCAACTGCTAATGAGCGGATTTTTGAACGTTTTTTGTATACTGTCCGAACAATTTTTGTCTGACCAAAAAGTAAATACACCTATGACACTCCCCTAATCATAACCTTTCTTTTGATATAACATATGTGTAGGTACGCTCTATAACTTTTGAGTGTATAGCGGACATAGGACAGACAGACAGACAAACAACTGCTTTTTATTATTAATATATATAGATTAACTCTCTACATTAGCCAAAAAAACTCCCTCAGTATTCGCTTCCTCCTACAACCCATGGATTTTGAAACTCAAGGTTGGCACCACCTAACCTCCCCTTTTACTTCATTTTCCTCCTCCTCTTTTGAACCCTGGTGATGTCCACTTTTTAATGAAGATCTAAATGAATGGTCTAAATTAATATTACTGAATGCTAAATACAAGAAAGTTGTAACATTGTAATGATTTTAGAAATTCAAACAGTTACTTGAGACTTTTAGTACTAAGGAGTTAGAACGGAGTACATTGGAAATTTAAAATGCAATTTTAATTTCAGTTATCCTGGTGGATTTAAGCAAGTGACAGCTGCCCAACTGCACCAGAAGGACCCCACCGCAGTAAGTATATGGATGTTTCTAGAATACATTTTATCCTTGGGCCAAACTTTTAAGTTGCTGTACAAAGTTACTTTATTTATTCAGAATATACTATAAATAAAGAAGCAGTACCACCACGCTCTTATTTTTATAATAACTAGGTTTTTGTAGCCATACAAAAAATGTAGTACCGTATACAGGTAACTCATTTTTATCCGGCACCAACGGGACCGGTGTGGTGCCGGTTTATCAAAAAGTCCGGATTACAGAGAGGTGTAGTTAAAAGGTATGAGAGCTCCGTACGCAGCAACAAATCCAGGCTTCCCTGTTGCTTAGCAACAGGTGCATGAACCCCGGCCACAGACCAAGCGTCCCTGTTGCTTAGCAACAAGTGCAGGAACCCCAGTTACACGGCCACAGATCCAGGAACGGCCACTAATATGAAGTAAAACTTACCTGACCCTACTCCTGAATTTTGCCGGTTAACAGAGATTTCCGGTTAGTTAGGTGCCGGTAAATCGAGAGTTTCCTGTATCGTGTAACTTTTTTTAAAAAAAGCTTATGTTATGAGTGCTAAGAAGATCCTGTACTCTAAAGAGACAATATGTAGGAGCTCTAACAATGGGTCTGTAGATAAATACACCGTGCAGTTTGATGCTAAGTCATACAGAACAGGAGAATTTCAGATTCAATCTTTGGCCTGTGCTGGTTTAGTCAATGCACTGGTACAGTTAAGTTGAGCATCCATGGGTTAGGGAAAAATAAAACTGGCCAGCATTCCTACTCCTGATTGTAATTCAGTGATTCCTCCTCTGGAACTGTGCATGTGTGGATACCAAGTACAGGAAACTTTCGTTTAAACGGAGGTTAAATGTCCGGAACGCTCTATCCACTGGCAAAATTCAGGAGTCGGTTCAGATAAGTTTTTTAACTTTTCGTTGCTTTTTTTCTCCAGTCGTGGCTCTGCAAGCGTCTAGCTGAAGCTGTTGCTTAGCTACAGAGACGCTTGCAAGCTGCGCCGACTGTTTTGAAGCTGTTGCTAAGCAACAGGGTTTGTTGCTTCAGACGGAGTTCAGGAGCTCCGTATGTTTTAACATTAGCGCTCATTTCTCCGGCAGTGTTGATCGACCGGCATCAGCTCGGTCCCGTCAGTGCCGGATACCAGAAAGTTTCCTTTTAAGTACAGGATTGGGCTGGGATGTGGTGCCCCCAAGGTCAAATTGCCTGCCAACATTCACTGTCAAGGCTCACGTGTTAAGAATGCCACTTGGGTGTAACGTACTGAAGAGTTGCCTTTGCCTGTTGGACCATATGCTGGCCCAAGTCACTGCCTTCAAGAGGGGAGGAGTAGGGGAAGGAAAACTGGCAAAAAAAAATTGAGAAAAATTAAAGGTTGATATGTTAAAACCTCTCCTTTTAACTGATGCAGAACAAAAAAAAGCTTGTCAAACACACCTGCATGTATCCGAACAAAAGTAGAAGAAAATGATGAATTGCACTTGCACCTTATTCAAGCCGAGCACAGAGCTGGAAACGGCACAAGGCAATGAGTTGAACCATTGAAAGAAGTTCCATACAGCACTGAAAATAGAGTAGATAGAAATGCAATTCATCGGATCGTCTTCGGTGTACAGTGAAACCCTGTCAGTATAAACATAACAGTTACATTGTTATCTTACTGGTATTCATTTGAGATGCAGGAATTTACATCCTGTTTCTCTGAAATCTATCCTTGCATGATGGCCTCGATCTGTGCAGTCAAACGTAAAAGGCATCTGCTTGTACTTGTAATCTGGAACTGGACACTTGGGTGCGCTGTTTCCACGTATCTGTCACTGGATCATAATAAAAGATTCTTTACGGTTCATTCATTTTGTGAGCACCCTGTTCTCCACTTTGTTTTGTAATTTTTAAGATGCTCTTGTGTCAGTGAGCTAGCCACAACAGAAGTCCATTTGGCAGCCAGTGCTGCATGATTCACATTTGTCCTGTGTGTAAAAGAACTTGCATTTACAGAGCGCCTTTCACAACCTAAAGACGTCGCAAAGCACTCTACAGCCAGTGAAGTACTTTAGAAGCGCAGTCTCTGTTACAATGTAGAAAACACGGCAGCCAATTTGCGCACAGCAAGGTCCAACAAACAGCAATGTGATAATGATCAGATAATCTGTTTTTTCGGTGCTGTTGTTTGAGGGGTCAATATTGACCAGGACACCGGGGAGAACTATCCTGTGTATGTGTGTATATAACTTCGAAATAGTGTCATGGGATCTTTTAATAATAATAATAATTCAACTTTATTGTCATTGTACAATGCACAAGTACATGAACAACGAAATGTGATCTTGCAAGCTCCCATGAGTCCAGTACAAATAACATTAACATTAACGTAAATAGCACCGTCCTGGGAGAAGCAAAGCCGCTGCGTCTGTGCGCGCCGCCATTCCATTTCCACCATTCCTCCTGTCCGACAATCTTCAGCCCAACGCCTGGGCCTGCTCACCAGCCGCCCCTCCCGGGGCTCCTTCCGTGACCTTCTCACCAGCCGCCCCTCCTCGGGGCTCCTTCCGTGACCTTCTGCACCTGGTCTTCCCTGATGGTCACCCCTCCAGGTACTAACCAGGCACCTGAATGGGCAGATGGGGCCTCAGTTTAACATCTCATCTGAAAGACGGCACCTCCAACAGTGCAGCACTCCCTCAGTACTGCACTGAAATGTCAGTCTAGATTGTACTAGATGCTGTACAAAACAGATTTGCTAAATCAGGTAGCTGTAAAGTGTTAAAGTAAAAATGCATGAGTTCAACATTAGTACCGTAAATTATTGAGATTATGATGTTTTGTTTAACTTGCTCAAAACCAAAAATAGAAAAATCATCTGCTCTTACCTACTTTGACACAGTAAAAGTTTTACTTCCCTTTCAATGGGAATTCTTTAGTTTGTCCTCCACATTTGAGGTTCACAGAGGCATGAGTACTGCATTTGTACTTTTTCTGAGGACAGGTTTCTTTTGTGTATGTTTTTTGGAAGTTATGGAAAGCTTTTGAGAAAGCAGGTTACATCAGCAATAAAAAAGGGGAGCCGCGAATGACCTAGGTCACACAAGTAGACATCACAAACCCGTTGTTAGCTGTGGGAAAGCTGTTTCATTACGCATTTCTGAAATGTTGCAGCGTATTTTAAGCGAGAACTGTTTGTCAATGCCAGCGCCTAAACTGTTCATTGTTGGACAGACGATGAATGGTTGTGCTGTTTAGTATTTCTGTAGATTGCCACATTCTTGCACTAATGTGCCATGCCTTGGAGTGTTAGTATATTGGTTCTCTCTCCACGGTCCACCACATGGTGAGTTCCTTTACACTTTCAGTGGGACTGTCAGGGAACGCTCTTTCCCCTTGAAGCGAAGGGGAGAAAGTCTGAGCTGAGTCCTCTTATGTTGGCTACTTACCTAAACTATTTACTTCAAAGTGGCTCTAAGATGAGAGAGGAAATGATAATTGAAAATTGGTATTTTGTATTAGAATAGTAATAAAATATTTCAGTTTGTATACATTATGTACACAGTCAGAATCGGGGGAATTTATAATGGGGAGCAAAGAAATGGCAGACCAACTAAATACATATTTGGTTCTGTCTTCACAAAGGAGGACACAAATAACCTCCCAGAAATACCGCGGAACATAGGGTCTGATGAAAGGGTGGAACTGAAAGAAATCAGTATTTGTAGGGAAATGGTGTTAGGAAAATTGATGGGACTGAAGGCCGATAAATCCCCAGGGCCTGATAATCTACATCCCAGGGTACTTAAGGAAGTGGCCCTGGAAATAGTAGATGCCTTGCTGGTCATCTTCCAGAACTCGATAGACTCTGGAACAGTACCCATGGATTGGAGGGTAGCTAATGTTACCCCACTATTCAAAAAAGGTGGCAGAGAAAAAGCGGGGAATTATAGACCGGTAAGCCTGACATCGGTAGTGGGGAAAATGCTAGAGTCCATTATAAAAGATGTAATAGCAGAGCACTTGGAAAGCAGTGACAGGATCGGACAAAGTCAACATGGATTTACAAAAGGTAAATCATGCTTGACTAATCTACTGGAATTTTTTGAGGATGTAACTGGTAAAATAGATAAGGGAGAACCAGTGGATGTGGTGTATTTGGACTTTCAGAAGGCTTTCGATAAGGTCCCGCATAAAAGGTTAGCGTGCAAAATTAAGGCACATGGGATTGGGGGCAAGGTATTGACTTGGATAGAGAACTGGTTGGCGGACAGAAAGCAAAGAGTTGGAATAAACGGGTCGTTTTCCGAGTGGCAGGCAGTGACTAGTGGGGTACCGCAAGGATCGGTCCTAGGACCCCAGCTGTTCACAATATATATTAATGATCTGGACGAGGGAATTGGATGTAATATCTCCAAATTTGCAGATGACACAAAGCTGGGTGGGAGGGCATGCTGTGAGGAGGATGTCATGAAACTCCAGTACGATTTGGACAGGTTGGGTGATTGGGCAGAAACATGGCAAATGCACTATAATGTGGATAAATGTGAGGTTATCCACTTTGGTGGCAAAAACAGGAAGGCAGATTATTATTTGAATGGCAATAGATTGGGAGAAGGGGAAGTGCAAAGAGACCTGGGTGTTCTTGTGCACCAGTCGCTGAAGGTAAGCATGCAGGTGCAGCAGGCGGTTAAGAAGGCAAATGGTATGTTGGCCTTCGTAGCAAGAGGGTTCGAGTACAAGAACAAGGATGTCTTGCTGCAGTTGTACAGGGCCTTGGTGAGACCGCACCTTGAGTATTGTGTGCAGTTTTGGTCACCTTACCTGAGGAAGGACGTTCTTGCCATGGAGGGAGTGCAGCGAAGATTCACCAGGCTGATACCTGGGATGGCAGGAATGACGTACGAGGAGAGATTGTGTCAATTGGGCTTATACTCACTGGAGTTTAGAAGATTGAGAGGGGATCTCATCGAAACCTATAAAATTCTGTCAGGTCTGGACAGACTAGATGCAGAAAGGATGTTTCTGATGGCCGGGGAGTCCAGAACCAGGGGTCATAGTCTAAGGATAAGGGGTAAGCCATTTAGGACTGAAATGAGGAGGAATTTCTTCACCCAGAGAGTGGTGAACCTGTGGAATTCTCTGCCACAGAGGGCGGTGGAGGCCAGTTCATTAAATATATTCAAGAAAGAGTTGGATATATTTCTTGAGGCTAAAGGGATCAAGGGATATGGGGAGAAGGCAGGGACAGGGTACTGAATTTGGATGATCAGCCATGATCTCATTGAATGGCGGAGCAGGCTTGAAGGGCCGAATGGCCTACTCCTGCTCCTATCTTCTATGTTTCTAACAAGCTAGACCAGTCAATGCTGTTTTAATGGTCACAGTGTTTCAATGGAATGGTCAAGGGTCTTAATGGAATATTCAATCTGTAACACAGCAAGTCTTCTATATTGTCATTATCTTCAGTATGCTAATAAAACCTTAATGATCTGGATTATCCAGAGATCAAAAGTTGTTTCCAAAACGAAGTGGATCAACCATCCAATATAGGAGAAGCATATATTAATAATAATGAGTGTCCATCACAATAAAATCCATGATATAAAGTCAAAGCAATAGTGGAATTTCAAGTTTGTGAGGTAGGAATTTCTAATATATATTCTTTAAATTAAGTTTAACATTTTCCATTTTCTATCCATAACCTAACAATAAATTTCTTAAGATAAATGGATATTTTATCGATCCCATTTGATTGTCCGAGTTGTCAGATACAAATCCAATGTTAGCACCATGTCTGGCAATGAATGCCACACTTTGAGAGCATGATGCCATGTAGGAGGGGTGCCGTTAGCAACCTGCTGATTAATATTACCCACTATCCTGTACAAACCAGAAAAGAACCTTTAAACATTCCTTTGTTTTCATTTTGTTTTTATTTATGAAAATCATGTTTGATCTTAAAAAGTTATTTATTGGCAATGAGCACTTGAATCTGCAGTGCCTTTTAATATTCATTGGCACCATCTTTTAATGGTAAACTAAGATGTAATCTCCTCACAAAGGTCAAGAACACCAAAATTGAAACATTTGAGCCATCATAGAATTTACCTAAATGGTAATATAAGGTAGGAATAGTGTAAACAAAAAATAGGTTTAAGCTCCCACTATAATTTTTTTACCTAACAACTGTGGAAATGTATACCTCAATTTTATTTGATATAAGGAAAAGTATGTTTTCCCTCTGTGTTGAGATTTATTCTAAGCTGAGTGTCTTGATGTGATTGTGAGTGATTCATTGTTAGGGGACTAGGTCACTGGCACTGATTTCATCCCTCTTGTCTTATAACAAGTTGGCTATGAATGGGGCAGCATTGTAGTTAGCCAGCAGGGAGGTATAAACTCTTTCCTTTTCAATAAACTCCATATAGTTGGCATAACAGATGTTATAAAAAGGTTGCAAGATTAAAATGTTGAAAAAAAGAAAGTGAAATAGATTTTTTTTAAATTCATAACTTTCATTATTTTTATGTTTTAATTTCTCCTTTAAAATAAAAAAATCCTCTTGCTGCCTTCAGTGCTACTTACGAGACAAATATTTCAGTGTTGTGGAAACACTCAGCCAGTCAGGTTAGTCAGCATCTGTGTAGAGAACAGATGGGTTAACGTTTCAGGTGTAGTCCCTTCCAGTTCTGACGACCTGAAACATTAACTCGTCTCTTCTCTCCACAGATGCTGACTAACCTGCTGAGCGTTTCCAGCATTGTCTGTTTCTGTTAGTTTTTCTCGTTTCATTCTCCGACTGTGCACTGTGTAAAAAGTCAAAGGATCCGTACAAATGCTGGGTCAATAAGTTGATCCTTGTCTAGTTACTCATTCTGGAATTTTGGTTTGTGTTCTTCTCCGTCTCCTGAAGAATTTATATGTACGCTTTCCCTTCCTCTGTTCTGCCTCTCCAATTGTACAGCAAATTAAACTCTTGCTACTTCTGTTATTATTTCAGCTGAAAGTGCTTTTAGTAATATGTCAGCTGCCCTTCACTCACTTGAACAGGGTGTTGTTTTACATCGAACCATTGGTGCCTTTATGAACTCATGGTATCTTGTACTTTCATTCATTATAGATTTTAAAGCAAAAATGGGGGAGAAGAAAAATAATAATTATGTAGCGCTGTGCATAGTTACTTTCAAATGCAGTGGCTTGTTAAATATTAACATAACATTCCCTCGTTTTGGGAAGTCTTTTAAACCAAGGTTTTAATTCAAGGCAGTCACTTATAATTATTTTTTGTCTGTAGTAATTGTGTTTGGAACGTAGGATATTTTTTGATGAATATTCTTTTATTGTATACATGAGCTGTTAAACCCAGAGCTTGCTTTCTCTAATAATAAACATCCCAAGAAAGACCGTTGAGTTTGTTTTTGAAAGAATGTAAATGCTATATAGTGCAGTAAATTAACAGAAATAAAATCTCGTTAAGCCATTAAAGCTTGTGGGAGAGAGTGCACAGTTTTGTTGTATTAAAAACCATTTATCAAGGTGTGGGAAGACTGCGTGAATTCCATACTATCAGATGCTGACATGAGCAAGAAGGGGGAAAAAATGGAACATTTTACCAAAGGGTAGTGCAATCACAGCCTTTTTAAACCATAAGACTCTTTTTTGCTTTAAAACTGCTCTTTTCAGGAGCTATATCATTGTCTTTATCGAGTTTCAGAAAACCGTTTTACTGCTCCTTTTTTTATATAAAATCTGTTCGTTACTATCTGACAACATCTCAATGTATGATGTGAGCGCAATACCCTAATTTTGTTAAATTCAAATGCAGAAAATAGTGCATTAAACATAGAAACATAGAAGATAGGAGCAGGAGTAGGCCATTCGGCCCCTCGAGCCTGCTCCGCCATTCAATGAGATCATGGCTGATCATCCAAATTCAGTACCCTGTCCCTGCCTTCTCTCCATATCCCTTGATCCCTTTAGCCTTAAGAAATATATCTAACTCCTTCTTGAATATATTTAATGAATTGGCCTCCACTGCCTTCTGTGGTAGAGAATTCCACAGGTTCACCACTCTCTGGGTGAAGAAATTCCTCCTCATCTCTGTCCTAAATGGCTTACCCCTTATCCTTAGACTGTGACCCCTGGTTCTGGACTCCCCGACCATCGGGAACATCCTTCCTGCATCGAGTCTGTCTAGTCCTTTTAGAATTTTATAAGTTTCAATGAGATCCCCTCTCATTCTTCTAAACTCCAGCGAGTATAAGCCCAATCGACCCAATCTCTCCTCATACGTCATTCCTGCCATCCCAGGTATCAGTCTGGTGAATCTTCGCTGCACTCCCTCCATGGCAAGAACATCCTTCCTCAGATAAGGCGACCAAAACTGCACACAATACTCTGGGTGTGGTCTCACCAAGGCCCTGTACAACTGCAGCAAGACATCCTTGTTCCTGTACTCAAACCCTCTCGCTACGAAGGCCAACATACCATTTGCCTTCTTAACCGCCTGCTGCACCTGCATGCTTACCTTCAGCGACTGGTGCACAAGAACACCCAGGTCTCTTTGCACTTCCCCTTCTCCCAATCTATTGCCATTCAAATAATAATCTGCCTTCCTGTTTTTGCCACCAAAGTGGATAACCTCGCATTTATCCACGTTATATTGCATCTGCAATTTGGGAAGCATCATGTTCATCTGAGAAATGTACAGCAAATTTGTTTTTGAAAACTGTTAAATCTTGATGTGTAACTTTTTTTAGGTTTTGATAAACCTGGTCATGAAAGGGTATAATTAATAATATGGTTGGAGTTTCAATAGTGTATTTTCGTTACAGATTGTAAAACTGGCTATCTACGGTATGCTGCCAAGGAATTTGCATCGAAGAACCATGATGCAAAGATTGCACCTCTTCCCGGATGAGGTAAGTGTAACAGGCATCAATTTTATTTTCTCTATTAAACATCCAAATTCAGTTGTTGATGTTTCCTGTTACATAATCTCTCCTTTGTTGGGAGTGAAATTGTGCTCCCATTAGACGTGAGCGGACAAGTTTGCTGAGCTGGCTGTTCTGAGCTAAGTGACCAATCTCCAAGTTTTACAAGCGTCTTCATTAAAAAAAACAGCTGCTCTTGTGCATTTTTAGCCCCCATTTAGTCCATTTATATTTCAGCCCTGCCTTTGAAGGCCCCACAGATATAAACTAAGTAGGGTAACGTGCCTCTGAGAGTAGAGCACTGCTGGCAGCAAGCGTACCTGGCCGGCATGTACAGATCTTTCTCTGATATCAGGAAGGTCACTTCCACAATCAAAAATAGACGCTATTGCTTGTGAGAAGTTGCTTTAACATCATGTCGGTCGTTTTTGAGGAGCCGTGATTTTTTTTTTTATGTACACACAGTGGTTCTCGTGCCGCTGCCATTCTCCAAGCCTGTGCCGCAGTATATAAACGGGAATGATTTTGTATCACGACAACCACAGACTGGTGGAAGTGGTTCAGCAACATATAAATGGAGAGTAAAAGCAGTCTGCACTGGTGTCGGGGGGGGGGGGACAGGCGAAAGAACAAGAAGCTGATATTTCGCTCTGTTCCACTGCCAGCTAATTTGAGCTGAGCAAAGACCACCCTTACTGCCAGCAACTTTCAGCAGCATCTGAGCTTTATTAGTTTGTTGACCCAGCAATCGAAGGCCACGTGGAGGCAAGTGCTTGCATTCGTTTGAGGGGAAGAAGAATAAGAATGTCAAAAACAAATTCAGAAACTATCGGTCTTCATTTCCTTTTATTATATTCCAGCATATAGTACATATTTTGCGTCATGCTCCTTATGAAAATATTCTGTAATTGAAAACATGCAGAAATGTCCTTCACTGGAAAGGAACTTCAGAATTGAATGGACCTACTTTAAAAAAAAAAAAAATACACATGATTTTTATTCCAGTGAACAGTTGTAGGATTAAATTTCCATTAACATTGTTTGCTGGGATATATTCTCCTGTCTGTTAAAATTATATGCATTGAATATATTTTGAATTAGGCAGAAATACTGTAAGGAGGACAGATATTGGTGGCTTGTTTCTTTAGATTTGCAAACACGTTTGAATTTTTTTCCAAAAAGCTCTCAATGCTGTTGAGATTGTGTATAATTGTGGAAGCCGTGCCTTCTTAAAGGACCCTGGAGAGGGTTCCGAGAAGAGCAAGGATGATTCGAAGACTTAGGGTTTGAGATTGTAAGGAGAGACTTGCAGAGCTGAACTTGTTTTCATTGAAGTAATATTGAGGAGAGACATGATTCAGGTCTTTAAATGCTAAGAGATATATTTAATGGAAAGACAGACAGACTTGCAGCCAATGTTGTAATGTAGGCTACACGGCAGCCAATTTGCGCACAGGTCCCACAAACAGCCATGTGATAATGACCAGATAATCTGGTTTTTAGAGAGGTTGATTGAGGGATAAATACTGGCCAGGACACCAGGGAGACTCCCCTGATCTTCGAAATAGTGATGTGGGAACTTTAACATCCACCTGAGAGAGCAGACGGGGCCTTGGATTAACGTCTCTTCCAACAGTTTAGTACTCCCTCAGTACTGCACTGGCTTGTCAGCCTACATTATTTATGTGCTCAAGTCTCTGGAGTGGGACTTCAACTCACAAACACAACCTTCTGACTCCGACGCGAGAGTGCTATCGTTGAGCCACGGCTGACATACAGACTGTGAGCAGAGAACTGGGGGACATGGATTTCACCAACAAAGTGAGACTAGAGATTAAAAGATGTTTTTCCCCTCAGAACCATGGATTTGTGCAACACATTTCCAGCAAAAAGCAATTGATGCTGTGACGATGAACTCCTTTTACAAAAAAAAAGCTGTGTATGTATTTGGTTGGGATCAGCATTGAAGGTGCTGGGAATAAATATAGAGGGATAATTTAATACTCCATGGCACAAAATAGTTCCTGTGCATGCTCTGAGTGAGGTGTATTATCTGTTGAGGGCAGCAGACTAGGACTGAATAGTAGAGGTGTAAGGATTGATAAATGTTCTAACATTTTACTCATTAATTTTTAGATTAGAGAGCATTTGTGGACAGTTCTCCTTTGATTAAATGGCTGGGGTAAAGCCCGTGATTGGATAGATTGCGTGTGGCCTGTGGAAAGAACAGACTTGATGAACCTACTGGCCTTTTCTTGTTCCATGCATTATTCTTTGTGTTAACTATAGCTATAATTGTTACAAATAGCAGACTATAGCTGTTGACATTAATTTAACCTGGGTCTTTTTTTCTGTTTTCCACTTAAGATCTTAAGGGACCCTGGTTGAAAATAATGTGACAGACAACTCGACGACGACTATAGCCCCAGTATATACAAAATATGAGTAAGCCCTTCCCATATTTGGGTATCCTTGGCTATGAATCTTCTTGCTTGACTAGCTTAATAGTAATAGTCCCACAGACTAGTCAAGCAACAGCCTGACATAGTCATACTCACAGAATCATACCTTTCAGCCAATGTCCCAGACCCCTCCATCACCATCCCTGGGTATGTCCTGTCCCACCGGCAGGACAGACGCACCAGAGGAGGCAGCACAGTGGTATACAGTTGGGAGGGAGTAACGCTGGGAGTCCTCAACATTGACGCCGGACCCCATGAATTCTCATGGCTTCAGGTCAAGCATGGGGAAGGAAACCTCCTGCTGATTGTTACCCATCGTCCTCCCTCAGCTGATGAATCAGTACTCCTCCACGTTGAACACCACTTGGAAGAAGCAATGAGGGTAGCAATGGCACAGAATGTACTCTGGGTGGGGGACTTCAATGTCCATCACCAAGAGTAGCTCGGTAGCACCATAACTGACCGAGCTGGCCTGGTCCTGAAGGACATAGCTGCCAGATTGGGCCTGCGGCAGGTGATGAGAGAACCAACGCAAGGGGAAAAACCTACTTGACCTTGACCTCGTCCTCACCAATCTACCTGTCGCAGATGCATCTGTCCATGACCGCATTGGTAGCAGTGACTACCGCACAGTCCTTGTGGAGACAAAGTCCCATCTTCATACTGAGGACACCCTTCATCGTGTTGTGTGGCACTACCACCGTGCTAAATGAGATAGATTCAGAACAGATCTAGCAGCTCAAAACTGGGCATCCAAGAGGCGCTGTGGGCCATCAGCAGCAACAGAATTGTATTCCACCACAATCTGTAACCTCATGGCCCGGCATATCCCTCACTCTACCAATACCATCAAGGCACAAGTCAAGGAGTGTGACGGAATACTCTCCACTTGCCTGGCGGAGTGCAGCTCCAACAACACTCAAGAAACCCGACACCATCCAAGACAAAGCAGCCTGCTTGATTGGCACCCCATCCACCACCTTAAACATTCACTCCCTCCACCACCGGCGTACCGTGGCTGCAGTTTGTACCATCCTCAAGATGCACTGCAGCAACTCACCAAGGCTTCTTCGGCAGCATCTCCCAAACCCGCGACCTCTACCACCTAGAAGGACAAGGACAGCAGACGCATGAGAACCCCATCACCTCCAAGTTCCCCTCCAAGTCACACACCATCCTGACTTAGAAATACATCACTGATCCTGCATCGTCGCTGGGTCAAAATCCTGGAACTCCCTCCCTAACAGCACTGGGAGTACCATCACCACACGGTTCAAGAAGGCGGCTCACCACCACCTTTTCGAGGACAATTAGGGATGGGCAATAAAAGCTGGCCTTGCCAGCGACGCCCACATCCCAGGAACAAATATAAAAAAAGCAGAGCAATTTGTAAATGCAGTGCTCTTCAGGAATGATAGTCTTTAAATCAACGCACATTGCATAATTATGTAAAACCTTCCCACAAGCCGCTGTTACTTTGCAATAATGGTCCTGGAAAAATGTAAAGAAGCTTTCAATGAAAATACATCATGAGAGTTTTATATCGTCACTTTTTTTTAAAATTCCCCTTTAAATACAATGTTTTTTTTAACTGAACTCTATTTCATTCAAATCAAGAGCTGCGGGTATGTGACCATCAGGCAAAGGCAGCATTGGGCTCAGCTGTGATCGTTCCAGTGATCAAATAGCCTGTCAACACTCACTGTCTAGTTAGCAGATGACTCAAACATGAAAAACAGCCACATAAACATGTTACCAGAGACACCAGAGGAGACGTAACTCAGCAAGGAGTCAACCTTCAGGAGAGGCGAGTAAAAGAGAAAATTGGCAGAGAAAAGGATCAAAAGAAAACGCTAAATCAAAGGGAATTCATTGCACCTCACTACGCATGTACCCATTCTATATATAGAAACATAGAAGATAGGAGCAGGAGTAGGCCATTCGGCCCCTCGAGCCTGCTCCGCCATTCAATGAGATCATGGCTGATCATCCAAACTCAGTACCCTGTCCCTGCTTTCTCCCCATATCCCTTGATCCCTTTAGCCTCAAGAAATATATCTAACTCCTTCTTGAATATATTTAATGAATTGGCCTCAACTGCCTTCTGTGGTAGAGAATTCCACAGGTTCACCACTCTCTGGGTGAAGAAATTCCTCATCTCAGTCCTAAATGGCTTACCCCTTATCCTTAGACTGTGACCCCTGGTTCTAGACGTCCCGCCATCGGGAACATCCTTCCTGCATCTAGTCTGTCTAGTCCTGTTAGAATTTTATAAGTTTCAATGAGATCCCCTCTCATTCTTCTAAATTCCAGCGAGTACAAGCCCAATCGATCCAATCTCTCCTCATACGTCATTCCTGCCATCCCAGGTATCAGTCTGGTGAATCTTCGCTGCACTCCCTCCATGGCAAGAACATCCTTCCTCAGATAAGGCAACCAAAACTGCACATAATACTCAAGGTGTGGTCTCACCAAGGCCCTGGACAACTGCAGCAAGACATCCTTGTTCCTGTACTCGAATCCTCTTGCTACGAAGGCCAACATAGCATTTGCCTTCTTAACCGCCTGCTGCACCTGCATGCTTACCTTCAGCGACTGATGCACAAGGACACCCAGGTCTCGTTATCTCGATATCTGCAACATACAAGTGATCGAAGTATTATTTTATTATCTAAAGGATTGAAACTATCTAAGCACTTCATAAATTTAGGGAGCTGCATAAGTAGTTCAGTAATTTTAATGAGTTAATGCTTTGAAGTTTAATATATATAAAAAAAATTAAGTTGGCTGCAGGGACAGGTACAACGCCTTGCTCCGCTGCATTGACCTGATAACATGCCTCAACTTGAAACATAGAGCAACAACCGCGGGTAGAAGTATTTTGATGAGGAAATCCTATCCCCATTAAATCCTTGGGCCTGGAGTTTCCGCCGGTTGTGCTGATTTTTTCGCCGCAATTCAGCCGAAATCGGCGACACCAGCACATAAGATCGTGGAATTTTAAGCGCAAATTATGATCAGCACAAATTGCGTTTACACAAACTTTTGCACTAGTTTCAGAAAACATTGCGCTAGAAGCAAGCCCCGCCCACAAATAAGCCACGCACCCAGATCAAATTAATCACCATGGTGAGTTTCTGCTAATTGCACTCGTTTGTGGGCCTTCGAGGAGGCTCCAAAAATTAAGCTGGTTCTTTTGGGTGCAAGGACACTAATAGGCACATTTTAAAAGCTTTTGAGTATATATTTTTTTAATTTACTAAGAAACTGACTGCTATAACCCAATATAACCAGGAAATGGTTCTGTGTTTTTTTGAAATCATTTTCAGTTATTTTTTCAAATCAAGTTACTCACAGGTGGTGGACTAGACACTGATTTAAAATGCTTATTTTTTGTGATAAACCCCAGTTTCAGCTGTATTAATCAAACTTTACCAAGTTACCACTCTTAAATACATCAAGGATTATTGCAAATTAAAGCAAAAAATTTTTTTTTTAAATTGCGTTGTAAAACGCTGCCCAATTTCATTGTTCTTGGCAGATTTTGTGCCCGGCGATATGCAAATGAGTTTGAGCGGAAACTTGAGGCGGGAAAAAACTTCTCAAAACTAGCGCAATTTGAGCCCGGATCGCCGATTGTGCCCAAAGCGGAAACTCTACCCCTTGATGCCTAGACACACAGCTGTGGAATTACTCTACTTAACAACTAACCTGGCCACTAAAGCAGCAAAATCTTGATGGCTAAATATTTATTTTGTGTATAATTGTCAAGTAAAAACTGCATTTACAGACTGATGATGCAAGCATCCTGCATTGGCATACTATTGCAGATATTGTAGTATTTTTCTACTTTCAATTTTTAAATGCGAGTGACTTCTCATACATACTGTAGTAGTCGAATGCCTGCAATTCCCGGGGCTCTGCTTCAGCAGCATAAGTGCAGTCGCGTGGGACCCTGCCCCAAATTCTCAGGATGTGGTTGTCTGCATAGCCAGAGTGGGCCACCAGTGCCTGTGAGAGTGCAGTAGCGGCAGCCACCAACCCAAGCCAAATCCACCCTGCGAGAAGAGGCCAAGGTGGGTGAAAAAATAATTAATGGGAAAAAAAATCTTTGAGCCACGCCAACTTAAAGGAATGATTAATTTACTTTCGTTAAGGTTTAGTACCTTTAGAAACAGGGGAATTTAACAGCAGTATTACTGCGGAAGAGCCGAAGTTTTTGTCAGCTTCCCTGATTTGAGAGATTAGACTGATTGCCGGCTCTGTTGGGTGCAGCCTGTGTCGGAGCAGTGAATGACAGGCCACAACTTCAGGATTTCTGCATGTGCCAAATCCCAAAGTTGCAGTCAGTTTCAAAGGCGAAATGACAGTGAACGCTACCAGTTCGCCGCCATCTGGACTGCAAATTCCGGGCCAATGAGTTTATTTTCTGTGTTGTAATTCTATCTAGTAGGTACATGTAACGAGAGGAATACTTTCGGTAAGGTAATGTACTAATTCAAACAACTACTTGCATGAAATTGCAAAAACTAGGTAGTGATGTAAGAGAACTATTAGGCACTTGGTCTAAGCATTAAAGCTTTAATCAGCTGTTTTACAACATGGAGATCTAGTTGTGTCCTTCACTAGTTCCTGTTAAAGAATGTCCTGAGCAAGCTGGGCCCATGCCCGAGTATTTATACTCTCCCTGGACAGCGCCACCAGCAGGCCGCCCAGTATTATTTCATAAGTCATTTCCACATGAATGACAAGATTCATGTCAGGTAGTTCGCATTTAGGGATCTTGGCTTTGCTTAGTTTGTGCTTCAAACAACAGCAATCTGATAAAAGTTCAATGTTAATTTTTAAATTATTAGCTGATCCCTGTAATGTTGCTCACAGGTGATGTAGCACATGATTGTGATGCCTAATGTGGTCTTATTCTGAGTCCGGGCAGGAACTAGAGCACAGCAAAGGGAAGGCTGGGGAGTAGAGCACGGGTGGGTGGGAGCAAAGTGGAGGAGGGAGAGATGGAGGAGGGCGGCGGTTGGGGAGGGTGGAGGAGAAGGCAGGGAAGTGTACAGAATTTGAAAATATAAACGGCTGGACCTCAAGGGAGGTAGGGGCTTACCTGTTTAGCAGAGGGAGTGTGGCAAATGATAGATTGCTGCTGTTCTGAAATTCTTCTTCCTATATCTGATTTACAACCTGAAGACTTAATCCATTGTTTATCCATTTAGATGGCATAGCTCTGTACTTTTTCTCAAGTTCAAATTACCTGAAGTATCAAACTGTCGACATCTTTCATTGGTGAAACACTCTTCAAAGATTAGTGTTTTGCAAAATAGTCAGCTGCATCCTAGGGTTCTGGAGCAACCTTTGCAAAATTGTTTGTTGGAGAGATTTACTCTTTAGATTCATCTCTCTAAATATTTTTCTGTAACTATCTGGAAGAGTTACAGAAGCCTGGCCATCTGGTTCTACCCTGTGCAAAGCAGAAAATCCCATTTTTAACTAAAATGCCAAGAGGAATAAGGTTCTCGCCAAGACTCCATATGTTCAATTCATCTCTTTATGGACATAGTTGATCTTTCCTTCCAACAGCCTTTGTAAATCCGACTGCCTGTATTTAACTTTTTAAAGGAAAATGCCTTCATTTTCTTGCATTATTTTCAGTCATTGAATTTTCCCACCATTTAACATATTAATATTTCTTGCATGAACATTTGTGATTGATATCTGTGATGACATTTTGCTACTATTAACCATCCAAACTAATTCAGAATAAGCTTATGATCAATAAGTCTCACCTCGGGTGCAGTTTCCACCACGTCAGCTGTTTAAAAAGCCTGCCAGTATATACTGGCACCTAGACTTCCTCCTGTATCGTCTGCTGTACTAGCGCAATGTTCTCCCAATGCAGCGTTCTTCATGCACTGATTAAAGGTTTTGGAAAAATCCTTGCTTGTGCAGATGAATATTATTTATCTGCTTTAACTTGCATTTTATTTTATTGTAGCGGTACCACCAAGTGTCCCTTACTCATTATACATAATTCCCTTTAACTTTAACTATGTTTATATACAGTTTGCATGTACGGGGCGTTGCCCCTTTAAGAACGCGACCTAACGTGATGACGTCACGTCGCGCATCACGTGACTCACCCAAACGTGGGCTAACGCGAGCAACGCAATGACGTCACGACGCAAACGCGATGACATCATCACGCAAACCTCCGGACTGCCTAGTCAGTCCTCGTGGCGTCCCCACTGGGGAAAGACCTGTTCCACGACTCTCCTGCATCGGTCTACGTTGTTTGCTGTATTTCATCTTATCCAGCATTAAAATCCTGTTTGTTGTTCTTCCGAGTCAAGCTCCATTATTTGTTAGGAATACACCTATTCCTACATTATCATATACTGGTTAGTAAAGGACACACAGGTTCACGTAGGATCTTCTTACTCTCCTTCAGTAGCGCACAAAAATAAGGGAAACCAAGTAACTCTCAAAGCAACATGCTTTGTGTGGCACTACGTGAAATAAGGGACACTTACCCGACCTTCAGAGATACCAGGGCAGCAGAAAGCCAGCTGCAGAGAAGTGCCATCAACTGTGTAGGCGCATCAACTGCTAACCTGCACAGCCAGTGACACTTGTGGTCAGCCCTGGTCTCGACTCTGTCGCACCTCTTACAAAGCATTCTGTAGACTTATCGGGATGGTGCCATAGATTGGCACAGAGGTGTGACCCTGTAACCACCTCATGTAACAACACCTTTGCTTCAGGTAGGGTCGGGCACTAGGCTGCTCAGTCACTTGTCTACAGACCCATTCCTGCACGTTGGGCTTCATTTTTGTCTGTGGCTTCTTCCCTACCTCTTCAGCCTTCACAGAATCACACAGTGCAGATAGAGGCCATTTCGGCCCATCGAGCCTGCACCGACACATATCCTACCCGATCCCCGTAACCCCTACACCAACACATATCCCACCCTATCCCCGTAACCCCACGTATTTAATCCCCCTAACACTAAGGGTCAATTTATCATAGCCAATCAACCTAACCCGCACATCTTTGGACTGTGGGAGGAAACTGGAGCACCCGGAGGAAACCCACGCAAACACGGGGAGAATGTGCAAACTCCACACAGACAGTTACCCGAGGTCGGATTCGAACCCGGGTCCCTGGCGCTGTGAGGCAACAGTGCTAACCACTATGCCACCGTGCTTGGTAAAGGTTGTTAATAACTTGAGATGTAACTTGAGCCTTTCTAAAGGCTTTCAGAATTTTTGTCCCCTATTCTCAGATTCCCCTTTAATTGTGCCTTTGCTTTAAATTTCACCTGCATGTAAATTTCAGTTCCCACCACCCACCCAAATGACACCTGAATCTGCAAATAATTATACAAATGGTTGACCCAGGAAATGTGAAAGTTATTAGCATTTTACAATTCTGGTCGGTTTCGCCCCAGTTCTTAATCCTTCAATTTAACTAGTACAAGTAGATGAACATCTCCACAGAGGCTACAACTGATAACTAACTAGTTGTGCTGATAACTTATGTGATATTTTAAAAAGTTACTATTCTTATTCCCTCGTGTTTGATGTTGCTGTACTGGATCCAGTGTTTGCCTGTCTTCTGTAATGTGATATTGGCCCAGAAATTCGGGTCGGGGGCTTCCCGCGGGTGTAAGCCCCCGACCTGCACTTGCCTACCGCGCCGGCCGTTGAGCTGTGGTCCCCCGTGGAATTCCGATCCTCGGCCTGCTCCAACTGCCGGCGCGCAGTGCTTGCGTATCCCAGGGGCACAGTTAGTTCGATGCGTCCCCTGGGATCACGTGGGCCATGGGGAGCCAATCGGAGCAGGGAATGCTTCATTCATAAGTTTGACAGGAAGACCTGTCAAACCTATAAATACTATAAGCCCCAAAAATCACTAAATCTTCAAATACATTTTTAAAAAACATCACATTTTTTAAATAAGCCATAAATTACATGAAATAACTATTTTAAACAATAATTTAAATTTTTGAAAAAAAGAATTTTATTTTCTAACGGGGCTAAAAATAAACTTACTTTAAAGAAAGGTATTTAAAAATAATAAACCTGTGGAAAAAATGTTTTAATTTGAATTAATTCACCACTTACCTTGTAAAAAGCAGGCCTTACGACTGCTTTTTAAATGTGTAACTCCTGGAGACTTACCCTCCCAGGAAAACCTGCAAAAAAACCGTAAGTTTGATGCGCACGCGCAGCCTCTCCTGCGCACGCTTTCGAACTCTGAACCCCTTCTTTCAGGGGAACGGAAGTGCCGGTTTCCCGCGCATGCGCAGTGCATGCAGGAAACCGGCACTTCCATCGGGCCTACGGGTGAGTACCCCGTGCGTACTCACCCGTGGAGACCCGAATTTCTGGGCCAATATGAGCACCCATTAAATGTGAGGTTAACTGCTCAAAGGAAAGGGAAAGATTGTGAATAAGAAGTAATGTAGGCCACCGATGCTTATTGTGTGGAGCTGCTTTTTTAAAGTGACATGTACATTAGTAGCTTTTTCTTCCTCCTGCTAAAATTGGCCTGTTTTATTTCATGAAGCAGGCTCAGAGAAGGAAGGATTGAAGTCACAACCAAAAATAATGTCCACCACAAGCCCAACTGCCTCTGCATGCGCTGTAGTTCAAGTACAGTCCGCACCGCTCATAGCGGACATGCTCGTGAGAGTTTTGGTTTTATGTAGTTGCGTCACTTGCAGTGACGAATGGGGGCTAATGTTGTGTTCATTTGACTCCTATTTGCAACAATAAATTAGGTGCTTGCCGCCTTTCCTACCAGCCCTTTCAATTCAAAGAAAAAATAGAAAATTACTTGAGGTGCCTTTAAGAAATTAGGTTTTAATTTAATATCCGTGCAGTTGTATTGTATATTCTTCTTAACTTGGAATCGACATGCCAAAAAGCCAACATTTGCCCAAAATATTTGGTAAATCTTAAATGCAGTGTCATTTTTCTCCATTGCTTTTCTATTTCATAAGGTGATTCCAGATGAAATTCTTAAGAACTTGGTAGAAGAGCTTCCACAGCCACGGCATGTACCCAGAAGGTTGAATGAGTACACACAAGAGGAGATTAATGCTTTCCCAAGGCTATGGACACCGTAAGTAGAATATATCCTTCAGTTGATGGGCCGAATTTATCAATGTACGAAACAGCCCGGCGAGCTGTTTTTAAACTATTTTCTTTTAAGACTTTATATTGGATTAGGTTCAGAACAATAAAATTCTACACTGAGTAATGAGGTGTGTGTTTCCAAACACTAGCTTCAATATAGCAGTGGTTGTTGCTTTGTTTATTTTTCTGTTTTTACTGAATTGTAAAAACTGATGATTTACTGCTGCTCGCCTAATCAGTTTTTCCACTGGAGATAAATTGCATTCGACAACTGTGTTCCTGATAAAACTTTTAATTATCATTGTCTCTAAAGTTCACAGGGGTTCTAATATAGAATTGGAAATTGTGTGAATTTGGCTTTTGCGAGTGCAGAAAAGTCCTTTTCACACTGAGCACAGCAGAGGAAACATCTGGAAGTGACTGGACCGTGAATTATAGGTCCAGACAATGAAGATGTACAGAATATACCATTCCTCTCCCTGGAGACACATCTGTTTGTGGTCCGGGACATAAAGTTAATATCTTTTACCAAAGTATTTATTAGTAGCTGGAAAAACATTGCTCAAAGATTTATTTTTTAAATATTTTTGCCAGAGGACGAAGAGAAGAAAAAAAATTAGCTGTTACTGTTGGAATGATCTCTCTCTCTCTCTTCCCATCTTTCTCTCCATCTTTCTCACTTGTCTCCTGTTCTCCCCCTCCGTCCCTCGTTCTCCCCCCTCCGTCCCTCGTTCTCCCCCCTCCGCCCCTCGTTCTCCCTCCCCGTCACTCACTCGCTTGCTCTCGGTCGCGCCCCCCTCCCCGGATGTCTCTCGCTCAGTTGCGCACGTGAGCCCCCCCGCCCGCTGTTGGCTGTCTCGCACGCGCGAGCGCCCCCCCCCCCCCCCCGGCTGTCTCACGTGCGTGCGCACCCCCTCGCCAACTGGCCTTCGCGCGCGCCCTGGCCCTCACTTGCATCCCGCACCCCCCCCCCCCCCCCGCGCCTTCTGTGTCAGCTATGGCCCAATTGTTAGCACACTCGCTTCTGCGTCAGAAGGTTATGGGTTCAAGTCCCACTCCAAGGACTTGGGCACATAAAGCTAGGCTGACACTCCAGTGCAGTGCTGAGGGAGTGCTGCACTGTCAGAGGTACCATCTTTTGGATGAGATGTTAAACCGAGGTCCTGTCTGCTCTCTCAGGTGAACGTAAAAGATCCCATGGCGCTATTTTGAAGAAGAGCAGGGGAATTCTCCCCGGTGTCCTGGCCAATATTTATCCCCCAACCAACATAACAAAAACAGATTATCTGGTCATTATCACATTGCTGTTTGTGGGACCTTGCTGTGCGCAAATTGGCTGCCGCATTTCCCACATTACAACAGTGACTCCACTTCAAAAGTACTTCATTGACTGTAAAGCGCTTTGAGACGTCCGGTGGTCGTGAAAGGCGCTATATAAAAGCAAGTCTTTCTTTCTTTCTCGCTGTCTCTCGCTTGCTCTCCCCGTCTCTCGCTCGCCTCGCTCTCTCTCTCTTCCCTGAGCCCCAACACTGACAAAATACAGCCAAGAGTACATTTAGAAACGTGCTGCTCATGCATGCTTTAGAACCTTGGCCACACATCAGTTTCTAGAATTTGCAGGTTTTTTAAACATTAGAAACTGACCTCATAGCTTCTTACACTGGAGACAGAAACCCGTGCAGCCACATTTATTTTGAATTGTGGGGTGGTGGAGGAGTGAGGAAGAGAAGTAGTTGGATTTCATGGGTTGCTTTGGTTCTTTTTACATTTATTATCTGATTACTTATAGGGGTTTAGAATGGAGTGGGTGAGGAACTATCATGGCAACTATATACAACAAGAACCTATTAACAGCAGTCAGCAAGGAGGGAAAGATCCTGCTGACCAGCCTCCTCAACTTCTTTGAGGAAATGACAAACCAAGTAGACGGTGTTAAGCCCTAAGATCTGGTGTACCTCGACTTCCAAAAGGCTTTTGATAAAGTCCCACGTGAAAGGCTATTAATTAAATTCGAAGATGTGGGGATTCGGAGTAAACCCTCAAAATGAATAAGAAATTGTCTGAAAGGTTGGACAACTTAGGTTTTCTGGCCTAGAAAGAAGGGATCCAAGAGGTGTTTCTATAGAGATATAAAATTGTTAGGGCTGTAGAAAAAGTGAACCAGAATATTACTTTAAATTAAACTGCGGAAATAGAACTAGTGGACACAGGCTCAAACCAGTAAACGGTAACTTTAGGACATATCTGGAAATTCGTCTTCACCCAAAGAGTGACCAATGTTTAGATAGGTTCCTGGAGGCAAAAATCTTAACATTGTTTAAGAAATAATTGGATGCTACTCTGGGGGGAAATTAGGATCTCGGAATTGATGAATTCAAAAGGGCCAAATTACCTCCTTTATACATACTTTTCTGTAATTTGCTGTATATACATTTTATTTGGTTAATTAGCCAATTTTAGCCATGCTCACTTAAAAGGTCAATAATCAGTGAGGAAATTGTAAAGAAGTAGTGAAATTTCATCTCTTAAGATTCCTGAGCAGCTCTTGTCAGTTGTTTCAATAATAGCTCTTGGAAGTCAGGGGCATTTGGGCAATTTTTAGATTCTGTGATCTGCAGCAGAATTATTTCTCGTTTGCCTTTATTGTTCAGAAACACGTTGTTAACTTTCTTATTCTTTCAAGCGTTGTAAAGCAGTGGAATGCACATTATGGGTCGAGAGCGGGCAGTGGAATTAGGTTTGGATTGCACAGACGCAATGAGCCGAATGGCTGCCTCCTGTACTATAAGCTCGTATGGTTCTATATTTCGTTTATTTTGTAAGTTATATAATGCCGCAGTCTTTTCTTCTGAGTGTAATCACTGGGTAGTGTGCTTGGCTGCACCAGCAATTGCAAAATCCAGGAGGATTCCTGTCAAAATCTGAATTTATGAAAATGGCTAATTCTGTTGTCTTTTCAATTTGTGTTCTTACTGTTGAACTCCCAGAATATTAGAAAGGAACCAGCTGTTCAGTAGCAGAGCATAAAGCTGACTGTTCAAGTGCAATACAATGAAATCTCATTCAGAACTGTAGGGTGGTATCTTGTCTAAAACCCACAATTTTCTAAGAGCTCTATTGTCCACACACTGTAGAATTAAAAGTAAAAAAGTAAACACAAGTTTTGTCAGATTAGAGGTTGCATTATGCTGTTCAGATGTTTAATTAGGATATTCATTATTTGTCAGCATAGAGCTATTCCCACAGTCTTTGAATTGTTCAGAAAGCCTGTATGCGTATCACCTGGACAAAAACCACTCTTGAGCTTCTGTTGTCACTATACTTCCAGCTTTGAGAGATACATTTTTGAAAGAAATTGCACCTCTTTTGACGTATCTTGCCTAAACAATGAACAGCTGCTGTAATGAAATTAGATTGCAGCAACTGCTCCTCACCCCAATGATTGCTAACATTGTCAATAGCTTTCTTTTCTGAGGCTCTGTCCTCAATCCCCCTCAAACCTGCTGTCAACATTCCTTCCTCGAAAAACTACCCTCGATCTCTCTACCACCTATCTCCAACCTCACTATCCTCTTTGAAGCCCTTGAGCATGCCATTGCCACTCAGCTCTGTGCTCATCATCCCCACTTTAACAAAGTTTCTGCCGTGCCCTGCCCGTAGCACTAAGACTACCCTGAGCAAAGTCACCAGAGATGTCCTTTGTGACTACTCGTTCTCCTTAACATTGTATGCTGACAGCACTCCTACAAATCTCAGCCTCCTTCAGCCCTGCGCTGCTGTACGTACCCTTCACTCTTCCAATACTGGCTTCCTTTGTATCCTCATGCCTTCAGCCATCTCAATCCCTAAATTCGACTACCTTACTGTATCTCTATCCTCCTTCAAAGTGTCAGCCATGGCTCAGTAACACTCTCACTTCTGAGTCAGAAGTTTGTGGGTTCAGGTCCCACTCCAGAGACTTGAGCACAAAATCCAGGTTGACACTCCCAGTGCTGTACTGAGAGAGTGCTGCACTGTCGGAGGTGCCGTCTTTTGGATGAGACGTTAAACTGAGGCCCTGTCTGCCCTCTCAGGTGAACGTAAAAGATCCCATGGCTCAATTTCGAAGAAGAAATGGGGAGCTCTCCCCGGTGTCCTGGCCAATATTTATCCCTCAAACAACATCACTAAAACAGATTATTTGGTCATTATCACATTGCTGTTTGTGGGAGCTTGCTGTGCACAAATTGGCTGCCGCATTTCTGAC
Source organism: Somniosus microcephalus (assembly GCF_052327205.1). NCBI lineage: Eukaryota > Metazoa > Chordata > Chondrichthyes > Squaliformes > Somniosidae > Somniosus > Somniosus microcephalus. Next base: position 263,084,660 of record NC_140993.1, read on the forward strand.
ATTACAACAGTGACTACACTTCAAAAGTACTTCATTGGCTGAAAAGCGCTTTGGGACATCCTGAGGTCGTGAAAGACGCTATAGAAATGCAAGTCTTTCAAATCTTTTTTTTTAAGTCTCCTAAAAACCACCTCCTTTTGCTCACAGCCACCAATGCCCTCCATGGGGAATTCCTTCTTTCTGTCAACTTTTCTAGCAATCTTCACTATTTTGATTCACAGAACTGAAAACAACTTGCAGACCACATACATCCTTCTCGTGCCATTGATCAGCAGTCCGGTGCTCTCACCTATCAGGAGTACTTTGAGGCAATCTGTTAGGTCAAATTGTCACAGTTTTCAGGTGCTTTCACTGAGTGAATTCTGGGTTCCTTGTCCTTTACTAATCAGACCTGCTTTGTGTGCTCCCAACAAAGGAAAGATTTTACAAAAGCAAAATACTGCGAATGCTGGAGATCTGAAGCGCGAGGAACGGCACCCCACAGCCTTCCGGACTCAACATTGAGTTCAACAATTTCAGATCATAACCTTTGCCCCCTCTTTTTTCGGATGGCAACTGTTGACGATTCTGCTATTCCCATTTACACCTACTCTGGACCCATCTTTTGTCTCTTTACTTGTCCCATTACCATCTCCTTTTGCCTTGCACCACCATCCCTTTTGTCATTTAATCTCTCCTGCCTTCCACCCTGTCACAGACCTTCCCTTTTGTTCTTTCCTCCCCTCCCCCCTCTCCCTGCCCCTACAATTGCTTAAAACCTGTTCCATCTCTAACTTTTTCCAGTTCTGAGGAAAGGTCATCGACCTGAAACATTAACTCTGTTTCTCTCTCCACGGATGCTGCCTGACCTGCTGAGTGTTTCCAGCATTTTTAATTTTATTAAAGGAAAGATTTTGATTTTTTTTGCTGGTTTTATTATTTCAAAATTGGTTTTCATCAGACCCCCAAAATTGCTCTAGCCATCTTGCGGGTGATCTTAACTTTTGCCGACAGAATAAACGAGGCGATTTCGGATCTGCCGCCTGTTGTACATGTTTCCCCATTTTAACTTGAAATGAAAATCGGGAGAGGTGTACAACGGGCAGCCAATCACCAAGTTTGCTGATTTGTTGGTATCACCCTACTGTTGCCAGGCAGCCAAAAACACTGTCCAAGGCATTGACTTAAGGGCCTGTACAGGTCCTAATTTAAGAGGCCTTTGGCTCAGTGTCATCTGTCGATGGGTCCCTTGTGCAGCAAAGCACTGGGAGCCTTTTGTGATGGGACGTGACCTTGTCCTGAAAGGTAACCGGCCCACCTCTTGATGGAGAGTCTGACTGCATTTCAGCCTCACCCTGCACCAGTGCCAGATTTCCAACATGTTCCCCCGAGAGTTGAGAACTTAGTCTCTTTTTCTTACTCTTCTCTCTCCCCAACATTGTCTATATTAACGGACCACAGTTGCCTTGTTGGTCCATAATTTGATGCACTGTCTTGCACCTGATGTCTTAACTGGTTTGAGAGATAGCCAATCTGGTGAGTTCAGGCCAATTTTTAAGCCATGATATATAGGATGTGTACCATATTCCCCATTTTAAAGCATAATCCCCAACCTGTGAGGGAGGCATTGCTAATAGATGTTGGGGGGGATGCATCACAATGCCCTCGGTGCCTTTCTGTTTTTCCATTATTATAGGGCAGTAGGTGCTGCTTGAGACTGGGACATAAGAGGCCATCGTGTAAAGAGGTTTAGCTGTGAAGGGTGCATAAATACTGCAAATGTGTCAATATGACTGCCAACAGTAGCTGAAGCACATGTAGGTACAGGTGTGCTCAGATTCTGGAGCCCACTGTCAGAGCCAGACAGTGCACTTTGATCACTTCAGACCACAGCAGTAGGGATACCATGCCCACTCCAATCTGGAACGAGGCTCCAGTGGAGAGGTCCTAGTCGGTTGCAGCTGGGCCTTCACCTTGTTGATGCTGAATCCCACACACCTGAAGTTTGTACAGCACAGTCTGAACTGTGCTCAAGGTCGCCACTGCTTTTCCAACAAAGTATTCCGCACTCTTACACTTTTTATATCTTTTTATAACATTTTATTGCTAGCCAGTATATATGTCCCGTTATCATCTTGTGGACTGGGATGTTTCAGTGCTCTCTCAAGGCTTGAAGAGCCCCATTAGTTGCCTCTACAGGCAGAAAAAACCCAGAGAATTTGCTTAGAATGAATTTGAGTTAACAGAGCATGGGGCAGATTACGCGACGAAGTGTGAAAATATAAACAGACAGTATCCCTGAAAATTATTGCACCCCCCATTAATGGAGGAAGTTCAAGGCTTGAATCTAGAGATTGAACTTTACTCCAGGAGTGAGGAAGAATACCTACAGTAAATAATCTAACTTTTCCCACCATCCATTGTAGAAATGGTAAACTGTGTAAAATGGCATAACAAAGGCATAGTTAATTAAATACCACAATCCTTCTTCGCACTGTGACTGATCAGACTGTAGGCTTCCCGTAGGCACAATTACTAATGTGTTGGAAGATTTATTGCCCAGTAAGTCTGGGTTTTACTGCAGCTTAATTCTAAGAGCCATAAGGTTTAAGTAATACAAAAGTATTTCAGGTGAACTTGATCTGTAGCTTTTTAAGTACTGCAGCTTGCTACACAATAAATCTCTTTTTGTACTTCATATAGTGAAAATGTTAGTTAGTAAAGTAAACCTCATCTTAACCAAACAGACTCGCTACTGGTTCTGCACAAGTGTTTAATTTATTGCAAATAAGGTGTGGCTCTGAGCCAATCAAAGCTGCAGCAACTAAATGTGTCCTCAAAGTGCTTTATGTTTGCATTTTTAGGGCATGGGTGGGGTAGGGTTCTGGGAATATTTTGCTGGCAATGTTAATGCTCCCACATGCCAGATTTTGGGGCTAATTTCTAAAATTGAGGTGGTCACAAATATAGTTCAAGGAGGTGCAATAGGAAATAATGGTCAACATGTTATCTGCAGACCCCAGAATAGCACAGTTGTGGAGTGAAATGAAATTAAAAGACCATTTAAGCAAAAAATGCAGGCCGTATGGTTAAACAATTGCAATTAGGGAGAAGTATGTTGGAAAATTTTCTGTGCCAACACAATGAGCCATTCTACCAGTAAGTTATATATTGTACCATTTTATGCTTCAGTAAAAAGTCTGAACTATCCCATCACTCTCTTGTAATTTGTCTCGGGAACTTTTATTCACTGACTGCCAACTTCTTTGCCAGACCACTATATTATGTTCAGTTGCTTTCCTTTCAAGCTATCTCTCTCTCACATTTTTTGCTCAAATTACATTTTTTCCTCTTTAGAAAGAAGGGACAGGAATGACTTTGCCATGCAATAACATAGCACCAATTTGTACAATGGTAGTTGGAAAAACTCAGGATTTGAGAATTGCTCTGAGAGCCATCCATATTTTTCATCATTTTCAAGAGAATACAGATTAGTTGGGGTTTGTACACTTTCTTTCTCTGTCACCATTGGTATCTCTCTCTCATTCTCTTTCTATCTGCATAATATACGTTTCTTTTTGCAATCTCCATTTTTAGAAAAGGGAGGAGGTCACAAGTATATTCGGAATAACCACTTAGATAATGAAATAAAAGTGGCCAAAAATTCAGTCGCTTAGTGTAGTGGAGCAATAAACAACTGCAGCATTTTGATTGGTTGGCTCACTCATGAGTCATAAACTTCCAGTCTGGAAATCACAAATTGTAATTACTGAGTCTTGCTGTGACTGGCAAAGATGTATGCCATGCAGGGTGAGAGAATAAGTACCTGAGTGTTGATTTACCAGATACACATCCTGACATGTTAACCTTCAGACATTGTCTCAAATCCTGGAGTGTCCAATCGGGAAAAGGTGCATTGACTGAGTTCCTGGAATGTCTATCAACAATAGTTTCTTGTATTTCTACAGTGCTCTTCATGTGCAGGAAGATGTTTTAAAGTGATGGGGGAAGAAATTCGGTATCGCCCCGTTTGGGGCGCAATTATCGGCCAGGCACATAGTTTAGCGCCTGCCGCTAATTATCGCCTCAGACTGCAAACTTGGCTTCTATCGCCCCTGGAGGTGATTGGAGCGCTAAATCAGGCACTTCACACCTCTCTTAAGGCGCTAACGCCGAGGAGCGAGGCGTTACCTCACAGCGCTGGCGAAGTTCATGTGATGTCAGTCAGCAATGGAACACAGACACACTGGCGCCGGCCAGTTCTTAAATGGGAGGGTCGACCTTGGTCTCCATCCACACCCTGCTCATTGCAGCCTTGAATCTCGGCCTGGAGAGACCTGTACATCAAATCTGCTGGAAAGAACAATGGAGAGACCCAGGGAAAGAGCTCAGAGTGGAGCCCCCAAAGTCTCTTCTAAATCGATGCAAGGAAGGGCAAATCAAAATGAGCCTGCAAAGTGCTGCTCAGTACCCAAAACTCCTTCACACAGCGTTGAATCTCTCCAGAAGTCTCTCTCTCTCTCAGAATGTGTGGTGCAAAAATGTCGTCGACATAAAAAGGCAGGAAACGGTCGCCTTTAAATAGCGCTCCCCCAGTCCCTTCCCGACTGCAAAACGCTCCCCTCAACCTGTCGTTGCTAGCGGCAGGCGTAAGGCAGGGGGCGCCACTCAATATCCGATCCGGGGCGTTGCACATTCGACTGACGTCACGATCTGCGGGCGCAGGAGATCGTGGCGGTAGTATTTAGCGCGGCCACAAAATGTCTGGTCAATTTCGCGAGCGGTGCAAACATCGCAGCGCCCGGGCGCTAGTTGCTTTGCACCCCATTAGCGCCCTCTTAGGGTGCTAACGGGAAGCGCAAAGCAACCGAATTTTTCCCCCTTAAACTTTAGGAGGACAAAAACAGTGGATCCCGAACTGGGTTGAAAATGAGAAAAATGGAGAGAGCTAGGGAGGAGGGGGTTGAAGAGGTTTTAAAAGCAGAGAGGGAGGTGGCAAGGTTAGGAGAACTGGGTTGGAAGTTCCAGCGTGCAAGTGTGTAATGGCTGCACAGCATTCATCAGTGGTGGAGCACAAGGAGAAGCCTGGTATTAGAGGAACAAAGGATGTAAGGCAGGAGGAGATTACCAAGGTACGGCAGGGCGAGGTCATGAAGGGCATTGAAGGAAAGGATGATGATTTTGAATTCAAATTTGCTGGAGTATGGGGAGCTTGGAGATGAACTTGGAGAGGGCATGAGGAGATAGAAACTGCAGAAAGATGCAGTTCAGGCCTAACGTGAGGGGAGGTTTGACTTGGTGGGCAAGGGGAAACGACAGCTGAGCAGATGGTCTTAATCTTGGTGATAAAGAAGTCCATGAGCTGCTTGCACTTGTTGGTGAGGGTGGAGGAGGCAGGAGAGAGGGGCTAAGGAGACAATTGGTAGTGGAGAAAAGAAGCCGGTGCCTATGTTTGCTCTCCTGGATGATTCTGGAGTAATGGGCAATTTTGGCAGAGGAGCATGAGACCTCAAAGTGCTTGAGGGGGTCCAGCCAAATCTAGTCATGGATGACTGCACCAGCTGAGTGCCAGTTGTCTGTGCTCCTTTGATTTAAAGGAGCGAAGATGGGGGCCACACCAGGGGGTTTGACTGGAATTGGAGAGATTTTGTTGGGAACAAGGGCATCAAAAATGGGAGCAGATTGATGGCTGTAGAAGTATTGTGGTGAATGAGGGCCAAAGATAAGGCAGTTGGGATTTACTGTAGAAAGTGCAGTTGTAAGTGATTTTGGGGAGAGATTTTTCTAGGGACGAACACAGAAGGAAGTGGGATTGGAAGAAGGTAGAGGGATGTGGGTGGTGAGGGATACCAGAAAGTGGCCGGAGGTAGCATGTTAGTTGTCAGCTGTGGCTCAGTGGTAGCACTCTTCTCTGAGTCAGAAGGTTCTGGGTTCACCTCCCACTCCAGAGACTTGAGCACAAAAATCTAGGCTGATACTCCAGTGTAGTACTGAGGGAGTGCTGCACTGTTGGAGGTGCCGTCTTTCGGATAAAACATTAAACCGAGGTCCCGTCAGGTGGACGTAAAAGATCCCACGGCACTATTTGAAAAAGAGTAGGGGAGTTCTCCCTGGTGTCCTGGGCCAATATTTATCCTTCAACATTACTAAAAACAGATTATCTGGTCATTATCACATTGCTGTTTGTGAGAGCTTGCTGTGCTCAATTTGGCTGTCGCGTTTCCTACACTATAACAGTGACTACACTTCTAAATTACTTCAATGGCAGTAAAGCACTTTGGGACGTTCTGAGGTAGAGAAAGGCGCTATAAAAATGCAAATCTGTCTTGCCTTTCTTCCTCTCTCTTTCTCTCTCTCTCTTTCTCTCTCCCTCCCTCTCTCTTTCTCTCTCCCTCTCTCTTTCACTCTCCCCCTCATGGCGGCCGTGACGGTCCGGTGCTGAGATCACTCTCCCTGTTTCGGGCGGCCAGCTCTCGCCGCTCGCAACCGGAGCGAGGTGCTCGGTGAGTCGGGCAGAGGCAGCGCAGCGCGGTGAGCAGCAGCTAAGCCGACTCGCTGGAGCACATTGGCCGGCAGCTCCTCAGCGGGAAGGAATTCCGACTGGGAGGAGGGGAGCCGAGCATGGCGGCCAGAGGCCGACCCGTGAAGAGAGAGAAGTAGGCCCCGGGCCGTGGAGCGTGGAGCCGGCGACGGTGAAGAGGAGGCCGCATTGGAGCATTCACATCCCGACGATGTGTTCGGCGAGTCGGGCAGAGGAGCGCAGCGCAACGAGTAGCAGCAGCAGCAGACTCACGACACGCTGCAGCACGTCGGCCGGCAGCTCCATTTCGGGTAACTCACAGTCCGGATGGGAGGAGGGGAGCCGGGCATGGTGGCCAGAGCGGGAGAAGCAGGCCACCACACGTGGAGCCGGCAACAGTGAGGAGGAGGCCGCGGTGAAGAGGAGGACGGAGCGGCTGAGGGACATCGTGCTCCCACTGCCACGGGAAGCCATTGTATTGACTCTGAACGCGGCGCTGTATGTATAGCTGACGCGTCCCCACGGGGAACAAGCATTCCATTGTACTTGTTACATATGGCAAATAAATCTGATCTGAATCTCTTTCACTCTCCCTCTCTCTATCTCTTGCTTTCTCTGTCTCTTTTTATTTTTTTTTCTCTGTCTCTTTTTCTTTCTCTTCTTTTCCTTTCCTGCCTTGGGGGATGACAAGGTTGAGGGGTGGCCTTGATATGAAAAGGAGAGAAAGTTAATGAAATCAGAGGAGCGATGGTAAGGAGAGCTGAGACGAAGATGGAAATCAATACTTTGCATTTGTCACCATTAAATGTTATTTGTCTGCTGTATTGAATATTAGATTTAAATACGTCTGAAAAACTTAGCTGCATGTTCTGACCCGACTGCACTCAGCTGTGTCAGCTGTAAATATAACAGCCTTATAATTTGGTGTACATTTAGATCATTTATTTAAATCACCAACAAAGGTCCATTTACTGTCCCCCGCAGTACAGTACTCCACTCAGCACCTCGCCCCTGTCTGGCACTATGGCTCTCATGGGTACTCTGTTTCCTTTTATTTTATCCAATTACTTATCCAGTCCCAGCTTCTACCTTGGATGTTAATAATTTTTAGTTTAATTAGTATTTCATTTAAGACTTTGTCAAACACCTTTTAAAAGTTCAAGTAATCTATCATAGGAATTTCCACAATCTATTTTATTCCCCCAGAGAGGTCGAGGATGCTTGTCAAACAGAACTTTCCCCATCGAAATTGATGCTGTTATTTATAAAACTATGACTATGCAGGTATTCCTCCAACCTACTCCTTAATATAACTCCAGTTATTTACTTGGTGTTGGCTGTAGTGACCTGGGTGCAATTTGTTCTCTTTTTAAAATAAATGTAGGCACTAGGACATCTTGTTTCCAATCCTGCAGAACATCTCCTGTACTCAATGAATCTTTCACTTTGTAGCCAGTCGCCTGCAAATTTCTTTCAGCACCCTTGGATATATACCACTTGGCCCATGAGTTTTGTTAGTTTCCAATCCTTTTTATTTATCAAGTACAGGAAACTCTCGTTTAAACGGCCCCTAAATATCCGGAGTTCTCTATTAACCGGCAAAATTCATACTCCGAAAACACCTCAATAACCGGAAATGTTGCCGAGTCAGAGTCCGAGTCTCCCGTGGTGGCCGAGTTAGTCAGTGGGGGTAGTTCTCCAAACTGCCACTACTCGGCTTCTTGGCGCTGTCGGAAGTCCGAACACCTCAATAACAGGAGTCTGACTCTTTGTTTGTTAAAAATAGCCTCGGTAGATAACCCTCTCTGTCATCCGGAATTTTTAATCAACCGGCAACACGTCGGTGCCGGATACCAAAGAGTTTCCTGTACCACCACCTCACTGATTTCAAGATATTTATTGAACACAATAATTGGATAGTGAAGATAGCAAAATACTGCAGATGCTGGACACCCTCCGTGACACCCTAGTCCACTCCTCTATCACCCCCAACAGCCCTTCCCCTTCGCCTGGCACCTTCCCGTGCAAGCGCAGGAGATGTAACACCTGCCCCTATACCTCCCCCCTTCCCACTGTCCAGGGCCCCAAACACCCCTTCCAGGTGAAACAGTGATTTACTTGTACTTCTCGCAATCCAGTATACTGTATTCGCTGCTCACGATGCGGTCTCCTCTACATTGGGGAGACCAAACGCAGATTGGGTGACCGCTTTGCGGAACACCTCCGTTCAGTCCGTAAGGGTGACCCTGAGCTTCCGGTCGCCTGTCATTTTAATTCACCGCTCCATTCCCACCCGGACCTCACCGTCCTTGGCCTCTTGTATTGTTCCATGGAAGCTCAACGTAAACTCGAGGAACAGCACCTCATCTTCCGATTAGGCACTTTGCAGCCTTCCGGACTCAATATCGAGTTCAATAATTTCAGATCATAACCTCGGCCCCTATTACTTTTTTCCTTTTAATTTTTTCCACCCCTTTGTTTTGGGTCCTTTTTTTTTCTCCCCCCCCCCCCTTCCTTTTGTTTCTCTCTCTCACCTGGCAGCTGTCCTTATCCTGCCAGTACACTTCACACCTAATCTCAGCTGCCTTTTGTCTCCACGGGCCCATTACCATCTCATCTGGCTTCGCATACCTTTTATTGTCTCTTTTACTTCTTTTGTTCGATCGCAGCTTTGCCTTCGATCTTTTTATTTTCTTTCCAGTTTTGAAGAAGGGTTTCAACCCGAAACGTCAACTCAAATTTCTCTCCACGGATGTTGCCTGACCTGCTGAGTTTTTCCAGCATTCTCTGTTGTTAATTGGATAGTGAACTTGTATTTTCCTCCCAGGTGAGCACTTCTGATAATTCAATGACGTCCCCTTTACCTTCAGTGAGTGTAAACATCTGTTCTGAGACTTCAGCTTTTCAGTGTGGTGTAATGTCGCAAATCAAGGCTCAAGCATTAGCATCATTCAGCACAGAAGGAGACCATTCGGTCCATCATGCCTGTGCCGGCTCTTTGAAAGCGCTATCCAATTAGTCCCACTCCCCCTGCTCTTTCCCCATAGCCCTGCAAATGTTTATTTTCAAGTATATATCCAATTTCTTTTTGAAAGTTACTATTGAATCTGCTTCCATCACCCTTTCAGGCAATGCATTCCTGAATACCTCCTATAAATCTTTCTGTAACCTTCTCTGCTCTAAAGAGAACAACCCTAGGGAAGATGTGTTGCATGGTGAGATCACATTGATGGTAGAAGTGGCTTGAAATGATCTGGCAGATAGAAAATAGGGACCCTGTCACAAGAGGGTTTGAGAGCAGAGGTGGGGAATGTGCCACACACAGTCAAGGATCTTGATGACTGCATTCTGAGATAAACCTTAGTAAGCACACAAGTGCAGCCAGATTCTTTACTGTGGAGCGACGACAGCAGATTGTGTTGCAAAATAACACATTTATTAAAATGCTGTTCTTTCAGTGCCATTAACTGGCACCAGGCCAATAATTTTATATTTGTCTTAATGGTTGGAAATTGCACACAGAGTGCTTGGCCTGGTTGGTGCATAATTTTATTTTCTAAATTTGGTGTAATTTTTCTGAGAACTCTTGCATTAGACATTTTCTAAGAATGAATGATATTTGGCTTAATGCTGGATTTTTCCAAAATATGTGCCTTTTAAATATGCCAGGTGAAATAAAGATAGTCAAGCTTATTGGGGTGATTGAAATCTGAAGTGCATAGATACATAATGTAACGCAATGAAGTTGTTTACAAACCTGCTGCATACTTATTGAAATCTCGACAGAGGGAGAGCAGCATTTAACATTGATGCATTTGGCTGTTATTCAAGAGTCAATGAATGTGTACGAGAAAGCTGGCATTCATCAACAAAAATGATGTGACATTTGATTATTGTGGCAGTTTTTGAAATCGGAGACTGGCCGCGATAAATTTTAAGAGAGCATGCATCTGTACACAAAATCTTCATCCGATGATTTGCTACTGCCGCGAGGCCCTGCCTCAGGCTGGGAGCACAGAAATCTCCACATGCACTTTCACAGAGACCCCTTATTGTTTGGCAGAAGCCATGATCTTCACTGTAGGGGATGGGTAGATAATCCGTGCTGGTTCGTCTTCTCTTGAGATAGAACGCTTTGCTACTATGGGACACTGCAACCAGCCAAAAGACAGTAAAACTCAACTAGTTGCGAGTAGCTGAATTTAAATGACCAAGGTTGCAATTAGAAGGCCGTCTCTCTAAATGGAAGTCTAGCTGTTTTACCTTCAGAGCTACTGCGTCACAAAATGTGAATTTTGAGGCCTTGTTAATAGTTCATGAACACACATCACTTACAGTGCTAGTTTTAAATGGTCTTGGCGGTTACGGTTACTTCCTTTAAAGACTTCAAGAATGAACATTCCTCGCCCCAAAAGCAACGTTGCATTTACACAAGATATTTATATAAGGATGGTAGATTTATTAGCTTGTGCTTATTGGGATGCAGGCGCACTTCAGATTGGAATACAGACATAATTATAAACCAAATAGCATTATCCGATATATTTATAAAGAACATAACTTTCTTCTGTAGTTCATGTGCCAATAAGAATTTTGAAACATTTTCCAAACTTTGGAATCTTAAATAAAAACAGAAGATGCTGGAAATACTCAGCAGGCCAGGCAGCATCTGTGGAGAGAGAAACAGAGTTAACGTTTCAGGTCGATGACCCTTCGTCGGAACCAGAACTGGTTCTGATGAAGGGTCATCGACCTGAAACGTTAACTCTCTTTCTCCCTCTATAGATGCTGCCTGACCCGCTGAGTATTTCCAGCATTTTCTGTTTTTATTTAAGATTTCCAGCATCCACAGTATTTTGCTTTTGTATTAGTAATCTGAAATATCTTCTCCTTAATACCCATCTCTTTGACCAAGCTTTTGATCACCCCTCCTAATATCTCCTCCTTTGCCTTGATGTCCATTTTTCTGATGATGACTCAGGATGTTTTCCTGCATTAAAGGCGCTATATAAATGCGTATTGTTGTTGAAGGACCCTAAAGCCACCCCATTACTACATCAAATTGGTACTTGAATGATCCCTTACATCTGTCCTAACTATGCCTTTTATTAGTTTGAACTTGTGTCCCGCTGTCCTCTCCCAATTTAATTTTAGGTAAATTTCCAGATTTACCTTTCCCGTAATATTTATTACCTTGTATACAGTCGTCAACACTTATAACGGGCACATTGGTGTTAAATAGCTCGAGAAGGATGGCTAAGGAGTAGTGATGGGTAGGAATCAGGAGGGTAAATATCTCCAAAGCGAGAGATGAAAGCTGGCATGACCAGTTAAGGGAAAGAGGAGTGCAGGATCTGAAAGGGGCCACAAAAGGTTGAAGGAATTATTGGGTTCAGATGCAGGATTCCTGCCGCCAGGAGGCAGCTTGCCAGTGCCCAGCCACAAAATCCTGGCCTTGCAACAATGGGACTTCTGTTGCAGCTGAAGAGATGGGTGAACATTTGAAGGGACAGAAGAACCCCAAAATTCAGGGAATTGGCAGTCCTGTAGGCGTAGGCCTCGGCCTTGACAGAGACCTACACAGGTAGGTTAATGAGGGTCAGATTGGAGGAAGAGGAGGCTGCTCTATTGGAGGATCTCTGGGCTAAAACTGCCAGTTCCTTGGGCCCACTACCACGTTTCACATGGCAGTTCTGGGAAGCAATAGTAACACAGGCAGAAAACATAGGAAAATCTCCTGACGCTAGTCTTCCCCTCCACCCCCCCCCGCCCCTGCTGTCATTTGCATGATTTACCAACTTCCCCCCCCTCCTTTTCCACCACTTCCCTGCCCAAATTTGGTGGGCTATCAGAGAAAAATCCAGCCTCTTGTGTTATTTTCAAGTAAACGGTTACTCCCCTGTTCCAAATCATCCACTGAAGTCATAAGATGGAACTGTGCCACACTTTGCATTATCTGTTTGAATACACAAGATCACCTTGTCAATGGAGTCGTTATTTTGAAAATACATCAGCTTAACGTTTGCAATAATACTTAAAGTGTTGATTTAGAAGATTGAAATATTACATATAATACCAGACAAATGAGCTGTAACATTTCAAGGCTATGCTAGTGAGGCTTAGCTGGTTAGTCTCATAGCATAGCTTTGGATTCCATTCAGAATTAGCTGTCCTTTCAATTCGATTTTCTCTCTTCCCTTACCCAACGGTACGTTTTGTCAGCTCAAAACTGGGTAACTGAATAGGATCGCTTTGAATTTGTCGAATTCTCCAACTCTCAGAGATGGAAAAGCAACTAGGACTATTCTGGCCCTCTAGAGGAATACAGCTGCTGGGTCAATGGAAGTATAATTAATAATTGCCATAAAAAGATCTGGAATCATGCTGTCTATCCACACATAGCTAAAAGTAGAGACATATTGACAGCAATGGGATTTTAGAGGCAAACATGGGCCAAGACATGAATATATAGTTTTTTTTACTTGTAAAGGAGGTTAGCTGTTTGGAAATTAATTTGTCAAATATACATGATAGGTTGTGTGAAGAGAAACGGCCTTGCTCTGATTGAAAGTTTATTGGAACCGCTTTCTGTCCTCAGAATTTTCCAGAAAAGCAGATGGATTGCATCTGCTTGTACCAAAGTAAAGTGCAGTTGTCTGAAACGTTGTCAGAAATTTTGATAAATTGTGTTATTAAAGCCGTAGGGAGGATTTTATTGAAAAGTAACAGGTGTGCACAACACTTATCTCTGGGGGACGTTTTAGGTTCAGCCAACTGACTTGGACTGCGGTATTGTATTAGTATTGTGGTGCCTAGCTTCTATTGATAAGCCATGTGAATTAAGGATTTTTACAGTATGATGCCTCTTTTTATTTATGAATATTATGGGAAAGTACTGTAATGTTGCAGTGGGATTAAAAAGGCAGTATTCAATGTACATAACGGACACTTACTTTCTTCTCAAACTTAGCAGCAAAATAATAATGATAATAAATATGTTTGGCTATTTCTGTAATGGACACTTAACAAAGGCTGCCTTATTTTCATTCAGTTTTATTTTGTATAGCATAAGATAAGATATGCAGGCTGGGAAAATCAGAGGAATGCCTATTGATTGACGTAATAAAACTCACTACACACTTGGTTTGAGTATAAAGCAAGGCTTTAATCAACTTTAATCAACATGGAGGTCTAGTTGTACTTCACTAGTTCCTTGTCTTACAAAATGTCCCTGGAAAGCTGGGCCCACGCCCGAGTATTTATACTCCTTGGACGGCGCCACCAGCTGGCCGTCCAGCGTTATTTCATGAGTAGTTTCTTGATAAATGATGAGATTTATAACACCTATTCCATTAAGCCCTTTCAACTTTTCAGAATTTGTTATCTTTCCTTTCTGTTTCCTGTAACACCGCTTCATACATCAACTTAAGATCATTTATTCTGTGCTGTCAACATCAGTCATAAGCACCAAGTGAGAAGAATAAACTGCAAGCTCGAGTCGTTTTTTTTATTGCTTTGTATAAACTGCCGTTTCTTTTCTCAGTTTTTTGGAGAATGTTTATTAGTATATAATAATTTTTAAGTTGTTTCTTGTAAGGTTTTGTCAAATCTTTTGAAACTGATGTCAGCCGTGACGAGGAGTTTGACACGCAATTGTAATTTGTAAAATCTGCTGAAGTTTCAGGAAAGGACAAAAACTGAGACTCTGCATACCTACTAACATTACTGAAGCAGAAATAGCTGATGCAAATTCTAGAAGTTCCATCAGAGGCTTTGATCGCTTTGGAGAGCTCAACATCCCTATTAAGAAATAGTACAGTTATGTGCAGTGGTTTTAATTAGCACTAAGACTCACTCATCAAACATGCAGGGGGAAAAATTCAGTTGGCTGCGCCTCCCATTAGCGCCTTAAGAGGGCGCTAATGGGACGCAACGCAACTAGCGCCCGGGCGCGGCACTGCCCACGCCTCCTGCAAAATTCAGCGGGAGGTTAGTGGTGGCGCTAACCGGTAGCACCCTGCGGCACTGGTGATGACGTCATTGGCATGCGCAGTGCCCCGCTCATGCCCCGGCCACGATCTTCAGGAGCGCCCCCTGACTTACCACCGAATGCTATGTCCGACGGGGTCAGGGGGGCGTACCTGCGGCCGGGGAGGCGCAATTTAAAGGCGAGGTGCAGGGCGGCCATTTTTGCTGCTGGCCGCCTGCCAGCACCTGCCCGCGCTCCTATCCCAGACCTCCTGAAACGCCCCCGCCCCACCCCCCCCCCCCCTCAGCGGAGTGCCGGCTGCGCTCCAAGAGCCCGGCACTTCTCTTGAGTGCCGGGCTCTTTTGCCTGCACTCCCGATCCCCGGGGGCCTAGCTGGGCCCGAGGTCGCGCTGCACAAGGCCCCTCCCCTTTAAGAAGGGGAGGAAGTCCTGCAGCGTGTGATGCTGCGACACATAACGCCGCAATATTGACTCACAGCGCCCAAAGAGGGATGCGGGGCGCTTCCAGTAGCGCCCCGCTTCCCTCTTGGGGCGCAACCACTCAATTTCCGGCGCGAGGACGGTAATTTTTCCGGGGAAGTGAGGCGCTACTCAATTTTTAGCCCGCTGTGTCTCGCATAAATTCTATTCTCCCTAATTGACAAATTGTGGAGATGCTGTGGCCAGGAGGACACATTTTTGTGCACATTGTGCATTTCCTACATTACAACAGTGACTACACATCAAAAGTACTTTAGATGTAAAGCGCTTTGGGACGGCCTGAGGTTGTGAAAGGCGCTGTATAAATGCAAGTCTTTCTTTCTTTCTTTGGAACCCCATATCCAGCTACTGGAGGCAACAAACTACAAAGCGACAAAGTCTGTGACTCGCCCTCCTTCTTCCCCACCTTCCTTCAGGTGAAGACTCTTGTTGATTGGGCCTCCTTACCAGAGATGGAACTTGAATTAGCGCAGCTCTCACTTCTAGCCACGGCCCTCAATCTGTGGTAAGCCACAGCTACTCCCACAACAGACTTATATGTAAAACACCAATGGAATGTATGCCAATCAGCATAGCTTTTGTACAGCCTCCATTAGAATTGGGAAATATCTGGTACATTGGTCTCCCTTCTTAGAAGCCAGAGATGACATACATTTCCGCCCCCCCTCCGCCACAATATCTCAATGTCCCCATAAAATAAATTCTGGCTAGTATAACTGGAGAATCATAAAAGAGCAACACTCACCTCTAAAACCCTGCGACTCTCAACTCACAACATCCCACCCAATCTCCCAATCGGAACAAACAAACTGCTTCAGCCCCCTTCATGTCCAACGAAAGAAAGAACTTACATTTATATAGCGCCTTTCACGATCTTGACGTCCCAAAGCACTTTACAGCCAATGAAGTACTTTTGCAGTGTAGTCACTGTTGCAATGTAAGCAACGTGGCAGCCAATTTGCACACAGCAAGCTCCCATAAAAAGCAATGACCATAACCAGATAATCTGTTTTAGTGACGTTGGTTAAGGGATAAATATTGGCCAGAACATGAAACTTTGCGAATAAACTCCATATACACGATAGCAGTATATGATCCAGTAAGCACCGTATAAACACAATGCACAGTGACTAAACCAGATATATACACATTTCTCGGAGTCTTTGGTTTGGTAAAAAATTATTTTTCTTAGAAAGCAACAAAAAAAACCTTTAAGTAGACGACCATTCTCATCAGACTGCCAAAATTCTCAATCGTGACTTATCCATTAACTTTAAAAAAAAAAAAACTGCTATAGTGGCTTTTAACAAGTTAATCGACATGCACAATAAAGTGCAAATATTGTAAGATTTGTGATTTCAGTCACTGAGCTAAAGTTTAGTGGAAGTGCCGCATCTTTTCTTTATTATGAGAGAGTCCATGTGCCAGCCAACTACTGTCTGTGTGTATTGCTGATTTACAGCATTGCCAAGCAAATGAAGTTGGTATTCACAGGAATGTGCAGAAATGGACTTAATGAAGGTAGTGATGTATGTCCTGTCTGGCACAACTTTGTTAACTTGAATATTAAATCTTTAGCAGTTGATAAGTTTATTGTCCATCTTCAGCCCAACCACTTTCAGTTGCTTCATCAATGACCTTCCCACTGTCCTAAGGAGTTAGGGTGTTCGCTGATGATTCGGCAATATTCTGTTCCTCTCACAACTCCTCCCATAATGGAGCAGCCCATGTCAAACTACTACTTCTCTTCGCTTCTTAGGTGGAACTGAGGATGACTTGCTTCCACGCTAAAAATGAGTTCTCAGGTGACTGATGAGTCCAATGCAGGACCTACAGTCTCTGTCACAGGTGGGGCAGACAGTGGTTGAAGGGGCGGGTGGGTGGGGTGCTTGGGTTGACGTGCGCTCCTTCCGCTGTTTGCGCTTGGCTTCCGCTTGCTCCCGGCGAAGAGACTCGAGGTGTTCAGCGCCTTCCCGGATGCTTCTCCTCCACTTTTTCCGGTCTTGGGCCAGGGGATTCCCAGGTGTTGGTTGGGATGTTGCACTTTTTCAAGGAGCCTTTGAGGGTGTCCTTGAAGCATTTCCTCTGCCCACTTGGGGCTCTCTTGCCATGTCGGAGCTCCAGTAGAGCGCTTGTTTTGGGAGTCTCGTATCGGGCATGCGGACGATGTGGGCCGTCCATCGGAGCTGATCGAGCGTGGTCAAAGCTTCGATGCTGGGGATGTTGGCCTGAGCAAGAACACTGACGTTGGTGCGCCTATCCTGCCAATAGATTTGCAGAATCTTGCGGAGGCAGCGTTGGTGGTATTTCTCCTGTGCTTTGAGGTGCCTGCTGTACATGGTCCATGTCTCTGAAGCATACAGGAGGGTGGGTATCACTACTGCTCTGTAGACCATGAGCTTGGTGCTGGGTTTGAGGTCCTGGTCTTCAAACACTCTCTTCCTCAAGCGACCGAAGGCTGTACTGGTACACTGAAGGCAGTGTTGGACTTTGTCATCGACGTCTGCCCTGGTTGACAGTAGGCTCCCGAGGTATGGAAAGTGGTCCACGTTGTCCAAGGCCTCGTCATGGAATTTGATAATCGGGGAGCAGTACTGTGTGGCGGGGCAGGTTGGTAGAGGACCTTTGTCTTACGGATGTTTAGTGTAAGGCCCATGCGCTCGTACGCTTCAGTGAAGGTGTTGGTGATGGTTTGGAGTTTGGCCTCAGAGTGTGCGCAGTCTGCATACTGTAATTCGATGACAGAGGATGGGACGATCTTGGATCTGGACTGGAGGCGACGGAGGCTGTACAGTTTCCTGTTTGTTCTGTAGATTAGCTCTACTCCAGCAGGGAGCTTACTGAGGGCGAGATGGAGCCAGGAAGATCGAGAAGAGTGTTGGTGCGATGACACAGCCTTGCTTGACCCCGGTCCGTATGTGAATTGGGTCTGTGGTGGATCCATTGGTCAGGAACACGGCTTGCATGTCGTCGTGAAGCAGGCGGAGGACGGTGACAAACTTGATTGCCGAATTTGAGGAGGAGGACAAACTACAGCAGGAGCTGCACAACATTCAGGCTTGGCTGACAAGTGGCAGATAACATTCTTGCCATCTTAAAAACTAGACAGTGACCATCTCTAATGAGAGACGGCCCAACCACCTGCCCCTGGACTTTTACGGCACCGCCATCACCAAATCCCCCGCCATCACCAAATCCCCCACCATCACTGCCCCCTGCCACTGAACTCAATATTCATCCCCTCTAGCTCCAACATCACGTGGCTACATAGTATCATAGAATGGTTACAACACAGAAGGAGGCCATTCAGCCCGTCGAGCCCGTGCCAGCTCTCTCCAAGAGCACTTCAGCTAGTCCCACTCCCCTGCCCTTTCTCCGTAGCCATGCAAATTTTTTTTCCTTAAGGTACTTATCCAATCCCCTTTTGAAAGCCACGATTGAATCTGCCTCCAACACCGTTTCAGGCAGTCCATTCCAGATCCTAACCACTCGCTGTGTAAATTTTTTTCCCTCATGTCGCCTTAGTTCTTCTGCCAGTCACCTTAAATCTGTGTCCTCTGGTTCTCGACCCTTCTGCCAATGGGAACAGTTTCCCTCTATCTACTCTGTCTAGACCCCTCATGATTTTGAACACCTCGATCAAATCTCCTCTCAACCTTCTCTGCTCTAAGGAGAACAACCCCAGCTTCTCCAGTGTATCCACGTAACTGAAGTCCCTCATCCCTGGAACCATTTTCTGCACCCTCTCTAAGGCCTTCACATACTTCCTAAAGTGCGGTGCCCAGAATTGGACACAATACTCCAGTTGAGGCTGAACCAGTGCTTTATGAAGGTTCATCATAACTTCCTTGCTTTTGTACTGTATGCCTCTATTATGAAGCCCAGGATCCCGTATGCTTTTTTAACCGCTTTCTCAACCTGCTCTGCAACGATTTGTGCACAAATACCCCAGGTGTTCATGCACTCCCTTTAGAATTGTACCCTTTAGTTTATATTGTTTCTCCTCACTCTTCCTACTAAAATGTATCACTTCGCACTTTTCTGCATTAAATTTCATCTGCCATGTGGCCGCCCATTTCACCATATTCTCTTGAAGTCTATCACTATCCTCCTCACTGTTCACTACACTTCCAAGTTTTGTGTCTTCTGCAAATTTTGAAATTGTGCCCTGTACACCCAAGTCTAAGTCATTAATATATATCAAGAAAAGCAATGGTCCTAGTACCGACCCCTGGGGGACCTCACTGTGTACCTTCCTCCAGTCCGATAAACAACCGTTCACCACTACTCTCTGTTTCCTGTCCTCACGTGGCTGCAGTATGTACTATCAAAAGCATGCACTATAGCAACATGCCGAACTCACTTCAACAGCACTTTCTAATCCCCAAACCTCTGCCACTGAGAAACCGCAAGAGCAGCAACGTCATGGGAACCCATAAACTCAAAGTTCCCCTCCAAGTCACACACCACCCTGCTTTGGAATTGTACTGCCGTTTCTTTATCACTTTTCAACATTGGCATTGTAAAAGCTGCACATAATTTTTTAAGCATTTGGCTTGAGGAAATTCTTCAATCGTACAATAAAAATAAGCAGTTGGGCTTCCACAAGGCTCTACTTTGTGCATGTATCAATAATTCTTATTAAAATCTAGTCAAAAGCAGCATATGCCTAAATTAAGCAGCACGAGCTACAGACACTGTTGCAGTGATGTAACTAGAATGTATTTTCCGTGGTCTGGTTTTCATTCTGCGGTGTTGAAGCGATACCACAGCCTTTTCCTGACGCTCCTATCAGGAGCCGAGCGGAGTGAGGATCCAACCCTTCCATTCCATGATGCTGAGCATTTGACATCCAATACTCAATGCTACTCTGCTGTCTCTCTTTTTACTTTCTCTTTCTGTTTCTCTCTCTGCTTTTGCCCCCAGCCCATCGAGTTGCTGTCACCTCTCTTCAGTGCCCTACAAAATGCTTTGGTGCCTCCAGATAGCATTCTGTTGGTTTCTCTTATTGGATAGTTTAAAAAAAATGGAATATGCTGAATAGTAGCATCAGCTATATTGACAAGAGGGTAAGTCAGGAATAAAGGTTGAGAGATGTGTGGAGTGCCCTGGATGGTCCCATCCATCATAAAATGTACACATTTGAAAACATCCAGAGGTAAATAAATGAGCTGTACTGGATGGTGAATTTTGCTAAGATTTCCATTCCTTAATTTACATGCTGTTCTTTGGTGACATCATCCATAGACACAGGATCAGCTTTCACCTAGATCTACTTCTCCACCACCTTTATGGCCAACCCCACCCTCAACAACTGCTTGTCCAACATCCAGTTCAACGCTGGAAAGATTGAAGCCACAGTCTTTGGGCCACACCACAAACTCCACTCCCTTGCCACTGATTCCATTCCACTTCCCGGCCACCGTCACGGGCTGAACCAGACAGCTTGCAACCTGTTCAACCCCGAGTTGCTCTGACGTCCGAAAACGCGACGTTGCCCTCGTGCACCCTCGCCTCAGTCCCTTAGCCGCTGAAACCCTTGTACGTGCTTTCACCACCTCGAGGCAACTACTCCAATGGCCTCCTCGCTGGCCTCCCACCCTTTCACCTTCATAAACTTGAACTTGTCCAGAACTCCGCCACACACTTCCTGCCCTGCACCAAGTCCCGCTCGCACCTCACCTCTGTTCTCACTTGCCAACATTGGCTTTCAATCTCCTAATGCATTAAATTGAAAATCCTCACCCTTGTCTTTAAATTCCCCCCATAGCATTGCCCCACGCTATCACTGCAATCCCTTGCAGCCCTATATACCACCCTCCACCCGAACACACTCTTCCTCAAGGATCTTGTGTGCTTCCCCCTTCCCTTCACCCCACCTCTGGTGACAGACCCTTCAGCTGTCAGTGTCCCAGCAATTGTTTCATATAATATCAGAGAAAATATATCTTTGTCGTGCTGAGTAGTAAAAGAATTTTCTGCTTCATTACGGTAATCTGATATTGTCATAGAAATTGTACTGCCCTCCTAAAGGGTTAAGTTCAAGGACTTTTGGTTCCAAATTTATGTAACCACAAATGCGGTGTAGTGATTTGAAGCATATGTCTCGTAGTCATGTAAAAGCTTCAGAGTGTGTTAATAGACTACTCCTAAGCAGAATATAATAGCTGTTTTTAGTCAGGCAGGCTTGCAGTACCTTCAGACATGTACAGTGCTATCCAAGTTGGAACAATTAGGTGGAAAAAGCATTCACTTTCCAAATATTAATGCTGTATTTCAGCTCTGAGAAGTATAAACTTCTCCGCACACGCTCCCCCACGTACTAGTCAATTTATATCAAGTAAACCTGTTGTATGTAAGATCTAATCTCTATTATCTCTTCGAAAAGAAACTGACTTGTCCTACTATTTTAACAGTACAAATTTACTTAGGACTTTCAGTGAGGATTTGATTTATCAGTTGCTGAAAAACATCTGCTATTGTTCAAACCTATAATCTGTTTTCTTTAGTCTACTCTGCATAGTCCTTTTGAATATTAATGGTTTCAGAGCCAAAAAAATTCACTTGATATGATATAACTTCCTCAAAGGATGTTTTTCTGCAGATTTATAGTGCTAAACGTTTCATTTTATAGTGAGCAAAATCATAGAACATATTTTTGAATTTACATCTGAGATGTTATAATAAAGAAACAGGCCATTTGGCCCATCAAGTCTGTACCAGTGTTTTTTTCTCCCACAAGATTCACCCAGTCTCGTTCCACTCCCCACGCCCTTTAATATTCTTTTTCAGGCATCTGTTTCTCTTTTAAAATAACTTATGGGAACTTCTTCAGCTATGGTTTGTGTAAGAGAAGTCCACTTTCAAACTGCTCATAATCTATGTAACTAAAAGTTTTGCATCTATTACAATTGCTACTTGGATTTATATACAGGAAACTCTCGTTTAAACGGCACCTAAATATCCGGAATTCTCTATTAACCGGCAAAATTTTCACTCCAAAAACAACACCTCAATAACCGGCAATGTTGCCGAGTCCTAATCCGAGTCTCCTGCGGTGGCCGAGTTAGTCAGTGGGGGTAGTTCTCCAAACTGCCACTACTCGGCTTCTTGGCGCTGTCGGAAGTCGGAACACCTCAATAACAGGAGTCCGACTCTCCCGCGCTGCTGGTAGTCTCTGCTGATCCGCCATTTTACAGGGGTACTGTGTGTCTCCCACGCTGCTGGTAGTCATTGCATTGCATTACCCTCAACTGGCAGTACTGTACTTAATCAAGCATCTTCTACCATCCATTTAACACAACATTCTGTAGGTGAGTACCCAAATACTGTATACTGCACATTTATTGATTTGTTTTAGTTTTCTTTGTTAAAAATAGCCTCGGTAGATAACCCTCTCCATCATCCGGAATTTTTGATCAACCGGCAACACGCCGGTCCCATCGGTGCCGGATACCAAAGAGTTTCCTGTAGTGTATTTAACATAACAAAACTTCTCAAAGCATTTCACTTAAGATGAAGTGAATGCTGAATGGTGGTAGAAGAGTTGGGAGAGATAAGCGTAAGCACAGTAGAAAAAATAGATTTGAGGAGGCTGTTAAATTGGGGAGAGAAGTAGCAACCCAAAGACTTTTAAGGAAGGAGTAGTGCCAAGGTGACTAAAAGCTCTTGCGCTGATAGAGTAGCGGTGGGAGGTAGGGATGAACAGAGTGAGAGAATTGAAAGGCATGAGCTGGGATCTAGGCTAGAGGAGGTTACAGAGGTAGGGTGGGGCGAGGCCATGTAGACATTTGTAAACAAAGGTTTTGAGGTGCAAATGACAGAAAAATATAGACTAACAACAGGGATGTTCGTGCATAAATGAAATGATCTGAAATTGTACAATGGGATGTTACTGCATAAATACGTTCCTCCGAAATTTCCCTCTCCAGATCCGTTCACCAGTTTACATTAAACAAGTTACCATCTCCGCTAAGCAAGTGGAAAAAGGAATTTAAGATGATTAAGTTAAGAGTTCATACCCTATTATCCCACCGTATCATTTCAGAATCATTGTGACCTTAAAGGGGCATGCCACAGTGTGCAAAGCTGCCTCTTAGCACATAAGACATTGGCCCATAATTTGAAATCAGCAGCAAAGCATAGGGGTCCGCCGCTGGCCCCGAAGAAAGCTTCCCACAAAAAGATCTCGCGCTCTCTGTGGCGAGAAGTTCAGCTTTTTCAACATTCAGTTGAGATCCGTGCAGTGTAATGGGAATTCCCTAGTGCAAACTGCTGTGATGTCAACAAGCTGTCTAAGCAGCCAATCACATTGTAGAATTCTCACTGACAGGGAACCAGGAAGTGAAGAAGTTGCTTTTATTCGGACTTTTAAAAAATGTTACAGAGAGCAAAACAAAGATTGGGGCTCCCACATGGGGAAACGGTAAACCTGAAATAAATATGAACAAACTTTTAAAATATATATTTTTTTTTTTAAGTTTCTTAACACTTGTAATTTTTATTAAAATGGAGAAATTTGACACTTCACAAAATTAAAATTAGTTTTTCATAATGTTTGTTTAACAGTCAATATGCTGTTAAAACCCCAGTTACACCAAATCCAACAAGGTCTAACTTTTAATGTGGTATGTAACAGCGATATTACCGCAAAAAAGCCAAAGTTTTTGTTCGTTTCACTGATTTCCTTGGTTGCACTGATTGCCGGCTATGGAGGGGCGGGTGGGGGGAGGGCGGACGGGCAGCACAGCGCAGCCAGTGTGGGAGCAGTGAATGACTGACCACAGCTTCAGGATTTCCACGTTAGGATGCGCATGTGCTCCATCCTGAAGTTGCAGTCAGTTTCAAAGGGGTAATAACCATTCTTACCCACCACAAATTCCGGGCCAATATTCATAACGTGGTATATCGTTATAAAACTGGCTATCAACTGACTTGCTGTACACAGTGTAATGGGAGATCTGCTAGCATTACAAATCATATGTGTGTATATATATATATGTATAAAATTGTTTTCTGGTAACCAACTGTTGTTTATCACTTGATGAACTTGTAGTAATTGTGTTGCAATTGTTCATCCTGTCCTGTGTCATCGTGCATTTACATGTTAACTATCATTCCGCCCGTAGGAAAAAAGTTGAACCTGAATGAAATGACCCTGATTTAGTGCTACAGTTTGAGTCCGCGTCTGTGGACTAGGGACAAGGAAAATCAGCTTCATTTGTGGTGCTCTTTTGGTCAAATATCCTAGTGACAATTACTCTTCAGGCTCGCACATCAAAACTGATTGAGTGAAGTATCAGAGGTTGGCTGGCACATGTCGAGCCATCAAGATCCAATGGCATTGGGAGGGGTGGAAAAACTGACAATTTAGAGGGTAATAATCTTATCTGGGGAGGGGCAGATGATGGTTTTAAACTGCTAGAGATTTGTTCTCGTGCTTTGACGTATCTGAATCCTTCAGAATTACTACCTTAAATGCCTACTAACTATACATTATTCTCTCCATATTAGCCTTCCTGGGAGAAATCTGCAGCAGACCACAAGGGGTTAAATGCAAATAGTTTCAGAGCGATTGAGTAAAATGTTGGATAAAAGCGTGTCTTTGGAATATTCTTCTTGCTCTAAAGAGCCATTGATTGACAGCTGTGCTGAACTAGAGAGAAAGTGGAGGGTGGGGGATAGCTTGATTCTTTAGTCATCTCGGACTGCAGTTACTGATCAGAGGCCAGTAGCTGCCAGTTGGAATGCCCAATCAGCAGAGCGAAGTTACTACATCCGGACCTCTTGTCAGGTGGTCACTGAGGCACAGCAACAACAGAGCTCGTTTTGCTTGCACTTCTCCCACATTTAACTTTGTGATAGGAAGGCGGCAGGTAGGAGCACCCACTTCCTCCTAATGTTAAAAAGATTCCATAAAAAGTTTTTAAAGTTCCAGGAAATCCAAAGGACCGCATGGGCTCTTTTAAAATACCGCTTCACAACGGACTAGAGTTATAACTCCAGCTGGTGCAAACTAAAAGTAGTGTGCGATGGCCTCCTGGCAGTGTCTCATACTGCTTGTCTTTGGCACACTCACGTGTCGGATTGGAACTGGACACTGTTATTTCGCCACTTTTCATGTCATTGCTCACCAGAAGCTTCTTTGCATTCATGTGAAAATGGCAGCATAATTGGAGTCCTAATGACCGTTTAAAAAAAAAATCAAACAGTCATTTAAGAACTGTTTTCAATCTTCATTTGGCTTTGGAATTATTCAGCTGTCAACTCTGATTGAATCAGAGACCCTGTGTTCACAGATGTTAATGAAAAGAAATTTCATGAAGTCGCCTGAATGTTATGATAACCCGTCCCATGCTGCTTTGATTTTAGTGCAGTGCAAGCAACTAGTTTGTCGCGTGGCTGCTAACTGCACATCCATGTTCACAAATAAGACGCAAGATTATTATAAATTTATTATTAATAGCATGCCATAAGTGCACTTTTCACACAAAACAATGGGCCGGATCTTGCTGGAAAAATAACGGCTCGTTAACGATGCACGCCATTATTAAGGCGCAAATTAGCCAGCAAGTTCAGGAGATTAAGAGTTACACCATGAGTTGCGAATCTCCAGAACTAGTTGGTCGATTTACACTGCTCCGCTTCACACAAACAGCATCTCGCCCTTGGCCTCCCCGTTACTTTTAAGAACTTGCTGGATTTGCACATTAATTGTCCGTTAAACTCGTCGCAGAAAGTTATAAGGGCTGGAACTTAACAGCATTAGTACCCTTTTAACGACATGATAATTGTTAATGCAATGCCAATCAACCTCTCTGGCCCAGAAAGAAAACAATTTAAACTGTTCAATCTCATTCCTTCAGGTGGTGAATTGTTGTTAGAGATTTTAAAAATGTCAATTTAAAAAAAACATTTCTTACTATTTCTTTGTCTTTTTTTCTCTCTCACTTAATCCAATCTTTCTTTCCCGCTCTTTATTTCTCTCTCCGCTCTTTATTTCTCTCTCTACCTGATTTGACTCTAATTCACCGTATTTCATTCCTCTGTTTCTTTCTGAATGCTTAAATCTCATTGGTTAAGGAGATAGACTGTTGGTCCCATCATTGACTGAGGTTCCACATGCCCCATTACCCTCGCCACGTTGTTATCAGCTTGCACTTCCAGCAAGTTATGCCGCAAAAATATTTTAAGCTGAAGGGTGCAGAAAAACATTAATTAACAGAGCACGCTGCGAGATACCCAGTCCAGCAGAATTCGACCCACTGGATTTGCAAACTAAAGCGAACTGCAGATTGCCTGGCCCTTCCACCTGACTGCTGGCTCCTTTGATCTGTACTTGTGGATCACCTCACAATAGCAGTAAGAGTTGCAAAATAAAAACAATTCTGAAATGAATGTTTTCAGCTTCTGAAAATCATTGCTTCTGTTACAAATGACTTCTATACTCTGCTTACAAGCAAACTTAATCCAACTGTGAATCTTTCCTTTGATTCACTTCCATGACATTAAGTTCCTAATACATGGCAAGCTGCCTTGGTTAGAAAAAGAGCTGCTTTATGATTCACTAATCCAATATAATTCTTTATATCGTAGAACAACTTCAAGAAGCAGCGTTTTCAGTATAGCCCAAGTCTGCCAATGCTGCGATAATCCACCCTTTTTAAAAATTCCACGGGTATTCTACAGCTTTGCATGCCAGAACGTCTTCAACCATTGGGGACAGTCCATTGCACCACTGATGTGTACGGGCAGTTAAGCACAGCCTGGCTACAACCAGATGAGATGCAACAGCATTTATATTTGGCACCAGGGTGCGGGCTGCCTCCAAAGATGCAGTTAAAAAGTGCCTTTTATGTCCATCTTAGCACCTCTGGAGGCTGCAGTGACACCTCATTTGCTTTACAGCACCTGCACTGTAAAAGGGAGCATAAATGAATTTGTGTTCTCTAATAGACTGCCTTTAGAACCCCTGAGAAAGTTTCTGAATGTGGCAGCCAATTTGCGCACAGCAAGCTCCCACAAACAGCAATGTGATAATGACTAGATAATCTGGGGTTTTTTAAGTGATGTTAATTGAGGGATAAATATTGGCCAGGACACTGGGGAAAACTCCCCTGTTCCTCTTCATAATAGTGCCATAGGATCTTTTACCTGAGAGAGCATGGGGCCTAGGTTTAATGTCTCATCCGAAAGACAGCACCTCTGACAGTGCAGCACACCCTCAGTACTGCACTGGAGTGTCAGCCTAGATTTTTGTGCTCAAGTCTCTGGCGTGGGAATTTGAACCCACAACCTTCTGACTCAGCGAACATACATAAGAAATCGGAGCAGGAGTCGGCCATTCGGCCCTTCGAGCCTGCTCCGCCATTCAGTGAGATCATGGCTGATCTTCTGCCTCAACTCCATTCACCGGCCCTATCGCCACATCCCTTGATGCCCTTACTAGTCAGAAATCTATCGACTTCTGTTTTGAATATACCCAATGACTCAGCCTCCACAGCCCTCCGGGGTAGAGAATTCCAAAGATTCACCACCCTCTGAAGAAATTTCTTCTCATCTCAGTCCTGAATGGCCTACCCTTTATCCTGAGGCTGTGGTTCTAGACTCCCAGCCAAGGGAAACATTCTCCCCAGCATCCACCCTATCAAGCCCTGTAATAATTTTGTATGCTTCAATGAGATCCCCTCTCATTCTTCTGAATTCAAGAGAATACAGGCCTAGTTTACTCAATCTCTTCTTATACGACAGTCCCGCCATCCCAGGAATCAATCTCGTGAACCTTCGTTGCACTCCCTCTATGGCAAATATATCCTTCCTTAGGTAAGGAGACCAAAATTGTACACAATACCCCAGGTGTGGTCTCACCAAGGCCCAATATAATTGGAGTAAGACTTCTTTACTCCTGTACTCGAATCCTCTTGTAATGAAGGCCAGCATACCATTTGCCTTCCTAATGGCTTGCTGCACCTGCACATTCACTTTCAGTGACTCATGTACAAGGACACCCAGGTCCCTTTGAGCATCTGCATTCCCCAATCTTTCACCATTTAGGAAATACTCTGCCTTTCTGTTTTTTTCCACCAAGGCGAGAGTGCTACCACTGAGCCATGGCTGACACACAAACTGTGAGATGAAATCTATTTTCCATTTCTTCAGACAGTGAAAAGCTAATTGTAGATTTTTTCTTAAGATATGTTGTAACATAGTGTAAGTATCATCATATGGTTCCACATAATTTTACACAAAGTAAGTTTGGTTCAGCTGAGATTGCTTCAACAAGAAATTCATCTTCCACGATTACCTGATTCAGAACTTAGTACTGAAGAGTAAGGGTTTTGATGAAAGTGATTTTGAGAAAAATAATTTTAGTCTGCATGAATATGACCTTAAGGTACTGTTGCACTGGTATAAGTCAGTCTATCCACATTTTCTGTGCTTGAAATTTCATGTACTAGCTTTCTGATTGTTTCAGTGTAGGCTTGTGCTAAGTTTTCTGATTGGTTCGTAGTAAAAACACTACTAATCACATGCCAGGAAAATATTTTGAACTCCTTTTTCGACCACTTCTCTCATTATCTTTGCACAGCTGTCCACCAAACACGCAGAAGCAAAGGGATAAGTAGGAACTTGCATGTTCCCAACTCCACGCCAACAGGACCTCTTGTCGCTCACTCCTCAGGCCTCCCGCGAGCACTTTCGAATCGTACGCCGAGTCTCCTTTCTGAGCATGGGGGCTTTAACTGCTGAATGCTGCCCACGCTGCTCGCCTCCCCTTTCCCCACCACCACCCATAGACTTCCACTGCTCAGCCCACGAGCAGCACTGCAGGGAGACGTACTACAGGAAACTCTCGATTTACCGGCACCTAAATAACCGGAAATCTCTGTTAACCGGCAAAATTCAGGAGTAGGTTCAGGTAAGTTTTACTTCATATTAGTGGCCATTCCTGGATCTGTGGCTGTGTAACCGGGGTTCCTGCACCTGTTGCTAAGCAACAGGGACGCCTGGATCGTGTGGCCGGGGTTCCTGCACCTGTTGCTAAGCAACAGGGAAGCCTGGATCTGTTGCTGTGTACGGGGCTCTCGTACCTTTTAATTATACCTCTCTGTAATCCGGACTTTTTGATAAACTGGCACCACGTCGGTCCCGTCGGTGCAGGATAAAAAAGAGTTTCCTGTAGTATGTGTTATCTTCCATGCATTTAGCAAGAAAGCTTAGAGTTCAGAAGTTGGAGGAATTGAAATATCCATGGAAATGATTTAGTGCGAAACCGTGGACTGAATTATATACCAGTGTCTTTGTTAATCTTCTCCTTTTGCTATTGATCATTATTTGCAGGTAGGGTTAGTAAAGTCGGGTAGCTGGAAAAGGAAAGACACAGTCAACGCGGAGCAAACACACAAGCCACCCATTGTGGACATGAGCAGCAGTCAGTGGGGGCAATAAAAGGATGCAGATGATGCTGCAGTCTTTGTTTAATTTCC